>NC_060140.1:590739623-593139623 GCF_021461385.2 Schistocerca piceifrons | reverse complement strand
CTTCATCTCAGAGTAGCACTTGCAACCTACGTCCTCAATTATTTGCTTGACGCATTTCAATCTCTGTCTTCCTCTACAGTTTTTGCCCTCTACAGCTCCCTCTAGTACCATGGAAGTCATTCCCTCATGTCTCAGCAGATGTCCTATCATCCTGTCCCTTCTCCTTATCAGTGTTTTCCACATATTCCTTTCCTCTCCGATTCTGCGTAGAATCTCCTCATTCCTTACCTTATCAGTCCACCTAATTTTCAACATTCGTCTATAGCACCACATCTCAAATGCTTCGATTCTCTTCTGTTCCGGTTTTCCCACAGTTCATGTTTCACTACCATACAATGCTGTACTCCAGACGTACAACCTCAGAAATTTCTTCCTCAAATTAAGGCCGGTATTTGATATTAGTAGACTTCTCTTGGCCAGAAATGCCTTTTTTGCCATAGCGAGTCTGCTTTGGATGTCCTCCTTGCTCAGTCCGTCATTGGTTATTTTACTGCCTAGGTAGCAGAATTCCTTAACTTCGTTGACTTCGTGACCATCAATCCTTATGTTAAATTTCTCGCTGTTCTCATTTCTACTACTACTCAATTTCTTCGTCTTTCTCCGATTTACTCTCAGACCATACTGTGTACTCATTAGACTGTTCATTCCGTTCAGCAGATCATTTAATTCTTCTTCACTTTCACTCATGATAGCAATGTCATCAGCGAATCGTATCACTGATATCCTTTCACCTTGTATTTTAATTCCACTCCTGAACCTTTCTTTTATTTCCATCACTGCTTCCTCGATGTACAGATTGAAGAGTAGGGGCGAAAGGCTACAGCCTTGTCTTACACCCTTCTTAATACGAGCACTTCCTTCTTGATCGTCCACTCTTATTATTCCCTCTTGGTTGTTGTACATATTTTATATGACCCGTCTCTCCCTATAGCTTACCCCTACTTCTACAAGCTAACAAGTCGGCAGTGGCAGAGCACTGCATTGATAATGGTCACAGTATGTTGTATAACAACGTCGAAATTTTGGCAACTGCATCATCCTTTTGGGACTCGATAGTGAAGGAGGCAATTGAAATTCGCTTGACGACGAATTTAATTAATAGAGATAGTGGTTTCAATCTCGATAAATCATGGAATCCGGCACTTGCTGTAATAAACTCGCAAAGATGTCGTCAGAGTGCAGCTCACAATGATGTATTGATATGCCAACACAGATCAACTGCGGGGTCATAGATACAACTCGAGCATTATGCACGTCTCTGCCGCCGACCAACGTCTCTGGCGCATTTGCATCTGTGGCCGCATGCGCAGTCGCGCGGTACACGAGTATAAACGGACGAAGCGAGCACTGGAGCGGCAGTCTTGCGGCTCACTCTGAAGATGGCTGAACGTTATACAGCCGAAATATTAGAAGAAGAAGGAGATTTCTTGCGGCTGCACACCCGAAACTTAATGGAACAGTCTTTGCGCCGCCAAAACCTGAAGATTCACATCAAGTAATTGGTAAGTTTCCGAAGGCTTGAGACATCAAGTGACTACACGTAGGTCAAGCATTTCATTTTCTTAACGGACCAGTGGTTTGTGGGCGTAGATCTGGCATCCGATACTGTTTTTTTCGTTCCATCGCGTTAAGAATCGAACAATCCGGTGGCCAAAACATCAACGTCGGGTCACGATTCTGGCTCTGTGAGAAGGACAGTTACTTTGCTGCAAGATGCGATTCCCTTGGGGAAGTCATCACGTGTGATGAGGTGCTCGTGATCCACAATGATGCTTCAATTGTTCACAGTTGTCATACTTCGATGACCACTATAAATCCGAGGTGAATGTCCGCCATAGCATAATACTGCCCCTACCAGCCTGTGTCCGTGGTGCGGCGAATGTTTCGAACAACCGTTCGCCTGGATTACAGTGCTGATAAAGCAAGAAACATGACTCACTTGACCAGGCGGCACGTTTTCTTTGATCCAGTCTAATGTGTGTGATTCCATGTGCACTGCCATCATGACGGACACTGCGATTTCGACAACACTGGAACACGTTATAGTCGTCTGCTGAGGAGTGTCGCGTTCAACAATGTGTGCTGCACGAGGTGCTACAAAACATTTGCGCCTGCACCCGTACTAAACTACGTCGTCAGATCTCTGCTTTACAGAGCGGGCTGACCGATCTCGTTCCTTAATGAAGAGGTCACGTCCATCATCCTCTCGCTTACTCGCCATTTCGCCGTCCTTTAACCCTTTTTCATACATGATCACTATATTAGCACTGGAGCAGCTGAGTAGCTTTGCCATTTCCAAGGACTTTCCCAGGCGCCACGCCATACTAAACTGCACTTCAAATGGTTCAAATGGCTCTGAGCACTATGGAACTTAACAGCTGAGGTCATCAGTCCGCTAGAACTTAGAATTACTTAAACCTAACTAACCTAAGGACATCACACACATCCATGTCCGAGGCAGGATTCGAACCTGCGGTCGTAGCGGTCGCGCGGTTCCGGACTGAAGCGCCTAGGACCGCTCCGCCACCGCGGCCGGCAACTGCACTTCGTCAAAGTCATTTATGTCAGTGGATTTCTATGTTTGCGAACCGTTTTGTCGAAAGAGATGTTGCCTATTCATCCTGCTCCACTTTCCTTGCTGCGTCACGTGTTCACGTCACCACGAGGTGGCATTCAATATCGTTGTGGCTCATCAGTGTTTGAGGTGACAAGGACTGGTACTACACTGAATTGATCAGCATCATTAGAGACACAGTTACGTTTTATTAATAATTTACATTTACTGGAAATCACTATTTTGATTTAAAAAAATTTCACACGTTTCCTTTTTCCCATTCCACTGTGCGAAATAGTTGCTAGAAACCTCCCATGCGCAGCCCAGTAGCCTCAAAAATAGTATAATTCATTTATGAGAAAGTATGTAATTCACGTGATTGTTATAGTTAGCCTTCTTCACGAATGAAAGAGACAGACGGAACATAAAACACTATAGACTTAGAAGCCAAATCCCCACGATGTTCCAAATATTAAGAAAAAAGATTCTCGACCGCGTAAAAAATGCAGTGGACTTTAATCGGACAATGGAACATTCTACCTACATCTACATTTATACTCCGCAAGCCACCCAACGGTGTGTGGCGGAGGGCACTTTACGTGCCACTGTCATTACCTCCCTTTCCTGTTCCAGTCGCGTATGGTTCGCGGGAAGAACGACTGTCTGAAAGCCTCAGTGCGCGCTCTAATCTCTCTAATTTTACATTTGTGATCTCCTCGGGAGGTATAAGTAGGGGGAAGCAATATATTCGATACCTCATCCAGAAACGCACCCTCTCGAAACCTGGAGAGCAATCTACACCGCGATGCAGAGCGCCTCTCTTGCAGAGTCTGCCACTTGAGTTTATTAAACATCTCCGTAACGCTATCACGGTTACCAAATAACCCTGTGACGAAACGCGCCTCTCTTCTTTGGATCTTCTCTATCTCCTCCGTCAAACCGATCTGGTACGGATCCCACACTGATGAGCAATACTCAAGTATAGGTCGAACGAGTGTTTTGTAAGCCACCTCCTTTGTTGATGGACTACATTTTCTAAGCACTCTCCCAATGAATCTCAACCTGGTACCCGCCTTACCAACAATAAATTTCATATGATCATTCCACTTCAAATCGTTCCGCACGCATACTCCCAGATATTTTACAGAAGTAACTGCTACCAGTGTTTGTTCCGCTATCATATAATCATATAATAAAGGATCCTTCTTTCTATGTATTCGCAATACATTACATTTGTCTATGTTAAGGGACAGTTGCCACTCCCTGCACCAAGTGCCTATCCGCTGCAGATCTTCCTGCATTTCGCTACAATTTTCTAATGCTGCAACTTCTCTGTATACTACAGCATCATCCACGAAAAGCCGCATGGAACTTCCGACACTATCTACTAGGTGTGGTTGAGATGCGTGAGTCACAGTTTGGTAGGAGGAAGTATGGGAGGAGTACGCCTGTGGTTGGTTTATGTGCGTGGGGAGGAGGGGGGGGCTGTGGTATCAGGGTCTGGGTCTTCTCAAAGTGTGTTTAGGGTTGCTGAACATCGTACAAAGAGGGAGTTAGTGGAGTTAATTCAGGAGTATGTAGAACAGGGGAGCACTGTAGTTTCTAATGGGCTTGCTCCTTATAGTGGGTTGGGTTGGGAGGGTTACAATGACTTAGTAGTCAATCACAATGTAGAGTTTAAGAATTATGAGTGGGGCCTGTACAAATACTATAGAGGGGATTTGGGGGGGGGGGCTGTTAAATCTGTTATAGGGAGGGGGAAGAGGCACTCTTCCAACCTTCAGTCTCATTTAGGTGAGTATTCTCTAGAAGGAGAAATTTTAGAATGGAGCTTTTACAATTAATAATTTTATTGGGACTGTTTAACACTGGGAGAGCGTCCCACTCAACTGCGTAAAAATATCGTCGAACAGAAATAAGATATCTGTTCATACAATGCTAGTATGTTCATAAAGTACACAGTGTTGTTTCATGCTTTCTCGCGATGACTGGAACCCCGATCTCTAATTTTCCTTTATCACGGGCAATTTTGAAATCGTCTATTCTTAATACTTCGGCCCATTAACTAATGATTCTTGTGTAATCGATCATTTGCTGAATCATCGTATTTTCGTACCCTATAGCTATATCTCTCATGAAGTATCTGCGTACTTTCATCAGATTCACTTAATTTAGCTGTCACCCAGTAACAGGAATACCAGCCACAAGATGTAATTAAGTAACACAGAATGCAAAGTAGTTTCTACATTAACATATGTAGCACGTAAGAGAGTAAACATAGCTTGTCGAGGGAAAAAATTAAAGCTTCATGCGTAACCCAAGGCACAAGGACGTACTGAAATTCACTGCTTTCCAATAGGTAACTGCAAGTAAGCAGTCTGATCAGGCAGCTATCATGGCACAAACATACCATCCGCTGTAGTTTAAAAAATACAGCACAGGACGTTTGCGACTCACAGTTTAATGTATTTTTCGTATAATTTGGGAAACATACGTAACAGAAAATGTTGCTTGCATACATGGCATATCTGAAATTCTCAGCATTTGTCGGTAGAGACGTATTTTTCATTATTCGTAGCTGTGATCATATTCCATGGGCGTAAATTATATCTGTGTGTTACGTGTGCGTTTCAAATCGCATAAAGCTCCGAGATAGAAACTTCGTTTCTATTTCAAACTGTGTGACGTGCTCTTGGACTACTTCTAACTAAACTTTTTCTCTTAACAGTAATGCAGTTTCATTTAACCATTTGAGAATATTTACGTTATATGTCCCTTCGTGGTTAACTTATTACTTGTTTTCTCACGTAGTACGTCTATCAGATTCAATGGTATGTTATCATTAAGAGAAAATTTTTCATTACTCTCCCACGAATAATGTAATTTCTGCATGAATGTAATTACTGAATGTTTTCCAAAATTGAAAATTGTTTTAAATTTTTTGAAATGAGAGTTGCAAGACATTTTAATAGCCCAGAATATTTTTGAGAAGTATTGTGGACGAAGCTTACCTACCTATTTCGGGAGTAGTCCGAGTCTCCTGAATACTGTTGATGGTTTCCCGTTCAAAACATTATTCTGACGAAGAATGACGTCTGATGAATACAGAAAAATAAATAATAGAGAAGATATCTTTATAATGACAAATGAAAGGGAGAATGATACCTGAGCAACCATTGTACACAAATGATCAGGATGTCAGACCGTAGAGTTTTTTGCCATTCCTGTAATGCTGATTATAAACTTGGATCTAGCGCGTATGCTGAAGTTAATTAGTCTCAGGTAATATATCGCTCAGGACACTGGACTGAATTCCGTACTTCCTATACAATTCTTCCCATCTAATCGTACTTCCCGCTAGTCTTTCGTTTCACAATCCTCCCTTTTTCGTCGTCGCAACTTCCATTTCTTTTTCTTGTAACGGTTGGAGTCTGGAGGGGAGAATTTCTCATCAAGTCCCTGCAAGAGAAACGAATTCCAAGGGAGGCTAGCGAAAGCACTCCCCGTGGTGAACCTCCCACATCTTTCTTCATTCAGATTCTCCCCGTTTCACTTCGTGCGGCAAAGGCCACCCTGCCATTAACTACCCTGGCCATGTTCCAACACCTCAACAACGCTTCTCAAACCGGTGCCGGGTTTCTTAAGTGCATACGAAGAAAGAACTAAATGTGGATTTCTCGTGACAGACAAATAGCTTTCTTTCACTACTGGTCACTAACAAATTCATCACCGACAAAACGTAAAATATAGCTCTTATATCCATTATCAGCGTCTTTCTTCCCTCTGCTATCATTGGTGACGTTATATGGACTATATTAATGTCTTTTATCGGTGTAGTGCTCCGTCAACATTAATTACTTCACCCACATTTGAGAGCAATTTTTCTTCCGAAGACGTTCCACATATTTTTTATACTGGAGAAGTTTGAATGTTCTATTCTTTACTTTGAATCGCTGGTATTCGTCCTGGAACCGTTTGTACAGCCGGAACAGTATACGCACTCCGTCTTCAGGTCACAAGTGGCCCATCGGGACCATCCGACCGCCGTGTCATCCTATGTTGAGGATGCGGATAGGAGGTGCGTGTGGTCAGCACACCGCTCGCCCGATTGTTATTATGGTTTTTTTTTTTTACCGGAGACGCTACTATTTGGTCGAGTAGCTCCTCATGTGGCATCACGAGGCTGAGTGCACCCCAAAAAACGGCAACAGCGCATAGCGGCTGGATGGTCACCCATCCAAGTGCCAGCCACGCCCGATAGTGCTTAACTTCGGTGATGTCACGGGAACTGGTGTATCCACTGCGGCAAGGCCGTTGCCATGGATCCGTATAAGAGGTAATTAAATTTCGAAAACAAGAGTAACGAGAGGATATTTCTGCTTGCTAAATTCATGGTAATTGCCGACAAACCCTGAATTGCCCTGGCATTCATTTTATCAATTTTTAATTGGAAAAGAAAACAAAAAGCAAAATCTGTTGGTAGTGTAATAGCAAAAAGAATTCATTTCCATGTCATTGTGAAAACGCTTTTGAAATTGTGAGACAGCCATACAAAGTAATACGCAGAATGTATGTGAATTAAGAGGTAAAGAATAAATGTATTAAAAAGTTATGCACGATGCGGCATTTTTTCACACATATCAGTGTTCGTGATGTCATATCTCTTGAACTATGTGGCGTATAATGATATATTTGTGTAGGTACATTCAGTGGTACATATGGTTACTGTCTGTGAAATACGTTGCGAATAGTGTCAGTAATAAGGGAATAATAAATTTAAGCGTCACGCATGCGGCAGCAGTTTTACACGCAGCTCAGTGTTTATTATATCTTATCTCCTGGTCTTTGTATCACATGACTATATACTTTTGTAGGTAAATTCAAAGGCATATGTAGATACAGTCTGAAAAATGTGTTGCGAATTGAAGGGCTAGGAAAGAGCTAATGAACTTAGACGTCAATCAAAATGCGGCAGCTTTTCACTCATCTTAGTGTTTATGATTTCATATCTCCTGAAATATTATAGGTATATGGTTTTTACGCTTATAGCATTGTTGTCTGACGGTAAAGGATGTGTGTGCCAAGTTTAGTTGAAATTGGAGGCAGTGGTTACACACATACATACTTTTGTATAATATGTATGGATTATATATATGGCAAGACGATATTTGCACATGCAAAAATTTGCTTACTGCAACTGTAGACAAGATTACAAAAGTCCAGCATAGATGTTGCTTACAAAACAAGCTGGTTGAGCTACATTTCATGATGAACGCTGTTAAAACATACCATCGAAATGCTTTTGACTTCAAGTGTGGCCAGTGCAACGCAAAACACAGCAATTGTTATTCAAAAGAATGGTCATTATGACATTAGTAGACACTATCAAATAGGTTCTTAGACATCCTACAAGCCCACACGTTAGTTTTAATGAAATAATAACTTAAGGACAGATAACAAGATTCTTTCCAAATCCGAAAATGCCTGTCTTTTGCAGCTGGCCCTGTTCAGTATCTTTCCCAGAGCTGTATTTTACCTTAAAGAGACACATGTAAGTCAGGTATTTGTGTAAGTTGTATGGTTACTAAGCACTGAAGTCAAATATTTTTTTAAGGAAACACTTGCGATTAGCATAATGTTGGATATATACAATAAAGCAAGTCATCCAGAATGAAACTAGGTGATAGTTGCACATACGTCATTGTATTTAGACACGAAGAGTGGAAGTCAAATATTCTTAGAACATTTTTTTGTCAAGAAACAACATGTCAATCCTGTTATATCCTCGGTATTATCCTGCATATCCACAGACTCCATCCAGGAGCCAAAAGATGGAGAAAGCCATTTAATCATGCGTTAGTAGATGCTGCGTAGTCGTTGTGCCAAGATGTGCTTCCCTCCGTAGTTCCAAAATTTGAAAGAGACAAATGTTATCCGTTGACTACAGTCCTTCTAGTAAAATACCTAATGCTGTATTTCTGGACTTGTACTATCATGAGTAAAACGTAGTGTCTCTGTGCTAATGGCATTTGGAACCAACTCTTTTTTCCTGCTGTTATGTCGGAAAAATTTTTGAGACGGTGGTTGTGTACAAAATACTAACTGATTTCTTCCAAACAAGAAAACAGCTACCAGCCACTGTTAATAACGCTGTTTACTTAGACAAGTAGCGCTGTTACCGATCCCGAGCCGACAAGTTCATCTTCACACGGCAGTTCACGTTTGTATTAATTGGTTGTTGTTTACATTGATTGCTGAAAAAGTAGCCAGCAACTACTCTAACAAATGCAATATAACCGTTAATAGCCGTCTGAAGATGAACAGATCGGTTCAAACTGATAACGGACTATTTAGGTGAATATGTAGCTTTAATATTAGTGGTGGTTGTTGTTCCCTTCTTTGCAAGAATCCAGTTGCTAAAACTTCCTTATTAGCACCTAGATCCTGTGTTTCCTGGTACGGTACTTAGAACGTTCGTAGCAAGGTATTAATTTTTCAGATTTCGCTGTTATGTTTTGCAGTGATGTGATGTTCAGCATAATTCCTTAATATCAGAATACCTTCTCAATTTTTGAGACGTATATCAGTTATATACGATGGTTTTCAATAAAGAAGGATCATAATTTTTATGGTCATAATTTCTCGCGCTAAAATTTAATCTTATGATATTCTGTTAGCTTAATGTGCAACAAATACGACGTAGTAGTTTCATTGTTGCGACACCTGGTTCCCGCCTATGGGAGGCAGGCAAAGTCAGGCATCGCCTACCGCTGCAATGGAGGTAACACGCGAGGAACAATATGCAGCTTAGAAATTCGCTTTCGTCTCAACAAATTTTCAACTGAGGCCTATACAATGTTGCAGGAGGCCTATGGGGAATCTGTTCTTCCCTATAGCATTGCTCTAAGTTGGTTTAAAATGTTTAAAGGGGGGAGACAATCAATTTCAAAGGAAGGTGTACCCGGTGCTCCACGGAAGAAAAAATCAGCGCTGCTACTCCCATTGTGAGAGAGGATCGACGAATTACTTAAAGATCACTTTCTGAAATACTCAGAATTTCATTGGGTGCCACCCACACTTTGGTGAGAGAAAAATTACACATCACACGTATTTGTGCGCGATGGGTTCCAAGAATGTTGATTCCCGAACAATAGGACATTCGCTTTGAGGTCTGTACGCAGTTAATGTTGATGTTAGAGGAAGATCCAGAGTTTCTTTCAAATGTAATCACTGCTGATAAAACTTGGCTACATCCTTTTGATCCTGAGGGAAAACTGTAAAGCTCAGTGTGGAAATCTCCTTCGTCACCAACCACCAAAAAAGCAAAAGTCGTTGCTTCTGCTGGGAAAGATATGGTCATCTCATTCTTTAATATTCATGGAACGGTTTATCAGCGTGTAGTACCTGCACACACATCAGTAATTGGATAATGCTACAGGGATGTCCTGAAAACATTGCAAGTCCATAAAAGGCGCAGAAGATCACATTTCCGCGAAGCAGGCTGGATGCTGCACCACGATAATTGCTTAATGTCTTGCAAAAATCAACGTGAAGTGCATCCCTCACTCTCCCTACAGTTCGGATTTAGCGCCATGTGACGTTTCTCTGTTCCCTAAGATGGAGAAACGGCTTCACGGGAGGCATTATCAATCATCAGAAGCAGTGGTGAAGGCTGCTGGGGCGATTTCGAAGGACCTCTAAAAAAATGGTTTACAGCATATATTTGAAGAGTGGCAGAAACGCTGGGACAAGTGCATCGCATTCATGGGAGACTACTTTGAGAAGGACCATCAAAATTATGAGGATGAGTAAAGGTATGTTGTCAAAAAAATTATGATCATTCTTTATTGAACAGCCTTCGTATAAATAGGGTTCTTTCTTTTCCTTGTGACAAATATGAGATTTTGCACTTAGAACGTTTCGTTTCCACTTTCAATTCGTCATTCGACTTCAAGTTTTGTTACAGTAAAATACCTGATGCTGTATTTCTTGACCGAAGTAAAGGACTGTTAGGTTTCCCTTAACTGTGGGCAGCAGTCTTTATTTTATTACCAGTCTGGCCAATCTGATATACTTCCATCGTATTAATGGTGTTCCATTCGTATCACTAGCAGTTAAATAATTTTGCTCCTCGCTTCTCAATTTTTATGCCTATCACATATGCAGACTGAGGTGTCCTCAAACACAGGTGTAGGAAAATATGAGAAAGCATACTTACGTTGTGTAAAATATGATTCATTTACAGAAACATCTACGCTTACTGCAGTACCAAGGCCATGTTCCTAGATTCACATCTGTACAGCGTAAGGCACTATACGGTACGGCAAGGTAATTACAAAAATAGTTGTTTACCGAAATAATTATCACATTTAACATATGGAAAACAACTGTCAGGTCGTAATATCACGTTCACTTCTCATATTTTCTCATACTTCAGATTACTGCAGAAAGAAATAAAATATTGGAAACAACTGTCAGCTCGTAGGATCATGTTCTTTGTCAGATTTTCTCTTGCTTCAGATTACTGCAGAAAGAAAGAAAATTAGTTCAATCCATGTTGTACGAGTTTGTGCATTAGTTATATGAGAAAACTGATGAAAAATTACGACCGAATTTAGTGTCTGAAGCATGGGGCAATGTTGTTATATTAGTGTAAGTAATCTTATTAGCTCAGTATCTGTGCATTAGTAATGGTTTAAGATATCAAATTCCTAAAACGGAATATTTTTCTAAAGTTATTGACCAAGATTGGACAAAATATCAACTCTCATTTATATTCTTATTTCCGAGGTTATAAACACTGAATAAAGGTGGTCTCATGTATAAACTGAATTGTACAGCTCGATTATTTACTAACGATCATGTAATTATCGTACACAAGAATGCTGATGATGTCCAAACTATATGAAGGAAGTTACGTTGCTGCACGTGAAATGATTAAGAAAAAAAATTAAATTATTTTCATTTCAAGCCTCTATTAGTGTGGTAGCTACAAATCCTTATAAACTCTGGAATGATAGAACAGTTCAATGAACGTACATTGAAAACCGGAAACATGGTGGCCACCTTCTTAATAACGTCCTGAATCGCATCTGGAACACAATTAGAAGTGAGTCTGCGAGCCACGGACTCGATTTGTCTTACCAGATTTTCGGAGGTATGCGGCACCAGATGACTTGATATCGTCCATGCAATTTCCTAAATTACCGGTAGGTTGGTGTTTGTACGCGGAGCTGGAGCCTGTAAAAGTTGCAGACGTGTTCCAACCGTTTTAGATGAGGAGAGTTTGCTGAACAAGACATCAGCGGGAGTTCATCGTCATACCCCTCAAACAACCGTAGTACGATTCTGGCTTTGTAAGACGGGCAGATATCCCGCTGAAAGATGCCACCACAGTCGGGGAAGGCCCCATTCGCGAGCACGTGAATGCCGCCCATAGCATACCACTGACCCCAACAACATGTGTCCATGGCGCGATGCGTATTTCGAGCCGTTGTTCTCCTCGATGACCATCGACCTAATTTTAGAAGAAGCCTTATTCGTCCGCCCATACAACACGTTTTCATCGATCGAAGGTCCAATCTCGATGATCTTATACAAACTTCAATCGCAACTGACGACGTTGTTGGGAGGCATGGGAATACGTACAGGTCGGCTGGATCTGAGCCCTATATTTAACTATATGCGTTGTACTGCGTACTCCGAAACTGTTGTGCCTGAACCAGCTCTGCTCTCAGTCACCAGGTCTGCCACAGGTCGATGTCCATCCTACTTTACGGAGCTGACAAGCCACCTATTTACATGTTGTGTAATGAGATGTTGACGTCCAGTGCCTTGTCTGGTTTTAGTTTCACTGTTGTTCAATCACTTTTCGTAGATGCTCACGAGAGTTACAGCGAAACAGCTTGCTGTTTCCGAGGAGTTTACTCACAGCCTCAGGCCCATAAAATCATTGCTTTATGTTGTTGTACGTACCAGTTTCGTTTCACAACTGCGGTCCTTGTCGAATCTGCAACATTTCCCATTCATCTCTGCTCCGCTTATACACTTTTCTTATCGTGACACGTGCCTATAACAGCACCTGGTTGCGTTTTGGCTTATCACTGTAAATACACTGGATATCATTTTGACCACATATTTCTGTGGTGCAAGGAAATATGTTGGTGTTAATGAAGCTGAGCTTAAAACTGCATTATAGGGGGGGTGGCACTCAACCTTTTCTAAACACAAGGTTGTTCCGCTACAAGTGGGGCGTCGCCGATCAAATTCACCAACTTGATGAAACCGCGTTAATCCACAATGATATAAAACAATAAGAAAAGTCCTAACTATTAACGTTGATAACCTGACAGTTAAAAACTCACGTCATACCACGAAGTGTTGGGCGGATGCTGTCGCACCATCAATGTTACTAGGTGGGACTTTTCTTATTTTTTCTTTTAATTGTAAGTTAACACTATTTCAGCATGTCAGTCTTCTTCAGTTGGTGAATTTGATTCGTGACTTCCCGCATTTTGCTGATAAAGTGCTGTTTTTAGAGAACGTTGAGTCCCCCTTCTTCCAATCGCGTTTACTTATTCGCTTAATGTTTTACCGACATGTGGTTGTCGTATAGCTTACATTATTAGGACTGGTGTTGGTTTTCGAATCGAATCGTAATGTTGACCGTAAGTTTTGTATTTCGTTCAGATACCCACATGAGAATATTACTTGATATTGCGGAACCGGTTTGGTTCCTACAAATAACGGTTCATACTGACCTGGAAGCTGTTTAATTACCAAATTACGTGACACTGGGTTTCTACTCAAGAAGATCGACTTATCTCTTCCCATCAGGGTACCGTGACATGAAATACTCCGTAGTTTCATTTGTTGTGTGAGCCAAATTCGGGCTTAGCACCGCCTGTAACGACATTGTTTTGACGTGGTGTTAAAGCCAAATTTCCATATTTCCTTAGACTCCTGGATTAACAAACTTCTTTCATCTCCTGTTCCGCAAGAACGCAGCAGAGTACTTCAAACTGTCAGTTCACTACATCCCTCCTTTAGGCAGATCGTTTGTATAGTCGGCTTCCTTATTTATCTACCTCCATCGCTATTATTTATGGTTGTATCTTATTTGTCGCAAATTCAACGTGTGTACTAAGATGTTGGCAATAAGCTGCATATTATCCTCAGTCGTCAATTGTTCAATAGATACATAGGTGTTTTGTTAGTAAGAACAATTAAGAGAACGGAACGCTACGGAGTATGTATCCACACCATGCATAAAAAGCATGAGAAACTGCTTGTTCGTTTCTGTGTCGGGTTCGTCTGATGATTTTTCTCACGTTTCGCCATCACGATTGGCTGGGATTGTCAAAGTTTCACCCCCCCCCCCCCCTCGCCCCCCCTCCCCCCACACACACAACTGACGGTGGTGGACTGGAGCCGCGCTACCTAGCACGGAAAGTAATAGACACTCACGACATGAAATGAGGTAAGCGAAAATTCAGAGAGGTAATTTATTTTCTGCTATGAAACCGAAAGCGAAAACTCACCCCCGATTACCGCAGAACATTTCCGAGCACCGTTTATTGTTTTTGGAGACGATTCAATAGCTTACTTGCTCCGCTTACACGCCGCGGCGAAGATAAAGTTTTTTATGGCGGGACTACAGATCCACGGCGGCATCAGCAGGAAGAGTTCTTGCCACAAAATTCTTCGTAATACCTCCTCATCAGATCATGTGGCCGTAACCTGACGCATTTACGATTTCATAGCCTACACATAAAAGTCGCTCTCTGCCTTCTCTTTCTGTAAAGGTGTTCGCCTTTCTCACCTACTCAACGAAGCCGTTTTGCAGGTACAGTGGCTGAACGAAAACTTTAACGCTTAGTGGTAGTAAGACGCTGATATATTGAGTGTACTTAATGGATATGGACTCATGTCTATTCGATTGGTGCAAATTGCTCCAAAAGCCTTAGAAACATCTGGACAGAATTATGTGATTCGTACAAAAATTGTTCGGCATGTCTCATCCTATGGATGTCCGCCTCGATAGCTGAGTGGTCAGCACGACGGAATGCCGTGCAAGGGGCCCCGGGTTCGGTTCCCTGCTAGGTTCGAGGTTTTTCCCCGCTCAGGGACTACCTGTTGCGTTGTCTTCATCATCGTCTCATACCTATTGACACGTAGTGTGTGTCAGGCATTTGCTGGAGGTTCATCACTACAGGAGAAGTTCAACTATTTTTTGTTACGTTGACCTATAATCTTAATAAAGAGTATTGATAACTCAGTTGACGGTACAATGACGCGTCCTGTTAGCCTAGGGACATGTCCAAAAGAACAGGCACCATTTCGATCGTGCAGCCATTATCAGCCAGGACACATAGGGATCACTACATGCAGCTAGTAATTAGCATTAATTTAAATCAATGAGGAAGTTTAAAATTTGTGCCAGACCGGTGTTCGAATCCGGGTCTCATGCTTACTAGCAGATCCTCAGACCACTGAGCCAACCGGACGCAACGGTCATCGCAGCTGCACGGATTAGCTTAGCACGCCTCGTGTCAGACTCAAATTCCCATTATTCCCTCACACTATGACGTTTTGCGCCTACCATTACCCCCATTACTCGGGGCGTTTTTCCAATTCCCGGAATATTTCGAGCATGATGTGCATCTGCACTCTATGCGTCACTGGTCAGTCTTGGTTGAATTATATGCATAGAGCTCGTTCTTTCACACACCATTTTTATCCTGCAGCCATCATCAATCAAGACACAAAGAACGGATTTACAACATGTAGCTGCTAATGGACTCTGATTTAAACCAATGGGTATAGCTGAAAATTCCTGCCAATCCTGGATTCGAACTCGGGTTTTCTGCTTCCTAGGCAGATTCTCTGGCCACTGAGTCATCCGGACACCATGGTTACCGCAACTGCACGGCTTACCATAGCAAGCCTGCACGCCATAATGGGCAGAGACGTGGTAGGGTGGTTCGCGCAGTTGCGATGACGGCTATGTACGGGTGGCTCACTGGTCAGAGCATCTGCGAAGATAAGCAGGACACCCAGGCTTGAATCGCGGTCAGCACAAATTTTCAGCTTTGATCATTGATGTAAATCAATGCCCAACAGCAGCTAAAGGTCGTAATTTGTTTGTCTCTTGTACATATTTGAATTTGAACTGTAGCAAATACAGCCTAGTCCTTTTTTCAATCCCTCGACTTTGTGCCTTCAACTATCCATTCCAAATTAAATTTTCTTCTCCCTTTTAGCTAGATCTGTTATGTTTTGGTGAAGCGTCACATTCATCCGAAAAAATTGTTCAAATGGCTCTGAGCACTATGGGACTTAACATCTTAGGTCATCAGTCCCCTAGAACTTAACTACTTAAACCTAACTAACCTAAGGACATCACACACATCCATGCCCGAGGCAGGATTCGAACCTGCGACCGTAGCAGTCCCGCGGTTCCAGACTGCAGCGCCAGAACCGCACGGCCACCGCGGCCGGCTTCATTCGAAAAGTGAGAAAGCTGTGTGTATTATTTTTTGAAAATCGTGTTAATTATATTCAATGCATGGTCATGTGTTAGTGGTTTACCTGTTTCTGGCACGACAATAGAAAACCAAATTTTATATTTCAAATTTTAATTAAGAAAATCTCTTGGCCTCTGACATGGTGATAATTACGGCCTCTTAATTCAGCCAGGAAGAAAAACAGGAAAGTGCTGGACCAGTGGGGCCTTTACACACTTCATTCACTGGCAGAATACAAATTTATTTTACAGAGTTCCAATCGCATAGCTGCCAATTAAAGCTTTTCAATTAATTAAAAGGTCAAACACTGAGAAACTCATTTAAAATTCAATGCCAATTTAAATAATTTATAGTACAATTTTAAGTTAGTTGTAACCAAAGGAACTTAATATTCTCTAAGACAAAGACACTCCCTATATAAGCAATAGAATGTAATAACGCTAAAGGCGTAATAAAAGCAGACTTCAATCTAATCAATAGTACCCGAACAGTCCAGAACGCCCGTAATTATAAACTCGTGAGTATAAAATTTGGTTTATACTATACCGATAAAAAATCCTCAAACCATACCCAAAAACAAAGAAAACCAATTTAACACTAATACTAGGCAAGATAAATTTTAAACCCAGGAAAACACATAAATCGAAGATTTAACACCGCTTTTTCAATAACAAAATAATAATTAAGTTACAACAGATTATTGTATATGTTGGGATCATAACGCAGAAGTGAAGGCCACAAGCTAACGGACACAAATTCAGAATTATTGCAAGCATGGACTTAACTTGAACGGGAACATTAAGTAGTGCAGCAGCAGTTGGAGGAAACAGAGTGAAAGACAGGCAGCGGCGAGACATGCCGAGTATATGCACTCCAAATGACGTTAACTTCGTACTCACTGTTGGAGAAGGAGGGATGGGGCAGGGATCCTCTGAGAAGGCATGAAGAACTACTGCTCACGCCTTCCAGAACAGCACCTGCTCCGTGACTACATCTCCAACAGTCAGCACGGACTAAGATGGAGTAATTGGTCTGAAGATGATATCACACAGGTCGAAACCAGTCACCTTTTAAAATTAAAATAAATTATTTAGTGTGGGCAATAACGTTTTTAATTAATATTTTAAAGGTGTTCTTTAGAGCGCTGTTATTTCTACTAAAATTGTTTTCATCTGTTACCTAAGAACAGAAATATAACAAACGTGGCATATGAACTGCTACATATGAATACCGCACATAATACATCAACATAAAATTTCATTTGTGTTAGTAGAAAGCAGAAAAGAAGACGAAGAAGGAAACTAAAAGTAAAAGAAATACCTTCCATTCGACTTCTGTTTTTCCTCGTCCGCAGTCCAGAGTACGTGCTACAGATGACCCTCCAGCAATACATCGCAGATTTTATAATTTTTAACTCTGAAATACGCTCACTATACAACATTACGCTACAAAGCAGTACACTACAGTACTTGGTATTAGAAGGCAAACTAGATTTACTCATTTTGTCAGTATTGTCAACCTCTGGAATACCGACGCACAGCTAATGATTTACAGGGACTGTGTTGCAATGCCACTCAGCGTGTAAAGATTGGGAACTGCCTGTCAGCTTCTCAGGACATACTTCCTGATACTCCGCGAGGCTAATCTCCTCGCTCATTCCTGAAGGTCGGTGCAGATGGATGGTCTGCCATGGTGCATCTCGTTATCATATGTATCCCCTTTTCTTGGTTGTCTGTCGCCCTCGTAGGCTTCGTATTCGTAAGCTGAAAAATTTGTGGTAAGTTCCAATGGGACCAGACTGCTGAGGTCATCGGTCGCTAGCCATACACACTGCTTAATCTTACTTTAACTTACGCTAAGGACAACACACACACCCATGCCCTAGGGAGGACGCGAACCTCCGACGGGGTGAGCCGCGCTAACCGTGGCAAGGCGCCGTTGGGTGCGCGGCTACCCCGCGCGACTCGTAAGCTGATATTTTCGCTGTGGCAAGTCCACCATGTGCCACAGATCCTCCTCCCTCATTACGTGATAGACAAATCTATTTCCAAAGGTGTTCCAGCCCAGTCGTAGTCTGTAACATCTTGACTGATCGCACACTCCCAGATGATATAGTCCAGGATGCATATCGTCCACAGACACAAGTGACTGTAAGTATCTAGGATGTGGACCATGTCCCGACTGTTAGTTTACTGCTCACTTGCTCGAAGAAAAATGTGATGTTCTTGATCTTTCTTCCACGTCAGAAAAGAACAGCGTTGTATTCCCCACTGTTTCTGTTTTGTCTCGAAATTCTGTCCATTCTCTTTCAGTGCTTTCATTTTATTTTTCAGCTTGCCCTTGTGGTTAGTATCTCCTTCACCTTATAACATTGGCGCGACGAGACATTTATGTATACAAGGGTGACAACTTGTAGCAAAACATACCATTTAATCAATCTGAATTGTGTATAACACATAATGGACGTTACTCTAGAAAATTTATTATCAACAGTTATTATTATTATTATTATTATTATTAGCCTGGTGGAAGTTTAATGTCAAAAATTGTTATTATAACAACGAATGTACGGAAATGAGTAAAAATCTACCTCTGACAATATTATTCTTATCTATACTTTTTCTTCAAAAATTGTTGGGCTTTCTAGTGAAACTTTATTATCGTTATCTTAAAATCTTAAATGTAGCCATGCAACTAGTATTATGAAAACCATTATTCCCACATGTACGTATTCAAACATTTTCTGGAACTTCCTACTATCGGATATGTCAGTACTCTGACAGAGAACAAAAAACAGAAATTAATTACTCTTCGTATAAATCACGAAAAATCAATTCCCTTGTATCTGACTTCGATTTTTAAAATATTCACAAATATGTCCTAATAATTATACTGTAATGCCCCTGCACGCACAACTGACAATTTACCTCGTCCTGCCACTGCCACTGCATAACAATTACACATCCAGAAACAAGCTCAATTAATTCAAAAGAAATACTGCGAACAATGCACAGTGCAATGCATGGTCACAACGCCTTTTTCTTTTTTAAGAAAACGGAATGATCAGGAAGGGTATAGTCAACAAAGCCTAAGCAGAGTAAAAAGTGAAGGAATCAATGAAAACTTTTTATTTACTATATTCTGAAAATTGATGGTTCACACACTGATCAACTATACTCAGACCTTTCTTTTTCTTGGACAGTCTGAACAGCAGAAACTTTCATTATCCTACAACATCTTTAACCAACAATCACGTATCCGGTCATAACAATGATACGCATATGACTTTCAACGTACGGATACATAAATCTGGCAAATTCCCCCAGTGCACAATGAAGCAACAACTACGTGCAGCAAAAAGGCAAATTACCAAAAATCCCCGATTAATACAAAAATCTCCTCTGGCGCCACTAGCACGGCCAGGGCAGGCTTCTCTCAACGACAGGCTGCGTCCAACTACTCCCAACAACTATTCGCTCGCTACCACTCACGATAATCATATCTCTGACTCAAAGTTCGTGTGTGCAAGCAACAGCATAATCCACAGACAACTTTCCAAGAAAAGTTATGAACGTCCAGCTTTCAAATGTTCAAATGCCTCTGAGCACTATGGGACTTAACATCTGAGGTCATCAGTCCCCTAGAACTTAGAACTACTTAAACCCAACTAACCTAAGGACATCGCACACATCCATGCCCGAGGCAGGATTCGAACCTGCGACCTTAGCGATCGCGCGGTTCCAGACTGAAGCGCCTAGAACCACTCGGCCACACTGGCCGGCTCTAGCTTTCAAATCAGCCAGCTAATTTCGATCCAGCTTTACCACACATGCTATTTTTCTAGTTGGACAAGCGTTGTACTCTACAGCGTGAGAGCGAATTATGAAACAGCATTATAAGTAAAAAACGCTCATAAGAACTGTTTCCCTTGCACAAAAGCGAGACATTAGGATAATATTCAATCCCATACGACGCTATTGTTATGAACTAGATTTATCAGCCGTAGCGTCTCGTGATTTTTCGGTGAGATGTCCACACTCGTTCCACATCCAAGATGCGTTCCAAGTTGATGATCCGTAAGTGAATCGTTCCCTCATCTTTGAAGAAAGAAAGGAAGATTAGAGTTTAAAATCTGGTCGACATTAATGTCATTAGAGACGGCGCAAACTAGGATTGTTCCAAGGATAGAGAAGCAAACAGGTGTGTTCTCTCACAGGAACCATCCCACCATCTGCCTGGACAGCCGAACTGGGAATTGAATTGTCGTCCTCCCGGATGCGCGTCCAATGTGCTATACACTTCGCCGCCTCGTTGCATCGCTTATGCTGGCTGCAGTGCGGCTCGCAACATGGTCCACCATTACGTTGCGGTTTATTTGATGATAATCTTGAACAACACCTGCATCTACACCTAGACTCCGCAAACCACCTCCCAGTGTATGACGGGTGGTATTTCGTGCGCCATAACGCTGTCACATGTCTCATTTCCTGTTACAGTCACGAATAATTCCGGAGAAGAACGATTACAGGTTCGCCACGGTGTGCATTCGGACCTGTCTAATCCTATCGTCATAGTATTACGCGAGATATCAATGAGGAATCAATATATCCATTATCTCTTCTAGGAACACAGCTCTCGGAAATTTTAAAATCCGTTGAGGGGACAGAAGCCGTGACACAGCGATACGCACGTATACAGATAGCAGTAGTATCGCGTTCGCAACATACAGGCCATTAAAACAGCTACACCAAGAAGAAATGCAGATAATAAACGGGTATTCATTGGACAAATATATTACACTAGAACTGACATGGGATTACATTTTCACGCAATTAGGGTGCATAGATCCTGAGAAACCAGTATGCAGAACAACCACCTCTGGCCGTAATAACGGCCTTGATACGCCTGGGCATTGCGTCAAACTGAGCTTGGATGGTGTGTACAGGTACAGCTGCCCATTCAGCTTCAACACGATACCACAGTTCATCAATAGTAGTGACGCGTATTGTGACGAGCCAGTTGCTCGGCCACTATTGACCAGACGTTGTCAATTGGTGAGAGATCTGGAGAATGTGCTGGCAGCAGTAGAACATTATGATGTATCCAGAAAGGCCCGTACAGGACCTGCAACATGCGGTCGTGCATTATCCTGCTGAAATGTAGAGTTTGCCAGGAATCGAATGAAGGGAACCGCCACAGGTCGTAACACATCTGGAATGTAACGCCCACTGTTCAAAGTGCCGTCAATGCGAACAAGAGGTGACCGAGACGTGTAACCAACGGCAACATATACCATCACGCCGGATGATACGCCAGTATGGCGATGACGAATACACGCTTCCAATGTTCGTCCACCGCAATGTAACCAAACACGGATGCGACCATCGTGATGCTGTACACAGAACCTGGATTCATTCGAAAAAATTACGTTTTTCCATTCGTGCACCCAGGTTCGTCGTTGAGTACACCATCGCAGGCGCTCCTGTCTGTGATGCAGTGTCAAGGATAACCGCAGCCACGGTGTCCGAGCTGATAGTCCATGCTGCTGCAAACGTCGTCGAACTTTTCGTACAGATGGTTGTTGTCTTGCAAACGTCGACTCAGGGATCGAGACGTGGCTGCACGATCCGTTACAGCCATGCGGATAAGATGCCTGTCATCTCGAACGCTAGTGATACGAGGCCATTGGGATCCATCACGGCATTCCGTATTATCCTCCTGAACCCACCGATTCCATTTTGTGCCAACAGTCATTGGATCTCGACCAACGTGAGCAGCAATGTCGCGATACGATAAGCCGCAATCGCGGTAGGCTACAATCCGACCTTTATCAAAGTCGGAAACGTGATGGTACGCATTTCTCCTCCTTACATGAGCTATCACAACCTTTCAGCAGGCAACGCCGGTCAACTGCTGTTTGTGTATGAGAAATCGGTTGGAAACTTTCCTCATGTCAGCACATTGTAGATGTCGCCACCGGCGCCAACCTGGTGTGAATGCTCCGAAAAGCTAATCATTTGCAGATCAGAGCATCTTCTTCCTATCGGTTGAATTTCGCGTCTGTAGTACGTCATCTTCGTAGTGTAGCAAGTTTAATGGCCAGTGGTATATAAAAGGGCAGTTCATGGGTGCGGCTGTAGTCGAGTGATTCATGTGAAAAGGTTTCCGACATGATTATGACCACACGACGGCAATTAGCAGACTTTGAACGCGGAGTTGTAGTTGTAGGAAGGAACAAGGAGAACTACATTTCGGCAGTCGTTAGGAAATTAAGTATTTCGAAATCCACACTATCAATAGTGCGCCGAGAATATCACATTTCAAGCATTATCTCTCACGACGGACACCTAATGACCGAAAGCAGCCGCGTTTGCGTAGAGTCGTCAGTGCTAACAGGCAACCATTAGTGCGTGAAGTAAACGCAGAAACCAATGTGGGACTTATGACGAACGTATCCTTTAGGAGAGTGCCGTCGAATTTGGCGTTAATCGGCTATGGCAGTAGACGACCGACCCGAGTGCCTTTGCTTTCATCATGACATCACCTGCAGCGCCTCTCCTGGGGTCTTCACCGTATCGGTTGGACCCTAGACGACTCGAACACCGTGCCCTAGTGAGATGAGTCTCGATTTCAGTTGGTAAGAGCTGATGGCAGGTTTAGAGTGTGGCAGAAACCCCGCGGAGCTGTAGACTCAAGCGGAAGCTGGTGGTGGCTCCATAACGGTGTGGGTTGTGTTTACAAGGGATTGTTTGGGTCCTCGGGCTATGTTCGTCTGCTTGGAAACATTTGCCATTCATGGACTTCACGTTCCCAAAAGACGATGGCATTTTTATGAATAACATCGCGCCATGTCACCAGGCCACAGTTGTTAGCAGCGGTTTGAAGAACAGCCTGGACAGTTTGAGAGAATGGTTTGGACACACAGATCGCCTGATATGAACCCTATCGGGCATTTGTGGGACATAATCGACATGTCCGTTCGCGTTCAGTACCCTGAACCCGCAACACTTTCGCAATAATGGATGGCTTCAGAGGCAGCATGGCTCAGTATTTCAGAATGAGACTTCCAACTACTTGTTGAATCCACGTCACATTGAGTTGCTGAGTTTCTGCACTTTATCGGGCTAAAGCAGGGACGACACGATATTAAGCGGTATTCTATGACTTTCGTCACCTCAGTATACACCACACCGTGATGGACATTGCCTCTCTTGCAGCGTTTGCCATTGGAGCTGGTGGATCACCGTGACGCTTTCATCCTTACTAAATGAATCTGTAATGAAATGCGTCGCTCTTCTTCGAACCGTCTCTTGTTCCACTGTCAATCTAGCAGAGATCCTATATAAAGAGTAACATTTTAATACTGGACGAGTGTTTTGTAAGCTACTACCTTAGTTTATGGACTACATTTTTGAGGATTCTTCCAACGTACCTCTGTTTGGCATCTGCTTCACTCACAACTAACTTTATGTAGTCGTTCCATTTCAGTCGCTTCGTAAGCATACTCCCAGATATTTCATGGAAGTAACTACACACATCAAAAAATGTTTTGTATCACCTCAGTTCCGAGAGTTCCGGAACCTCTACAGAAAATTGGAACAGAAATCAAAATAAACATCATTTCCGCCTTTCTCATTGCTCATGAAAGCCACACATAGCATGTTATACCACCATACAGCGAGACCTTCACAGGTCGTGGTCCAGATTGCTGTACACACTGGTACCTCTAGTACCCAGCTGCACGTCCTCTTGTGTTGGTGCATACCTGTATTCTACGTGGCATACTATCCACAAGTTTCTCAAGGTACAGTTGGTCCTGATTGTCCCACTCCTCAACGGCGATTCAGCGTAGATCCCTCGGATCGGTTGGTGGGTCACGTAGTCCATAACCACCCCTCTTCAATCCATTCCAGAAATGTTCGATAAGGTTCATGTCTGGAGAACATGCTGGCCACTCTAGTCGGGCGATGTCGTTATCCTGAAGGAAGTCATTCACAAGATGTGCACGATGGGGGCGCCAATTGACGTCCATGAAGACCAATGCATCGCCAATATGCTGCCGATATGGTTTCACTATCGGTCGGAGGGTGGCATTCACGTATCGTACAGCCGTTACGGCGCCTTCCACGACCACCAGCGGCGTACGTTGGCTCCACATAATACCACCCCAAAACAGTAGGGAACCTCCACCTTGGTGCACTCGCTGGACAGTGTGGCTAAGGCGTTCAGCCTGACCGGGTTAAATCCAAAAACGTCTCCGACGATTGTCTGGTTGAAGACATATGCTAAACTCATCGGCGAAGAGAGCGTGATGCTAATCCTGAGAGATCCATTCAGCATGTTGTTGAGCTCATTTGTACCGCGCTGCATATTGTCGTGGTTGCAAAGACGGGCCTCGCCACTGACGTTCGAAGTGAAGTTGCTTATCTTGCAGCCTATTGCGCAAAGTTTGAGTCGTAACACGACGTCCTGTTGGTGCACAAAAAGCATTATTCAACATGGTGGCGTTGCTGTCATGGTTCCTCCGAGCCTTTATCAGGACTACAGCCTCCTACAATATGCCAATCAAGTGACTCACGGAACTATTTTATTCGCCGTGGTAAGAAGAGTGTTCTCTATCTTGTGCAGGGGCTGCAACTAATTATTGATGATTCATGTTTGCGCAACGTTTAGAGAACTGTGTTGGAGACAATGATTGAAAGATTGAGTCAACTTAGAACTTTCCTTAACATAAACTAAAATGTCTAACGGAATTTAAATGTTGCTTCAGATTTAAATGCGAATAACAAGACGTAATTCTTAGTGGGTGGTAATTTCCATTTTTATTCCTGTTATTCAATGTAGCTCTGAGGTAAGGTAGTTAACACAAGGAAGCATGTGATTAATTTTTGGGATTGAGGAGACCACTTGAAAAAGTGTACACATTTATTTATTCCACGAACGGTAAATCATTATTTAACGACTTTTACTTCAGCGCAAGGCATTTCAAAGAATTCGATATTCTTCTCAGGACACTCAGTGATTGAAAACTGTACCAGTGGTAATAATATACTGTCAAAACACTATACGGTCATAATCATTTTATAACGATTGCCAAAACTGATACTTCAATTAACTCTCTTTGTCTGTGTTGTAGTATTGTAAATTATTTCAGTAATCTTAGACAGGTCGATTCCAAGGTATAAATTCACAACTTTTTTGAATGTGGATTAAAATGTACATAACACATACTTCATTTCTTATAGGACGGTGGCATCATAGTATTGGACACTATTTTATTATCTTTCATTGTAACAACTGCACCTCTACATCTGTTCCCTACTTATAAAAATATTCACTATTGTCGGTAAGGTTTGATTCTCTTGTTATCATTACGTAATCTCCTCTTTTTCGTCTTGCGGCCTTTCATAGTCAAATGCAGTTTTGTAGATCACGTCATTAAATTTTTCATACACGCGTAACTTGGAGTGGCGATGTATGGAGGATTTTGGCAGTTCCATCAAACGCCGAGCACGGGTGTATAATATTAACTGGTCTGTGATATTATAGGTAGTTTAGAACAATATACGCTACACATGGTGTAAATGTAATTTATTTCTATAAATACTTTTCACAAACAGTACTGTATACTATACTATTTTTGATATGTGCATTCGTGTTCAATAAATATATTTTGTATAGCAGGTCATACATGCGAGAACGTATAACGTTTTGTGTCTGTATATATTGTAACCTCCCCACAAAAATCTTAAAAGAAATTGACAATACTTAATACAAATGGGAGCCAAGTGTAACCTCCCCACAATAATTTTAAAAGAGTGTCAATATTATTTAAGAATCCTAATGGACATTGCGCTAAGTGTAACCTCGCCACAATGAAATCTACTGACAATGACAATTAAACAAAAATTAGCAATCTGACTCAAATATAAGCTCTTCACAAAAAATTAAAGTCTATTCAGTGATAAGAAAATTCAATTAAACCGAAATATCGGTCTTTGGCCCTGTGTAAAACAATCAGAATTAAAGTCTTACCTCATTGTAACTGGTAGTCAAATTCCTGCTCTTATTCGTGCGCACGGCTTGGAGGAACTGCATTGCAAATAATAATATTCCTTTTTTCTGTGATTTTACTGAAATTTTTCTTCAAAAGAAGTGGAATGAAATGGGAAGTGCAACGAAATCTTTAGTTCAATAAAAAATTAAATTTTTGAAAAAATGCTTTTGAAATAAAAATTATTATTGGGGCACTTGTTGGAGATTAATTACAATAAATAAACTTTACATTATCTGATCATTACCTTAAATAAAAATATACCTCATTTAGCATCTTGACCAGAATGCCATGTCGACGCTCGCCGACTGCTCACACACACAACTCCACTCGACTGCTATTACCGACATACTGCACGCAACTGAACTGAGCTACTGCTCGCAATAACTACTGACAGAGTACTGCACGCAACTAAACAAAGCTACAGACTGAGAACCGCTCGCAACACTCGCGCGGTCAAGCGCAGGCTCTCTGGTCAGAGACGCTGCAATGCCTCGCCATCGCTGCTGCGTTACATACGTGTTTCAATATTATGAGCTGACCGTGACCGTCCACAAGTTGCCGGTAAGTAGACACGACCTTGATGACACGTTTTCACGCACACTGACCTGTTCTCCCGCGTTGCTGCAGATCGTGTGCGGCATCTCGGCCATGGTGATGGGCACGGTGACGTTCATCGAGGAGCGTGGGGCCCTCAACCTCGGACTGGGAATTCCCGCCGGCGCAGCCACCGTGGCCGCTGCAGGTGAGCCAAGGTGCTTCCAGTTCTGTGACAGCTACTGTTTTCAAGACGGTGAGTGCGTACTCGCACATAGAGAATCAACCTGAGCCCAAACACGATCATAAGTTTGTTGCGTTGCCTTACTAGATGTTCAGGAAGTTATCGTACATTTTCGTGTCCGAAATATCAGTATGGAAATGCTATTTCGGCATTTGTCAAACTGTGTCGAGGTGTTCTTTATGTAAAGGGTGGTCAGTGGGTAAAACTTCATTCCTTTCAGAACTGCTATCCATCAACGACATCAGTATAAGGTTTTTCAGACATGGACAAGAATACAAACTTTCATGCGTTGTGACACGGTGGCAAACGTCTTCTAAAAGCTATCTTCCCGCCGGCCTCTGTGGCCGAGCGATTCTAGGCGCTTCAGTCCGGAACCACGCTGCTACTGCTGCTGCGGTCGCAGGTTCGATTCCTGCCTCGGGCTTGGATGTGTGTGATGTCCTTAGGTTAGTTGGGTTTAAGTAGTTCCAAGTCTAGGGGACGGATGACCTCAGATGTTAAGTCCTATAGTGCTTAGAGCTATTTGAACCATTTTGGAGCTATCTTCCGTAGTTTATGCCGTGCCTGAAAGGCATGAAAGATTTCTGGCCGGAAGTTGATGTGAAAGTAAAAGTTTGCTCATCGCGTTCCAACGTGCCTTAAGGACGACAAATCAGGACATGCTGTAGACCAGTCAAGAATTCGTTCATTCCTGTAGGTGATTTTGGTGTGAACTGATATTTTGGCATTTGTGCGTGTCGTGTGGGTTGCGGCATTATTAAGTTGCCGTTACGGTGGTGGATAAACACGATTATTTTTGTGAACATAGGTGGACCTTTGTATACAGTTGAAGGCGAGTATATAGGTATACATAAAAGGAACTCATTGTTTTCTTGTAGTCAGTTTACACTCAAACTTAGCGGTACTAAATATTACTTCCTTTTAAATGTGTCTTAGGACAGTTCATTCTAGACGGAAAGGAGAAACTGAGCTTACAAGACGAGAATGAAGAACGGTTCGGACTATGGCCGTATCTGAAACGTGTGGGGCGGGGCGGGAGGGGGGGGGGGGGGTGTCATTTGATTGCTTCGACTGTGCAAACGACCTAAGCCACTTTCCCAGCAATTTTAAGTCGGCAATAATAAAGACTGATCGTTTGAGCTGCGAACTCACATTTACTGATATCCTTTGAGAGAATACAATAGTCATGAGGAACAACAGAGGTGGAGCAGAATGGATGATTTAAAACCAAAGGAGATTAATCTTGTGAAAAACATAGATAAGGTAATCGAACAGAATGGCTTAGAAGAGGAAGCGATCAGTCTTGTGAGCTGCAAACTGGGACAAGCTTATCAGATGACGAGAAACTTGTATAATAAGATACCCTGAGAACTAGGGCCAACTTAACACACTAAAATATAGTTGTCAAGCCAAAAGGGTTATACTGTTCAGAGTATTTAAGTATGAACATACGTTTTCTATAATCGACATATTAGTTGAAAGAGAATGCAGGTTACTAAGGAAAAGTTTTGGTAACAACGTATTAGTGGGCAC
Source organism: Schistocerca piceifrons (assembly GCF_021461385.2). Classification (NCBI taxonomy): domain Eukaryota; kingdom Metazoa; phylum Arthropoda; class Insecta; order Orthoptera; family Acrididae; genus Schistocerca; species Schistocerca piceifrons. Next base: position 593,111,175 of record NC_060140.1, on the reverse strand, counting down.
GTGATGAGGAGCCGTACAGATAAAAAAGGATCAGTAACTCATCGATGGGAAAGAAAATGTTTACTTTTGTGAGCGTACCTTCAGTATGAGCGGTGATCGTTTAACAAAGAATATCTGGAATTTGATAAGGCCAAAGACAGAGAGATTGGGGTGATTCCAATAATGTAATAAAGTTCTTAAAGAACTCAGAATCCCAGAGTTAAAATTCATGGACAGGAAAGAATGTAGATAAATGATGAGAAATATCTGTGTTTCAAGGTGTGAGGAGAAGTGGAAAGACAAAAGGGACCTGTCTCAGAAGACGAGAAGAAAGCATGAGTGATAGGTTCAAGAGATTATGTCAGGACATGAAATCTGGAGAACGAAGAAGATCAGAAAATGGATAATGTTACTGACTGTCTACTCGTAATCCGTACTGCTTCACTTCGAAGCACAAAAAAACCGGCTGCAACAATGCAGAACCTCACACATCGAAAACGTCATACAAGGTGACAAGTATAGAACTACACATACAAAAAAAATCGTAAATTAGGTACAAACTAGGCCATGCACAAACTTTATTCAACGTGTAAACATCACTACAAATATTCGGATGTAGGTTATGACGTGTTCGATGTGCTTCCATTATTGGTGATGATATGGGGCAGACGAATAGCGAAGTCCTGCATGATCTATTAAGTGTCGGACCATCGATGCTGTCGATAACCTCCTGAATGACTATTTTCAGCTCAGTATTTGTCTGGGTTTATTTCTATACACATTGTCATTAATAAAGCCTCACACAAAAACGAGTCGCATGTGTTCAGATCCGGATAATATAGCGGCCAATCAAGGGCAATGCCAGTAGCCTCTAGGCACCCCAGAGCCAGAATGCGGTCCTCAAAGTGCACCTTGAGGATACCAAACACGCTCCTGCTATACGGTCGAGCTCCGACTAGCATGAACCACATCTTGTCGAAATCAGGACCGCTTTGGATAATGAAGAAGAAATCTCTTCCCTAACCTTCACGTACTGTTCTGTTGTCACCACGCCATGAAGGAATATCACGCCGATATTTCCGTGACTCGACGTTGCTCACCACACAGTCACCCGTAGAGAGTGAAGAGACTTCTCGATCGCGAAACACGGATTCTCAGTCCCCCCAAATGCGCCAATTTTGCTTATTGACGAACCCATCCAAATTAAAGTAGGCTTCGTCGCTAAACCAAACCGCACAAAGTCCATACAAATTACCAACATGCCCCGCAGCCGACCATGCAGTTTGAACGTCCTAACACAAACAGTTCAGAAGTTATGCAATTTTGTGGTTCCTGAGAGCGGCCGCAGCCTTTTCAGTAGTTGCCGGCGCAGCAGTCTGGATGATTGATTGATCGGGGCTTGTAAGATTAATCAAAACAGCCTTGTTGTGTTGGTGACGCGAACGGCTGAAAGCAATATCACGCCGATATTTCCGTGACTCGACGTTGCTCACCACACAGTCACCCGTAGAGAGTGAAGAGACTTCTCGATCGCGAAACACGGATTCTCAGTCCCCCCAAATGCGCCAATTTTGCTTATTGACGAACCCATCCAAATTAAAGTAGGCTTCGTCGCTAAACCAAACCGCACAAAGTCCATACAAATTACCAACATGCCCCGCAGCCGACCATGCAGTTTGAACGTCCTAACACAAACAGTTCAGAAGTTATGCAATTTTGTGGTTCCTGAGAGCGGCCGCAGCCTTTTCAGTAGTTGCCGGCGCAGCAGTCTGGATGATTGATTGATCGGGGCTTGTAAGATTAATCAAAACAGCCTTGTTGTGTTGGTGACGCGAACGGCTGAAAGCAACGGGAAACCTCTTAGGTAAAATATTCCTAGCGTAAAATAGTCCCCCATTCGGATCTCGGGGCGAGGACCAATCAGGAGGACGTTGTTATCAGGAGAAAGAAAACTGGCGTTCTACGGATCGGAGAGTGGGAGGTTAGATCGCTTAATCGGACGGATAGGTTAGAAAATTTAAAAAGGGAAATGGGTGGGTTAAAGTTAGATACAGTGGGAATTAGTGAATTTCGGTGGCAGGAGGAACAAGACTTCTCGTCAAGTGAATACAGGGTTATAAATACAAACTCAAATAAGGGAAATGCAGGAGTAGGTTTAATAACGAATACAAAATAGGAGCCCGGATAAGCTACTACGAACACCATAGACGATGCAGTATTGTAGCCAAGATAGACACGAAACCCACGCTACTACAGTAGTACAAGTTTACATTCCAACTAGCTCCGCAGATGCCGAAGAGATTGAAGAAATGTATGATAAGATAAAAGAAATTATTCAGATAGTTAAGGGAGACGAAAATTTAACAGTCAAGGGGGCCTGAAATTCAATGGTAGGAAAAGGATGAGAAGGAAAAGTGGTAGATGAATATGAAATGGTGGTAAGGAATAAACGAGGAAGCCGCCTGGTCGAATTTTGCACAGAGCATAACTTAATCACAGATAACACTTGGTTTAAGAATCATGAAAGAAAGTTCTACACGTCGAAGAGGCCTGGAGACACTAGAAGCATTCAGATTTATTATACAATGGTAAGACAGAAATTTTGGAACCTGGTTTTAAATTGTAAGACGTTTCCAGGGGAAGATGTGGACTCTGAACACATTTTATTGGTTATGAACTGTAAAATAAAACTGATGAAACTGCAAAGAGTTAGAAATTAAACGAGATAGGACCTGGATAAACTGAAAGAACCAGAGTTTCAGAGAGAGAATTAGGGAACGATCAACAAGAACAGGGGAAAGACATGTAGTAAAAGAGGTATGGGTAGCTCTGAGAGATGAAATAGTGAAGGCAGCAGAGGATGAAGCAGACAAAAAGATGAGGGCTAGTAGAAATCCTTGGGTAACACAAGAGATATTAAATTTAACTGTTGAAGAAAGAAAATATAAAAATTTAGTAAATGAGATTGATAGGAAGTGCAAAATGGCTAAGCAGGGATGGCTAGAGGAAAAATGTAAGAATGTATAGGCATATATCATTAGAGTAAGATAGATACTGCCTACAGGAAAATTAAAGAGACCTTTGCAGAAGAGAGAAGCACCTGTATGAATATCAAGAACTCAGATGGTAAACCAGTCCTAAGCAAAGAAGAGAAAGGTGGAAGGAGTAAACAGGGAGTCTATTCAAGGGCGATGTACTAGAGCGCAATATATGGAAATGGAGAGGACATAGACAAAGCTGAAATGGGGGATAGGATACTGCGTCAAAAGTTTGACAGAGCTCTAAAGACCCAAGTCGAGACAAGGCGCAGGGAGTATATAACATTCCATTAGAACTGCTGATAGCTTTGGAAGAACCAGCCATGACAAAACTATACTATCTGGTGAGAAAGATATATGGAACAGACGAAATACCCTCAGACTTTAGGAATATATTAATTCCAACTCCAAAGGAAACAGGCGTTGACACGTGTGAAAATTACTGAACTATAAGTTTAATAAATCACAGCTGGAAAATACTAACACGAATTCTTTACAGACATAAGGAAAAACTTGTGGAATCCGACCTGCGGAAAGATCAGTTTCGATTCCGTAGAAATGATGAAAAGCGTGAGGCATCAGTGATCCTATGACTGATCTTAGATTAAGGAAAGGCTATCCTAAGATTCTAGCATTGTTAGACTTAGAGAAAGCTTTTGACACTGTTGACTGGAAAACTCTCTTTCAATTCTGAAGGTGTCAAGTGTAAAATCCAGCGAGCGGATGGCGATTTACAATCTCTACAGAAATCAGATCGCAGTTGCAATAGTCGAGGGACATGAAAGGGCAGCAGTAGTGGGAAATGGAGTGAGACAGGGTTGTAGCCTACCTCCGATGTTATTCAATCTGTATATTGAGAAAATATTAAACTAAACAAAGGAAAATTTGGAATAGGAGTTAAGATCCATAGAGAAGAAATAAAAACTTTGAGGTTTGCTGAAGACAATGTAATTCCGTCAGATACAGCAAAGGACTTGGAAGAGCAACTGGAGGAGTGGACAGTGTCTTGAATGGAGGATATAATATGAACATCAACAAAAGCAAAACGAGTATAACGGAATGTAGTCGCATTAAATCAGGTGATGCCGAGGGAATTACGAGGCTATTCGGAATGTGAGGAACGTTTGGTCGTGAAATGGAAACCACTGTGAAAATCCGACGAGGCTTTCTACAGACGCTTTCTGCAGTGTCTCTAGTATGCCCGTCGATCGCAACAAGACGCTCTTTTCAGTTGTGAGCGCACTGTGAGCGAGTAAAGGTGCCTAGAGCAACAATGTCTCCCTCCAAGTAGGAGGTTTCGCCTTAATGAATACAGCCCACCTAACACAACTGCCAAGCACTTCCTTCTTCATGGCAATTCTCACACACTCTGCAGGGACAGTGAAGACGCTCCTGCAGCCTTTTCGATGGGAAGTGTGCGATCACCAACAACACAGCCCTAATTGGCTCGTCCTGAGTATCATCTCTCTTCACATGAAATGCTGGATACGAAGACAATACCTGGGTGCGGGCTACACGCTATAGACCAGCGTAGAGAATTTCGGAAAGCACGAAAGCATGACCATGGTGTTGGAAATTTGGTGTAGTGCTCATTCAAATGTGTAAGTCTGAGCGGCGCCTATGTAGAGAAGTATCTAGAAAGTGTAGCCAAATATGCAAAAAAAAAAAAAAAAAAAAAAAAAACATTTTTGATTTTCACTGTGGTTTCCATTTCGCGACCGATCGTTCCTTACTTTCCAAACAACTCTCGTAGATTATGAAATGAGACACTTAAAGTAGTAGATGAGTTTTACTATTTTTGGATTAAACTAACTGAGAATGGTAGAAATAGAGAGGATATAAAATGTAGACCGGCTATGACAAGGAAAGCATTTCTGAATATGATAAATTTGTTAACATCAAGTATAGATTTAAGTGTCAGGAAGTCTTTTCTGAAAGTATTTGTATGGAGTGTAGTCCTGTATGGAAGTGAAACATGGACGGTAAGTAGTTTAGGCAAGAAGAGAATAGAAGCTTTCGAAAAGTGGTGCTACAGAAGGATGCTGAAGATTAGATGGGCAGGTCACGTAATTAATGAGGAGGCGCTGAATGGAATTGGGGAGAAGAGGAATCTGTGGCGCAACTTGAATAGAAGAAGGGATCGGTTGATAGGACACGTTCTGAAGCATCAAGGGATCACCAGTTTAGTATTGAAGGGAAGCGTGGAGTTCAAAATCGTAGAGGAAGACCAAGAGATGAATGCAGTAAGCAGATACAGAAGGATGTTGGTTACAGTAGTTACTCGGAGATGGGAGGCTTGCAGAGGATAGCGGAGCATGGAGAGTTGAATGAAACTGGTCTCTGGATTCGGGACCACCACCACCACCACAACAACAACAACAACAACAGCGACAACGCAATAACATACGAAAGAACCATTTGGAGATGAGATTCATTCTCCGAAAGGTGTAGTGCAAGAAATGAATGAGGGAAAGACGTGCTTAACAGCAGAGGAAAGTATATTATGAACAAATATTTTCACTTAGTTTGAGTCATCAGCCTTCAGATTCGTTTGAGCTACGAATTCCTCGTCTGTGCAAACTTTTCATTTCTGCGAACCAACTGCAAACTACGTCCTTAGTTATTTGATATATATATTCCAATGTCCTATCGTCCTTCTACTTTTTTGCACCAGTGTTTTCCGTACATTCCTTTCCTCGCCGATTTGGTGGACAATCTCCTGATTCCTTAGCTTATCATTCCACTTAATTTTCAACATTCGTCTTTAGTGCTTCGATTCTCTACTGTTCCGTTTGCCCCAAAACCTTTGTTTCTCTACCATACAGTGTTGTACTACAAATGTACATTCCGACAAATTTCTTTCTCGAATTGAGACCTATTGACTAGTGGGCTTTTCTTGGCCAGGAATGGATATCTGACAGGGCTAGTCTGTTTTTTATGTCCTCCTTAGTCCGTCTGTCATGGGTTATTTTGCTGCCTAGGTTGTAGAGTTCTTCCATTTCGTCTACTTCGTGATCACCATCTCTGATTACTTTCGCTTTTCTTCCGTTTACTCTCAGTCTCTATTCTGTACTGGAGATGTAATTACGCGTCCGAAGCCTCTTAAAAGCTTTAAATAAAAGAAATGTTATTAACATTTAACATCTTTATTGCTCATGCCAACATATCTATTTCTCAACATAGTCATGGTGGCGATGAAAACATACCTCCCACCGAGAGACCAGTTTGTTGATACCGTCACTGTAGAATGTTTGACTTCATCGACAGAGTCACAAACTCGCCTCCACTTGCAGTGTAGCTCGAAGGTGTCCTCTAAGTATTTGAAACAAATTAAAATCGAATAGAGCCAAGTTGGGACTGTGCGAAGGATGATCTATGACAATAAACTCAAGGTGTCGGAATGTTGTACGTGACAGAATACTCGTAAGTGGGCTGATATTGTCATTGCGAAGGGGAGGGTGCTCCATGATTGGACGAGTTGTTTGAAGTCGAAACTCTATTACAACAAACTGTTTCTCACGCATCGCGCTCCGATACAATTGTATTACACACCGCCACGTTGCACGCTACAACTCGGAGCGTTTTAGCGGTAGAGGGATGAAAATACGTTGAGATGACAAAAGTCATGGGATAACTCCTAATGTCGTATCGGATCGATTTGCCGGACGTAATGCAGAAACTCGACGTGTTATTTACTCAACATGTTATTGGAAGCCCCTGTACAAATATTGAGCCAGGCTTCCTCTATATCCATCCATAATTGCGGAAGTGATACCGGTGGGGCATTTGGAGTGCAAACTGACGCGTCGATTATGTCTCATAAATCTTCCATGGTATTAATTTCGGACCAAATGATTTGCTCGAATTGTCCAGACCTTTCTTCAAACCAATCGTGAACAACTGTGGCCCGGTGACATGGCGTATTGTCATCCATAAAAATTCGATTCTGTTTTGGAAAGGCCGAACATAACGTTTCCAGTCAATGGTCGGTTTAGCTGGACCAGAGGGATCAGTCCATTCCTCGCAAACACATCCCATACCCATATGGAGCCATCAACAGCTTGCACAGTGCGTTGTTGACAACTTTGGTCCATGGCTTCTTGGAGTCTACACCACACACGGACATTACCATCAGCTCTTACAAAATGAAATCGGCACTCATCTGACCAGACCACGGTTTTCCAGCCGCCTTGGGGCTAACCGATACTGTGACGAGTCCAAGTGAGGCGCTATAGACAGTGTGATGCTGTTGGCGAGGGAACTCGTGTCGGTCGTCTCACGCCAAATTTCTACGGTTATTGCACGCAGTGTTGGTTGTCTGTTAGCACTGACAACTGCCGGCAGGAGTGGCCGAGCGGTTCTAGGCCCTACAGTCTGGAACCGCACGACCACTACGGTTGCAGGTTCGAATCCTGTCTCGGGCATGGATGTGTGTGATGTCCTTAGGTTAGTTAGGTTTAAGTAGTTCTAAGTTCTAGGGGACTGAAGACCACAGCAGTTAAGCCCCATAGTGCTCAGAGCCATTTGAACCATTTTGAAGCACTGACAACTCCTTCTGCCCTCGGTGGTAAAGTGAAGGTCATCGGCCACGACGTCGTCCGTGCTGATAGGTAATGCCTGTGATTCGTCATTCTCGGCACACTGTTGACACTATGGATCGCGGAATATTGAATTCCCTAACGGGTTCCGGAAAGGTATGTCCCATGTGTCTAGCTTCAATTAGCAAAGTCTGTTAATTCCCGTCGCGAGGCTATAATCGCACCGGAAGCCTTTTCACATGAATTATCTTAATATCAATGAAAGCTCTGCCAAGCACTGCACTTTCATGCCTACCGTCATCTGTATATGTGCATATCGCTCTCCCATGCCATTGTCACCTAGTCACCTCAGTGCAGTACAGAAGATAAATGAAAGAAATATGCAATGAGACGAAGAGAATCACACCAATGTAGACATTAAGAATAAAGTTGTAAAATGTAAATAACCGTTTCGTTGGAGGTAATTGATAATGTTCGAACACAATATATGTTGTAAAATCCTGCTTCATATCGACGTAAACGATATGGGCCTTTCGTTTACGTGGATTACTCCTACTGCCTTTCTTGAATACTGGTGTGACCTGTGCAATTTTCCAGTCGTTGGGTATGGATCTTTCGTCGAGCGAACGGTTGTATATGATTGTTAAGTATGGAGGTAATGCATCAGCATACTTCGAAAGCAACCTAAATGGTATACAGTCTGGACCAGAAGACTTGGTTTTATTAAGTAATTTGATTTGCTTCACTACTCGGAGGATATTTACTTCTACGTTACTCATGTTGGTAGCTGTTCTCGATTCGAATTCTGGAATATTTACTTCGTCTTGTTTTCTGAAGGCATTTCGGAAGGCTGTGTTCCGTAAATCTCCGTAGGCAGCACTGTCTTCGATAGTATCTCCATTGTTATCGCGCAGAGAAGGCACTGATTGTTTCTTGCCGCTAACATACTTCACAAACGACCAGAATCTCTTTAGATTTTCTGCCAGGTTTCGAGAAGAAGTTTCTTTGTGGAAACTGTTATAGGCGTCTCGCATGGACTCCGCGCTAAGTTTCGAGCTTCTGTAAAGGATCGGCAATCTTGGGGATTTTGCGTCTGTTTAAATTAGACATGTTTGTTCCGTTGTTTATGCAACAGTATTTTAACCCGTTTTGTGTACCATGGAGGATCAGCTCCGTCGTTTGTTAGTTTATTTGGTATAAATCTCTCAATTGCTGCCTATACTATTTCTTTGAATTTAAACCACATGTGGTCTAAACATATTTTATTTATTTGTAATGAGTGGAGATTGTCTCTCAGGAAGGCGTCAAGTGAAATTTTATGCCGGCCGTAGTGACCGAGCGGTTGTAGGCACTACAATGTGGACCCGCGCGGCCGCTACGGTCGCAGGTTCGTATCCTGCCTTGGGCATGGTGTGGTGTCCTTAGGTTAGTTAGGTTTAAGTAGTTCTAAGTTCTAGGGGACTGATGGCCTCGGAAGTTAAGTCCCATAGTGCTCAGGGCCATTTTTTTGAATTTTTATGTTTTTTTGAATTGGTATACTTTTTGCCTATTTTTCGAGGATTTGTGGATTACAATATTCAATCTCGCTACGACAACCTTGTGTTCACTAATCCCTACATCGGTTTTGATGCTGGTTATTATATCAGGATTATTTGTTACTAGGAGGTCGAGTGTGTTTTCACAACCGTTTACTATTCGAGTGGGCTCATGAACTAACTGCTCGAAATAATTTTCAGAGAATGCTTTTATCAGAATTTCGGATGATATTTTATGCGTAACCTTGTAAATAAATGTGTGATGAAGATTGGAAATTCCGTAATTTATTGTAGACATCGGATTCCAAAGTGGCCTGTAGAGGTGGAGCGCCCCCAGGCTGACAGCTGCTGTTCGCACTCTGCCGGCAGCGGCCAGCATCCACGTGAGCCGCGGCTTCGGCGGCTACCGCCCCCGCGGCCCGTCTCGCTGCCGGCGCTTCCTGGGCCCCCGCTGGCCCGTGGCCGCGCTCTGGGGCTGCGCATGCGCTCTGCACGCCGCGCTGCTCGTGCAGGCGGCGCGCACCGCCCTCGCGCCCCCCGCCGCCGCCGCGCACGGCGGAGACCCTGACGCCGGCAACCTGGCCGTGCTCGCCGCGGTGAGTGGCCACACTAGAAGCAACGGTGAGACGTAGACAACGGCGATTCCACAATGACCACTGTCTAAAGTTTCTCTTTTGTCAAACGTTTCGACCTAAGGTCACACGAAAGGCAAAGGAAGTGCCCAAAACTGGACTGTACACCACGCTCAAGCGGACACCCAGTTCTTGGCTCTGAATTCTCCAGCTTTCTAGTAGAACCAACTGTAAATCTCAGTTTCTGACTTCAGCCATTTTGTAGCGGGTTACAATAGTCGCTTTCTTTGCTTATCATGAAAGGTCTCTGTTGGATTGCTTTCATGTTAATTTCTTAAAACTGTTGTCATTTACGGCATACATTCCACTTCTAAATTCACTGTGGTGTTTCTGACTATCTGGGAGGAGACTGAGCAGTGGAACGTGTTACTTTTACACATAATCAAGAACGATTTGTCACGCTACTACACTTTAAAACACAGTTTATATGTAATTCATGTCGCACAGTCTCATATGGAACCTACATGCGCTTTCTTTTATATAGTGTACATGGTAAGATACTGTCATCCCCCTTCCCTTCTGTGTGAAAGGATGAATGAACAAATGTGTTTCTAGTTGCATGCTTGATGGTAGCAGACAAACCTGTCTGCTAGAGAACAGTAGGACCAACGTCGGAACAGGTAGCTACGCTTTCTAAAAGCAAAGAGGTTTCTATTCTTGGTATGCTCCTGGTTGTCCCTTGTCATGTTGGTATAGCAAGCTGCCTCTCTAGTCACTTCCGTTTGTATCTGTGAGGCACCCTCGGTAGGGGCCCACTCCAGTCAGTCCACAGCGAGCGTCTGAAGTGGTAAGATCTCTGGCTAAGCGCATCTCTGCTAAGTCCGTAGGACAATGGATTTCTTAAGTTCAGCCTAACTGAAAATTTAATCACATTTATTTCGGGTTTAGATCTAAAATATCTAATATTATCTTAAATTCCAACAAAGTGTAATTCGAGTGTGAAGTTCAGAATATCTTCCAGTAGTTGCTTTGTCACTACTTTGTGATTAAAGTGGAACTATCTCTTGATGATCCGTAACTCTAACTAACATCATCAATCTAAAATGCAGATGTGCTTCAGATTATAACATCTCGTCTTGACAATATTTTTCAATATAGCAACTTTTCTTTATCTTCAAGCCACGTAATGTGTACTTTGTGAGACCAGTACCACGTGCTTATACAATTTTTTGACCCATCAGGTTAATAGTAAGACGATAGTAACCAGTTCAAGGTTTTTCTTTTGTAAATTGCGTTTCGATGTAATTTATTTTAATTATCAAAAGTATTGTGGAGTTACACTCTTTGTGTAAATAAATTTGACCACATGAAGCATGTGGTGTAATCATCAAAGTAGCCCTCAGCTATTCTTTTCGGGAGGATTTCACAGAGAGGTAGTATGAATTTAGTATACCAGTGTGTGGTAATTTCATGACCAACAGGATTTTGCTATGACTGTAACTTCTTTGGGTGAAAATTGAATCTGTTGGTTGTGGTCAATTTCCTCTTGCATACGTTTCAACGTTATTCGTGTGTTATTTTATGAATGCAGTGCTGTATGCAGTCTCCCAATCTTGACTCCATACCTAATGTGTTCCATAAGATTATAAACTCACATTTTGACAATCACAAATATAAACTGATTTATTTCTTTTTATTTAAATTATATATATATATATATATATATATATATATATATATATATATATATCTGGTTGTCGTAACATGACTATTAAAAGAATATAATTAATGTTAGCCTGGTTGGCAATTTGGTGAACTACACTGGATACCGGGTGAAACAGGTTGCTCAGTAATGCAAGGATAACTTCCCCAGATAGCTCACAGCTTTTAACCCGCTTTTATTATCTTGAATATCAGCATCGCTTTAAGAACAACTTAATGCATCAATATTACAATCACTCCAACATTACATGTTTTGACAACGGCAAAACGTTTTATATTGTGTTACCTTGTTCGTTATTTCTCCCGGACATTAGCCCGTAAACCTTTCAACAAATACGTGTTGCTCAACAGTAAGACTTAAGGCTAGAGCCTATGACTTAAAGGTTTCTCTGAAATGTCTGGTTCAAAATGTATTCAGCTCTGTTTTTCTCAAAAACTGCGTGCTCCAACACCGTATTAATGAGATCGTAGTTAGGGGGGAGGGCAGCATCGGCCGTGCACTTTTATTCTCTTTATCACGAATAGATTTCAGCTACTTTGTAGTTATCTTCAGTACAGTTATACCGAAGTCATCGTAAATCAAATCGCACATGGTATCAGATGGACATTTACGATTAGTCATCATTATAACAAATCGAAATTTCGCGCCGTTATCCATTAAGTTGGTAAGCGTGCTGCAAACAGCGTGCAGAAAGGCCTGTAGGTTGCAGCATAGTGCAGATGCACACATACCGTCGCATTATCAGTATAAAAATGGCCGCCCCACTTGCGACTTGCACCAGGGAAGAACAGCGTTCTGTCATTCGGTTTTTGCGTAGTGAAGGTGTGAAGCCTATTGAAATTCATCGACGATTTAAGGTTCAGTACGGTGATGCATTTCTGTCACAGCAGCAAATATACGAATGGAGTAGGATGTTCTTAATGGTGTGACTTCAGTGGAAGATGTTCCTCGTCCACGTCAGGCACAACGAGTTGTGACTCCACAGAACATTGCAGCAGTTGAAGCCGTAATGAACGAAAACCGCCGAGTGACCCTGAATGGCGTTGCAGCATGTTTACAGATTACTTCAAAAATGGCTGTGTGCACTATGGGACTTAACTTCTGAGGTCATCAGTCCTCTAGAGTTTAGAACTACTTAAACCTTACTAACCTAAAGACATCACACATACCCATGCCCGAGGCAGGATTCGAACCCGCGACCGTAGCGGTCGCGTGGTTCGAGACTGAAGAGCCTAGAACCGCTCGGCCACACCGGCCGGCTACAGATTAGTCATGGGTCAGCACACCACATTGTGCATGATGTGCTCCAGTTTCACAAAGCGTCTGCAAGATGGGTGCCTCGGCAGCTGACTCCTGAAATGTGGGAACGACGTGTTGATGCTTCTGAAGAACTTCTTCGGCGCTTTGAGTAAGAACCGTTACTGGGGACGAAACGTAGGTTCACTTCCACCAACAGGAAACTAAGAGAGCGAGCAAGGAATAGCGCCATTCCTCATCACCAGAACCAAAGAAGTTTCAAACAGAACGATCAGCAGGGTAGGTTATGCTGACTCTCTTTTGTGACGAAAAAGGCGTCATGTTGGAGCATTACATGCCTAGAGGGACCATTGTCACCAGTGCATCATACAGAAATCTCCTAAAAAATCGTCTGCGGCCTGCAATCAAATCAAAGCGACATGGGTTACTGTCAGCAGGTCTCCTTTTGCAACATGATAATGCTAGGACCCTCACTGTCCATACAACAGTTGCAACAATCATAGACCTGCATTTTGAGTGTCTTCCATCCACCATACTCACCAGACCTTGCCCCAAGTGATTTCCATATGTTTGGACCACTCAAAGACCCAATGGGAGGAAAGAAGTTCCGTTCTGATGAAGAGGTACGCCACGCGTAGCATGAGTGGTTGCCGCACTACAAAAAGAATTTTTTTCTTAAGGAATTTATGCACTTTGTAAGCGCTGGATGACTTGCATTGAGCGTGGGAGAGATTATATTGAAAAAAGATACAGCTTTGTACCACATCTGCACAATAAATAACATTTAAAAAATATTTAGTTTCCATTTGACTCACCCTCGTAACTGCACTGAAGATAGTTACACAGTAGATGAAATCAACCTGCTATAAACAGATTAAAAGTCTACCACCGATGCTGCCCTTCGTCCTTTGTAGGAAAAATTTATCTACACTCCTGGAAATTGAAATAAGAACACCGTGAATTCATTGTCCCAGGAAGGGGAAACTTTATTGACACATTCCTGGGGTCAGATACATCACATGATCACACTGACAGAACCACAGGCACACAGACACAGGCAACAGAGCATGCAGAATGTCGGCACTAGTACAGTGTATAGCCACCTTTCGCAGCAATGCAGGCTGCTATTCTCCCATGGAGACGATCGTAGAGATGCTGGATGTAGTCCTGTGGAACGGCTTGCCATGCCATTTCCACCTGGCGCCTCAGTTGGACCAGCGTTCGTGCTGGACGTGCAGACCGCGTGAGACGACGCTTCATCCAGTCCCAAACATGCTCAATGGGGGACAGATTCGGAGATCTTGCTGGCCAGGGTAGTTGACTTACACCTTCTAGAGCACGTTGGGTGGCACGGGATACATGCGGACGTGCATTGTCCTGTTGGAACAGCAAGTTCCGTTGCCGGTCTAGGAATGGTAGAACGATGGGTTCGATGACGGTTTGGATGTACCGTGCACTATTCAGTGTCCCGTCGACGATCACCAGTGGTGTACAGCCAGTGTAGGAGATCGCTCCCCACACCATGATGCCGGGTGTTGGCCCTGTGTGCCTCGGTCGTATGCAGTCCTGATTGTGGCGCTCACCTGCACGGCGCCAAACGCGCATACGACCATCATTGGCACCAAGGCAGAAGCGACTCTCATCGCTGAAGACGACACGTCTCCATTCGTCCCTCCATTCACGCCTGTCGCGACACCACTGGAGGCGGGCTGCACGATGTTGGGGCGTGAGCGGAAGACGGCCTAACGGTGTGCGGGACCGTAGCCCAGCTTCATGGAGACGGTTGCGAATGGTCCTCGCCGATACCCCAGGAGCAACAGTGTCCCTAATTTGCTGGGAAGTGGCGGTGCGGTCCCCTACGGCACTGCGTAGGATCCTACGGTCTTGGCGTGCATCCGTGCATCGCTGCGGTCCGGTCCCAGGTCGACGGGCACGTGCACCTTCCGCCGACCACTGGCGACAACATCGATGTACTGTGGAGACCTCACACCCCACGTGTTGAGCAATTCGGCGGTACGTCCACCCGGCCTCCCGCATGCCCACTATACGCCCTCGCTCAAAGTCCGTCAACTGCACATACGGTTCAGGTCCACGCTGTCGCGGCATGCTACCAGTGTTAAAGACTGCGATGGAGCTCCGTATGCCACGGCAAACTGGCTGACACTGACGGCGGCGGTGCACAAATGCTGCGCAGCTAGCGCCATTCGACGGCCAACACCGCGGTTCCTGGTGTGTCCGCTGTGCCGTGCGTGTGATCATTGCTTGTACAGCCCTCTCGCAGTGTCCGGAGCAAGTATGGTGGGTCTGACACACCGGTGTCAATGTGTTCTTTTTTCCATTTCCAGGAGTGTATTTAACAAAATGTAGGTTGTAATTGCCTAAACTGGAACCTTTTCGATTGTTTCAAGCGAATTCCTTACTTTTTCATGTTTGAAGGTTGCGTGGTTTAGTATACATTATTATTCTCTTAGAATTCTACTGCAGATTCAAAGAGGGTAAAGGGGAAGGTTGATGAAAGAAAGTGTGGCCCATCTTCAAAAATCGTTCAAATGCCTCTAATCACTGTGGGTCTTAATATCTGAGATCATCAGTAGCCTAGACTTAGAACTACTTAAACCTAACTAACCTAAGGACATCAAACACATTCATGCACGAGGCCGGATTCGAACCTGCGACCATAGCAGACACGGTTCCGGGCTGAAGCGCCTAGAACCGCTCAACCACAGCGGCCAGTGGCCCATCTTCAGTGACTAAAGCTATCAATACAGGTCACAAAACGAGAATAGATGGGAGAAAACCAGTAAACAGTTCAATGTTTCAGGACCTGTATTTATGAATCTGCTCAGCATGAAGTACAGTATTTCAGAGATAGCACCCAAAACTGAATAGGTAGAACTACAATTTTCCGTAAATAGCTTGTTTAATATTGTTATGGAAACTTCTTTCTTAGGGGTTACTCGGACTATCAAAATGGTGGTAGAACTTGCAAAGAGAAATCACTCTGAACATCCTTTGAAACACGATATTGCTCTTGAAGAGTGAGTTAGTCTTGCCTTAAGCGTAACAGAAACGGTGAGTCTGCAGGATCATTTAATAGCAGAACTCCTGGGTTCGACAAAGAAACCACAGTTCTATATATTATACCTACTTTGAAACTAGATTAAGGTTCCTCTAATTTAATACCTTTTTCCTATTAGATTTATTGCCATTTTATTTATTTTAGAAGGGGTCCGATTCTGGCATCTATTTACCAAATCCATCAAATGACAGTTTCTTGAAAATAAGTTTTCTTGTAATACCTTTCAATGATGTTTTGTACGAGTAAAATATAAAAGGTGCATAGGCTTGGAAAGTAAATACAACACGCCCTTAAAACATAAATGTTTGTTATTTTTATGTTTTTAAAAATCAGAAACAAAATTGGTCTTCTTCTTTTGGGCATATTCCTCTATCATTACCGTTTTGTTGTGTTACCACGCCGCCAATAGATAATGTGAGTACTCTACGTAGTGACTCGTTAACATATTGATAGCATCTGCTGATGAGCTTGTAGTAACTTGAAACCAGTAATTCTAACATTTGTGTTACTTGAGGTAGAAAAATTTAGTAAAGACTTTGTCAAAACGGCTACAGGGTTGAAGTAGAGCTATACACCTAGTTTCTGTATGATTACAATAATTTCTTATGAGCCATAGACGCTTACTGGAGTAACATAAACGTATATAGGAAGCAAGCACGCAATAGAAAGTATCCTGAAATTGTTAATTGATGTAGAATATAAGTATGATCTATTACAAAATTGCATATCATAGAGTAGTACAGTAGTTTCACAATCAGGAGAAAAGAAAGCCAATAGCGACGAATGGTGAGTAGCATCACTTGCCGTAGTTCAAAATGGTTCAAATGGCTCTGAGCACTATGGGACTTAACTGCTGAGATCATCAGTCCCATAGAACTTAGAACTGCTTAAACCTAACTAACCTAAGAACATCACACACATCCATGCCCGAGGCAGGATTCGAACCTGCGACCGTAGCGGTTGCGCGGTTCCAGACTGAAGCGCCTAGAACCGCTTGGTCACTCCGGCCGGCACTTGCCGTAGTACTAACAACAGTAACAACAATGAGCAGCAACACTAACATGATTGTAGCAGTGACAGCACATTACGAAGATTGTGCTCGTTACAGTACTTTAGTAACATTAATCGAACTGTAATAGCAGGAGCGCATAAGCCTCTAGAATATACTTGAGGATTGTCATTTCCCTATGACTATACAACTGAAGAACCATCACCTCAAGCATTTGCATCCATAAAATACCTAGGAGTAAGCGTCATCCATAAAATATCTTGGAGTATTCGTACGGAGCGATGTAAAGTATTTACAATTATGGCAGATGACAGAGAGGGATTCATTGTCAGCATCCTCAGGAAGCGTAGTCCAGCCACGAAGTAAGTTACAGATCACTCGCTCGACTAACACTTGAATATTGCTGGTCAGCCTAGGATCTGCACTAGAAAGGAATGATGGCGAAAATAGGAAAGATCTAACGGAGAGCAGTGGGTTTCGTTTCAGGGTCTTTTAGTAAGCGCGGGAACGTCACAGAGATGCTCAGTCAACTCCAGCGGCAATACAGCCGCTGTGCACACTATTAAAACATACAGGGCATACGTTCCTAGCAGTATCTCCGAACATAATGCTTCCTGCTCCGTATATTCCGCGGAAAGTCAATGAAAGTTAAGATATAGTGGTTCGAGCCCAGACAGAGCCTTACCACCAATCGTTCTTCCCGCGAGCCATCCTCTGCGGTAACAAGGAAGGGATGGGTGGGGTGGGGGTGTGGTTGGGGGCGACAGTGGTAGACACGGTACATTCTACCACAAGCCATTAGGTACCGTATGGAGCGAAGGCTCTAAGTGTAAGATGTAGGCGCCATCACTGGGATAGGACATTAAAGCTGTTCGATGATGTCCTCGCTAAGTGGACGACGCTACATTTAGGGGTCGCGGCCGCCTCCGCGTGGCCGGAAACGGTAATGTTACAGCCGACCACAGCCTCACTAGATATCTTATAAACGCGCCGGCTAACAGACCAGGCAGCAACTTTCCGGTAGAGTTTTAAATTAGGTGGCTGGCCAGAAATTTGCCCAGTACTGCAAAGAAAAGATAAGATCCACTCATCATTTCACACTGATATCGTACACACGACTGTCCATGCTGTCTTGTGCTTCACGTCACCGATCCCGAGGAGTCCTTTGCATATAAGCAGTTCAGATTTTTTTGTGTTAGTGGTATATTAAGACTCGTAATTCCGAGTGGAAATTTGTTTCATTAGACGAAGCTTTGAAACTCGGACGCATAGGAATTACAGATACTGGTTGCAAGCGGGTATTGATTGCAGTCAACGGGGAAGAAGAAAATTTGTGCCGGACCGGGATTCGAACCCGCGTCTCCTGCTTGCTGGGCAAATACTCTTATTACTAAGTCGTCCGGACACAGTGGTCATTCCAACTGCACGGACTACCCTAGCACGCCTCCCGTCAGATCCAAATTCTCACCTTATCCACTCACCACTAATGTAGTGCTACTTGCCCATGACCCTCACTACTCGCGGCATTTCGCCGATTGCTATACGAGTTCTACATCTACATCTACATCCACACTCCGCAAGCCACCTGACGGTGTGTGGCGCAGAGTACCTTGAGTACCTCTATCGGTTCTCCCTTCTATTCGGGTATGGTGTGCCTCTCTATTGAAGAGAAAAGTCCGAAATAACAGATACTATCTTCATCCAGTGGCCATTATGAACTAAGACACAAAGTGCCGCGCGGGGTAGCCGTCCGGTCTAGGCGCCGTGCCATGGCTCGCGCGGCTTCTTCCCCCCCTCGTCGGGTTGTCCTTAGTGTAAGTTAGTGTGCAAGCCTAGGGACAGATGTCCCATAGTTCTTACCACAAATTTCCAATAAGACACAAAGGAATTACAGACACTGGCTGCAAGTGGGAGTTGATTGCAGTCAATGGGGAAGCAGGAGACCCGAATTCGGCACAAATTTTCAACTGATCAGTCAATGCCCGCTTGCAGCCAACGTCTGTAATTCCTTTGTGTCTTAATTCACAATGGCTGCTGGATCAAAATACTGTCTGTTCTTTCTGACCTGTCAGAAAGAACAGACACACAGATTTATCTACGGAGACTCCATTGGCAGTTGTTACAAGAGAGACGTTGTGCGTCACGGAGAGGTTTACTATTTAAATTTTGAGAGAGAACATTCCGGGAAAAGTAGGATAACATATTACTTATTCCCATAGTCATCTCTCGTAATGATCACGAGGAGAAAATTCGAGAAACGAGAGCCAAAACAGAGGCTTACCACAATCACTTTTCTCAGGCGCCATTCATGAATGGAACACGATAGAAGAAATGGTTGAAATGGCTCTGAGCACTATGGGACTCAAAATCTGAGGTCATCAGTCCACTAGAACTTAGAACTACTTAAACCTAACTAACCTAAGGACATCACACACATCCATGCCCGAGGCAGGATTCGAACCTGCGACCGTAGCGGTCGCGCGGTTCCAGACTGAAGCGCCTAGAACCGCTCGGCTACCATGATAGAAGAGGCCAGTTATCGATACCAGAAGTACCCTCCGCCACCCCCATTAGGTGGCTTGCGGATTATGCTGTAAATGTAGATGTACAACTCTTTGAAATGAAGTCAGGTTGCTTCGGTCAGGCCTGCAGGTGTATGGCATTTATTGAAACGCTCCTTTCGTCCGTACCCGCTGCCTCCGAGCATCAGACCATTCATAAGAAAAAAAAAAAGTCCTTCTCGCAGCTGAGGCCGGAATCTCCAAGCACCCTACGTGATGAGTGGTGCACTATAATTAATTTGATGCAGATATTATGCTAGGCTTTCCTGCGCATACGTCTTCTTCACCTCTGATTAACTAAACGAACCTAAGTCTATTTTATCTACCGTGACCCTATATAACCGTATTTTTCCACGACAACAATCAGTTGTCAAAACGTTTTCAGATTATGGTACCGCCTCATAATGTTAGAAATAAACTGGAGAAACGAACGTTTCGGTTATGGTAACAGTGGCCTTCTTCTGGGTTTACTGGTGTGTTGTAACTGTGCAGAGTCGTTTGAATTTTTCCATTACTACTGTGGTGTGGGTACCAACTTTAAACAGAACGTGATTAATTTTCACACACATTTATTAAAATAATAACAAGCATAAAAATAGCTTAACTTGGTTCTGGATGCTATTTACAATGGAGAATCTGAGATTCCTTTGGTCTTGGTACGTTAATCTTATTCTCACATATCTCTTATACTTGACAAAGTGTCTATACATTTCTCTTCATGGCGATGTACTGGAATATGATAATCTTATTAGGCGCAGACTGAAACTTGACTATAGACTGGTACAAACAAATGCAGAGTAATGCAGACTAATTCAGACTGATGCAGACTGACTAATCGGAGGCCTGTACACTCGTTATAATACCTCGCGCGTTCAGGTATCACTGCGCGAGTGTGATCCGCGAGGAGATAAGTTTCTACGTTAGCAGCAATCTCATTGGCTGCGTTACACATTAATGCGCGGATCGGCGGAAGCAGAATTTGGTCCGTCTCTAAGAAAGCGCCATCTCGTAGTGCGAAGTCGGACGAGCGCTGCGCCTGCGCTGTTGTGCTTAGCGGGGCGCGTTCTATTGGGAAAGTTGAGTACGCGCTGACTACGCGGAACTATGTACACAACAACTACACATTACAGTAGTCCTGGGTGACCGCGTACCTGGAAGACTGGTATGTATGTAACTGTAGTCGACGAAAAAGGTCGAAATATGAGACAAATGCACGATACAGCCGACAGATACCGGTGGTGAGGTGGAAGCAGGCACGAGGACCTCAAACAAGGTACGTGTTAGAGACGTGAGCCGGCCGGTCCTCTGTTTTCTCATGGTACTCATATAGTAGGCTGCAGCTCACATTCAGACTTCGACGAGCCCGAGGCCACCATCCCGTGGGTGCAGGGTAAGTGTCTCATAACGGGCTTTAAACATGGAACCAGCCGTGAGATAATAGCCAAAGGCCGCCTGAAGGTTGCGCCCAATGGCAGTTGGCAGAGGGAGAAATTGTGCGAGGTGGACCAGTTTTGATGTCAAATAACGAATAAGAAACTCAACGCGTTGAAGTGTGTCCTGGCGGCGCAGGGGGTTCTGGCGGACGTCGTTGCGGATGAGGTGTAACAGGTGATGGAGATTCGTTGCCGCTGTGCGTGAGACCGTGGGGGTAAAGGTAAAGCCCAGGTACCGAAAAGTCTGCACAAGCGGCAGGGGTGCCACTTCATCTTCTTGGAGGCCTCGTCCAATGTGCATTGTCGAAGGTTTGGCGACATTAATGGCACTGCCAGTGGCAGCCCCATAACGAGTAATCAATTCGAGAACTGCTCGAATCTCAGAGCCGGAGCGAATGAGGAGGAGGAGTTCAACAGCATATGCCCGAAAGCGAAAAGAGTGTTGGCGTACGGTGAGGCCAGAGAGCTTGGTTGTTAAGCCCCCAATGAGGGGCTCAATCACTCAGCTACCGGGAAGCTGACACTGATCTGTAATAGTCTATAAGCATGATTATTATTGTAATTTAAATTAGCTTCTTACGAAAATACCGTGCGTGTTTGTTTTGTTTCTTCTTCAGAGCCAAAAAATGTGTCAGGGTTGTCGTGCTTCCCGGAGTGTCGAGTTATCGAGAGTCGAGTTTTTGGTGTTCTAACGTTGATCATATGACTATAAAATGCTTAAAAAAATTTTAAACTCACTATTTTTCATCTAAAATGTAGAAAATTTTACGGGGCAAGACGCCCAGTATGCCCCTCCCCCCCCCCCCCACTATTTTTCTATAAGTCGGCACCCCTGCAGATAGTGAACGTTAAACTATGTTCTACTGCCATTTCAGAAGGAAAACTTCAAATAATTACCGAAAATTGTGAAAAAAGTATAATATAAAATAAAAATATCGGCACGATATTGCCATCATGAATTCGATATATCATCGCCGAAAGTATGGCAAGCACATATCGAAATTTTTAGTAAAATACCTTTTATCGGTATACTGTCAAAAGCCATACCTCCGTCCTGACCGCCAGGCCTCAAAGACCAACAGGCCTCACCAGCCAACATGTGACGCGAGCGTTGTCGGAGAGTAAAGGCGTCGGCTACGATAGGAGCGATAATCGGCGAGCAACGGGCGAGAAGCAATAAAGCGGCGCCGCTCACGTTTATGTTTACATTGAGTTCAAAGGTAACGTCTGGCGGCCGGCTGGGACAATCGCGTGCAGCGACGCGAAACATACCGTCGCTTGAGCTTAACCGCTCACCGCTCGCCTCAGACATTAAATTTCGTTTACCGCTCAGTCTTTTCCAGTCGTTTGGAAGCTGTTGTGCAGCAAAGATGGCAGAGAAGTGAAAACTGATTGACTCGAGGGTGAGACGTTGATCTCAGAAGTTCAAACCAGGCCATGTTTGTGGAACGACAGTCAAAATAATTTCAAAAATACCTCTGTGACAAAGAAATTGTGGGATGAAATAGGAAATGCTATAAACTCGTCGTGTAAGAGTTACTATCTTAACCAGTTTCATACAAATCTGATCATTTACTAATGAATATTTTTTTATTATTATTGCGTACGAGTGTTGGACAAGAAATAGTTCAATAACTAGTAAAATTGGTATTGTAGCATTAAAATATGTCACCAATAATTTACAAAGCACGATGGCTATCGATTAAAATAGGTCACGCAATTATTCCTTATTTCCATTTCTTCTGCGTTTCGCCTTCTATATTGATTTGGAACGGGATTCTATCGACTTCTCAATTCATTCACGGTCTTTTCATGGAGAAATGATACGTTGTTTGGCTTCGTTAATGCCAACCCTGCCTCTGATAATATTGTGCAATACGCAAATAGTTTGTACAAGCTTGTTTACTTCAGACACGTCCGATACTTCTAAACATGTTCCTGTAAAGAGCCATTTAGTCCGTAAAATCCCAAAAGTAATTTCATTGGTTTTTCTAGCTTTTCATAGACTAGTATTAAAGTGTTCATGATATATTATTATACGTTTTGCTGGAAGCGGACGCAGAAGATACGGTTTCAATTTGAACGCATCATCTCCAGTGATAACGTGTGGTGCTGAATTACTGCTGCTCGGCAAGATTTTCTTGTGAGGTACATTGAATCCGTTGTTTTCCGGCTGTCTAAACAATTCGCTGGCCTTAAAAACTATCCCGTCATTTTGTTTTCCCCTAGCACCCACATTAGTTAAAAAAAAACTTTTTATCGTAATCAGAAACACTGAAAAGTATTTCAGGTACTTGAAATACCTACGTGCACTATGTGGTGGGCATTTGAGCTCTCAATGACGTCCGTCTATTATTCCGATGCAGTTCGGGAATTTTCATGACAGAAAACATTTTCCTGCTACATTCTTTCTTGACTGTTCTTCAGTGGCGGCATTACTTCAGGTAAAAACTCTAGCACAATAGGTGAACACGTTTCATAAACTGTCAAGCTAGCAGTACATCTTCCTAGTCTAAACTCATATGCTAGATGTCTGAAAGTGGGTCTGTGGCCAAAAACCTGACAGAAAAGAGAACAATTCGACTTCGTATGACATGATTCAATTAATTATAGTGAAAATTACAATTGTGTACTTGAATAAATAACAATTTTGAAGAAAATTAGTAATTAAACATGTTTAGTACTTACTTGCAATATAAGATCCTATTCTATTTATTTATATATTTTAATTTTAAGCAATTAAGTATAGAAGTGTGCAGGATGAGTCAGAAATAAAGATGCATGCTTTGAGGGGTGTGATCCTGAGTAAAAAATCTCCAATGGACATATGCGCTATTGCGTGTGGTTTCTGAGATAGAATAAGTCTAATGTACAATGTTATTTATTTTCTGTACTACTCAGTGCATTGTCGTTGTTTACAATGCACCACAGTAGTGTAGAGGAATTAGAGGCGAACAGTTTGATGCAGGACATTTGTTGTCCATCAAGCAGGGAAAGTACTTCAAATTGCCCTATAAAAATCTATCTAAGCTACGACGCATGGGCGTCGCTCGAGATTTTCAATATTATCTCGTACTCATCGTGCAAACTATTAGCCCTACAGAAAAAAAATTATAGGTACTTTGTTTGTTGAAAATTTAATGTACCTTAATCTTGTACTGCAGCACTTTTTTGTTCGAGGTCCACTTTTGGAGTTATTCAGGTTATCTCGGAAACTACGCGGAATAGAACAAGGTTCTTTGATTAGTCACCAGTGCTATCACTCCTCAAGTCATGTACATTTCCTCCTGACTCACACTATCATTTTCGAAGCACGCTTTGTTGATATAGTTTCCTTCAACGATTTTTTTTTATTTTAATGCGATAAATTCTCGTGATAATAGGGGACGAATGTAGAAAGAAATGGAAAAACTGGAAAGATACGTTTGGGAAGAGTGTGCAAACTCCCCAGTCCAAATCTGGTTCTGCCGCTAGTCCTCCACCCAAAGAGTGCAAATTGCAACTCTCTTGCAGTTCACTCGAGATGTTGTTCTTCAGAGCCGTATGGTAGGAAACCTCACGTCTCCTACGGTGAAATTCGGAAGAAGACGTCAATGGCATAAATGACAAAATGACAGAGACGAGTGTCGTGGGAACTAATAATAGAAGGGCACAGTACTTTCGTACACTGAAGATGACGACTGGTTTCCCAGATCGCACTGTTCCGAAGGAAACATAAGTAGAAAAAAGAAGATTGGGGAAAGAGAAGGATGGAACAGGAGGATCGAAATAGCATTTTAAGTATGGGGAGACAAACAGATGCTCTGGGAGATACAATCTTTTCTTTTTAAGTTTGCTGCCTTCGCTCTAAAATTCAAACTTGCTTATAGGAGACTGTAAGAGAGCACGAAATAAGGTAAGGCACAACAGCACTATCCTCCACACTGTGAGTGCTCGTAGACAGGCTGTAGTTACAGAGAACCAGACAACACCTCTTTTGGGAACGCACAACTTCTTGAAGTGAATGAAACTTGAGTGTATCTATTCAACAAAATAAATTCATAGTTTTCTATGTTTTTGCTATCAGAATATGTATTAATAAAATAAGACCACCTCTTGGTTAACTTAAAGATAATAAATATTCATTTGAAACAGCTGCCGACCGCTGTGGTAGGTGCTTTAGTCCGGAACCACGTAGGTTCTAATCCTGCCTCGGCCATGGATAAGTGTGGTGTCCTTAGGTTAGTTAGGTTTAAGTAGTTCTAAGTCTAGGGGACTGATGACTTCACATGTTAAGTCCCATAGTGCTTAGAGCCATGTGAACCATTTTGAAATTCTAGAAGGAGATTTTCACTCTGCAGCGGAGTGTGCGCTGATATGAAACTTCCTGGCAGATTAACACTGTGCTTTCAAAGTATGAATTTCTATTATGGAATACTTTCTAATAACCACCGTTTCTCTGCTCCTGCATCGTAAAATTCAAAGCTTTTTCCGTCGAACTCTGTTAGCAGTGGAGCAGCATTTTGGGATCTATACTTTTACGTGGAACATTGTCTTTGTTATGTTCTATTTTGTGCAGAAAGAAATTAATAAGACAGTTCAAAGGCTTATCTGAGCGTTCAGTACAATTTCTCGTGCAGATACGTAGCAGTAAACATATCAACCGTTGGTAACTCTTTGCATCGGTTATAAGGTAATACGGAAGTACATACCACGGATTCACTTTCATTACTGTAGTATTTACAAATCCAGTGTCGTTAGAAACATAAATTGTAATCCCTAGATAGCTATACTGAGTTTTCAGATTCTTCTAACACAACAGCACATCTTATCAGTAGAAACCAATGTGCTAAAAGATGAACTTGCCTGTAAGGCACACTACATTTCTTAGCATGATAACACAAAGAAAGAAATTAACTATCTGTTTCCGTATATTTGATAGCAATTCTTTCGCGGGGGGTTCTTCATACATTCCTCAAGGTTTTCAGAACACGAATGTGCGAAAATTACAAGATATACAGAAAATTGTCAGATACATGCAATAGAGCATCTGTTGACGTTTGTAATGCGGAGAATGGAAGTGCTTGCCACACGAAAACGTAGGTAAAATTGAATATAGGCGCGAAAATATCGCGACAAACTAAATTACATTCTATAAGATAGCTTTAACGCCCAGCAAATAACTTTCTCATCATCATCGTTTGGTTGCAAATGACAAGCTACCTGTAGTAATTAACACACAAGTGATCCAGAAAATTCATGCACACCGAATGTAGAGGTATTTTCAACAACATACGATCAGTTATTTGGACTAAAGATGGACATAATTTTATAATCATTTAACAAAAATGTTCACATTGCAGAATAAATGCAAACGAAAATCCACTGATGAGGGCACAGTGGTGCCGATACGCCTTTGGGTACTGAGAGAAAACGGCGTTTTGCATAACTGGCGCAACTCACATCCAACAATTTTAACTGCAAACACGGCCAACACAAGGAGCTTCAAATCAAAATGATGAATGTTTGTAACTCACATTACTCGTTCTCGATACGGGCACAACTTCTGAAGCAATAAACTTCAGATCATATAAATCACTGACACGAAATGCCCAGGATAGCACGGCAGCAGCCTGCTTTGAAAATCAGTTCATCAGGTTATCTATATGCAGGCGTGAACTACGAAGACACGTAATACGGAGCATAAGGTTTCTCTGCTTGTTGTGACAGGTCTGCCACCTAGTCCAGTTACACCATGGCCCGTACCACGTATCGAAAATCGGAAAGATTCTCTGTCCAGTAATACGTGTCAGTTTTCTTTATATCTTGTACTGTACGCACACTGCTTGCCTGAAACTCCAGGGGTGCTAATGAATAACGCTATATTTTTAACATGATTAAGTCGGTTCCTTGTCTGTTTGTTTGTACTGTAAAAACTTTGCGTTTTATTTTAAACTGACTTCCCGGCGAGCAAGAGACATTCAACTTTCGGTGTAGCTCAGAAATGGAAGATAGTGCAATATTAACTCGGTTTCTTGTCTGGTGCGTGGTAGAGCTTACTTTGCGTTCCACGGCTGCACAGTTACGGATGTTTCACGGTAAGAACGATTTCTTGTAATCCTCTGTGTGAGCACTATTCTCTCTAATCATCACCCCCACGATGTTTTCGCGAGATATACATAGGAGGAGGTAAAATATTTGATTCAGGTGAAGGTAAACTGAAATAAATCTGAAATACGTCATATGCCTCTGTTATAATCCCTTCAGTACATGTAAAAAACACAAAATAACTATTTAAATACAGAAAATTCTTAGTATTACAACTTTTTAAACTGCACTAAAGAGTGTAAAATAATTGCTTCTTGCTCCACACAGGTTCCTAAACCCATATCGATAGTCCTGAAAGCTTGTGTTTGCGAATTTTTAACAGCTATGACAGTCCTAGTAAAATATAAAACGAAAAAAATGGACACGTATAGTAATTAAAAGTAAGGAGTGTAGAGATTATCTGTCGTTGAGGAAACACACACAACAGTCCGTATCATCTGCAGTGCAATAAAAATGTTGGTGGTTTAAGTGACCTATTCATGCGTCAGTAATCTATTGCATGAGACCGATGTTTTTCGTTTTAAATTTTAGAATTGTTCTCATAGTTATTAAAAACCCACACGCTGAAATTTTCACGAGAGTCTGTATGAGGTTAGGAATCTCTGCGGAACTAGAAGAAATTTACTTTCCGTTCATTTTAGAAACTGTGACATTAAAATCTGTTTTATTTAAATAATTGTCACTCTAGATTTAATATCTAGCAGACAATGAACTCATTTCATATGTATATTTCACTTCATTTAGTTACAAGGGTCGATCAAAAAGTTTCCGTTCGAAGCCCGTACGGCCTAGAATCGTAATGCCAATCTGGTAAAATCGCCGTGAGCATTGAGGAATCTTGCCAACGACGTACCAGGTTGAAGATGACAGTTTGGTAAGAGACGTGTCCTGTTGCGTGGAGAAGCTCCCCTGCTGCATATCCTCGTCTGAGAGTAATCTTCGACTCTTCGATGCCTTATAGTGACTTAGGAAAAGATCAGGATTACATGGCGGGTGCTCGAGTGTCTTATATTTTAGTTGTTGTAACTTCTCTGCATTACGACATTTGCGATGTGGGGAGCGCGTTGCTGGTACGGAACTTGGCGCACCATTCCATAACGGTGGCTTTCTACAATCATGCTACCCTCACACACGTTCTCCATTCTCCGATGGATGTCTACCGGCATTTAACCTTCAACAGCCAAGAAGAGATTAATGTTACGCTAGTCCTATATGTACTCATTTGGTAATAATATACACCACTGGCCATTAAAATAGCTACACTACAAAGAAGACGTGCTACAGACGCGAAATTTAACTGACAGGAAGAAGATGCTGTGGTATGAAAATGATTAGCTTTTCAGAGCATTTACACAAGGCTGGCGCCGGTGGCGACACCTACAACGTACTGACATGAGGAAAGTTTCCAACCGATTTCTTATACAAAAACAGCAGTTGACCGGCGTTGCCTGGTGAAACGTTGTTGTGATGCCTCGTGTAAGGAGGAGAAATGCGTACCATCACGTTTTCGACTTTGATAAAGGTCGTATTGTAGCCTATCGTGATTGCGGTTAATCGTATCGCGACATTGCTGCTCGCGTTGGTCGAGATCCAATGACTGTTAGCAGAATATGGAATCGGTGGGTTCAGGAGGGTAGTACGGAACGCCATGCTGGATCCCAACGGCCTCGTTTCACTAGCAGTCGAGATGACAGGCATCTTATCCGCATAGCTGTAACGGATCGTGCAGCCACGTCTCGATCCCTGAGACAACAGATGGGGACGTTTGCAAGACAACAACCATCTGCACGAACAGTTCGACGACGTTTGCAACAGCATGGAAAATCAGCTCGGAGATCATGGCTGCAGTTACCCTTGACGCTGCATCACGGACAGTAGCGCCTGCGATGGTGTACTCAACTATGAACCTGGTTGCACGAATGGCAAAACATCATTTTTTCGGATGAATCCAGGTTCGCTTTACAGCATCATGATGGACGCATCCTGGGCATGGATGTGTGTAATGTCCTTAGGTTAGTTAGTTTTAAGTAGTTCTAAGTTCTAGGGGACTGACGACCTCAGAAGTTAAGTCCCATAGTGCTCAGAGCCATTTTTTGGACGCATCTGTGTTTGGGGACATCGCGGTGAACGCACATTGGAAGCGTGTATTCGTCATCTCCAAACTGGCGTATAATGCGGCATGATGGTATGGGGTGCCATTGGTTACACGTCTCGGTCACCTCTTGCTCGCATTGACGGCACTTTGAACAGTGGACGTCACATTTCAGATGTGTTACGACCCGTGGCTCTACCCTTCATTCGATCCCTGCGAAACCCTACATCTCAGCAGCATAATGCACGACCGCATGTTGCAGGTCCTGCACGGGCTTTTCTTGATACAGAAAATGTTCGACTGCTGCCCTGGCCAGCACATTCTCCAGATCTCTTAGCAATTGAAAACGTCTGGTCAATGGTGGCCGAACAACTGGATCGTCACAATACGTCAGTCACTACTCTTGATGAACTGTGGTATCTTGTTCATGCTGCATGGGCAGCTGTACCTGTACACGCCATCCAAGCTCTGTTTAACTCAATGTCCCGGCTTATCAAGGCCGTTATTACGGCCAGAGGTGATTGTTCTGGGTGCTGATTTCTCTGGATCTATGCACCCAAATTGCGTGAAAATATAATAACATGTCAGTTCTAGTAAAATATATTTGTCCAATGAATACCCGTTTATCATCTGCATTTCTTCTTGCTGTAGTAATTTTAATGGCCAGTAGTGTAGTTTACGTTGCATCATTTATCGATCCTTATACAGCGTGAATCACCTAAAACTAGCACCGCAGATATTGTGGAAATGGAAAGTGTTGTTGATGGGTGGTTTTCACTAAAGGGATTGGCAGTCAGGGGCTCGTATTGTTAGTCAATCAATATATTGTCATAATAGAGAGCGTACTTTTTGTGTAACATACACTTTTTTGCATGGAACAGTGCGTATTGACAATAATAAACAAGAAGTGGGGTAAGTACAATGTCAGTGGAGTTTGTTGCATAATTCAAGTGCAAGTCGTTTACGAGATATCATATTCTGAAGTGTTCCAGCACCGAGACTTGTATAATACCTGTGATAGCACACAGTAAAGAACAACACAGGTACCTACACTAGTTATGTGGAGTCTGATCAATAACGAGATAATTGACCATCACAGGTTGTGTTCAAAATGACCACCGACAGCAGCAATACACACTTCTAGTCTAGTGTGGAACGACTGCTGCTCACACACTACTATTTCAGCGGATATGTCCAAGCCGGATGCAGTAATACGTTGCTGCATATCATTGATTGTAGCTGACATGTGCCTGTAGATAGCGTCTTCCAGTTTTCTACAGACGAAAAATCGGCGGGACGGGCTGGTCATTGTACTGATCCTTTGCGTTCGATCCAACGATCTGTGAACGATTTGTGAAGAAATGCTGTAGTACTTCGTGGACTACGGGCTGGATAGCCGTTACGTTGGTACCAAAGGTTCCTCCTAGTCTGCAGAGGAACATCTTGTAGCATCCATAGGAGATGATCTGTTAGGAGGCTGTGTAACTCGTACGCGTTGATTGGATAACAATACGACCCCCTGATTACCAATCAGTTATGTGAAAAGCACAGGCGGCCGCTGTGGCCGAGCGGTTATAGGCGCTTCAGTCCGGAACCGCGCTGCTGCTATGGTCGGAAGTTCGAATCCTGCCTCTGGCGTGGAAGTGTGTGATGTCTTCAGGTTAGTTAGGTTTCAGTAGTTCTAAGTTCTATGGGACTGATGACCTCCGATGTTAAGTCCCATAGTGCTTATAACAATTTGAACCACTTTTTTTAAAGCATAATCAACAGATCTTTCCGTTTCCGCAATACTGTGGTGCAATATTTAGGTAATTCAAACTATCCACGGGCACTGGACTCTCTCTACTTTGCATATACGCTTGCAGCAACGCACTAGAACAGAAACTCCTTGGTCGGCCCTCAGAGTTATCAGGCTTGAAATGCGATTTGCTCGGGCGACCGCTTGTTGCCGGGGCGTTGCAGAGTTGACGTGTCTGGCAGGTGCTGCTGGTCCTGGCCGCTGGGACGCTGTTCTCCGAGTGCGCGCTGCTGCGCGTCGACTGGCGCTACGACCCCGACTGACCGCCGGACGCCCTGGCGCCGCCGCCGCTGGCGTCGGTCAGCGTCGTCGTGCCGGGGCTGTCTAGCGCCGTCGCGCCAGACGGCGTCTCCAGGGTCGCCTGGGCCGTCTGACGTCACAGCGGTTGCCACTTGCAGCCGCCGCCGCCGCCGCAGCTGTCGGCGAGCGCGTGACGCGTCCCACCGCGGCACATCCCACGACGTCCTCTGCGGAATAAGGACGATACTCCACTGGCGCATCGTGTATTGCAAATCCTGTTGTTCGTCGATGTATAGCGCAGTTGACTAGTGGCCTAGTCCGAAACACGAATTCATATTGAATCGATGTGGGCTTAAGTTACTCGTCTCCTACAAGGCACAACATAGAGGAGGAACACAGGCAGTGTCACAGCATTACCGCCAAAGCTATACAAAACAGAGACCACTAAAAGTCAAATAATACCACTAACATTCTTCTGAAACCTTATGTAAGTCGTTCAGATCATTATTAATACCATCCTCAGACACACTAACCGGTTTGTCATTATCTGTTTCCATTTCTTACTAGGTTGTTATTAATTTTTGCTACTTTATCCATAAATCAATAACATATTTCTTTTGAGCTTCAAAGTCTTGTAAGTTCCTTCTAGGCACTGGAACATGTATCTTACCTGTAGACGGATTCTAGCCTGTAATCCGTGGTACTCCTGTATGTTTTGTTTGTTATTGACGTCATAATTTCTTGTCCTTCTATGCAGTTTAGGGTTGGGAACTAGACCTTTTCGATAGGTTTCACAATTGCTGCTGCTTGTCATAGTTTTGAATTAGTTTTCGAGACCACAATTTGGAAATTTGTGGTAAGGTTTTATGGAACTAAACAGCTGAGGTCACCGGTCCCTAAGCTTACGCTCTACTTAATCTAACCTAAACTAACTTACGCTAAGGACAGTACACACACACACCCATGCCCGAGGGAGGACTCGAACCTCCGACGGAGGGAGCCACGCGGACCGTAACGAGACGCCTCAGACCGCGCGTGTACGTAATATTTATCAGAGATACGGACAGTAGCTAAACATTCTTCCACGGATTCCCGTTGTGTGGTTATTTTGTTGAAATGGCATGCAAATTTTCCTTTAAATAATGCAAATAGCGGTTTATTTGACAGTACAGCAATCAGTCCCTACCCTGGAGAGTTTAGTTCCGTGAGTAATATTCTTTTTCTTTTACGCCTATGAAAGGATTTAGCGCCTTATCCCACATCTGTGTTGATGATGATGATGAAGTGCCATACTCCGTAACAGAGCGTAGGGGACGATGCAGGAGACCCGCACCGCCGTACTAGGCAAGGTCCTAGTGGAGGTGGTTTGCCGTTGTCTTTCTCCGACAGTAATGGGGATGAATAATGATGATGGCGACACAACACCCAGTCATCTCGAGGCAGGTGAAAATCCCTGACCCCGCCGGGAATCGAACCCGGGACCCCGTGCTCGAGAAGCGAGAACGCTACCGCGAGACCACGAGCTGCGGACCCCATATCTGTGTGTTACATATGCGTTATTACACTGATATTGTACCAAGGGCGGTAGCTGATCTATGAAGGACGATCCCTGACAGCTGACGGCTCTCTTTCCAGCCTTCGACCTGATGCGCGGATAGTAGTCATTTACAACGGCACAATACCACTAATGTGTTGCGGTAGACACTGACATAAAATCGTCTTCATCTACATTTACATCTACTCGGGTACCATGAAATTCGTAGTGCCTGGCAGAGCGTACATAGACCATATTCTGACTTACTCTGCCGCTTTACCTCTAATATCGCGTGGTAGAAATGAACACTTACACCATTCGGTACGAGCTCTGATTTCTTCAATTTTAATGCGATGATTATTTCTTCCTACGCATATTGTTAAAAGTGAAATATTTTTGCATTCAAAGGAGGAAGTTAGTGACTTAAATATCATGAAAACATCTCGTCGCAATGAAAGACACCTTTGGTTGAATGATTGCTACTCCAACTCGCTTATCATATCCGTGATACCCTGATAGTACAAAACGAGGTGCCCTCCTTTGGACTTACTGGATGTCCTCAGGCAATCTTATGCGACAAGGATCGCGTGCAGCACGTCAGTACTACAGCAGTGGACTAATAAGCTTAATGTGAGCAATCTCTTCAGCAAACCTGTTGCATCTTCTAAGAGCTCTGCCAATAAAACGGGCTCTTTGGTTTGCTTTCCTCACTGCATCATCTCTGTGATCGTTTCAGCCTTAGTTATTCGTAAATGTAATTCCCAGGTATTAAGCTGAATTGACAGCCGTTCGATTTGTGCGATTTAGAGTGTAACCGCTGTTATGTGTTTGGTAAAAGCAGGCGCGCCAAGCACCAGTGTAGAGTCTACTGCAGATATCAGGGACCTCCTTTCGCTGACTGTACTACAGGATACAAACGCTGTTTTAGTACATGTGAGGTGTACCAAATTGAATTTTCATACGCTTTCTGTGATCCTACTCAGTGGGAAAGCTATAAATGCTTTTATTAGATGAAGCTGGAAAACATTACGTTTCTTTATTTTAGGCATAAATTTTGTCCAGGAGTGAGAATATGATCATCAGATCGAGCTGTATCATTTAGAACATCATCTTCAATACCATTTGCCGAACTAATATAAGATTTCAGTGATAAAAATTAATTCATCGTTTCAAATAGTGTCATTCCAGAAGATGCGGCATTTATTCCATTTGGAATCATAGCTCACTGCCTCACTTCGTCAATACAAATAGATTAGGCTACTGCGAATCAAACTCTTATAGTTTGATCCATCGACCTCAAAAGTAGTCTGACATCCTGTTGTTGCTTAATGAAATGAACATTAACGTTTCCTGCAGGACACTGATCTTTTAAATGTTAGGTACCTGATTATGACTCTTTAACAACAGTCTCGAGCTTGTAGAATAAAGCAGATAGAAAGCGTCGTGTACCTTGAACCAACTGAATTTCGGCTTATTCGCCTTAACGTGCTATGGATGTAACGAAACCACGGTGAATACCTTCCACGTACCACAAAGGTCTCTTCTTCATGTGAGGTTTACATACAGACATCTGCTTTAAGTACAGTGCTGCTAAGCAATTCATCGTATTCTGCTAAGGAAATACTATTACCCATTGTGATATCTACTCGATGCGTATGATTTCTGAAAGATTGTTGTCCTTGTTAGCAGACAGCACAAAACAAATGGTCATTTTGGCAACAAATTACCCTATAGATTCATAGTTGAAACATTTTATGGAAGATCAACAGTGAAAGGTTGTTTGTACAGAAGTAGAATATCTAATGTGTAGTACGTGGACAGACATCAACATACAATTCTTCTTTACCCAGCGATTTGGGGAAGTTTCTTGAGGCCGAAAATTAGAACATTATTTCATTGTAACAATGTCTCGTACCATAAGTATCTTCACTGGTAACTCTGTTAGAAATTTATGGCCTATTTCATATTTTGCTCGCATGAGAATTTTATGTTATTTAATACTGCTCTGGAATACGTTTTACACTATTAGTGTCTTAAAATATATTTCGTGAGCATTACCCCTTTAGGATGTATCAACTGCACCGCTGCGTGCGCAAATGTATATTTACGAAAAACAACTGGCTGTACCACAGGAATTCTTCAGTGTCCCACATACGTCTACTGCGAGATTCGTGCATTGCTTTTGGTTTTAAATAGACTGTCCAGCTTTTTTTGTTTTCGATGACTTACGCAGTATAATGTAGTCTGGCTGTAATAACACAATATCAGGGAAGGACGCATTCTTCAGATATATTATTGATCTAGGATGTATCTAGAAGCGCAGGAGCAGTGAATTAACATCGCCTGCAGTTCCGTAATGAACTGTAACACGGTACTTGCTTATTAACTATACATACTGACACCCTAATACCATAAAAAAGAAGGACAAAGACTGATTATTTGTTGTGTCTCATAACGTTTTTGAAAAATACTAAGCATATAGATTAATAAGTTTTAGCAAATGTGACTGCCTAGTTCTCAAGTGAATGTTGATGAGTTTAGTCTAAATTGTGTATTAAGCAGACTGCCATGTCTCCCACTGCGATTGGTCACAGATCACTGTCAAGTTCCCTAAGTTACACAGATACTTAATAGACAAAATCTCAGACTGAATGATAGTTTATAGTAGAATAATATAGTAACAGTGAAAACAAATACTATATTTAAAAGTATTTTTTGATATCAAACGCCATCAATGAGTAAATTTTATAAGTGTCATTAACAGTATTAGTCGTCATCATATTTATTTCCACTATTCTTAGCACAAGTTGAAATTGATTATGTAAGTGGATACTGCATGTTGTATCGTTTAATTTTTCTCAGTAACTCATTTTAGACCGATTTATGATGAATCAGGTTAAGTAAATGTGAATCAATCCATTGGTTTGCATTAATGTAACTCATTTGTACATGTTCTTCAGATGAAACATTGGTTGTAAAACATAATTTCTTTGTTTATATGGTGTTTTTTGTTGTTAAACTGTATTACCAACAATCGTAAATTACATTGCAACTAAGTGGGGTAAGTTATTCACAACGTACACATGATGATCATCGCTTTACCGTTGACACACAGATAGTAAGAGGGTTCATTTTATTTTTCTCACTTATTTTTAACATCTGTCATTGCTTAATCAAAAAATTGTTACATTCGGTTAATATAAAAGCACCTCTGAAGGTTCCACGTCTGATGACCAACTGCAAAGAAACTTCTTGTTCTGTTAGGATTTGACAATAAACTTTAAACAGCCTATTATGGCCTTATATTTAGTCGTCCTTTCATGATTACATCTGGCTATCTCAGTTTCTATTCATCAGGAAACCAACTGACAATGTTATTCTTCCGTTTCTTTTCAGGTTAAATATATGTATTTCTATTTTGGAACATAGACCCTGTCTGTCTGAACTTCGTGTACAACACAGGCGTTGTTACATTATTCTGCGAACCCTAACCCACACACGACGTTAATCGTATGTGTATTATTTGAACATTAGATCAATTTAGCGGGTTTTACTAATTTAAGTAGTACATTCTCTTCCCATACATGCAAGGACACCGTTTACGTCCCATCTAATGACAAAGTAGCTATAAGTGAGAAATCGGTTTCATCGAGTAGAGAGGTCACAGGGGAGACGTTTGAGAAGTAGCTTCAGATTTTGCGGGTGAAGGTTTCGGTTTGGACTCACGCAATTGTGCGATATGATTGTTGCGCATTCCACTTGCCGAAGGCGTTAAGTAGATGATTGGCTTTGCACTAGGGATAGGTGAGAGAGGTTTTGCGATCCTCGGTGAGGCAAGCCCTGTATTTAAGGCTTTAATGCAGCTGTAACCTTCAGATCTAGATTCGAACGTTAAACTGTGCTATCTTTGGAGCTAATACAGGTTCCGTGAGTGTTGAGATGATTGATGCTGGGTGCAGTTATTGACCAAAAATGAGGAGATGTGTCATGGTTGATACATGTAAATACAAAATAGGTTTATTTCTGAGTATCAAGATCTGATCTCAAGTTCGTGCAACCCCGATGGCACTTCAGAATCACACACATCCAAGCCCGAGGCAGGATTCGAATCTGCGACCGTAGCAGCGCGGTTCCAACGGAAGCGCATAGAACTGCTCGGCCACAGCGGCGGCTGCACGGTTAGAGTCGAGTTGTTTGTGACAACGAGTTCCTTTGTGAAAGCTGAGCTGGGCTGCTCGAGGCAAGTTGGTCTGCGAAAGTCGCATCTGTCCGACGCAGGAAATTGGCTGTTGGACGAGTGGTGTGGAAGACGTGTTGGCCGGTTGGTCGGATCTGCCGTCGTCGCGTCCACCAGTTAGTGTGGGCCTCCGGCTGTGGAAAGGGGCCACTTTGTGGCCGTCCGATCATCGGTTAGTGACCCCGAAATTCATCCAGTTGTATGGACTGCCGCTTCACGTTACTCGCAGCCTGATTCGTCTGCTTCGTCCTGGACCGATTTATTTGTTAATAAATTACCATCTCAAGGCACCTCTTGCATCCAAGCAGCGCCGACACCCTACAAAAGATGAGTGTTAAATGTGGCTTCGTTTGGCTACATTAATCTGAAAAGAGTAACCTTGTAGTCGTATTCCTTCAAACTGAGGCCTTAAGATTTAAATTGCAAATTTCTAATTTAGTTTTACATAGCTGGTTCTTTTAATATTATTACTATTAAAAGCATGTTATATTTCTTTTAAAATGTGGCCTTAAGATTTAAATTGTAGTATTTATTCCTTTGATTTTAAATTAGATTTTAACTTATCAATAAATTGTTATTTACCTGACATAATAACCAGTTGATTTGTAGGCACGGTCCTTCCCATTTTCCTTATGTTAAAATACGTTATCGCTCCCTATCGCTTTGCAGGAGTTATGTAATCTTTGGCCTTTAAAAGAATATGTCTTGTGAAGATAAATATCAACATTTAGGAATTTGGAATAAGGACCAAAAGCGTGCACGATATACAGCAATCATTATATTCTGCAAGTAAGTACGCAAGTAGAAAAAAATTTTCAAATGTGTGTGAAATCTTATGGGACTTAACTGCTAAGGTCATCGATCCCTAAACTTACACACTACTTAACCTAAATTAGCCTAAGGACAAACACACACACCAATGCCCGAGGGAGGACTCGAACCTCCGTCGGGACGCAAGTAGAGGTTACAATTTAACATCATGCTGTAGAAATTAGTTTCATTTATTCTCGGTTGGTCTCCTTCAGTTAAGCGGTATTCGAAAACGTTTTCATCATTATAATAATGAAAACTGCATATTATAAATAGCTGAAACACAGATAGGTAGCTCCACAGCATTGTTTAGCGAAACGCTTGTACTGATGTTACAGGGAAGATTGTACTGAAACAAAAATGTTACGTAAAACGTTAGAGAAGTCGCGCCGTTTCCGAGTTATTTGTTACTGAAATTAGTCAATAGGGGCGTTGGGCGCTCACATTCAAGCGGCCTGTCAGGGCCGGCGTTGCCAAACGAACGCTTTCCATGGTTAGCTGAAACTTGAATTTGCGCGCACGATAACCTGATTGGCCAACTTCAGTGCTAAATAACTCGGAAACGACGTAAGGTATGCAAATTTTTTCTTAACGTTTATGTCTCAGTATCCCTACAAGGGTTTCAGCTATTTTCTGACCACCCTCTATATCTAATTGTTACTGACAAAGAAACAAATGCAAAATTCCGGTTGACACAAGTAGCTTACACACTTCAAGAGGATTCTGTCTTGAACGATATGTGGTATATGAGTATACGACCTGCCTCTGTAATAGCGTAAATACGTCACCTTCGGAGACGGTGACGTTTGAAACAGCTGGATTTCGACACATATACACCTGAGCTCAAAAGTTCTGATAGCACACGATGAGAGAAATTATGAAACTAATCCCCTTTGTTTAAAGTTAACGTGGTTTTCTCTTCTCATTTTAAATTAGATGTTAGATGTAGGTGTTTTCTTCAGGTTTAACTTTGTATTCAGGTATTCTTAGTCTGTCTTAGACCACAGATCGTTCAAGAGAAAATCCTTTTCAAATGTGTCAGCTGCTCAGCTACTTCGGCGATCGGAATTTTTCGTTTACTTCTTTACGTATGTCAATTGACAATCCGCGAAGTTATAAGACAGACTTTGGTATGATACTGTAACTGCAGCTTAGTTTAGGGCCACTATTAACTACAGATTACATTCTAGTTAACCTATTAGTAACGTTTTCCTAATGGGCAATGACTCAATTAGCCTTAAATCTCATGGAAGCAGTTACGTCATGGATTACAACGTGTCAGGGATTGGTACGAATACCCACTTACGTACAGCTCTAGTGGCATACTCACACAGAGAACCCCACAAATAATTCTAAATATTTGGTTTTTCGCAGTAAGTGCTTTCCTATCCTACAATATCACTCATATGACATTTATCAACGAAGAAAAGCAAAATATAAAGTTCTTAATTATCCTTACTGCAAAAGTAGCTGAGACTAAATGTTTTAGTTGATTTACTATATGATCAATTCAGTCTGTTTAAGTTTACTTTAGTAAGCAGAGCTAAGACTTAGGATCAACCCCCTGTTTTATATCTTTCTGCTGTAAACTGACGAGCCAAAGAAACTGGTACAGCTGCCTAATATCGTGTAGGCACCCCGCGAGCACGCAGAAGTGCCGCAACGCGACGTGGCATGGACTCCACTAATTTCTGAAGTAGTGCTGGACGGAACAGATACCATGAATCTCGAAGGGTTGTCCATAAATCCGTAAGACTCGAGAGGCTGGAGATCTCTTCTGTACACCACGTTGCATGGCATCCAAGATATGCTCAACAATGTTCATGTCTGGGGAGTTTGGTGACCAGCGGAAGTCTTTAAAATCAGAAGAGTGCTCCTGGAGCCACTCTACAGCAAATTTCGGACGTGTGGGTTATGTATTGTCCTGCTGGAATTGCTCAGGTCCGTCGGAATACACACTGGGCATGAATCGATGCTGCTGGTCAGACACCGTGCTTACGTACGTGTCACATGTCAGAGTCGTATGTAGACGTATCGGGGGTCCCATATCACTCCAACTGCACACGCCCCACGCCATTATAGAGACTTCACCAGCTTGAACAGTTCCCTGCTGCCGTGCAGGTTCCACGGATTCATGATGATCTCTCCATACCTATAAAGATCCATCCGCTGGGTACAATTTGAAACGAGACTCGTCCGATCAGACAACATGTTTCCAGTCATCAACAGTCCAAAGTCGGTGTTGACGGGCCCAAGCGAGGCTTAAAGCTTTGAGTAGTGCAGTCATCAATGATACATGAATGACCCTTCGGCTCCGAAAGCTCTTATCGATGATGTTTCTTTGAATGGTTCGCATGGTGATGCTTGTTGATGGCCCATCTTTGAAATCTGCAGCAATTTGCAGACGGTTTGTACTTCCGTCACGTTGCGCGATTCTCTTCAGTCGTCGTCGTTGGTCCCGAAATGGGCGTACGAGATAATCCCAACTTCATCGCTACCTCGGAGATGCTGTGTCCCACCGCTCGAGCGCCGAATATAGCACCACGTTCAGACTCACTTAAATTTTGATCACCTGCCATTGTAACAGTAACCGATCTAGCAACTGCGCCAGACACTTGTTGTCTTAGACAGGGATTACCGACCGCAGTCTCGTAATCTTCCTGTTTGCATATCTCTCTATTTGAATACGCATGCTTCTACCAGTTTTTTTGGCGCTTCTGTGTAATAGGTAATTAGGAGGCGGGATAATTTTGGCAGCATAAAAACGAATGAACTGTGTTTCTTGCAAAAGTTAGACATAGTCCATTTCTGCGAATCCAGCTAATAACTTCCTAAAAAATATTTACTTTTTCCTGTGTTGATGCTTTTTTGCTCGGTTTCAGCGTAAAGTTTGTATTACGTTTCTTAACTGGGAACTCAGCGAGATTTCCTTATTCCACAAAAACTTAATTTCTCTAATAGGATTCTGTGATTGGGGCAGTGAGATTCCTTCGATATGGCACAGAAGATCCAATCCCAAGGATGTGTGAGATGACCGTTATTATATAAGAAACTGCCACTTGCAATCATAAATGTTTTTGTAATAAAGCAGTTCATTCCACAAGTGTTTACATTTACTGGCTGATAAACAGTTTTATGATACCCGACAGACCATATGGCCAGTAATGTCATTGCATAGTAGCCATGGGTAGCTTTGAGAGATGAAATAGCGAAGGCAGCAGAGGACCACGTAGGTAAAAAGACGACGGCTAATAGAAATCCTTGGGTAACAGAAGAGAGATTGAATTTAAGTGATGAATAGGGAAAATACAAAAATGCAGTAAATGAAGCAGGCTAAAAGGAATACAAACGTCTCAAAAATGAGACTGACAGGAAGTGCAAAACGGCTAAGCAGGGATGGCTAGAGGACAAATGTAAGGATGTAGAGGCACATATCACTAGGGGTAAGATAGATACCGCCTACAGCAAACTTAAAGATACCTTTGGAGAAATGAGAACCACTTGCATGAATATTAAAAGCTCAGATGGAAACCCAGTTGTAAGCAAAGAAAGGAAAGCAGAAAGGTGGAGGGAGTATATAGAGGGTCTATAGAAGGGCGATGTTCTTGAGGACAATTCTTGAGGACAACATTATGGAAATGGAAGACAATGTAGATGAAATAGGAGGTATGATACAGCATGATGAGTGCACTTAAAGATCTGATTCGAAAGAATGCCCTGGAAGTAGACAACATTCCATTAGAACTAGTGAAAGGCATGGGAGAGCCAGGCCTAACTAAAATCTACCATCTAGTGAGCAAGATGTATGAGACAGGCGAAATACCCTCAGACTTCAAGAAGAATATAATAATTCCAATCCCAAAGAAAGTAGGTGTTGACAGATAGGAAAAAAAAAACCGAACTATCAGTTTAATGAGCCACGGCTGCAAAATACTAACGCGAATTCTTTACAGACAAATGGAAAAACTGCCAGAAACCGATCTCGGGGAAGATCAGTTTGGATTCCGTAGAAATGTTCGATCACGTGAGGCAATATTGAGCCAACGACTTATCTTAGAAAATAGATTAAGGAAAGGCAAAGGTACGTTACTAGCATTTGTAGACTTAGAGAAAGCTTTTGACAATGTTGACTGGAATACTCTCTTTCAATTTCTGAAGATGGTAGGGTTAAAATGCTATATACAATTTGTATAGAAACCAGATGGCAGTTACAAGAGTCGAAGGGCATGAAAGGGAAGCAGTGCTTGGAAAGGGTGAGAGACAGGGTTGTAGCCTTTCCCCGATGTTATTCAATCTGTATATTGAGCAAGCAGTAACAGAAGAAAAAGAAAAATTTGGAGTAGGAATTAATATCCATGGAGAAGAAATAAAAACTTTGAGGTTCGCCGATGATATTGTAATTCTGTCACAGACAGCAAAGGACCTGGAAGAGCAGTTGAACGGAATGGACAGTATCTTGAAAGGAGGATACGAGATGAACAACAACAAAAGCAAAACGAGGATAATGGAATGTAGTCGAATTAAATCGTGTGATGCTGTGGCAATCAGATTAGGAAATGAGATGCTTAAAGTAGTAAAGGAGTTTTGCTATTTGAGGAGCGAAATAACTGATGATGGTCGAAGTAGAGAGGATATAAAATGTAGACTGGCAATGGAAAGGAAAGCGTTTCTGAAGAAGAGAAATTTGTTAACATTGAGTATAGATTTAAGTGTCAGGAAGTCGTTTCTGAAAGTATTTGTATGGAGTGTAGCCATATATGGAAGTGAAACATGGACAATAAGTAGTTCAGAGAAGAAGAGAAAGAAGCTTTCGAAATGTGGTGCTACAGAAGAATGCTGCAGATTAGATGGGTAGACCACTTAACTAATGAGGAGGTATTGAATAGAATTGGAGAGAAGAGAAATTTGTGGCACAACTTGACTAGAAGAAGGGATCGGTTTGTTGGGCATATTGTAAGGAGGCATCACGGGATCACCAATTTAGTATTGGAGGGCAGCTTGGAGGGTAAAAATCGTAGAGGGAGACCAAGAGATGATAACAGCAAGCAGATTCAGAAGGATGTAGGTTGCAGTAGGTACTGGGAGATGAAGAGGCTTGCACAGGATAGCAGCATGGTGAGCTGCATCAAACCAGTCTCTGGACTAAAGACGACAACAACAACAAGTATTGGTGTCAGCAACCACGTCATGATCGACGTGTCAATTACAATAAGTGTTTTAGTTATAGACCCATTAGGGTGAGAATGGCCTAACCTGTCAATTAGGATATGTATTTTAGTGATAGTCTCATTAGTGAAGGAATGGTGGTCCATCGGCATGTATTTCAAACTGTTGTACCAAGTGTGTAGCTTAGTGGGTAGCTGCTCCAGCTCTCATTGGCTGAAGTGTCATGGCTTTGGAGGTCTACATCTACTTCTATATCCATACTCC
Source organism: Schistocerca piceifrons (assembly GCF_021461385.2). NCBI lineage: Eukaryota > Metazoa > Arthropoda > Insecta > Orthoptera > Acrididae > Schistocerca > Schistocerca piceifrons. The sequence continues at coordinate 593,068,223 of NC_060140.1, read as the reverse complement.
GCAAGCCACCTGACGGTGTGTGGCGGAGGGTACCTTGAGTACCTCTATCGGTTCTCCCTTCTATTCCAGTCTCGTATTGTTCGTGTAAAGAAGGATTGTCGGTATGCCTCTGTGTGGGCTCTAATCTCTCTGGTTTTATCCTCATGGTCTCTTCACAAGGGAGCTGTATATTGCTTTACTCCTCGGTATGTTCTCGAAACTTCAAAAGCCCGTACCGATCTACTGAGCGTCTATCCTGCAGAGTCTTCCACTGGAGTTTATCATCTCCGTCACGCTTTCGCGATTACTAAATGATCCTGTAACGAAGCGCGCTGCTCTCCGTTGGATCTTCTCTATCTCTTCTATCAACCCTATCTGGTACGGATCCCACACTGCTGACCAGTATTGAAGCAGTGGGTGAAGAAGCGTACTGTAACTTAGTTCCTTTGTTTTCGGATTGCATTTCCTTAGGATTCTTCCAATGAAACTCAATCTGGCATCTGCTTTACCGACGATTAATTTCATATAATTATTCCATTTTAAATCACTCCTAATGCGTACTCCCAGATAATTTATGGAATTAACTGCTTCCAGTTGCTGACCTGCTATGTTGTAGCTAAATGATAAGGGATCTTTCTTTCTATGTATTCGCAGCAAATTACACTTGTCTACATTGAGATTCAATTACCATTCTCTGCACCTTGCGTCAATTCACTGCAGATCCTCCTGCATTTCAGTACAATTTTCCATTGTTACAACCTCTCGATATACCACAGCATAATCCGCAAAAAGCCTCATGAACTTCCAATGTCATCCACAAGGTCATTTATGTATATTGTGAATAGCAACGGTCCTACGACACTCCCCTGAAGCACACCCGGAATCACTCTTACTTCGGAAGACTTCTCTCCATTGAGAATGACATGCAGCGTTCTGTTATCTAGCAACTCTTCTATCCAATCACACAATTGGTCTGATAGTCCACATGCTCTTACTTTGTTCATTAAACGACTGTGAGGAACTGTATCGAACGCCTTGCGGAAGTCAAGAAACACGGCATCTACCTGGGAACCCGTGTCTATGGCCCTCTGAGTCTCGTGGACGAATAGCGCGAGCTGGGTTTCATACGATCGTCTTTTTCGAAACCCATTCTGATTCCTACAGAGTAGATTTCTAGTCTCCAGAAAAGTCATTATACTCGAACAAAATATGTGTTCCAAAATACTGCAACTGATCGACGTTAGAGATATAGGTCTATAGTTCTGCACATCTGTTCGACGTCCCTTCTCGAAAACGGGGATGACCTGTGCCCTTTTCCAATCCTTTGGAACGCCACGCTCTTCTAGAGACCTACGGTACACCGCTCCGAGAAGAGGGGGGGGGGGGGGGGGGCAAGTTCCTTCGCGTACCCTGTGTAAAATCGAACTGGTATCCCATCAGGTCCAGCGGCCTCTCCTCTTTTGAGTGATTTTAATTGTTTCTCTATCCCTCTATCGTCTATTTCGATATCTACCATTTTGTCATGTGTGCGACAATCTAGAGAAGGAACTACAATACAGTCTTCCTCTGTGAAACAGCTTTGGAAAAAGACATTTAGTATTTCGACCTTTAGTCTGTCATCCTCAGTTTCAGTACCTTTTTGATCACAGAGTGTCTGGACGTTTGTTTTGATCCACCTACCACTTTGACATAAGACCAAAATTTCTTAGGATTTTCTGCCAAGTCAGTACATAGAACTTTACTTTCGAATTCATTTAACACATCTCGCATGGCCCTCCTCACATTACATTTCGCTTCGCGTAATTTTTGTTTGTCTGCAAGACGTTGGGTATGATTATGTTTGCTGTGAAGTTCCTTTTGCTTCGTTGGTGGTGGGAGAGGTGCTTTTGGGAGCAGGACGTGAGAATAGTTCCGGACATCAATCTAGAATTTTCTGCCTTCGGAGAGAAAAGCAGAGGAGTGTGATTGAATTTATGTATTTTTGTCGGTTCTAAGAGGCAGGCATCTAAAAATGCAGCAGTTTATATGTTGATTTCATGCCGTGACTTCATATGAATGTGAGTTATGTCATCTTTCGTGTCACACTGGTTAATTGGAGGGCTGCGATGTAATTCAACAACTAACTGCTTGTAGGACCACCTTTCAACAAGAGTTAGGCCTTACTTAGTAAACCACCTGTTCTTAAAAGTTGAATTTGTAATGTTGCCTGCGTTTATTACAAATGATTTCCTGTTTTATTATGTTCCAAATTTATAATCCACATAACTTGTCTGTCCTCAATTATTCGACAGCAGGATCAACTTTTAATACAACAACTGGCCAATCAGCAAAAGGGCGTAAAACAGACAGTGTACGGCTCGTCCGTAGGGTATTTACGTGCCGCACTGAAGTTAGATCCATGTATATCCCTCACTTAACTCATTACATGCACAGCAGGAACGTCGCAGCACGCAGAGTATGTTAGAAACGTAACCATTTACAAAACAACACACTGCGTGAATAGCATTTCAACAGCATAGTAAACACTGACGCATAGTTTGGAAAAGAACTTTCATATAAAGCAAAAAATATAGAAAGTGGACGCATCCACCGTTACTGTATTTTGCGTTAGATTTGCTATCAAATAATGTGGACTTAGCTTACATTGTTTTATCTAGGGTCGTACATTTCTGCTCATGTTGAATGTCTGAGTCTCAGTAACAAATCGCAAATACAGTTCCCTCATTTCCAAGTAGCATCCATACACTGGACAGTTATGTCTGCCGAGTTCCAGTTTTCATATTTCCACGTCGTGCCACAAATAGCCGTCCACAAATGTTTGCGTTTGTGTGCACGCAGGCGGCGCCCCAGCGTTCACGTGAAACGGCCGGCTGGCGTGACGTCTCATTCAGCACCGCCACGCCCTGGGCAAACAGCCGCGACACACGCGCGCGCCTGATGAACGGCGAACCCGGCTGTTCGCAAACAGTGCCACGGCCAGCCCAGCTAGGCACAGTCCCATGGCGAATTTCGGTCAGGAACTGCTGCAAACACTACTGGCTGCCCTCGTATATGGCCAAGTGTGCAGGACACACACTGCAGTGACGTGTAAAAATTCACACTAGCTTTGCAGTACACCAATACCTTAAAATATCCTTATAACCGGAAATGTGTTGCATTGTCTGCACTGTTGTTCCACTTTGACAAATTCATCGCCCATTAAACATTAGTGTTAGGCAGTGCCGTAAACGACGTAGAGAAAAGAAGGTTCCCCACAGTGACGGAAATACATCCGTAATTTTTCTGAAAAGATCACGATCTCAAATAGTGTGGATAATTTTTTCTCCTGAAAATGGCGATAAACAATACCTTTTATATTTTGGGGTTAACTGTACCTCCCAACGAGTCTGTCGCCTAAATCGCTGGACGCAAAGAGAATCGTAGTAATTGATAACTTTGTATCATGTATGTTGCAGCTCATTCGCAGATGCGAGCTGTTAATTACTCATCTTTACCTCTGCAAGCAGAAGTAATCGACAAGGACTTATTTCACTGACCGACACCACACTCGACGCTTTTGAGTAACTGAGAAAATACTACTGATAATGTACCGTAAGCCACTTCTTTTAAAAAACAAAAAGAAAATGTTACAGTTACTATACACTGACGTATAGAAAAAAATTTTAATCCGACATGAGGGGTGTTGTATTGTGGCATATCCCGATTGTAAGACATGTAAAGCCTTATACTGCCACACGGACCTGAAAAAATATGTACGCTACAGATTTCTTTTGTACTTGTCCTTTTACTTCTTCCTCATCTTTCTTAATTTTATTTTCTCTGCTCAATTATTTATGCATATATCACATGATAAAGCTATCTCCCAAACGAGCAAATACTACATTGGCTCCAAAAGAAATACTTGGGGGCCAAATACTCTGTAAGTGAAACAAGCATGGAATTCATAATTTCAAATTTCATACATGTGTGGACATTCATTACGTATTTGGTATGAAACACTGCACAAAGTAGTTATAAGCAGTTTACTTTCTAATGGACTTCATGTAAACACTAAGTAAGGGCAATCATTTATTTTCTTTTATCTTTGTGAGAATTGTTTTGGGATTATGGTTAGAGAAAGTGTGTAGTTCATGCTATGAAAAATGAGTGTACGTGTAGTGAATGTTAGTTCATAAGTGATGCACACTTTGTGTGAAGTTTGTCATTTCTGAAACATGAAAAAACTCTGTAACAAAAAAAAGCTAATCCTCTAATTAGGGTACAGAAATTTTGAGAACAGAATCCTCTTCGTTCAAACAATATGTAATGTACAAGAAGTATGGATCTCGCCACTGACTTCGGGCGTGAAGTTGCGCATCATGCAGTCCATTGCGCACAGTTTGAGTCGAAACACGACGTCCTGTGGCTGCTCGAAAAGCATTACTCAACCTGGTGGCGTTGCTGTCAGGGTTCCTCCGATCCATAACCCGTAACTAGCGGTCATCCACTGCAGTAGCAGCCCTTGGGTGGCCTGAGCGAGGCATGTCATCGACAGTTCATGTCTCTCTGTATCTCCTCCATGCCCGAACAATATCGCTTTGGTTCACTCTGAGACGCATGGACAGTTCTCTTTTTCAGCGCCCTTCCTGGCAAAAAGTAATAATGCGGACGCGATCGAACCGTGGCATTGACCGTCTTGGCATAGTTGAACAACAGACAACACGAACCGTGGACCTCCTCCCTGGTGGAATGACTGGAACTGATCGGCTTTCGGCGGACCCCCTCCGTCTAATAGGCGCTGCTCATGCATGGTTGTTTACATCTTTGGGTGGGTTTAGTGACATGTCTGAACAGTCAAAGGTACTGTGTCTGTGATGCAATATCCAGTCAACGTCTTTCTTCAGGAGTTCTGGGAACTGGGGTGATGCAAGACATTTTTTGATGTGTGTGTATAAGGCGGGACGAGAATTTAGAAGATATGAATTAGCAGATGAGAATCATGATGAATTCTTCTCGGGTTATCAAGCGGGTGGTGGCGTCGTCTTGTCGCAACGTTTCAATGAGTTTTGTACCTATCATCTTCTGGCGAAGTAATTCACCAGAAGATGATGGGTACGAAACTCATTCAAACGTTGCGACAAGACGACACCACCACTCACCTGATAACCCGAGAAGAATTCATCAGTGGAATACGGCGAGAAAGATTGCAATTGCATAGAAGAGAATCATGCAAAATATTACATTTAAGTCTTTCTCCCTCTCTATTTGGTCGCAACGCACGGGAGAAAGAGACAAAGGAACGAGAGCGAAGTGTGTAGATCGCCAACTTTTACTCATTTTACATTCAGGTCTTTCACATATATTAGTGACAGATGATCAATTACATGTTCTTAAAGTCTGTATTGGATATAAATAGTACATAAATCTTAATTTTCTTTCGTTTTTAATACTTAGTTTCTGTAGCATATAAATATTTATTTCATAAGTCACATCTGACTCATTTGAATACAGGTTTTAAAAAATTAAGGTGACGATGTTTCTTGTTTATAACAAATATTGTTTTCTTTTAAAATGGCGTCCATTGATGAGTTAATTCAAGGCAAACTTGTGTCATCGTATATTAATCGATGACATCGGATGAACGTCTGGTGGTGACAAATGTCGCCAGGTTATTGACACCGACATCCTTTTGCGAAAGCAGCACAAACTCTGCGCTGGATTTGGAGAAACAGCCGAAAGTCAAATGACAGGTCGGACGGCAGCTTCTCTCCAAGTAGCACGTCATAGGACTGCGTGTAACAGTATAACGGGCAGTATCAGTCTTACATAAAAATTTGGTATTCATTATGCTGCCCTGGAGAAAAGTCTTTTTAATACACTCTAAGACAAAAAACAGTGTGACATAAAGGGATTATCAGAATAGAACGGTAGATGTGATATCGCTAAATCCCACTCCAGTCATTCCAGGCCGAAGACATATCCGGAGAAGCCCCAGACAGCGATGGGATACCAGCCTGAATGTCGACCGCCATACGACAAGACAGCCAGGAGTGATGATCTCTGGTGCCGTTTAATTTCATAGCAGGACCACTTTGGTAGCCGTCCACGGCACCCTTACAGCACAGTAATACGACAACCATATTTTACGCCCTGTTTTGTTCCGTGTTGTAACCGTGACTGTTCCGGTCGCGGCGTGGCCGTGATCGAAAGCGTGGCGGGGTCGAATGGGAGTAGTCCACGAACAAACAAGACGGACAAACGGGAAAGGACGGACACACACAATAACAAACGACCGAGCAAGACACCAAGAACAGCAACACGCAAGAAGCAACGGGGTTACAAGCGAAAACCTCAAGAAATCAACGTCCAGTCGGACACGGAAACAAGCAAAGTAAACACGATGTCTGTAAATGAGATATCGAGAGACTCACGTGAATATCAAACTGCCTCGCTGAGTGAGAGGCAGGCGCTGAAATACATCATAGGGTACGTCGCTATTGGCTGTTAGGGCGCCCTCACATCATACGCGGGCCAGGAACGCACGCAGTCAGGCCTTCGGCGCGTAGGGAGCCTGTACAGGCTCTCTAACGGCGCGACAGCTGCGGAGACCTCTAGTGGTAATTGAGGTCCATGTCGTCTGGCGTGGATCTGAAATCCGCAGCGCTCGGTACCAGATTTCCCTTCATGGAAAGCAGTCCTGGGCTTAATGTTCAGCAGGATAACGCCTGCCTGCACACCGCGAGATTTTCTACTGCTTATCTTTATGCCTACGAAGCCCTACCTTGGCCTGCATGGTCACCGGTTGTTTCCCAAGACGAGAATGTTTGGTGCATTATGGACAGGGTTCTCCAACCAGTTCGAAATTTTGAAAATCTAAGGCACTAATTGCACAGAGTTTGACAGGGCATCCCTCAGGAGATACTCAATTTCATCACTGAGTGCTTGCGTAAGGGCCAGAGGTTCGACAGCTTGTGAAATCATTTGTCTGTGTAATCATTTGATTGTCCTTACATGTATATCTCATCAGGATAATTCCTTTGTGGTGTGTCGTTTCTTTCTGTCTTAGAGTGTACATTAAATTCATAAGGAAGTTTAATTAGCTTACAAACATAACAGTATGATCAGCAGGCGTTGGGACTTACAGTTTTCTTTTTTATTTTGGTACCCCTGTTTCCTGGTTTTATGTCATTACAACATTTTAATAAACTGTAGGTGTGTGTCAAATACTGTGGTAGGTATTAGAAATACAAATTAGTTCCTTGCTGATGCTAAGCCTGCACATAATTACGTACCTGTAAGCTTCTCAGTTTAGTATTCCGTAGATCATACTGACGATAAACGCTAGAATGTGGAATCTGTCACCGGAAAAATAATAGCACACTTTTATATACCTAGCAAAAGTGAAAAAAATATAAATCGCTACTCCTGAAAATTTACACATTTCTTTTAATAGCTAATTATCCTTGTTCAATAATTACTCCATCGTACAGGGGCTGCTGAGGAGAAACATCTTAAACCTTCGTCTAAAATGTCTTTTGTTATCTGTTGTGCTGCAGAAGGATGTCATCTAAAAAGGCAAAATTTTGTTGAGGTTTGAGGTTTTCTTCAACGTAGCTACACACGGCCAGCGTGCCGCCTAGCAATCAGAACAAGCCAGAGGACCGATACTACAAATAACCTCAAAAGCTTTTACTTCACCTTGCTCGAATAAGAAATATGACTCGTTAATTCATCAACATGACGTCAATGAGCCGTGCTCATAACGTCACTCTGACGTCACACCTCGATGCAGCACGAACAAGTAGATATTCGCTGAGAACGCCTTCCGGCCCGTTGACTTACTGCTTCAGAAGGAAAGTAATAGATACACTTCCAAGCCCGTATGGTATTCAGTTACATTGACCAAGACATGATGCAGTCTTTGAGACGTGCTACCTACTGTCTTCCACATGACTTCTCCCTTCGAGATTACTGCCTGCCTGGTATACCGAACTTAGTCGCTGTGAGCTTCTAAATTTCTCATCCACTGCTGAGAAGTCTTCGGGACATCTACCTCCGTTTTACTGAGAGTCGAACTACTGAAGTTTGGCGCAATGTCAAACTGTTGCTGTATGTGGGAGCTGCACTAAAGTTTGCTGCCCCTGCGGCCTGCCGGTGGGTGGAGAGGCATGCCGTAACTCTGCACTGCCGTTTACATTACGTGCTGAGTTTACTGGAGCACGTCCCTTCGATATCCACAAGAGATCCCTAGTAACAAGCAGCTAACGATCTGATGGTTGATGCCATTGTAACAGCAGCACATGCTGCTCATTACCCTGCACGTCATCACGGTATTACGTGCGCTGCCTCGGTGGAGAATATAGCTTCGACAGACTGATGAGAAGTGGGGTCTCTGTATTGTACTCTTTGTACTGTGCTCGTAAGCTTCTTACTGCCTTCGAAAAGATGATGCAATTGTAACACGTACATCTCCAATAAACATATTTCTTCCTAATGCTATTTTACTAGCGCACAGAGCACTAACTGGCCATCCACCATACTCCGAGCGTAAGGGACTCAGCCCAGGCCTTACAAATTGGTGTGAAAAGCTTTTACATCGCCTTCCGCTTCTATAGTGGCGCCTCGACTGTAGCATCACCGTCGTCGCTGTCTGAACTTCCATCCCAGCGTGATGCAGTGCCTTTAGTGAGCACCATTCCGTTGGCATTTCTGGTTGTGTTTACCGTGTGTGGCCATATGGAACCGCACGCACATTAATGATGTCCGCAGAGTGTCGTCTGTGAAACCATAGGAACTTGCAGATTTGCCACTGTTGCTTGCCACTGTTTCGGGCAAATACCAGGGACGTGTATTTAACGCCAGTGAATTGCAATTTTTATAACCTAGCGAGGTATGAGTTGTCACTAATTCATTACCAACCGCATATGACACTTTTAGACGGCTTGGTCTTTTAGGACAAGACTTCTCTGAATCACGCTGGTCTACGATTCGGGGCAGTGTGAAATTTTTTTCATTCTTGTGAGTACTTAATTCTACTATCTGTAACGGGTATTGCATTCTATTGTGGGTCAGGCTCACCACTCATTGTATTTATGTATTGAGTAGTGATATTTATGAGTAGCATGCTAGCAGAACGTTAAGTTCTAGTAAGTGTATGGCAGTAGAGTATTTAACTGTGTGCCTCGTCGTTTTGGGTTGTTCTCCGTTGTTGGGTTTTGTGTATATGTTTCCGGGTCAGTTACACTGGTGTCCAAATTTAAAGTAACAAACGAAAATTTGGCAAGGTTGCAGTTATTTTAGAACACCGGCGGCAGCAATATATAGCACTCAAATACTACACTCCTGGAAATGGAAAAAAGAACACATTGACACCGGTGTGTCACACCCACCATACTTGCTCCGGACACTGCGAGAGGGCTGTACAAGCAATGATCACACGCACGGCACAGCGGACACACCAGGAACCGCGGTGTTGGCCGTCGAATGGCGCTAGCTGCGCAGCATTTGTGCACCGCCGCCGTCAGTGTCAGCCAGTTTGCCGTGGCATACGGAGCACCATCGCAGTCTTTAACACTGGTAGCATGCCGCGACAGCGTGGACGTGAACCGTATGTGCAGTTGACGGACTTTGAGCGAGGGCGTATAGTGGGCATGCGGGAGGCCGGGTGGACGTACCGCCGAATTGCTCAACACGTGGGGCGTGAGGTCTCCACAGTACATCGATGTTGTCGCCAGTGGTCGGCGGAAGGTGCACGTGCCCGTCGACCTGGGACCGGATCGCAGCGACGCACGGATGCACGCCAAGACCGTAGGATTCTACGCAGTGCCGTAGGGGACCGCACCGCCACTTCCCAGCAAATTAGGGACACTGTTGCTCCTGGGGTATCGGCGAGGACCATTCGCAACCGTCTCCATGAAGCTGGGCTACGGTCCCGCACACCGTTAGGCCGTCTTCCGCTCACGGCCCAACATCGTGCAGCCCGCCTCCAGTGGTGTCGCGACAGGCGTGAATGGAGGGACGAATGGAGACGTGTCGTCTTCAGCGATGAGAGTCGCTTCTGCCTTGGTGCCAATGATGGTCGTATGCGTGTTTGGCGCCGTGCAGGTGAGCGCCACAATCAGGACTGCATACGACCGAGGCACACAGGGCCAACACCCGGCATCATGGTGTGGGGAGCGATCTCCTACACTGGCCGTACACCACTGGTGATCGTCGAGGGGACACTGAATAGTGCACGGTACATCCAAACCGTCATCGAACCCATCGTTCTACCATTCCTAGACCGGCAAGGGAACTTGTTGTACCAACAGGACAATGCACGTCCGCATGTATCCCGTGCCACCCAACGTGCTCTAGAAGGTGTAAGTCAACTACCCTGGCCAGCAAGATCTCCGGATCTGTCCCCCTTTGAGCAGGTTTGGGACTGGATGAAGCGTCGTCTCACGCGGTCTGCACGTCCAGCACGAACGCTGGTCCAACTGAGGTGCCAGGTGGAAATGGCATGGCAAGCCGTTCCACAGGACTACATCCAGCATCTCTACGATCGTCTCCATGGGAGAATAGCAGCCTGCATTGCTGCGGAAGGTGGATATACACTGTACTATTGCCGACATTGTGCATGCTCTGTTGCCTGTGTCTATGTGCCTGTGGTTCTGTCAGTGTGATCATGTGATGTATCTGACCCCAGGAATGTGTCAATAAAGTTTCCCCTTCCTGGGACAATGAATTCACGGTGTTCTTATTTCAATTTCCAGGAGTGTATTTTCGAAGACTCGGAGTAGACGCACCAAAGAACGTTCTGTTTTCATGCGAGATAGTACAGGGTTCCATGTTCTGCTAAGAGGAAACTCACTGTCTCTGTTAATCAAATCATCCGTCAACCTAATTTCAACTGCCTCTTTATGAACACTGTTTCAAAAACCAGAGGTGTTGGCAACTATCACAGTCGGGTCGAATATCATACCGTGCTCCTCGTTTAAGCAATGATCTCTTACCGCTGACTTTTTTTAGCTGTTGTAGTCTCGTATGACGGCGTTGTTCCACGCATCAGTCATGAACTGTGCGAATCGAACGGCTGATGTGAGCCGTCCCTCACTGACACGGAATTTTATATATACCAGACTTACTAAGCCCTAAATGATATGTCTCAAAACCAAATAGTGTCCTAATATTGTAAGGTGGACGGAACACACTCCTAATGTCAAAACTCCTTAAAATTCTTCCAATCTTAAACCACATGCTCCCAACATAAGGAATACAGGCCACCGGTGATGGTCCAAAGTCCATAGCCCGACGAATCTGCTTAGAGTATCCAGTTTCCGCAAAAACAGTCATCAAATGCGCAAGTTCTTGGGTTTAACTGTCCGCGTCAGAAATGGCATACGCTCTGCGTACCAGGGTTCTAAGGACGCCACTGCGTTTGTATGGTGAATGACAACTCTTGGCACGCAGAAACCGATCACTGCGCGTCGGCTTTCGGTGAACACTATGTCCCATAGTATCATCTAGGTCTTGTAAACCATAACGTCCAAGAATGGAAACGTCCTATCACTTTCAACCTCCATGGTAAATTTAATGCTGGGATGAAGACAGTTGAAGAGGTTGAAAAATCTCCTGAGAGCATCACGTTCATGTGGCCAGATGAAAAATATGTCATCTATACACCTCCAGAAGCATGTTGGTTGAAAAAAGAGACGACAAAGCTGAGTTGCAGCTGCTATTACTACTTGAGAAATATGAGTCGTTTCCAGAGTCACGGATCATTATGGGACAAGCAATAATTAGAATTGCAGCTTCCTCCAGTTGTTCACTCCGATCGTGCTCTCAATACTCTATGGTTAACAAATTAGTGCGCCTACACTGGCGCGATTGTAACAGCACACCCCGTCTACAGGAGCGCCCAACAAACACACACTCTTTCAGACTCAAGCTGCTGTATCTTTTCTCTGCTCGTAGCGCGACAGAGGCTCTCCATACGCAAAGGGAAACAACGACGCAGTTACTGCCATTTCATCGTTGCTACCGATACAGTTAAAGTCAGATCCCTTGGCGATTATCCAGCAATTTTCAATATTTACATTGTAATTACAATGAGTTATCTACGTTCACAAAAAAACTACAGTATTACATCCATTACATATTAAATATAATTTCTGTGATAAAGGTAACATATTCAGAATTAACAGTATATTACAAGTTACCAAACGATATTAAACGTTGAAAAATTTTGGCTGGTGCAGAAAGTATTTTATCTGCATTTTCGGTGTTGCAACATCAAATACATGAATGGCTGCGTATGGTGTCCAGATAGCCGAACATAACCGTTTGCAGTGAATGATCGTTTCAGCTGAGGCAGAGGACCCAGTGCATTCCATGTAAACACAGCCCACACCATAATGGCGCCACCACCAGCTTGCACAGTGCCATGTTGACAATTTGGGTCCATGGCTTTGTGGGTCTGCGTCCACTTGATCCCTAGCATCAGCTCTTACCAACTGACAACGGGACTCATTCGACCAGGCCAAGATCTTCCAATCGTCTATGGTCCAGTCAATACGGTCACGAGCCCAGGAGAGGCGCTGCAGGCGATGTCGTGCTGTTAACAAAGACACTCGCATCAGTTGTCTGTTGCCATAGCCCATTAACGCAAAATTTCGCTGCACTGTCATCACTAATATGTTCGTCGTACGTCCCATACTGATTCCTGCGGTTATCTCGCGCTGTGATGCTTGTCTTTTAACAGTGACAACTGTATGCAGACGCCATTGCTCTTTCATCGTTAAGTGAAGGCCGCGTTGTCGGTGGTGGAATGTACAACGTGAAATTCTGTATTGGTGCAGTTCATCTCGGAATATGGCATTCCCTAATGACTTCCGAAATTGAATGTACCATGCGTAAACCTCCAACTACAATTCCACCTTCAATATCTGTTAAATCACGTCGGAAATCCTTTCACATGAATCCCTGCCATCTGTATACATGCATATTGCTATCCAATGACTGTTGCCACCTCATTCCAATTGTCCACTTTTTGAAAAGTTACTCTCACAGTGCCTGAACATAGCTGAGATACGTAATAAATCAGATCCTGCTGTTGAAGGATTGACACTTTGCTAGGTAACTACTGCATCTCAGGCGTCCCACTGGGTGTAACGAGGTAGTGCTTCAAGGGATTTAGGCTCGCATACGAGCTACAGATGATGTGGGTGAGCACCCACTGCAGCAGTACAACTTACGAGCGATATTTAGCTAATCGATCTCTTAACGACTCAAGGACTGGGTTCAGGAGTCGTGTCTACTTGGAGTATAGTGGCAGATTTGTTGACAGTTAACGGGGAGTGCATGCTGTTGGAAATGGCTGTTTGCTTACTGTTTGGGTAGCAGCGAGTCGTGGGTTGGAGCCTGAGTCCCTGAATTTTATGCCATGTCTAGTGGACAGTAGGCTTGAGGCGTTGTTAATTTCTTTCAGGAAAACGTCGAAGTTACGGCAGTCGCTTACTGTTTATGTGCTCTCATACTGTAAGAAATTGAAAATCTTAAAAAACAGTCCTGTGAAGAGTCTTGTTTTCTAAAGGTTTCACTTCAGGAGAAGCTTTCTGAGTTTTGGTAACTCATTTTAAACATAGTGAAGCCAGTAGTTATATCCTCATGTTCGTTGTTTCGGTAGTTTAATCTGACTGCTGCCACATCTGGTTCCCAAATACTATTTTTTTAAAATTTTGATTATCTTGATTGCCGACTAGGGTGAGTTACTAAATGCAACTGTTTTAAAAATATTTTAAACTCATTGGTCGTCGTCAAGCCACTTAGTTAATTATTGCGTTCCTTTATTTTGCAGTACTTTAAATTTATGTTTTATTGCTTTTGTCCTCATTGTTCTGGGTGTTTACCAAATGTAAACTTCTTTTATAAAGTGTGTGCCTGGAATATTAAGATAAAAATTTTTATTGTCTTTCATGTCTGAGTTCATTATTAAATTTACTAAATGTATCAATTTATTCCGTCCAGAAACTTAGCACTAGCCAGCCTTTCTCTCTGGTGTTTGAGTTATTATGGCAGTGATTTTATACCTGACGCGTTATAATCGGCTTTACCCAGTTTTAAATACATTCTGTAGTATGTCTCTATTAAGACTGGAAACTATCTACAACGTACTACTTTAACTGAGTTTTTAATTTAGTCCTCCTTTGTTCCAGTAGTACTGTTGAAAGCTTAAACCCAAGACGTCTCTGTCGGTTTTATGAGGAGTCAGAAGAACTTTAAGTTATCTCCTGATATGAATGACATAAGATTCCAAGGAGCTACTGTTGAAATGTACTCTTAACGTAATTTAAAAATAAATTAAAATAAATGCTTATGCATTGTATTCTATAAACCTTAAATGCATAAATATATATGCAAAACTTAATAATGTAATATATATATTACTTCGTTATTATTAAGATGAATACACAAGGCGAACTGAGCTCGAATGGAGAGTGCTCAGCCAGTAAGGAATGAGTGTGAGCTGCAAGCTGAATCTGTGAATGGACGAAGTGCACTGCAAAGTGAGTCAGTGAGTGGGTCAAGATTGCATCAACCCACTCTAGTGAAGTCGTGAGCAGCTAGCGCGCGATGAGTAGTGAGCACAGAACCAGCTCACGTTCTCTTGTGAGTCAGTACCTCGCAACTCACTCAATCTGTAGTGGGCTACCTTGCTCACCACACACTGTGGGGCATCGAATGGTGTGTCACAGTAGCTTCTTGCAAGCTTTTTAAAATCAATACAGGAAATGAAAGGCAGAAAAGTGTTTTCTGTATTCATTCAATATCTACAGAACTGACACTTCTTAGCATTTTATTCTTTTGATGACTAACAAAAGCACTGACACATCCATAAACAACGTCCACAGCAGCCTGAGAGCTTTGTTTTATTATAATGGACTATATAACATCTGCATCACTGTCATTAATTTATTGTGTTGTGAGGGACACTGTTGCAGAAACCTATCATAGAATCTTCGTTCTGCTCACCAGTGTCACTATGGAGACATTTTCGATCAAAAGAGCTACCAGTACATTCTCTTGAGTCACTGACTACTCACGGCGCAGAAAGGTCCACGTCTCTGAATCAGTTCAGGAACACATCGTCCATCTCTACATGTTACAGCTTTGACCCAGAAATTAAGGACCAAAGGTGCTAGTAGAATAATGCTAAGAGTGTACTAAGCAAAAAAGATCAGTGCAAAAGCGATAGTCTTCTGTCTTGGACCCTGAGGGGATAGTCTTAAAACTACTGTCTAACGCATGTCACCAAAACACGGTTATTATTGTAGCTACCAATGACTGGCTTCTCTGCTAAAGCATCTCTGTCATATATCGTTGGTTGTCAGAAACCTGTTGGCAAACAGTTGCTTCAGACACACACAATTCCTGATCGCTAATTTGAAAAAGAAAACCATCATAAGACAAAGGAAAGGTGAAAAAAAGTAGCACATGAAACATGATTTCTCTGAACAAGAACATCGACAATACTTCGTTTGTAGGATTGTGGGGTTGTCAGCCTGTGTAAATAATGATGTTTCCTGTACACCTTATAAGCAGGCTAATATTTCCTCAGCTTCGAATTTCTTTTTTTAAATTTTGTCACTGAACAAGGCTTGTTCTGAAATCCACTCCTTCCTTTAATGTTACATTAACGTTTTAAGGCTATTGAGAAGCTACATTCTGCGGGCACTTCCGATAAGTCGGTAAGGAATTGAGGAAATTTGATGCAGCTAAATAAATAGAGTTTGTAGTTTAATGTTATATGATGTGATTCATTATGTTATCGTATCAGTTTTGAAAGTAACCTGCACTTCGAAGGAAATAATTTTAACTTTTCTCAAGCATAACATGAACACCATCGACTTGCACAGTTTGGTCCATCTTTGACTTACAAAACAACTTCAGTGACTGTGGGAATGGATTTCACAACCCTCTATCCCTCACACAAATTAACTACACACAATTCACGCAATTTCGAAAAGCACGGCTTACCACTCTGTAGAGTATTGTTAGGATCTCGGTGATATGCTGGTGGGCGTTGCATGCTGTTAACATCCTGAATTTTATGAGCAGTGCCGGGAGAATATGCTGGACACAAAATTAACTGAAAGGCATTTTGGACTTGTGCCAGAGATATGTAAGAAACTATGTCCGGCAGGAAACATCTTCCATTCTTATTCAAATATAGCTCTCTATTGCCTAGTGTTTGGCTGTGTTTCTATCCTTTCTTATACTGTCATAAATCGTATAACATACACAAATAAGTTTTCTGTCATTAGGTCCAAAGGCACATATTACAATTCTGTAAGTGATGCGGACTATGAATCTACGTATGCTATTCTGTCTCGAGGCTATGTAGTTTGCATCACAACAGGATATTTTCAATACGTTCGTAAACGAGATGACATGTATGGTTCTTTGGGTATTTTGGTGGTTGACTTCCACAGCAGTATTTTAACAGCCCAATGTATGGCCAGTAGTTTACTTCCTCTTCGATACATGTGTAGTGGCCCATTTGTTGATTGGCCGACAATGTGGTGTTAATTTTTCCAACCACCTGTCACTGAATGACTTTAATCTCATGTAGTAGAAAAGATCTTAATACGTGGCACAAACTGTAAGCTTGAACCCAGTCGTATAACTGAACACTTCATATACACGATCCAGTTACATTAATGTGGCCACCTGATATATACGATGACAGTGTACAATAACCACTCACAGACGATAGCTTGCATCACTAGCAGTGGAGTATATACAGGGTGGTCCATTGATAGTGACAGGGCCAAATATCTCATGAAATAAGCATCAAACGAAAGAACTACAATTAACGAAATTCGTCTAGCTTCAAGGGGGAAACCAGCTGGCGCTATGCTTGGCCCACTAGATGCCGCTGCCATGGATCAAACGGATATCAACTGAGTTTTTTTTAAATAAGAAGCCAATTTTTACTACATATTCGTGTAGTTCGTAAAGAAATATGAATGTTTTAGTTGGACAACTTTTTTCGCTTTATGATAGATGGCGCTGTAATAGTCACAAACGTATAAGTATGTGGTATCACGCAACATTCCGCCAGTTCGGACGGTATTTGCTTCGTGATACATTACCCATGTTAAAATGGACCATTCACCAATTGCGGAAAAGGTCGAAAATCCTTGATCCGCCCCATCCTCTGTTATGCCAGCGTAGCTTGGATTTCCGCCCCTTCCCGGTTCTATAAAGCCCTCCAAATCTTCGAACGGCATGCGCTCCGCCTCGCCTTCTGCATCCGCCTTCCGTCCCCAACGCGCATCCTCTATGACCTCATTCCCTTCCCCCACCTTCTCCTTTTCCTTGAACACATCTGCTCACTATATATTGTCCGCCGCCTTGATCCCCCTCACCCCCTGGTGTCTCCCTTCCTCTCCACCCCCAACCAGTTGCCGCGCCTTTACTGTTGTGTCTCACCCACTCCCCATCTCCACACCCTTCATCTCCTTTCCCAACGCAACTTCCACTGTGTACCCCTCCCGGATGATGAGCTTCGCCCTGACATCTACCCTTCCTACCAAATCTAACCCCATCTTCCTGCCTCCTCCTCAGGGCCTCCTCTCCTCCACCTCCCTCCTCCTGAGCAGCTTCCCCCTCCTACTCCATCTCTTGTGCCTCTTTTCAGTGTGTCTACACTCTATCCTGCCCTGTCTTGCCTCTTCATCTGCCGTCCCATGTGTCTCGTACCTCTTCGTGTACCCACTGATGCCCCTCCTCTCTTCATCCTGCCACTTCCCCTGCTGCCCCTTGCTCTCTCATACTTTTCCATCCTCTCTGCCCTTTCCCTCGGCAGGTCCCACCTGGCAGTTTTCTTCATCGTCGTGTGAGCTCCAAGTGGGTTTTAAGTGTGTTGTTCTGGTGTGTTTTACTACTGTGGCCGACTTTTAACGTGTGCATGTGAATTCAGTGTCTTCTCTGGGTTTTGAAGAATCGCCAACTCTGTTTTTTAACTTTCTGGTGACTTTTTTTTTTTAACTGTCCTCCATGAACGTCTCCGTGTCAGTCTATATTTTTTCACTCCATTTCCTCCCATTATTCTGTTTTAGGTTCCCCTTTATCGCCTTATGTGTGTACCATTTTATTCTTATTTTAAGCTCATGTCACTCAGCTGAAGAGCGGTGGATTGTGCCGCTGACAGCCCTCCCCTGCCCCACATGGGGCAGGGGAATGTAATCAAAATAAAGAAAAAAAAAAAGGTCGACATCGTGTTGATGTATGGCTGTTGTAGCCGGCCGAAGTGGCCGTGCGGTTAAAGGCGCTGCAGTCTGGAACCGCAAGACTGCTACGGTCGCAGGTTCGAATCCTGCCTCTGGCATGGATGTTTGTGATGTCCTTAGGTTAGTTAGGTTTAACTAGTTCTAAGTTCTAGGGGACTAATGACCTCAGCAATTGAGTCCCATAGTGCTCAGAGCCATTTGAACCATTTTATGGCTGTTGTGATCTAAATGCCCAACGGGTGTGTGCTGTGTATGCTGCTCGGTATCCTCGACGACATCATCCAAGTGTCCGGACCGTTGGCTGGATAGTTACATTATTTAAGGAACAGGAAGTGTTCAGCCACATGTGAAACGTCAACCACGACTGCAACAAATGATGCCCAAGTAGATGTTTTAGCTGCTGTCACGCACATCAGTAGCAGACAAATTGCATGAGAATCGGGAATCTCAAAAACGTCGTTATTGAGAATGCTACATCAACATTCACTGCACCCATACCATATTTCTATGCACCAGGAATAGCATGGCGACGACTTTTAGCGTCGTGTACAGCTCTGCCACTGGGCACAAGAGAAATTACGGGACTATGACAGAATTTTTTCATTGTTCTACTTAGCGACGAAGCGTCATTCACCAACAGCGGTACCATAAACCGGCATAATATGCACTATTGGGCAACGGAAAATCGACGATGGCTGCGACAAGTTGAACATCAGCGACCTTGGCGGGTTAACGTATGGTGGGGCATTATGGAAGGAAGGATGGATACTGATTTCCTACTCAATGTTCTACCGCTGTTACTACAAGATGTTGCACTGCATGAGAGAATGGCGATGTACTTCCAACATGATGGATGTCCCGCACATAGGTTGCGTGCGGTCGAAGCGGTATTGAATAGCATATTTCATGACTGGTGGATTGGTCGTCGAAGCACCATACCATGGCCCGCATGTTCACCGGATCTGACGTCCCCAGATTTCATTCTGTGGGGAATGTTGAAGGATATTTGCTATCGTGATCTACCGACAACTTCTGACAACATGCATGTGCGAACATTATGGAAGGCCAACTACTCGCTGTTGAGAGGAATGTCGTTACACGTATTGCCAAATGCATTGAGATTTACGGACATCATTTTGATCAATAATGTGGTATTAATAGGTAATCACGCTGTAACAGCATGCGTTCTCAGAAATGATAAGTTTACAAAGTTACGTGTATCACATTGGAACAACCGAAATAAAATGTTCAAACCTACCTACTTTCTGTATTTTAATTTAAAAAACCTACCTGTTACCAACTGTTAGTCTAAAATTGTGAGGCATATGTTTGTGACTATTACAGTGCCATCCACCACAAAGCGAAAACAGTAGTCCAGCTAAAACATTCATGAAACTTCTTGGCAGATTAAACTGTGTGCCGGACCGAGACTCGAACTCGGGACCTTTGCCTTTCGCGGACAAGTGCTGTACCGACTGAACTACCCAAGCACGACTCACGCCCCGTCCTCACAGCTTTAATTCTTCCAGTACCTCGTCTCCTACCTTCCAAACTTTACAGAAGCTCTCCTGCGAACCTTGCAGAACTAGCACTCCTGAAAGAAAGGATATTGCATAGACATGGCTTAGCCACAGCCTGGGGGTTGTTTCTAGAATGAAATTTTCACTCTACAGCGGAGTGTGCGCTGATATGAAACTTCTTGGTAGATTAAAAGTGTTTGCCAGACCGAGACTCGAACTCGGGACCTTTGCCTTTCGCGGGCAATTGCTCTACCGATTGAGCTACCCAAGGTCCCGAGTTCGAGTCTCGGTCCGGCACACAATTTTAATCTGCCAGGAAGTTTCATATCAGCGCGCACTCCACTGCAAAGCGAAAATTTCGCACTGCGCTTATTGGCATCCACAGCACACGCCTGGTTCAGGCACCCGTTCTGGCTGCTGTTCGATGCCAACGAGGGCGAGAATTTGCACTCCAACAGCACCAGTGGACGTCCACAGAGTGGTGAGGGGTAGCCTCTTCAAATGAATCGCATTTTATGTTCCACATGAATGAAAACGAACATCATCCATCAATCATCGGAAGGGTCAGGCTGGAACAGGAAGTGTTATGGTGTGGAGAACGTTATCGCGGCATTCCCTGGGTGATATCGTCTTTCTGGAAGGCACAATGGATCTATCCTTGGGGACTATTTCCATTCCTACATGCAATCTGTTCGTCGTCGGCCCGATGGCAACTACCAGCAGGACAAGCAACATGTTACAAAATTCGCAGTGGATATGGGTGATTTGAGGAGCGTCAGGGTGAGATTAGCGTGCTCACCTGGTGACGAAAGTCCCCGGATTGAAACCCACTCGAGAACCTGCGGACCCTCCTTGATCGAACTGTCCGTGCCACGGATCACCTACCGAGATATTTAGCGCCACTGGCCTCTGCACTGGAGTCGGCATGGCTCCACATCCCTGTCGGTACCTTCCAGAATATCATTTACTCTCTTCCTGCAAGCCTCATAACGATCGAAGCTGCAAAAGCTAGTTACTCAGCCTTTACACAAATGATCACCTTAATGTGACTGGACCGTGTAATTATTAGATACACGATTACGATGCCTTCCGTAGCAGTCGTGACTCCTATAGTGACAAACTTCTATGATACTGACAATATCGCAGGTATTTTTTTCCCAGAGAAGCCATTTGCCTGATTATGGCAAACAAAAAAAGTTATTTGAAAGTATTAAGCTTGCATAAACATAGTCGACTTTAAGAAACTTCAACAACAGCCTGAAATAGTGTAAATATAATTTAAGTACGAAGGTAGAGGGCGGTATTGCCCCGTTAAGTACTTCCAGAGATTCCTGAAGAAGGTGTTAGTAGTTTAATGATCCACTGAAAGATCAGTCGCGGCGTTAAAGTTGTTGCGCCGGCAGTAAATTAATATCGAGGAGAGCTTGACGACGCACCAAACAAACGTCACAGCACTGTGCTATAAAGTCTGCAGTAATATGAATGGTTCTCGCTACAGCTACAAATATAATAAAGGTCGAACAGAATAACAGCATCAGTTAACTGTCTCGTGAACTTGAATCAAACTGAAGAAATAACAATTGCAAACAACGCACTAGCTTTTTTTGGTGGCCTTCGGAACGCCACTACGGACCTAAACGAAATATCTCTCCATATAATGTAATGAGCACGGAAGATAGCTATGTCACAGAGACCTATGTTCAGATATAATGAAATTTGTCCGCAGCGTAGAAAAAAGTCGCTATATAAATGAAAGAAATAAAACACGAAGCATAATGTCACACATTGTTGTTAGAGAAGGTTTCCAGAAGACACGGAGTAACGTTCCTTGCATAGCAGCCACCAGAATAGAAAATAACTGAAGAAATAGGCGAACAAGCGTTCTAAACATGGTCTTACAATACAGGCCGAACAATAGTACCGTCTACTGTTTGCAGAGAATATTTCGTTGTAACGTAAGCTCTAGTTTAACAGTTTTTATAACCGCACTAGCGATACTGATACGTTCGTACTGATACGAAGCCGTCCAACCTCGCTAGTGCGGCTGTTTCGCTTCCTGCTAGTGTGGCGAGAGGGAGCGCGCAATGACAAGAGACGATTTGAAGGCGATGTACGAGTCGGACGTTGACAGGCATTTACATGAAATAAAGAATGTGGAAAGAAAGCAAAGGGCTGCGTGGGAATTCGCGACTTTCGGCCGCACAAAGCACTGTTGTAATGCAATGGCGAAATTCGAAAATTTATGCTGGACCGTGATTCGAACCCTGGCTTGCTACTTCTCATGAGCGATTACCTTAACCACCTCGGCCATCCGGACGCGATCCCTGACCGACTTAAATTTCCAGTTTACCGCACGCTGTAACGCAGCGTTCATCGCCGATTAACCCCCTACTCGCGAATCGTTGATAATCGTAGTAGTTCGGACGATATTAGTGCAGCCATCGCGATTTTATTACTTATTTGATTTATGTACTTATTTTTTCAGACATCAGTCTTCTGGCTGGTCTGGTGCCGAACGCCACGAATTCCTCTCCGGGCCGGTCTCCTCATCTCAAGGTAGAACTTGCAACCTACCTTAACTAGTTGCTTAATATACAACAATATATGTCTTCCTCAAAGTTTTGACCCTCTACGCCTCCCTCTAGTGTCATGGAAGTTACTCTCTGAACTCTCAACAGAAGTCCTACCATCCTGTCCCTCCTTGTCAGTGTTTTCCATACATTAATTCCCTCGCCGATTCCGCGCAGAATCTCCTCACTCATTACATCGGTCCACCTAATTTTCAAAATTGTTCTGTAGCTCCAATGTCAAATGCTTTGATTCTTTTCTGTTCCGGTTTTCCCACAGTCCATGTTTCACTACCATACAATGCAGTACTCGAAACGTACATTCTCAGATATTTCTTCCTCACAATAAGCCCAATGTTTGTTACTAGGAGACTTCTCTTGATAAGTAATGGCCTTTTTCTCGTTGCTAGTCAGCTCCAGATGTCCTCCTTGCTTTGTCCATCATTGGTTATTTTACTGCCTAGGTAGCAGAATTCCTTAACTTCATCTAATTCGTGACCATCAATCCTGATGTTAAGTTTCTCGCTGTCTCATTTCCGCTATTTCGTATTACATTCATCTTTCTCCGATTAATTCTCAGTTCATAGTCTGTATTCATTGCACTGTTTATTCCACTCAGCACATCCTGTAATTATTCTTCATTTTCACGAAGGACAGCAATGTCACCAGCAAATCTAATCACTGATATCCCGCCACTCGAATTTTCATTCTCCTCATGAACCTTTCTTCTCTTTCCATCATCGTTTCTTTGATGTATAGACTGAACAGTGGAAGCGAAATACTAAATCCCTGTCTTACACCCTTCTTAAACCGAGCACTTTCTTCTTGATGTTCCATACTTATTGTTCACTCTTTGCTCTTGTACCTCTAGTGTATTACCTTGTCGAACACTTTTCCCAGGTCAGCAAACCCGATGAACGTGCCATGATTTTTCTTCAGTCTTGGTTATATTATCTACCGCATAGTCAAACTGCCTCTCTGGTTGCTTTACCTTTCCTAAATCCAAACTGATCGTCATATAAACATTCCCACTTTTCTTTTCCATTCTTCTGTATATAAATTTTGTCAGTAACTTCGATGTATGAGCTATTAAGCTGATTGTGCAGTAGTTCCCGCACCTGTCGGCTGTTGCAATAATTGGAACTGTGTACATGACGTTTTTCTGGAAGCCAGAGTGTATATAGCCAGACTCAGATATGCTACATATCAATATAAGGAGTCGTTTTGTTGCCACTTCTCCATATAATTTTAAAAATTCATATGGAGTTTTATCTACCTCACCTGCCTTACTTGCTCTTAAGTCTTCGAAAGATCTTTCAATATCTGATTCTAATACTCAATCCCCTATCTCTGTTATATCGACTCCTGTTTCTTCCTGTATCACGTCGTCAAACGTTTCTCCCACTCGTAAAGGCTTTCAGTGTATTTTTTTACACCTATCCGCTTTCTCCTCTGCATTTAACAGTGGAAATCCCGTTGAACCCTATGTTACCACCCTTGCTTTTAATTTATCGAAGGTTGTTTTGACTTTCCTGTAGGCTGAGTCAGTCCTTCCGGCAATCTTTTCTTTTTCGATTTCTTCACATTCTACATCCAGCCATTTCGTTTTAGCTTCCCTGCACTTTCGATTTATTTCATTCCCAAGTGACTTGAATTTCTTTATTCTTGAATGTCACTGAGCATTTCTGTACTTTCTTCTTTCATCGATCAACATGTGCTACATGTGGAACTGTAATTAACAAATAAAACTGTTTAATGTTATTTGATGAGCCCACAACAGTGGTTTTCTACACCCAGATGCATGTATCCCACCTGTATATTTCTATGAAAAGGCAAAAGCGTTTCAGTTATGGAGATATTTGATGAATAATAGTACAAGGTTATTGTTAAGGTGTAATAAATTGGGTTGAAACAACTGTACTGTCGTGAGAACAGTACTTTCATTACCAAATAGATAGGAAAAATACAGAAACAAAATCTGACTTTGTGTTTCGTAAAGATAAATAATGACAATGTATAATCCCAACGTATTCCAAGACCCAGAGAATGGTAGAGGGATAAGAAGTTCGGAATCCTGAAGTGAACTAGGACGAAGTAGAGAATCTAAGAAATGATGATAAACAGTATTGAAATTAATAAATGGAAGTAGTATTTAAAATGTAGAAATATGGAAATATGGTGGTTAAATAAAGGTTGCAGCTTGTCACTACCGAGATGTAATTAGTACTCTGGAAAGCCTAGATGAGAAGAGAATATCAATAGAAAATGTAAAGCAAACACAAACACTGTGGTAATTGCAGACTTAGTGAAAAGAAAGCTAGACTTACAAGAAATGCTGAGAAATTAATGGATGGACATTCATCACAGAATCTACATTAAGACATTTATAAAAGATCAAGATTAAATTCATATTTAATCACCTGAAGAAAGGGCAGCTATTCGCTGAATATCTAAGATGAAGAATATGCAGCAAGTATTTTAGTAAGCAAGTAGGATACAATATTACACAATACAACTAAATAGAAGAGTGAAGAAAAATATCCGCAGTAAAAATGATGTTCCAAGTATCAAATATTAACCTAAACTTGACTGCTTCTAGTAAGCAAAACACTACGACAGGAGCACAGTCTAGTTTGAATGTGGAAATTTTGCCGTGGACAAAGCAGAGCAGTCCATACAACTGACACATTCATTGAAATAATCAGCAACCTGCAACCAGTGCCCTTCTTCAGAAAGTTATTATCAGGTGTCAAAAGTATGATGCATTCAGTATACTTCCGTGGTCAGCTGCAGCATATTCGGCAGGTATCTGGCAGTCAGCTGAGTCTGTGTACAGTACGTGAGGTGTGCCACAACAGAGCAACATCTTGCCGTTGTAGACGACAGTTGTGCCGGGAATGGTGTTCACCAACCACAGTTACAATATGACCTCAGACGCGCTAGAAGTCATCTTATGCACAAATATTTTACCACCTTGGCAAAGAATGACTGTCAGTGTTGATGAACGCCTCCTGAATCTGGCCCAACTGAAGGCAGTAATATGCCGAATGCCTCTTATTTTTGACACTCTCAAATAATGGGAATGTTATAACCTTCTGAAAAAGGGCACTAGGTGCCTCATAGCG
Source organism: Schistocerca piceifrons (assembly GCF_021461385.2). Classification (NCBI taxonomy): domain Eukaryota; kingdom Metazoa; phylum Arthropoda; class Insecta; order Orthoptera; family Acrididae; genus Schistocerca; species Schistocerca piceifrons. The sequence continues at coordinate 593,042,778 of NC_060140.1, read as the reverse complement.
GCTAAGGAAACAAAATTTCTTTTGTGCAAGTGGTTGTTGATTTTTTCAATAAATACAACTACAGTTGCTGAAGATGGATAAGGTACTAAAATTGATATATGATACAATAGAAATGTGTTAACAATTCTTTGTAGGTAATGGAAGAAGTGCTAGAGAGAGCAGACATTCATAGAAGTTTGTGGCAGAGCTTTAGAAAGATTAACACTTGTGCTGTTCTTATTCAGAATTTAGTATCTTGAAAGTCGAAGACTTCTTAAAGAGAATAAATGTTCAGTCCTGGGGTATCATATATGATACCTCCAGGTTTTGTTCTTTTCTCTGGTGTGTTCGCAGCTGACCTTTCCTGCCCTGTGGTATCGGTACGATGCACATTGATTTGTCACAGCTCACTTTGTAACACTACCGCCCTAATCGGACGTAGGTTAGCTATATAAAGCCTGTACTGTAATAAGTTCACGGGCTTCACCTTATAAACAAGGATTTTTAGTACATTAGTTGACCGCGTGTACTTAATAGAAGCAAGATCGGACTTATCTTCAGTCAATAACTACAGTGAAGCATCAAGCAATTATAAAGTATAATTACTCTTTCGCACGGACAAGAAGTACACACAGTAGATGCTACCTATATTTAACAATTCAGTCGCCAGCCTACTTAGGCAATTAGTGTGTTTTTCCTTGTACAAATGAGTGCATGTACAAGCATAGTAACACGTAGTAATGATGCGTTATATGGCAAAGTTTGGAACCCGAAAAATCCACTGAACTAAAGTTTTCTCCCTTTGTACTAATTTGGATGAACTAAATTTACACAACACCACACAGTAATGATTACTACTAACTGCATTTTGAATGTTGAGCAGACTGAAATCGGGCATAGATTGCCCTAGCGTCGACAATCTTAAAAGTACACACACAATATCACTATGAATGATGGAAAAACACTAATTCATTTAGGATTAATCTAGAATTTAGCTTTACTGGTCAGATCTGATCAACACATTTCAAGGTTTGAACGAATGGACAAGAGAAGGGGGGGCCCTGAAACTGGTATGTTCGTTATACTGAAGCTGTTAAGTACTGAAGGCAAATTAACACTCAAAATTACCAACCTATGGATAACTATTCTCTTGTCTTACTTCTGAATAATTTAACTGTCATTATTTCTGTCTCAAATTAATGAAATAACATCGCTAACTCAATCCAACAAAAACTCTTTTGTCCTTTACCAATATTTGCAACAACACACAGAACTTCAGATCCCTTTATGGCATAGATTAATCTGCTGATAATTTTCATTAACACTAACATTAAACTTTCTGTTTAGGATACTCGGATTGCACAATACGAGGTAAGGATCCTATCTAGGTCAGTGATCAGGATAAGTCATGGCTAAAGCAATTCTGGTAAAAGTCACGTTATTATTGAACCATTAGAAACAGTTTCGACACTGGTCCACACAGATACACTTCTAAAGATGAAATAAATGTTTGACCTGTGCAAGTCGGTGCGGCGGATGGCGGGCAGCGAGATAGCGGGCAGCACGTCACACGTGCAAGCACGGCTAAGGCTCACACAACATCGGCACTTTCCATCTTCTTAGCGTCGTAATCTTTCCAATTTTGTGCCTCAGAATATAGCCATGCCAAGTAGTCGTCGGAATCGGTTCATCCGAGGCTCTATGGAATCCACTTTTCCTGGGTAGCCTCCTCGGTACAGTACGTGTACTTCCGACTGTTGCTCGCCTCCGACTGTGTGTTACTGAGCCCGTTGTGCCGAACCGCGCCAGTGTGCGTTTTTCCCGCCTCGCCTGCCTCCACCTTTTCCCGCTCCCCTACAGGTAGGGTATTCACCACAGGTTTTCTACTACACATATCCTAATGCATTGCCTACGTATGGACCAAGTGTATAAATTACAATTTTCACATCTTACAATAGTTTTAACATTAAATACATTTTCCTTTGATTACTACATTATTTGAAATCTAACATAAATAATAATATTCGTTTCAAAAGTTGCTCACAGTTTCTTTAACATGACACGAAAAGAATCGAAAAAGAAATTCAACACATTGCTATTATTAATTTATCTAAATTCATAAAGAAAAAAATTATTATATGTATAATTCTCGTTACACATGCCCCTGTTTCCAGAAAATTTTCTTAAGTCCAAATTTTATGGGAACACTAAATCTTACAATTATACAGTGGTTCCGAATCTTTACTTAATTGTCCAAAAAGATTTACACTACATATTTCCTTTTACTTACTGTATATAGGTTTACACTTTTTAAACACTTCAAGAATAACTACTTGTCATTTACTCAAGTGCCTTTTGCACAGTCCAACTTCCCATCATAACATCACTAAAATAACAATTTACTCATTTTTTCTAAATCTCTCAAGGAAATAATTTAAAATTCTGGAATACCAACATTTAATTACAAAAACAATTTCATATTTTGTATACAATATAAGATAATTTGTCGCTGCTTGCTTTGAATAGCAGTCCATTTTCTTACTTACTAAACAAAACACACACACATATATTCAGAAAATTAATTACACATATTTGCTGCCTATTATGCGGATTTGGGCAGTCCTTTTCACTTCATATTGTGACATCTCCTGGATCACATTTACAATTTTCCATCGATTATTTATCTGCCCTCATTGGCATTTGGCAGTCCTTCATATTATGGTTCATACACTGCCCATTTTCATTTTGACAGTCCCATCTTTTATCTGTCTGATAGCATTTATCCTTTCTTTTCAGTCCTTTTCTCCATACATTTTTACAGTTACAGTACAATTGGTAATCTGAAACTCACATAACTACATTAGCACACTTTCAAGGGTATACAGACATTTACAAAGATTAGATACGTTTAGAATAACTTGGGTTCAGCATAAGATACAGCACATTCACTCGTTCCTAGGTACATACAGTTTCAGGTCCACAATATTTCTTACGCCTAAAGGTCTTTTGGATTTTGGGTAGATTAGGTAGTAAGCATTGTCGTGTGGAATATTCTGTATTATATATGGTCCATTATAAATATATTTAAATTTTGAAATTTCATGGTTTAGTTCACTAGACTTTTCGTGGGTTTTTAAAAGAACATAATCTCCAATTTTAAATTTTGGAACTTTTAAATTTTTATTGTGTCTTTTAGATCTAGATTCAGCTTTTTGCTTTGCCCTTTTTATCACCAATTCTTTCTTTTGATCCAATTCCAAACTTGTACAAGGTGGAAACTCTAGTTTTTCTTCAATTAAACTTTTACTACTTCTGCCCAACAAAATTTCTTCCGGTGGAAATCCTGTAGTTTCATGATGTAATGTGTTCACGACATTCTCAAAATCCGACATAAACCTGCCCCAGACTCTAAATCATGCCCCTTCCTGTATTTTCCGCAACGCACCTTGGTCGACTTTGACATCGTCCCAAGATACGTTCCTAACCTGTGAACCTTTTATATCTGGCGGCTTTTTCGGTTTCTGGAGTTCAAAGTCTTTGCTTACTTGAACTCTTTGCAAAATAAACACTGAGTCGTCCGGTGGTTCTTTCTTTCTTTGTTCGGTCTCAACGTCTGGATTTTGCTTTAAAGTTTCTTCATCATTAGGTACAATGCCACAATTAACTGCATTCCTATTATTTTCACTGATTTTCTCATACCCTCTTTCAGTAAAAGTATATTCATTTTCCTTTACACCTGAAAATTCATCTTCACTAGATTCCTCACTACTCTCTTCCTCAACATCAGATTCACTTAAGTATGCTACTTTTGCACAATAGGGAGCGTTAGTACATTCCTTTTCGTCTGTATTTGCGTATCTTTCATCATCTGAACTATCGTCGGAATCCGACCATTCCGGATCGCTTTCAGGTTCTAACATAAAAGCTTTTCTGATACAGGCACTAAGTTCTTCCTCTGTATTGTCGTCAGGCTTAGATTTTAATTCAATCTCCTCCTTTGGCAAAACGGCCTCATCCTCAGCTTTATTCACATCCACTGTGACTTCATATTCAGTGTAATCCTCGTGGACTTTAATTACTTTCAGGTAATCATCTACCCCTTCTCCACAGTGCCTCTCGGTAGCAGCTTGTACTATTGGCGGACTGTTAGCAGAAGTTATGTCTTCGTCAATGCCGAGGATTTCATTCTCCAAATCCTTCCTATCATTAACCTTCCTCCTATCGGCAGCACGCGTACTTTGCGCGGCGCTATTTATTCTCCCCTCTTCAAATTTGGGCCACGTCACTTTATGGACGTCCCTACTATCTCTCTTTCCACCAACTAATTTCTTCGCCTCATACTCCTTCTTAAAATCCTCCCACTCACATTGCTTTAGGCCCTTGTACAGATCATCGATCTGCACACGCCAATCAGTTACTTCTGCTAATTCATTATCGCCTTTTACCTCATTGCAAACACTGCTAACCGCACCTCTCTGTGTATTCACAGTTTCAATTATGGTTTCCTTTGCCACGGAACTATCACTCGTAAAATTTTCTTTAGCTCTGACTGCTACGTTCGTACCTACTGCTGCCGTATTGCTAGCGGCTTCTTTCCGAACAGATGTTCGGCTAGGCTGGGCCGTTGCCCTCTGATGCTCCACTCGCCTGTTAACATGTAGCGCTCTGTGCGGCAGCGATGATTCATTCTGGCTCGCACCTGACGCTTGTTTCGCCACAACAAGTCGCGGCGTTCCATGCTCGTCCCTAGCCTGTCTCATTACATTACGGTCGGTCCGGTATCTTTTCTTGAATCGGGGCCGGTATGTATTGTCCGCTTCCGTTTGGCCCGCAACGTTCGCGGAAATTAGTTTCCCGCGTCGTTATTATTTTGCGCGGTATACCCTCTACCGCGACCTGGATTATTTCCTCTGCCTCTTCCTCTGCCTCTTCCTCTCTGTATTACATTGACGCGAAATCCATCGCCGCCATTTCGTTCGTCATTGTTTCGGTTATTATGGTTACCAAAATTTTGATAATTGGCACGACTTTCGCGCCAATGGTCTTCATCTTCGACCCTTTCTAGAAATGCTTGGAAACTACGATGATTGCTTCCTACATACCTCTTGGAATCCTCCGGAAGCTTTTTATATAGCTCCCAGATAATTTCTGAATCTGATCTTCTACCTCTTAAGTGTGTCAATTTCCGGTACCAATGCTCGCAGAATTCTTTCAAAGAATTCCTGCCCCTGTTATCATGCTGTTTGGCCATGATGAACTCCCGCCATAAATGGTCCTGCTTTTGTTCAGACCAATATTCTTCCGTAAATCTTTGCCTAAATTCCTCGAACGTCATTTGTTCGGTATTTAAATTTATTCCCCAGCGCTTAGCATCACCCGCTAAGGCGCTAATTACAACGTTTATCTTTTCCTGATCAGACAAGTGCTCAGGAAATACTCTCTCGCAATTTTTAATAAAATCTAACGGATGCCACCCGTTATGTTTCTTGGCTGGATCGAAGCGTTCCTCGCCTTCTAGCAGCTTCGTAATTGGTGTGCCATTACAGACAACACCAGGCCTATCTTTAATTTTGCTCTCCAGATCGAAAATTCTGCCTTGAATTTTCGTAGTATTTTGTTCACAATTTTGAACACATCCGGATACTTTTTTACTTAAATCCCTTTCAGTGTCTGAAACTACCTTTTTCAATTGCGATATCCCGTGTTGACATTTGTTTACGATCTCAGTTTTAAGACCGAAAATTTTTTCGTCTACCTTAGTTTCAACCAGAGGTTCTACTTTCTCTTGGATGTTGAGAATTTCAACATCAAATCTACTATTAATGTTACCAATTTCCTCCTGCATAGTATCCATATTTTTGTTAATGGTATCAATTTCAAATTTCAGAGTATTTACCACAGAACTTAAATTACCCACTTTTTGTTCTACCTGTTCTATCTGTTTACTAATTTTAATTCCCTGTCCTTCGACCTGTGCTTTAATTTGATCCGCCTGTGTTTTGAGTTGCTCGTTAACGTGTGTTTTGAGCTGTTCATTCTGTGTTTTGAGCTGCTCGTCAACGTGCGTTTTGAGCTGGTGTCCCTGTGTTTTGAGCTGCTGATCAACATGTGTTTTGATCTGCTCACTCTGTCCTGAAATTTGTTTGGTTAATTGTTCAAATAAATCGTTTATGCTTAAAATTTTCACACTGTTTTGTTCTACGGAATCGGTGTGTTCCGATTCTACTTCAAAAATTTCTTTCGGTTGTTTCTTTATCTGTGGTGAATCAAACATGTCAGTGGATTCATTCACATACCCACTATCATCTACAAAGTCACCCTCTGCTTCCTGTTTTGTCCCTTGTTGTGTCCGAGGCGATCTCAACCTTTCAATCTGTTCATTGACATGTTCGTGGTATTGTATGTACGCCAACTGTCTTTCGCTAACGCCATCTGTTATCTGGCCGCGTAAACTCCGGCTACTGCCAGCCGCATTCTCCATTTCACTTGGCGCATCTACCCTGCCTACGTTCCTGTCCATATTGAATGCCAACTATACCACACTATTATACTTGACTCACACTGCAGTTTATTTTACTGATTTTCATTGCTATTCGTGCCACTGAACATCCACTGTTCGGTATTTACATTAATTTGTAACCGACAACAGATGGATGTCCTGTCACCGGGAAGCTACTTGTAACACTACCGCCCTAATCGGACGTAGGTTAGCTATATAAAGCCTGTACTGTAATAAGTTCACGGGCTTCACCTTATAAACAAGGATTTTTAGTACATTAGTTGACCGCGTGTACCTAATAGAAGCAAGATCGGACTTATCTTCAGTCAATAACTACAGTGAAGCATCAAGCAATTATAAAGTATAATTACTCTTTCGCACGGACAAGAAGTACACACAGTAGATGCTACCTATATTTAACAATTCAGTCGCCAGCCTACTTAGGCAATTAGTGAGTTTTTCCTTGTACAAGTGAGTGCATGTACAAGCATAGTAACACGTAGTAATGATGCGTTATATGGCAAAGTTTGGAACCCGAAAAATCCACTGAACTAAAGTTTTCTCCCTTTGTACTAATTTGGATGAACTAAATTTACACAACACCACACAGTAATGATTACTACTAACTGCATTTTGAATGTTGAGCAGACTGAAATCGGGCATAGATTGCCCTAGCGTCGACAATCTTAAAAGTACACACACAATATCACTATGAATGATGGAAAAACACTAATACATTTAGGATTAACCTAGAATTTAGCTTTACTGGTCAAATCTGATCAACACATTTCAAGGTTTGAACGAATGGACAAGAGAAGGGGGGGCCCTGAAACTGGTATGTTCGTTATACTGAAGCTGTTAAGTACTGAAGGCAAATTAACACTCAAAATTACCAACCTATGGATAACTATTCTCTTGTCTTACTTCTGAATAATTTAACTGTCATTATTTCTGTCTCAAATTAATGAAATAACATCGCTAACTCAATCCAACAAAAACTCTTTTGTCCTTTACCAATATTTGCAACAACACACAGAACTTCAGATCCCTTTATGGCATAGATTAATCTGCTGATAATTTTCATTAACACTAACATTAAACTTTCTGTTTAGGATACTCGGATTGCACAATACGAGGTAAGGATCCTATCTAGGTCAGTGATCAGGATAAGTCATGGCTAAAGCAATTCTGGTAAAAGTCACGTTATTATTAAACCATTAGAAACAGTTTCGACACTGGTCCACACAGATACACTTCTAAAGATGAAATAAATGTTTGACCTGTGCAAGTCGGTGCGGCGGATGGCGGGCAGCGAGATAGCGGGCAGCACGGCACACATGCAAGCACGGCTAAGGCTCACACAACATCGGCACTTTCCATCTTCTTAGCGTCGTAATTTTTCTAATTTTGTGCCTCAGAATATAGCCATGCCAAGTAGTCGTCGGAATCGGTTCATCCGAGGCTCTATGGAATCCACTTTTCCTGGGTAGCCTCCTCGGTACAGTACGTGTACTTCCGACTGTTGCTCGCCTCCGACTGTGTGTTACTGAGCCCGTTGTGCCGAACCGCGCCAGTGTGCGTTTTTCCCGCCTCGCCTGCCTCCACCTTTTCCCGCTCCCCTACAGGTAGGGTATTCACCACAGGTTTTCTAATACACATATCCTAATGCATTGCCTACGTATGGACCAAGTGTATAAATTACAATTTTCACATCTTACAATAGTTTTAACATTAAATACATTTTCCTTTGATTACCACATTATTTGAAATCTAACATAAATAATAATATTCGTTTCAAAAGTTGCTCACAGTTTCTTTAACATGACACGAAAAGAATCGAAAAAGAAATTCAACACATTGCTATTATTAATTTATCTAAATTCATAAAGAAAAAAATTATTATATGTATAATTCTCGTTACAACTTGTTCAAATTTCTGCCGAGCAACACAAGGTGGCAGCACCGATTGCAAACTTCGGTTTATGCTACTGCACAGCAGCCAAAGACGTATCTTTTTCTTATTAAAAGTGTTTTCATACCCATTATTTACTTATTAATACTGTTTAGATATTCCTCAGTTACTGAAAAGTATAAATTAATTTTGTTACGGATTTATATGTTTTAAACGTTTGGGCAACATACGTGATATCTTGGACCTCAATGCCATTCTTGTTTATGTCATGAGAATGGGGTAATATTTTTTTACAGCTTGATTTCCATCGTCAGAAGATGATATCCAAATGCAGGGTGGAACGTTGCAGAGGCTTTACCTTCCTACAGTGTGAGCAGTGCAGATGTTCCTTTGCTTCGCTGCTCACAGGAAATGTTTTACACATTCCACGAAAAGAAAATTAAATTAGGGCAAATAATGTCAACTTAACACTGATCATTGTGGTAATATCAGGAAATGAAAAATGCTTTGAAAACTTTGCTGTAGTAATTTTGTTCAAGTATTTTGAATTGTTCAGTTATAATTTTTGTAAGTTGTGATCTTGAAATCTACAGCAAAAAAGGAATACGTGTAATGCTTATGAGAGCTTCTTTATTTTATTTTTATTTATGTTTTTTTAATTAAACAAAATGAAGCTGTAATTTGTGTGTGTAATTGTCATGCTCAAGTCCTGAGGTGCCAATATCATTCCCTCTATAAAAAATTCACTTTGGCTTGAAAATTTTTTATGAGTAATACATTGTTCACTAACATTAACATAAAGAATGTAACACAGTAGCAGCCACGTGTTCTTTTAATTTATGCTCGGGACAGAGGATACGCAGTAGCAAATACGATGTCGCGTGCAATAGATGCATAGGGAATTACTACGTGACAGGAAGGTTAAGAGTATTTCATTAAATAACTCGAAGTAAGCATGATTACACGTAAGAGAAGCCGGCATACCGAAAATTGTTTCACCTTACTAAATTTATATCAGTAATGACCGATAGCTGTACAAAAAAAAATGGTTTGACTGGTGATAGCTTTTATTAACATTTAGGTACTTGGTACATACAATAATTATGAAAACACATCAAGATAGTGAAAAGCAGTAAGAACAGTATCAGTCGTTAATATCCAGACAAGTGAGTGGCAACGCCTCATTAAGAAAAGGAACTGCTTCAACTTCCTTTTTTGTGGTGCGCGAAGTAATAAATGAACATCTCGAGCCAAAGCATTTTGGTGAGAGACGTTAGAAAATTAACAGACAGTTTCACTGAGCACGGCTCAGGTGGACTTGCTCGTTCTTGGCGGCTCTGCTCTCTCGCGCAGTGAGGCTTCCGCGTTGTAATGAGCGCCGTCTTTTGTTGTGCCTCGGCGGCGTAGGGTCACCCACAATGCACCGCGGCGAGGCACGTCCCCAGAAGCCGCGCCGTAATGAAAACCAAGGGCAGCACTGGCTGGCGGCTGCCTCGTTAGGACGTGCGCGTCTGCCAGGTGATTACTCACAGACCCACGTGGTGAATACGCGGCCGGCTACACAAAGTGCGGTGTGCGAGGGCGGTTTACGGAAGGCGCTGTTGAGGCGGTTGTGTATTCCATGAAAGGAATACGGGCTGCCGTTTCGTTTATTAAATGTACGGTACTGTGAATCGATAGTTTTTGTTTATTTCGGAGACCGTAATGAAATAGATGAATGCCGTTTGAATAGTCAGTCAATCGTTACCGTTGCATTTAAGTATAAAGACTCTCGAATACAAATGTTTTTAAACAAGCGCGTCTCTCTCTCTCTCTCTCTCTCTCTCTCTCTCTCTCTCTCTCTCTCACACACACACACGCACACGCACGCACGCTCGCATGCGCGCATTTTCGACAATGAAGTCGACGAATGCAAGCGTTTGGAGAAGAAATTATATATTGTGCGGAACGTTGAAGTCGTCTTTTCCCGATAAAGCGATTCTTCAGTCAACTCACAGGCAACGTCTGTAACACGTATTTGGAATATGGCAAAAGGTGACACTCGCCATGAGTGAATATGGAGCTCAGGGAAATACAGGTACAAGAATACCGATATAAAAGGCACTTATGAATGAAGGAAATAAGCAGGGAAGCTAAAGTGGAACGCCAGCATAACAGCTGTGAAGAAATATAAATTGAAGTGAGTAGAAAAAACTGACTCGGAATATCGAGAAATAAAAACAACAATCGATGAAACTAAACGCGAGGGCAGTAACGTTAATAGTGCAGTGGGAATTCGACTATTAAATGCAGATGAGAGATCGGTTGGTTGGTTGGATGATTTGGAGGAGGGACCTAACAGCGGGATCATCAGTCCCATCGGATTAGGGAAGAATGGGGAAGGAAATCGGACGTGCTCTTTCAAAAGAACCACCCCAGCATTTGCCTGAAGCTATTTAGGGAAATCACGGAAACCCTAAATCAGGATTGATTGATTAATTAATTGAGAGAGTATGGGACCAAACGGGGAGGTCATTAGTCCTGCGATTCCGAAGTGGGTTACGGAAGAAAGAGGGTCTGCTAAAGGTGGACGGATTCAGTCAGTGGAGTCAAACTACAGATGAATGAACATTAAACACGCAGTAATGGCATAAAAGGTGAGACCAAATATAAAAACTGGAAAAAAAGTGGGAGGTCATTAGGTCACACACCGTGAAGACTGCAGAAGGAGTCCCATCCACAACCATCCCGCCCCTGCTCCAAGACTAAAGGAGAACCTTATATCTGGAAAAACCACTTTCATGGAGGGAACCGAAGACCAGGTCAACCATCCATGGATCGTCTGCTAATATTAAATTTAAGGAAGCAGGAAGACTATACTTAGCACAATGGGACGAAAGAAGGGGACATGCCGCCAATACGAGCGATATCGTCAGTCTGGTGCCACAACCACATTGTGGGGGGGGGGGGGGGGGGCGTTACGCAGAAGGAAACAATGAGTGAGCCGGGTATGGTCAATGTGTAAGTGGCATAAAACATTGGACTCCTTCCGAGAGGGGCGTGAGACGTGACCCAAACTGCAGTAGACCCCTTGATTGTGCGGACTTTATTACTAGGAGCAGTGGCGCTCCAGATGGCATTCCATTTTTGGGCAAAGGAAGATTTGACGTGGAGCCCCACATCCGCAGCTGGAATCGATAAAGGAAATGGGGGGTAAGTATCTGCTTCTCTACCCAAACGGTCAGCCAATTCATTCCCTGGGATTCCCACATGAATTGGGACTCAGAGGAAGACTACCGAACAGGCGGCACGCTCAAGGGCAGAGAGAAGGTCATGGATGGCAGAGACCAAGGGGTGACGACAGCAGCATCGATCAACAGCCTGCAGGCTGCTCAAGGAGTCGGAACAAATTACAACACTATGGTGGGAGGTCTGAGAAACAAAAAAGAGGGCCCTGTGAATGGCTAGAAGCTCTGCTGTAAATACACTGCATGATCCTGGCAGCAAATGGTGCTCGATGCTGGTGGGAGACGTGAAAGCATATCCCACCTTATCAGTACTCTTAGAAACATCAGTGTAAAAGATGATGGCATTCTAGAACTCTGCAAGGATGACACAGACAAGACGCCAGTAAACAGTAAACCATAGGAGCAACAGAGACCTTGGGGCCCTTTAAGAGGTAATCCGAGGTCGAGGCACTGGCACTATCCCAGGGGGTCGGGGGTTATGGGAGGAAGGACAGGGGGTGCAGTCCTGGGAGTGCAGGTGGAGATCCCAGCAGAGGTTAGTGAGATGCATACCAACTGGCAATCCCACCAATGGACGGATGTTAGGAGGGAGACATCCCTCATATGCGAGGATCACAGCATACACAGGATGGACAGGGAATTGGCGAACGGCGACTGAAATAGAAACAAGGAGTTGGCTCTGTCAGGTGTGTAGAAGGGAATCCCTGCTTCTGTGAGGAGACTATCAACAGGACTAGTGCGAAAGACACCAATAGCCAGACGCACCCCACAATGATAGGCAGGGTCAAGGAGTTTCAGAGTGGAAGGAGCTGCTGAGCCATAAACCTGACTACCATAATCGAGTCTGGACAATACCAGAGCATGATAAAGATGGAAAGGAGTGGAACAGAGTGCAGCCGAAGATGTGTGGACCAGGTGGTGGAGAGCATTAACTTTCCACATGCAGTCTTTAAGTGGCAAATGTGGGGCAACCATGTCGCTTCTTATCGAAAATAAGGCCAAAGAAACAGGACTGTGCAGCAACATCGAGGAGCTGGTTTCACCAACTGCGACATAATAGCGTACACAAATAGTGATCCAATACTGTCAAATGTTTCTTATTCCAGTCTCTGATCTCAATATCAATTCTTTAGACGATGACCGGTTTCAGTCCGTAATGAGCATCCTCAGATGTTTTTTACACCATGTCCTAAAGTGATGCCATTATGGCCTTATCACTTTAGGACATGCTGTGAAACCTACCCATCTCCTCTATCTCTTTTGTTGCTACGCAACCTTCCCTTCTACAATAACCTATGAAACCTTCCCTTAGGATTTCTATCTCTTGCTTAATAACAACAAATTAAATCTTCCCTTTGAAATTAATTCTCTTTCTCAATCTTCGCATACAAATTTAAATGCTACTAATTAAAAGTGATTTGCTGGTTATTTCGACGAAACATAGTATGTGTCGTCGTCGTGGCCCTCAGCCTGCAATAACCCAAAACTGTTCCTTACCTTTTTTTCTGTTACTGGATCGCCATCTGACTGCTACATCAAACTGCGACATGAATATACTTACTGTGGTTTACCATACTCTATTAGCTGCTAGTGGGCTGTCATAATAAGTGGCGATATTTATTACCAAAGCTGACGTCATTCTTTAATAGCAAAGCTGACGTTATTCTTTAATTAATTTGCTTGAAGTAACGTAATTCATAGTTAAACTTTTTCTTGACAATAATAAAATTTTGCAAAGTTTTATGTTGATGGTTTTTGGGATGGATTATAATCAGTAATGCAATATTTCAGGCAAAAATTAATTATATTCTGAATGAAATGATTTTGCAAACCTTTAAACCGGACTTACTTTTTACAATAATCTTACAACTAACATTGCGCAAACATACCTTCAGTAGTCTTGAGATTCTCAAGAAAATGATTCAATGATATTAGTTCCTCTTACGATAATAGTTAGCTGATGTCTCTGTACATCCGTTTATAATCTCTTGTAAATCATAGGTCACGACGGGCAGGCACACCGTTCCTCTCAAACTCTCGCTTCAGACCTGCTACCGACTCGCTTCACATCTCGCTTACTACCGACTTCCTACGAACGCTAATGTGCGGCCTTTCCTGCGAACAATGCTTTCTGGTGCAGACAATCCCTGCTACCATTACAAAATGTATCAATGTGCTGTCTTTCCCGATCTTTTCTTAAAATGTATCGATACGTGGTCTCTCCCGCCCTTTTTAAAATTATATCAATGTGCGGTCTCTCCTGCCAACAATACTTTGGTGTAGACATTCCCTACCACCAAAATTATTTCCAACATGACAAATATTAATTATTCCTACTTAATCCTATTAATAAAATATAAATATCTTTCATAAATTGTGGTTTGACAATAGACAATAGAAATATGGACGTCTCACAGGTGTAAAAAAGATCTGAGGATGGTCGTTATGGACTGAAACCGGTCATCGTCTAAAGAATTGATATTATGATCAGAAAATGTAATAAAAAACGTTTGAGGAGCTGGTTGCCTAACTAAAGCTCTGGTACAGGGTGCACTGAGGATCGACGACAAAAATGCATAACCCGCGTTTTGGAGAGGGAAAACTGGAAGCCATGGGTGGTGGCCCATGCAGAGGCTGGTCGGATAGTGCCTTGGGGATGGCGCTCGGCAGACGTCACTGAGTGGGAACTGCACCAGATGCAAAATCGCCATCACATAATGCGAGGGTAACCAGAGGCCCAACAGAGATCACAAGCCCATTTATGGCATGAGGAAGAGTGTGACACTTAGCACAGAACCCTGTGGGATACCATTCTCCTGAGTCTTAGGGGTGCTGAGTGAAGTACCAACTCGAATCCGGAAGAGCGGGTATGATAAAAACTAACGGATAAAAACTGGAAGGGGACCACGGAAGCCCCAGTCATGGAGGGTAAATAAAATGTGATAGCGCCAAGCCATGTCATACGCCTTATGTAGGTCAAAGAAATCTGCGACAAGGTACCGGCGGTGAGTAAAAGCCTATCTGTTGGCTGATTTCAATCGGATTAAATGGTCAGTTGGAGATCGCCCTGCCCGGAAGGCACTCTGATATGGTGACAAAAAGCCCATGGATTCGAGTACCCAACGTAATCTTAAGTTGACCATCCATTCGAGCAGTTTACAAAGCACATTCGTAAGGCTAATGGGGTGGTAGCTGTCTAGATACATTGGGTTTTTCATGGGCTTAAGGATGGGTATAGCTATACTGTCTCGACACTGTGACCGAAAAGCACCTGTGAGCCAGATGTGATTCAAGACCCTGAGGAGCTGTTGCCTCTGAAGAACGTCCAAGCCGTCGATAATCTGATTGTGAATTTAGTTTGGCCCTCTGGCTGTGTTTCATGAAGAGCTAAGAGCCTGCACCAATTTCCATTCAGAAAAAGGTGCATTTTAATGCTCAACGTGGTGTGGGATGAAATGGAGGGGTGTCTGTTCAACTCTGCGTTTCTGCTGGAGAAACGTAGGAGGGTAGGACGCGGACGACGATGCCATCACAAAATATGTACCGTGAGGACCACTGGATCAGTGCACAGAGCTCCTTGGATGTTGAGACCCTGGACAGTTAACTGTTGCTGACTGCCGAGAACGATACGGAGCTTTGACAAAACCTACGATAAAGAGGTAAACGTCCCCAGCAAGGAAAAAGATAACGAGCCTCAGCACGACGACCCTTAAAAGTGAGGAGGCTGGTCTGGAAGGGGTGTCACTTAAATCACTGCAGCGCCCTTCGGCAGTCCTGGACAGTGACTGCAACGTTCTTGATCCATCATGGTACCGGCCGATGACGAGGGGGCTCTGTGGATAGGGGAACAACAGTGCCAGCAGTATGAAGAAGAGCGGCGGAGGTACCTTGAACGACTACATCAATGGAATTCGAGAGGGAGGTGTCAAAACGGTCAGCAAACGTGTATAATGGCCAATTGGCCCTGCGTAATGCTTAAAGTGGGGGCCTGCCTGCCTGCAGCGGGGGAACGATACAGTCACTGTGAAGTGGTCACTGTCACAGAGGCCATCATGGGATGATCAATGTAGGGAAACGCCCCTTCTGCACATGTGGAAAAAAATGAACGCCATGCCACTCCAGATTAGCCCCGAGTTCCTAATCAGTTTGGAGGATGAGGTCCCTATGAAAAATTACCCCCTGGACCATTCAGTGATTCAGAGATAAGCGAGGAGTGATAGACACTGAGACGTTGCCAAGACGATCACAGGCGCGAAGAGCAGCGGATTGGGTGGCAGAAGAAGCTTTGATCAACAGGGAGCCTGACCGCATCTTACTATCTTACTAATAGACTCCACTTCACCAAACTTGTCCTCAATATTTTCCACAAAAAACAGTGGATTTGTGGCAGTGAATGTGTCCCAAGCTGTCATAGTACAGACAAAGTAACGGGGAAAGGGTTTCAGCCTAACACGGCGAGCCTGGCCCTCCTCCCATGGTGCAGCAAGGGAAAGGAAGGCTGCCAGGCCATACAAGGCAGCATTTATGGATCCTTCACCATTCAAAGAAATGGCTGTGTGAGAACGGCCAGATTTTTGCTGCTTGATACGCTTCATGCACCAAGCATCCGCCCTATTACCACCCACTCTGACCAGAGGCTCTCTCCATGGGCGCCACCTGTGGAGTGGGCCGTCTGCGTTCCCTCTATCACTTGTCGAAAGTCCAGCTACCACGATATGCTTCTTTCCAACGTCCTCTCACTCTGCAGTAGCAGATACGTTCTGGTAGTGTAAAGCAGCGTTGATAAAATCACTACCTAATAACTACAACCCAGAGGCCATTACTTTGAGTTGAAAGTCAGTTCCTGAAAGTTCATTTTTTACAAATCTGGTGTTCGAATGATGCAGTCTACTTTCAGAAATCATTTAAAATTACATTGAATGTGCTTTTCGTTCATTTGGAAACACATGAAATGGCTATCAAGTCCGTATTTACTATAGTATTAGTCTATCCTTCAAAATTCCCTGTCTGTACAACACGTTTTCACTCTAAAAGCAGCCAGAATAGTTACAAGTCCGACCCGACTAATTTTCACGATATAACAGTCACAGATCCACCACTCTTCGCGAGTTAACATTCGGTTGTTTCAATGGTCTCGTTAGTAAGAAGTGCTCGCCAAAGTATTTCGTACAGAGCCCGAAATATGCCACGCGGAACTGTTACTACGACCAGAAAGTTCACACACTCAAATCTCCAACTATTTAATTAATAAACACCAAACTTTCATTAAAATGTTCTTTACTCCAGTCGCTTCAGTCACGACACTTTCGAAGCGAAGTGAACTCACTAGTTCATCATCTTACAGACTATTATTACGGAGCTATCTAACATGGTGTTATCCGTAGGACGGTTAGCAAGTGACTATCTCGAGCTCCGGTACACTCTGCCCACCTCACTATATTCGCGCGGGAACAGCTTAATTCTGATTGGCTGTTTATCTAAGCGAACAATCAGAATGTTACTTCCAGATCGTTCTCGCGGCAAAACTTGCCTTATCTAATCACTAATCTGATAGTAAATAATGTTCAAAAATGGTTCAAATGGCTCTGAGAGCTATGGGACTTAACATCTGAGGTCTTCAGTCCCCTAGAACATAGAACTACTTAAACCTACCTAACCTAAGGACATCACACACATCTATGCCCAAGGCAGGATTCGAACCTGCGACCACAGCGGTCGCGCGGTTCCAGACTGAAGCGCCTTGAACCACTCGACCACACCGGCCGGCTTAATTAATGTAATTAAAACTTCAATTTCTAGTATATTGAACAATCAAAATAAGCGAAGTTCAAAATAATCTCCAAATTGATAAATAAACTTATTTCGCCTTTAACTTATATTCTGGCTGCTTCTATACAAAAGCAAGGTCACACCGACATACGTCTTCCGAATCGTGACTGCACCATAACTTCCCCACGGTTCGTTTGTACAACGTTTTATGAAAAATGACTTTACGTTTTAACGTATGTCCCACATACACTTTGTCAATGATTCTCAGACAAACACACACACACACACACACACACACACACACACACACACACACACACACAATAAAATATAATCAAATAATAGTTTTACGCGATTTTTGTATTACTTAATGTAAAGTAACTAAAGTTTTGAAAAGAAAATTCTAGTTAATTGACTTTGTGCACTGATAACTTAGTAATGGCTTCAAATGATAATGAAAGTCAATTTGTTGTTGTTCCTAACTGGGTTTTAAAACACAAGCGTCGGTTTTAGAACTTTTAGGTAATTTTCATTATCTCGTGAATTATAATAATTAAAATTCTGAAAATTTGACAGCTTGATCCTCTAAATAACAAAAGCCTGTGTACCAAATTTGAACAAAACCGAGTAGTAACTAATATCGATTAGTTGGATTCATAGAGGGTGTTAATTTTCGTACCGACTGAATGTTACTCTATACAGTTTTCATGGCAGGTACAGGCAGCCTCAGCTGCGCTGTGAACAAAGCGAAAGAAAAAGAAAAAGAAAGTAGCCGTCCTGCAGCCACCGTAACAAACGGCTGCGTGCCTTACTGCAATGAATGTAATCTCGTAATAACTTGCTACGTTACACCAGCCAGGCACAGCAAGGGCCGTCTGGCATGGTGGCGGTTACCGGGAGTTCCGATGCTCCAAGAAGACGAGCAACCACTCCTTGGGTACACGGGGAGGGAACAGCTCAGTTATCAGTAGTGTGATCCCTGTGTTGTCAGGGGGCTCAGCCATATGGGTACATAACAGCCCCACCACACGGACTGGCTACACGTGCTAGTGACCTAGCAGGGTGGAAGGGGGCTACAGCTGGGAATGGTGAGGGGAAGGGAGAGGGGAGAGGAATCCACACCGTAGATGCTAGGTAGGGAGTTCTTCCCCATACGGCTCACACTAGAAACAAGAAATTTTGGAGGTAAAACCTCAAGTGAGAACCTAAACGCCAAAAGGGTGAAAGAACAGGCAAAAGGAACAAAACTGCAACCAAAACAGGAAACGAGGGGAATAGCCAGGCCGACATAAATGAGAGGGGAAGGAGATGGCCACGGGGAAGGAGCGGGAATAGGAAGGGAGGGAGGGAGGGTGCAGGGAGAAGGAAATGCAGCTAGGGAATGAAGAATGACCTGCAATAGCTCGGGGCACCGTGTGCGCCATGCGCGAACTCACGAAAGAACTGTGAGATCCCTGAGGGGGGCTAAGTCAGGATTGTCGGACGCGAGTCTGAATCATCGTCTACACGAAGGCGAGTCCAGTATACTAACCACTGCACCACCTCGCTCGGTGCAATTTAGAGAGCGGATAGGTGGAAAGAGTATGTTGTTGGCCTCTATGAGGGTGAAGATTTGTCTGACGTGATACAAGAAAAAACGGGAGTCTACATACAAGAGATAGGGGATCCAGTATTATAACCAGAATTTAAAAGAGCTTCGAACGATAAATGAGGTAGAAGGGACAGATAACAATCCACCGGAATTTCTAAAATCATTGAGAAAAGCGGTAATAAAACAACCATAACGTCGATATATAGAATCTATGAGATATAGACCTCCAGACTTTCTGGCGATATACCACCAGACTTTCAGAAAAACAGCATCCACACGTTTACGAAGATTGAAAGAGCCAATAAAAGCGAGAATTGTCGCACAATCATTGTAATAGGTCATGCATCTAAGTTGATGACAAGAATAATATACAGAAGAATGGAAAACAAAATCGAGGATATGTCAGACAACAATCAGTTTGGCTTTAGGAGAGGCACCAGCGAGGCGGTTTTGACGTTGAGGTTGATAATGGAAGCAGGGGCGAAGAAACGTCGAGAAATGTTCATAGTGTTTGTCGACCGCAAAAAGTGCTAGGGATTGTGAAATGCTTCAAGATCTGAGAAATGTTGAGAGAACGAGAGTTAAGCTGTTGACAAAGGTGATTAATACACAATATGTATGTTCAATAAGCACTAGGAAACAATAAGATTGGAAGGTTAAGAACGAAGTTGTCGCAATAGAAAGGATGTGACTGGGATGTAGTCTTCGGGCCCCACTGTTCAATCTCGATGAAGCTGTGACGGAAATGAAATGAAATGTCGTGTGGCTAAGGCGTCCCGACGGGTAGACCGTTCGCCTGGTGCAGGTCTTTCGAGTTGACGCCACTTCGGCGGCCTGCGCGTCGATGGGGATGAAATGATGATGATTAGGACAACACAACACCCAGTCCCTGAGCGGAGAAAATATCCAACCCAGCCGGCAATCGAACCCGGGACCTCAGGATTGACATTCTGTCACGCTGACCACTCAGCTACCGGGGCCGGACGTGACGGAAATAAAAGAGAGGTTAAAGAGTGGAACTAAAATTCAGGGCGATATTACATCAGTAATAAGAATCGTTCCTGACTTTGCTATCCTCAGTGCAAGTGAAGAAGTACTGCAAGATTTGTTGAATGGAATTCCAGGGTACCCATCATGCACAGATCTTCCGACAGCCAAGCAAAGCAATAATGTGACCCACACGTTCCTGTGAAATGCCGATTGTGCCTGCAATTTCTCTCTGAGTGATACGACGGTCGTCCTGAATCAATCCGTTAAGGTTTTGCTTGTGACACCCGGCGGTTGCTGTCACAGGACGTCCAATTCTTTGTTTGTCACGCAGTTCAGATGTTCCCGCGTCTTTAAAAATACTCGCCCAACGACGCACAGTACTCACATCAACACAATAACCATAAATTGCTTTCTCTCATTTGAGGTGACGACTTCTGCTGTCAAGAATTCAATGACTGGACGTTGCTTGGATCGCATTGATCGACCGCCTGCTCTGGGTTCCATACTGTACACTGTAACAACACAACCGTTCAGTGCTAAGGCTTCCCGCAAACTGGAGGTGTAGAGTAGAGGCTACGGAACAAGACAGTACCTGCCACATATCAATGCTGTCAACTGTTGAGGAATTAAGAAGGTGGAGGCATTACTTTTCAGTCAACCCTCGTAAATGCAGTATAAGTGGCAAAGAAGCCACAGCCATCAAATGACGGTAAGTCAAACTGAAAACAGCTTCACCATACCCCCTGATGATGAGTAAGGACCATAAAAGGGCTAACAATCTGTTACAACCAAAGAAAACTACAAGGAATAGTTTTCTGACGAATCCCGTTCACATGGTATGGTATAATAATGACGCAGATATTCATGATGAGTTGACAGAAGAAGATACTAAGTGTCGTGGTCAAAAGAGCGAAGGAATTCAGGTGATGACAGAAGCTGTTGTTGGTGGTACCCCTACCATACTTGTCTGGGATCTTGGATATGGGGGGGCAGTGATGTATACTATGACATGTTACTTGTATGAAAGAATGAGGGAACTAGGCCCCATTCCTTTCCTCCACAGAAGTGCAAAATCGTTTGCACATTTGGCGTTAAGTCACTTCGGGTGAGAAATGTATTTTATTGATGAACTGTGAAATTGAGTGAACAGATGTCCGTTCTTAGCAACTGATCAGTTAGTGACTGACAGTTACCGTGTATGCGTGGATTTTGTAAGGTAGAAAGACAGAACAAACGATTTCTGCTTAGGAAATGTTTCTTAACGCTCAATGGCGGAAAGATTAAGCTAACTCCTGACAGACAAAAGTTAAATCATGACCGAAACTATCGTATACAGTTATGAGGAAATTATGACAGACAATACGTTAGCCATCATGCGACCAACGACGAGATAACAGATTTAAAGAAACTCGTAGGCAACAAAGTAACTGCATCTATTGCAAATACAGAAGAACAACAATTTAAATTATATCATATACTGCTATATTATTTACTAGAATTTGCAAACAAACCACGTGTTATTAAAACATGTTTACAATATGGAAGTTCGCCCCCACGACGTTTTGCCATAACACTTACATGATACCTTGTTCAAAGTTAGCAGCAGTAAGGAATGAAATTAGATAAATGCTTGAATGGTACATAAACTAACCTTCCAAATCAACATATCGCAGTCCATTGCTAGCTGTAACCAAGCATAGTGGAAGAATTCGCCATCTGCTAAACATACGAGCCATAAATAAGATAACCATACTAGTATGTAACTGACCTGAAAGCCTTGAGGAACAACTCCAAAAGTTTCATGATGTCAAGTATCTTACCACTATAGATTTGAAACCGTCCTACTGGCAATTGAAACGGATGCCAGAATCTAGAAAATATAGAATCGTTATTTTTGGCGGTAGATTTATCAGTTTAGCTTCCTACCTCTCAGATCAATATCAGTTCTGGAGTGCTATTTGCTTACAACATTCTGATAGAAATAAATCGAATAATAAAGAACTTCACAGGCAAGAGTAAGGGCAATCCGTCAAAAGTCTAAACTTAAAACGAAAATATCAAGTGGTTAAGACACAATGTCATCACAGGGAATACAACCAGATCCTGATAAGACTGATGCACTCCAGATATTTCCCATTTCCACATACGAAGAAAGACCTAAAAGCATTTCCTGATCTTTGGTTCTTCTTCGACATCAGTTACTAAATAGCACAGAATTACTAATCCACTTCAGATAAATGTCTTATGGCTTTGGAGACAGGAATGTATAAATGATCCTAACGCAATCAAGGAAGCATTAGTTAATTCAAGTATCCTATCTTGATATGAGCAAAGAGTTTTGTGTCGCTACAGACGCCTCAGAGGTTTTGTCTCGTGACCATTTCAGACTGATAAAAGCAATGTAACTATGAAGCAAAAATGACTGCCTTTGCGAATAGAAAACTCAATGAATACGAGCGTTCTTATACAGCAATGGAATTAGAAACATTAGCATCAGTATGGTCATTCAAAAATTCTGTTGCTACATTTATGGAGAAACTTGAAGACATATGCTGATCAAGCTTTGAGTTTTTTGATGTCACGTAGATTATTGTATATTCGACTAGCGTGATGAGCATTGTCCTTAAAGAAATATTCATTTGAAACAATTCATAGAGCAGGAAAAGAAATCTTTGTAACTGATACGTTTTCGAAACTGCTACGATGTCTAAACGAAAATTCGGGAACTATAAAACAATAACAGACTATCGCATTTCACTCACGAAAGATGAACACTACCGATAATACTATATTGACATGTGTAGAAACACGGAAAAACTGAAGAAGCAGATCCATGGTGGCATAAAGTGAGAAACACCTTAGACATGATAATGCAAGCAGTTGGGACAATACTAAACCTTTTACTATAACGTATTGTTCTATAGAAAGCACCTCAACACAAACTCTTGGTGTATATGCATACCATACGACAGTGAAGATAATCTTATTTCTTACACACTTCACACCTGGTGGCACTGCGATACCACGAACTGTATGAGGCTGTTTAACTTATTTCGCTACTGTCCCAACACGTGACATAAGGTACATGGACAGTTATGCACTTATGTCATCTGTCAAAAGACAAAACCGATTAACATAACCTGTAAGACTGATCTGCATCCTATCTTGCCTAGTAAACCATTCCATATAAGTATCTTCAGCATTGCAGGACCATGTCCTGCTGCCCATGGAGATGTAAAATATACACAAGTCAATAAAAGTTTTGCATAACCCCTGTTCCCAGAACTCCTGAAGGCAGACGTTGACTGTTGATATTGTATCACAGAGACAGTCCCTTCTACTGTTCAGAGATGTTACTAAACCCGCCCAAAGATGTAAACAACCATACATGAGCAGGGACTACTAGACGGAGCGGATCCAACGGCCGATCAATTCCAGTCATTCCACCAGGACGGAGGTACACGGCTCGTGTTGTCAGTAGTTCAAGCATGCGTAGACGGTCAATACCGCGGTTCGATCACTTACGCATTGTTACTTCCTGCCAGGAAGGGCTCTCAACAAGGGAAATGCCTAGGCGTCTCAGAGAGAACCAGAGAGATGTTTTTCGGACTTGGAGGAGATACAAAGAGACAGGAACTGTCGATGACATGCCTCGCTCAGGCCGCCCAAGAGCTACTACTGCAGTGGAAGACCGCTACCTACGAATTATGGAAATTAAGAACCCTGACAGCAACACCACCATGGTGAATAACGATTTTCTTGTAGGCAGAGGAAGTCGTGTTACGACTCAGACTGAGCGGAATAGACCGCATGATGCGCAACTTCACTCGTGACGTCCATGGCGAGGTCCATCTTTGCAACCACGACACCATGCAGCGCGGTAAAGATGGGCCAAACAACATGCCGAATGGACCGATCAGGACTGGAAACAAGTTCTCTTCACCGATGAGTGTAGCATATGTCTTCAACCAGACAATCGTCTGAGACGTGTTTGGAGGAAACCCCGTCATTCTGAACGCCTTAGAAACACTGTCCAGCTAGTGCTGCAAGGTGGAGGGTCCCTGCTGTTTTGGGGTGGCATTATGTGGGACCGACGTACGTTGCTGGTGGTCACGGAAGACGCCGTTATGTCTGTACGATACGTGAGTGCCATCCTCCGACCGATAGTTCGACCATATCAGCAGCATATTGGCGGTGCATTCGCCTTCATTGACGACAGTTAACGCCCCCATCGTGCACATCTTGGGAATGACTTCCTTCAGGATAGCGACAGTGCTGAACTAGAGTGGCCAGCATATTCTAAAGAAATGAACCCTATCTAACATGCCTGGAATAGATTGAAAAACCAAGTTTATGGACAGCGTGACCCACCAACCACTCTGAGGTATCTACGCCGAATCGCTGTTGATAACTGGGACAATCTGGACCAACAGTGCTTTGATGAACTTGTAGATAGTATGCCATGGCGAATACAGGCATGCATCAATGCAAGAGGACGTGCTACTAGGTATTAGAGGTACCGGTGTATGCAGCAATCTGGACCGACACATCTGAAGGTCTAGCTGTATGGCGGTACTATACGCAATGTGTGGGTTTCATGCGCAATAAATGGGGCGGAAATGATTCTTATGTTAATCCCTATTTCAATTTTCTGTACAGGTTCCGGAACTCTTGAAACCGAGATGATGCAAAACTTCTTTGATGTATGTTTAATTGCACTGTATAACTTTTCCAAAATTTGTAAGACTATAAGCTAATAAGCCAGTTACAGCTACTGTAATTATCAAATGAATCGCAGGTTACTCCAGTAAAGCAGTAGAAAACCCGATTAGCAGTTAACTGATAATCCATCTTACAGCACTGGAAAAAATTGAGGAAGTTTTTACCGCAAAAGACATACAAATAATTTTAATATCTCTATTTCATTGGCAAGGAAATCCATGCGAATGGGTTCTCCATGAGTTTAATCGTTTTATGTGAAAGTGAAAACAGTGAGTGGATGTATCTTCTTCCAAAAATTCCTTGAGAAGCAAAATCGTACGAATATAAGGGAAAGACTGTGTCAGCTCCACTCACCCTAAAAGCACACATTTGGAAATTTCAGCACGACAAGAATCTTACATACAAAATTACGAAGTAGGAAACTATGGTTTACTGAAAAGCCACCGAAAATCTTCGCAGCTAAAACTCAAGAATAGAAAATGGACTTTTCTTTATGAAGGACCATATATCATCACACACATTCCACCTGCTGGTTGTTATCTGCTGGTGAATCCGAGAACCAACAAAATCCAAGGTTTACATCCACATAAGAATTTAATGAAATTTTAACTTGCACAAAACGCCGTCAATACATAACTTTCAAGTTAGGTATGAGCCACGAAAGCACACGACGTGCTAAACTCCGAGTGCGAGACATACTCCAATTACCGCGCTAATCCAATGAAACCGCAGACCTGCAGACAACGTATTTAAACCAAAACAGTAACAGATTTTGTATTGCCTAAAGAGTGAACACTGACACAAATACTCACGAAATGCACCTGTATCGGTTACACCGAAACAATATTTAGCGAAATTTGATCTGTAGATGTGTAACGCCGGAGATGCATATACTCCTATTTCCATCTATTGTACTATTATTTTTTTTCCTTGTTTTGTTACCTCAAGATATGACATTTCTGTCTCTTTACATATTGTAATTGTTTTACTGTTTGTATATATATATTTATGCACTCATGTCGATGTATAATTGGTTTGTTTCGTAAATATTATTTGTATTTTTACGCTGGGTCTTGCCTAGGGAAAACTGCTATCGAACGATTACGTCGATAGGTCGTGTGACGAATCAAAGTGTGTAGGATCTTTGGTAGTGTTAACTCTGCCGCGTGGAGCGCGGGCAGAACAGTGAGAGTCTGGCTGGAGTAGCGAGTGGAGCAGGTGTGTCGTGTGACGCTCCCGCGAGTTGCCGCGCTTTCGGGGTTTGGCAGCATGTAATTGCGCTCGACTCGCGATGATAGTTTCTGACATGGTGTCGCGGACGGGAAGCATTAGCTGGCGCACATCAAGAGCCCGTTTCGCCTGGTGACCGTGTCGAGAAGAAGGCGCGCCAACATCCAGCTTCTGCAACAGCGACGGCCGACAATGAGCGACTGTCGCCACCTCCTCGATCGACGGCTTCAAACCTTCAATCAACCAACAAGGAAGACTAAAAGCACGTAAAGTTTCAGAACTGTATGGCAGACCTCAGCTTTTCAAATTGTTCCATTTGCCTCGCAAAATTACAGCAACTTAGCATGAACCTTTGTTGCTCATTGTCCCGATTGCATTGCCAAGCAGGGTCCCTTCCTTTTCCGAAATGAACCCGAGTGTCGTTGAAATTCAAACGCCAGCATTAAAATAATATAATTAGATTTCACTGCTTTAATTTCAAAGCTCAGTAGCTGGCTACAATATTTAGGTTACACGAGCACAAATTAAGAGTGCGAGTTTTGTTAGCATATTTTAGCTTACCTGTGACTGCAGCTCAGCTTGGTACGTACTAAATTTTACTATTGTTAATTGTTCAGAATCATTTAATTCAAGTTCAAAGTTAAATCTCTTGTTTCTAAATTGCGTAGAGTCAAGTTGCTTTTGAAATGATTGTTGAGGTAGTCCAAGACTAACCGTATTTTACTGGATTTCGATGTGCTTCAGAAAGAAAGCTCACTATTAACTTCAGTCACTAAATTAACTTTCGATTTTCCGGTTTTATTAATTCTTTTGCTAAATTAAGTCAGAGTGTAGCGAAATTTATTACTTCTGACAAACTTTCAGTTTTCACACTACACGTGTCAACCTTCAGTTGCCACGCTTCTAGTGTTATTTATATGTGTAATAACCTTTCTTTTTCAGTTACTATAGTAATTGTCCATAGGACTGGCGACCGTGATTTCCCCCAAATCTCAAATATCTAATTACAGCTAGTTAATTGTTAACGTAACGGCCGCACATTTACTTTCTTTATTAACTTTACCCCTTTTCAAAATTAATTTCCACCAGTTTCATTTGCATTTTTCCTTTCATTTAGATGTAACCCTTTCCTCCCTCTTTACCGATAGATTAACTTCGGTGACGATTGCTTTTCCCAAATTTCCATTAGGTACACGCAGTTTAATTTTTCACTGTCATTAAGGTCGATAAGTGAGGGGGGCGGTTACACGTGGCGACCGTGACAGGACAATCTTCAAATTTGAGGTTGTTCTGGACACGAATTTTGCATTGTGCAAATCTCGTAACAAAGTACTGGTTACGAAATGGTCGATACGTCAGCGAGAATATTCGTGTGAGGAATCCTAATTAGAGTTGAGATTTGGCAGTTATATTGAAAATTATTAAAATGAGTGAAGGCAACAATTGCCAAAATTTGGTAGACTTGGATATGGAACAATCGGTCGAACAGTGGGAAACGCGCACCGCGGTACCCATTGTTCAGGGGCAGGCGGCTAGCATGAAAGACGCGACCGGCGAAACGCAACAAAGAGCAGAAATGGAATTCCAAACTTTAGAAAATGTTTCGGAATCAGAAGTGAAAATCAAATCTGAATCCCTTGATGACGAATACGGGGGGACAATTAAAGAGGAAGCCGCTACGGAAGTAAAACCGGTAGTTTCCGGGAATTTAACTGATTTATTGAACGTTTTGATTAACGAAATCAAGAGTCAATCGGTCAAGCAAGAAGCTCAGTCTGAAAAATTTGAACGGATGCTAGACAATCAGAACAAAGCTATTAACGTTGTTAACAACAATGTTGGAGTTGTTAACACAAAAGTTGATAAAATCAAAGAAGATATTGTTGTAATTAATACCGAAATCGGTAATCTTAAACAGGAAATCATAGGCGTTCAGGCGGAAATTGCGAGCATAAATACTCGTTTTAATTCTGAAATTAGCAGAATCGAGAAAAGTGTAGGAGAATCAGTTGCTCCGATCATCGAGAATAAGGTGACGGAACAAATTCAATTAGTGAAAAAAGAGGATCAAAAGAAGGTGGAAACTTTAAAGGCTTTAGTATCCGAAGTAGATACCAAAGTGACGAAGCAGGCTAATACCTGCGAAGAACAAAAAAAGGAAGTAGAAACGCTTGCGACAACCACTAGCCAAGTAATTACGAGGGTGTCGGAATTAGAAAGGAAACTTGACGAAAAACAGAGCTATGTGCCAATCTGTGCACATAGTTCGGAATTGTTGACGAAAGAGGAGCGGTTCGACCCCTTGAAAAAAGGCGGTATACACGCGACGGATTTCATTAAAAATTGTGAAAGAGTTTTACCCAGATCATGGACTAATGAGAGAAAAATTAATGCGGTTATTGATGTGTTGGCTGGTGATGCCAAGCGTTGGGGCCTAAACCTCAACATTACGAACCTGACTTTTGACGAGTTTAAAAATTTGTTTCTGGCTGAATACTGGTCAGAGCAAAAACAGCAAAGTGTCTGGCGCGAATTTGTCGTATCGAGGCCTTTCGATGCGAATTCGCGCGGCTCGATGAAGGAGTTTTGTGAGGGCTGGATCCGCAAGTTGGAATATTTGCGTGATCGCCGCACGGAATCCGAAATAGTCTGGGAACTCTACATGAAGCTTCCAGATGATACAAAACGCTACGTAGGAAGCAATTACAGGACAATCAATGATTTCCTGGAAAGAGTTGAGGACGAGGACAATTGGCGCAATAATCGCGACAGTGGTAGAGGCCGTGGTAACAACAACGGGTACCACAGCAACCACAACAACGATAACCACGGGAATAATGCATACCGCAACCATGGCAGCAATAACAATAATGGTTCGGACCGTAATAACAATCGGTACAATGCAAATAATAACAGGAATGACGGAAACCAGTATCATACTAACGTGATACGGGCTTCACAGAATAGTAATAACGCCAGAGGGTGTGATCAGCCGCCTCAGCAGCATCCGGGGAGCGTATCTGCTGGGACGAGACAGGGAAACCATTAGCCGCGCCGGTGAGGGGCCGACCGGGCGTGGAGAAATTTTGGCGGCCCAATAGCAGGAGAAAACCCAGGTGTCGTCGGTATGAAAATTCCGTGTGGAATAATCAACGGCGGGAGAGTGTGCCAGTGTTAAGAGAAAGGAGTGCGCCCACAAGTAGTAGATCAGCTGTATACACGGCAGTAGAAGGTACATTCACTGTCAGTGAGAACAATTTAAGTAGTGTTCCGGAAATCGATTATAAGGTGCCAGCTGTAATACCCACAGCGGAACTGGAGATTGAGTTTAAGAATGATTCGCAATTGTTGAGAGAAGATCAGATGTCGGATAAAACGTCCGTCATCGAGCGAGGGGATGCAGAGAGGGATGAGGTCTGGTTAAGGCAGTTCGGTCGCTTATACGACGAACTAAGAGATTATAGGGGTCTGTATGGGAGAAGTGTTTATGGGGAGCGCGTGCAGTATTTGCCGCGTCTCGTCCCACAGGAAGATAGTATTTGTGAAGTGATTGAAAGTTCTGGCCCTAACCGGCAGACTTTACCAGAAATAGTTGATGTTAATGGGGAGCACGAGCAAGATTCGTCGTGTTTCGTCCCGCAGGAGTTAGATGTTGAAGGAGTAACGGAAAGTTCTGGCCCTAACCGGCAGACTTTACCGAAAGTTATAGTGGTAGAAGTAGCCGACCCATCCGACGCAAACCTCCAGTTTAAACATTGCGAGAGTATTAAGGGGAAAGATTACGAAAATTTTAGTGATAGCCGGACACAATTGGTAGAAAAGCACATAGATTTCAGCGTGTATGAGGTTAGAGCTGACGTTATGCGGTCAGACGGTAGCAGTGTGGGTTGCGCAGATCCAGAGGAAGTAATTTCAGATGCGACTGGGCACATTCCTCCAGGTAGATTGGCAGATGAGATCAATCTGATTAAAGAGGAATCAACGAAGGTGACAATTAGTGAATTGATAGCAAAGCAACACTCACTAGTTGACGAGTTACAGGAAAAGGTTTCGGTATTGGAGGCGAAGCTAGAGACTAAGCCTCAGGACAAACGTGTTGAAATTAAAACTGTATGTGAACAGAGGCTGAAAAAGCCGCCAGATAAGCCGGATTTAGGATCAAAGCCGGATGGTTTTTTCTGGAATGACCTGGATATAGACGAGGATTTACTGTGGGAAAATAAAGAAACAGTCGAGGACAAGTGTAGACAGATAGTAGTGTCTGTTAATATGCACGACCTACAACTAAACGTGTTGATTGACACCGGTGCAGAATTGAGTGCTGTATCTGGGAAAATATTTGAGTTACTGAAAGACAGACCTGGCATCGTAGTTATGCCAGTAACAGGAGTGAAAATTATCGGTGCTACTGGGAAGGCCAGTAAACCGGTCACAAAACAGATTTTTGTCAACTTCGAGATATGTGGGGCACGATTTGAACAAGAGTTTGTCGTCGTGCCAGACTTAACTACGGAAGTAATTATCGGGTTAGATTGGCTGTTAAAGTACCGTGCAGTGATTAACTGCGAAAGCAAAACGTTGACATGTACGTCCCAAGATAAAACAATAGTAGTTAGTTTTGACGAGGCAGGAGACGGTGTGCATAGGCAATACCAGCCTATACACATTGTTAACTGGCCGGATGGTATTGACGTAGGTATGAAGCTGTACCCCTGTAATGTGAAGAATCTCGGCATTGACAATAATGTAGAAAGTGAATTGGAAAGTATTGTAGACGGTGTGTCAAACGTAACACACGAACAAAGACGAGGCCGACTTTCCCGTACCTATTGCCATCACAACCATAGGGCATGGGGCAAATATGTAGCAGTATTTGAGAGAATTATGAACACCTTGAGACATGAATCTACGGGATTTTCTCCAGAGGAAATCCTGTTGGGTGACAGAAGTACAAGTTTAGTGGAAGAGATAATCAAATTCCCTCCACGGATTGACATTAGTATTGGTGTGAAAAAGGATCGTTTGCGAGAAGTAATGAAGCTAAAAGCCGATGCTCGCATACGTCGTCATGACACTAAAGCGCGTTCTGATTAATCAATTTAATTTTAATCAATTTAATCATGATCTAATCAACTGAAAAATCCAAGCTGCTAGTTTAAGTTTTCAGCTGAGTCACAGTAGATTAAGGAATGTAAATATGATTTTGTAAATAGCTGTAAGATTTCATGAATATGTGTTTTACTAGTCATTGCCGATGTACTTAGACGCTGTTTTAAGTTTCAGGCTAGTACATGCGTGTGATGATGGACAGTGTTGAGTTATCCACTGTGATAGTATTAAGGGACTCCTTGAGATTACTCGGGAGTGAGTTTTTCCTAAAGAATTCAGTGAAACGGACGTTCTGGAGACGCCGTCACAAGGGCGAGTGAGATCAAGCGTGCCGCACACGCGGGCGCAACAATACTGGCGAGGCGAGCCGCTGTCGGCTCTTGTGCCGCTGTTGGCTCTTGTGCCGCTGTCGGCATTCTTTGTACTTGCGAGTACGAAAGGCGGAATAGTTTTTCTTCCCGGACAGCTGATGTGAAAGAATTCTGCTGTCAATACTTATGTTTTTTTCGATCTACTGAATATTATTTTCTGGTTTAGCATTAAGTGGACTCTCATGGCAAGCGTATTAATTATGAAAAGGTTATGTAAAAATGTGTATTCTATGTAATTAATTATTAATTTGCGTATTTTGATCTACCTGTTTTTATGACCATGTACTCTGATTAATTTTGCAAATAGTATTCCATTTCTCATAGTGTTACGAATTTTAATGATTTTGGAATAGCTAAACCATTTTCTATATCTTCTATGAATTTTAATATGTTGTCAACCTGTTTTATTTTGTGCAAGATGACAGAGTGGAATAAGATTAGGAGTGTCCCCACTCAATTATTATGGTCTAAAAATTGATTTATGATTAATTAGACGAATGCTAAATTTTGTTGATGTTTTGAGCATATGCATTTCCGCTGTTTCTTTTTTGGGACATTTTCTGAGTCTGTTTACGTTACACGAACATCCTCAGACAATGTGGGGCACGTGTAACGCCGGAAATGCATATACTCCTATTTCCATCTATTGTACTATTATTTTTTTTCCTTGTTTTGTTACCTCAAGATATGACATGTCTGTCTCTTTATATATTGTAATTGTTTTACTGTTTGTATATATATATTTATGCACTCATGTCGATGTATAATTGGTTTGTTTCGTAAATATTATTTGTATTTTTACGCTGGGTCTTGCCTAGGGAAAACTGCTATCGAACGATTACGTCGATAGGTCGTGTGACGAATCAAAGTGTGTAGGATCTTTGGTAGTGTTAACTCTGCCGCGTGGAGCGCGGGCAGAACAGTGAGAGTCTGGCTGGAGTAGCGAGTGGAGCAGGTGTGTCGTGTGACGCTCCCGCGAGTTGCCGCGCTTTCGGGGTTTGGCAGCATGTAATTGCGCTCGACTCGCGATGATAGTTTCTGACATGGTGTCGCGGACGGGAAGCATTAGCTGGCGCACATCAAGAGCCCGTTTCGCCTGGTGACCGTGTCGAGAAGAAGGCGCGCCAACATCCAGCTTCTGCAACAGCGACGGCCGACAATGGGCGACTGTCGCCACCTCCTCGATCGACGGCTTCAAACCTTCAATCAACCAACAAGGAAGACTAAAAGCACGTAAAGTTTCACAACTGTATGGCAGACCTCAGCTTTTCAAATTGTTCCATTTGCCTCGCAAAATTACACCAACTTAGCATGAACCTTTGTTGCTCATTGTCCCGATTGCATTGCCAAGCAGGGTCCCTTCCTTTTCCGAAATGAACCCGAGTGTCGTTGAAATTCAAACGCCAGCATTAAAATAATATAATTAGATTTCACTGCTTTAATTTCAAAGCTCAGTAGCTGGCTACAATATTTAGATTACACGAGCACAAATTAAGAGTGCGAGTTTTGTTAGCATATTTTAGCTTACCTGTGACTGCAGCTCAGCTTGGTACGTACTAAATTTTACTATTGTTAATTGTTCAGAATCATTTAATTCAAGTTCAAAGTTAAATCTCTTGTTTCTAAATTGCGTAGAGTCAAGTTGCTTTTGAAATGATTGTTGAGGTAGTCCAAGACTAACCGTATTTTACTGGATTTCGATGTGCTTCAGAAAGAAAGCTCACTATTAACTTCAGTCACTAAATTAACTTTCGATTTTCCGGTTTTATTAATTCTTTTGCTAAATTAAGTCAGAGTGTAGCGAAATTTATTACTTCTGACAAACTTTCAGTTTTCACACTACACGTGTCAACCTTCAGTTGCCACGCTTCTGGTGTTATTTATATGTGTAATAACCTTTCTTTTTCAGTTACTATAGTAATTGTCCATAGGACTGGCGACCGTGATTTCCCCCAAATCTCAAATATCTAATTACAGCTAGTTAATTGTTAACGTAACGGCCGCACATTTACTTTCTTTATTAACTTTACCCCTTTTCAAAATTAATTTCCACCAGTTTCATTTGCATTTTTCCTTTCATTTAGATGTAACCCTTTCCTCCCTCTTTACCGATAGATTAACTTCGGTGACGATTGCTTTTCCCAAATTTCCATTAGGTACACGCGGTTTAATTTTTCACTGTCATTAAGGTCGATAAGTGAGGGGGGCGGTTACAGATGTATATTTGTTTAACGAAGAAAGAGGAATTGTAATAGCACCAACTTATTTTGATTATGGTTTTGTTTCATGCTGATAAACTCGTATGGGTTTACGATCTGTTTTTCCGAATGCAGAAGTGCGCTTCAAGTCGAAGAATGGCTAGAGTTTAGTAGAATAAGAACATGTCGGCGCAAAAACAACAATTAAAGAGGGTAACTGGATCCAGCTACAAACAACTGTATGTTCTGAACCAACTGAATTATACCACATTGGAGCATTGAGATATACGCGATACTGCATATTTACAAAAATAAAGTGAGCACCACAAAACGATAAAAATGTATATAATCGATTGAACTGATAGTTATTGGCTTGTGGAAAGACGATTGTTGGTCACTATGAGTAACGTACTGTTACACTTGACTTAGTGTCAATTCTCTTCTTACGCTGTTCCGTGTCTTCGGTCCAGCTCTCCATGCTACTCTATTCTGAGCAAGATTCCTTATCTCCAAGTACCTACTGCAATCTACTTCCTTCTGAAACTGCTAAAGGTATTCTTCTCTTGGTCTCCCTCCATGATTTTTACCCTCCACGCTGCCCTCCACTACTAAATTGGTGATCCCTTGATGTCTCGGAACATGTCCTATCAACCGACCCCTTCTTCTAGTCAAGTTGCGCCACACATTTATCTTCTCCCCATGCTATTCAGAACGTCCTCATTAGTTACGTGATCTACTAGTCTAATCTTCAGCGTACATTGGGTAAAATCCAAGTCCTTATTTAATTAATGCCACATAAATAATAAATGATGCATAACACATGGTATCTAGAGTAAGAGAGTATATTTGTGTTATTTTTGTTACGAAAATCTATGTAAGTTTGACGTACATTTCTGTACGTGTTTTGTTTTTGTCTGTGCCAAGTTGGTACAGCTTTTTTTATTGTTGAAGGAACTAATGTTATACTACGATTGTTTCATGTATCTGGAAATTTTAGCGCTGGAGGGTGAACCCGAGCAGGCATCGAGCTGGGGAACAACTGATCGACGCTGTGTTTGCGGACTGCGAGGAGCATCAACGATGTTCGATCTAACCAGACGACGTCATAGAAGCTATCTGCAACGTCACTCCAGCAGTGGACCTACTGCGCCAACGCCCGAGAAAAACGCGTCACTGAAAAGATCTATCATCCTTCCTCTGAGCAATGATACTGCTCAGACATTAATTTAACTCATCATGGAATTTCCAGTACCGCCGAACTGTTTACTTAAAATATGTAAGACTGCACTTTATCTTTTCTTGTTTATACTAATCTTATAAATTCATTGTGCTTATAAGATGAACTGTTACTCCATAACAACATGTGAAACAGCCATTTAAAGGGGCAAATATATGAACCTCATGTCGCGTTTTCTTTTTCTGTCCATACGTAAACTATAAAATGTATACTATGATAAAAAGGACCAAAGAATCCGATAATAATATGTAACTTGCTGTAATAATATCGCTTAAAAAATGGAGGCACAACCTTCACTTTTCTCTATTAGCAGCGAGAAAGACCCTTGCTGTTTCGCGCTATTTTTCTTGTTCCACCTACCACAGTGTAAGCACCAACAGGTTAGTCTCTAAGTAATAACATACCGAATCATTGAATATATTTCAAAGCCAGACAATATCATCATATATTAATGCCACGTAATTATCCGCTTTTCATTTACAGCTATTGTGTGAAAGGAAACACAGAATTTCAGGCCTGTTCTCTGTCCGCCATAGTCAATAATAAGAAATACTAATGTGTGGGAATATTTACTTTTATTTTGGCACCAATGAAGCTGCAGTCTCTCAGAAAGGTAGTCCTGCATTTAATTAACACTATAACAAAACGTGATTGACCGTCCTCATTATGGATATACTTTTAAAAATGGCGACAGCCTGTATCTTTAACTTAGTGTAAGTTTCCACTATTTACTTATTCATTTTCTGTTTATTCACAACGTACACCATTATATTATTTATAATGGACCATGTATGTATTGTATGTGTGAATTTGTGTAGTGTAACGTTTATGTTGTATGATGATGATGATAATGATGATAGAAGGGAGAGGTTGAAAGGGCTGCCGGCAGATAGCCTACTTCTCCTGAACAGCAGCAAAGGGGAAGTCAAGCCTACTGTTCCCATCCAACGGACATATCACCATCGACAGTGTCACGCGCTCTCACTTCATGAGATACTGTGGAAAGGTTTTGTATTTAAACCAGGACATAGGCTCAAGTCTGGTGCTCAGGAACTTTAAGCCGCCACTACCGCTTCTACTTTTTCCACCAACACAATTTGAACCGACTTACTCCCGGATCGAGTGCCATCGCTACTTCCAGTATTACCTGTGGTAGACTACAATGATCATTATCACCCCTCATTGTGGATAATATTCTTCGTGGAGCGAAGCTTTTCCAGAAAAGTAAATAGTTGACCCCTGAGGAGGCGAAAGTAATAACAACCTTTATTCTTTATCATCTTTCCGTCTTCCCAGGTAGCGGTCAGCTCATAATTGGTAAGCTACTACGGCAATGTTATAAATGTTATCGATATGTAAAGGAGACTGCTTACACTGTAGCATATTAATCAAGTGTGTAGGACCAGTACCACATACGACTAACTGAAGCTATTGAACTTATGCAAAGGAGGGCAGCACGAAAGGTCACAGGTACGTTTGGTCCATGGGAGAGCATGACGGATACGACGAAGAAACAGAACGACGAAGCGCTTGAATATACACGTAGCCTAGCATGTCAAAGACTACTTACAATGTTTCAAGAATCAGCTTTAAGTGAGGAATGTAGTAAAACATACGAGAACCCC
Organism: Schistocerca piceifrons; assembly: GCF_021461385.2. NCBI lineage: Eukaryota > Metazoa > Arthropoda > Insecta > Orthoptera > Acrididae > Schistocerca > Schistocerca piceifrons. The sequence continues at coordinate 593,006,319 of NC_060140.1, read as the reverse complement.
CAACGTGTATTGTTCCGACGTGGCAAATTGTCGTCACTGAGCAGTGGTAGGAAGAAATAAGGACACAAAGGTTAACAGTCAATGCAACAGTAAACAGCACTGAATGCTGAAAACCATAGCTCCTACGCATCAGTCCTGAAGGGATAGCAAAGTCATGATCAGACTGTATTATTTTTAGCGCGCGTAGAGGTGTTTAAGCAATCATTCTTTCCGCGCTCCGTACGTGAATGGAACGGGAAAGGCCTCCAGTCACAATGACAAGTACCTCCGGCTATTCACTTCGCAGTGGTTTGCACAGCATGGTTGTGCATGCAGATGTAGATGGTACGGTTTCTAGTATAAATATGATTTTGGTCTTTCGTATTTTTTACTCCTACTTAGTTTTTTGTTCATATAGTAGGTGATTTATCTGTCTCCCTGTGGTATGCCATTTGTTGTCATTGCAACCAACTACGTCACTAAATTGCGTTGTGGGTATTCAAAGAAAGAGTGTTCTGCCATTTATCTCTGATGTTGCTTCCCTTGTTTTTTGCCTTACCTTTAGTGAAACTAATCTTCGTTTAGTGCTTTTGTTCTTTTAATCTCTCCTTTCTATAGAGGCAGTCTGCTATTACTGCTTTATAAGTATATAAGCTAAATAGCAGCAAATAACCTACAATTAACCGTACCTCTTTATTTATTCCTGAAATATACAGTCAGTTCTGACTTAAGTTTTATAGCAATAATAGAAGTCTATATACATTTACGAGGGTACACATTGACACCCCGAATGCAATGAAAAATGTCAGTTCAGCTTCTATGCGTCACACACCATAAACTGCGATACAAATTGACGTATCCAGTTACATCGGGGCAGCTGATCAACTTCTATATGCAGTGCGCTCTAATTAGCCATCGGAAGAAGGGCAGAATATTTGGGGCCGCGGCGCTGGGGGACGAGCGAGCGAGTTCGATTAAACCTGCGGTGCGTGTCGCGTATGTTGTCTGTCGCCAGCGTCCGTCAGGCACAGAGGCGGTATATAAACACCACGTTCCTGATAAATTGCGCGCCACCTGTTAACGAAGCCGTTAAGACCACGCCGGTACACAGGACAGTTCACAATGCTTCACAAATTAAACGCTTGCATTTAAAACTCCTAGTTGATCCTTCCTGCCATTAGCTCGTTCACCGAACTGAAAGAAGAGATAACCTTAAACCTATGCTATAAAAAAATTGCTTCACTTGTTGTTAAATGTACAGAGCAATTTGTTCATTACGTACAAAACGTCCCTTTTCTCAGCCAACTTAATAAGATATGAACAATTTTATGTAAAAAATATAAGGACTACTAAACAGCACGTAAGGAAATATATCAGAAGTCCCTGGAATGTCGGTTCATGTATGCTTGCACTTTTACTCGACATAGGTACATCGATTACTTCCAGATTACCTAAATAGGGAAGGTGGCAGTCCTGTGTTAGGAAACCTGCATGAGGTACAGTAGTGGCCTGGTTATGATTTCGTGTTCAGAAGCACGTTTTGGTAACCTCATAAATGATCTCTAATCAGTATTGTGTGAAATACTTACATTTGAAGGCTTATTTCAACAGTGGTAGAAGTCCATTTTTGTTCATTCTGAGATACAGAGTCCTAAAGTTAAATGAGCACTGAAAAATCTGCAGTCGAGAGAACAAAAATATTCAACTATATGTTCTTCAATATATACTTGAATATTTCTGGTATCTCAGATGCAGGTTTTTCAGCGCTCATTTAACTTTAGCACTCTGTATCTCAGAATGAACAAAAATGGACTTGTACCACTATTGAAATAAGCCCTTCATTTGTTATTTTCAACATAACCAAGTGCAATACGTTCATTATATAATGCTCCGATGCTCGAAATTACTATACCCAATGTCGACCGTGATCTCGAATACCATGTATTGGTGAAGTAAGCATGTGACACAGTAGGTATAATCAGTGCAGACGAGGAAGGGGAATCAGTCCAGCTATGATTTTTATATCCTGGCGAATCTCGGAAATGGGTAGCCTGCTGGGCTGTTAGTGCGCTACTGTCACAAATGTCTATGGTTAAGGTTTAGATAGCGGAATACCCATGAGTCGATGTCAACGTTAATGCAGGCATTTTAAAATACCTTGAATAATTATAAAACAACTACAGACAATAAGAAACACAAACGAAGAATTTAGGCGATTGGGTATTTGATCATACCTGGCTCATTAAATAACGTGGAGGTCCTGCTCTGTAAAGCACTGTAGTTTTAATGTGTGGGTAATTTAATGACAGAACGTAATGCTCCTGCTGCCACAAGTATTCTAAAGCATTCCATTGAGCGAAAATTGCCGAACATGGGGCTCTGCAGCAGGCATCCATTGTGCATCCGTGTGTTGACCAAACACAATCCTCAGTTATGAATTGGGCATAGGAGCAGTATGGCAGTGGGCATTCTAGAAACTTTGACCCACCCCAAGAGGTCATTTTCGGAAATCTCGTGCAATGCTCCTGACATCGGCATCAGCACTCCCTTATGTTTGAGGGCATGCCAGAAATTATGACATCCTGTCATGTGGAAAGATCAAAGATAAGAGGGGAGGGACCCACCCCACCCTGAGCACCCCATCCCCTCCCCACTCTGCAGCAAATGCAGCATGAGGTGCAGCACTGCTTTCGCACTTTTGAGGGAGGGAGACTGGATTTCAGTCTGCATGCATGTCATATTTCGCTGGTATCATCATCCAACCAGGAGCACAGCTTGCCCCCGCCATGTCCTATGCTCCAGCGAATTGCATGAAGAACACCCTGCACCATGCTCCATGCACCTGTGCTCCCATGAGTCTTGTGCCTCCAGTTCTATGACATCGTGATACTATAACTAATATGTATGAAGTGCTGAACATGTTGGAATTGCTTAAAGTGCCTGTCCACACTTAAATGATCCACACATCTCATCCTTTGCTGTGTGGTGTTTAATTACTTTCTGCAGTTTGTCTATTAGTGTAATAAAAATACCCAAAAGTGACGGTTGTATGAGTAAGTCTATCTAGGCATGCGGGGACTGGTATTTCTAATCAAAACGTTACAGACTGCCCCTCTTCTAATAAAGGCTGAGAGTCCACTTGACCAAAGAATTTAACGACCACAATGCTGTCACAAAACGTGTCTGTAACGTTTCTGGACCAACAGGAGCAGTCAGAAAACGGGAGTCTGAAATGTTAAAGGAGACGTGTGAATCTATCTTCATAGTAAATTCTCAAAGCTCGTCACGGCAACACATATGGCAAGACGAAACTAACTCTTCTACTGTGGGAATGACAATGTGACAGCAAAAGTAATATTGGTAAAAGTCGGTAAGGAACACTGGAACAACTTTGAAGAAATATAATTATCCTGCTGGTATACCATATAAAGTGGAATTAGCTCACATTAAAATGTTCTACTCCATGAGCTTCCTGGAATATTGCATCAACATAATGTACATAGTTTGGCATATAACGCAGGATTTCTGCAGGGATTTTTAACAAGTGGGAGAAATTCGACTACCTGATAGTAATCTGTAACTCCTATAAGGACGGAGAGCACCAGGGAAACAAAAATGCGATTATGAACAAATACAACACAGTTGGCCTTTAATTGCAGAGTAAATATATAAAATAAATTTGTATGTCAAATTACAATTTGGAGGTAAACAAAATTATTGGTAACCATCTTACAGATTTTATGTTTCCAGAAATGTGATTCTGAGAAACTTTTACGTCTTCCTGGACTAAGGTGTGTGGTATAACGAGACTAGAGGCTACAATATGTAGCCAAGAATCTATTATGTGTTTGAACATACAAAAGCCTGCTTAAATGTCTGTAACAAACAGTATTTTCAATGTGCTCCACTGTACTCTGTACCAATCACATCCACATGGTGTCAGCTAATAGCTTACAGAACAACTGCTGTGTGGTGTTTAATTACGTTCTGCAGTTTGTCTATTAGTGTAATAAGAATACCCAAAAGTGACGGTTGTATGAGTAAGTCTATCTAGGCATACGGGGACTGGTATTTCTAATCAAAACGTCCTGTATCCTGCATTCGAAACATGCCACTGCTTAATTTTTGATAAATAATGCGCTTTGGCGGCCGAAGACGTGTGGCACAATAACTCACCCTCATTCTGGCAACGGCGTTGTCAAAGATAGCGGAGGAGTGGACAGAGGGTTCAGGGCACTGTTTTGTCCTTGGGATGGGAAACTACCGCTAAATCCACAGTTGCCCACCAAGAGGAGCATAATCTATGGCATAAAGTTCCTAGTCGTCAGAGTTTACGCAGATAATTTGCATTATACTCCATACCTCTACCTAGCGTCTTGTGATGTGAATGCATTGCTGTCTGTGGTGTTCCATTAATCATAGAAGATGTTTTTGGTGCTAAACGTAATGTGGGTCACATGCAGTGTATAGTTGTCATGGGGTTAACTATTCATACATCAGGTAAATACAGCATTTGCCCCACGTTTTTTCGTTGTCAGTCTTAAATTAGCTATAAAAATTTCACAATCCCAAAATATCAGGACTATCTGTATGGGGTTAGTGATCTGTATGGGGCTGGGAGATATTTTTCTATAGTTTAAATCCTATTAAGAAACGTCATGAATTAAAAAATTATTTTTATTTAAATATTTACTTTCCTATTTTTAGTCTGACGTATGTGAAACTTTTCAATCGATTTCAGACATATGAACAAGATTACGGCACAGACACTTGCAAAATTTGAGGTTTATTTACGTTTTTCTGCACCTGACTCTTCCAATACATTGTCCCTAAAATGTATATGTCGCGGGATGACTAGCAATCATTCTTCCTGTGAACGATTTGGGACTGGAATAGGAAAGGTGGAAAATAGTGGTAGTAAATAAAGTGTCCTCCAGTACATACCAGACAAGTAAACGAATTAATATTGCACTGTTATCCAGTTCTGGGCTATGTCTGAAATTGTTAGTCGCTCACTGGAAAGTTAGTTTCAATTCAACTGCAAGGTTTCTACTGAACACATGGACAAGAAAAAGATTTCCTCTCACCCCAACCCCTCCTCTCTCTCTCTCTCTCTCTCTCTCTGTGTGTGTGTGTGTGTGTGTGTGTGTGTGTGTGTGTGTGTTCTGCCCATCATCTTCCATACTGCGTGAAACACATTGTGCCACTACCCTCTCAACGCACTGGTCCTGCAAAGCAACCGGGATGTCAGCCATAATCATACTTTTTCACCCCTAACCCCCACACATTGTACACGGACCAACGAGGAATGGAGATAACATTGCACTGTCACTCACTACTGACCTATATGTAAAATTTGAAATATCTTGCTCATTGGGAAGTTACACTCGACTCACTTGGCTAAATTGTAACGAACATAGTCAGACAAGAAATCGACTTAATAAAAATGGCGTAATAGAGGGGAAAATCTGTCGGTAAATTAGCTGCTGCTCTCTTATCTGAATATAAAATACATTGTACTAAAATATGGTACACTGTGGTCTGTACGCCACGCGATCCACGCGTTGGACCTATCACCGGAAAAAGAGGCCAAGTGTCATAGGGCTGTGTCCCATTTGAGGACTACTGGAAAGGACTTTATCACGTCTGTGCGACTGGCAGGAGATAGGCAATGATCCAGCTGTTCCCTTTCATGGACATACCCTGCTGTGTGACACTTCCAGCTGCTATTCTGCCCATCTGCATCTGAGTCGTACCTCAACAGTGAGGCGAAAGGGTGTAGCGGAATAGAGCGTTGAACTACCTGGTGACGCGACATACCTCCTTGGCTGCTGCAAATCATATCGTTTCACATAATACACAAATGGCCTGGTACCCAGTAGGATGATACCTCCATTCCCAGCCGTTGTAGGCATAGAGGGACATCCTGGGTGTTAAAGAGTTTAGTGGTTCTTGAAGACCGAACAGACAAGGAATTCAGCAGTAACAAACCGTCTCGTCTATTACAGTGGTCTCAAGATCGCATGTACACTGACGGAAAAAAATTGCAGCACCAGAGAACAGGTAATGTAAAGTAATGAAATTTCGTGAATACATGTATCTAGGCAACAAATTTAAGTGATGAATATTGCAAGTAGGCTGTTCAGGTTCTTATATTGGTAACGCCACCGCCACGTAGCGCTCTGTATGATAATCACTGGCTGTGCTGCGTGCAGTCTGTGGCTAGTTTGGATTGTTGTCTGCCATCGTAGTGTTGGGCAGCTGGACGTGAACAGTGCGTAGCGTTGCGCAGTTGGAGGTGAGTCGCCAGCAGTGGTGGATGTGGGGAGAGACGGCGGAATGTTGAGAGCGGACGATCTGGACGTGTGTCCATCAGAGACACTAAATTTGTAGTATTAGATATCATGGAGTGATATATATATTATCACTTTTGAACACTATTAAGGTAAATACATTGTTTGTTTTCTACCAAAATCTTTCATTTGCTAACTATGCCTATCAGTAGTTAGTGCCTTCAGTAGTTTGAATCTTTTATTTAGCTGGCAGTAGTAGCGCTCGCTGTATTGCAGTAGTTCGAGTAACGAAGATTTTTGTGAGGTAAGTGATTTGTGAAACGTATAGGTTAATGTTAGTCAGGGCCAGTCATTTGTAGGGATTTTTGAAAGTCAGATTGCGGTGCGCTAAAAATATTGTGTGTCAGTTTAGTGATGATCAGAATAAGTAAAGAGAGAAACGTCTTGAGTACGTTCAGTTTTGCTCAGCTGTTTGAAAATCGAATAATGTAAGAGGTTTATCAGCACAGTAATTCATTAAGTGTTCTAAGTGGACGTTTCAATATTGCACGGTTACAGGTTAATATAACGAAGAGATAAGCCATTGCAAACGGTAAATGCTGATACATTAATAACGAGTGTATCCACGAGAATGTTGAAAGCAAGCATGCAAGAGTGCAACAGTTGTGTTTTACAAGTACCGAATTTTAGTTTGTGGAATGGAGTCCCATGCTTCTTGCACTTGGTCAGTGAATGCATGGACGCCTAAGGCTGTTTGTGGAGGAGTTAAAGTTGTCGTCCGATGATTTCCCATACGTGCACGACAGGACATAGATCTGGTGATCTAGCAGGCCAAGGCATCATATCGACACTCCGTACAAAACGATTGGCTGCAACAACACCAGGAATGCTCTCCATGAATGCCAATATGACAGGGCGAATTACCAGACTGACGTACAAATTTGCAGTCAACGTGCGTGAGATTACCACGAAAGCGCTCCTGCTGTTATACAAAATCGCACACCAGACTGTAACCCCAGGTGCAGGTCAACGTGTCTTGCACGCAGACATGCTGGTTGCACGCCCTCAACTGATCTCCATCCTGCCTTCCAATGAGGTTTCACGTCTGAATTCACAAATGACGGTGGTTTGTCGTCAGTGTGACACTCGTCACAGGGCAACTGGCTCGAAGTTATCCTTGAAGTAACCGATTTGTAACAGTTCATTGCGTCACTGTGGTGCCACCTGCTGCTAAAATTGCTGCTGCAGATGCAGTACGATGCGCCACTGTCATACGCCGGACACGATTGTCTTTCCTGTCGTTAGTGCCACGTGCCTCCCCGTAGCGGCGCTACTGGCGCGGCTCTTATACATCGCATTCGGGGAGGACGACGGTTCAATCCCGCGTCCGGCCATCCTGATTTAGGTTTTCCGTGATTTTCCTAAATCGCTTCAGGCAAATGTCAGGTTGGTTCCTTTGAAAGGGCACGGTCTACTTACTTCCCCATACTTCCCTAATCCGATGAGACCGATGACCTCGCTGTTCGGTCTCTTCCACCAAATCAACCCAATCCCCTCTTAAGCATCTGGCGCGAAATTTGAATAGTCGTTTTTCAGTTGTAAAAAATGCCTCCCAACTAAAATTTATGTTGCAGAACTCTTCCTTTGTACTGTGATTTTTTTTTTTTTTTACCAGTTTAATTCTGCATCTAACACCGCGAATTGTTTCGGGAATCGGATCTTGAGGACATGATCAGATTAATTTAGTAGCCGAGGGGTCACCATATTTAGACTCATCCACGAATGCAAAAAATGTGGAAATTTGTGGTAAGGCCTTATGGGACTTAACTGCTTAGGTCATGGGTCCCTACCATTACACACTATTTAATCTAACGTAAAATAACTCACGCTAAGGACGACACACACACCCGTGCCCGAAGGAGGACTCGAAACTCCGACGGGGCCAGCCGCGCGGACCGTGGAAATACGCCCTAGACCGCGCGGCTACCCCGCGCGGCCACGAATGCAGATACGATACATATATAGTTCTGATCCTCATGAAAATGTAGAGTATTATTTAATTGTTCAAATTTGTGTGAAATCTTATGGGACTTAACTGCTAAGTTCATCAGTCCCTAAGCTTACACACTACTTAACCTAAATTATCCTAAGGACAAAAGCACACACCCATGCCCGAGGGAGGACTCGAACCTCCGCCGGGATCAGCCGCACAGTCTACGACTGCAGCGCCTTTGACGCTCGGCTAATCCCGCGCGACAGTATTATTTAAAAACCATTTGCAGGACTGCAGCTCTCGTATACTACACTAAATTTAAAATCACCAAGGGCGTTCGCAGTAAGCAGGGTGACAAGCAGGGTGACATAGCTACCGTCTACCATCCTTACCGTCTTTGTACCTAAGAATATTTATCATTCTATAACAGCGCATACTCCACTCACCGAGCAAAAGGTCAGGGCTAGATATGACCATATGTAGTATCGTCGGTAAGTTCCATAATTATTGGCCAGATCAGGTCATTCTGCCTATTCTACTGGCTGTTAGGCTATTGGTTGTTACTAGTCAGCATATAACCAGGGTTGTACCTATGCTCCTGTCTCGTGCATATTGTAGTTTTTCTTTTCATTGTTGCTGTTACTCCTGTAATATCTGTTGTTGCGCTTCTGATCATCAGCATTTTATCGATGCTTGTCGCGTCCCTCACGGTAACACGTATGTTGCTATCACTGGCAACAGCCAAATGACGTACTGGCTTACCTGCTCTAGCTTTTGCATCTTCATGTATCAGCTCTATAGAATTGAGAACTGTCATGAATTCCTGTGAAATTGTTTCGGATTCTTGTATCAATTTTTCCTTTACATCAATAGGCAGCTTCGCCTTAATGATATGCAGAATGTCACCATGTGACACTGGCCAATTCCAGCAACATGTCTTATCAATATGCTTCGCAAAGTAATTTTCCAGTCATTCCTGTCGGAAATAGAGTTGTTCTCCGTTAAACACTTCTTTTCTGAGGTGTAGTTGTATGCGAGACGGCCAGTATTTGGCTAGAAACAATGGTTCTCATTCGTTGGTTTGACAGTATTCTGCGGCCTCCATAGCCCACAAAGCAACATCATCAATGATATATCCACTGGCGAATCCTACTTTCTGTATGTCATTGCACCGAGAGCTTCGACGTGTAGTTTGCTTAAGCAGTTTCCACGCTTTACAGATGTTGCAACAATCAGGCATTTGCGTTGCATTGCTTACACTGTGTCCGACTCAGCAACAGCTCAAATTACTGCACCAGTTCGTGTTGAAGCGCAGCACCGTTACTTTATCTTGAGCTTGTCCTTTATCAAGCAAACTCATTTTTTCCTTAATTCCAAGTAACGCATGTATTACTTTGCTGGCTGACTTATCAAGTTCGTTAGATACATTACTGCCTCAGCGATAGGGATAGCTGTACAGCAGGTGCAGTCACATCGGAGGGATATCTGTAGGGAAGCCAGACGAACGTATGGCTCCCGAAGAAGGGCAGAAGCCTTTTCAGTAGTTACAGGAGCATCAGACTGTATGATTGATTTACCTGGTCATGTAACAAACACCAAAACGGCCTTGCTGTGCTCGTATTGCGAATGGCTGAAGGCAAGGCGAAACTACAGCTGTGACTTTTCCTGAGGGCATCCAACTGTAGTGTGTGGTTAAATGACGATGGCGTATTCTTGGTAAAAATATTTCCGGAGGTAAAATAGTTCCCTATTCGGATTTCCGGGTGGGGACTAATTTTTAGGAATGTGGTCGAATGAAATCAGATGGTGCTGAAGGAATTATATTAGAAAACGAGAAACTTAAGATAGCACATGAGTATTGCTATTGGGGTAGCAAAATGATTGAAGGTGGCTGAAGTAGAGAGAATATAAAATGTAGCCCAGCAAACGCAAGAAAAGCATTTCTTCAAAAAAGAAATTTGCTAACATTGGATATAGATCTAAGTGTTTATTTTCTTGGGGGTGGTGTTGGGGGGGGGGGGGGTCAACAGTCTTCTGACTGGCGTGATATGGCCTGCCACGAATTCCTCTTGTATGTCAAACTGTTTATCTCAGAATAGCACATGTAACCTAGTTCTCAATTATTATCTGGATGTATTCGAATCTCTGTCTTCCTCTACAGTTTTTACCCTCTACATCTCCCTCTAGCACCATGGAAGTCATTCCCTCATGTCTCAACAGGTATCCTGTCATCGTGTCCCTTCTCCTTATCAGTGTTTTCCACATGTTCCTTTCCTCTCTGATTCTGCACAAAACCTCCTCAGTCCTTACCTTGTCAGTCCACCCAAGTTTCAGGATTCTTCTGTAGCACCACGTCTCAGTTGCTTCTATTCTCCTCTGTTCTTGTTTTTCCACAGTCCTTGTTTCACTACCATACAATGCTGTACTCCAGATGTACATTCTCAGAAACTTCTTCTTTAAATTAAGGCCTATGTTCGATATTGGTAGACTTGTCTTGTCCAGGTTCAAAATGGTTCAAATGGCTCTGAGCACTATGGGACATAACTTCTGTGGTCATCAGTCCCGTAGAACTTAGAACTACTTAAACCTAACGAACCTAAGGACATCACACACATCCATGCCCGAGGCAGGATTCGAACCTGCGACCGTAGCGGTCGCGCGGTTCCAGACTGAGCGCCTTAACCGCGAGACCACTGCGGCCGGCTGTCTTGTCCAGAAATGCCCTTTTTGCCATTGCTAGTCTGTTTTTGATGTCCTCCTTACTCCGTCCGTCATTGGTTATTTCACTGTCTAGGTAGCAGAATTCCATAACTTCATCTACTTCACGATCAACAATCCTGATGTTATGGTTCTAGCTGTTCTCATTTCCGCTACTTCTCATTACTTTCGTCTTTCTTCGATTTACTGTCAATCCATATTCTTTACTCAGTAGTTTCTCCATTCTATTCAGCAGATCGTGTAATTCTTCATCACTTTCACGCATGATAGCAATGTAATCAGCGAATTGCTTCATTGATATCCTGTAACTTTGAATTTTAATTCCACTCCTAAACCTCTTATTTCCATCATTGTTTCTTCGATGTACACGTTGAACAATAGGGACGAAAGACTACATCCCTGTATTACATCCCTTTCAGTCAGACCACTTACATCTGCAACTACAAACCTAGATGGGCAAAATCTACGATAGTAACACTGAACACGTAGTTTAATTCTCCTTACTGCGAGAATCCAAGTAATGTTGCGAGGATTGGGGTATGCAGACAGTGTGACAATAACGGTCTGGATCTGTCTGGGGAGAATGCACATTTACACAAAGTGTATAATACGACTGTTGATAGAAAGCGGGGATTCCAGGTTCGAATACCGGTCTGGAATTAAATTTTCTTGTCCTCATTGGTAGAAAATCTGTACTGTATGCCGCTGATATCAAAGTATTCTCAGTAAGCGAATAAATTTCGTAATGAATGACTTGTGGCAGAGAAAGTGGTTCAGTGAGGAAACAGACATGATTATTAAAAAAGAGAACACACAGTAAACGACGCGTTGCCACTTGTTAGGGGAAGGACACAGAACCATAGGTTTTGAGGCAACACGTGGCCAATATTATGTCACATTTTGAGGGTAAGGGCATTCATCCTTAAACAATACAGAACGCTGACACAATTCGAAATGAACTACTTATTAATGAAGACAATTACTTAACTTACGCATGAAGTGCGACCCATATGTGGAACAGTACAGCAATGAGCGCAAGTCCGCTATTTACACAAAGTTCGATGACAGGACATCGCACCCACTACGTTGAGACAATCTGCCTGAACTATGCGGGCAATACTTCGTCCCATGACACTTATTGACACACTCCAGTAACTACCACGATCCAAATGCTCTTCGTCACCAGTGGTCGTTATCGGAAAAATGCGGTGACGTTTAACAAATAAATACAGTGGTGGCTAAGGAAGACGCATTGCATTGTGAATGATTTCAAGACAGCTTTCCAGATACTATCAACTGGTTCAGCATGTGCTCGTGACATCTGGAAATTTGTGGTAAGGTCTCACGGGACCAAAATGCAGAGGACATCGGTCCCTAAGCTTACACACTACTTAATCTAACTTAAATTAGCTTACGGTAAGGACAACACACACACCCATGTCAGAGGGAGGACTCGAACCTCCGCCACGGGGAGCCGCGCGAACCGTGATAAGGCGCCTCAGATCGCTCGGCTACGCCACGCGGCGCTCGTGAAGTATCACGATGAGAACTCATGGTAACCCAAACGAAGCTCCCTCACTCCGAGGTGCAATAATTTTGTGGTCGGCTAACAGTAGAATCGCGATCGAACCTAGAGCATCGAGCTGTTGGGACTGGATAAATAGCGTGGCAAAGCTTCCGCGTAGGCGCGGCCCTCGGCCACGTCATGCTCGGGCCGCTTTCTGGTTGACACGCTTCCAGTAGTGTCCGCGGTGGTGCCGGTCGTGAGTCTCACGATGCGAAATATCGGTAGCACCGCACTCTCCGGCTTTGTTGGCACAACAGCGACTTGATTAAGCACTGCGGTCATTGTTCCTGACATTTCTAATTTCCGAAACAATTCCATTAATGGATCTCTTGGTTGAGTGCCTGTAGAAGCTGACGCAGCATTTTCAGTTAATTGCTGTACATTACACTTGACAGTTTCTTTCATTATCACCTGTTCAGCTACTTTTAACGTAAGAAATTTAAATTCTATAAAATCATGGAAAATTTGTCGTTACCTACTAAAACAATACTTAAATAATAGTTGTACGAATACGTCTTTTTGTTATGGTGTTTGTCATGGCTGTGAAACTGCTACCAAAAAATAAAAATCTAGCAGTATATCACCGCAATGTTTACGTGATCCACAATTTCTTCTAGCAACAACAAGGAAAGCTTTTATTTCTACAGCAACGCTTGAAGTACCTCGACTTCAAACACGTAAAGTAGTAGATGAGTTTTGCTATTTGGGGAGCAAAATAACTGATGATGATCGAAGTAGAGAAAATATAAAATGTAGACTGGCAATGGCAAGGAAAGCATTTCTGAAGAAGAGAAGTTTGTTGACATCGAGTTTACATCTAAGTGTCAGGAAGTCTTCTCTGAAAGTATTTGTATGGAGTTTGGCCATCAGTGGAAGTGAAACATAGACGATAAAAAGTTTAGACAAGAAGAGAATAGAAGCTTTCGAAATGTGGTGCTACAGAAGAATGCTGAAAATTAGATGGGTAGATATGCAAACTTATTACTTTCTTTTATATTCTGGACTTTGATAAAAATGGCAACGTAAATGTTAATCAGAACAAAGGAGGATTTGTGATCTAAATGACAATAGATTTATTCATTCTTAACACCACAAGACAAAAAAAATAGTAAAGAAAAGTCACACACAAATTTTCATTTGAGAAACGCCTTCATTAATATGGGGTCTATGGTGGACATAGTAATCAGCTGGAATCAACACACGACACTAACCAGAACACTTATCGCTCTATCTAAATTCGTACACGTGAATTCGGGGTATGGCACAAAAACTACCCCACAGTCAAGCATCTATACTCCACTATTCCAAGAACGAAAATATGGTTCGAAAGAACAGGGTGCTGAGAAACATATATTGGAGCCCTATGCCGTATAAGCAAATACTTTACCCCTCTGCTGGTCAGGGCGGCACACCACGATGCGTTCGGTGACTGAAGTCATGGAAGAAAATGGTTCAAATGGCTCTAAGCGCTATGGGACTTAACAGCTGAGGTCATCAGTCCCCTAGAACTTAGAACTACTTAAATCTAACTAACCTAAGACATCACACACACCCATGCCCGAGGCAGGATTCGAACCTACGACCGTAGCGACCGCGCGGTTCCAGACTGAAGCGCCTAGAACCACTCGGCCACACTGGCCAGCGAAGTCATGGAAGGCAACAATCTGTTATTAATGGAACACGCCCGAAAAATACAAGTGCGCGGTTTCGCGTTCAGGTAATTCAGGACACAGGTACTTCCTTATGAGCGTCTGAAACCCCAGTGTGCATATGGACCCGTTTGCTGGTCTGCCAAACCAATATGACTCTGTCCCACGACAATGCGTGACGGAATATGCCCAATTTTTGACAGCCGACTCAAATAAGTATACCCATGCATCACTCATTGTGGGTGTGATGTTAGAAGCAGTACCTCTGAGGGTTTAGAAGGTGACTGGCACAGGCTGGTAAGTGGCACACTAGCAAAGGACACAAGTATCACCATTTAGGTAGAGACCTGCAGTTATTTACTAGAGAAGCATCAGCACAAGAGTGACTACTTCTCTTTCTCTTCACTTCCCTCGGCAGCTCGGTAGCAAAGCACATTTATATCTTAGACTTCTCCTACGTTAGCACAAGCCAATCACGAGCTGTAGTGATGCATTCTAGATGGGAGACAGCTCCTTGCTCTACATACACCGATTTGACCACTCAGAGACTTTAAAGTTAATTGGGAGAAAAAAAAAAGATTCAGCTTCATGGCGTCTTTCCCACGCATTTATGCTGTGTCTTTTGCTAACAATATGACCAGGATGGGACCACAGCCCTCCATAAAAAGATCATTACCTCCCCTGTTGCATCCATTTCGAAGTTTCTAAAGAATGGCCATAAACTAGCTAAAAGCCAAGTGCCTTCACAAATACGTTTTGTAAACAGAGTCTGGACGTCTGGGCACCAGTGACCTGTCCCACGGAAATTCGCAGAACGCTCACAGTTGTCTCGTCAGCTTCCTGCCTAACAATGGCCCATCATATGTTCTATTGCTGGTCTATAATGAGCTGGCCACTGCGACTTCTCAGCGCTAGTCAGTCTACCTGGACATAGCTGCCGACTGATCGGCACCACCCAGATTCCGCAGAAAGAACGCGATCCCCTCGACCCTCAGTTGCCGTACGCATTTCCAGCAGTCATTTAAATCGGCACACTATTTCTTTGAACGCAGATAAAGCTGACCGCTATTCCTTCACTAGAGCAATAGCGTTAACTACTGCTCACCATTTCATCATGATGAATGAAGTCAGATCGTAATAAAGATCATCTTCCCTAAGAACATTAAGCGGCATGGGCAAATCAGAAGTGAGAGTGCCCTGCATTCTCTCAGATTACATAACTATTGAAGAGGTAGTGAACAGAATTAGGGAGAAGAGGAATTAGTGGCACAACTTGACTACAAGAAAGGATCAGTTGGTAGGACACGTTCTGAGGTATCAAGGGATCATCAGTTTAGTACTGGATGGAAGTACGTAGGGTAAAAACTGAAGAGCGAGACCAAGAGATAAATACACAGAACAGATTCAGAGGGATGTAGGGTGCAGGACTTACAGCTTGCACAGGTTAGCTTGGCATGGAGAGCTGCATCAAACCAGTTTCTGTTCTGAAGACCACAACAACAACAACAATGAGGGCAGTATGTGAATGTCTAGTGTCTGGACTGGAGAGTGCTGTACTCTAACAGGGTTAGCGGAAAATTGTTGCTGTTATCCACCTGTCATGATTGGTGAGCTAAGAGTTAGAAAAGCAAGACACACCGTAACAGTGATTCAGTTTACATTCATGAATTTTTTAAACTTTTTAAAAACATGTTCTTGATACTAAATCTGTCTGCTAATCTTGTAGGTATTTTATTTACGTCAAGTAGGTTATACAATGAGGTGCATAGAACATTGTGACTGTCTTTACTCAAATTTAGATGGTTAATTTCTTAATGTTAACTAACGAAATTTAGAATAGCCCACATGTGTATAAAGTGGAAGCGTACACAAGGTTGTACTGTGGAAACGTTTTGGGAATACCTACACCAGATAAATTACTTTTAATATACTTTTGCATTTGTTATGCCACGGAAGCAAACACATCGGATGCGATGGGCCATTTTGAAGGAATGGGTTGCTGGAAACATGTGTAAGGCTATAGGAGCCTTAAGGGAAATGCAGATGATGTTAAAAAGAGCAGTGAAGGATT
The DNA here is from genome assembly GCF_021461385.2 of Schistocerca piceifrons. Lineage (NCBI taxonomy): Eukaryota > Metazoa > Arthropoda > Insecta > Orthoptera > Acrididae > Schistocerca > Schistocerca piceifrons. The sequence goes on along the minus strand of NC_060140.1, from coordinate 592,990,049 downwards.
CAAGGTACATCATGCGACACTTCAAAGATTTCTACCTAGTGATATGTCAAATGAGGAAAGTGTTTTCCTGTAGAGTTGGGTTTAGCCTGTAATTACCGACACTATTGTTAAGTTGCCATATTGTAGTTCCATGATGGAATATACATACATATCAAATAAAGTTTTGCAACACCCTGGTTCCCAGAACTCCTGAATATATACGTTGACTGTGGATAATGTATCAGACGCGGTGAAACGTCCCTTTAGAAAAATTATGCATGACTGTGCTTAAACTGACACACAATTTTTTAGCGCAACGCAATCTGACTTTCAAAAATCCCTACAAAAGAATGGCCCTAACTAACGTTAACCTATACGTTTCACAAATCATTTACCTCACAAAAATCTTCGTTACTCGATCTACTGCAATACAACGAGCGCCACTACTGCCAGCTAAATAAAAGATTCAACCTACTGAAGGCACTAACTACTGATAGGCACAGTTTGCAAAAGAAATATTTTGATAGAGAACAAACAATGTATTTACCTTAATATTGTTCAAAAGTCATATTATATATATATATATATATATATATATATATATATATATATATATATATATATATCAGTTCATGACATCCAGTCTTACAAATGTACTGTCTCTGATGGACACACGTCCAGATCATCCGCTCTCAAAAATCTGCCATCTCACTTCCCCACGTCCACCACTGCTGCGGCTCACCTCCAACTGCGCAACGCTACGCGCTGTTAACATCCAGCTGCCCAACACTACAATGGCAGACAACAATGCAAACCAGCCACAGACTGCACACAGCACAGCCAGTGATTTTCATACAGAGCGCTGCGTGGCGTCACCAATAAGAAAACCTAAACAGCCTACTTACAACGGTCATTTCGGCTGTTTAGATATCTCACTAAACCCACCCAAAGATGTAAACAATCATGCATGAGCAGCGCTCTATTACACGGAGGGGCTCTGACAGCAGATCAGTTATAGTCATTCCACCAGGAAGGAGGTACACGGCTCGTGTTCTCTGTCGTACAGCCATGCCTCGCTGGCAATACCGCGGTTCGATCGCGTCTGCATTGTTACTTTGTGACAGGAAGGGCTCTCAACAAACGAAGTGTCCTGGAAACTATGAGTGAACCAAAGCGATGTTGTTCGGACATGGAGGAGATACAGAGAGACAGAAACTGTCGATGAGATGCCTCACTCAAGCCGCTCACGGGCTACTACTGCAGTGGATGACCGCCACCTACGGATTACGGCTCGGAAGAACCCTGACAGCAACACCATCATGCTAAATAACGCTTTTCCTGTAGGCGTAGGAAGTCGTATTAGGACTCAAACTGTGCGTAATAGGCCACATGATGCGCAGCTTCACTTCCGACATCCATGTTGAGGTCCATCTTTGCAACCACGACACCATGCAACAATATGCCGAATGGACCGCTCAGGATTGGCAACACGTTCTCTTCATTGATGAGTGTCGCATATGCCTTCACCCGGACAATTGTTGGAGCCGTGTTTGGAGGCAGCCTGGTCAGGTTGAACGCCTTAGACACATTTTCCAGCGAATGCAGCAAGGTGGAGGTTCCCTGCTGTTTTGGCATTATGTGTTGCCAACGTACGCCGCTGGTGGTCATGGAAGGTGCCGTAATCGCTGTACGATATGTGAATGCCATTCTCCGACGGATAGTGCAAGTATATTGCGGTGGTCTAGCGGTTCTAGGCGCTCGGTCCGGAGCCGCTTGACTGCTACGGTCACAGGTTCGAATCCTGCCTCGGGCATGGATGTGTGTGATGTCCTTAGGTTAGTTAGGTTTAAGTAGTTCTAAGTTCTAGGGGACTGATGACCGTAGATGTTAAGTCCCATAGTACTCAGAGCCATTTTTTTGCAAGTATATTGGCAGCATATTGGCGTGGCATTCGTCTTCATGGAAAGCAATTTGCGCCCCCATCGTGCACATCTTGTGAATGACTTCTATCAGGATAACGACATCGCTCGACTAGAGTGAACAGTATGTTCTCCAGACATGAATCCTATCGAACAGGCCTGGACTAGACTGAAAAGCCGGCCGAAGTGGCCGTGCGGTTAAAGGCGCTGCAGTCTGGAACCGCAAGACCGCTACGGTCGCAGGTTCGAATCCTGCCTCGGGCATGGATGTTTGTGATGTTCTTAGGTTACTTAGGTTTAACTAGTTCTAAGTTCTAGGGGACTAATGACCTCAGAAGTTGAGTCCCATAGTGCTCAGAGCCATTTGAACCATTTAGACTGAAAAGGACTGTTTATGGAAGACGTGACGACTAATTACCCTCAGTGTTGTACGCCGAATGGTCGTTGATGCGTGGGACAATCTGGACCAATAGTGCCTTGATGTACTTGTGTATTAATTTTAATTTTATTAATCAACAGCCTCAGTTGCACTGTTTACCTAGAATTTACCTACGTTTCACTCGGGATAACCCAACCTTCTTCAGAATAATAGTAACTACCATTTGTCCATGGTGGACATCGTCAAGCTAAAACTACAAATCCACAAATTATCGTTAGACTGTAAAACTTATCTGGAACTGCCTCAGTCCCATTTCGCGACCGTGATGCGGCAGCCACGAGTGCTGTGCTGGAACTTTGGACAACCGCTAGTCACAATTATTCTGAAGAAGATTAGGTTATCCCTCTGAAACCAAGGTAAATTCTAGGTAAACGGTGCTACTGAGGATGTTGATTATTGAAATTAAAATTAATATTTATACAGTTGCTGACAGGACCGCAAAATGATGAAGATATTTAATAACTCGTGTATAGTATGCCACGACGAATACAGGCATGCTTCAATGCAAGAGGACGTGCTACTGGTTATTAGAGGTACCGGTGTGTGCAGCAATCTAGACCGCCACCTCAATGTCTGGCTGTATGGTGGCACAACGTGCAATGTGTGGTTTTCATTAGCAATAAAAAGGGCGGAAATGATGTTTATGTCGATCTCCATTAAATTTTCTGTACCGGTTTAGGAAATCCTGGAACCGAAGTGATGGGAAACTTTTTTTATGTGTGTATAATCGCTTTAGTTGCCTTACCACATAACATGTCAAGAGACTGGCTATCAACGTGAGAAAATGTTATAAAATATGAGTAAATCATCCTTTTACTTCAAGTGCTGGTGGTGGATCAAGGTTTGACCTTCTTAGACGACTCGAAAATAATGTAACAACTACACACCTATTGGGACATCACTTCCAACAACAAATAAATTCAATGAATATGCTATTGATAAGTTTTTGCATTTTGGGTGGTGAGTACAGTAATTTCTTTGGTCAATGAAAAGGTCAGATTGCACCCGTCTACTTTGACCCGTGACGTAAGAATATTGTGTGTGACATCATTACAGTGCAGGGTTTTTGAGTTGGTTGTACGAGGTGCATTCAAGTTCTAAGGCCTCCGATTTTTTTTCTCCGGACTGGAAAGATATAGAAACATGCGCATTGTTTTAAAATGAGGCCGCGTTCATTGTCAATACGTCCTAGAGTTGGCAGCATCGTACGGCAGATGGAATTTTACCGCCAGCGGCGAGAATGAGAACTGTTTTAAACACTTAAAATGGCGACGTTTTTCTTACTTGAACAGCGTGCAATCATTCGTTTTCTGAATTTGCGTGATGTGAAACCAACTGAAATTCATCGACAGTTGAATGAGACATGTGGTGATGGAGTTATGGATGTGTCGAAAGTGCGTTCGTGGGTGCGACAGTTTAATGAAGGCAGAACATCGTGTGACAACAAACCGAAACAACCTCAGGCTCTCACAAGCCGGTCTGACGACATGATCGAGAAAGTGGAGAGAATTGTTTTGGGGGATTACCGAATGACTGTTGAACAGATCGCCTCCAAAGTTGGCATTTCTGTGGGTTCTGTGCACACAATCCTGCATGACGACCTGAAAATGCGAAAAGTGCCATCCAGGTGGGTGCCACGAATGCTGACGGACGACCACATGGCTGCCCGTGTGGCATGTTGCCAAGCAATGTTGACACACAACGACAGCATGAATGGGACTTTCTTTTCGTCGGTTGTGACAATGGATGAGAAGTGGATGCCATTTTCCAATCCAGAAACAAAGCGCCAGTCAGTTCAATGGAAGCACACAGATTCACCGCCACCAAAAAAATTTCGGGTAACCGCCAGTGCTGAAAAAATGATGGTGTCCATGTTCTGGGACAGCGAGGGCGTAATCCTTACCCATTGCGTTCCAAAGGGCGCTACGGTAACAGGTGCATCCTACAAAAATGTTTTGATGAACAAATTCCTCCCTGTGCTGCAACAAAAACGTCCAGGAAGGGCTGCGCGTGTGCTGTTTCACCAAGACAACGCACCCACACATCGAGCTAACGTTACGCAACAGTTTCTTCGTGATAACAACTTTGAAGTGATTCTTCATGCTTCCTATTCACCTGACCTGGCTCCTAGTGACTTTTGGCTTTTTCCAACAATGAAAGACACTCTCCGTGGCCGCACATTCACCAGCCGTGCTGCTATTGCCTCAGCGATTTCCCAGTGGTCAAAAGAGAGTCCTAAAGAAGCCTTCGCCGCTGCCATGGAATCATGACGTCGCCATTGTGAAAAATGTGTACGTCTGCAGGGCGATTACGTCGAGATGTAACGCCAGTTTCATCGATTTCGGGTGAGTAGTTAATTAGAAAAAAAAAGTCGGAGGCCTTAGAACTTGAATGCACCTCGTATTTGCAGATGTCCTGTTGTGTTTGATGATAAGTTTTTGCATTTTGGGTGGTGAGTACAGTAATGTCTTTGGTCAATGAAAAGGTCAGATTACACCCGTCTGCTTTGACCTGTGACGTAAGAATATTGTGTGTGACATCATTACGGTGCAGGGTTTTTGAGTTGGTTGTATTTGCACATGTCTTGTTGTGTTTGATGGTGCCCCACTACTGGTGCCTCTCTCTCTCTCTCTCTCTCTCTCTCTTTCTGTCTGTCTCTCTCTCTCTCTCTCTCTCTCTGTGCGTGTGTGTGTGCGTGTGCGTGTGTGTGTGTGTGTGTGTGTGTGTGTGTGTGTGTAATATGTTGTATTGGGTTCATTTGAGCCTTGGTGTTGGATGTGTGAAATCACTGGCGGTGTTTGTAGTTAGGTATGTAAGGATTGGAAGCTTTTCCAGTGAGTTATCAATTAATGTTTTTTATTTATGTGTATGGCGTTACTGGTTTGCTGTATGTGGTGCGGTAAGATGTTGAATTTTTTGTCTTCTGTTGTTAGGTATGAATATGACAATGAAATGTAACCGCATTATGTTTCGGTTGGAGATGGGGGAGGATATGTTGTCCGTTATTAAATTCCTCCAGTTATTTGGACTGATCACTGAGGTTGTGTAGTATTTGTTACGAGAACATGAGGTTGATCAGGGTTCCGTCATCTTGGACCAGGGATGGGTACATGTGGCCATGTGCGTGTGCTTGTGCGTTCGCGCGTCTGTGCGTGCGTGCGTGTTTGTGTGCGCGTGTTTGTGTGTCCCACCTAGTTTGCTGCAGCAGAATTTGTTGGTTGTAAGTAATTGTTATTTTGGGTCTATTCCTCCCGAATTTTGATGTTTTGTGTAGTTATGGTGCACTGATTGTGTTTTAAGTTATTGTGGTGACATCCGAAGTGGCCGAGCGGTTCTAGGCGCTACAGTCTGGAACCGCGCGACAGCTACGGTCGCAGGTTCGAATCATGCCTCGGGCATGGACGTGTGTGATGTCCTTAGGTTAGTTATGTTTAAGTAGTTCTAAGTTCTAAGGGACTGATGACCTCAGAAGTTAAGTCCCATAGTGCTCAGAGCCATTTGAACCATTTTTGAACTTATTGTTGGATGTTTGGTTTTTAGATTGAAGTGTTGTGGTTTTCGTTTTATTTTTAGTAGTTGTAGTTGTTGGTTTTTTGGTATCAATAGTTGTTGTTGACCTATATAGATCAAGGGAAATGACCGATTCCTATTTTTTTTTTTTTACATTTTGTGTGTTTTGGAATTGTGACGTGTTTTTTTACTGCTATATTTAGCTTGTCCACACCCTAAAACCCCCAATTTTTCACGTTGTCCCGTTAGTGTGATTGCATTTCTGCAGGGAGATGTTATTGTCTTATTTATGTGTATTTTCGTGTTCGTTGCCGTGTGTATGTAGTTACGCCACAGGCGCCATATTGGAAATACTTAGAACAAACGTTGCCTCCATATTGATGACGTCATGGGTCAAAGCAGAGGGATGGAATCGGGCACTTCCTTAATTCCAATTTCTCATACAGTGCTGATGGCGTTTACAACACAGGCAAGAATGTGATCACTGTCGTCTAGAGGAAGATGTGTTATTGGACTGAGACGTGAACATCAAGTAGGTGGAATTGCATCAGCACATCTAGGCTCTCTGGTGACTATCGTATCCTATAATGAGCGCTGGAGGTACTTCATACCACCATCTAGCTCCTCAGTCTCTGCAAGCACCACTGTCATTAGACGAGGAAAAAGTTTGAGAGAAAATCAGAAACAACCCAGTAACTGGAATGCAGCCTCTCCAGACGTAAATAATGACTTCAGGCAGGAAAACTATCAGAACACCTTTAGACCCAAAGCAACAAGCAGCCCAAGAGAAATTCACTTAAAAGAAAGTAGATGTTCAAATTGTTGGTTAATGTCACATCAAACATAAGAGTGTCTTCAAAAAATATTATGAAATATCCCCCCCTCAAACGAGGAAAGTTTCGGACAGAGATCGTAAGAAAGGCCCATCAGTCGGTTTCACATATTCACTTCATAAAACACGCTTCAAAGATTCCTTATTTAAGGGTAAACAGAAGATGCCGAAGGCCCATGCCAAAAACAGAAAAACCTTAAGCTGATCCTAGAAAAATTAACAAAAAATGTTTTAAGTTAAATCAGGGTTCAGATGAAGAGTCCAATGCATCAAATATATCTTGAGTTAATTGGATCTGGATATTACTATTGAGAAAGGAAAACCTTCTGAAGAAGTGCTATTAGCATTATTTGTGGAGGTTGTGGAGTTTACGGATCAATGGACGTCACAAAATGGAACTGTATCATCTGAAACAGCACCTCGTCGAACCTCAATTCGTGTTGAACAGACGGTGTTCAACGACTCGGACTGCCAATATTGCGATCAATCTCCCCGCGAATTTTAAGTTAACTGGAACAAGTAATACCCTACTGTTCTTCAATTTGGCTGAACAGTACATTCACATGTGCAAGTAATTATCCAAAAACATAAACATTATCAATTATTAACTATTGAACTAAGTCAAAGAGATTACCACAGATAAACTATCCTCCTACGAAATGAACATCCCGTGATGTGTTTCTAGTCATGTAATGGCAAATAATGCATAGTGCGCAATATTCATCTGCAGAGCACAATAATTCGTACAAGATTGAATGCAGAAAAACAAAATATGCAAAAACAGACTACATAAAGAAACTTTGAAAATTAAAAACAAATGAAATAAAATCGGAACGGTTTAACTCTTATCTCATTACTATGAGGCGCTATTGTTTGCAGAAATGAATGTGTCGCTGTCGGGCGTGGTCGGCACTTGAATGGGTGACCATCCAGGCCACCATGGGCTGTTGCCATTATTCGGGTAGCACTCAGCCTCGTGATGCCAATTGAAGAGCTACTCGACCGATTAGTAGCGGCTTCGGTCAAGAATACTATCATAACGGCCGGGAGAGCGGTGTGCTGACCCCACGCCCCTCCTATCCGCATCCTCCACTGAGGATGACACAGCGGTTGGATGGTGCCGGTAGGCCACTCGTTGCCTGACGACGGAGTGCTCATCATTTAATTAAAAGGGAACAGGCAGGTCTTCAGTATTAGCTGCATCTGTTATGTAAAATTACCAAATAACAGGCAGGCGTTCTTTAATAACAGCCACAGTTAAACGAAATCACCAAATAGAAAACAGGCAAGTCTTCTCTAATATCAACTTCTGTGAAGTAAAATTACCAAATAGAAATCAGACAGGCCGAAAATAATAACAGCTTCAGTGAAGTAAAATTACCAAACACCAAAAGGTAAGCCTTCTTTAATAACAACTCCAGTCAAGTAAGACCACCAAAGAGAAAACAGGTTGGCCTTCATGAATAACTGCTTTAGTTAAGTAACCAAGAGTCTGAATGTGCAGCAGAAGGCTTAAACGCAAGAAGCAGAAGACTACACCAAATTGGAAGGTGAAGAAAGGCTACAACGAGAGGACCGGCCTTCCGCGGCCCTTTTCGTTGTGTACACCCGTAAGAAAACTAGGCTGCCAAACCCAAATACATAGCCTCAGCAATTGCAAATTTTGAAACGCAGGCACCTCCTAAGCCAATATATTCTGCAGAGCGATGACGTCTGCAATGCACGAAGATTATCTCGAAACTGGCACCCGGCCGTGTTAGAAGAGAGAGGTACTTAACTGGTGTTCCAAGACGTTTGGCAGGGACGTCGACTAAAACTCAAGCATTTAGGTACTGCGTGACACGCGGAGTGGGGGGTCCGGCCACAGCATAGAAGAAAAACGTTATCTCTCCAGCTCAGGGAACTCCATCGGCTCACTCAGTTTAAGCTATCCTATTAACAAACAACCAAGGCCAGTATAGAGTCCGGAAAAGCAAGCAACGGACACAATTCAAGGAAACAACAGGTGAGGAAATAGATCAACTAATAAACTGCAATGATCTGAACGGACCTATTGCTATCAATATGAAAATAACAGCTGAGACGTCAAAATCCAAAACTTTTGTGATGTTAACGAGTAGCTTAAGCTTGCCAGGACACAGCACAGCTAAACTGGCTTCAACTCTCTCATTGCTGTGCCATGTCCCTGAGCTGGCTGGCCAGGCTACACACGAAACGGCACTATAAGTCAGCCACGGATTCAAATGGCCCACAAATATGCCCAGCAACCACTCGCTGGAGTCCGTGCCGAAGAAGCTTGCACAGGTCCTCGCCTTAGGCGCTAGGCGGCCTCTCACACCATCCTTCCCCCTTCGTTACCACACCCCAACTCGCCACGCCATAATACGTCCCATTCCCCATCAACAACCTCGAGCAAAGATCTTAGTGGCCTCAAACTCGAGGGACATCACATGACAAATCGAGCTAGTGGCGCCAGGAATTTGAAAGGCCACGCCACCAACGGCGCTACGCCTGACCAATTTTTACCTACCGTTCTCAATGTTATTTCAATAAGGCAATTTACTCTTACGTAAAATGAGTGACCAAGAAATGATCAAAAATGGTTCAAATGGCTCTGAGCACTATGGGACTCAACATCTTAGGTCAACAGTCCCCTAGACTTACAACTAATGAAACCTAACTAACCTAAGGACATCACATATATCCATGCCCGAGGCAGGATTCGAACATGCGCCCGTAACAGCAGCGGGCTTCTGAACTGAAGCGCCTAGAACCACTCAGTCACAACGGCCGGCCATGAAAAGTTATTGTCGCTCCTGTATAATAGTTTTACATCACTGTTTACAACATTGTTGTTCGCGATGTCAGCCAATATTCCTTCATAACAGTTTCTACTTAACTGATGCTGCCTGCGAGTCGTCAACATCTGCATCATCAGTCCAGGTACCTTGAACTTTTAATCACATAGTTGGTCTCAGCTTTCTGATCTTCTTCGTCGTGAGCACCAGTTCCGTAAGTACCAGGTACGCTCGATGTTTGCAGAATTAATTCCAATCTGCTTATCTGGATACAACGACGAGAATAAAACGCTCTTATTTCCATTATCGCCTGACGTAACCTGACGTCTTTAATGTTTTTTATACACTTTAGCAACAGTTATCAGGTTTAAGGCTTACCAACCGTAGCTCGTCAGGTTTCACAGTACACCCGTCCGCTTTACGGCAGTAAATCAAGTTAATTCAACCGCAAACCATCCGTGTGTGGTTTTTACCAAATAATACATGACGTGTGCATTTGTCTCCGTAATCACTGCAATTACGCGGCGGTCAGCACACCGTACATCCACTGTTAGAGTTCTTAGTATTTATACACAACGAAAAATCGCGTTCCATATTTTCTGTTTCACAGTACGTGGTAAGCACTAAACAGCTTGTGCTCATAGCCCAATGGCCGGTTTTTCAAAGTTTTATGAAATGAAATGAGCCTATGGCATAGTTGGCCAGGAGGCGCCATTCGGGGAGTTTCGGCCGCCAAGTACAATTTTTTATTTTCAAGGAGTTCTGATGAATGGGCACCTCAAAATGTAAAGTCAAGGTTCTTTAATTATGGTACACACCGACGTCGTAAGTGTAGCAGTATCCATACAATAACATTTTTAACCTGCCATGAACACCAATGTGTACCAGTACATACGCTGCATGTCAGTCACATTCACACCCTTCATCTCGCTTCCGACTCTTTGTTGATGTCTTCTCTTTCGACCTATCCACATGATTCTATCTCGCTCATACATCCTGCTTCACGTAACACTTTCGAAGAGTCTTAATACATCAATTTACAGTTTTATATAAGATAAAAGCTTCGTGTCACTCTGTCCATAGAAAATTAATTCAAAATACATGTTATCAAATAAGAAAGTATACAACGTTGGAATAATTGAAAATGGCAATCACGTACATAACTATCTGGACAAAAATACAGTTATAGCTGGAATTAAATTTTCAAAATTCGTCGTTAAATAACCTTTCCTATGTTTGATGAAGATAAAAGAGAAAGGAGGTAAGAGAAATTATTAAAGAATGAAATTAAAAAATGTGTATCAGGCTGTAACGTTATCTTGACAAGGCGAATTTACCAAGACGTTCGGGAGAACTGCGTATTAAGTATGTAGTATGTGAGGAGTCGACTCACTCTTTGCGTACAGGAAGTGAATTTGACATTTATACGCGCGATTTTTGGGTGTGAAGTATGTTTGTGAAGCACTTTTCTATAACAGTTATGTTTAAAGTATTTTTGTGTAATATAAATTTCATTTAAAATAAAATACTTTTAATAATTTTATTTTATAATTATGTGATACACTTATTTTTCCGCTAATTTTAAGGTTTTTACACATTAATCACACTTTTTTGAAAAATGAAAAGACGTTAGGACAAGAAGAAAAATAATTTTTTTTTCACATGCAGTTCTTGTATTTTACAATATTGCTATAACTTTCTAAACGTTATTAATTAGCTAACGGAAACTGACGAACTAAAAAAGCATTAAGCCATTCTTTAACACAGCATAAGGAAACTAGATTACCACATTTACTCCACCTCCTCCTCTGCTAATCTACGGGCATCATTATAAATTACGTGTTCTGAGTGTCACTATAAATGACCTTTTATTTCCAGTTATAGCAGATGATCTCTGATTTGGTCATTTAATGACTAATTGTCTTGATATTTTTTATTTCTGCCTTTTTTTGGTGGAGGTTATCAGTCTTCTGACTGATTTGATGCGGCCCGCCACGAATTCCTCTCCTGTGCCAACCTCTTCATCTCAGAGTAGTACTTGCAACCTGTATCGTCTATTATTTGATCAATCTCTGCCTTCCTCTACAGTTTTTGCCTTCTATAGCTCCCTATAATACCATGGAAATCATTCTCTCATATCTTAACATATGTCCTATCACCCTGTTCCTTCACCCTATTTATTGCTGTTACCAGTACCTTACGTGAATAAAGCGCGACAATTGTTCAATGAAATTCACCTTGACTGTGTACACTGGCAAGTTATATATGTGCAATTTTGTCAGAAACTGAAGTTAATATGGTTTTCGCCATATTTTATTTTGTTTTGAAATAAGGTTACAATTGTTCACGAAAGTACTGACTGGTTGTCTGCTGCAACTAGCGTGTATCGTCAAGTCTTTGAAATAAAATTGGTGTGTACTCACATGAGCCCACTGGTTTCCACTCAGAGGAAGCTCGTGACCTTGTATCTCACTTCAGAACAATCTAACGACACAAGAAAGAAGAAAAAATGAATCTCCCTTCTAAGGCATAGGAGTAAGTTCTTTCCTTGAGTAAGATGTCTGCCTTGCGCAGTGCGCAGACAACCAGTTATTACTTTCGTGAACAATTTTAACCTTATTTTAAAACAAAATAAAATACGTTGAAAAGCACATTAACTTCAGTGTCTGACAAAATTGCACATATAAAACTTGCCAGTGTACCCAGTCAAAACGAATTTTATTGAACCATTATCGCCCTTTATTAGCGTAAGATTCTGGTAACAGCAATGTGCCAAAACGGTCGCCCCACATCGCTAAACAATCAGCGCGAGCAAATTTTCCAAAATAGCTCAATATATAGAAGAGTAGGATCGTAAGATCTTTGCCCATCAGGTGCACTTACAGTGCGCAAAGGAGTAACTAGATAGGTTGTGGAGGATGAAGGGTGGTGGGGAGTGGGAACTGGCAGTTGGCAAGAAGGTATCTAGGAAGAGGAGGTATTCAGACAGTTTAGGGAACATGCCGCAGTCCCCAGCAATTAGGAGACCTAGGTCAGTTGCAAAGTCTAACAGGAAGAAGAAGGTTCTGCTGCTAGGTAGTTCGCACATTAGAGGTGTGGGCGAGCAGTCGCAGGAAGTGTTGGGGAGTGAGTACCAGGTAACCAGCATTGTGAAGCCTAGTGCAGGGTTGGCTCAGGTGACTGACAGCGTAAGGATGTAGGAATTTTACGAAGGAGGATCAGGTAGTGATAGTGGATGGAGCAGAAGACAGTCTTGATAAGGACGGGGAATATGTAGTAGGTGGTGACCTGATAAAGATATTTGCTCAAACTGGTGGCACTAATTTCGTGCATTTCGTGCAACTATTCCAGCCTCATGATCGGCCTCATCTTAATGCAGCTGTTAGGCGGGTTAACATGGAACTGGGGGGAGGGGGGGGGGGGTTTATAGTGTAGTGGGTGGTGGTGAGATCACTCATGGAAAAATTCCTGAAGTAGTTGTTGTTAGAACTGCGCCTTCTTTTAGATAGAAGTTAGCTGTTGAAGGGGAGTTCCTCTAACTAAGAGCCTACCCTCAGAGGACGCCATGTTTCCAAGTAGAGAAGGAATTAGCATATTTCATCAAAAAAGGAGATATTACAGAAAGTTAGTGAACTGCTTATAGATGATAACTCTGAAATTATTGGCATGTCAGAGCACCTTTAAATAATTTGCCAGTTCAGAGGCTTCCTTTACTATTATACAGATTAACTGGCTGTTTTTCAAGCAGTTCCTTGGGGGAGGGGGGAGGGGGGGGGGGAGGGCAGTGGCTATGTACGTAAAAATCAGTATTCCATTTCAGTCCAAAGACGTACCAAGGCGCCGCACTGAACAGATATTTGAATGTTGTGCAGGGACAGTTGAATTTAGTGAAACTAAACTTCCAATTATTGTTGTTTATAGGTCCCCTGACTCTCACTTCAGAGCATTTCTGCTCAAGCTACAGATGTTTCTTGATTCATTTTGTAGAAAGTACCAAAACTTACTTATATGTGGGGACTTCAACCTAAATTTTGTATTTGATGAAGCAAGAAAAAGGATGTTGGTACATCTGCGAAATTCATATGATCTGAAGCAGACTGTACTTTTTCCCACTAGACTACAGGGGAACAGTAGCAAAGCCACAGAGAATATTTTTATTCCTTCTTCATTACTAGTTGGGCATTCTGTTGGTAAAAGGATGAATGGACTTTCAGACCATGATGCACAAATATCAAAATTTAAAGGCTTTTGTACTCAAACAGATGTCACATATAATTACAAACTATGTAGGAAAGTAAATCCAACCGCAATAGAGGGCTTTTTAAAGCTTGTCAAGCAACAATAGTGGCAGGATGTTTATAGTGCCAATAACCGAGATGATAAATAAAATACGTTCCTTAACACGTTTCTCACGCTCTTTGTGAGTTGTTCCGCATTAGAACGTTCTAAACTGGGTACTAGCAGTAATAGGCAGCCCGGGTGGCTGACTAGTGGGATATGGACATCATGTAGAACAAAGTGGGAATTATACCTAAATGTTAGAAGTAGTCACAATCAAGTCACAGTAGCCCATTACTAACAGTATTGTAAGGGGCTTAAAAATGTTATTCGGACGTCAAAGAGTCTGTGCAATGCAAATAGAATAGCTAATTCACCGCATAAAATGAAAACAATATGGTCATCTGTGAAGGAAGTGTCTGGCCAGCAGCACAAGGTCGACGATATCAAGTGAATTCGTAGTAAAAATATTTCTGTTATTGATAAACCAGAAATATGTACCGTATTTAACAATCATTTTCCGAGCATTGCTGGTGAATTAAATAAAAATTTTGTTTCTACAGGGAATCATATAATTTTCTTGGCAAATACCTTTCCGAGATGGAAGTCTGAAATACTCCTCTTGCATACAGACAGGGGGGAGATTGAGTCACTAATTAAAACACTGAAGACTAAGGACTCTCGTGGATATGATGGAGTGTCTAGCAGAATATTAAAGTACTATGTTGCTCATTATTTTATTTAGCCATATGTGTAATTTTTCCTTTTGGAATGGTAGTTTCCTGAACGATTAAAGTACTCACTAGTAAAGCCGCTTTATAAAAAGGGAGAAAGAGGTAATGTAGATAATTGTAGAACTACTTCTATGCCATCAGTGTTTGCTGAAGTTATTGAAAATATTGTGTATCTAAGGATAATTGATCATTTTATATCACACGATTTGCTATCAAATCTACAGTTAGGCTTTAGAAGTCGTTTAAGAACTGGAAATGCTATATACTCTTTTGTCTGTGAGGTACTGGTGGGTTAAATAAAAGGTTTCGAACGCTAGGCACATTTTTTGATTTAACTAGGGTGTTTGATTGTGTTGATTAAAAAGTATTGCTCCAGAAGTTGGACCATTACAGAAAATGGGGAGTAGCTCACAACTGGTTCACCTCTCACTTTGTCAAAGGACAGAAATAGGTTATTGTTCACAATGTTGAGAATGGCTGTGATGTAGGGTCTGAGTGGGGGTACGGTCAAGTGGGGGGTGCCGCTGGGATCAGTGTTGGGGCCACTCCTTATAAGATTTTAATGTTTGGATAATAAGTTGCCATCTCTTTATCTAAGAATAGATGACGAATGCAGCTAGCCGCTATCTCTGTGTAATGTCTTGTCTGTATAGACGTGTATCTGTTGCCTTTAAGATCTCTTCACCTTCACACATAAATCTATAAAGTAAGGTCCTCCCTGCTCTTGGCTGATCCGTGATAAGACAGGCGAAAAAATTGGACTAATGGAGGATTATTAGTATTATCACTATTTTCATTCGCTCTCTCTCTTTCCCTCCTTTATCTATGTACATTTTTAGTATGATATTTCATTACGTGAAATCAGCTAAATAGGATCTTTGGTGGAGTCCTTCGTCTTGGTAATCAGCGGCTGCCTTGCTGTAAGAGATCTTTACATTTATTATTACTGTTAAACACTTCAGTCAGACCGGAGAATCAATCGTTGGGACAATTTGTTCCTTTTACAAAAGATTGCGAATTCCAGATGTGTACGAAGCCTTTTTGGACGATTTAACACAGACTCAATGATTGCAGGCTCTCTTCGACACAGCTGAAACTTCCCCACGAACTACAGAGCCAACGTGATCATCAAATGATTCAGAAAAAACTCATTCGTTCATTCACTCCAGAACAAAAAAGTCACAAACCTTAATTATGAAGGAAATTGTGTATTAAATCCATCTCCATTACATGTCCAGATCTCCGGTGATTCCACGCCTTAATTATTTTCCTTTTACAGTCTCTTTCTCTTCAAACAAATCGCTAGCGGCACTAATGTTAATTGGCTCGCTTTAGCGAGAAGAAAAGCAGGATATGTATCTCTCAGAAACACGTCAATCCCTCAACAGATACTCCAGAAGCTGTCCTAGTTACCACTCTAACAACCATGGAGAATGCATATATGCATCTCTGTTATTTCAAAGAATGAACGCACTAGAAAATAGTTTGGCGTTGTCTAGCTGTCGCCGCATATATTACGAGAAAATCAGATCAGATAACTTTTCCAAAGTGAATGGTTTGATTGAAAATGATTAATTGGTGCGTGGTAGAGGGTATTTTCTGTGGGGACATTACAATTCCCCTCGCAGCGAGCGAAGTTCGTGAGCCTAATTTTGATTTACCGAACACACTTCGCGAGCTATCTATTAGTGTGGGTAACCCGGAAGTGATGAGTGTCAGTCCCCCGACTGAAAAAAAAATTATGTTTAAGACAGACGAAGAACAGAAACATTGAAAACAGAAGAAATAAAGTGACAGGCACCGCGGCTGTATTGCTTTTACGTGCATCAAGGTGTTATGTATGCTGTGCACAGCCAAGGAAGATGATCTCTCATGAAACTGTTATCAAGGTCTACCCATTCGGGAACTTCCTTAAGCAGGGAAACCTTGGAAAACCTCTTAAGCCTAGACCCCCAGCCTACGGTACATAGAAGATAGGAAAGCCCATAGAAGAGAAAAAATAATTTTGAAATTGATCGCTAAAGGAAAGATAGGGATCGATTTATATAACGATTTGGAGAAGAGTGATTTGTGCCTCTGGGAAAAAAAAATTTACAATCAATAACTCGAGTTATTTTTTTTATTTTTTATTTTTTATTTTTTATTTTTTATTTTTTTTACAATCTTGTTCCCAGGACAATATCTTGCGGTGCTGAAACTCCCCCGGTTCTTGCATGTCCCCGACGCCCACATTTGTAGTCGGTCTTCTACGCGGCCCACAATGGGAAGAGTAGAAGGGACAGGGATACCAGATTTCACATGCAACATTCATTCCAAAAGAATTAGCAATGACCGAAAGGGAAACTCTTCCTATAAAAGAACTGGTTAGGTTGCACCATACAAGATTCTCCTTTTTGAAAACAGAATCCCTATCGCTTCATGCATCATTTTTCTTACGATGTACTGCAAGGGATTTAGCCATTGACTTACGGTTTCCATTTATCCATTGACTAATGCTGTTGCCGAAAACATCATAATATTTACTCTAGTTTGAATTTTCTTTTAGACTTCGCATCACCACTTGTGCTTATATATCCAAAAATTCTGACACATTTTCTGTCAATGATTTATTCTTCGTAATGTAAAGGATTCATGCAACATGTAGTAGATTTTGGATTCAAATCATCGAATAATGGAAAGTGTGGTTCATTTTATACAAGGACATAATCCATCATTTCCTTGAAAAGTCATATCATTTATCTATACTCATAAAAATTTTATCCTAAATACATATATTTCTCCGCTTGATTGCTGTTATGTAAAAGTTATTAGTAGCGAGGAATGTGGATTCACTTCTTTCATTTATTCTCTGATTCATCCGGCATTCATACATGCACATATATTGAAATGGATTTTCAAACAAAATTCCAAAATGAACAAGGCCCATTAAATAACCACTAATTCTATGAATATTACTTTCTTTTGACATTAAACAATAAATCAAGAACTCTTAGTGTCTAAGTATGACACTTTTTTGAAGTTCAACATCAATCAATTTCCCCTCGCGTTTAATGCGAGTCTCTTACAGAGCATATATGTGTCGTCTATATCGATTCTAACTCTCGCGCCAACGTCAATTGTTTTGCTCGGGAAATTATCTTTGCGGCGTTAACCATCACTCATGATTCACTACTTAACCGCAAAACTTCACTTCACACGTTTACACATCTAAGCGTGCACTTGAAGTTATATATGAACATTCACTGGGAACCTCTTTTGATTATACAGTGTCATTTTCGGGAAATATTTCTTTCTTCTTGAAGGTCATTCAGATCCTTTATAATTCTTGATGACATTAGCAATGCTAAAGTTCTATGTTTATCCAAACACAGGTGAAGCTTGTCTCCACTATCTTCTTTGCAGCACTCGATAGTAATAGTTATTCACTATTTCTACAATCTGTGTCACTGATTAATTATTTCAGTTTAAAGTTGTCTAACACTAAACACACACAGTTTTTTGTTATGTTTTTACGAGCGTTCATCTCTGTCACTCGCAACACCATTCCTACCTATCTTCTAATCTTCATTAAATTTTTTTTCAAGTCGTTATGGGAAAATAACCCTTTCATTTTGTTAGATCCCGGGTATACTAACAGCTAAGCCCCAGGGTTCGGAATTTGTAGAATGATGTATGGGTCAGTATATAATAACTCCCATTTCTCTATACTCTTCTTTATTAAGGATGATTTGGTATGTCTTTTGACAAGTATCTTCTCTCTGACGTGGTACGCCTGTACCCTCTTGATTAATTTGTCATATTGTTGTTTTCTCTGATCAGCCTTTTGCGTCATATTTATGATGGCTTGTCTTATTTTTTCTTCCCAAGGCATCTCCTGAGTTTTGGGCATATGTTCAGTCCAGAAGTTTTCTTCTTTTGCCTCGAACATCAATTCATGAGATGTATATCCAGTGGAGGAGTAGGGCATGTTGTTGTATATCTGCTCAAATTCCTCCACATAATTTGCCCACGCAGTCTGCTTATTATAGCAATAGTTCCTCATAAATCGATTGAACTCTCTAAAATTCTCTCAACCAAATTGCCTTGTGGGTGGTAAAATGATGTTAGTATGTGTTTCACACTGACTTGAGACAAAGCCTGTTTCCATCGGAGTCCCGTGAATATCTTAGCATTGTCTGTTATGTTCGCCTTAGGTATACCAACATGTGGAAGATAATCCCTTGCCAATCTTAATACAATTACTTTGGCTGTAGCCACCTTTATCAGGTATAGCTTTACGTACTTCGTACACACATCGAGAAATGCCAACACATATCTAAAACCTCCTCTTGAAGTAGGTAACGGTCCACACAGATCGCACGAAATTAATTATTTTGGTTCTCGGACTAATATAGAGCATAATGGGTGCTTACTCCCTTTTGAATCCGGCTTTGCTTTTTGACAGATTATGCATTTCTTCAAGACCTCATGCACTCTGCGCTTTATGTTGGCAAGATAACAGTACACACTTATCTTGTCTGCACATTTTGTCGCACCGAAATGTCCCCGGGTTAAATGGGGGAACCATACGAGTTTCTCTATATGCGCCTCAGGTATACAACCACACCAACGGACTTTGTTTGGCCTTCCACAGCGGAAAAATAATACGCCATTTACCAGCTTGTAATAATTTGCCATCTGATCCGAAGGTTGCTGTTGTAACCTTTGAATGACACTTCCCCATTGAGCATCTCTTTTCTGTAACTGTGCCATATGCGCACACAAATTGACGTAGTACATCTTATATGGATTTTCCTGCAGCAGCAAAACAGGGAATTCTGAGTTATTATTTACTTCAATCTCTTTCGTCAAACCCTGTGGTGGCCTTGATAGAGCGTCAGCAGTAATGTTTTGCTGTCCTGGGACATGCACGATCTTAAATTGGTATTGTTGCAGAGCGAGAGTCCATCTAGCCAGTCTGGAGTGTAACAGTTTACACGTTTGTAAAAACTTTAATGATTGATGATCGCAATATACGATAGTCTTTGACCCATATAGATAATAATGAATTTTTTTAAATCCCCAGACGACCACAAGAGCCTCTAATTCTGTCGTCGTGTAAGTTCGTTCACAGTTGGACAAAACACGACTAGCAAACCCAATAGGACAGAAGGTGAGTTGTCCGTTTATCTTGCGTACTTGGAAAAGGCACCCTCCAATACCTACATTCGAAGAATCTGCTGACAAGTAAAATTATTCTTGCATGTCCGGATGGTACAAAAGCGGTGCATTTACTAATTGCTTCTTTATGTCTTCGAATGCTTCTTGACACTCTAATGTCCAGAGACAGGGCACATCGTTCTTCAACAGACTGTTTAGAGCTGCTGCGTTCATCGCCTGATTTGTTACGAATCTTCTAAAAAATAAGGCAAGGCCCATAAACTCTTTTAATTGCCTCCTATTTCTGGGTGTTGGAAACTTACTAATTGCAATTAGCGTCTCCTTGGTTGGTAAAATTCCCTTTGCGTCAATTATATGCCCCAGGAACTTGATTCTGTTTACTGCAAAATGGGATTTCTGTAGGTTAGCAGTTACCCCATGGTTTTGAACACGTCCAACACTTGGTTCAGTAAGGTAATATGCTCCTCCCAAGTTTTCGATGCAATAAGCAAATCATCAGCAAACACTGTTATCCTGCTTCTGAGTTCTGGGCCTAGTGCATAATCTAGAGCTGCTATAAAGATTCCAGCACTAATGTTGAGCCCAAAAGGAACTACGGTAAATTGGGAACTTGTTCCGGAATAAATGAAAGCCGTATACTTCCTTGATGACTCATCCAGCTTGACTTGCCAATAAGAGCTCCGCAAATCAAGCTCGTCAAATATTGGACATCCTGGAACCGTCGTATAAGTTCGTCTAAGTTTTCCGGATGTGTTCTCACTGGAATTACGATTTTATTTATTTCTCTGGCGTCGAGTACCAGTCTAACAGTCCCATTTGCTTTTGGCACGACTAACAATGGGGAGCAGTATGGGCTTGTAGAGGGTTCGGTCAAACCCCATTTCAACATGCGATCTATTTCCTTTTGAACTTGAGCCTTTAACCTCCAGGGAACAGGATAGAAAGTTCTACAATACGTTTCGTGCGGCTTAACGTAGAGATGGCATATGTATCCCTTAATAACTCCTGGCGTTTCATCGGAAACGTTTTCATACGTTAATAATAATTACATTGAGCTGCTTCTTCTGATCTTCGATAATGCAGTCGGATTCATTTAACTTTCCAAACACTAATTGACCGAAATCTTTGTTGACTTGGAACTCATTAATTATGTGCTCTTTAGAATTTTGGGCCGTTCTGATTACTTGCACACTGATCCCACAATTATATTTTCTCGTTAGGCTTTTTTTTTTCAACAACTCCAACTCAATTTCTTGTTTATTAATATTCAACCAAATTTTTCCTGTTTTAAAACCTATTTTGCATCCGTATTGACGTAGGCTGTCGACTTCGATAATGCAATCTACCACCAATTTTTTCACAAAGAATGTGCTTATTATTGCTACATTTCCGAATTCCACACCAAGTAGTGACTGCCCCTTTACATTAGCCGATCGAGCTCCAACGGCGCCAATTATTCTGCAATTTTAACTGGAAACACTGGTACTCGTCTTATATCTCTGATCCTGTTGAATAGTGCCTCCGAAATAACATTTGTGGTTGCGGCTGTGTATAAAACCGCCACTATAGGTACGGTCTCCACAATGACTTGCACTTCGGCTACTGCCACCTGTTCCTTATCCTCATCTTGTGGTTCCTCGGTCAGTTCATCTGCCAGTAATCGTCCATCATTATACGTTAGCATGGGTACACATATCCTGTTGCCCCTCAACCAATTGTTGACCGCTCCTCCCGGGCACGAGGGGGTCCTTACAAGTTTGTTGGATTTTGATTTGTCTGCTGGTTGACATCATCCATCACTTCGGTAATTACCGGTTGATTCGTAGATGTCCGTCCCCTCTGATGTTGGCTATTTGAATTCATTCATCCCAGTTGATTCCACTTTCTATTATTGTTATTATTCCAGGCTTGGGGTCTGAAATTTCTTTCGTTCCCCCACACGGGGTTGTATGTTTTCCCATTCCTGTTGTTCTTTGAATAGCCCCTCGCAAGATCATTGCCGGGGTTTCTCCATTATTTAACGATCTCTGTTCATTCCTTCTAAGTGTCGATCGATCGCCATTGGTATAACCTGTACTTCCACATTGCCTACCGTTTGGCAGAGGTTCTATCGCCCTATATTGGAATCTGTTATCACGGGCTTTCTGGTTGTTCTCTTCGATAATACCTATATGGTCTAACGTCGTGAGGAACGACTCCAAGTCTTTGTCGTTGCCGTAAATCAATTGATTCCGGATGCTAGTTGGTAGTCTTGCCTTAAGTATGTTTATTATGTCTGGCAAGGGCATAGATCTGTCCCAGTATCTCGTTTTACTTATATATTTTTCGAAATACCTTCTAAGGCTTCCTTTCGAAAAGGAGAAAGGCTCTGGGTAGAGCACCTCCTGCCTTAGGCGTTCCTGTACCCCTTCTGACCAGAACTTTGCTAAAAACGCCTTCTCAAAATCATCATATGACGGGCAAACGGAAGTCATGTCCGATTTCCAGATCGCCCCCGAGCCTTGTATATATCTTGTAACAAAACTGCTCTTCTGCCACTCCGACCAATTTTTGGGTAGCACTTCGAATAAAAACAATTGGATGGACTCCCCTTTTGTCAGGGTTAAAAATCTGGAATTGTCGATGCTTTATCATTTTTTCTTCGGCATAGCAAAGGCTTTCGTGATCTCCGTCAGATAAGAATTCAAGCGAACAACCAGCTTGTGGCAATTTAATGTTTGAATCATTTGCACAAGTCGGTATTGTATGTGAATGGGCAGTAACTGGCTCTATAGTCGCTGCCAAGTTCTGCTACTGCCCTGTATTCATTTGTTCTGAGCTTTGTTGTGAAGCGCGCATCGACTCTTCTATCGTTTGTTTCCAATGCTCCAAATCAGCACCTAACTGCTGTCGCACCTCCTCAAGTCCTTTTGCAAACAAATTCTCTTTCTGTTTGCCAGATAAACTCTGGAATGCTGCCTTAACATTTTGCTCAACGTTTTCACACATTAGCCTTTTGTTTTCTAATGTGATTTCGGATAATTTACCCGTTAATACGTTAATTTGGTGGTCTACAACGTCTTGACGCTCTGTCAGATGTTCAATGCTTTCCTTTAGGTTAGTCTGTGTACGTGCCAATTCAGGAAGTTGCGCAATTGGACATGACATGGCGTCTTGCTTTTGTACTAATTGCGGAACCATTTCCACTTGTTCCCGTACAGTATCTATCTTAATAGCCACATACTCCATTTCGACACGTACGCGGTGAGTAGATTCTTCACATTGTGCTTTCACCAATTCTATTTGTGCAGTTAATTTTCGTTCCGTCTCTTCGGCCTGATCTTTCCTTGGTCTTCGCCTCTAACCGCTGCTCTAATTCGGAAAAACTGTCTTGTAACTGCTGCTTAATCTCAGTCTGGACTAATTTCATCTCTTCTTGAGTTTGATTGACTGTCACTAATTGTGCTTTAATATCGGTTTTGAGATTTTCCTGCCCTTCAGTAACTGAGGCAAATTTCGCATTAATGTCGGTTTTCAAAGTATTCATGCTCTCGGTTATCATCTGCATCTGTCTCATGATAATTACCAATGGATCTAATCCCTGCTGCGTACTTGCTGTTACACCTCCAGCCGTGTCTACAGGGCGTTCTGTTGCGGTAATCTGTAGCCATCGGTCCTACAAGACTTCTTACTCCTTCATTATTATCAGTGCTAACAGCTGAAGGCTGATGCGTGCTGCTTTGCTCAGCTTGACTCATCCTAAACATTCCCTAGTTAAAACCATATAAATGTCCTACTGTCACTATAAAAAATTCCCTTCTACTGTCACTATATGTAACTCCCTTTACACAAGAGTACTTCTGTGTCTACTTTCTTAATGTACATATACTGATAAATGCAACTGGGATAGGTCAATCAAAACACTTCCTATATCTAACATGAACACAATTAATCAATGTCCAAATATCAAATAACACAGAAAAGCGTATACTTCAACTGTACTAGCAAGGTTTAATAATAAAAATATGGATCTGGCCTTTTCTCAACGCCCAGCGTGCTGTCTTTCGGCTTTATTTGTAGATCCAATTATATCACCTACGAGTCTTTCCTCTCTTTTCCAAGCGTCAGTTAGGTTAGCTCGTCGTAGTTGACATGAAACAGAGAACAAAATTATTTTAGCAACGTCCAAAAACGTGTCCTGTCGCGGATTGGCCATTATAACATT
Organism: Schistocerca piceifrons; assembly: GCF_021461385.2. Taxonomy (NCBI): domain Eukaryota; kingdom Metazoa; phylum Arthropoda; class Insecta; order Orthoptera; family Acrididae; genus Schistocerca; species Schistocerca piceifrons. Next base: position 592,966,196 of record NC_060140.1, on the reverse strand, counting down.
TTAATGTTCGGACAATAAGTTGCCGTCTCCCTATCTAAGAATAGACGATGAATGCAGCTAGCCGCTATCTCTGTGTAATGTCTTGTCTGTATAGACGTGTATCTGTTGCCTTTAAGATCCCTTCACCTTCACACATAAATCTATAAAGTAAGGCCCTCCCTGTTCTGGGCTGATCCGTGATAAGACAGAAGAAAAAATTAGACTAATGGAGGATTATTAGTATTATCTCTATTTTCATTCGTTCTCTCTCTTTCCCTCCTTTATCTATGTACAGTTTTTAATATAATATTTCATTACGTGAAGTCAGCCAAATAGGATCTTTGGTGGAGTCCTTCGTCTTGGTAATCAGCGGCTGGCATGCTGTAAGAGATCATTACATTTATTATTACTGTTAAACACTGCTGTCAGCCGGGAGAATCAATAGTTTGGACAATTTGATCCTTTTACGAAATATTGCGAATTCAAGATGTGTACGAAGCCTTTTTGGACGATTTAACACAGACTCAGTGATTGCAGGCTCTCTTCGACACAGCTGAAACTTCCCCACTAGTTACAGGGCCAACGTGATCATCAAATGATTCAGAAAAAACTCATTCGTTCATTCACTCCAGAACAAAAAAGTTACAAACCTTAATTATGAAGGAAATTGTGTATTAAATCCATCTCCATTACATGTCCAGATCCCCGGTGATTCCACGCCTTAATTATTTTCCTTTTACAGTCTCTTTCTCTTCAAACAAACCGCTAGCAGCACAAATGTTAATTGGCTCGCTTTAGCGAGAAGAAAAGCAGGATATGTATCTCTCAGAAACACTTCAATCCCTCAACAGGTACTCCAGAAGCTGTCCTAGTTACCAGTCTCACAACCATGGAGAATGCATATACGCATCTCTGTTGTTTCAAAGAATAAACGCACTAGAAAATACTCTGGCGTCGTCGAGCTGTCACCGCATATATTACGAGAAAATCATATCAGATAACTTTTCCAAAGTGAATGAATGTGGATGGTTTGATTGAAAATGATTAATTGGTGCGTAGTAGAGGGTATTTTCTCTGGGGACATTCTATCCTGTTCCTTATTTATATAAATGATATGCCCTCTAGTATTAAGACTATTTCTAAAGTATTTCTGTTTCCTGATCACACTAACTTGGTACTTAAGGATGTTGTGTGCAACATTGACTCGGTTTCAAATAGTGCAGTTCATGACCTAAATTCATGGCTTGTAGAAAATAAACTAACGCTTAATCACAGTTTGACTCACTTTTTACAGTTTCTAACACACAATTCTACAAAACCTGACGCCTTACTTACACAGAATGGGCATAAAATTAGTGAAACTGGACAGTTCAAATTTCTAGGTGTTCAGATGGATACTTAACTGTCTTGGAAAGACCAAGTTCAGGATCTTGTTCAAATATTTAATGCAGCGATTTTTCTTATTCCAACCGTATCTTAAGTGAGTGATCGTTCAACACGAAAATGAGTGTACTTTGCTTATTTTCATTCTCTTATGTCGTATGGTATTCTAATTTGGGGTACCTCTTCCCACTCTAAAACGATATTTTATGGCCAGAAACGGGCAGTTAGTGCAGTAAGTAGTGTAAGTACACGAACCTCTTGTCGATCCCTGTTCACGAGTCTGGGTATTTTGACATTGGCCACTTAATATACATATTATTTACTGTCATTTATTGATAACAGTATTAGCTTATTCCGAAGGTTCAATAGCTTTCACTAAGTTAATAATCGGCAGAAAACCAACCTGCATTTGAATCGGACTTCCTCAACTCTTGTGCAGAAAGGTGTGCAGTATTTTGCTGCATCCATTTTACTTAAGATAGCATTCGAATTAAAATATATCAGAAGTAAGCCACGCGCATTCAAATCGAAACTGGCAACGAACAAACTGCCTTCATTTAGCTTCACAGGCGGTTCATACCTCCACGAATTTAGGGCAACTAAGGTAAAGACGGAAAACATAAAAATGACGAAACTGATGTGTTTCCTCATAGGACACTTCCTCTATTCTGTCGAGGAGTTACCTGAACAATTAAGGTGGTTCTTGCTGTATCGTTGATTGCGTTTATTTAAAATTATGGATTGACTTTTTTCGGGTTCATAAACATCTTATTTTTATCTGTTATTGAAACGTCCCCTTAGAAAAGTTATTGAATTACTGTGCTGATAAATCTCTTACATTATTTGATTTTCAAACAGCTGAGCAAAACTGAACGTACTCAGACATTTCGCTCTTTACCTATTCTGATCAACACTAAATTGGCACACAATACTTTTTAGCGCAACGCAGTCTGACTTTCAATAATCTCTACAAAAGAATGGCCCTGACTAACATCAACCTATACCTTTCACAAATCACTTACCTCACAAAAATCTTCGTTACTCTAATTACTGCAGTACAGTGAGCGCCACTACTGCCAGCTAAATAAAAGATTCAAACTTCTGAAGGCACTACCTACTGATAGGCATAGTTAGCAAATGAAAGATTTTGATAGAGAACTAACAATGTATTTACCTTAATAGTATTCAAAAGTCATAATATATATAGCAGTTCATGACATCCACTCTTACAAATTTACTCTCTCTGATGGACACACGTCCAGATCATCCGCTCTCAAAAATCCGCCATCTCACTTCCCCACATCCTCCACTGCTGGCGGCTCACCTCCAACTGCACAACGCTACGCGCCATTAACAGCCAACAGCCCAACACAACAATAGCGAACATTACAACAGTGCCACCCAGACACAGACTGCACACAGCACAGTCAGTGATTTTCATACAGAGCGCTACGTGGCGTTACCAATATAAAAACCTAAACAGCGTACTTACATAGCCCCCATGTTCCCCACAAAACATTTTACAAATTGTTTTGAGCAGTGGCCAATACAGATTTGAAAAAAAAATTCATAATTACAATAACAAGTAAATCAAATGCACACACATATTCATAAAATGTTGGTCAAAAGCTAAAATTTTCTCACAGTCCATAAAGACAGTCCTGATCATTCATCATAATAGTAATTACAGTTTTTTTCACAAAGTGTCATTAGTAAAAGAAATTGCACACATAAGTAGTGGATTTCCATGCATTCTTGAAGAAGTAGTGTTGTCTTCCAACAGAAAGACAGTGCTGACTCTTGACATGCAGACAGGTAATGGGCCTCAACAGAGCAAACCCACAGCAGAGTCAGTCGAAGCTTTGAAGAATATTGGTAGGTAGGTCATCACAGAGCAGACCCACTGTAGTCCTGGTAGAGATTATGGTATTGGTGCAGCCACCAGAGGTGCAAACCCACTTCAGTCCTTGTGGAAATAATGGTATTTGTGGGCCATTAAAGGTGCAGACACACTTCAGTCCTTGTAGAGACGGCCAGCAGCCATCTGTTGCGACTGTGCAGGTGCACAATCACCATCGAAGAGTCTTGTACTATACAGAAAGTCCATAAACCACCACTTGTGCACTCACAAAGTTTTTGGAATTGTCCTTAGAACCAGAAATGCTGTTAACTAGTCCCTTGCTGAATTATCAACACGTGTGGGAGCACTAACAGTCCTCTTTGTTTTTCACATATTGTGCATATACTATGACCAACAGAAATGTGTGCAGTGAAATGAATGCTTACAAGTTACTTAATTTGATGAACTGGTGTCAATTACAATATTATAACATGAGAATACAATAACAAAGGTACAAAATGCTTCATTAAAGAACATAACAATACAGATAACATTTGTAGTAATACGGGCTTTACTAGAGAATTGAAATAACATAAACATCAGTGTTACAGGAATTATGACATAAGTACATACATAAAAAATCAGAATAACTTTTGAAAGACAACTTCACACATGAGCATTAAAACAAAACAGGATAAATAATGTCTAAACATCTTTAAAAAGAAAATAAAATATTATTAGAAAAATTCTACAACATATCTCTTATTAGCTAAACACATAAAGACAGGAAGAACACAAATACACAAGGGTACACAAACACATAGCGCAATGATACAAAAGGAGAGGACAGGGTTTGTTTTCAGTGTGACATTTGGTACTGCAGTCCACCCCAAAACTTCATTCGAAATATCTTTCCCCTTATTTTAACATTTGTTTCCACCAAAAAAATCCTATCCAAGCATGCTTTCTGTATTTATATGTTCACATTTTTCTTACCTCATTATTTATTTTCCATTATCTTATCTCATCATTTATTTCCAAGAAAATCCTACCTAAACCTGTTGTCCCTGAACCCTACTTTTTTGTTCATATCCTCTTTCAAAATACTTTTTTGGCCAAACCATTTTCTTATAACTTCTCAATGCATTTCTTCCAATTTATCACAACTTGTTCTCTTATGTAGCCTACCCCATCTTAAGCTAACTTAAATCTACTGAGCTCAGATGCTAAACTAAGGGACGAGGCAATGCAGCAGCACAAAACAATTAACACAAACAGCAATGACAAAAAATACAAATTGGCAAAGCCAGCAGCAGTAAATCTAAATTGGCAAAGCAATTGCAATATTACAACTAATATAAGGCACTGTGCAGCAAACAAGAAAAATAAATCAGTAGTAAAACTGGCTTAACAGAGTAACACAAAGTGAAATTCAGTAGCACTATGCCTGGCAAACAGCAGCAGCAAATGCAATAACTAATATCTAAACATGACAAAGCTCAAGCGGAAAACATATTACACTAAAGACAACAATGCAGATAAGGGAAATGTATATTCACATCTTAATGTCTATGTAATTAAAGTTTTGCATCTTAAAAGAAAATTGTGTATGCAGTTCCTGTGAAGGGAAATGTCTTTTTGTGCTCCCTCATTTTTTTTTCGAAGTACATCATAAAATTATTATTTACTGGATCTGTAGACATAAAATGTCTGTATTAGTACATCTATTAAATTTTATTTTAATCAATGCTGCAGTGCAGCTAGAAACTAGAGATTAAACAAAATGAGCAATCTCTCAACTAGAAAGACAATAGATGTAAAATGTTTCTCATCATTTCATTAGGCATTTTAGTAAATACCATATATTAAGAGCTCCACAGTGTAATCATATGTTTTCAAGTTCGAGCATGTCGTATTGGCAATGCTTTCTACAAAGGAATGTCAATAGCGAGGTTAATGGTATCTTTTTTTTTTCACCTAATGGTTTTTTCTCCAGGCGACTCGCACAGCTGGTCGCCCATAACGCATTACGTCAAGGTCACTTAGCTTTCTTACCGAAATATTTACAACAGCAGTTTGCACTACAGTGACAGTCTCATGTAAAAAATTTCATAGGTCGAGAATTTGCGTTACAAATGTGTAGAAACAAAGTCCTATATATATAACAGTGTCCAAAAATTTTTCGTCAGCATTGTAATACATTCATGCATTTACACATATTTCATAACTGTTAAAGTACGATTCTTGGTTTCCACCATCCTTTTTCACAAATCAGCATCCCTAACCACTACTCATTATTCCTTAGCATATTACACATATACATATTCGTCGACATTTATTCAATATTTCATCATAATAAATATGTAGCATAATCAAATTCCTCATATAGCATCAGCTCATTGATCATAAACACACCTCAACAGCATAATACGCATCTTCATCATAATTATAACATCATAACACCTGAGTCAAATCTCAAAAACTTCGCAGATTTCTGCAAGAATTTCAATATCCAAAAAAAATTATCTGCTCATTTCAATAGTGTCATCAACCTCAAACATACTTTAAAATCATGATCCCATAACAAATAAATCATTCAAAGCTGTCATAGTACCACAATGGTTCCGAAAAAATATGAACAGTTCACAAAGTGCAGACAAAGTACAATTTCATAAGTGTGAAGTTATCCAACTGTGTAAGTGCGTAAACATCTGTCACTGACGTAAAAAAAATTTTTGTCTCTTTCAGTTAAATGATCAGATACCTGTGTAATTATGTGTTAGAGAAATATGGTACAGATGTATAAGGTTTTATAAGCAAATACCATATTAGCTAGTGCTCCTTGTGCTTGCCAAAAACATGGTACACAATGTAAGCGTGTACCCCCTGAGGATTAATGTAATTATATCTTCAGGAGTTACAGATTACAGCAATGGAATGAAATGTATCACGGAAAACCTTTGCATCATTCTAATTCAAAAATCTTTAAAATAAATATTTTAAGTACAAAATTAATCACTCAAATACGTGTACTGTAGCGCTAAACTGTGTGTCTTGTTGTAAGATAATCTCTGTGGAACTGTCGTAGTTATCGTCCACCGAAAGCTAAGTTCTGCTGAAGTCAGTGTACTCACCTCCTCATAATAAAAAGTGAAATGCTTTGCTTATAGATATCTTAGTTATTACGCTTATTGCCGTGATGAAGAAAGTACTGTGCTGTCACGTATTGTTGTGCTACGGAAAAGGCTGTCTCATTGTAGCTATACCACATAAGTTACTACTAAAACATGTTTTACTTTCCAGAAGAATTCAGAAAAACTGTGCAGATATAAAACAGTTGCAGCGCAAAAGCAATAATGTAAATTGTGTCACTCATTATTAGCGTCGTGATATAATCGTGTAGCTGTCAAATAAACTAACCACTGTGTCATCTGGTATCTCTCAGAAAGTACTTTAAATCCAGAATGTATTTTCAAGTAAACCAAAACGTTGCATTAAAATCTCATTAGCGGTATATTTTCTAAGTATGTAAGCCTTATAGGCCTTATATAATCATGCAATTAACAAGCAAGAAGGTACACACACAATAACACCGTGTCCTCTGTTCACTATAACAATGCATTCGTAATTTCTGTTTAAATAAGTTCTCTTGGTTCTTGACTGGCTATTTAACTTCAAACATTGTTGCATGTTAACAGATTGTAAGTCTGACAAAGCATACTAGTGACGTGAAGTGAAAAATTTTATATCAAAGACTAAGTTAAAAAGCAGAATATATCTCAATAAACGGTTTTACATGTGAAATGTGGTGCAAACCTTTACTCTTCCTACTATGCAGAGCTCCAGCTTCAGCGGAATTATGTGGTATATGGTACATCGGTAAAGAATACTCAAATTTTTCCCAGTGTTAGCGTCTATGTTATTTTTCTCTGCGCCAGCCGCTGCATGTGGCTGCCTGCGGTGCGAGTCATTGTCTGCTATCTCTTTGTTGGCGTGCATTGTTATTGGTATTAGGAGACCTAACTTCTACAAATTCACCTTGTCGAGAGGGCCCTGCCCTGTTTGAATCCCGCCAGTTCTGATGCAATTCAGGTCTGTCGTTATGATCATATCGTCCGTCGTCATGTCGGTAGATTCCATAGTTTCTTTCTTGTTGGTCACGTGGTGGAGAATTTCTCCCTGAATCGGAACTGTGCACTGGACCATTGCGTCTGAAGTTATTCTGTCTCCCTTGATAATAATTATTTTGGTTCCCATATTGTCTGTTTCTCTGATTGTCTCTGTGATAGTCATTACCGTGGAGAGGTGACCTTTCCCCATAATTATTACTACTCTGCCAACGGTTGTCATACGAGTGGTATCTGTTTTGGCTACGATTTACATTGTAAGAATAGCCTTGCCGTGTGCATGTATTATTTCTGTCATCGCAGAATTGTGACGGATGTAACCTGTAATTGTTGTGCTCCTGTTTTCGCGTTCCGCGATTGTCAATGTCAATTTCCTATTCTTGTAACAGTCCCTGAAAAGATTCAATGTCGTCTTTGCAACGTCCCGCCAAAATAATATGTCGTAAATGTTCAGTAAATTTGATTAAGCAAATGCGGATGAGTTCTGAGGGGCTGTAAGGGTTTGACAGGTGCTGATTCTTGTGCAACATATCTTCAAAATACTTCACAAGACTGGAAAATTCAGATTGCTCGAAATGTTTCATCATTATGATGCTATGTTTTACTCGGTCTTGTGTGGCTTGAGACCAATATGCTGAGAGGAAGGCATGGTAAAATTCTCCTTCACTGTGGCAATCGTGAATGACCGATCGCATTCTTACAGCTGGTTCATTCTCTAAGTAGCCACACATAAATTCTAACCTGTGCTCTAATGACCAGTTGGGAGGAAAACAATGAGAGAATTGATGAAGCCACGCTTGTGGATGAATGTTGTTGCTGGAACTCTTAAATGTTTTGAATTTATGTGTAGTAATAAACCGCTATTAGCCAAAATCATCATGTCGGCGAGTCGCATGTCGGTGATTGTTACGTCGTTTCGGCAGTTCCATCTCAAAATTCGGTGTACCTTGCCAATTTCTTTCATAATTTGCGAAGAACCCTGTGTTATTATTATGTGGCTGTTCCCTATTTCTATGTGCTCTTCCCATATTGGAGCGCAAGTTTCCTCTGAAATATGTAATTCTTGTATTATCTGTGTCAGCTGATCTTGTACTTCCCCGATTTCTCTTTGGTGTTGCGTGTTAATTTGATTCTGATTTTGTTTGAATTTCCTAATTTGTTCGTACTGTTCTGTGTCAGTGAAGGCTACAGGTCTTGTGTCATTCAGATCATCATCCACCTTTGTATATAAGTTAGTGAACTGATCCAAAAGTTCGGCTACTTTCTCCGATAGTGAAATTATTTCCTCAGTGTGATTTTCTGAACCAAGTTTCAGAGTGTCCATTTGTGAAATTGTATCTACTGTGTCCTTTAAGTTTTCCTGGGTTTTTGCAAGTTGCGTAACTGAATCGGTGGATGCAACTGAGTCAATCTTAGCTTGCAAAGTGTCGTGATTTTCATGAGCAATAGTCTGCAGTTCTTTTATGGCTGCTTCGTGATTCTGTAATGTATTTTCATGCCACGAAAAAATTGGTTTGAAATGCTCACAAATGTATGTTTTTACGTCATTACAGACTTTTTGACATTTCGATTCGACTTTATGTAACACAGTAGTTAAATCTTCACGTGTTTGTTCAAGCATGGTGTCTAACCTTTGAAGATTTTGTTCCATTGTGTCTAACTTTTGTAGCTTTTGCTGTGTTTGTCCCGTTTGTTGTATTAATTGTACTAACAATGCACTGGTGTCTGAAACATGTTCCTCAGTGCTTTTCGGCAGTGAATTTACACCGGCAATATTCATATTTTGACAAGCAGAAAATGTGTGTTACCTTATCTCAGAAAACGGTGAGGACCCAATCCCTGATTCTATAGTATTTGCGAGATTGTGTCCTGTCATTTCGGATTCCTGAAGCGAGCCGTTGCCGACCGATCGATCGGTAATGCTTCCCTGTTCACTGTTTCACTATCTACGCCGTTATTTGCCACCCGCTCTATTACCCTAGGCACAATTACCAAAGTACCACTTTGAATGTCTGTTAATTCATTACACAATGGTGCTGATAAGCTACGTTCGTCGTCACTATTATTTCTCAGTTTGCTTTGGAGCCTAGTGTTACGTTTTTCACACACCATTATTGTCACAATATTTCACACGATAACACAGAAAAGTACAATTTGAAGAGCAAAATAAGAAAACACATTAACATTGCACTGAAAATAATATCTAGTTAATTGCAAGCGCAGCTGCGAAATACTTGGTGCAAATCTACATGCATGCCACAACTGTTTTATTGTACAACAATAAAAAAACAACTACAAAGAAAATTCTCTCTATGATTACGCGCTAGCAATAAACAATAGCTACACTAATTACGCAAACTACAAGAAAAAATCAGAAGATTCCAGTGAGGTGTCCTCGGCTAAGGGTCGACTTATGAAACGTCCCCTTAGAAAAATTATTGAATTACTGTGCTGATAAATCTCTTACATTATTTGATTTTCAAACAGCTGAGCAAAACTGAACGTACTCAGACATTTCGCTCTTTACCTATTCTTATCAACACTAAATTGGCACACAATACCTTTCAGCGCAACGCAATCTGACTTTCAATAATCCCTACAAAAGAATGGCCCTGACTAACATCAACCTATACCTTTCACAAATCACTTTCCCCACAAAAATCTTCGTTACTGTAACTACTGCAATACAGTGAGCGCCACTACTGCCAGCTAAATAAAAGATTCAAACTACTGAAGGCACTAACTACTGATAGGCATAGTTAGCAAATGAAAGATTTTGATAGAGAACAAACAATGTATGTACCTTAATAGTGTTCAAAAGTCATAATATATATAGCAGTTCATGACATCCACTCTTACAAATTTACTCTCTCTGATGGACACACGTCCAGATCATCCGCTCTCAAAAATCCGCCATCTCACTTCCCCACATCCACCACTGCTGGCGGCTCACCTCCAACTGCGCAACGCTACGCGCTGTTAACAGCCAACAGCCCAACTCTATAATAGCGAATATTACAACAGTGCCACCCAGCCACAGACTCCACACAGCATGGCCAGTGATTTTCATACAGAGCGCTACGTGGCGTTACCAATATAAAAACCTAAACAGCCTACTTACATCTTATTTTTATCTGTTATTACTTTTATGTTGTAATTTCGGGTACTGACACGTTGCTTGACCTTGGAGATTTGCTCCTCAATTTGGTCCTACGGATCTTGACGTGTAAATAAATAAATAAACCCACTTAAAAAACAAGAAAATTGCATTTCATCACACAACTGATATAAGGTAACACAATTTTCAGCCACCACTTTCGTATAGCACAGCCGCCAGCAGCGCCGATGCCCTTTAGGGGCCCTCTTTCAGAGCTCTTAACACACCGCTCTGCGTAACCGAACAGAACAAATGAAGGGGGAAACTTACGAGAACATTAGACTGAATCTAAAACACGCCAAAACTAAACTGCTTTCCGTTAGCATTGACAGTAATCAAAAATAAACAGGAAAAATGAAGGAGATGACAAGACGATAAAGTAGTGCAATACACCCACTCAAGTATGAAAGGCACCGTCATCTACATTACTTAGATAGGTTTCCATTCAGCACGGCAAGTGATTTTCTAGTATTATTTGATTACTACACTTTATCAGTAATGTGTTGGCACAATCTGATCAGTTTGAACACATCTAACATTGTGAGAATGGGGGCACAGTTGAACAAAATCAGCATATGCAACGTAGTCTTGCTGGATATTGCAGCCATCCGAGCGGTAACAAAATACCTAACACCGGGTAGTGATTTTGTTAAAGTCACCTCCATAATCAAATCGTGCAAAGGCAAAACTCAAATTTCGGCAGCTCACTACGGAATATTGAAGTTTGTTCTACAGGAATTAACTCCCGATGAAACCCTGCAGAGTGCAGCAGCAGTCATTTGCAGGAGGCGAGTGTCGATAAGGACAACAACCACGACGGCTATTCCGTGCATAACTACCTACCACATCGTCACGACGAAACGCAGTCCCACCACCCATTGCTTCACATGGTTCCACTATGCAACACACTTCAGACTGCCGTATACGTCCTTTCACTGGCTACGACTCGCTGCTCACCCTCAGCAGCACCAGAGAGCGCCACCTGCGTTGCAGCACCACACCTTCTCTTCGTACCCTCTCTCCCTCCGATGTGCGTGTGCTCCATGCTGTAAAAGCTCACCATTCCAAAGAGCATACCGCCATCAGTATTCACCTGGTGACAGAAGAATCTTTGGGCGATAAAGTGGGAAGGGGGGGGGGGGAGCTGAGGGGCATTAGTGCGCTTTTAACCCCTATCATTGTACCCACACTTAATTTGATTCAACTGTGCCCTAAATGTTTTGCCTTATGCCTCATCATTGAGCAAGAAATTGATGGGGGACAATCCGCTAACGACCAAACATTGTCCAAGGGACATGAGCAATAACTGTCAGGTAACTGCCCAGCTATCCCTTAAGCGCCGCGACCTCTCCTCCAAAAATTTTCGAAGACCCGATTGTCAACCGCTATCGAAACAGCCTTTCTGCCTCCATTATGCATGTTAATGTTCCTATGATGTGACAGTCTAATGTTGCTTTTAGCAGTCTCCCATTTATGTCTAAAATCGTCTTGGTCGAGCCTCTCGGGCAAAAGATCATTTAACGATCTCATGTTGAGCAAAGGAGAATTAAGAGAGAAGGAAAGCATTAATTATGCTGGTGTCGCTCTGTGCGGCTCACGATTTACTGAGTTAAAAGCGAAGGATAGCCATTTCAGTAAAATGAAGTTCGGGAGACGAGTTACAGTGGGCTTTAACACAAACACAATGGATCAGGAAAGGACACCATGTGTCACCGATATTGTTAACCTAGAGCTTGAAAAGATAATTAAAGACACTTTTCTTAGGACTTTCGAGAGGATCTCGTACTTGCCGACATTGTGGCCCTGCTGTCAGATTCTGGGGAGGAACTGATGGAAATGACTGGTAATGAGAAGGCGACAGGGAGCGGAGCCGGTCTCCTCGATTATGAGCCAAATGCTGAGTGTCTTATGATAAGTAAGAGACTTGCCTTTTGAAGAGACCCACTCCAGCCACTGGCAATCGAAACCTGATCCTGTAGAACGGTTCATAACTTTAAATATTTGGGTGACAGTCTTTGCAGAAGACGCATCGTGTGAGGCATATATCCAAGCGAGGATGCAGACCACAAACACATAGTGCTTCAGCCTGAGTGAGCCTTTCAAATCACAGACTAACAAGGAATTTCAAACTCTAGTACTACAAAACGTATTTTGTTAGGCTATACGATTAAGAAACTTGGGGAGTACGGAAAAAGAACTTAAATGATCTTTTCGTTTTCTAGCGTAAAGTGTGGAGGAAGACCTATACGCCGGCGCAAAATGAGACCTCTGAGGAATGGAGGATCGGGCATATTTGCGGCTGGATGACATCTGCAACAGTCCTAATATCGTAGACAAGTTGAGAACCAAAGAACTTGTATGGATAGGGCATGTCACATGGATAGAAGACCACAGAGCAGGCCAAAGAAAATCTGGGGATATGGAATAGGTGAGGACTTGTTGAGATCGACGTAGAGGCTGATTAGAGAGAGAAAGCAGGGAACTTAATCCAGAGGAAGAGGAGCCTGATGGCTGCGCTGGTCCTCTAAGCCAAATCGCCTAAATAAGGCGGTAAGAAAAAATTGTACTACAAAACCATTAGTCTATAGCTTTCCAAAGCATTACATTAAATTCCTTGTGGTAATAGTAGTACCGATTAAGATACAAAATCTATTAAATCTGGGTTTAGGGAGGTCGTCAGTAGACAAAATGTTAGTATTTTAGGAAACTGTAAAAAGACATGAATTTGAGTAGCACTTTCAGTGCTCAGAATATGAATGAAAAACGTAACACTGTTATCAAGGCTGTCCGCACCTGTTTTCACGTAAATGTAACCCAGGTTATACCAAAGTTTATAAGAAAGGCATGAATTACTGATGGCTTACAGGACTCTTGCAAGATATGAAGGACAGTATACCTGCCAGTCAGGAACAACTCTCATGTTAATGTTAAACCTCATTACAAGACGAACTGCCAAATACCAAAGATAGTAATGGGTGCATCACAACAAATACATTAAGAGAAAGAGATACGAGACGGCAGGGAGGGGATTGGGAACTGATTTTAAACTGAACACAATTGAAGTCAGAAAAAAAATTCCATCAAGTAACATTTGTTTAACAATTATTCAGATCTAGTATGCAACAGGAATACGATCTGAAAATATAAAAAAAAAAATAATCAAGGAATCCTCATAAAAAAATAGGATTATTACGTCTCCAACAAATACATTTATTTAAAAATTACACTTTCATGACTCCTATCAGTATCCATGAGCCTGCTGCCAGGATACATTTAAATTCATGTTATCTGTATCCTCCGAAAGAGTCTGTGGTCGATATGTTACAAAGGTTTATTAACGACACACATTTCCGAAAATTTCGTAATAAGCAAGACCATTCATTTTGGATGAATTCCCTTTGGATGTACCAAATAAAAAGTACTGAAGACTTTCAGTAAGGCAGTGAACGTAGAAAAAAACTACCAGAACAAACGTAACGCTAGAGAATAAAACAGGCAATAAAGAAAAAAGATAGCAAATTATTATTCCAGTAACTGAAATTAATACACAATTATAAGTCCTCCTTGAATGAAAGCCACAATTTTGATATGACTGAAAACAGCAACGACCCACATCATTCTAACAACTGTTGAGATATCACTGTTTCGTTTAAGTGTCTTTTGGGCAGAATAATTTATAATCCTGCCCACCGGCCATGGTAGTACATAATCACACATGACAAAGAAGTACAGCATTCTCAAAATTATTAAAGATGCAGCCGTATATTCTAAGGAAACTTTACTGACACACAGGAAAATATATCTGATGAAGCGGCCAAGGAGATATATCTGATGGGAAATTTTAATACGTAATAGTTTAATTAGTGTGCCACAAATAGTAGTGTTGTTAACTTATATTATAGTAACCTCATCAAATTTGCTTCACATTGATATACGACAGCAGCGCCAAGACCGACAAACAATCATGCAACAATTTTACCGTATCTACTGAGCGCTGATCTGTTACGCGTTAATACCAGCCGTATTTCTTCAGGTCACTGCATTGTGCTAAACTGCCGCCAACGGCTCAGTAGGTTCCGTTGACCATCATACAACACAAGTACGGAACCAGTTGTGTTCAAAGTACACAATATTATGTTAACCTACGTAGTATAAGACAGATAATTAGGAAAGAGAGTTATCTTCATCAAGGAACACAGAGAGGCAAAGAAGATACACAAAAATGAATACTACCTTGCCGAACTGCAGCTGAATGCCAGCAAGACCATGCTTACGGGTATTCCCCAATAGCAATAATAATAATAATAATAATAAACTAAATAATATCTGCACTTACCGCCAGCACAGAACGTTGGTGGAATGAGACAGAACGAGCATGCAACATTCACCATTTAACGGACAATGTCAACAAAACTTCAAGCGCACAGAAGCAGAATGGCGAAGTTCAAACAAGAAATTGCCCACCATTACAGTCCGTTGTGCTGTGGTGAAGTCGTTCCAGTATCTGCTTTCTTATGAAGCTCTGCCTTGCACAATATTATAACAGAGAACGCACCGCAGGTTGGGCGGCTGACAACATACACTGCCCCTTTCGTTACGACCACAGACCCGTTGCCTATACGAACAAGCAGTGGACAGCCAAAGCACACCCCATGCCACACTCTCGCTTTCTCCTCCAGGCGACTCTGCACTGTAAAGTCTGTGCTGTTCCTCAGGTATTCGTTCCTCAGCTGGCGTCGACCCCTGGGAACCCGGAAGTTCGTTCCGACAAAAGCGGTCAAAGAGCAGAAGCTGAAAAGAATATACGAGGGGGGACCCAAAAGAAATCGGATTGTTGTCATAAAAATTTGTTGATGAGCATTTTACAAAATTACTTCAGTCACCTTCAAAATATCCTCCATTACATGCGATGCACTTGTCAAGTCTCTTTTCCCATTGTTGAAAGCGTGTTTGGAACTCTTCAAGTTTGATATTGTCCAGTGCCCTTTGCGAAGCTGTTTTTACCGCCTCCACCTCGTCATAATGGTCCCCTTTTCGCTTTTTTTTCATTCGTGGAAATAGGAGAAAGTCGCACGGGGATAGGTCCCGAGAAAACGGAGCGTGGGGAACGACAGACCACCTCTGAGATGCCAAATAGTGGGTCACTCCTAAGGCCGTGTGTGCTGGAGTGTTGTCATGATGCAGAAACCAGTCACCTGATCGCCAAAGTTCCGGGCGTTTCCTCCTCACATCCTCTCGCAGACGCCTTAAAACATCCAAGTAAAAGTGCTGGTTAACAGTCTGGCCAGAGGGTACGAATTCCCGATGCACAATTTCACGAACATCTAAAAAGACAATGATTATCGTCTTCACATTTGACCTCACGTGCCTTGCTTTTTATGGTCTGGGAGAGTTGGGAGTCCTCCACTGGTTTGACGCTTGCTTGGTTTCTTGGTCATACCCGTAACACCAACTCTCATCCCCTGTAATGACTTTGTTCAAGAAGTTTGGATCACGTGCAATCTTTGTTTTCAAGTCCTGACGCCCATTCATGCGGATGGTTTTTTGCTCCTGTGGGAGAAGGCGCGGAACAAATTTTGCAGCAACACGTCTCATGTGCAATTCCTCACTCAAAATCCGCTGGCACGAACTCCAACCGATTCCTGTCTCTGCTGAAATTTGGTCGATCGTTTGGCGACGATCCTCGTTGATCTTGTGGCAGACCTTTTCAATGTTCTCTTCATTTCGCGATGTTGAAGGGTGTCCGGAACGAGCTCGGTCTTCAACACCCATCTCACTACATTTAAAGCGCCCTAACCACTAGAAAACTTGTGTGCGGCTTATAGAGCCCTCCTGGAAAGCTTCCTGAAGCATTTGGTGTGTCTCCGTTGCAGTTTTTTAAAGCAGGAAACAAAATTTAACACACACTCTTTGTCCTGTTAAAGGTGCCATAACGACTTCGCAGAGGTAACCCGCCAACAGTCAGAGAAACACAATACCACACTTGTACGATCATCTCTACACTGACGCCATCTGAACAGCTGTTTCATGAAGGTCTCTACTAACACCATCTAGCTTGAGAACCCTGCACTACGTCTACGAGTGGCAGCGCCCTCGGAGTCCGGTTTCTTTTGGGTCCCCCCTCGTATACTAGACGATAAGTCGCAACGACTTCTGGCACGCGGGACGAGAAAGTCACACCAAGTAACAGTATAAAGGCAATGTTGATATAGTGAAGGAAGAGACTGATAGAATCATATATGAAGAGGAGATGTCATTAAGAGTATGAGATGTGTGCAGTGTTGCAAGACTTTTAACAAACATTTCCTAACTGATAATAGCTGGGATTATGAGGTTCAATAGGTGCAGCCACGCATTATCTCAAAATAACTATAACAAATATCAGTAATTTATCACTTCACCAGTAGAACTAATGCCCACTACAAAATATTTAAAATAAAGAAGTAAAAATAATTTCTCGTGGTTTATGTTCACGTCACTATAAATCTACTGAACAAACCGTACATCCAATTTAAGCTCCGTCTTCGTCACCTATGAAACTGCCTATACTGAAAAAAAGAATCATAGACATCCTCTGGTAGATTTATGACTAAAACAAGCAAATTTTCCTTGTTAATAATTTTAGGTGTTGCAACTTTCGCTCTACATAAACATTTTAACGAAAGAACTGACAAAACTGCTGCAAGCTTGTACTCCGTCCAGGAATTACCAGCTTCAGCACATCAGGAACTTCGGTCACAGAGTTAGAGAAACAAAACCTACTTGCCAGCCTATGCAACGCAAAGAGAACCATTTCGTCGAGGGAGTCTGCTGTCAAATGTGGAATCATGTTGCTAACTGAAGCATCTACTACTCTTACAGAATCTTAACTGTGTTGATTTAGGTGGTATTTTGCGTGACAGTTATGTGCACGGAGGAAATAAGTGGTAACGGTGATGTCATAATTATTTCAGATGGCTGAAGACATCACCCAGTGACTCAACAGCATTCGATACCTGTAATCAGAATTTACTGTGGGGGAGCAACATTCCATTCTGGAGTTCCATTTTAGGTTCCAAAGGTTTAGTTTTAATGAGAGGGATGTTTTTCCTATTACGCCGCAGTACTGATGATCTAAGCAACTTCGCTTCAACACCTAATCGCCACCGTCAATTCTTCACTACGGAAAATGTTGACTAATATATTCTCAACACAGATGCATTTTTGTAGAACATATTATAGCTATCCACTGAAAATTATATGCAGTAGAACCAACAAAAACAACGATTTACAACCTTGCATAAATAACAGTAAATATCGAAATAATAATAAATGAGTTAAATGGAAGCAAAAGAAATTGCAGGTACTGAGAATTCCTAATAGAGGATCCAAATGAGGGATATTTTCCGTAGAAGTGAATCAAAAGCTGAAATACCACCAATCACACAAACATATACGGTAAATAAAGCTAGATGTCTATTTAAACACAATATATCGGCTAATATGCACCTATAGAGTAAATGCAGACAGGGCGGAATTTTGAAATTCGATACTGGGAACATTGCAGTCATAGCAATCGGACAGTATTTGGAGCGCATGTAAAGGATAGTAAACATGAAGTGAGCAATATAAACGAACAAATGTAGGTGCTACATAAAACTCCAAAAAGTCTCTATCTCAACGTGCTCGAAGAGATTGAAATATACGCTCATCAAGTGAAAAACCCAGACCTACTACTTAATGAGAAAAGTGGTTTTATGCACTGGAATTTTTATGAGGTTTTTAAAAACATGTTTTAGGCCTACTCTTGAATGCAACAGCACGCACCAGTAAGAACCAGCTGCAGCGGAATGTCCCTCAGCCTACTGGCGCCGAGGTGAATTGGGTGCGGCGGATGAGGACTTGGGGTGGCGCTGTATACGTTCTGACGTAGGGAAATCCTCTCCACCATCAATCAACACAAAGAAGAGGAAAGACCCATTTTCGAAAAGAATATATATATGTTTTATTTATATTTTTAACTTTGTTTTAAAATTTTTAAATTAGTGTAAATTATTTCAGTTCATGGTCCACTTTAAAAAAATATTCATATGTTATTTGTTTAAAATTGTCTTCCGAAACTTTGATATAAGGTTCAACACACTAAAAATTGCTTTAGTTATGACCGCGAACCAATAGTTCTGTACTGACAGGATATTCTGCAACTGCAATTTATAATATTTTGGCATTTAATTCTCTTTTTGTAAACTAAAATAGTTCTATGATAACTATCTCTCTCCTGTTAATTATATTTTTAACTTTATCTTACAGGTCTGAAGATGGGCAGCTAGCCTGAAACCGGTCTTTGAAAATAAAAAATAGCTATCGAAGACTGAAATACCATATTTTCATTCAAAGAACGATCGCGGCAAACCAAATTTTGTGGCGGTGTTCGTAGCGACAAACAATTCGCTGTAGAAACGGCTTACGAAGTCACCGCCACACTTTTAATAGCGGGCCGACCGGTCCGCTGGAACAGTGAACAGAAAGATGAAAACCCAAACACTCTGATTAAATAAAAGTCGGTACTTATCTTTATTGACGAAGATACAGAAACACAATAGTGAACTCCGTGTCTACAGAGATCTGTCTAGTTCGAGTCGGAGCGGCTAGGTCAGCGTCGGCTGGCGACAAACAACAACTCTGCTGCGATGAACACACAACTGACTAGCAAGTACACAATTCGGTGGCGAGTATACAACTGAGCGGCGAATACAGAACTGTCCTAGCGCTCGCGACTCCAGCGCTTAAGAAGCCAGAAGCCAGCGGTGGCGCGCGCAGACTTGCGGTGATCTGCTGTCTCGCTGGCGCTGCTTATGCGGACGGCGTCCGGACTTTGATGCTGCCAACCTTTTAGCAGCGGGCTCGGGTGGCATTACTGGCTAGGATATAACACTCCTCCCCCCCACATCGCAGCACCGTCGTTGAATAATGACGTGGCGAGCGTCGACGGCGGGGGAGGGGTCTGGCCGCAGGCGTAGCAGAAGAGACCGGGGCGGAGACTGTTGTCGGTGGCAGTCCCCGGTCCGCACCCCAGCATTGGCTGCGCGGGGCCTCGGGAAACACCGACTGAAAACCGAGGTCAGGGCGCACGCCTGTGACCACCGGCGCAGCTTCTGGTACTGGACGCGACGGGGCGTCGGGACCCACGAAGAGAGGCAGCGTCTCCTGACGCTGCGTCGACGGCTGCCGAGTGGGCGCCGGACAAGGCGCTGCGGTGTCAGACTCCTTGGGGGTGCCCAAGGAAAGCGGCTGCAGGACAGGCTGCACAGCCACCGTTTGGGAAGGCGGCCCGGCTGAGGGGTCGACGTCCATCAGCTCAGAAGGCGGTGGCGACTGAAGAGGGACCGCAGGCGCCGGAGCGACCACCTGGGGCGCTCCCGGATGAAGCTGCGCGGGAGGCATCAACGGGACGGGCTGTCGGCGTGGTAGCGGCGACGGCTGCTGCTGCTGCCCTGGGGGCGGCAGCGAAGTCGGAAGGCGCGGCTGGAACCCGCCGCGGACCAAATCTGTGGACAAAGAACGAGCGGCAGAATCCGGGCGGTCAGCGCGGCGCAACTGGTTCTGATGCCTCCTGTGCCCCCCAGTAGCACCTTGAACAGTATCAAAACCGCGACCCTGGACACGTATCAAGGTACCACGTTCCCAACGACGGCGACCGTGATAAACTCTGAAAAAAACGGCGTCGTTGCGCTGAAAACGCGTGCGATGCTCAGAAGCGGCGGGTCGATCCGGGGGGTGCAACAACCGTAGTAGGGTGCGATGACGACGGCCGTGGAGAAGCTCCGCAGGCGAAGGGCCGTCGCGTGGCGTGGTCCGGTACGACGACAGGAACGTGATGAGGGCCTGCTGACGAGAGTGCGTAGCACGAAGGCGGTACATATGATCCTTGAATGTGCGTACAAAACGTTCCGCTGCACCATTCGATTGAGGGTGGAACGGTGGAGTAAGAACATGGCGAATGCCATTGGCAGAACAAAAACTTTCAAATTCAGCAGAGGTAAATTGTGGACCATTGTCAGACACTAAAACTTCTGGAAGACCCTCAATACAAAAAATTGAAGACAACGCCTGTATAGTTTGTGCAGACGTTGTAGACTGCATGGGCACAACAAACGGAAAATTACTAAATGCATCTATCACGATGAGCCAACGAGAATTCTAATATGGACCAGCGAAATCAATATGTACTCGCTGCCAGGGACCGGCAGGGCGTGCCCACTCAAAATAGCGTTGAGGCGGAGCAGCTTGGTGTTCGGCACACGTCGAACAATCTGTAGACATCTGCGTAATCTGCTTAACAATGCCGATCCATGTACAATGACGGCGGGCAAGCTGCTTGGTGCGGACCACTCCCCAATGACCTTGATGCAACAAGTCGAGGACCTTGGATTGGAGCACTTGGGGAACCACTACACGAAGCTGGTCATTCTCGGTGCGTAACAGCAAAACTCCGTGCGAAACAGACAACAGATGACGTTGCGGATAATAGCGACGAACCACAGGATCCGATATGTCCTTCGCCTTGGACGACCAACCACGTTGAACAAAACGTAATAGTAAACTCAGATGAGGATCCGTAGCTGTCTCACGTGCCACCTGACGATAATCAATCGGAAAATTCCGGAGGGATTGATGCTCATCGGCGTCAATCTGATGGCAAGAGTCGTCAGAGGAATCGAAGACATCATCCGCAGCAATCGGCAATCTAGAAAGCGCGTCAGCGTTTGCATGCTGAGCTGTAGGGCGATACAGTATCTCATACCGGTATTGTGATAACAAAAGAGCCCAACGTTGTAGTCTCTGAGCTGTCCGCTGAGGAACTGGTTTAGACGGATGAAACAGTGACGTCAGGGGCTTGTGATCTGTCACTAAATAGAATGGTCTACCATAGAAGTAGTGATGGAATTTTGTGACACCGAACACAATAGCCAACGCTTCCTTGTCCAGTTGGCTATAATGACACTGAGCTTTGTTGAGCAATTTAGATGCGAACGCAATAGGACGTTCGGTGTTACCGACTCGGTGAGACAACACAGCACCGAGGCCGAAAGAAGAGGCATCACAAGCTAACACCAGAGGCTTGTTAGGGTCGTAATCGACCAGACAACGATCATTCAATAAAGCCTCTTTAAGCTGCTGAAAGGCTGATTGGCAATCAGCTGACCACACAAACGGAACATTCTTACGGCGGAGACGATGCAACGGTGCAGCAATCTGTGATGCATTAGGTATAAATCTAATATAATATGTCAATTTGCCAAGAACTGCTTGCAGTTCATACAGATTGCGAGGGGCGGGCAAATCACGAATAGCTGCTAAATGTGACTGGGAGGGATGAATGCCTTGAGCATTAATAACATGTCCCAGATACTCCAGCTCCGTAAGGAAAAATGAACATTTATCGATGTTGCAACGTAGGCCTGCCTGAGACAACACTTTAAACAAACACTCCAAATTACGGAAATGTTCAGCAGGCGTCCGACCGGACACAACAATATCGTCTAAATAGTTGCAACACGATGGCACATTAGCCAGAAGTTGTGACAAAAAACGCTGAAAAACAGCTGGAGCTGACGTACAACCAAAAGGCAAACGCAGAAAACGGAACAACCCCAACGACGTGTTTATGAAAAAATACTGTTGTGATTGCTCGTCGAGGGGCAATTGCAAATATGCTTCACGGAGATCAATTTTGGAAAAGAAACGAGCTTCCCCTAACTTATCCATCACCTCGTCCGGTCTAGGCAAAGGAAAAGAATCAATGACAGTCTGAGGATTAACTGTCGACTTAAAATCAGCACACAAACGTAACTTTCCAGACCGTTTCTTTATAATAACTAAGGGAGAAGCCCACTGGCTCGCTGAAACGGGTTGAATAACAACGTTGTTTTGCCAACGACGAAGTTCATCTTCTACAGGTGCCCGGAGGGCGTGAGGCACTGGACGAGCACGACAAAATCGAGGCTGAGCATTATCTTTTAACGTAATATGAGCGGCAAAGTTCGCAGCACAACCTAGTTCGTCTTTAAATATGTCACTGTATTGTTTACACAAATCGGTTATGCTGTTTGAGGAACAACAACAGAATTAATTTGCAACACATTGTCTTGGATAGACAGGCCAAACAAGTCACAACAGTCTAATCAGAAAATGTTTACACTGTCTGTAGCGCGGAGCACTGTGAATGAAACTGTTTTTGTATTGCCACGGAATGTGGCAGGCACGCTACATACACCTAACACAGGAATTTGTTCTCCACTATAAGGAGCCAAGGAATGTTTTGCCGCTGAAAGTTTAGGGCGGCCGATAGCCGCATACGTAGCACTATTTATGAGAGTCACCGACGCACCAGTGTCTAATTGAAAATTGAAGGTCTTATCCTGGATGCGTAGCTTCACAAATAGTTTATTACACTGTCTCTGGATCGGTGCAGTGGAGGCGGAAGACACAAAATCAGCGCGTTTAGCGCGTGTTCGCTGCTTACGACAACTCGTGGGGTGGGCGGGTGGAACAACAACTCCCGCTTCACTTGCAGTCCGTACATTACTTTTTACAGCGTTTGAATTACGCTTGGGTCGCATAGCAGAGGGCTGGGTGGGTGGCTTATTGCGAACAAGTTAATTACCCACACGAACCGTGGAAGAGTCTTTAAACGCGACCTTCTGGGCGGGCTGGCTTTGAAGAACATGAATATCCATGGGCTGGGCAGCACTAGAATTGTTCTTGCGTTTACGCAAACAAACAGTCTGGATGTGTCCTTTCCTTTGACAAAAGTGACAAACCGCGTTTCTTAACGGGCAACGTTCACGAGGATGAGCAAGAACACACTTAGGGCAAGACTTAACTCTATCATTTTGCGCACGCGGCTGACGAATGTGTTTAACATGACGCGGCCGGCTAGTGTTTACAGTCTGACTCTGCCGGTGGGGCTGCGGGCGTGACATAACTTGCTTAGCACAGGCAATTTGAGAAATACATGGCTGATCTAACTCACACTCAGCATAGTCAAAAGTATCTTGGGCTTCAATGATGTTCATCACAGTCTCTAATGACGGGTCAGGCAAGTTTAAGATAGCAGCACGAATACGAGAATCTGCAATGTTTTGAGTAATAGCGTCTCGTAGCATGACATCACTGTAGGAAGCTCCACACACACAATTAAATCGGCACTGACGGGTGAGGCCCCGTAAATCTGTTAACCACTGTTTATGAGATTGATGTGGCAGTTTCTTTAATCTGAAGAACTTGAATCTGGCTGCTGCCACATGAACTCGCGACTAGAAATACTCAGCAAGCTTGTTAACAACAACGTCATAGTCTAAAGCTTCTGGCTGGGATTCCGGGAACAACTTACAAAGTAGTCGATAGACTTCCACGCCTGCAGTGGAAATTAAATAAAGCTGCCGCTCAGTACCTGTGATTTTGTGGACTGTCATGTGCGCCTGCAACTGCGCGAAATATGCTCGCCATTCTTCTCTTGATGCATCAAAAGCACGGAAAGGTGGTGCTGCCTGTGCTTGTTCCTTTTGTGTTGAAGGATTAGCCGCTTGTTTGGCGATTGCTTCCACCAGACTTTGTATTTGCTGACTCTGTAACAAGATCAACTGTTGTAATTCGGCAGACATAGTGAACACAAATTAAACCAGCCCCCAAAAGTTTATCGCTATAATTAGTATAACCAGAAACAAGTTGAACCAGCCCTGCACACGAGTTCGGCAGTCCTCGTCGCCAGTTTTGTGGCGGTGTTCGTAGCGACAAACAATTCGCTGTAGAAACGGCTTACGAAGTCACCGCCACACTTTTAATAGCGGGCCGACCGGTCCGCTGGAACAGTGAACAGAAAGATGAAAACCCAAACACTCTGATTAAATAAAAGTCGGTACTTATCTTTATTGACGAAGATACAGAAACACAATAGTGAACTCCGTGTCTACAGAGATCTGTCTAGTTCGAGTCGGAGCGGCTAGGTCAGCGTCGGCTGACGACAAACAACAACTCTGCTGCGATGAACACACAACTGACTAGCAAGTACACAATTCGGTGGCGAGTATACAACTGAGCGGCGAATACAGAACTGTCCTAGCGCTCGCGACTCCAGCGCTTAAGAAGCCAGAAGCCAGCGGTGGCGCACGCAGACTTGCGGCGATTTGCTGTCTCGCTGGCGCTGCTTATGCGGACGGCGTCCGTACTTTGATGCTGCCAACCTTTTGGCAGCGGGCTCGGGTGGCATTAGTGGCTAGGATATAACACCAAATAAGACAATCATGTCTAGTTTCGATAAATGTACATTATAACATATGATTTCATACAGATCACGATGGGCTCGCACTAGTAAACTCTGAAACTATAAACGTCTCTACAAGCAAACATGAATTTACCTATATGTGCTAAAAGAACAAAAACAAATAAACGGTTTTACTAACACTTTTTATATCTTAACATGGCGTCGATTAAGTAATTGATTTTCTCAAACCGATGTGTCCTCATCTAGGAGGACTACTAAATGTGGGAACTGTGAAATACTGATGTGTGAAGGAAAGGAAGGAAATTTCGAAAACTTGTTTTATAATTCCTGTGTGATAAAAGAATACATCCTAAATGTTTAAATAGGAAATCTTTTAATATGTGTCATAAGACCTTCAGATACTGATTTTATTGCTTCATATGGAACAATATTCCATATAAGATTTTTTTATAGATTCAGTGCAGTATGTAATGAATGTTCTTATAATAATTAATGTGATTAACGTTTAGGCCAGTATAGTTCATCATTTTTGTTTATAATTTGTTTCCATTATATAGCAACTTCTACTTTGTCTATTTACTCTCCAATGTTTCTGCCACAGCATTCTTAAGACTTGATTGTAACTTTTTCCGGAATTTATCGAACAAATATTACGGAATATGACTTCTTACTTTTGATAAGAGACACATAATTCTGGAAACGCAACTGCTGATTTTCAGTTCAACTCTACAGGAATGAAGAGATTCTGTGCATAGTTTTAAATAATTGCCTTATCATAGAAACTAGATAAAAATTCTGCGTAGGCTACAGGTAAAATTACATTCGATGCAGGGATGTGGAGTCTCTAGGTATTTCCATGAAATATCTAATCCACTGATATTTCGGTAGTGTACCCTACACGAAAAAAAAATATTTTCTTAGTTCTTTTAATAACAGTATCTAGTTTCACGGACTACATTAATGGACAAACTTCTTAAATGGCAAGATATAAGAAGTGCATGCATACATTCGTTATGAACCAGGGGAAGAGAGTCGTTATCGGAAATTTTTGCCCTTTCAGTGTTTAAAGCTGCTATACGTTCTATCGGCTTGATTTTCCCTTGAATCTAAAAGACTAATCCCACTGAAAGGTACACAAGGTTACGTTGCCATTTTAATGAAATAACGACTTCGCAAACATGCTTCACAAACGCGTCGATGGAAAATCCCTTTGACAAAATTAATTGAGGGACTTCCATTATAAGTCACACGATACTCGACACAAACAGAAACAACACGTCTGACCGTGATGATCTGTAAAGTTAACATTTCTTTGAAGTAGGCGACAGAATTTCTCAGCACCAACCACCGCTGGATAGCGGATAGCTAACGTTTCTGTAAACAGCTTTTGTAAGCTGATTACGCCGCTGTCGCTTCGCACATTGTATTTACCTCCACTAGTCCCCTGCTTTCGCTGTGTTCACCCTCCAATCGCAGCCTTTGGCTTTCGTGAAAAGAACTCGTACCTTGTCACGCATATGTGCCTTAGTTACAAAGCTGTAGATTTGTAGGGCCATGCTTTTGTTTGTAATGCATAAGGCGATTTATGAAACTACGTACGTGGACGTTAGTAAGTAGTAGGCGTACTGGAGAAAAACATTTCATAGCTCCCGTGAAATGTCAAATGCAGGGGAAAAATTATTTTTCTGGCAGTTTCTAATCCTGAAATAAATTTCTCAGTACCAGAACAGTCTTAGAGAAACATTGGTGATTTCCGCTTTAACTAAATAACCAACTGATATTTACATATTTCTTGTTGATTTATTTCTTACTTAAAGTTTAGTGATTCCGAGAGCTCATCGGAATGTTAATATAAAAATTCTCATTGTTTATACCTTCCCCAACAAAATCCTTATACAAGAAACAATAAAAACAAGAGTACTATCAAGTAAAGAGTAGTGCCGGAATTGTAGTCTACGTTCAGTTATAGACCGAATTTCCCTTCTTTATTTATAGGTTTTAATACTGACTTTCGCCTAGTCTCATAAGCTGTCTGTAGCTACATTAATTTATATTTCGGTTTTTTCTTTAGAACTACGTGTTGATGACGTGTATGTGATTTTGAACTATGTACCTGAATTATTGAGCGATTACCCACTATAAGCGTAACCACAATGTTATCTAACACACGCCTCATGAGCTTACTCCTTACTTATACATGCAGCTCCCTCTTTCGTGATATGTGTAAATTTAGTTTTAGGTATCTTACGGTGTTGCTTTTCTCTCAGATAACCGCTTGCTTACAGAGACGATGGGGTGACGCTGCTCCAGTGCGATCTTGCTTCCAACGGTTTTGCAACGGTCAGGTCCATGAAAGTAAACTTTTTCTGGATCCTTTGTCGTAAGACGAAATTTAAATTCCAGGGGCGTGGAGTGTCAGCCCTCAGTAACAACGAAGACAGCGGAATCAGGTATTAATGACACATAGACTACAGCGTAGGTACTGGAGATAGGAGGAGACTGCGGTACGGTCGCGGCTTGACACTGAATTATTGGAGTTTGTGTCCCCTTTTAGCTTCAGTGTCATGCCAGTAAACAGCCCCACCAAAAGAAATGGCATCTGCCAGTGTGTGTAGACGCCTTATTTACGTCACTGTATAACATAACGGATGCAGTCTGTCACTGACGTCAACGACGTCATCTCCGTCGTTGGCGATCGAAGAGGTTTTCAGCCAATTCCAAGACGAAGAAGTAAAAGATCTCTATATGGAACTTGAAAACGTTAATTCATCATTGGAATGGCTAGTAAGAAATAGTATTTAAGTGAGAAGCTACAAGAAAATCAACATTGCGCCGTTAAAACTTGCGGTTTATCTGGGTATAAATGTACTGCACAAGCACCCCGTTTTGGTTTTTTCAATAGTATTTATTGTACCATTAACTAGATTTCGAGCCATTGCAAGCTCATCATCATGTCGAGTTTTTAGAGTAATATTATATCGTGGACCAAGTACAGCCAGACGCGGTTTGTGATGATGCTGCCGAAAATTTCGGAAATTTAATAGTCGGTAACTAAATGTTAATGAAAGTAAAGTTGGTATGTCTCGGGTACTTGCAGTGTACTGCATCGCGATACCTATTGTGAATCCTTCTCATTAATGTACGTGGTCTGTCTGAAAATTAATGCCTCCACCTTCGTAACTCTTCAACAGTTTACAGCATAGGTATGTGGCAGGTATTGGCTTGTTCCGTAGCATCTTCTCTACAGCTCCAGTTGGCGGGAAACCTTTGCATTGAACGGTTGTGTTGTTAAGTATGGAACCCTACGCAGACGGTCGGTCAATGCAATTTAAGCAACGTGCAGTCATTGAATTCTTTACAGCAGAAGGTGTCACCCGAAGGAGACTCATCAGAGAATGAAAGCAGTTTATGGTGATTGTGTTGATGTGAGTACTGTGCGTCGTTGGGCGAGTAAGTTTGAAGATATTGAGGCGAGAACATCTTACCTGCGTGACAAACAAAGAGTTGGACGTCCTGTGACAGCAACGACCGAGTTACGCAAGCAAAATGTTGACAGATTAATTCAGGACGATCGTCATATCGTTACATCACAACGCTGCGAACACTGAAACGAAGCATAACAAGGGTCCGCAAGGAAAAGGAAATATTTTCCTGCAGCATGTCAATGCCAAACCACACACTTCTCGTGCCACCACAGCAGAACTCCAGAGACTGAATCTCACCACCGTACGGCATCCTCCATACAGTCCAGACTTAGCACCATCTGACTTCCATCAATTCCCGATAATGAAAGACGATCTGCGGAACATTATTATGCTTCTGATGAAGACTTTGAGAGGAATGTGAGACTGTGGTTGCGGAAACAGTGTGTCAACTTCTGCCGTGACGGCTTCACAAAACTTTTTCATCATTGGCATAAATGTATCCATTTGGCTTGTGAGAATGTGGAAAAGTGAATATTGGTAGTTAAAGATCACATTCTGAGTATTATTCCTGCGTTTGATTTATTAAAACATTCGCATCTCAACCAAGTTAGTGAAGGTGCAGGTATTACTTTTCATTCAACCCTCGTACATTACCAAGTAATACACACAAATGCTCACATGTCTAGTTGCACTCTGTTTTACGCTTATTTACAGAAGTTAAACACTGAATATAATTACAGTAATATGAAATTCATAGATCCTACACTTTGCTACGTGATTTATGGCGTAAAGTGCATTGTACTATAAAATAAATGTTTACAAGTACAGCCTCATTTGCGTTCTTTTATTGGCAGTACAAATTTTATATGGATAAAAAAGTTACAAAAAAGATATACAAATGGAGTTAAATGTCTATTATTTAATTAAAGACAGACTGTGTTACAGAGTGCCATAGTTGTTACATGACTAAAAGAGTGAAATATTTACCAAATAACTGAAGAGAAAATGAATTACAGAGGGCCTCAGTTGACCATATGACTAAGAGAATATAGTTAATACAGGACGGTGGATACGTCTTAGTATAGTCGTTTTGCCTTTCTGTGGCAGGAAGTTTTGGAAATTCTATGAGAAGAACTTCTGCATAAATTCAGTTGCTTCGTTTAGAGATTTTTTGAGATCATTTTAGCTGTGAATTTAAATCTCTAATCGTTCAATAAAATCCATTTGAAACCGTTTGTCTCCAATGTGTAGCACACAAAACTATCATGGACATCGACAGACTGTTCATGATAAGCAATATGTGATACAATGTTGCACTAATTCAATCTTTTGAGACGTCGGACGTCCGTATCTTCCTTGTAGCGAGCTGCATTATATCTCCCAATTTATCCTAAGATGGAATTAAGCGTGCTTCATAAGCTAGCGCACCAGGTAGAAATGTATTACCATGGCTGGTTTCCCAAGTACCTTAATAATTACGGATGAAAGTCATTTACTCCAGGGTGCTTGTTTCGAGTTACTTAGTGTCCTGCCAGATTCTTCTCACAACACCGTATCTCCCATCTTTTTTCCATCTACTGCCTATTCCTCTCCTATAATAATGTCTTTATTTTATTTCTTTAGGTTCGAGAGCGAGATTAAAATTCAAGATGAAAGAATATGAATGATAAGTGTCACTGATTATCTTGCCATCCTCAGTGAAAGTGAAGGGGAAATATACGATATGTTGAATGGTCTAATGAGTACGACCTGATACGTTCGAAGCAAGGTAACCCGTGATGGTCGGAGTAAAAAGAAGATAAAAAGTAGATAGCACTGGCAAACATGCCATTCTTGGCCAAGAGAACTCTATTAGTATCAAACATAGGTCTTTATTTGAGAAAGAAATTTCTAAGAATGTACGTTTGGAGCACAGAATTGTATCTAGTGAGACACTGCAGGAAACTGGAACAGAAGAGGATCGAACCATTTGAAATGTGATGCACAGAAGATTATTGAATGTTAGGCGGACTGATAACGTAAGGAACGTAGAGGTTCTCTGGCGCATCGGCGAGGAAAGGAATATATGGTAAACACTGACGAGGATGATAGGACATTTGTTAAGACATCAGCGAACTTCTTCCATGGTGCTAGAGGGAGCTGCAGAGGGTGAAAACTGTAGTTGAAGATCGAGAATGGAAGATATCCAAATAATTGAGGACGCGTGTTGCAAGTAGGCGGCATTTTTACCTTAGTCATGATATCTGTTTCCTTTTTTCCTGCATCATTTTCTACACTTTTATGTTTACTGCTCTTGTAAAGTAATGTACACACGGGTCGAAGCTACGCCTCGTTTCTTTGTCTAGAATCTCTGCTGCCTGCAAAATTTTATTCCTCATAGTAATAATTCGTCATCTGTTGAATTTTTTTCTCATTTTTCGGACAATACCAAATGCTCTCTTGAAACCCGGTAACATCCTCTGTGTCTTTCAACGTATCCAGATCCAGTCCCCCTTATTTCCTGCCCATCTGTTATTTCTTCAACCTAAACGTGAAGTCCATAACAAATCAATTATGGTCAGATTTCACATCTGCTCCTGCAAATATGAAAGCTAGTTTTCTAATTTCTGCAATACAATACTGTAACGAATATGAAAACCTGCTGCGTTTCAGGTTTTTTCTTCGTCTACAAATGTCTGAAGTTATTAAACGTGTTGATAAACTTCCACTATGTGCGGAATTCTACCATGGAAAGTTTCATTTTCCTCAGACCATGGGCCCCTACTACTTTTCTTTCCCTTCCAATTTTAACTGTCAGATTTCAGTCCCACGTAATAAACAAACATTCGTCGTCTCCTGAAATGTACTTAAAGAAACTCGTTGACATCATCATACATTTGTGTTTCCAGTCTCTTTACCATGTTGGTAGATAGCAGATAAGGGTAACTGTATATCTAGGAACTGCACCCAATAATCATTGACTATTTGTTAACATTTCACTTATATAATATCCTTATTCAGAAACTCTAGATTTCTGTCTCTGTAGAGTGTGTTCATTTTAACTGAAGATGTTGATATGTATCGAAAAATACACATCGGACATAGTTACAATTCCAATTTGTTTGGTTCGGCAGGGGACATCCAAATATACAACACTCCATCCGACATGCACCCCGTGCTTGGGTGTCGGGGGAAACTTCTAAATCTTCAATGTGAACCCCCCATTTTTTATTGTAGATTACGATTCTACCACAAAATCTACAAACATCTTGTCAGGAGCATTTTCTTCGTTACACCACAGATGGCGCTATAATCGGAGGTGTAGAAATGGGTAGACAGTCGTGACTGAACGACAGCATCTCTCAGTGGCTCTTGAGTATCCAGAGGCACATGGGACTGGATTTCCTTGCTGCGCGGATGGGATACATCGAACAGGGGACTACTCGAAGCGCCACTGCGGCTATGTAGCGAACTACGACGAGTCATAACAGGCGTGCACTGCCACCTGATCTCACACATCGTTCAGACGTATGACACATAGCGGCACTAAGCATTACAATACTTGCGCTGTGGTTGTTGCTACACACCTTCGTATCAGTTGGAGAACAGACGTGCAAGTGGCGATGACTGTTTCAACCATAGAAGAAAATATTGAAGTGATCCTGATTTTCAGAGACTGTAGGAGAAACGTTTAGGCTGCTATTGCATCGTACGCAGAGTGTTTTCCAGAGAAAGCTCCCACTCGCTCGTTGTTTTACAAGGTTGTGAATGCCTTTACGCCTGATGGCAAAAGGAAACGAAGCAAACATATTACAGGAGAAGCTAATGACACAGCCGTAGTAGCGGCAGTTTACCCCAATCCACGGATTAGCGCCCGGCAATTACACTGCAGTTTCGGTATATTCGTAGGCAGCATTGACACCACATTACGTCATCATAAGTGTCATACAAGCCACGTGTCACCGCATCAAGATCCTCATGCATCGATTTCCATAACCAGGTAGTATTTTGAGAATGGGCTCGTGAAAAAATACAAACGTTCTTTGCGAAGTACAATTTCCCAATGAATCTACACTCCTGGAAATGGAAAAAAGAACACATTGACACCGGTGTGTCAGACCCACCATACTTGCTCCGGACACTGCGAGAGGGTTGTACAAGCAATGATCATACCCACGGCACAGCGGACACACCAGGAACCGCGGTGTTGGCCGTCGAATGGCGCTAGCTGCGCAGCATTTGTGCACCGCCGCCGTCAGTGTCAGCCAGTTTGCCGTGGCTCCATCGCAGTCTTTAACACTGGTAGCATGCCGCGACAGCGTGGACGTGAACCGTATGTGCAGTTGACGGACTTTGAGCGAGGGCGTATAGTGGGCATGCGGGAGGCCGGGTGGACGTACCGCCGAATTGCTCAACACGTGGGGCGTGAGGTCTCCACAGTACATCGATGTTGTCGCCAGTGGTCGGCGGAAGGTGCACGTGCCCGTCGACCTGGGACCGGACCGCAGCGACGTACCGATGCACGCCAAGACCGTAGGATCCTACACAGTGCCGTAGGGGACCGCATCGCCACTTCCCAGCAAATTAGGGACACTGTTGCTCCTGGGGTATCGGTGAGGACCATTCGCAACCGTCTCCATGAAGCTGGGCTACGGTCCCGCACACCGCTAGGCCGTCTTCCGCTCACGCCCCAACATCGTGCAGCCCGCCTCCAGTGGTGTCGCGACAGGCGTGAATGGAGGGACGAATGGAGACGTGTCGTCTTCAGCGATGAGAGTCGCTTCTGCCTTGGTGCCAATGATGGTCGTATGCGTGTTTGGCGCCGTGCAGGTGAGCGCCACAATCAGGACTGCATACGACCGAGGCACACGGGGCCAACACCCGGCATCATGGTGTGGGGAGCGATCTCCTACACTGGCCGTACACCACAGGTGATCGTCGAGGGGACACTGAATAGTGCACGGTACATCCAAACCGTCATCGAACCCATCGTTCTACCATTCCTAGACCGGCAAGGGAACTTGCTGTTCTAACAGGACAATGCACGTCCGCATGTATCCCGTGCCACCCAACGTGCTCTAGAAGGTGTAAGTCAAGTACCCTGGCCAGCAAGATCTCCGGATCTGTCCCCCATTGAGCATGTTTGGGACTGGATGAAGCGTCGCCTCACGCGGTCTGCACGTCCAGCACGAACGCTGGTCCAACTGAGGCGCCAGGTGGAAATGGCATGGCAAGCCGTTCCACAGGACTACATCCTGCATCTCTACGATCGTCTCCATGGGAGAATAGCAGCCTGCATTGCTGCGAAAGGTGGATATACACTGTACTAGTGCCGACATTGTGCATGCTCTGTTGCCTGTGTCTATGTGCCTGTGGTTCTGTCAGTGTGATCATGTGATGTATCTGACCCCAGGAATGTGTCAATAAAGTTTCCCCTTCCTGGGACAATGAATTCACGGTGTTCTTATTTCAATTTCCAGGAGTGTATATTCACAAACCATGGTAGCGTTAATCGGGATAACATGTGTTGCAGGACTGTAGACAATCCCTAGTGGTTAAGGCAAGCTATCAAGCTACTTGGTAGGTTAACGTATGGTATGGTATCATTAGGAGCAAACTCATTGGTCAGTATTTTATCGACGGCATGCTGAATGGAACCAAATATTGAAGAACGTTTTAGGTACAGGAACTACGGGTATTATTGTAGGATGTTGCCCTCGACGTTCAACTACGTATGTGGGTTCAGAATGACGGTTGTCCAGCAC
This sequence comes from Schistocerca piceifrons, assembly GCF_021461385.2. Classification (NCBI taxonomy): domain Eukaryota; kingdom Metazoa; phylum Arthropoda; class Insecta; order Orthoptera; family Acrididae; genus Schistocerca; species Schistocerca piceifrons. The sequence continues at coordinate 592,932,275 of NC_060140.1, read as the reverse complement.
ACTACGCAGTTGAAGCACGGGCGGTATAAGATCATGTTTTTCAGTCGTCGGAGGACATGTAGGGGTGGCCCTATTAAATGGCTCGCTAAGTCCTCGGATTTGACGTCATCGCATTTGACGTCGCCAGATTTCTCTCTGTGGGGGCATTTAAAGGTTAAGGTTTACCAGCAAGTGCCAACAGGACGTGCTAACACTCCCGAAGATATGCCTTTGTCGTGTCTTGGGTCATTTAAAAGCGGATCACTAAGTTTGCAGTACTACGTTTGAACATTTACTCTAATTGAAAAAGTAGAGTAGCGTTCACTTCGAGCCACAGCCACAACGGCACGTCGAGTAGCCCTCTGTTCGATATGTCGGAGGATTGCAACGTTGCGAATGAGGTTTCCAGTTCGAAGGTATGACATACTGGCCTGTCCTATCCCCGCAGCATGGAAGTGGGATCCTGCGTGCCATTGGATATTCAAGGACCACTCAGCAGCATGTTGTAAATAATGGTTGTGTACCCATTTCTGTTCCTGCGATTACGGCGCCGTCTGTAGTGAAACAGTGAAACTGCTTAAGACAAAACGTATGTAGTTTCTGGCGTAGAAAATAAATCTGCGATTAAAAATGGGTGTTGTAGTTGAATATTTCAAAGCTGCCACCGCCACCCACTCATGGGGTGATGTGGTGGATTGAGTGTGGTATCGTAGGATGTGCCCCTCCGAGGAGAATAAATTGGAATAGTAACTTTTTTCTATCCGATGTGTAGTTTTCGAGGTGTTTCAGTGTCTTCAGTTAAGAAGAACACGGTGTCTAATGACAATTACTTTTCCTGGCCTATTTAGAAAATTGCTTAGATTGGCGTCTTTCAGACCCCTCTCAGCTTTCTGCAGTACTTATTGTCGCAGCTAACAACGCATTCATTCTAAAGTCAATGCAATGAAGAATGAAAGGAAGCAAACGTTGTACGTCATCATCTGTTATTCCTGTCTGCAAGAAATGATGAGAAATTAAAAATTAGGAACCGTCATTCGATGTTTGCATCAACGAACGATCGTTCACTGGTTAAGCAGTTTCTCAGTCTGACGGAATGAAACACTGCGAATTGTACCCAGTAGTGGCATGAAAGCATCGGTCATTTCCGTCTACGAAAGAGCTAACAGAGGCCGGCTGGAGTAGCCGAGCGATTCTAGGCGCTACAGTCTGGAACCGCGCGACCACTACGGTCGCAGGTTCGAATCCTGCCGCGGGAATGGATGTGTGTGATGTCTTTAGATTAGTTAGGTTTAAGTAGTTCTAAGTTCTAGGGGACTGATGACCACACCAGTTAAGTCCCATAACGCTCAGAGCCATTCGAACCATTTGAGATAAGAGAAGTGATCCAATATCTATGATATATTTTTTGACGTACCGTGAAAGTGATACTGAGGAACCACAATCAGGACCTGCCCCATGGCAACCAGCACTAAGTCCGAAAATAGCAGTAATGCGAACCGCCACTCGTAATTCTCGCACGACTTCCGGAGAGCCACTGGGTAGGCTATTACATGTAGTATTATTTGACTTCCTACAACCATTCAATTCAGAAACAAAACATCACTTATTGACAAAATTACTCTTTTATGGGCCATGAAATAGAAATTGTGTCAGTAGTGAGGATATCGTCGTAGAGAGGATGCTGCATGTTATCTTGAATCGAGGGTCGTCTACAGATGTTGAGGTAGCTTCAGGTTTACCCTAGGAAATTATACTTGCGTCGGTGCTTCCCAAACTGTATATTAATGACCTTGGATACCATATTAATTATAACCTCTTCTTCCAGATGACGCAGCGCATTTAGTCAGTACGACTGTCCTAAGATTACAATGAGATGGAAAGACTGGCGTCTTTTTTCGAAAGTTTAGAGTTGTAAAATAGTAGGCGCTACCCAAAGCGAAATGCGAAAGTGTCAGTTGTACAAAAGCAATATAAGAATAACTTAACAGTTACAAATACCTCGTAGTGACAGTTTATCTGAGTATTATATGTGTCGTCGGAGTTTTTCTCCGTGACATGCCTGAATAAAATCTTGTCCCTTTTCAAACTGCATCACGTCGAATACAACACTCGAGCTTTCGACAGCTGTTCTTGCCAGCTGCTGAAAGCTCGAGTGTTTTATTCAAAGTCACATAGGTTGAAAAGCGAGAAGATTTGTATTCAAGAGAATGAAATGCTCAGTCGCAGGCCAAGAAGGTTGCAGACGTTTGTTCTTGAGTACCTTATTGGGCAAAAGTAATATATCTACAAGGGAAATAGCATAAAAATGCTTATGCAATCCATTCCAGAATATTGGAGAAATAGGACTAATTGGGGACACTGCACATAAATAACAAGTGGAGTGCTAATGGTTACAGCAATGTTTGAGTCTGTGAGTGCGTCATGGAAATACTGAAGTTCACCAACTGGTAGAAAATAGAAGAAATACACCAACTTTCCTGCAAAATACCCCTTATAAAGTCTCACGGACTTTTATGAAGTGACGAATCTAGGCATACACTACAAACTCTTTTGCACCATTCCTGTGTGAATCGGACAGATAACATCAGATCATAACGTGTATCCATCGAAATTTGTGACTGGATTGAGGATTTCTTGCTCAAACAAGTTTGGGACCATAGCGGACACCGTTTAATTCATTGCACTATATTTCTATTGGTCACCAGCCAATCATCTTCGGGTGGTCCACTGAAGTCGCAAGAACGCCTGCTTACAAAGTTTCGAGAACCGGCTTTAAATTATGAGTAGGAATATACACCTCACTAAGTATCGCTTCCGTGGGATGATGAGAATAAGAGTAGATTACTTATAGCAAAAACACAGAAGCACTTAAGCAATCATTCTTTCCGCGTTCCAAACGTGAATGGAACGGGAATATTAAGCCTGATAACAGGTACACTTCAAGGTGTTTTGCAGAGTACACATGTAGATGTGAGTTGCAGCCCCCTAAGAGACATTTAAGCTACCACCTTCCCCGTTGTCGATATGTGAATGGACCGGTACTGAATCCCAGTACGTGGAACAATGGGATGCATACTCTTTTATGCGCTTCGCTGAGGTTTTCGTTGTATAGACAGGTGGACGTCGATGTTATTGTTGACGTTTCCGCTCGTGTTATGGGTGGCTGCTCTCATACAAAGAGCGGCGCAGACATCGACCCCGCAGACACACAGCGCCTCTTTAAAAGGTCATAACGCCCTCGAATTGCGCCCTCGGCCAACCGCTCGTCGCGGGGTTAGTACGTGACGGCATCCCAGCCAAATGGCCCCCTCCCACCGGCGGCTACGTGCTCTGCGCTTACACTCCATCTCATAATCTGAGTAAAAAGTGAATAACAGACTCGGCTTCGAGTTAATGGGCCATAGAGACTGATAATGGTGTGAAAGGAAGAATTCCACCCTGTCTTCCGTAAACAGCGAGCTAATTTAGTTAATTTGTTTACGTACGCCGTACCACAAATATTACTATGGTATCTTGCAGCCATATAAAATTCGAGGCGGTTTCAATAGATCGCTTTCTCTCTACCAGACAGTACGCGAGGTAAATCTTTAGCCGAATTACGTAACATGGAGGTGATATAATAAGGAGAAAACTTACTTGAAATAAATAAATACTAGTGCTGTGAAGTGAGATTTGTGCGGTGGAATAATTAGTCAATATTAATATATTTGCGATGGAATCTTGCTTTCAGTACTTTAATTATCAAGTAAACTAAGATCGCAGAATACTTAAAAAGTAGAGAATACTACGTCTTCAAAAAAGAAACAAGGCTTCTCGCAGTACAAAGGAACTACTACTTTCAACAAAATCTCTTGACTGAATGACAATGGTTTAAAAGTTTATTGTGGACATTACATTTCGTTTCGTTAGACGGAAATACTCTCGGAAAGTCTAGAAAGTCCCGTAGAAACCGTGATGTAACTTTCATAAGCAGTGAAACCAACGACGGCAGACATCTGTGGAATGAAATGGGCACTCCAATGAAAACAATGACGCCAACTGCAGATATCTGGTAATCATACAATCATACTGCGAAAGTCCAGTTACTTCCGTGATATTCCTCTTATATGATATTATAAGTTGGAACGGAAACACACGCCTGTACTTAATTGCTGGTTCACTTACTCAGCTGCAAGATTTTGGTGAAAACGTTTACGGCGTAAGGATTGAGACCCGATTCGAAAAACGAGTGCAATCAGTTCCATAGTAAGCAACAAATCTCGTATCTTTAACGACGAGGCTATTTTTCGGCCAAACGTAAATAACGTTGTAACTACTATCAGTTACCAGTAGGATAAAACCATATCTGTCCAAGATATAGCACATACAGTTGTCAGAGTGGCAAAACATTAATTTAAGTCGCTATGGAACATTTCAGACCAAAGACATATACAAGTTGGCTCGTATTGGCAATGAGGCGGATGTAAGTGCTTTCAGCTCTAATGATATGGCGTGAGTAACGTAACGCAATCATTATCAGATGATAATATGATTGACGAAATAGTTCGTGCTAGTGTACAACGGGCACAATATTTCGGCAGCGACCATGAGGTGCGTTGATGAACTGATTCCCTGGGAGCTGTCGCCGGGTCTGTAACTCCTGTCCCCTCCGCCCTTCCACCCTCCCCCTTCCCCCCTCTTTCGACGGCCTGCTGCCACGTGAATGGTCAGCGCCCAGAAGCGGCCCATGTTTCCAGCATCTCCTTCTCCGTCCTCCCTCCAACACTTCGCTCTCTCCACGTTTCACTCCCACCAATGTGTGCTGACAGTACCTTGGCTGTTGCTCCGCTTGCCGCCAAAGTCAGTTCATTATTTAATACTTCTATCCCCCCTTAATCGGACAAAGTGAAGGTACGTAGATCTTATAAAAGATGTGAGAATGTAATCACTATCACAACTAATCAGCAAGTCTCCTATTCCAATCTCGATGGGTTCTCTAATTACACAATATCGGAGTCAGAATCTTAGTGTGATGTCCTTAGGTTATTTAGGTTTAAGTAGTTCTAAGTTATAGGGGACTGATGACCATCGATGTTAAGTCCCATAGTGCTCAAAGCCATTTGAACCAGAATCTTAGTACGTTCGTAATCCATTGCATGTAATACTGATAGGCAATTTTGCACCACTGCCAACCTTTGAGGTTGCTGTAGTCTGGTGTGCCGCTGATTATCTCAGCAGTGATGACTGGCAGTACATACCTACGTATGTCATACCACTCTGGTAGGGTCTTATCTTTATAGACAATGTGCGACAAAATTGAGCAAACGTAACTGCCACATCTTCCTGAAGTTCCTCTTCTAACAATAAATTTATTGTAAAATTACTAGGTCAGAGCCCACCAAGAAAACCTACCTTTCCAGTAGTCTAGTGTCAACTCTTAATATTTACCAGGCACTAAAAATACTTTGATGATTTTATGGTGTGCCAAGACGTTTTGTAAGCCCTAAGTTGACCATTATCGAGAACGAACACTTACTAGATTATATTCAGTTTAAGTTCCATGGACCAAAATACAGATGATTCTCGTGGGTGTGGAACATGTCAAAAAGTATAACATAAGAAAACATAAAACATTTGAATATGATAAGTACTACCCTGGTAATTTGTCACGAGATAGCCAAAATATGTGATTACATTACAATAAACTGGAACTGCTAATATTTACAGAATTAATATGCTGTCAGAATGAAACATTGTTATGCACTTTTTAAAAAACTTATAGTACACAAAATGTTGACTGTTGTGACCAAGTGTTGTCAAAACTGAAATCTAACGGACATTTTTTTAATTAAGCTGGTCTAATAGTTCCTGTTAAGATATTCATCTATAGAGTATAAGGAGTTGACTATAAAAATTATTTCAATCTACGTTTAAATCATGATTTATCTGAAACCAAGTTTTTAATGGTTGCAGGAAATTTTTTTGAAAATGTGTGTTCCTGAATATTGGACCCCTTTTTGGGCCACGATAAGTGGTGTTAGGTCTTTATGTAGATTGTTCTTATTCCTGGTTTTCCTAGTACTGAGATATAGTTTGGAAATAGAGATATATTACTTGCAACAAATTTCATTAAGGAATTAACACACTGAGAAGCAATGGTTAGAATACAAAGTTCCTTGATCTGGTAAGTACGTGATGTTTTTGAATTTACACCACAAATGATTCTTATAACACACTTTTGCACACTAAAATCTTTTTCTCAGTTAGATGAGTTACCCCACAATATGATCCCATATGACGTAATAGATTGAATGCAAGTAAAGTAAAGTATGCATGTTTTCTTTATATCTCCTATATCTGACTTCATACTCACTGCTAATACAGACTTGTTCAGGCGCTTAAGCAATTCTGTTCTATACGCTTCCCAACTGAAATTATTATCGACATGTAATCCCAGAAATTTAACCCTATCAACCACTTTAATCTGCATGTCTTCGTATGTTATGCACATGCTGGATGGAAATTTCTTACAGGTTCTGAAATGCATATACTTGGTCTTTTCAAAGTTTAATGACATTGAATTAGCTTTAAAACATTTATTAATGTTTTAAAAATTTTATTAGCATTTATTTCTAAATCTGTCCTTGACTTTCTACTTATTGCAATGTTTGTGTCATTTGCAAACAAAACAAACCTAGCATCTGGCGATATAACAGACGAAAGGTCATAATATACACAAGGAAAAGCAACAGACCCAAGATGGCACCGAGAGGAACACCACATGTAATTAAATACCAATCAGATGAAGACTGGCTGCTTACTGTACAGGCTTTTTGCAACAATACCCTTTCTTACCTGTTAGTTAAATAAGACTCAAACCATTTCGCAGCATTGCCAGTGACACCATTATAGTCTAATTTACTTAAGAGAATGCTGTGGTTCACACAGTCAATGGCTTTTGACAAGTGACAGAAAATGCCAGTAGCGTCTAATTTATTATCTAATGAATTAAGCACATTCTCACTGTAAGTGTAAATAGCTTTGCTTCATCACAACCCTTAAGAAACTCTGGCTGTAACTTGGAAAACATATTATTTGCAGCCAGATGCTTAAGAAGACAATTCAACACAATTTTTCGAATCTTTTTGAGAAAGTTTGCAAAAGGGAAATTAGTCGATAGTTTGATGATATCTCGTTATGGCCCTTCTCGTAAAGAGGCTTAACTTTGGCATATTTTAGCCAGTCTGGAAACGTTCCGCTGATAAGAGATCGATTACACGAACAACTTACGATAGCACCCTTTGATTAACTTCGTTGATATGTTATCTTACCTGCTAGAATACGCAGATCTGAATGTAATTTCTGTTTTACTGAAATTGTTTTTAAAGACTGGTCTCGGATACTCCACTGCACTGCTCACCAAACCTGATAACCCCAAGAGCTGTCAGTAACAGAAATAAAGTAGTTATTTAAGAGGTTTTCAACACTACATGCATTCGTTACCAAAGTATATTTATTTTTATAGCTATCTGTTCCTCTTCCTTTTTGGCTGCAACTGTCTCTGTCTTCACTACATCCCATACACTTTTTTTGTTGCTGCCTGATGTGATCATCTTTTTCTCATGATGAAGCATGTTCGATTTCTGGATTACTTGCTTCAATATTTTGCAGTGTTTTTTGTAATGCATTACAATGCTAACATCAGAGCTGTTCCTAGATAGTATATAGAGTCTCTGTTTTGTGCCACATGATGTCTTTATTGCTTGTATAATGCATGGTTTATTTTCTGACTTCTGTGTGAGCTGAGTTACCTTTAAGAAAAAAAAATTTAGAAAGTGGAAGTAACTTTATTAATGAATGCTTTGTATTTTCAATTTTAGTCAGAAGTATTGTAAACTTCTATCGAGTTCATGTCTTTGAACAAGTCCCTGACAATTTTTGACTGATTTATTACTATCCTGTACCCGGAGTTAATAGATTTTTTTATCACGACACGTTTCATCATTTAAGACAAGATGCTGCTTGTCATGATCAGATAGCCGATTCACTGCTGGTTTTGTGATATGACTTCTTTCCGTAGATCTGTCTACAAAGATATTATCGATATCAATGTCAGAGCATTTACATATCCTAGTTGCAAAGTTCACAGTAAGAGCCAAATCGAACGATAGTGTTACTGATGGCAGTAATTGCTCACTGACAGAGCTATTAAATAAATTCACATTAAAATCACCAGCAACCAACATTTCCTTGTTTGTTAATATGACATGGGACAACAGAGAGTCTAGATTTTTTGTGAAGAGGTTAAAATTTCCTAAAGGACGCCTGTATACAGGGTGGTCCATTGATAGTGACTGGGCCAAATATCTCACGAAATAAGCATCAAACGAAAAAAACTACAAAGAACGAAAATCGTCTAGGTTGGAGGGGGGAACCAGATGGCGCTCTGGTTGGCCCGCTAGATGACGCTGCCATAGATCAAACGTATATCAACTGCGTTTTTTAAATAGGAATTCCCATTTTTTATTACATATTCGTGTAGTACGTAAAGAAATATGAATGTTTTAGTTGGACCACTTTTTCGCTTTGTGATAGATGGCGCTGTAACAGTCACAAACGTATAAGTACATGGTATCAGGTAACATTCCGCCAGTACGGACAGTATTTGCTTCGTGATACGTTGCAAGTGTTAAAATGGACCTTTTACCAATTGCGGAAAAGGTCGATATCGTGTTGATGTATGGCTATTTTGATCAAAATGCCCAACGGGCGTGTGCTACATATGCTGCTCGGTATCCTGGGCGACATCATCCAAGTATCGGTGAGCCAGATAGTTACGTTATCTAATGAAACAGGAAGCGTTCAGCCACATGTGAAACGTCAACCACGACCTGCAACAAATGATGCTGCCCAAGTAGGTGTTTTAGCTGCTGCCGCGGCTAATCCGCACATCAGTAGCAGACAAATTGCGCGAAAATCGCTGATCTTAAAAATGTCGGTGTTGAGAATGCTACATCAACATCGATTGTACCCGTACCATATTTATATGCACCAGGAATTGCATGGCGACGACTTTGAACGTCGTGTGCAGTTCTGCCACTGGGCACAAGAGAAATTACGGGAAGATGACAGATTTATTGCACGCGTTGTATTTAGCGACGAAGCGTCATTCACCAACAGCGGTAACGTAAACCCGCATAATATGCACTATTGGGCACGGAAAATCCTCGATGGCTGCGACAAGTGGAACATCAGCGACCTTGGTGGGTTAATGTATGGTGCGGCGTTATGGGAGGAAGGATAGTTGGTCCCCATTTTATCGATGGCAATGTATGCTAATTTCCTACGTAATGTGCTACCGATGTTACTACAAGATGTTTCACTGCATGACAGAATGACGATGTATTTCCTAAATGATGGACGTCCTCCACATAGATCGCGTGCGGCTGAAGCGGTATTGAATAACATATTTCATGACAGGTGGATTGGTCGTCGAAGCACCATACCATTGTCCGCACGTTCACCGGACCTGACGTCCCCGGATTTATTTCTGTGGGGAAAGTTGAAGGATATTTGCTATCGTGATCCACCGACAACGCCTGACAACATGCGTCAGCGCATTGTCAGTGCATGTGCTAACATTACGGAAGGCGTACTACTCGCTGTAGAGAGGAATGTCATTACATGTATTGCCAAATGCATTAAGGTTGACGCAAATCATTTTCAGCATTTATTGCATTAATGTGGTATTTACAGGTAATCACGCTGTAACAGCATGCGTTCTCAGAAATGACAAGTTCACAAAGCTACATGTATCACATCGGAACAACGGAAATAAAATGTTCAAACGTCCCTACGTTCTGTATTTTAATTTAAAAAATCTACCTGTTACCAACTGTTCGTCTAAAATTGTGAGCCATATGTTTGTGACTATTACAGTGCCATCCTTCACAAAGCGAAAAGTGTGGTCCAGCTAAAACATTCATATTTATTTACGTTGTTTGCAGTTTTTTCGTTTGACGCTTATTTCGTGAGATATTTGGCTCGTTGACGATCAACGGACCACTATTATAAAGCACTTCTTATGAAATACTACTTCTGTTGGACAAGCTTCTAAATGCTGCTCTGAGCAAAATTTATTAATATCAATGTTCTTGAAATCAAAACAGTTTCGACAAATGTGGCAAGTGGCAGCCCCTCCTGTCTCCATATTTTCTCTACATAAGTAAGAGGCAAACTTGAATAGTGTAACATCTAACATTCTATATCAGTAGTCACATGACGTTCAGAGAGGCAGATTATATCAACCGGTGTGTTTCACTCTAATTTTGCAACACAGATAAGCAACTCATTAACCTTAGCCTTCGGATATTGTGATGCAATAACGTTAACTGAATTTTTGTGGTTCTGGCTGAATTATAACTAGAGGAACCTAATTTTCCTGTTAATTTTTGAGTATCTCCAGTTTCAATCCGAGGTTGTCTGCATGATTTAGGTACACTAAAATTTTCGTTCTGCCTGCCTGTTTTCATCAATGTAAATTTCATTTTTCACCCTGTCTCTGAACATCTTCTGTTTCTCTCCTCCCTAACCTAAAAAATTGCCGCTCTATAACTTGTAAGCACTACTACTTTACCACTTGTGATTGTGCTCCACCCCCTTAAGTTATTTGCTATTGGCTTAGACAGTTTTCCATTTGCTTTCCTGTTGAGGTGAAGGCCACGCCTAGTACAGTACCACCAGCTGATAGAATTGACAGGAACCACATCGATGTGAGATCCCTTATCTGATCCAGCAGCTGTTCCACATCTAATTAAGTTTAAATAAGGTTGGTCGTGGTGCCTCAGAACAGACACAAGCCCAACACCAGCGTGTCGCTTTGCTGAAGCTCTCTTTATCAGATCATTCTCAATTGAATAATTAGAGTTCCTGTCTGTGCTGTTGCCCGCCCCACCCACTAACGTCGGTAAGTTTATCCTATCACTACGTCTTCACACACCCAGAAGAGTTTTATTGAATGTCTACACCCATATCAATCATTACCATGACCTCGACAGAATTCAGGATCACCTACATGCTACGTAATAGAATGAATCTCAGTCTCGAAGTTGATTTAACGCCTCTTTGTATGAACTATCGAAGTCATTCAAAAATTTGTTTTTGGTGTTGGGTGTTCGGAGGGCGTGGGGAATCGCAATTCTGTTTTTTTTTTTTTTTTCATTTTGCGAAGGTGGTTTTTTTGAGTACTGTATGGCTCTCCAATGGCCTGCAGACCAACAATTCTCAGTACAGCACTTTTCCTAAATAGTGAATGGAAATATATTGAAATGTGCAAGGGCTACAAATCAGTCAATATTAGAAAGGCTTACGTTTTTTGGGACTAAGTTCTTCCTTTTGTTACATTTACTACTTTCCGTCAGAATTTGCCTCGCAATTCCAGAACTAATACGGTCTTCTGCATTCATTTGATCCATCAGTCCCTCGGCAACAGTTCCCCTAAACTCAAGAAGTGGAATCTTGCCATACGGCTCATAGTACCTCTTTTCATTTCCTTAGGAGGTGAAATGCCTGTTGCGAAACGTTTGTAGTTTATCCTCACTATGCCACGAGAGAAAGTTTATTCTACTTCTATCAAAGAGCAAAGTGAGTAAAATAGTTACCTAAAGATAGTATCTTGTTTCTGCAACAAATTTTCTTTCACAAACCTGCAACTGTACTTCCTCCTAACACACTGTTTTCATATTGTTTCTCCAAAGCTTCTTATCCCCCTTGATAAACGTAAAAGTAATGAAGCCTTTTCTGTCCGCAAGAATCCACAGTATCTAACCGCAAAATACTGGCTTCAGTGAGTTGTGTTAATCCACTGTATTTATTCGCTTGAAGAAAATGAGGTATCCACGTTCCCTCCATCCTGGGTCAACTACAGCCTCAGAAAGCTTTCCGCTTTTGCGAGAGTTTTCTCTACAGTTTCAGGTAAATTGATTTCGAGCTCCAATATGCAAATTCCATCAAACCTATTTTGAAAACAAAATCAGAACATCAAGCTGCAGGATTATTAGCATCAGTTGCATTAGCAGCATTGTCTTCATCATCCTGTGCTTCAGTAGCATCATTATCATCGGGCCAATCTTCGAGAAGAGCTGCAAAAGTTTCGTCACCTACACTACTGTCTGCGCACAGAAAGTGGTAAAGTGGACCTGCTGATATTTACAGTAATGCAAACCCTGCCAATATTAAAATGAGCTTGAGGGTTATGAAACCAGATCCACAAAGCTACAGAAATGCAACGAAAAACATCAGAAAAGCTAAAAACAGCGCTTCCATATGAGAACGAAGTCTTTCGCAGTGGCACTCATATGCTAAACATTCTCCGTTTTCTTGTCGCGTCAATTCGGCATAATATCTCGAGATTTCGACGTGTACTGCTTGCATAGCAGTGCACGAAAAGCCCACACACGGCCAGACGGTTCTCCAAAGTACTATAAGGTTTTAATTTATTTCGTAAATAAAAACTATAAATTTATTTCAAAGAGGTGTACCTAAGCTAGTAAAAGATTATACAAGTGCTAGTTCTGAAGAATAAACAACATCTTGGAGGCAGTGAAGCGTTTTCGTTTCGAGATAAACATGTAGTTAAAAGAACCATCAACCGAGGATACAAGAAATATGTTCGCAGTCGGAATAAACAAAGACTGAAAAATGTGGTACTTAGGAGTACCAACAGGCAACAAAGCTATAAAGTACGACAGGACAGAAGATAGGAAAGAAAGGAAACTGAAAAAATGAAAAGCTGTTTTTGTGCTCTCTACGATCTGGATGCACATTTGTGAACCCGAATTTAGAAGAATAACCGGCAAATAAAAATTATCATAAAATCCAGGATGTACTCCTCAATTGATATTACGATTTCTAGCTTCACCAAGCTTACATAAGAAAGGCGCTTGCAAAAACCGCTCCCAAGTCAGGAAAGGTCTACGAGATACTGGCACAGATCATCCGGCTCGAAGCACCGCCGTCTGCCACCTCTGGCGAAGCACTCCAGTCATTACTCGGCCTGTGGACCGTGCGATAAGCCCGCAGCACCATCTCGTTACGTCGCTGCCGTCGGATCTGCGGCAGCGTGCCGGCTCAGCGATACGCCGCCAAGCCGATGACTCGCGCACTCTAGGAGATGAGCGCGTCTCACAGTCGACTTGCGGATCCTGTGTTACCGTCCTATAACCCTTTCACAATAGCTCAGAAATGTTACACTAGTATTTGAAATCTTTTCCACGATTCTATCATACTAGGTAGGCAATCGTCCGCGTCTTTGATTTCAGCAGCAGCCGCAATGGTCTGTTCGAATGGAATATTACAGGTTTTTTCAGATGTTATCTTTAATTAACACTAGGAAAGATTGGTAAAGGTTACAAAGAAAGACATGTTTGAATTTTTTGCAGAAGTGGGACGAACTTCACCCAAACCAAGACATTGTAAATTGCGATACATTTATTACTGTATTTCACATTAACACTACTGGCAGTCGTAAGTACACTATCAGACGTCACAATAGTAACAGCATTAAGGCAGCCTCAATAATACACTAGTGTGCCAAACGTCAGAACGAAAGCAGCTTCCCTATTGTGAGTCACCAGCAAGTAATACTTCTCGAAGAAACTTGAAGCTTACATAGAAAGGATTCCTGCATTATAGTACAGATGGTAACTGAAAGAAACATGCAATGACACGAACAGAAATGACGTTTCTATTCAAAGGCAATGATTACAGTGAAGTCTACGAGACTCTTGAAGGTGTCCTGCATAGCAGGGTATGGTCCTGAATGGGGTGTGTGATTACCATGGCGACGATGCATTTTTTGCAATGTGCCTACAAGCTGGCTACATCGTGTAACGGAACTGAAAAAATGGTGGGCTGACAGTAATTTGGAGCCCGCGCGTCGGAAACGGGCGCGCTGGTGTGAGACTGCCCAGGAGTGCACCCTGATGCCATCTATTGGCGAAACTGGGAATTAGCGCTGTCTCAGACAATGCGCTAAGCTCTCGGAGTCAAATGTATTCTTTTTCTTGGTAATTATAAGTTATTAGTGTATGATTTAATGTTATAAAGCGCTAGTAGTAAATTATTATGACTGGTATGAACTCCAGGGTAATAAATATAAATATTCTTAAATACTAAATGATTTCGGTGAAAAGGTGGCAGGGGAACGCCCCCACTCTTGGTGATACGAGCGTAGCTAGAGGTAGCTGGAGACACAGGGACTGAACAATGGGATGGCCAGGGGAGTGTTGACGTGAGCGGCCGTGCGTAACTGTGCTCACGCAAAAGTGATTGTGCAACAGCGAAGAGGCGAATATCGTCGCCGTTTGTGGAGTAGAACGCGACGAATGGTTGTCGAAGCCGTCTCTATGCCACTGGGGCTGATTGTAAGAGTTCCTGCGCCCAGATTTTATGGTGGACGTGCAGTAGCTTATACGAGTGCTACAGCTCGTAGTTCCAGCCGCCATTAAGGGCATGAGGCGTGAAGAGCTGCGTTAGCCACAGGTATCTCACCACCAGCACCGACACGTCTACCCAAGGCAAGACTGCTTGAAATTGTTAAGTCGAACTTTGTATACATGTAAAAGGAGAATACCAGTTTTCTTTTGTGCAAGTGCAGAGGACAGAATATAGTAATGAGTATAATTACGACGCATGTTGTTCATTGTAAAGTGTAGTAACCTGAAACATAGTGTAGTGAAATCAGACTGAGGCCACCATCGCCTCTTTCATTTACAATTCTTTTGGTTGTAGAATACTTTAGCGTTTAAGAATGTAGAAAAGAGCAATGGTCACACCAGAATGAGTCGCCTATTTATAGTTACTTAAATTTTTCTGAGTAACCTTTCAAGTAAAGTCACTTAACTAATTCTATAGCAATTGTCCAAAGAGTAATATCCCAAAATCATTAAATAAGTTGAAGGGTAGAAGTTTGTTAACCTAAGTTGCTTAAATTGTCTTGGTGGTAATTACCAAGCCAACTCACAGAAATTGAGAGAGTATTTGCTTTGTAGAATCACCTAGAATGATCAGAAATAGTAATATTCAGAATTAAGTTTAAAATTCAACTCAAGTCATTTCACTTTGAAACGAGCCAAAAAATTGATTTATTCTTTGCTCCTTCAGAGCTGGCGACCGTAGTTATAAGTATTTTCAGGAGGATTCGACGGTAAGTCTGCTGCTCTCGTCGTGCTGATAGGATTATCTACTGCTGCTAGCAGTGGTGATTGGATACATAAGCTCACTACCAAGTTAAGTGGGTCAGGTAGGCAGTGTTACCGTGTGAACTGTAGGGCACTGTAGGCCGTGGATCGAACCCGTTCAATCATCACAGCTCTTTGAGAAATAGTCCGGTTAGGAGTGTACTGATCCAATAGGTAAATACTGGCGAGTAACGGTCAAAAATGTATACGCAAGTGAATTTAGCAAGGTCCATGTAGCACCTAGTTAATGTGGTGTAATGGCGAGGGTAGGAGTGGAGTAAAAGTGAGCTGAGCTTGTGGCAGCTGTGCTGTCTTCAAAGATTAATAACGCCAGAATTCACTACTAACTCTTACCATTAGGGCTGCGCTATTTACGGTTAAAATACGTAGCAGTAAGCGCAAAGGCGTGACAGCTACAAGTCCGTATTGGCTTTATACATACGGAAGTAGGAAGCGGGTCATTCTGTCAGTGGAGGGGTTAAAACAATGGAGTCACTTGAGAACATACCCCATTTACTGATGGAAAGATTCGGCGGTTCGGTCGCATGTGGCGACCGTGACAGGACTTACCAAGTTTGTAGAATAATGGCTGCAATAAAAGTGTTTTATATAAACTTGTAGTTTCAAGAAAATTTTAAATTTTAAATTCTGTTGTAGACAAATATACCACAATTGGTAAGTTCAAGACGAATCTTTCCATCAGTAAATGGGGTATGTTCTCAAGTGACTCCGTTGTTTTAACCCCTCCACTGACAGAATGACCCGCTTCCTACTTCCGTATGTATAAAGCCAATACGGACTTGTAGCTGTCACGCCTTTGCGCTTACTGCTACGTATTTTAACCGTAAATAGCTCAGCCCTAATGGTAAGAGTTAGTAGTGAATTCTGGCGTTATTAATCTTTGAAGACAGCGCAGCTGCCACAAGCTCAGCTCACTTTTACTCCACTCCTACCCTCGCCATTACACCACATTAACTAGGTGCTACATGGACCTTGCTAAATTCACTTGCGTATACATTTTTGACCGTTACTTGCCAGTATTTACCTATTGGATTAGTACACTCCTAACCGGACTATTTCTCAAAGAGCTGTGATGATTGAACGGGTTCGATCCACGGCCTACAGTGCCCTACAGTTCACACGGTAACACTGCCTACCTGACCCACTTAACTTGGTAGTGAGCTTATGTATCCAATCACCACTGCTAGCAGCAGTAGATAATCCTATCAGCACGACGAGAGCAGCAGACTTACCGTCGAATCCTCCTGAAAATACTTATAACTACGGTCGCCAGCTCTGAAGGAGCAAAAGAATAAATCAATTTTTTGGCTTGTTTCAAAGTGAAACGGCTTGAGTTGAATTTTAAACTTAATTCTGAATATTACTATTTCTGATCATTCTAGGTGATTCTACAAAGCAAATACTCTCTCAATTTCTGTGAGTCAGCTTGGTAATTACCACCAAGACAATTTAAGCAACTTAATTTAACAAACTTCTACCCTTCAACTTATTTAATGATTTTGGGATATTACTCTTTGGACAATTGCTATAGAATTAGTTAAGTGACTTTACTTGAAAGGTTACTCAGAAAAATTTAAGTAACTATAAATAGGCGACTCATTCTGGTGTGACCATTGCTCTTTTCTACATTCTTAAACGCTAAAGTATTCTACAACCAAAAGAATTGTAAATGAAAGAGGCGATGGTGGCCTCAGTCTGATTTCACTACACTATGTTTCAGGTTACTACACTTTACAATGAACAACATGCGTCGTAATTATACTCATTACTATATTCTGTCCTCTGCACTTGCACAAAAGAAAACTGGTATTCTCCTTTTATATGTATACAAAGTTCGACTTAACAATTTCAAGCAGTCTTGCCTTGGGTAGACGTGTCGGTGCTGGTGGTGGGATGCCTGTGGCTAACGCAGCTCTTCACGTCTCATGCCCTTAATGGCGGCTGGAACTACGAGCTGTAGCACTCGTATAAGCTACTGCACGTCCGCCATAAAATCTGGGCGCAGGAACTCTTACAATCAGCCCCAGTGGCATAGAGACGGCTTCGACAACCATTCGTCACGTTCTACTCCACAAACGGCGACGATATTCACCTCTTCGCGGTTGCACAATCACTTTTGCGTGAGCACAGTTACGCACGTCCTGTCACGTCAACACTCTCCAGGCCATTCCATTGTTCAGTCCCTGTGTCTCCAGCTACCTCTAGCTACGCTCGTATCACCAAGAGTGGGGGCGTTCCCCTACCATCTTTTCACCGAAATCATTTAGTATTTAAGAATATTTATATTTATTACCCTGGAGTTCATACCAGTCATAATAATTTACTACTAGCGCCTTATAACATTAAATCATACACTAATAACTTATAATTACTAAGAAAAAGAATACATTTGACTCCGAGAGCTTAGCGCATTGTCTAAGACAGCGCTAATTCCCAGTTTCGCCAATAGATGGCATCAGGGTGCACTCCCTGGCAGTCTCACACCAGCGCGCCCGTCTCTGACGCGCGGGCTCCAAATTACTGTCAGCCCACCTTCACTTCAGTTCCGTTACACATGCCCCACTTCTTATTGAAGTATCTAACAGTGATAATTCAATAAGAAGTCTCTCCTATAATGAATCTGAAATTTTCGTTAAGCTTTTTACCAAGGGTTTTCCCTTTCTTACTGATACACCTCAGTACTTATATTACTTATTTAAAATTAAACACCAATTCTTTCTATCTTTCCTGCTAAACATTACATAAATGATTTACATATATTCTTTACAATTTTCTTACATATAAACACAGTACACTTTAAACATCTTTTTTACAAAAATTTTAAATACACTTCTTTTATCTCAGGCAATTAAAACACACGTTAAGCGCCTATTACTTTATAGCCCGTCCTTTTCACTTTACCTCCTCACTTTTCTACCTCTTCCACAACACTTATTTACACATCTATTAAGGCTTTCTTAGAAGCTCAGTCTTTCCCAGTCTGTTTAGTCTCTACTTAAACTAGAAGTTTCATTAGAATACTGCCACATATTTTAGTGAACATTTACCTTTCACATAGAACAAAAGAAACAAAACTATTTACATATTGGTTTACTTTAATATTTATTTATATATTTATTTTCAATCTGGTAGAATTCGTGGTTCATACCTTTTGAGATCCACTATGTTTCTTACTCCCAGGCGTTTGCCTGTTAATGGGTACTCTAAATAATAAGCATTCACATTGGGTATGGACACTATTTTAAACGGTCCAATATATATATATTTAAATTTGCTGATCTCGTTATTAATTTCACTTGACTTTTCATGTGTTTTTACATGAACGAGATCACCTATTTTGAATTTAGGATTCCTTACTTTTTCGTCATGACGACGAATTCTCGCATCTGCTTGTTTTCTCATCTTGTCTTTTACTAAGTTCTTTTTACTATCATAATCTAATTCAACTCTATCTGGAAATTCTAGTAGGTCTTCTACTAGACTTTTACTTCTCGTCTTTTTCAGGATTTCTTCTGGAGTAAATCCAGTGCTCTCGTTTGTTAATGAATTCATGATTTCTTCGAATTCACTCACATACATGCCCCACTTCTTGTGGTTGCTATGGCAGTACGTCCTAAATAACCGACCTATCTCACGCATATATCTTTCTGCCGGATTGCTTGATGGGTGATAAGCTGAGATATGTACCACTTCTACCTGTTTCTCAGTTATCCCACCCTTCCACATTTTTGAGCAAAACTGAACACCATTGTCTGATAGTATTCTCTTTGGCTTCCCTACTTTCACAAAATAATCACACACCATTTTATCATACACAGCTCTGGAAGTAGCTTTTCTCAAGGGATATAGCTTTATATACTTTGAGAAAAGTTCAACTGCTACAAATATGTACACAAAACCCCCCATGGTTTTCGGTAATGGTCCAAAGATATCTACTGCTACTATTTCTAATACTTCATCAGGTTTTATTGATTGCATGGGCCCTTGATTAGTTGCATTTGTTACTTTCGCCTTTTGGCATAGATCACAAGATCTTATCCTCTGTGCTACCCTTCGTGCCATGTTGTTAAAGGTAATGCATTCATCTAACTTATCGGTACACTTCCGTGCACCACAATGGCCATATGCCAAGTGAACATAATCTATCAGCACTTCAGTGTGTTGTTCCGGCCAACATACTCTCCACTTCCCTGGATTATTTAATCTTTGAAGATACAGTACACCTTTATGTATTTTATATGAAGCCCTTATGTTAGTTGCGTCCGGATTGTCAAACTTGACCTTTACCGACTTGAGTGCATCATCATCACTTTCATATCTTCGCATATTCCGACATATTTCCCTAATTTTTTCTCTTCCTTCCGCTTTTTTGAAGTAATTCACCTCAAAAACATCTTCCCTATTCTTTACACTTTCTAGTGTCTCACATCCTTCCGGTAATCTCGACAAAGCATCCGGTACTGCATGTTCTTTCCCTTTAACATACTTGATCTCTATATCAAATTGTTGTAAAAACAGCGCCCATCTGGTCAACCTGTTATGTAACAATCTGCAGTCCTTCAAAAATATTAAAGCTTTGTGGTCTGTATGGACCACAGTCTTATGTCCCCATAAGAAAAGTTGAAATTTCCTAAAACCCCATACTATAGCTAAAGCCTCCTTCTCTGAAACCGTATAGTTTCTTTCGTACTCAGACATGGTTCTACTCGCAAATGCTATTTGTCTATGAGTTTTTTCCCCATCTATCATTACCTCCTGAAATATGGATACTCCCAATCCATAACCTGAACTATCTGTTGCCATGTGGAATGGTTCACACAGGTCAGGGTGCCATAACTTTATGTTTTTAGCCAAATTGTCTTTTAGCTGGTTGAATGCTGTTTCACATTCCTCAGTCCACATATACACACTGTTCTTCTTAAGTAGGTTGTTCAGATGTGGGCTATTGAACTCCTGATCATCCACATACTTACGATAAAAGGAACAAAGTCCTATAAACGACTTTAGTTGTTTTTTATTCTTGGGAGCCGGAAAATTTCTTATTGCTTTGACTTTATCGGGATCCTTTTCAATTCCCTCTGGTGTTACTATGTGACCTAAAAACTTTATTTCTTTCTTCACAAATTCCCATTTTTTCAGGTTCAGGGTCATTCCTCCTTTAATTAAAGCTTTTAACACCCTGTCGCATAACTCCATGTGCTCTTCCCATGTCCTTGTAGCAATTAACAAATCATCTACATAAACCGTGATTAGCGAACTAAGTTCACTCCCTAAAATTTTGTCTAAAGCCCGAATGAACACTGAAACGGAAGTATTTAGGCCAAATGGTACCACTGTGAAATGGTAGCATTTGCCATTGAATAAAAATGCCGTGTACTTCCTAGACTCCTCACTTAATGGGATTTGCCAGTATCCTGCTGTTAGGTCTAAACTAGTCATGTACTTTACACCATTAAACTTCTGCAATAAATTATCTATGTTCTCTGGACGATCCAACTCCCTCTTCACTACTTTATTCAGAGTATGAGCATCTGTCACTATTCGTACACTTCCATCCTTCTTACCTACTATCACCAGTGGGTTATTATATGGGCTAGAACCATTTTATCTATTTCTTTTTGAACTGCTTCTTTCTTAGACAAGGGTACATTATATGGTGGTTTAAAGAAAGGTTCATGCTCCTCTACCTCCATGCAGTGCTCATAATTTATCACTCGTCCGAGTCTGTCCGAAAATACCTCCTGATTTTCTTTCAGAATTTGCCATAGATCCTCCCTTTGGTCATCAGATAGTCCTTCCGTTTTATCCACTACATTTCGAAGGAGTGTCTCCTTATTTCCATCTTCAACTATCTGCCTCACCAGACACCAATCGAATTTTTGACCTATTCCTGAATCATGATCATCTCTAAATTCTACCCATCTCAGCTGGTTCTCTTCCATTACTCTAGATGATTCAAATGGTATTTCTAATACCGCACTATCAACTTTACAAACTATTATCCCTTTGTCACAATCTATAATTACTTTCTGTTTTATTAACCAGTCAATGCCTAAAATGATCTCGGCACTGAGCTCTGGAACTACTAAAAATGCATTCGAAAATTGCTTGTTTTTTATCTTAAATTCCAACATCACTTGATGTTTAACAGGTTTACTACATTTCCCTGTCTCCCCTATTACTTTAACACCTGTTACTGGCATCATGACTACTCCTTGTTGCTCTTTGATCATCTCAAAAAATGCGTGCGAAATAGCACTTATTTGAGCACCCGTATCCAACAATACATATAAATCGTACCCACATACATTAATGGGCAGGATTGTTTGCATCCTATTGTCCTCTTTCATACTTTCTTTATCTTCCCATAATAAATCCTTTTCCACCGCCAAGTTTTGCCATATTATTTTTCCGGTTTTTATACTGACCATTCCATCTGGAGGTTTCTTTCTCCTTTTCATCCTAAATTCTTTCACCACTTTTTCCAATAGTCCTTCGTCTAGGCTCTTTAATGCCATCTCGTTCTCATTCGAATCTGTCATACCTGAACTCTCAGTTGCGGAATCGGAAACTTCCTCTACTTCTTTTTCTCCCTGGATGCTTTCTGATGATTCTGACGATAATTCCTCCTCCTTACAAATATTACCTTCATCGGATTCAAATAATTCTCGCAAATTATAATCCATTTCTCTACTTTCCCTTTGTTGGATAGTACATTCGCCACTCTTACTTTCATTATTTTCCCCTACTAATGGAATTCCAGTCTCACTCAACTCATTTGCTTCAGTACTACAGGGATCACAACACTGTTTGTCTTGGTTAGATACACTTTCTCTAATTTATTTAAAAGAATCTTCATCACAGTCATGTACTCTTGCTGTCACTAGGTACACATCATAATCGGTATGGCTCTCTAACACTGTCATATTCGCGTCCAAATTAATCACTTGAGTGGAAGATCTTTCTAATTGTGCTGGCTGGCTTTTGAGCTGATGTACATATTCTGCATACGAGGTAATTTCTGAATCGGCATGCGTCTCTGCACTATGCCCCTTTTTCTTATTCACCCTTTCCTCTTTAATTACTTCTCGATGCGATTCGTCGACTATTCGTACGAACCTTTTACCATAAGTCACATCACTCCTACCTTGCGCCTGCCTCTCTGCACAGTTGCCATCCCTACCGACAAACAACGCCTTCTCTGACTCTTCCATCATCAATTCGTCACTCTGACCTCGAATTGCACTTATTTCATTCACGTGAGCCTTCACATCCGACAGATATTCTTTTCCTACTTCATTTCCCTTAATAATTCCTCTCTGCTCTCTCTCCTCTGTTTGTATCCCTGCATTATACTTCGCAAAGTTTCGTTTATGTAACTGCTCTTCAGGCGAACGACGCACTATCCTACTATAGTACTGACTACTCCGATCTTCCCTATATTTGGGCCATTTCTTTCTTTCCGCGCGCGTTAGGCCCTTGACCTGCGCGGTATTTAGTTTTCCTGATTTTGATAATGCATCCCGTTTCCCTGATAGTGTCCTCTCCCTCGCTGAGAGTTACCTCCTCGACCTCTTCCTCTCATCACGTTAATTTGCGGTTCATTCCTACCACCTTTTACTATTCCATTCTGATTTCTGAAACCTCGAAACTCTCTAGTTTCACGCCACCTATCTTCATTCTCGATTTTTTCTAAAAATTCATCGAATGTTCGATGAGTGCCTCCTACATAACGCTTTGAATCGTCAGGTAGCTTTTTCCACAACACCCACACTATCTCCGATTCTGATCTACGATCTTTAAGATACTCCAAACGCTTGAACCATCCTTCACAGTATTCTTTCATGAGCCCACGCCCATGTTCTGGCATTCTGGCGACAACGAATTCTCTCCACAACCTATCCCTCTGTTGTGTGCCCCAGAATTCCTCAAGGAACTTTTCTTTGAAGTCTGTAAACTTCAAATTGTCGATATCCAAATTCAATCCCCAACGTTTAGCATGACCTGCTAAAGCGTCTATTACTAAATTAATTTTTTCTTTATCCGACATGTCTGTTGGTAAGACACGTTCACAATTTTTTGTAAAATCCATTGGATGCCATCCACCTTGTTTCTTTTGGGGATCGTATTTTTCCTCCCTACTCAGTATTTCCGATTTTTGCATTACCAATGGGATACCACTACAGTTAAGAAACGTCTGATTCTGAACTTGCTGACTTAACAATTTTATCTCATTACGCAGTGTATTTTCCTGCTCCTGCACACATGCATCAAAACTCAACATGGTATTGCGCTGTGTTTCAATATCAGCTGCCGTTTCTTTAACAATCTCTTTCTTTACAACTGGTACTATCACCTGTAATTTACTTTCAATTATCGGTTGTAATTTTTCACTAACCAAAGGTTCCACTGATTTCTCTATTCTCTGAATTTCGGTATCAAATCTTTTCTCTATTTCTGTGACTTTTCTCTGAACATTTGTTATTTCAGCCCTAATGCTATTTACTGACTTCTTTACCTCTGTGACACGCTGGCTTTGCGTATTCAAAATATCTAAATTGGCTTTTATTTCACCAGATAGGTTTTCATCCAGTTGGGATATATGACTAGCCATTTCTGCTTTCAAACTAGCATTCCCTTCTCGAATTTGCGCCATCATACTATTTAACAAACTTGTTAATTCCATATCCTCTCCCTTGTGACTTGCATCCACAGATACATTGGGTTCACTTTTCACTACCTTTGGTTTCACTTCCCGTTCCTCCTGTTTTGTGGGTGTGGATTCATCTATAGGATTTTCCAACCCTACAACAGTATCTATGGTCCCTAATTCTGGGTCTGACCTTGTAATGTTTTCGTCTTGCTTGTTACTATTCGACTCCATCTTATGCTGCTGTATTTCGTGCCTAATTGAAATGTTGATTAAACCAATTATTACTTGTTTAACTCCTACTATTGGACTTTCTTTTGCTGCTTTGCAGGTTGTCGTCTTGAACTTACCAATTGTGGTATATTTGTCTACAACAGAATTTAA
The DNA here is from genome assembly GCF_021461385.2 of Schistocerca piceifrons. Classification (NCBI taxonomy): domain Eukaryota; kingdom Metazoa; phylum Arthropoda; class Insecta; order Orthoptera; family Acrididae; genus Schistocerca; species Schistocerca piceifrons. The sequence goes on along the minus strand of NC_060140.1, from coordinate 592,908,023 downwards.
AATTTAAAATTTTCTTGAAACTACAAGTTTATATAAAACACTTTTATTGCAGCCATTATTCTACAAACTTGGTAAGTCCTGTCATGCTAAACGTTGGGGATTGAATTTGGATATCGACAATTTGAAGTTTACAGACTTCAAAGAAAAGTTCCTTGAGGAATTCTGGGGCACACAACAGAGGGATATGTTGTGGAGAGAATTCGTTGTCGTCAGAATGCCAGAACATGGGCGTGGGCTCATGAAAGAATACTGTGAAGGATGGTTCAAGCGTTTGGAGTATCTTAAAGATCGTAGATCAGGATCGGAGATAGTGTGGGAGTTGTGGAAAAAGCTACCTGACGATTAAAAGCGGTATGTAGGAGGCACTCATCGAACATTCGATGAATTTTTAGAAAAAATCGAGAATGAAGATAGGTGGCGTGAAACTAGAGAGTTTCGAGGTTGCAGAAATCAGAATGGAATAGTAAAAGGTGGTAGGAAAGAACCGCAAATTAACATGATGAGAGGAAGAGGTCGAGGAGGTAACTCTCAGCGAGGGAGAGGACACTATCAGCGAAACGGGATGCATTATCAAAATCAGGAAAACTAAATACCGCGCAGGTCAAGGGCCTAACGCGCGCGGAAAGAAAGAAATGGCCCAAATATAGGGAAGATCGGAGTAGTCAGTACTATAGTAGGATAGTGCGTCGTTCGCCTGAAGAGCAGTTACATAAACGAAACTTTGCGAAGTATAATGCAGGGATACAAACAGAGGAGAGGGAGCAGGGAGGAATTATTAAGGGAAATGAAGTAGGAAAAGAATATCGGTCGGATGTGAAGGCTTACGTGAATGAAATAAGTACAATTAGAGGTCAGAGTGACGAATTGATGAAGGAAGAGTCAGAGGAGGCGTTGTTTGTCGGTAGGGATGGCAACTGTGCAGAGAGGCAGGGGCAAGGTAGGAGTGATGTGACTTATGGTAAAAGGTTCGTACGAATAGTCGACGAATCGCATCGAGAAGTAATTAAAGAGGAAAGGGTGAATAAGAAAAAGGGGCATAGTGCAGAGACGCATGCCAATTCAGAAATTACCTCGTATGCAGAATATGTACATCAGCTCAAAAGCCAGCCAGCACAATTAGAAAGATCATCCACAAAGTGATTAATTTGGACCCGAATATGACAGTGTTAGAGAGCCATACCGATTATGATGTGTACCTAGTGACAGCAAGAGTACATGACTGTGATGAAGATTCTTTTAAAGAAATTAGAGAAAGTGTATCTAACCAAGAGAAAGAGTGTTGTGATCCCTGCAGTACTGAAGCAAATGAGTTGAGTGAGACTGGAATTCCATTAGTAGGGGAAAATAATGAAAGTAAGAGTGGCGAATGCACTATCCAACAAAGGGAAAGTAGAGAAATGGATTATAATTTGCGAGAATTATTTGAATCCGAAGAAGGTAATATTTCTAAGGAGGAGGAATTATCGTCAGAATCATCAGAAAGCATCCAGGGAGAAAAAGAAGTAGAGGAAGTTTCCGATTCCGCAACCGAGAGTTCAGGCATGACAGATTCGAATGAGAACGAGATGGCATTAAAGAGCCTAGACGAAGGACTATTGGAAAAAGTGGTGAAAGAATTTAGGATGAAAAGGAGAAAGAAACCTCCAGATGGAATGGTCAGTATAAAAACCGGAAAAATAATATGGCAAGACTTGGCGGTGGAAAAGGATTTATTATGGGAAGATAAAGAAAGTATGAAAGAGGACAATAGGATGCAAACAATCCTGCCCATTAATGTATGTGGGTACGATTTATATGTATTGTTGGATACGGGTGCTCAAATAAGTGCTATTTCGCACGCATTTTTTGAGATGATCAAAGAGCAACAAGGAGTAATCATGATGCCAGTAACAGGTGTTAAAGTGATAGGGGCGACAGGGAAATGTAGTAAACATGTTAAACATCAAGTGATGATGGAATTTAAGATAAAAAACAAGCTATTTTCGAATGCATTTTTAGTAGTTCCAGAGCTCAGTGCCGAGATCATTTTAGGCATTGACTGGTTAATAAAACAGAAAGTAATTATAGATTGTGACAAGGGGATAATAGTTTGTAAAGTTGATAGTGCGGTATTAGAAATACCATTTGAATCATCTAGAGTAATGGAAGAGAACCAGCTGAGATGGGTAGAATTTAGAGATGATCATGATTCAGGAATAGGTCAAAAATTCGATTGGTGTCTGGTGAGGCAGATAGTTGAAGATGGAAATAAGGAGACACTCCTTCGAAATGTAGTGGATAAAACGGAAGGACTATCTGATGACCAAAGGGAGGATCTATGGCAAATTCTGAAAGAAAATCAGGAGGTATTTTCGGACAGACCGGGACGAGTGATAAATTATGAGTACTGCATGGAGGTAGAGGAGCATGAACCTTTCTTTAAACCACCATATAATGTACCCGTGTCTAAGAAAGAAGCAGTTCAAAAAGAAATAGATAAAATGGTTTCATGTGGGGTCATTGAACGGAGTTCTAGCCCATATAATAACCCACTGGTGATAGTAGGTAAGAAGGATGGAAGTGTACGAATAGTGATAGATGCTCGTACTCTGAATAAAGTAGTATAGAGGGAGTTGGATCGTCCAGAGAACATAGATAATTTATTGCAGAAGTTTAAAGGTGTAAAGTACGTGACTAGTTTAGACCTAACTGCAGGATACTGGCAAATCCCATTAAGTGAGGAGTCTAGGAAGTACACGGCATTTTTATTCAATGGCAAATGCTACCATTTCACAGTGGTACCATTTGGCGTAAATACTTCCGTTTCAGTGTTCATTCGGGCTTTAGACAAAATTTTAGGGAGTGAACTTAGTTCGCTAATCACGGTTTATGTAGATGATTTGTTAATTGCTACAAGGACATGGGAAGAGCACATGGAGTTATGCGACAGGGTGTTCAAAGCTATAATTAAAGGAGGAATGACACTGAACCTGAAAAAATGCGAGTTTGTGAAGAAAGAAATAAAGTTCTTAGGTCACATAGTAACACCAGAGGGAATTGAAAAGGATCCCGATAAAGTCAAAGCAATAAGAAATTTTCCGGCTCCCAAGAATAAAAAACAACTAAAGTCGTTTATAGCACTTTGTTCCTTTTATCGTAAGTATGTGGATGATCAGGTGTTCAATAGCCCACATCTGAACAACCTACTTAAGAAGAACAGTGTGTATATGTGGACTGAGGAATGTGAAACAGCATTCAACCAGCTAAAGGACAATTTGGCTAAAAACATACAGTTATGGCACCCTGACCTGTGTGAACCATTCCACATGGCAACAGACAGTTCAGATTATGGATTGGGAGTATCCATATTTCAGGAGGTAATGATAGATGGGGAAAAAACTCATAGACAAATAGCATTTGCGAGTAGAACCATGTCTAAGTACGAAAGAAACTATACGGTTTCAGAGAAGGAGGCTTTAGCTATAGTATGGGGTTTTAGGAAATTTCAACTTTTCTTATGGGGGCATAAGACTGTGGTCCATGTATCTTCCCTATTCTTTACACTTTCTAGTGTCTCACATCCTTCCGGTAATCTCGACAAAGCATCTGGTACTGCATGTTATTTCCCTTTAACATACTTGATCTCCATATCAAATTGTTGTAAACACAGCGCCCATCTGGTCAACCTGTTATGTAACAATCTGCAGTCCTTCAAAAATATTAAAGCATTGTGGTCTGTATGGACCACAGTCTTATGTCCCCATAAGAAAAGTTGAAATTTCCTAAAACCCCATACTATAGCTAAAGCCTCCTTCTCTGAAACCGTATAGTTTCTTTCGTACTTAGACATGGTTCTACTCGCAAATGCTATTTGTCTATGAGTTTTTTCCCCATCTATCATTACCTCCTGAAATATGGATACTCCCAATCCATAATCTGAACTATCTGTTGCCATGTGGAATGGTTCACACAGGTCAGGGTGCCATAACTTTATGTTTTTAGCCAAATTGTCTTTTAGCTGGTTGAATGCTGTTTCACATTCCTCAGTCCACATATACACACTGTTCTTCTTAAGTAGGTTGTTCAGATGTGGGCTATTGAACACCTGATCATCCACATACTTACGATAAAAGGAACAAAGTCCTATAAACGACTTTAGTTGTTTTTCATTCTTGGGAGCCAGAAAATTTCTTATTGCTTTGACTTTATCGGGATCTTTTCAGTTTCCTCTGGTGTTACTATGTGACCTGAGAACTTTATTTCTTTCTTCACCAACTCGCATTTTTTCAGGTTCAGTGTCATTCCTCCTTTAATTATAGCTTTGAACACCCTGTCGCATAACTCCATGTGCTCTTCCCATGTCCTTGTAGCAATTAACAAATCATCTACATAAACCGTGATTAGCGAACTAAGTTCACTCCCTAAAATTTTGTCTAAAGCCCGAATGAACACTGAAACGGAAGTATTTAGGCCAAATGGTACCACTGTGAAATGGTAGCATTTGCCATTGAATAAAAATGCCGTGTACTTCCTAGACTCCTCGCTTAATGGGATTTGCCAGTATCCTGCTGTTAGGTCTAAACTAGTCATGTACTTTACACCATTAAACTTCTGCAATAAATTATCTATGTTCTCTGGACGATCCAACTCCCTCTTCACTACTTTATTCAGAGTACGAGCATCTATCACTATTCGTACACTTCCATCCTTCTTACCTACTATCACCAGTGGGTTATTATATGGGCTAGAACTCCGTTCAATGACCCCACATGAAACCATTTTATCTATTTCTTTTTGAACTGCTTCTTTCTTAGACAAGGGTACATTATATGGTGGTTTAAAGAAAGGTTCATGCTCCTCTACCTCCATGCAGTACTCATAATTTATCACTCATCCCGGTTTTTCTGAAAATACCTCCTGATTTTCTTTCAGAATTTGCCATAGATCCTCCCTTTGGGCATCAGATAGTCCTTCCGTTTTATTCACTACATTTCGAAGGAGTGTCTCCTTATTTCCATCTTCAACTATCTGCCTCACCAGGAACCAATCGAATTTTTGACCTATTCCTGAATCATGATCATCTCTAAATTCTACCCTCTCAGCTGGTTCTCTTCCATTATTCTAGATGATTCAAAAGGTATTTCTAATACCGCACTATCATCTTTACAAACTATTATCCCTTTGTCACAGTCTATAATTACTTTCTGTTTTATTAACCAGTCAATGCCTAAAATGATCTCGGCACTGAGCTCTGGAACTACTAAAAATGCATTCGAAAATAGCTTGTTTTTGATCTTAAATTCCATCATCACTTGATGTTTAACATGTTTACTACATTTCCCTGTCGCCCCTATCACTTTAACACCTGTTACTGGCATCATGACTACTCCTCGTTGCTCTTTGATCATCTCAAAAAATGCGTGCGAAATAGCACTTATTTGAGCACCCGTATCCAACAATACATATAAATCGTACCCACATACATTAATGGGCAGGATTGTTTGCATCCTATTGTCCTCTTTCATACTTTCTTTATCTTCCCATAATAAATCCTTTTCCACCGCCAAGTCTTGCCATATTATTTTTCCGGTTTTTATACTGACCATTCCATCTGGAGGTTTCTTTCTCCTTTTCATCCTAAATTCTTTCACCACTTTTTCCAGTAGTCCTTCGCCTAGGCTCTTTAATGCCATCTCGTTCTCATTCGAATCTGTCATGCCTGAACTCTCGGTTGCGGAATCGGAAACTTCCTCTACTTCTTTTTCTCCCTGGATCCTTTCTGATGATTCTGACGATAATTCCTCCACCTTAGAAATATTACCTTCTTCGGATTCAAATAATTCTTGCAAATTATAATCCATTTCTCTACTTTCCCTTTGTTGGATAGTGCATTCGCCACTCTTACTTTCATTATTTTCCCCTACTAATGGAATTCCAGTCTCACTCAACTCATTTGCTTCAGTACTGCAGGGATCACAACACTCTTTCTCTTGGTTAGATACACTTTCTCTAATTTCTTTAAAAGAATCTTCATCACAGTCATGTACTCTTGCTGTCACTAGGTACACATCATAATCGGTATGGCTCTCTAACACCGTCATATTCGGGTCCAAACTAATCACTTGAGTGGAAGATCTCTCTAATTGTGCTGGCTGGCTTTTGAGCTGATGTACTTATTCTGCATACGAGGTAATTTCTGAATTGGCATGTGTCTCTGCACTATGCCCCTTTTTCTTATTCACCCTTTCCTCTTTAATTACTTCTCGAAGCGATTCGTCGACTATTCGTACGAACCTTTTACCATAAGTCACATCACTCCTACCTTGCCCCTGCCTCTCTGCACAGTTGCCATCCCTACCGACAAACAACGCCTCCTCTGACTCTTCCTTCATCAATTCGTCACTCTGACCTCGAATTGTACTTATTTCATTCACGTGAGCCTTCACATCCGACCGATATTCTTTTCCTACTTCATTTCCCTTAATAATTCCTCTCTGCTCTCTCTCCTCTGTTTGTATCCCTGCATTATACTTCGCAAAGTTTCGTTTGTGTAACTGATCTTCAGGCGAACGACGCACTATCCTACTATAGTACTGACTACTCCGATCTTCCCTATATTTGGGCCATTTCTTTCTTTCCGCGCGCGTTAGGCCCTTGACCTGCGCGGTATTTAGTTTTCCTGATTTTGATAATGCATCCCATTTCCCTGATAGTGTCCTCTCCCTCGCTGAGAGTTACCTCCTCGACCTCTTCCTCTAATCATGTTAATTTGCGGTTCATTCCTACCACCTTTTACTATTCCATTCTGATTTCTGAAACCTCGAAACTCTCTAGTTTCACGCCACCTATCTTCATTCTCGATTTTTTTCTAAAAATTCATCGAATGTTCGATGAGTGCCTCCTACATACCGCTTTGAATCGTCAGGTAGCTTTTTCCACAGCTCCCACACTATCTCCGATTCTGATCTACGATCTTTAAGATACTCCAAACGCTTGAACCATCCTTCACAGTATTCTTTCATGAGCCCACGCCCATGTTCTGGCATTCTGCGACAACGAATTCTCTCCACAACCTATCCCTCTGTTGTGTGCCCCAGAATTCCTCAAGGAACTTTTCTTTGAAGTCTGTAAACTTCAAATTGTCGATATCCAAATTCAATGGCCTAAATACTTCCGTTTCAGTGTTCATTCGGGCTTTAGACAAAATTTTAGAGAGTGAACTTAGTTCGCTAATCACGGTTTATGTAGATGATTTGTTAATTGCTACAAGGACATGGGAAGAGCACATGGAGTTATGCGACAGGGTGTTCAAAGCTATAATTAAAGGAGGAATGACACTGAACCTGAAAAAATGCGAGTTTGTGAAGAAAGAAATAAAGTTCTTAGGTCACATAGTAACACCAGAGGGAATTGAAAAGGATCCCGATAAAGTCAAAGCAATAAGAAATTTTCCGGCTCCCAAGAATAAAAAACAACTAAAGTCGTTTATAGAACTTTGTTCCTTTTATCGTAAGTATGTGGATGATCAGGTGTTCAATAGCCCACATCTGAACAACCTACTTAAGAAGAACAGTGTGTATATGTGGACTGAGGAATGTGAAACAGCATTCAACCGGCTAAAAGACAATTTGGCTAAAAACATAAAGTTATGGCACCCTGACCTGTGTGAACCATTCCACATGGCAACAGATAGTTCAGATTATGGATTGGGAGTATCCATATTTCAGGAGGTAATGATAGATGGGGAAAAAACTCATAGACAAATAGCATTTGCGAGTAGAACCATGTCTAAGTACGAAAGAAACTATACGGTTTCAGAGAAGGAGGCTTTAGCTATAGTATGGGGTTTTAGGAAATTTCAACTTTTCTTATGGGGGCATAAGACTGTGGTCCATACAGACCACAAAGCTTTAATATTTTTGAAGGACTGCAGATTGTTACATAACAGGTTGACCAGATGGGCGCTGTTTTTACAACAATTTGATATAGAGATCAAGTATGTTAAAGGGAAAGAACATGCAGTACCGGATGCTTATTCGAGATTACCGGAAGGATGTGAGAAACTAGAAAGTGTAAAGAATAGGGCAGATGTTTTTGAGGTGAATTACTTCAAAAAAGCGGAAGGAAGAGAAAAAATTAGGGAAATATGTCGGAATATGCGAAGATATCAAAGTGATGTTGATGCACTCAAGTCGGTAAAGGTGAAGTTTGACAATCCGGACGCAACTAACATAAGGGCTTCATATAAAATACACAAAGGTGTACTGTATCTTCAAAGATTAAATAATCCAGGGAAGTGGAGAGTATGTTGGCCGGAACAACACACTGAAGTGCTGATAGATTATGTTCACTTGGCATATGGCCATTGTGGTGCACGGAAGTGTACCGATAAGTTAGATGAATGCATTACCTTTAACAACATGGCACGAAGGGTAGCACAGAGGATAAGATCTTGTGATCTATGCCAAAAGGCGAAAGTAACAAGTGCAACTAATCAAGGGCCCATGCAATCAATAAAACCTGATAAAGTATTAGAAATAGTAGCAGTAGATATCTTTGGACCATTACCGAAAACCATGGGGGGTTTTGTATACATATTTGTAGCAGTTGAACTTTTCTCAACGTATATAAAGCTATATCCCTTGAGAAAAGCTACTGCCAGAGCTGTGTATGATAAAATGGTGTGTGATTATTTTGTGAAAGTAGGGAAACCAAAGAGATTACTATCAGACAATGGTGTTCAGTTTTGTTCAAAAATGTGGAAGGATGGGATAACTGAGAAACAGGTAGAAGTGGTACATATCTCAGCTTATCACCCATCAAGCAATCCAGCAGAAAGATATATGCGTGAGATAGGTCGGTTATTTAGGACGTACTGCCATAGTAACCACAAGAAGTGGGGCATGTATGTGAGTGAATTCGAAGAAATCATGAATTCATTAACAAACGAGAGCACTGGATTTGCTCCAGAAGAAATCCTAAAAAAGACGAGAAGTAAAAGTCTAGTAGAAGACCTACTAGAATTTCCAGATAGAGTTGAATTAGATTATGATAGTAAAAAGAACTTAGTAAAAGACAAGATGAGAAAACAAGCAGATGCGAGAATTCGTCGTCATGACGAAAAAGTAAGGAATCCTAAATTCAAAATAGGTGATCTCGTTCTTGTAAAAACACATGAAAAGTCAAGTGAAATTAATAACGAGATCAGCAAATTTAAATATATATATAATGGACCATTTAAAATAGTGTCCATACCCAATGTGAATGCTTATTATTTAGAGTACCCATTAACAGGCAAACGCCTGGGGGTAAGAAACATAGTGGATCTCAAAAGGTATGAACCACGAATTCTACCAGATTGAAAATAAATATATAAATAAATATTAAAGTAAACCAATATGTAAATAGTTTTGTTTCTTTTGTTCTATGTGAAAGGTAAATGTTCACTAAAATATGTTGCAGTATTCTAATGAAACTTCTAGTTTCAGTAGAGACTAAACAGACTGGGAAAGACTGAGCTTCTAAGAAAGCCTTAATAGATGTGTAAATAAGTGTTGTGGAAGAGGTAGAAAAGTGAGGAGGTAAAGTGAAAAGGACGGGCTATAAAGTAATAGGCGCATAACATGTGTTTTACTTGCCTGAGATAAAAGAAATGTATTTAAAATTTTTGTAAAAAAGATGTTTAAAGTGTACTGTGTTTAGATATAAGAAAATTGTAAAGAATATATGTAAATCATTTATGTAATGTTTAGCAGGAAAGATAGAAAGAATTGGTGTTTAATTTTAAATAAGTAATATAACTACCGAGGTGTATCAGTAAGAAAGGGAAAACCCTTGGTAAAAAGCTTAACGAACATTTCAGATTCATTATAGGAGAGACTTCTTATTGAATTACCACTGTTAGATACTTCAATAAGAAGTGGGGCATGTGTAACGGAACTGAAAAAATGGTGGGCTGACAGTAATTTGGAGCCCGCGCGTCGGAAATGGGCGCGCTGGTGTGAGACTTCCCAGGAGTGCACCCTGATGCCATCTCTTGGCGAAACTGGGAATTAGCGCTGTCGCAGACAATGCGCTAAGCTCTCGGAGTCAAATGTATTCTTTTTCTTGGTAATTATAAGTTATTAGTGTATGATTTAATGTTATAAAGCGCTAGTAGTAAATTATTATGACTGGTATGAACTCCAGGGTAATAAATATAAATATTCTTAAATACTAAATGATTTCGGTGAAAAGGTGGTAGGGGAACGCCCCCACTCTTGGTGATACGAGCGTAGCTAGAGGTAGCTGGAGACACAGGGACTGAACAATGGGATGGCCTGCGGAGTGTTGACGTGAGCGGACGTGCGTAACTGTGCTCACGCAAAAGTGATTGTGCAACAGCGAAGAGGCGAATATCGTCGCCGTTTGTGGACTAGAACGCGACGAATGGTTGTCGAAGCCGTCTCTATGCCACTGGGGCTGATTGTAAGAGTTCCTGCGCCCAGATTTTATGGCGGACGTGCAGTAGCTTATACGAGTGCTACAGCTCGTAGTTCCAGCCGCCATTAAGGGCATGAGGCGTGAAGAGCTGCCTTAGCCACAGGCATCTCACCACCAGCACCGACACGTCTACCCAAGGCAAGACTGCTTGAAATTGTTAAGTCGAACTTTGTATACATGTAAAAGGAGAATACCAGTTTTCTTTCGTGCAAGTGCAGAGGACAGAATATAGTAATGAGTAAAATTACGACGCATGTTGTTCATTGTAAAGTGTAGTAACCTGAAACATAGTGTAGTGAAATCAGACTGAGGCCACCATCGCCTCTTTCATTTACAATTCTTTTGGTTGTAGAATACTTTAGCGTTTAAGAATGTAGAAAAGAGCAATGGTCGCACCAGAATGAGTCGCCTATTTATAGTTACTTAAATTTTTCTGAGTAACCTTTCAAGTAAAGTCACTTAACTAATTCTATAGCAATTGTCCAAAGAGTAATATCCCAAAATCATTAAATAAGTTGAAGGGTAGACGTTTGTTAACCTAAGTTGCTTAAATTGCCTTGGTGGTAATTACCAAGCACACTCACAGAAGTTGAGAGAGTATTTGCTTTGTAGAATCACCTAGAATGATCAGAAATAGTAATATTCAGAATTAAGTTTAAAATTCAACTCAAGCCGTTTCACTTTGAAACGAGCCAAAAAATTGATTTATTCTTTTGCTCCTTCAGAGCTGGCGACCGTAGTTATAAGTATTTTCAGGAGGATTCGACGGTAAGTCTGCTGCTCTCGTCGTGCTGATAGGATTATCTACTGCTGCTAGCAGTGGTGATTGGATACATAAGCTCACTACCAAGTTAAGTGGGTCAGGTAGGCAGTGTTACCGTGTGAACTGTAGGGCACTGTAGGCCGTGAATCGAACCCGTTCAATCATCACAGCTCTTTGAGAAATAGTCCGGTTAGGAGTGTACTAATCCAATAGGTAAATACTGGCGAGTAACGGTCAAAAATGTATACGCAAGTGAATTTAGCAAGGTCCATGTAGCACCTAGTTAATGTGGTGTAATGGCGAGGGTAGGAGTGGAGTAAAAGTGAGCTGAGCTTGTGGCAGCAGTGCTGTCTTCAAAGATTAATAACGCCAGAATTCACTACTAACTCTTACCATTAGGGCTGAGCTATTTACGGTTAAAATACGTAGCAGTAAGCGCAAAGGCGTGACAGCTACAAGTCCGTATTGGCTTTATGCATACGGAAGTAGGAAGCGGGTCATTCTGTCAGTGGAGGGGTTAAAACAACGGAGTCACTTGAGAACATACCCCATTTACTGATGGAAAGATTCGGCGGTTCGGTCGCAAACGTAAGTAAGAAGGTCGTGTGGTATGACGTCCCATTACTCTAACAACGTGGTTGACAATCGCTTGGTGGTTCCTGGTGCGTTTGGAGATGATTCAATACGTCTGAAGAATGTATCCCACTACGTCATCGATGAGGTTTAACTCGCGGGGACGGTTGCGCCAGTCCATTTGCCAAAAATCCTGTCATTCCAAAACCTCCTTCATCAGCGCAGTTGTTGATCGAACGCACCCTCGAAAAGAGTCATGATGGGAAGGAGTAAGTTTCGCAATAACGTTGACCGGTGTGTTCAGTGTTCAAAGATTAGGATACCAGTAAGCCCTTGCAACGTTACACCTACTCGCTCCATAACACTTCGACCATTAAAGCAATATTCGACAATGCTGGAAGTATCTTCATATGTTGAGAGGCTGGTGAAAGTAATGCACCCAGCTACAATGTCGGACATGATCTTTTCGGTGGGATAGTTGTTATGGCGTGGGGAAGCATGTGTCGAATGTCGGTACTGAACTCCAAAATCTCTGAACATAGTACTCTCAGCTGTGTGAGTCTGTACCCCTTCCCTGTGTTTGTGTCTTTTTAGGGGTACATTTGGTCGTGATTTCATCTTCACGGATGACAATTTGAGACAGCATCGAATGGTGCAGGTGGAGAAGCTCATGCAAGAAGCCGATATTCGGCGAATGGATTGATCTGCCGGTTTCCCCGACGTAAATACCACCGAGCATGTGTAGGCTGCGTTGAGGAAACTTACTCTAGCACATCCACATCCACAATTGACCAGCGAACGTTTGCCAATTGCACTGTTGAGTAATGGATCGCTCTACCACAAGAACTCTTTACCAACCACGTGGCCAGTTTGAGGGCAGGTTGCGAAGCACGCGTTGCCATCTATGGTGATCACATACCCTATTAAGAACAATGCCCCGGCTTTCGTAATATACAGGGCATCATCAGGAGCAGCGTTGGCCTCCGTGTAATTCTTGTCTTTGAACAGCGGCGTCATTTCTGTTCGTCTTGTGGGCTACTTCTTTCAATGACCTTCAGTACTATATTGCAGCAGTTCCTTCGATTTCTTTGTATGGGTCCAGGTTTCATCGAGCTGTATTACATGACTGTGACACATCATGCGGAAGTTACTTTCGTCCTTAGGTTTCGCAAACTGACGCGAAGAGCACTACATGCTTCGATATGCAAACAATTTCTATTTCAGCGACCTATTTTGTGCATACAAATAAAGATTACGCAGTTCGTCTCTTATTTGGATATCACATTTGAATACTGGTTATTTTTTCAAATATTATTGGAGATATCAGGAATCAAAATATAATCTTTAACAATAATTATCAATCTAGTTCGATAGGCACATTTATTGATAGTTGGCCGTTTTCATCATCACCTGATCATCTTCAGACCTACAGCTGTAATGTAATATAGAACACGTATTAGAGCGATACGTTAAAAGAATTTAAAATTAGCTACAAAATTACAAAACGTACATGTACACACTTGAGCCAAAACGTTTTGACCACTGTCCACCGTGAGGTTGGAGCCACCTGGTGGCGCTGCGGGCAGGTGACGCGGTAACAGAAGCATGCATGCGGAGCAGACACGGTCAGGGGATCACCCTAGCGAAGCTATCGGCTGCAAATGGGGAAATAAATTGAGATAGGTTGCTTTGACAAAGGGCAGTGCCGGCCGTTGTGGCCGAGCGGTTCTAGGCGCTTCAATCCGTAACCGCGCTGCTGCTACGGTCGCACGTTCGAATCCTGCCTCGGGCACGGATGTCCTTAGGTTAGTTAGGTTTAAGTAGTTCGAAGTCTAGCCGACCGATGACCATAGATGTTAAGTCCCAAAGTGCTCAGTGACATTTGAACGAAAGGGCAGATGATTATTACGCAAAGATGGTGAAAGGGTATCTCGGCAACGTCGAAGCTGGTCTAGTGTTCACTTGCTACAGTCGTGAGCATCTACGGAAGGAGGTAAAAGGAGAGTGAAATTACCTTTTTTTTGGTCATCAGTCTACTGACTGGTTTGATCCGGCCCGCCAAGAATTCCTTTCCTGTGCTAACCTCTTCATCTCAGAGTAGCACTTGCAACCTAAGTCAATTATTTGCTTGACGTATTCCAATCTCTGTCTTCCTCTACAGTTTTTGCCCTCTACAGTTCCCTCTAGTACCATGGAAGTCATTCCCTCATGTCTTAGCTGATGTCCTATCATCCTGTGCCTTCTCCTTATCAGTGTTTTCCACATATTCTTTTCCTCTCCGATTCTGTGTAGAACCTCCTCATTCCTTACCTTATCAGTCCACCTAATTTTCAACATTCGTCTATAGCACCACATCTCAAATGCTTCGATTCTCTTTTGTTCCGGTTTTCCCACAGTCCATGTTTCACTACCAGACGTACATCCTCAGAAATTTCTTCCTCAAATTAAGGCCGGTTTTTGATATTAGTAGACTTCTCTTGGCCAGAAATGCCTTTTTTGCCATAGCGAGTCTGCTTTTGATGTCCTCCTTGCTCCGTCCAGCATTGGTTATTTTACTGCCTAGGTAGCAGAATTCCTTAACTTCTTTGACTTCGTGACCATCAATCCTGATGTTAAGTTTCTCGCTGTTCTCATTACCTTCGTCTTTCTCCAATTTACTCTCAAACCATACTGTGTACTCATTAGACTGTTCATTCCGTTCAGCAGATCATTTAATTCTTCTTCACTTTCACTCAGGATAGCAATGTCATCAGCGAATCGTATCATTGATATCCTTTCACCTTGTATTTTAATTCCACTCCTGAACGTTTCTTTTATTTCCATCATTGCTTCCTCGATGTACAGATTGAAGTGTAGGGGCGAAAGGCTACAGCCTTGTCTTACACCCTTCTTAATACGAGCACTTCGTTCTTGATCGTCCACTCTTATTATTCCCTCTTGGTTGTTGTACATATTGTATATGACCCGTCTCTCCCCATAGCTTACCCCTACTTTTTTCAGAATCTCGAACAGCTTGCACCATTTTATATTGTCGAACGCTTTTTCCAGGTCGACAAATCCTAGGAAAGTGTCTTGCTTCCATTATTGACCGTAACGTAAGAATTGCCTCTCTCGTCCCTTTACTTTTCCTAAAGCCAAACTGATCGTCACCTAGCGCATTCTCAATTTTCTTTTCCATTCTTCTGTATATTATTCTTGTAAGCAGCTTCGATGCATGAGCTGTTAAGCTGATTGTGCGATAATTCTCGCACTTGTCAGCTCTTGCCGTCTTTGGAATTGTGTGGATGGTGCTTTTCCGAAAGGGTTCCTTCCTGGTGTTTGATTAATCCGAGTATCCTGTTTTACAGATTTATGCAGGGCCAGGTTAATAAAAAGAGGCGTAATTTAAATTTTTGTGTGTAAATAATGAGAAAGTTTTCTTAACTATTGCAAAGCGTTATAGTAAAAGTTTGCTTACGTAAAATTCAGAGTGAAGCAAAGTTACTAAAATCTATTAAACCAATATACAGAGTTAGTTCAAAGAATAATAGCTTTTGAAAGTAAATTCCCGTAAGGAAGAGTTTTCCTGAAAGTGAAATATTCAGTATAAAATTGTGTGCTTGAGTATCTAGGTATTTTAGTATTTAAGTTTGTTGATTATGGAATGTGCTTTTCTAAAGCTACTCCCTGGCTACATTTTTTCGGCTTTCTTGAAGTTACCTACTGGGCTTTTTCTCTTTAAAAAACGCAGTGTAGGGTGTATAAGGGTGTAGTCCAACATTGTTTAAGTGGAGTAATATTTATTTGAAGAAGAAACTTGTAGCATTAAAGTAGGCAAAGTTCATACTTCTGCTTTTCCAATACTTCATTGGCTCTACAGGCAGGAAATCGTTAGTACATATTTTAAACTACTAAATGAACTTCGAACTAAGTTGCCCAAACTCCAATTTAATACTATTGATACTGCATTTCTTTCTAGCCGCTGGGTAAGATCTTAGGAGAAGAATTGAACAGTATGATTTACTGATTCATTAGACAGAACACACGGTCAAATCCTGTAAAAGGGGCAACGCTATTGATTAGCTTTCCTTGTTAACAGGACTATCGTCTCATAATGTACTTTATTTGGAAAGGAAACTAAATTTAGTAAGAGGGCTATACATGGCAACATAGAGACAGGTTTCCTGTAATTTAGTTAAGAACACACTAAATTACAATAGTAGTGGTAGGACTATACCTTGACCAAGTAGCCATTCAATTAGGCGGATCTGTGATTGCGGATCTGGACTAGTATTGCCAGTGGCTGTTTTTTTTTTTTTTCACTTCTGTCTTCCTTATGTAGTTGGTGGTGACTCCTGCGACATCACATATCGAAACCACTCCCGAGGCGTTCCCCAGTTCAGTTGGTAACGGAACGGGAAGTTCCCGTTAAACGCCGATAGCGGTGGGTGACCAGGCGGACCCAGCGGTGTGCACCAGCTCAGCCACACCTCCAGCGGCTCTGGTCTGGAGCGTCCTCTGCCGCCGCCGTATGGGATGGTCGGTGCAGCCACAGATCCTACCTGCGCCTGGAGCCACATACTCTCGTGACGGTAAGCAGAGGCCCTCTAGTCGCGGCTCCAACGCCATGCTTTGTACCATGACACTCTCTCTTGCTGATGTTGTGATAGCTGGACGCTGTTTGATGCTGTATTATTTGTAATGAGTCTTCTTGTGCGCTTGGAGAAATACAAAAAAAATCTTCTGTCTGTTGTGTTAACCTATTCGCTGATAATTTCTTCCCCTGTCTATCTTTCCGATGAGGGCAGTTGCCGCCGCACCACTTTGTAGCCTCGTCTCCTTACCACTGTGGGCGAAGTCGTACACAATCGTTTTGATGGCTGAAAAACTCAAAAGATGGAAGCGCGAGATCAGAGGCTCTGTTAAGAGGAATTTGCCGCTATAAAACTGTGCCACTTTGGGCTGTAGCCTGTCGGCAGGTAACGAAACTAGCGCTCTCATCCCCGAGCATGCTGTGCAGAAGGGATGGGGAACACTCACTCTTCTGTGGAAGGAAACAGCGAATTCCTTGCAGAAGCCTATAGAGCCGGGTAAGAGATCTCTAGGTACGTGTAGCTTTTCTCAAGGTGAGTGAATGTTGCTTACAATGCCTCAGAGTAATGTACAGAATACCACCTTCTGACTGGCTGACGCTGTCATTTTAGACAGTGAACACGCTTTTGCACAGTACCTATATGAACAGCTTTTAATTTGTCGATTCAGAATCACGTCTGGAGTGGGAGATATCTGTCTCTATCTGCCCCCTTCTGCATGAATGCCTGTATTACAATGTGATAGAAAGAAGTTATTTGTTGCTGTCTTCATTCCTCAGAACTCGTAATCTCTGTGTTCAGAGATTTCACTTCTCTTAGTTCTGTGATGACTTTACTTTTGGCCTTGGGCAAGAGAGATGACTGATGAGTCGAGCATTCCTACCGCTGGGAAGATGTCTGCACTTCAGCTCTGAGTAGCAGAGGAGATCTCAAATTATATCTTCTAGCCGTTGCTGACGACAGCCTGCTTACGTACGCTCTGACCGGTTGGTAACATGGCACATCGTCGTGCCCGTCGAAGCTGTTTAGAAACGTATGTAACTCGCTGCCCTCAGTGCGAGTTCGCAATCTTAAAGTAGCGCATCCAGCATTTTGGCAATCTAATGGTGTTCACCCCTGTCTTTCCCTGTACCTTCAGTACTTCACTAACAAATTACGCTGTCACTGGCCATGTTCACGAATTAGTAGCGTAAGTGTGTTTCACCGTCCCTGTGCCAAATTTATACCTTGAGTTGTACTCTCGTACCTTATCATTAATGGTTCTTTTTAAGACTCCATGGGGTAAGTTTTATCTTCAGAGTCGGTAAATCTGTGTGTTATAGTGTCCGTTTGTTTCCATTCATAGCTAGAAGATCCATCCCCCCATTCGTAAATCTGTACGAGTGGTGTGCTGCCCATTTGGTTCATGCTTAATGGTGCCAGCCCTATTAATATCCAATTGAATAACACGTTCTCCGTTGCGCGAAAATATCCTTGTTTCAAATTAAGTTTCATGGTCATTTGGGATAGTTTCTCTTTCTAATGGGCACCTGAATTCGATTTCCTGCATCCTAGGGTATGCTCCGACCGCAATCGACACTCCACAACAAGTGTCCGCATCATCAGTGAACGTCTCCTAGAGCTCCAAAGACTGTCAACACGAGCGAAGTTGCTGTGGCTTCTACTGTTCCCGTAGCAGAGAGTCGCGCGCCGAACGAGCTGCGAACATTTACAACACCGAACACGGGAATGGCACCACGTCGTCTATTGTGAACAATCCCTGTCCTGCATGGAGTGTAAGGTTGGACATATTCTTGTGCTTAGGCTCCGAGGAGAAAGAACATTGTCACATTGTATTTGTCATCGTCATACGGGCCCAGCAGTAGTCCTGATCATATGGGATGCCATTAGGTATTCAACGTCACAACTCCTGGCCGGCCTAGCAGACATTACATTACATCTCAAGAGTGTTAAGGCAAGCGTCTGCACCGTAAATTTGAGGTCAGCTGACATTATGTTCGACAACAGGAGCGCATGTTACCTATGCACTTCTGACATACCACAGTTGATCTTTAGGTCTGTCACTTACTGCAAGCGTCTCGTCTTGGCTTGCCAAGAGACTGGCACGTAAACTGTAGCCAACTACTATGACTGATGTACATTTGCTTTGGGCGGAATCTGCAAGGAATGAAATACCAACCTCATCAGTCCAAAAAGTTTCGAGACTCGGTCAATAGAAAATAGAGAACAATTAAGACGGTCGATTTCATGCTTCTTGTGTGACACACAGTCTCTCCCATTTGAGTAAAAGGCGCAAAAAGTTCATACAACCATGTGAAACTGTCAGCAAATTCCATCGTCTGATGTTGTTCAAGTCAATCGGCGCACTGGGCAGACTGTCAAAAATGTTCAGATGTGTGTGAAATCTTAAGGGACTTAACTGCTAAGGTCATCAGTACCTACGCTTACACACTACTTAACCTAAATTATCCTAAGAACAAACACACACACCCATGCCCGAGGGAGGACTCGAACCTCCGCCGGGACCAGCTGCACAGCCCACGACTGCAGCGCCTTACACCGCTCGGCTAATCCCGCACGGCGGCAGACTGCCGCATATGTTGTCATAGCACTTACTATTCAAGTGAATTTTCGCATATTTTTGTGTTGTGGTAGTCACTCGTGATGATCAATTCTAGAAAAGGAATACCATGTTTTGCAAAGGCGTCCGATGTCGTTACTTCTGTTTTCAAGCCAAGGTGTGCCAGACAAACTCTGCACACAGCTTTCTCTTCTTCAAAGCATTCTTGAGAGTGGCTGGAACACTTGATTTAGAGATGTTCCTTTCATTGCTCCATTTCGATTCATGACAAAACAATGCTGACACATTGTAATGTAGCAAATTATTACAAGATAACATTCGATGCAGTAAGGCACCCAGCCGTATAGCAAAGTAGCTTCAGGATGGCTACGTTGTTTCTTCGTTCCGACTCACAGTGCAGCTGACGCTACAAGCCGTGAGAACTGCCTCAAGTAACATTCAGTCGGTACGCAAATTCATACCCTTACTAATTTAAATAAACCATAGTAATCATGTTCAAACTTATTGTTAAAATTTGGTACGCAATCTTTCCCCCCCATGAACCATGGACCTTGCCGTTGGTGGGGAGGCTTGCGTGCCTCAGCGATACAGATAGCCGTACCGTAGGTGCAACCACAATGCAGGGGTATCTGTTGAGAGGCCAGGCAAACGTATGGTTCCTGAAGAGGGGCAGCAGCCTTTTCAGTAGTTGCAGGGGCAACAGTCTGGATGATTGACTGATCTGGCCTTGTAACACTAACCAAAACGGCCTTGCTGTGCTGGTACTGCGAACGGTTGAAACCAAGGGGAAACTACAGCCGTAATTTTTTTCCGAGGGCATGCAGCTCTACTGTATGATTAATGATGATGGCGTCCTCTTGGGTAAAATATTCCGGAGGTAAAATAGTCCCCCATTCGGATCTCCGGGCGGGGACTACTCAAGAGGACGTCGTTATGAGGAGAAAGAAAACTGGCGTTCTACGGATCGGAGCGTGGAATGTCAGACCCCTTAATCGGGCAGGTAGGTTAGAAAATTTAAAAAGGGAAATGGATGGGTTACAGTTAGATTTTGTGGAAATTAGTGAAGTTCGGTGGCAGAAGGAACAAGACTTTTGGTCAGGCGAATACAGGGTTATAAATACAAAGTGAAATAGGGGTAATGCAGGAGTAGGTTTAATAATGAATAAAAAAATTAAGGAATGCGGGTAAGCTACTACAAACAGCATAGTGAACGCATTATTGTGGCCAAGATAAACACGAAGCCCACGCCTACTACAGTAGTACAAGTTTATATGCCAACTAGCTCTGCAGATGACGAAGAAATTGAAGAAATGTATGATGAGATTAAAGAAATTATCCAGGTGGTGAAGGGAGACGAAAATTTAATAGTCTTGGGTGACTGGAATTCGGTAGTAGGAAAAGGGAGAGAAGGAAACGTAGCAGGTGAATATGGATTGGGGGTAAGGAATGAAAGAGGAAGCCGCCTGGTAGAATTTTCCACAGAGCACAACTTAATCGTAGCTAACACTTAGTTCAAGAATCATAAAAGAAGTTTGTATACATGGAAGAATCCTGGAGATACTAGAAGGTATCAGATAGATTATATAGTGGTAAGACAGAGATTTAGGAACCAGGTTTTACATTGTAAGACATTTCCAAGGGGTAGATGTGGACTCTGACCACAATCTATTGGTTATGAACAGTAGATTAAAACTGAAGAAACTGCAAAAAGGTGGAAATTTAAGGAGATGGGACCTGGATAAACTGAAATAGCCAGAGGTTGCACAGAGTTTCAGGGAGAGCACAAGGGAACAATTTACAGGAATGAGGGAAAGAAATACAGTAGAAGAAGAATGGGTGGCTTTGAGGGATGAAGTAGTGAAGGCAGCAGAGGATCAGGTAGGTAAAATGACGAGGGCTAGTAGAAATCCTTGGGTAACAGAAGAAATATTGATTTTAATTGATGAAAGGAGAAAATATAAAAAATGCAGTAAATGAAGCAGGCAAAAAGGAATACAAACTTCTCAAAAATGAGATCGACAGGAAGTGCAAAATGGCTAAGCAGGGTTGGCTAGAGGACAAATGTAGAGGCTTATCTCACTAGTGGAAAGATAGATACTGCCTACAGGAAAATTAAAGAGACCTTTGGAGAAAAGAGAACCACTTGTATGAATATCAAGAGCTCAGATGGAAACCCAGTTCTAAGCAAAGAAGGAAAAGCAGAAAGGTGGAAGGAGTATATAGAGGGTCTATATAAGGGCGATGTATTTGAGGACAATATTATGGAAATGGAAGAGGATGGAGGTGAAGATGAAATGGGAGATATGATACTGCGTGAAGAGTTTGACAGAGCACTGAAAGATCTGATTCGAAACAAGGTCCCGGGAGTAGATAACATTCCTTTAGAACTACTGACAGCCTTGTGAGAGCCAGTCCTAATAGAACTCTACCATCTGGTGAGCAAGATGTATGAGGCAGGCGAAATACCCTCAGACCTCAAGAAGAATATAATAATTCCAATCTCAAAGAAAGCAGGTGTTGAGAAATGTGAAATTTACCGAACTATCAGTTTAATAAGTCACGGCTGCAAAATACTAACGCGAATTATTTACAGACGAATGGAAAAACTAGTATAAGCGGACCTCGGGGAAGATCAGTTTGGATTCCGCAGAAATATTGGAACACGTGAGGCAATACTGACCCTACGACGTATCTTGGAAGCTAGATTAAGGAAAGGCACACCTACGTTTCTAGCATTTGTAGACTTAGAGAAAGTTTTTGACAATGTTGACTGGAATACTCTCTTTCAGATTCTGAAGGTAGCAGGGGTAAAATACAGGGAACGAAAGGCTATTTGCAATTTGTACAGAAACCAAATGGCAGTTGAGGGGCATGAAAGGGAAGCAGTGGTTGGGAAGGGAGTGAGACAGGGTTATAGCCTCTCCCCGATGTTATTCAATCTGTATATTGAGCAGGCAGTGAAGGAAACAAAAGAAAAATTCGGAATAGATATTAAAATCCATGGAGAAGAAATAAAAACCTTGAGGTTTGCCGATGACATTGTAATTCTGTCAGAGACAGCAAAGGACTTGGAAGAGTAGTTGAATGGAATGGATAGCGTCTTGAAAGGAGGGTATGAGAAGAATCTCAACAAAAGCAAAACGAGGATAATGGAATGTAGTCGAATTAAGTCCGGAGATGCTGAGGGTATTAGATTAGGAAATGAGACACTTAAAGTAGTAAAGGAGTTTTGCTATTTGGGCAGCAAAATAACTGATGATGATCGAAGTAGAGAGGATATAAAATGTAGACTGGCAATGGCAAGGAAAGCGTCTGAAGAAGAGAATTTTGTTAATATCGAGTACTGATTTAAGTTTCAGGAAGTTGTTTCTGAAAGTATTTGTATGGAGTGTAGCCATGTATGGAAGTGAAACATGGACGAAAAATAGTTTGGAAAGGAAGAGAATAGAAGCTTTCGAAATGTGGTGCTACAGAAGAATGCTGAAGATTAGATGGGTAGATCACGTAACTAATGAGGAGTTATTGAATAGGATTGGGGAGAGGAGAAGTTTGTGGCAGAACTTGACTCGAAGAAGGGATCGATTGGTAGGACATGTTCTGAGGCATCAAGGGATCACCAATTTAGCATTGGAGGGAGACCAAGAGATGAATACACCAAGCAGATTCAGAAGGATGGTACTGGGTAGTATGTATTGGGAGATGAAGAAGCTTGCACAGGATAGAGTAGCATGGAGAGCAGCATCAAAGCAGTCTCAGGACTGAAGACCACGACAACAACAACAACAACACGCAATCTTTTGCTATCACGGAAGGGATCCTGTAAAAATTACAGATTTTTATCTATTATAGTTAAGAAGATTGAGAAAATTACGTAATGTCCTAAAACCGAAATTTATGTTTCAAAACTGAGTTAGAACAATAACCAAATGTCTTTTATTGTCATCTCAAGTCATAACAAAGCTCACAGTATATAAAATCACTTAATTGGAATTATCTTTTCAACACTTTAATTACTCTACGTTACATAATATGAAAATCATTCAAAATTATTATTAGCTAATTTTTTTGTTGTGTGAATATATTGGAATGAATGAGGGAGTGTATGCGGGACATACGTTAAAACTTAATATCATTTTGTGTGAAACCTTATAAAATTGGACCGTGGGAAAACTGTGTTGCAACCACGATGCGGATGACGTATGTCGATTTGTGCTTGCTTTTGCAAGAGAGCAGCCAGAATAAAAGTCTGAAGCGGAATAAGTTTCTAAATTAATTTAAAGAATATTTTGCATGTCGTTCTATTATGATAAACAATATATTAGAAATTTAAATTGTAATGACGTAAATGACTATCTGATTTGTGGTTGGCTAAGGCAAGTTTTGTCTCGAGAATAAACTGGAAGGATCATTCTGATGGGTCATTCAGATCAATAGCTAATCAGAATTAAGAGGTTCAAAAATGGTTCAAATGGCTCTGAGCACTATGGGACTTAACATCTGAGGTCATCAGTCCCCTACAACTCAGAACTACTTAAATCTAACTAAGTTGGGACATCACACATATCAATGCCCGAGGAAGGATTAGAACCTGCGACCGTAGCGGTCGCGCGGTTCCAGACTGAAGCGCCTAGAACCGTTCGGCCACACCGGCCGGCTTTTAAGTGGTTCCTGCGTGCAGATAGATAGGCAGAGAGGAGAGGAGCGTCACGAGAGTCGCTCACTAGCCTGCTTCCGAGTAACACCATGTTAGATGTCTCCTTGTAAAATGAACTAGTGAGTTCATTGCGTTCAAAACGTGTCGTGACTAAGGTGGATTTAGTTAGATCATTTTGAGAAAAGTGTGATAATTAATTAACTGAAGTTTTATGAGCGTGTAATCTTTTGATCGTAGAGACGATTCCACGTGGAATATTCCGTGTTCTTTATGGAAAATTTTGGCGAGCCCGCTGACGTGGAAGACCACTGAAACGACCGAATGTTCAACTCACTAATAGTGGTGGGTCAGTGACTGTTAGATCACAAATTTAACCAGGTCGGGCTTGCAGGAATTCTGACTGCTTTCACGTGTGAAAGTTTGAATGATAGAGTATTGCCTTGGTAAGTACCGACTTCATAGCCATTTCATTTGCTTCCTTATGAATAAGAAGACGTTAGCCGAAATTTCAGATGCTTACTGCAATTAAACTGCATTCTCATACCGTCAGAAATCTGTGAAAATGAACTTACAAGAACTGATTTGCAACTTGAGGTACGAGGCCTCTGTGTGGTAGGTATTAGGTAGTGGTTTCACCAACGCTACTTTACACTGCCTAGCGTGTATCTACGACTGCAGAGTGAAGGGACGCCGGTGGGAAGAAATATAGAGGTAGGTGAACCGTTCGATGAAACTGACTGCGAGAGCGAGTAAGGAGGTGTTAGAACGACCCACCAACCGTGCCCGGCTGCAACGTTACGGTCGCACGTCCACCTCTAACACTGTCTCCTCATAAATGACAGAACTGATGCCTGTCTGTTGTCTTCAGTATTTAGTTGAAACTGCCACCGTCGCTTATATGACAGGAACTTTTCGGATTAATGTTGTTTGTGAGTCGGCTCATTTGGACATAGCAGAAATGCGGCCCGCAGCCATTGTTGTTGCCCAATTTGCATAGCCCAAAGTCGTCTACAAATTTAATGATGTATTCTTCCTACTATTCTGTATGCGCAAAACTAGTAAAATATCGTTATTTGCTATTCTTTCTGGTTTTGCAGTGTAGATAAGAATACCTTATTGCGTTAAAGAAGCAATATATTTAATTCCTGTAAGAACAAGAACAATGTACAAGATGAATTTTTTAATGGAAAAGAGCCGGCCGGGGTGGCCGAGCGGTTCTAGGCGCTACAATCTGGATCCGCGCGACCACTACGGTCGCAGGTTCGAATCCTGCCTCGGGCATGGATGTGTGTGATGTTCTTAGGTTAGTTAGGTTCAAGAAGTCCTGAGTTCTAGGGGACTGATGACCTCAGAAGTTAAGTCCCATAGTGCTCAGAGCCATTTCAATCATTTTAATGGAAAAAAGCATTATCAAACACCACAATCTGAACGTTTCTCAGTGGAGGCAGTTGTGTCTGTCAACAGAAGGCACGAGATTGGCAGTGGGTGCGAAACAAGACTTCAAGCTTTGGGGTCCTACAGTGCCACAGAAGCTGGTAGCTTCTGATAGCTAACGGCTGACTGGAGCTCATGTATATTGCTTCGCCAGGCTGTCTTCTCCGAGACTCCTTCCTCAATGACGACTTAGTCAAACTTGTAATACCTGAGACTGCATTAATCAGAGAGTTGTTAATAAAGGGAATAAATATGTGTCCTATTTTCTAAACTGCATATCAGGAAGACATCAGCACCATCTTTAAACTTCACATCTTGTTTCACTAACAATCATTTGTATATATTTAAACGGTACCTTGAAGAGCTGTTATATACATATATACATATACATATATATATATATATATATATATATATATATATATATATATATATATATATATATATATATAAGTATTAGTTTGTTCAATAAAGAAAAAGAACGCTAATACAGTACATCTTGAAACTTCACCAAGTGCAACCAAATACTCCGAGAGTGTGTTTTTCATTACTCATACATTTTTTACTGTGGTTTATAGGTAATACTCAAAGTAGAACGTAAATTACTTTGCAGAAAATACATGGAACTCAAATTAGGGGAAATAATCCGTAAAACCATTGCTAACATAACTGATTCCATTCTCATAGCAACATTCTTTCTAAAACCTTGGCTAGAAGCAATTAGTGTGCAGGCAGTCAGGCAGGTCACTTAATACAGCACTAGGATTACATCAGAAACGAAGTGGACCACAAAACCTTTGAATACTGTGACCAGGAAGCACAGCGAAGAATAAACTTGTAACGTAGTGACCTTTTCTGGCACACAACGCACGCGATGGGGCCGCAACGCCTGTCCAGACCAGTCCACATCTACATCTACATTGATACTCCGCAAGCCACCCAACGGTGTGTGGCGGAGGGCACTTTACGTGCCACTGTCATTACCTCCCTTTCCTGTTCCAGTCGCGTATGGTTCGCGGGAAGAACGACTGTCTGAAAGCCTCCGTGCGCGCTCTAATCTCTCTAATTTTACATTCGTGATCTCCTCGGGAGGTATAAGTAGGGGGAAGCAATATATTAGATACCTCATCCAGAAACGCACCCTCTCGAAACCTGGCGAGCAAGCTACACCGCGATGCAGAGCGCCTCTCTTGCAGAGTCTGCCACTTGAGTTTATTAAACATCTCCGTAACGCTATCACGGTTACCAAATAACCCTGTGACGAAACGCGCCGCTCTTCTTTGGATCTTCTCTATCTCCTCCGTCAGACCGATCTGGTACGGATCCCACACTGATGAGCAATACTCAAGTATAGGTCGAACGAGTGTTTTGTAAGCCACCTCCTTTGTTGATGGACTACATTTTCTAAGCACTCTCCCAATGAATCTCAACCTGGTACCCGCCTTACCAACAATTAATTTTATATGATCATTCCACTTCAAATCGTTCCTCACGCATACTCCCAGATATTTTACAGAAGTAACTGCTACCAGTGTTTGTTCCGCTATCATATAATCATACAATAAAGGATCCTTCTTTCTATGTATTCGCAATACATTACATTTGTCTATGTTAAGGGTCAGTTGCCACTCCCTGCACCAAGTGCCTATCCGCTGCAGATCTTCCTGCATTTCGCTACAATTTTCTAATGCTGCAACTTCTCTGTATACTACAGCATCATCCGCGAAAAGCCGCATGGAACTTCCGACACTATCTACTAGGTCATTTATATATATTGTGAAAAGCAATGGTCCCATAACACTCCCCTGTGGCACGCCAGAGGTTACTTTAACGTCTGTAGACGTCTCTCCATTGATAACAACATGCTGTGTTCTGTTTGCTAAAAACTCTTCAATCCAGCCACACAGCTGGTCTGATATTCCGTAGGCTCTTACTTTGTTTATCAGGCGACAGTGCGGAACTGTATCGAACGCCTTCCGGAAGTCAAGAAAAATAGCATCTACCTGGGAGCCTGTATCTAATATTTTCTGGGTCTCATGGACAAATAAAGCGAGTTGGGTCTCACACGATCGCTGTTTCCGGAATCCATGTTGATTCCTACATAGTAGATTCTGGGTTTCCAGAAATGACATGATACGCGAGCAAAAAACATGTTCTAAAATTCTACAAAGGTACAGAAAGTAATAATATTAACCCATTAACTCTGATAAAAAATTTTAACTCCAATAAAATTCCGAATATTTTCACACAAATCTCAGTCCGGTCGGTTAATTAATTAACAAGTCGCCAATGTTAAATATTATTTCCACAAAACTAATCAATTTTTCGATGTCTTCAGACACGGCTGAGGTGCTGTTTATGTAGAGCAATGGTAGATGACATTTTTTGTCTGCCACTCACTCTCTCTGTTAGTAGGGTCTAACAATAAAATTTTCTTAACACCTACTGCAGTTCCACAGGCTTCTTCTCCCTTTGCTTGCGCCTTTGTTATGTAGTTTTAGAAGGGTCGGCATGGTTACGATTGGGTTTGGTAATGTTAAATTGGGGGGTGGCTGGATGCCCTTCCAGCCGTCACTCCATACCCCCCGAGATTGAATTACTGTACCCCAGCACACTCATCTAGTGCAAACCTTGAAATAGTGCGAACATGTTTCAGATGCTTGCGAGTCGTGTAACTGAGGTCGGACCTGGGGAGCAGTCCGACATCCACGTAGTGGGATGTGGAACACAGCCTAAAAACCACATCCAGGCTGGATGGCACACCGGTCCTCGTCGTTAATCCGCTGGGCCGGGCGCCTACCCGAGTCCTAGAAGCAGCGTATTAGCGTTCTTTTTCTTTATTGAACAAACTAACAGTTTAAATATATACAAATGATTGTTAGTGAAACAAAAATATTAGAAACACATTAAATACAACGAAATATGACATATTCTGACTTCTTCCCTCTTTTTTCTTGGTCGATGCATGATAACGTGATAAGGGTTTGCATCATGTGACGGGTAGGCACGGCACACCCCAACATTGAGGAGGGTCAAAGAAGACGCAGCGGAGATAACCGGCAGAAGTCTGTGGTAAGATGGTTTTCGGGTGAGAGTGCTACGCGCGGTCACAACTTTGTACCGGACGTCAAGGACTGTATGCGGACCACTCTGAAAGAGGCATTCTAAAGCCTGTCCTTGAAACCATTTAAGTGTATGGTACTTAGCTGGAGGTTAGTGAAATGTCTCGGGCAACAACAAGAAATCTGGCGTTACCGTCGTTGGCGAGGCACGGAGGTAAAAGCCCACGATTCGTTGGATGAGGAGCCAGACTTTTCGTTTGAGGGGGCACTTAAGACGCAGCTCATCGGTGTCTTCAAGCTGACAGTCAGCGCAGAGTGGGGAGGTGGCCAGTCCTATGCGATAAAGTCCACTATTAGTCGGGAATTTGCCACAGACTAAAACGTACCAGAGTGGAGACACAGACTACGGTAAAAAGGGTGCATTCACACACCTCCAAACCGTTCGCCAGTGCTGTAGCACCATGAGATCACTAGGGTTGGACAGCATAAACAAAAGATAATAATCTTTTATACGGTGAGGACGGGTGGCTGGAAGATCGTCCCGAACGTAGCTGAGTTGTAAGAAACAATTGGCAACGTGGTACAATAATGGAGAAATAGATTCCACATTGATCGGTGGATCGAGAGAAGCTGGTCGGAGGATATCTAAGAGACTGCGTGCTAAGGACGGGACCGGCCCCCGCCAGAGCCGCAACATATTATGGACAAAAGTGAAGAAGATCGTGCCCGCACGTTGATGAGTCCGAGGCCACCTTTCGCAGGAGGCAGTGTTAGAGTATTGTAGCGGACTTTGAAAAGCGCCCCTGCTGACGCGAAATATCCAAAGGCTGATAGGATGCCGCGGCCAAGGAGTAACGGCATTGAGAGGATCTGCGTGACGTGTACCAGTTTAGGGGCGACATACATGTTGACATAGGACACACATTGGAGTTGAATTAAGTTACGGTGCACTTGACCGCACACATGGTGCCGAATCGACTGCAAAAGCCGCCGGTAAGCGAGGGCCACTGTGCGGTGTGTGGAGCTCGTAAATTCGATACCCAAGTAACGAAGGGTGATACTGGCTGGGAGTGGGGTCGGCACCATAGCCTAGCCGGGAGGCATCGCCCAATGTGTATCATAGTTGATTTACTGACATTAAGAATGCTACCAGAAAGACGTCCATACTGGTGGATCCATTGGATGGCGTCATTGAGTTCCGTGGATTGCCAGGTGAGAAAGAGGAGGTCGTCCGCATAAGCCCTGCAGTGAAAGGTGCAGTCACGTAAATAGAGACCCTGCAGTCTAGAGGTAAGACCAGTGATGAGTGGCTCAAGTGCAATTGAATATAGTAAAGTAGACATAGGACATCCTTGACGCTCAGAGCGGCGTACACGAATCGGTCCTACAAGCCTCCCATTGCCTTGTACCATCGAGACCGCGGGAAGTAGTAACCGGTGAATGGCATCGACAAAGATAATGGGAAACCCATACATGTCGCCACCATGAGGAGGAATGGGTGTCGCACGCGATCAAAGGCACACGTGAAATCAATGGATACCAGTGCTGCACGAAGACGACAAACTGCCGCCAGCGCAATGAGGTCACGGAATTCTCCTAGGGCAGTGTGTAAGGTGGCCCCACAACCACGTGCCTTCTGCTCCGGTGAAAGGACCGTAGCTAAGACGGTGCGTACGCGCGCTACTAAAAGGCGTGCTTAGATTCTGAGGTCTGCATGCATTAATGTAAGGGAGCGATATGCAGAGACATGAGACCCTACCCTTCGGCTTAGGCACAGGTAGAAGAATGCCAGTGACGAATTCAGGTGGAACTGGGAAGGATGCAGTGAAGAGTTCCTGAATCATTTCCATCCAGCGAGGAACTATTAACATGGTCTGATTCTCCCATTTCTCCAGACGTATTTTATGACGAAATAAATCTCGGATGAACAGCCTGGTATGAGTTTGCATAGGACACAATATTTCGGCAATCCACCACGTTGCTATCATCAGGTGCGCTGATGTACTGGCCGGCGGTGGACCGGCGCCATGTATACAGGGTGTGGTAGATAAGTAATGAGACTCAGTCTAGAAAAACAAATTTATTGATCCAATTTGTACAAAACGTTAATATTCTTCAAAGTACTCGCCTTGGGCGTCGACACAACGTTGCCAGCGCGTTTTCCAAGCTTCATAGGCCCCACTGTAGTCCGTTTGAATTATCCCAGTTAGTGGCTTCGTGACAGCACGTTGGATGTTCGGAATATCGTCGAAACGATGACCCTTCAGGCATCTTTTGACCTTCGGAAATAGGAAGAAATCAGGAGGACTCAAGTCAGGGTTGTATGGTGGCTGTGGCAAAACTTCAACTCCAATTCGGGTCAAGTAGGAGGTCACGAGGAACGCTGTGCGCCGGAGCGTTGTCGTGGTGGAGACGCCAGCGTTGAGCAAGGTCCTGTCGCTTCCGTTTGACGGCTCTCTGCAATCGCTGAAGGACTTCTTTGTAGAATTCGGCATTGACAATCTTCCCCTGAGGGACAAACTCTTTGTGAATTAACCCCCACTTGTCGAAAAACACAATCAGCATTGTCTTGATGCGGGACTTTGACATTCTTGCTTTCTTCGGCAGCGGGGATGCCGGTGTGTGCCGCTCCGAGCTCTGGGCTTTCGTCTCCGGGTCGTACTGGAATGTCCACGATTCGTCGCCTGTTACTACGTTGTCTAAAAAGTGTGGATTATTTTCCAAATCATTCAACATCTCACGGCAAACGTCCACTCGTTGTTGCTTTTGCTCGGCGGTGAGCACTCGGGAAACCAATTTTGCGCAAACTTCCTCATCACCAAATCTTGCGTAACAATTTGGTGAACCGTAAATTTATTCACGGAGACCTCATCGGCGATCATTTTCAGACGTAAACGATGGTCGGAGTCCAGGAGTTCTTTCACTTTGGCCACCGTTGCATCCACACGACTCGTTGAAGGGCGTCCAGATCGTTCCATGTCTTCAACGGATTCCCTCCCGTTTTTAAATTCATTAAACCACTGGAACACTTGAGCTCTTGATAGGGAGTCTTCTTTGTAGGCCACCGTAATCATAGCAAAAGTTTCCGAACCAGTTTTGCCCAAGCGAAAGCAAAATTTGATTGCATACCGCTGTTCTATCGAGCGATCCATCTTCAGCGTTTTCACAAGTGTCACGGGCACACAAACAACGTAATACGCGAAGCTCGACACTCACTGCACCAGAGCTCCGGCGCGAATGCGAACCGGTTCTATTGTTAGCTCAGATCCCCCACCACGTGGCGTACAGGTGGAGACCAACCTGCGAGTGACTGGGGCGCCGCGCGGCGGCCAGTCTCATTACTTATCTACCACACCCTGTATATAGGACAATCCCCCTCCCGCTCCACCCTCAGGCGTTTCCTCTGGGTCGAAATGTTGTGTCCTATGTACACTCATGCCAGGATGTTCACCCGAGAATTATTTCGTGATAAAATACGCCTGGAGAAATTGAAGACTCACTTCACATACCTCTACGGGGAGGAGATGTATCGCAGCATGAAAAGGATCGACACACTGTGTCATCGGAGAAGTCGTCTACTGGGTTCTATTGTTCTTCTTATGAAGTGCCGAGAAGCACGTGTGGTACCGAATTTTGCTGAAGTCAAACATCACATCCACCCAGCGGCGGCCAGAAGAATCAAGAACCGTGCCAGCCTAGTTTTGGTATTAGAGAGAGTTCGCTTCACGCGGTAGCACTTGGACACTACCAACAGAGAACTCCAACAGTTACATCTGCTACTGGCCAACCGGTTCAACCCCTAGGCGTGGGATTGGGTCCATGGTGTCACATGGGCCATAGCGGACTCAACCCAGTGGAAGTCAGCCAAACGACAGGCATCCAAGTTTGAACGTAAATCGGAGAAGCAACCTTCTGATGGCAGCGGAAAGACCATCATGAATCTCACTAACCAGGAGCTGGATGATGACGCTATTTCGGTTCTTAAGAAAGGATTGAATTGTGCTCTGACTCGTAAAGATAATACTCATTGCTGACATAATTAGCACAGTGGAACAAACAGCTGCACGACTTCCACCTGAAGCTGCTGAAGAAGTTAGTCGCGAAACCTGCAGAGCTCTAACAAAAACAAAGCTGATGAAACCGAACATCTCCTACAGGGAGAAGGCCGCCATACAGGAGCTAAGAGAAGATCCAGACATAGTAATATTACCTGCAGATAAGGGCAACGCAACAGTGATCCTATCCCGACAGGATTATGCTGAGAAGATGTGGGGCCTTCTTGGTCACAGTGCAAACAGGTAGATTGACACCGATCCTACCAAGAGGGTCGAGAGGAAGAGTCTGGCGCTCCTCAAGAATTCCAGCTTCGCTGACGAGATTACCAAGAAGCTACGGACTGCCGAAGGTGCACAAGGAATCGATTCCGTAACATCCCATTGTCAGCTATACTGGTGCCCCAACGTACCTTCTCGCCAAGCACCTCAAACAACTGCTTAGCAATTACGTTGGAAGATGTACACTTGTCAGCAAAAAGAGTGGGTCACTGCTGAATGCAAAAAACATAACGTAGCTGTGTTGCAGGTCCTCTAAACACCAAAACCCTGTGGGGTAGAGTCGTTTGACTACACACAATGGGTACCGCAAGAGACTACCAAGAAGCTAAAGGTCTTTATGGCAGTCAGTCTAAGCGTCAACTATTATCGTCATGCAAAACATATTAGAAAACACGTTCTTAGCGATGAGAAACCCAATAACACTCTTAAACTAACTTTAATTACAACAAGTGACATTCCAAAGTTCTGAGAAAACGGATTATTTTACATATATCGAACAGTAATCCTTAATCAGAATTAAATACTTGAGACAATATATGGAGTTACAAAGCTGTACGGCAATTGGAAAAAAAGGTTTTCGCTCTCTAAAAGGTTTTCCATCCACGTGCTGAACGTCGCTCAACGGCGAGTGGCTCTGGATACTGGATATTGGACGAACCAGTAGAAAAACGCGATTAACGGCAAAAAGCACTCTAAGGAAAACTCAATATCCACCAGTAATATCACTATTCTCGTAACACATCAACAGCTACGTGTACACAAATTTGAACTTTAAATGACATAACCAACGTCGTCGTTATGGACCTGGATTCAAACCCAGCACCTATAGCCATTGCCACCTAAGCTTTGTTTGTGCCTTATTGAGACCGGATCACTAGGCACAAAGAGACGTGATGTATAGACGTTTGCAGCACTATCAGTTATCAATTCAGATCCTCAAAATGAATGACGATGACTGTTTGCACTGAACTGGGAACCCTGTCATAACACTTACCATCCTGGGAAGTACCCCCAACGACGTTTAATATGGTATCATTCACAAGGAACAAGGTATGCTCATGTTTAAAATTGAAATGCCACCATATAAAGCTTGTGACAGAGATGCGAACCCAACACCTAATCGGATTGTTAACGAAGTACACTCATGCTCAAAAGTATCAGAACGACCTGGATTGCATTTCGCCTGATTCCCAGGCAACCCACATAACGCAGCTGTCTAGAAGGTCCTCTAATCGCTCCTTGATACAGTCGTTTGACTATTGAAAATGTTTCCAACAAGTCACAACTGGAAAACACTGCTCTGTATCGCAATAACTCAGAATGTAAAGTAATACCACGATACTAAAAATATCAGGGAACACCTCATCACGGATAAGACTGTCCTTAAGGCTTGTAAGCTCGCATTTATTGCAATAACCGACAAACCTGAAATGTTAGCACTCTCATTATTACGTCAGATAGGTAATGCACGTAGTACGTTCGTCGTATTCATGATATCCTCTTCAAAGTAACATACCATACTTGTTATTTAACACAAAATGTCATTAAAAATTTACGTTACTCACGAGCAGCTAGATGAGAATATGTATGAACTTCAAATGACACGACGAACCGACTCGTTCTGCATATGGATTCAAACCCAGGTCACGGAAACTAAGATTTCGTGACTGACGGAAATTAACAGTCATTCCTCACTAGGCATAGAGAGAGTGATATTCCTCGATTTTAGACACTATCAGTTAACAAATATCAACTTTAATTACATAACGTAAACATTTTTTACGGTCGCGAATTCCGACCCAGCATCTACTGCCCCTGTTAACGAACTACGAGAGATGTTAAATACTGCTTCTTCACAAGTAACTTACTTGAAATGCAGTGAGATAAAGCTTTGTGTTGTACAGGGATTCGATCCCAGAACGTAATCGGATTGTTATCGAAGCACAATCAACTTTGACATATCGGATTTTCTCGGCAGTAGCAAGATGTATCAAATGAAATGACGAGACGAAACATTAATTTTTCCTTTCGAGGACTCCAAGCCTGCACATATCGCTGTTATATTCTAGAGAAAAGGAACTTTAAGTATGGGTTTGTTACACCAGCAGCGACATGTGAGATTGTTTGAACTAGAAATCATATGACGAAGTGCTCAGTGCTGACTGAGAATCGAACGCCAAACATATCGTTGTTGACTACACACAAAGAGGCGACACTTAACGAATTTTTCTCCACCAGCAGCTCGGAATAACATCCCTGCACTTACGGTGATCTCGCAAATAGTTCTGTGTCTCACTGGGAGCCAAAAACGTCAGATACCGTTAGTGTTGACATTAAAAATAAAAATAATTATCCACCAGCAGATAGGTGTTCTCATGCTAGAGCTTGAGAATACATAGTGAAAAGTTTAGTGCTGGGCCAGGATTCCAACTCATTCATGCGCAATATGTGGAGATGTTTAGGAATCTGCAGTTTTGAACAAACAACAAGTTGTAGTCGAGCTGTATTGTCACGAAGGGATCAAATTCCGCGTTAAGGGCGGTCTGAGTTGCAGTCCCAGTTCAGAACCAATCTTATCGACACGCAGAAGCCCAAATAAAAGATGGAATAAGTGTCCTGTGACCATACACAGGGTTCGTTTCGTCACTAGAAATAAATAACTAGTATAAGAAAAGTTACTGTTGATACAGTTTCTTCATGTCGCCACTCCTTACTTTATTGTGGTTCCACCTAACGTCTACTTGGTAGAGAAGGAATATCATGTCTAATGTGATTTTCGGACCACAATGCCATTATACCTTCTTCACTTGGCGTAGCGAGAACAGAATAGAGTCTGCCTCTCCCTATCAAAAAACATCGGCAGAAGTTGGAATCGAACCGAGAGCAACATCATATGAAAATATCATCAGACCAACATACTACTACACCCACTTCTCTACGGCTCATTTCTCTATCAGAACACCGTTGCGGCACACAAGATGAGAATTCCGACACACAGGCTCCCTGTAGTGGTTTGCAGGATGTTCAGTACATTCATTTACTTGGTTGACCGAATCGCCATGAACTAGCTGCTTTGGCTACCCAGTGCATACATTCGACTCTATTTTGTAATCAACAAAATAAAATAACGTAACTGCCACCTCCACAGAACTGCCAACAGTGAAGGACGCAGAAGTTTAAATAGAAAGTGTTCCTTTCCACTTGAGCTACTCTATTGCACTATCTGTTTGTTGAAACCATCGTGTGGTGCAAAAGAAATGCTGTAACTGTCTCTCAGAAGTCTATATCCGGCCATATGCATTATCTCACAGCACTGTGGAATGCCGAAGTTCTGGAGGAACTGTTGTAGACTTCCAGAGGTGCTGTACCTATGTCACAGCTAGTAGCGTAACGGTAAGCGTCGCGCACTGTTTATAAGACGTCGCGTGTTCTATTACATTCGCTACTACATTTTTTTTAAACGCAATTCTGCTCTCTGCTAAAGTTATCAATTTAATGAAACTTTGAACATACGTAATTCTCTTCACTTCTCAACCGAAAATAGTTGCATGTGGAAAAAAGGCTAACCTCTGCGTCATTTTGTTCTTTTCAGGTTTAATAGACGACCAGGCAGCAGATGCGTGCGAAGCTTTTGTGTTACGTATAGGGAGAGCGCATCGTGCCAAAATAGTCAGAAAAGTATTTTCTACGTTAGCTGTCGTCTGGTAGTGGCATTTTATTCTTCTTCAAACCTTGTTTGACAGCTTTAACTCAGAACAAGTTTTCTACATGCATGTAATCAATAAACTGCATGTGCATTGTCAGACTGTTATAGATAACATCAGAGAATTCGCATATATCGTTGATGATTAATTTCTCATGTTTAGCATTGTTTTAACAACATTAAAAAAAGAAACTTTACGAAAACTGTGCACTGTATTGTAAGAAATCAAATTAAACTACCCACAATAACCTTACGACGAAAGTCTGTTTCAACAAAACGGTGTATCTGTACACAAGCGTGCCTCCATCTGCACGAATTAGTAAAACACTATTCACTTAGATTTCGATTGGGTCTGTGTTTAAACGGTATGCTGTGTCACACTCAACAGGTATGCAAACGTGTCATTTCATAAATAAAGTTACGTATTCCTAGAAACCCTTAAATTTGCTTGTCAGCAGCGGAAGGAGGCGTTACCTGTGGTGCAGCATTGTAAGGTTTTCACCATTGCACTACGAGCTGAAAGTATTTTCTTACGATTTGCTTATCGATGTTTGATCTGATTGCTTGCAGTTCTTACACAGAAGGGACAGAAACGTTACATTCAGCGAGGCTGGAACCGAGAAACATAACAGTCGCCTTTCCACAGGTCAGTACGTTAACACAGTGCTAGCGTATACATATGGTTTCGGCTATTCTCTTAGGTTAATAGTGGCTATAACTTGTAAACCGCTATTTACAGGACGAGATTAGTTGCGATTGCCACGTTCAATGACTTTGCTGGGCTGAAAACCGTAAATTTACAATCTTCTGTTACACCTCAAGCGATAACAGCTAGGTTATTCAATGGAAATGGCACGAGAAATCAAGTGAACTTTGAGCTTTAATTCCGTGCACACCAGGAAGTAACTCGTCGATGACACAGTTGCCAAACATACCTTGCGTTGTTGCCAAATCTCAGTTACATTACCGTCAGCAAGAAGACCAACCGATGTGATTCTACAGTGGGCTGGGAAGTGACCAAAGCTGGCGCCTCAAAGACGCGGCTGCTACGTCCTGGAATACGTAATGCGTCTGATTCGCATTTCTCTAACTAGGTTTAGGGACTGGAGCTTAGTTGCTAATAATACTCAGAACTGACTGCTACTAATCATCATGAATCAGTAACTCTCATAGTTGTTTTTATACTTCTTTCGTAACTGTACTCAAATCTAAGAAATTCATTCACGGACGTTTTCGTGACTCGCAGATAGTCGAGCACAACAAACAAATAAAAATAAAAAATGTCGTATTCATGATCTATGGAACAAGTATTAATCTAATCTAATCTAATCATATCATATTGCTGACTATCCATGATGAGTCATGAAGTACCGATATTTTCGCCTATATCAGTAACCTAATCTAAACTTGGAAATAAAAGACGTCAGTTTTTGTAATAAACCGGGACTCCTATCAAGACCCATTCATCCCTGTTAGCTAACCATGAAAGATGTCTCATATACCTCAATTCAGAAGTAACGAAGTGTGTATGAATTTAAAGATGAAGCGCATGATGTGAAGTTCTGCGACGGAGATACGAACCCAAGACGTAATCGGATTGTTAACTAAGTAAAATCAAATGTTTCATATCGGTTTTTCTTGCCAGCTACTAGGTGTTTAATCTAAAATAAGGACACAAATTTTTGTGCCTGAGCAACAATCGAACCGCCCTCCTATCGTTCTTCTTTATTGTCCACGAATATTGCTTAAGTATCAATTGCTTACTCACAAACAGTAAGATGTGTGCGTGTTTGTCCAGAAATTGTTGGCAACATGAACAGACGTTAAAAATACACGTTAATTTTTACTAGCAGGCCGGTGTGCACGTGATGGGGCTTGAAATAAAGTTATGAATATTTTTGTACTGGATCAGGATTCAGACCCAAATATTTATCTTTGGAGGAGACCTAGAGAAGATTGCAGTCTTGGGAAAAGGAATGAAATGATTGAACTATACTGTTCCGAGAGATTCAGATCCTCGAAAGAGGAGATACGAATTCGAATCACAGTCCAGCACAAAATTTTTCAAAGTCTCTAGTTCAATCAAGTACTAGTAAAATAAGAGCCCTGTTCCTTTAGGCGGCTATCAGTTCATCAAATAAAATAAAATATTCTAATGTAAGTAAGTTTACTGGTGACAGTATTTCTGTTTACCCTGACCACCTATGTCATTTTCCAACGTAAACCGGCTCTGCCCAGTTTGGAATGAACGAACGTGATGTTTAATGCGGATTCTGGATTATAACAGCTTTCTCTTAAGGTTACCAGAGGTAAAGTAAATCTGTTTGTGCCTCTTAAAAGTAAATGCCTGAACCCACGCATTGCACTTGTGATAGTTCGTTCCACCAGACCATTGTGGCCACATTACCCAGCCCCAGGAGTGTGCTGTAATGGATGATGTACTTAGCTTACTAAACTAGTCACGGTGGAATAAACGCGAGTCTATTAAATGGTTAAGTAGAAGCAAGCTTCTGACGTGGAGATTATGCTATTCCCATGTCAGCAGGATGTAAAGACTCTTCTAGGCGTCATTGCCTCGATTTGAAGCCATTTTGAAATTTTCACTAATTCTGGAAATTTCTGAGTTCCAGAAAATCCACTGTGAAGTGTGAAGTTACCGGATAATTGGATTATCACCGTCATTATTACTAGCATTTTATTCATACCGCTCATGGAACACATGTGCTTGAAGCTCATTTAAGTCCTTTTGGTCATTATAGAAGTAGTTGCCTAAGAACAAATTCTTTCCCTGTCTACGGAATCCTTTTTATGTTAATATCAAACATCAGCAATTACTCGTAGACCACATTAAAACTAAAGTAATTGATGAAGACCTTAGTTGATAACGAAAACGCGCTGCCTTTCTTAATTTACTTGCGCCTAGAAATGGCTGTCGAATACTGCCAAACCAAAAGCCAAGGGATCTTACTGCCTTCCAATATACGTCGCTGTCGGTTCTTCGATATGATTTGGTCGACGTGGCCTGTTTCAAGTTGTGTATGACACAGAATGTTTTAGAAAATCAACTGTTTTCCTTTGCAATAAAGAGAAAGAATTTCATTCTAAGCTATCCAAGTCCAAAATTTTCGCAATATTAGTTCAAATTTAATATTCGCTTCCATAATGTAAGGAAAGTATTTCACAGTTGCAAAACCTGCATCCGACTCACTGTCCTTAGACTTAGTTGCTGGCCATAAATTCTAGCTCAAAGTGACGCCAGTTTAAGTAACCTAATGTAGCGAAGACTGTTTGCCAGTGCTCTTTCTCACCGGAAAATATGCTATTCACCCATTGGGATCCATAAGAACACTGTAACAGTAATTTCTGTGTGTATGCAATGCATACGGATTGTAGAATTTAGTGGTGCTCTTTCTTCCACTTCTGTGTACAATATGCCTGACCTAAACGGGCCCTTTATCATTACAGTCCCTGGGCGGTGCAACATCATATTGACAACAGTAATGTGCTTATACTGACAACCGCATTGTTCGTTTTACCCTATTTTGTAATCATGTAAGTAAAACAACATGAACTTCGAGTGGAGGACATTTCCTTTTCCTTCTGTGAAATTTGTCAGTAAGCTTTTTGCCTTCGAACCAGTGAAATGCTGCAGAGTACGGCTGGTAAACGATTTACAAACCACGATTTAGTGCCTTTAACACGATTTCTTGAAACTTTGGCGTAGCTGAAGGAATTTAGTTTCTTCTTAAATCGTCTTATGCAGCAACCTTCACAGATATCTCAAATAGGAAAAGCTCTTTATCCAGGTACGAAGGTTGTAAAACAAACTTCCCACAGTTTGCGACCTCATTTTAATACCTCGCGGGAGCAGGCATAATATTTTGCTTTTTGAACACCGAACAATAACACACAAAGATAGTAGATGGAAGGATACAAAGAAAAAATCAGACTCATGGGTGTGGATCCAGTTCATCATAAGAAGACTAAACAAGAGGGAAACATTACGAAAGCAATGAATACGCTGGTTAGTATACATTATTTGTATAGATCTGAAGATGAAAAAGCGCAGATCTGCACAGTGCCCGCATCTGCAGTTTAGTTTATGTCTTAATGGCCATAATTTTTAGTTTCTTCTCTTCTGAATTAGCAAATGAATTGATTATTACGTAGTACAGAATAATTAGGTAACTGTGTTTCTTACAACTTCCATTCGCACCAACATTTTTTTACAT
This sequence comes from Schistocerca piceifrons, assembly GCF_021461385.2. NCBI lineage: Eukaryota > Metazoa > Arthropoda > Insecta > Orthoptera > Acrididae > Schistocerca > Schistocerca piceifrons. The sequence goes on along the minus strand of NC_060140.1, from coordinate 592,867,655 downwards.
TCTCATGCAATTCATGAAATTCTACTTGTATGATCTCAAGACTGCACATAGATGCAATCGATTTCGAGGTGCAAAGTGTTTGTTGTCTTACTTTTCGTGACAGGTTGGAAAAGTTGATTTCCAAAGACTTTTTATTGTGCTGAAATAATCTTTTGTAACAAAGTAACAAGGTAAGTGTTTTATTCGTATATATTTTGTGGGAAACTGTAATCATGATGCAAGATTACACACCTAAATATTTGACACAGCTGGTAGGAGAAAACGCTGCATATTAATCAAACCCCGCGCCTCCTCATTGTATCCTCCTATGACACGAGCACAGGATTCTCCTCCTATAACGCTACAGAGCTGTTCCTAGCACAGCTGAGAATTGGCAACATCGTCACAAACATTTGACAACACTGTGACAGGGCAATTACTTCCGCGTATGGTACTGAACTGACTCGCTAAATTCACTTGATATTCTCTTTCTATTTGAATGACTCGTGGTATATAATCCTCACGTAAACTAAGACACTGAGACAGACATTTCAATTTTTTGGCTTACGAAATGCTATTCTTCACATGTGACAACTTTTAACATATTTCACGATGCGTTATGAGGCTGAGCGACTAATACCACGACGAGAGTGGGGAACTGGCAGCAGTGTGTCCGTAGCCCCGTGGTACCGCCCGTGTTTCGTGTCCCACTGGTTAATAAAATCGTCAGTTCTACCCGTGGTAGGGTCAGAACGTGCGAGATTTTTTTGTGTATTATTTCATGGAGCTGCGAATTCCCAGAAAAAATTCAGCAACAAAATCAGAAGAAAACCTTTACACATCAAATCCTCTTGACAGCTCGACTCAGTAAGTTGTGTTAATGGTCGTAGATCTCGGCTTTCTGACTGCCAAGCTGCTATACAATACAAGCGTCTCTGAAGAAATTCGAATCGACAGTCAGCGATACGAAATTCAATAATGTTCATCACTTAAGACTCCCATGCCAGGGAGATAAGTATGAAGGAAATAAATTGATTAGCAAATCGTAAGAAAATACTTTCAGCTAATAGTGCAATGGTGAAAACCTTACAATGCTGCACAACAGGTAACGCCTTTTTCCGCCGCTGACAAGCAAATGTAAGGGTTTCTAGGAATACGTAACTTTATTTATGAAATGCCACGTTTGCATACCTGTTGAGTATGACACAGCATACCGTTTAAACACAGACCCAATCGAAATCTAAGTGAATAGTGTTTTACTAATTCGTGCAGATAGAGGCATGCTTGTGCACAGATACTCCGTTTTGTTGAAACAGACTTTCGACGTAAGATTAGTGTTGTGACTTGGCAAGACTGCCAAGCCACTAGGAGGCAGCCGAAAGGCACGCGTTGAAGCTCACGCAGGCTGGCGTGAGGTCTGGAACAGTTAAAGGAAAAGAGACTAGCAAAAAAGGTACGTAGCTTCTGGAATACTTAACTTTAATCCATAATCGGTAAACATCGGTCTGACGGTACAAGCATCACAAGATAAATAACAATTGATAATGGCGCCTTGCTAGGTCGTAGCAAATGACGTAGCTGAAGGCTATGCTAACTAACGTCTCGGCAAATGAGAGCGTAATTTGTCAGTGAACCATCGCTAGAAAAGTCGGCTGTACAACTGGGGCGAGTGCTAGGAAGTCTCTCTAGACCTGCCGTGTGGCGGCGCTCGGTCTGCGATCACTGACAGTGGCGACACGCGGGTCCGACGTATACTAACGGACCCCGGCCGATTTAAAGGCTACCACCTAGCAAGTGTGGTGTCTGGCGGTAACACCACGGTTAGTGTGGGTAGTTTTATTTGATTTCTTACAATAGAGTGCAAAGTTTTCGTAACGCTTCTTTTAGTGTTGTTAAAACAATGCTAAACATGAGAGAGAAATTAATCATCAACGATATATGCGAATTCTCTGATGTTATATATAACAGTCTGACAAAACACATGCAGTTTATTGAATACATGCACGTCGAAAACTTGTTCTGAGTTAAAGCTGTCAAACAAGGTTTGAAGAAGAATAAAATGCCACTACCAGACGACAGCTGATGTGGAGAATACTTTTCTGACTATTTTGGCACGATGCGCTCTCCCCACACATTATGCAAAAGCTTCGAGCGCATCCGCTACCTGGTCGTCTATTAAACCTGAAAAGAACAAAATGACGCAGAGGTTAGCCTTTTTCCACATGCGACTATTATGGGTTGAGAAGTGAAGAGAATTACGTACGTTCAAAGTTCCATGAAATTGATAACTTTAGCAGACAGCAGAATAGCGTTTAAAAAAATGCAGTAGCGAATGTAATAGAACACGAGACGTCTTATCAACAGTGCACGACGCTTACCGTTACGCTACTAGCTGTGACATAGGTACAGCACCTCTGGAAGTCTACAATAGTTCCTCCAGAACTTCGGCATTCCACAGTGCTGTGAGATAATGCATATGGCCGGATATAGACTTCTGAGAGACAGACAGTTACAGCATTTCTTTTGCACTGCACGATGGTGTCAACAAACAGATAGCGCAACAGAGTAGCTCAAATGGAAAGGAACACTTTCTATTTAAATTTCTGCGTCCTACACTGTTGGTAGTTCTGTGGAGGTGGCAGTTACGTTATTTTATTTCGTTGATTACAAAATAGAGTCGAATGTATGCACCGGGTAGCCAAAGCAGCTAGGTCATGGCGATTCGGTCAACCAAGTAAATGAACGTACTGAACCTCCTGCAAACCACTACAGGGAACCTGTGTGTCGGAATTCTCATCTTGTGTGTTATGATAGAGGAATGAGCCGTAGAGAAGTGTGTGTGGTGGTCTGTTGGACTGATGATATTAACATATGATGTTGCTCTCGGTTCGATTCCAACTTATGCCGATGTTTTTTGATAGGGCGAGGCAGATTATATTCTTTTCTCGCTACGCCAAGTGAAGAAGGTATAATGGCATTGTGGTCTGAAAATCACATTAGACATGATATTCCTTCTCTACCAAGCAGACGTTAGGTGGAACCACAATAAAGTAAGGAGTGGCGACATGTAGAAACTCTGTCACCAGTAACTTTTCTTATACTAGTTATTTACTTCTAGTGACGAAACAAACCCTGTGTATGGTCACAGGACACTTATTCCATCTTTTATTTGAGCTTCTGTATGTCGATAAAATTGGTTCTGAACTGGGAATGCAACTCAGACCGCCCTTAACGCGGAATTTGATCCCTTCGTGACAATACAGCTCGACTACAACTGGTTGTTTGTTCAAAACTGCGGATTCCTAAACATCTCCACATATTGCGCATGAATGGGTTGGAATCCTGGCCCAGCACTAAACTTTTCACTATGTATCCTCAAGCTCTAGCATGAGAACACCTATCTGCTGGAGGATAATAATTTTTATTTTTAATGTATTTTCATTCGTTGTCAACACTAACGATATCTGACGTTTTTGGTTCCCAATGAGACACAGAACTATTTGCGAGGGATGTTATTCCGAGCTGCTGGTGGAGAAAAATTCGTTAAGTGTCGCCTCTTTGTGTGTAGTCAACAACGATATGTTTGGCGTTCGATTCTCAGTCAGCACTGAGCACTTCGTCATATTATTTCTAGTTCAAACATGCTCACATGTCGCTGCTGGTGTAACAAACCCATACTTAACGTTCCTTTTCTCTAGAATATAACAGCAATATGTGCCGGGTTGGAGTCCTCGAAAGGAAAAATTAATGTTTCGTCTCGTCATTTCATTTAATACATCTAGCTACTGCCGAGAAAATCCGATATGTCAAAGTTGATTGTGCTTCGATAACAATCCGATTAGGTTCTGGGTTCGAATCCTTGTCCAACACAAAGCTTTACCTCACTGTATTTCAAGTAAGTTACTTGTGAGGTAGCAATATTTAACATCTCTCGTAGTTCGTTAACAGGGACAATAGATGCTGGGCAGGAATTCGCGTCCGTTAAAAATCTTACATAATGTAATTTAAAGTTGATATTTGCTAACTAATACTGTCTAAAAATGAGGTTTATGACTCTCTTTATGCCTAGTCAGGAATGACTGTTAATTTCCGTGAACCACGAAATCTTTGCCTGCATCATTGGTTCAAATGGCTCTGAGCACTATGGGACTCAACATCTGAGGTCATCAGTCCCCTAGAACCTAGAACTTCTTAAACCTAACTAACCTAAGGACATCACAAACATCCATGCCCGAGGCAGGGTTCGAACCTGCTACCGTAGCAGTCACGCGGTTCCGGACTGAAGTGCCTAGAACCGCATGGCCACCGCGGCCTAGCTTGTATGACCTGGGTTTGAATCCATACGCAGATCGAGTCAGTTCGGCGTGTCATTTGAAGTTCATACATATTCTCAACTAGCTGCTCGTGAATAACGTAAATTTTTAATGACATTTTGTGTTAAATAACCAGTATGGTATATTATTTTGATGAGGAAATCATGTATACGACGAACTTACTTCGTGCATTACCTATCTGACGTAATAATGAGAGTGCTAACTTTTCAGGTATGTCAGTTATTGCAATAAATGCGAGCTTACAAGCCTTAAGGACAGGCGTATCCGTGATGATGTGATCCCTGATATTTTTAGTATCGTGGTATTACTTTACATCTTGAGTTATTGCGATACAGAGCAGTGTTTTCTAGTGATGACTTGTTGGACCCATTTTCAATAGTCAAACGACTGCACCAAGGAGCGATTAGAGGACCTGCTAGACAGCTGCGTTATGTAGGTCGCATGGGAATCAGATCAAATGCAATTCTGGTCGTTCGGATTCTTTTGAGCTCGACTGTACATAAAACCAGAAGCTAAGTATCAAATGTTTTCACCTATAGTGAAATCCTGGAACCTTAATTGCCTATAGAATTGTTTTTCCTGATTGGGATACGAACCTACCATCTAGCAGCGTCGTTTTCTAGCCAGGAACAGACGATAAATAGCTATTGTTCGTTCACCAGTAGCGAGATGGGCGCATGTTTAGCTAGACATCAGGCGAGGAAAAGTTCTGTGCTGAATGGAATTCAAACCCCGCACACGTGGTCATGAAGAAATTTTAACTATCAAATTCTTTTCCAATAATGTTTGTACTGTCAATGATGTGATGGAAAATACTCTGCTGGCTAGAAATTGAATCAACAACATGTCGTCGTTGGTGATCACAACGAAGACAACGTCAAACCCAAATCCGTTTTCACCAGTAGGATGGAGAGGAATGTTTGAACTTGAAAAGATGTAAGGAAACGTTTGATCTTGTAATGTTGTGATAAAACGCTCATCATGTGGCTGTGAGTTGAAACGAACACGTCACAGCTGACAATGCACGAAGAGATGTTGAAAATGCAACTATTTTTCACGAGAAGTTCGGAGTGCACATGCTAGGGCTTGAAATGAAATAATGTATATTTTGTGCTAATCAGAATTCGAAACCAGATAGGTGCCTTTCGAGGACGCCTAGAAGAGTTTGCAATCTTCGGGAACATAGTGAAATCGAATTCTGATCCCAGTCCAGCACCACAATTTACAACGTCTCAGTTTCAAATAAAGTAAGACCCTTGTGAACTTACATGACAATTGGTGCATTAAAATCAAATACGTTTTCTAGTTTCCGACGGCTAGCTGGTGACAGAGTCTCTGCCTTACCGGGTTTCTCCATCTGTCACAGCTCAAACGAATGCCCAGTCGGCAGCGAAGGGATGTTATCTTTATTGCGGATATTGGACTACGGAGCTTACAGGCGTTCTGCACTTGAGGTTACTAGGGGTGAAGGAGAGCTACTTGCGTGTATTAAAAATCCACGCCCGACGTGAGATGTGAACCTACACGTTTTACACATCAATACAAGATTAATCCACCAGACCACAGAACCCCCCGCCAAGCACATAATTATGAATTGCACTGATTTAGATGTAGATGCAGATGTCAAGGGACGCGTAACAGGAAGGAGGGTGGGATATGGGAATGGATAGAAGTGCAGAAGTGCAAAATATAAGCGTGAAATGCTTGCAAAGTATTGCTTACTTAGACGTGTGCCACAGTTCGTTTTATCTGAGGACCGAGAGATGAGGAAGGACTGTTCTTAGAACGAATAATGCGTTATAGGGAAGCGAATATGGTTTCATAGGCGGTGAGAGGAATGATAGAGAGTAGAGACAGCAGCAATTAAAAGAGAAAATTTAGCGTCATTGGAAACCGCTAGATTTGTTTACAAAGTTTTGGGGGAGTGTAATACAAGGGCACTTGCGGCGATAGTGTCAGAGAGAGAGAGTGTGAGAGAGAATAGAAGAGATATTAAAAACGAGTAACCATAAATGTTCATATGTGTGTGAAATCTTATGGGACTTCACTGCTAAGGTCATCAGTCCCTAATCTTACACACTACTTAACCTAAATTATCCTAAGGACAAACATACACACCCATGCCCGAGGGAGGTCTCGAACCTCCGCCGGGACCAGCCTCACAGCCCATGACTGCAGCGCCTAAGACCTCTCGGCTAATCCCGCACGGCGAGTAAACATAATATGAAATCGTTGGCGTATAGTATCGAGGAGGGAGGCTGTATTCATGGATGGAGGGGAAGAGAGAGACGTATTTGAAATAACAAAAACTACTGTGACAGAGTCCATCTACGCTGATTAGTTTGTAAGTATGTAGACATGTTATTAATGAAATCAAAATAGAATACTTAAGAAACAGTATATTCAAAAGAAACCCACTTGAATTAAAAGGGCAACTCAAAGGAAAGCTAACCCATATTATATCTTTTCTGTTGCCACGCGATCTTCCACTAGTTTCAAATGAGGAAAAATGACGAAAAAGAAGACATAACAAAACATTTTAAGAACTCTAATATTTTATCCAGAAGTCTTCATTATTTTGTACTTCTATCACCCGTCTTGGCATAGAATGTATAAGCCGTCGGACGTAACAGCCTGAAGAAGCAACTTCCTCCCAGGCTTCCAGGATGCAGTCCCAAACAGCGTCCGCAGTAGATGGTTGGTTTCGTGGCCAGTTCTCTGTTAATGTTCTGGCGACCCACATGTTTTCCATGGAGTTCATATCAGCCGCCCGTGGCGGCCAGTCCATGACGTTGACGCCTATCGTGGAGAGCCACTGGTGAACAAATGCAGACTTGTGAATGGGAGAATGGTCCTCTTCCAGTCTGACGTCCCCTTCTGCGTACAGCATTCGCACTGACGGAAGCATCACGTTTTCCAATATGTAGGAATACTGCGCGCTGTCCAGAGTTCCTTCTATCTTGTGAAGAATTCCTGTCCCTCTAGCAGAATTCCAACCCCAGCAGGTAACAGATAGCCGGCCACTTCTTCTCGTCGTGTTTACTTATTCGCGTCGATGGCGACTCCCTTGCGGCCTGTAAACGATTCGTGGACCGTCGTTATTGGTGGAAAACACCCTCTCATCAGTGAAAATGACGCTGTCCCACGACGCCCTCAGATGGAGCTCCGCAAATGCTAGCCGGTATAAAGCGTTGTCTTCACTGAGCTCTTGATTCACGGCGGATCGTCGTGCATGCAGTCCAGCGTCCCTCAGCCTTCGGCGAATCGTGTCACTGGAGCCGGGGAAGTTGGTCTCCCACCGCAACTGCTTCGAGTTCAGAAAGGGATTTTCTCTGCTCCTAGACACTAGGTCCTTGTGTTCCTGCTGTCAGATCACTCTCTTCCTGCCTGAACCAGGAGCCCTGTTGGTGGTGCCTCTTTCAAGGCACATCCTCCACCATCTCGTTGCAGTGGTATGTGGTACGCCATACCGCCTGCCAGCTTCTCTGATGGAACATCCTCCTTCCTCAACGAGAGCGACGACTCTACCTCGGCCGGCCGGAGTAGCCGAGCGGTTCTAGGCGCTTCAGTCTGGAACCGCGTGACCGCTACAGTCGCAGGTTCAAATCCTGCCTCGGGCATGAATGTGTGTGATGTACTTAGGTTAGTTAGGTTTAAGTAGTTGTAAGTTGTAGGGGACTGATGACCTCAGATGATAAGTCCCATAGTGCTCAGAGCCATTTGAGCCATTTTTTGACTCTACCTCGAATAGACCTCTTCCAGTGAGCCATTACGGCAGACAGCCTGATGTGTATTTCTGCTTGCCGCTCTTATACTGATTCCAGGACAGGAGGTAAACATACACTGCTGGCCACCGTAAATCCAACACCCTGAAGGAAGCATCCGAATCAAGTTAAATTTACACCATGGGTTTGCAGCGATGAGATATGCAACTGATTAGAATTTCAGCGCAGACGCACATCACGCGCGCCTGTGGCGCCACCTCATAGCGCCATTTAAGGCTTGGCGATTTCGACGAGTGTACGTTCGGCACGTGTGTTTACCTTGTGGTTGTTCCACAAGACGATCAGTTATGCCTCGTAGACAACAGCGAACATCGTTTGATCAAGTATCCGAGTTCGACAGAGGAAGGATAGTGGCTTACCGAGATTGTGGATTATCACACAGAGAAATCGCTAGTCGTGTTGGACGAAACCAAACAACTGTAATGGGGATATGTGACCGTTGGATGCGGGAGGGTATGGCGGACCGACGTGGTCGATCGCATTCACCTCGGTGCACCACTGCACGTGCTGATAGGCAAATTGTGCGCATGGCAGTGACGGATCGCTCAGTGACATCCCGAACCGTAGCACAGCACATTGCGTCTGTAACGCATCATCCAGTGTCTGCGCGTACCATTCGACGCCGTTTACAGCAGAGTGGTCTGTCCGCAAGACGTCCATTGCTTCGTCTACCATTGACGCAGAACCACAGACGTCTCCGTCGCCAATGGTGTGATGACAGACGGATGTGGACGGCAGAATGGAATGACGTTCTCTTTACTGACGAGGCACGCTTCTGTCTGCAGCACCACGATGGTCGGATTCGAGTGTGGAGACACCGTGAAGACAGGATGCTGGACAGCTGCATTATGCATCGCCACACTGGTCTTGCACCGGGTATTATGGTATGAGGCGGTATTGGATATTACTCTCGCGCGCCTCTAGTACGCATTGCCGGTACTTTAAATAGCCGGCGCTACATATCCGAGGTGCTGGAGCCAGTTGTCCTTCCTTACCTTCAGGGCTCGGCCACAGCCTTATTCAACAGGATAATGCGCGACCACAAGTGGCACGCATTGTCCAAAGGTTCTTTGTCAATAACCAGATTGAATTGCTTCCCTGGCCGGCTCGCTCTCCGGATCTTTCGCCGATAGAAAACATGTGGTCCATGGTTGCTCAACGAGTGACCCAGATTACATCTCCAGCTGCCACACCAGATGATCTTTGGCAACGTGTGGAAGCTGCTTGGGCTGCTGTACCCCAGGAACACATCCAACGTCTCTTTGAGTCAATGCCGAGACGTGTGGCAGCGGTGATCTCCAACAATGGCGGCTACTCTGGCTACTGATTCTGGCAGGAACCACATGTCACAGACGTCTGTAAACGTTATAATTTGATACTTGGTCAACATGTTATCTACAAAATAAATTTTGTTGTGCTACCTCTTGTATTTCTTGGTGTTGCATTTACGGTGGCCAGCAGTGTATTTACGTCAAAAGGAGCCGCAGAGGCAGAGGCATGCGGCGCAGCCATGCTGGCTCGTCCCGGGCTGTTGGCCCACCAACGCCACCGCCAGCTCGCTCACTTGCGTCTCGCCTCGGCCAGCCTGGCTGGCCCGTAGCTCGCGAGCCGCGGCTAGTACAGACCCGGGCCTCATGGCCACGATCACCCCTTGAAGGATCAAAAGTTACAACTAACCTACCCAAGTCTGCAGTACAAACTAGCGCAGCTACAGCTATTATGCTAGAACATGTGCAGGCACGCCTACAGTTGACGATTTAATCAAATATTTGACGAACAATACTTTCAAAAATACATAAATTTTTAACATAGCTACCACAAAATATTTCACCTAGCTAGCAATAGCATGACGCAGGAAACTATACTTTCTTGTAAGCGCTGTGAAATAGATGTAGCCTTAAGAAAGCCTGTATTCAACCACGACAACTGAGCGGAATGTAAAAGTAAACAGGTTTGGCGGCAGCTTCTGCAAATAATAGGATATACTTAGTCTATAATACACGTTTTGTGCACTTATAACATTTCTCAGTGTCTCTGAAACAATACGTGCTGAACGACGGAAATTACTTTCTGCTGAGGCATTTCATTTACATCTCAATGATACACGACTACTAGAGAGCATTGCTCTTTACGGCAGTCAATCCATATGTAAACTAAGATCATGTTATCGCAGATATTAGGCAACGCGTTACTAGGGATGAGTAAGGCCTTAAGGTTTGCAACTAAACATGCTACTCCTAGTTACTACTGAATATGAAGTTGATTATTAACGTGTTTTCATAACCATGTGAGCGGCGTTCGACTCTCAGCCAGCATAGACATTTTCGTCACCTTATTTCTAGTTAAACGTGTGCACATCTTGCTGATCGTGAACCAACAATGGACATTTCTCGTCTCTTCCTGGTTAGACAACGACGGCAGTAGGCGCCGGGTTCGAATCCCGGTCAGGCAATACAACGTCCGTCATCATTTAAGGTTCCATCCTCACTACTGGTGACAAACTATGATATCTACATTCTGATTTTACATACTTATTCAACAATCCGATTAGGTGCTGGGTTCGCATCCTTGTCACCAGCATTACACGATGGCATTTCAATTTTAAACATGTGCATCCTTTGTTCCTTGACAATGCAATGATATACAACGTCTTACGAAGTTAATTACCAAGAACGTAATTGTCATGTTAAGGTTCCTGGATTCGTACAAACATTATCGTCACTTACGTACAAGTTGAGAATTGATAACTGATACTAGTGCAAACGTCTATACTTCACGTCACTTTCTGCCTAGTGATCGAGTCTCGATAAGGCACAAAGCTTTGCTTGGTTAATAATGGCTTTACGTTCTGAGTTTGCATCCGGATCAGAACGAAGACGTTGGTCATGTCATTTAAAGTACAACTTCTTGTACAAGTAACTGTTGATGAGTAATGTGGGCAATGATATTACTTGTGATTCGCTGTTAATGTTGGGAATTCCGTAGAGTGGTTGCCGCCGTTAATCACGTTTTCTTTTAACTGCTTAGTATTACATAAATTTGATGCGAAACCACTCCCCGTTGAACGTTGAACGACGTTCAGCATGTGTTGAGTAAACCTTTCTGACAGCAAAGAACTTGTTTCCAATTGTCGTACAACTTTATAAATCCATATACTGTCTCAAATATTCAATTGTGCCTAGGGATTACTGAACGATTTATGTGACAAAACTACTTGTCCCATAACATTTGAAATGTCACTTATTGTAATTAAGTTTAGTTTACAAACGTTAAGGACTGTCTGATCTCTTCCGTACTATCATGGTTTTACTTTACATCTGGACAGACTGTCATAAAGACTGGTGTTCTCTAGTAGTCTGTAGTGGTACCCATTGTGTATCTTACAGCGACTGTACAGTGGAGGGGTGCGACTATGTGCAACACAGATATACTATGTTGGTTGCATGCATTCAGGTGCAGCCTACACATTGGAATTCAGAGGTGACCCACTTTTTTTGCTGTCGAGTGTACATACCATATCCGTAGCTCTGTGGATTTCCTGGGGTGCCTCAACAACCTCGCGTTTAAGGAATCTGACATACTGGTGAGCTTCGACATGATATCTCTATTCACTAAAGTTCTGTTACAAGAATCTTTGGACCTCATCTGCCAGAAGTTTGACGAAGAGACCACCAACCATATCAGACATGTTCTGACATCAACTTACTTCTTATTTGACGGTGAACACTATGAGCAGACAGAAGGAGTAGCCATGGGGAGTAAACTCCTACCAATTGTTGTAAATATGTACGTGGAACATTTCGAGGAGGAAGCTCTTGAATCAGCATATCTAAAACCCACCCATTTCTTTAGATATGTGGAGGATACCTTCTTTATCTGGCCACATGGAATAGATAAACTGGCAGACTTCCTCACACATCTCAACTCCAGACATGAGAATATTAAGTTCACCATAGAGATCTAAACGGATGGGATGCTCCCTTTCCTAGATGTTTTGATTAGAAGACGAGCTGACGGTCGTTTGGGCCACAGCGTGTATAGGAAGAAGACGCACACCGATTTGTACCTACATGCGGATAGCTGCCACCACCCGCCACAAAAATATGGCGTGCTCAAAACTCTTGTACACAGAGCTCACACCATCTCCGGCAAGGACAGTATCCAACAACAACTGGACCATCTGAAGACCGTGTTTCGGAGGAATGGTTACAAGGACAGGCAAATTCGAAAGTCTCTACATCCCACACCAGCACCACCGGCGGAAACTGAGGATGAACCTCAGGAGGAGGCAGCCTTGGCTATTATTCCGTTTTGTGAGGCCTTATCCGGAAACTGGACGCATTTTACGTAAACACCAAGTGAAAACCATCTTCCGTCCTCCAAGCAAAACTAAGTGCCTTCTTGGTAGTGTCAAGGACAAAATTGATCTACGTAAATCAGGGGTTTATCAGATACCTTGCCAATGCGGTAGTGTATACATAGACAATTCATACCATTGAGGACCGATGACGAGAACATCAACGGCACACTAGACTGCAACAGCCCAGTAAGTCGGCAATCGCTGAGCATTGTCTGTCGGTACTCCACAGCATGGATTGTGACCAAACCAAAGTCCTGCCACACACTTCCAAATACTGGGACTGTGCCATCAAAGAAGCCATAGAGCTCAGAGTAAGGGAGCCACAACTAAATCGTGACAGCGTGGGAACCCGCGATCACCCGGATTAAGAAGAAAAAGGATAGTTCCCAGAGTGTACCGACTTCAGGGGAGGAGGGAAGAATAACGAGAGCGGTACCAACAGACCCCCCCTGAACGAGAAGACCTAGGACGCAGCGCCCAGACGGCGGGAGAACGGACGCTGTATCTGGACCGCGCGCGGGGCGCGGACCGCACTGACCCATAGGAAGCGCCTGAGGTAGGAGCGGGAGGGGGATTGTCCTACATATACATTGCGCCGGCCCACCGCCGGTCAGTACATCAGCGCACCTGATGATGGCAACGTGGTCGATTGCCGAAATATTGTGTCCTATGCACACTCATATCAGGCTGTTCACTCGAGGTTTATTTCGTCTTCTACGGTGACTGCAGTCATCCCTGGAAGTCGACTCCTCCACAGTGAAGGTCCGATCAGGGGAATGACGGAGAACATCAGGAATTGGCGTGGCCATCGGTTCGTTTCATAAAATTGTTGTGTGGTGAATAACGTCGGAGGTCGTGATGTTGGGGACGAAATGTCGACGTCGACTATGTTGGTCGGATGCGGAATGGATTGTGGATGGTATTTCATCGTGGAGGAGGTCCTGTCATCGGGAACGCACAACGATACCATACAGTCGTGTACGTTGGAGAAAGAGGAGACGGGCTGTAGTACGTTGTCGTTCCCTATGGGTTTCAGGTAATTGAGAGAGCGCATCGAGCTCACGGAGGACGACGTAGTGAACATTTGTGGTGTCTCGATGCCATGCTACTGCTTCCTTGCCACATTGCATGAAGATCTTTCTGATCGCAGGTCTGGCACATTTGAGCCACCAATGGAACGTGTATGTGTACTGCGGGAGGCGTCTTTCGCAAGACGCCCATGTAGTGGCAATACATTGTCGGCAGTGTGGATCATTACGGAGGGAGATATTAAGCTCCCAGTAACCTCTGCTGAGCCATACTGACTGAAGTGGCAAAGCCAGGGAGCAAATGGCGGCGCAATGGTTCGAAAATGCAGGGGGCCATCGTTGTGATTGCGAAACTTTGTTTCCAAGGTAGGCAGAGACATAAAACCGGTCCAGTCTGCTCGCAAAATGTGCTGCATAATGGGTAAAACCGGGGGTATTGCAATGAATATTCTCCCAAACGTCCACAAGATGAAAATCTTCGATTAAAGTGATCAGTGCTGGACAGGGCGAATAACCAGGTATTTGGTCCTGCGGATGGAGGACGCAGTTGAAATCGCCTTACATGATAAGGCGATCATAGCGCCCAGAAAACAGGGGCGCCACGTCATGTCTGAAAAAAGTGGACCGCTGCTGACGGTTCGTGGAGCCAGACGGAGCGTAGATATTGATGACGCGCGTGTCGAAGATGGTAACAGCCATGCCCCTCCCATAGGGAAGGATTGTTGTGTCCTTGAGTGGGATTCGTTAGTGTATGTAGAAAGCCACTCCACGCCCTGATTGATCACATGTGGACGTGTATGAGTCGTAGCCGTAAACCGGTGGTTGTGTGACAACGTGTACTTCATGAAGAAGGGCGACGTCGACGTTAGAGGCCCGAAGCGTGTCACATAGGAGATGCAGCATGGGTGCAAGGCCGATCATGTTCAGTGTGGCGAACCGGTACGTTTGTTTCAGTGATGGCGGATGCGTATCTACCATCACCGAGGGTAGTATGACGAGGGCACCGACAGGAAGTCCCGTCCCATCTGCTGCAGTGCCTCGCTTTGGATGTTAACAGGCAGCCTCGCCCGGTGGACACAACTAATCCGGAGGAGGGGCGTACCTTCCCCAACGTCCTGTGCCGTGGGTCTGTACAATGTCCATGGGAATTGCATCGTGGTGAGAGCGATCTGGAGCTGTCGGCAGGGAGATAGGCTTCTCAACCTGCGCACCGATCGTTTCACTGTGCGTGGCGACCTCCATGGTGGTCCCGTCCTGCGAAACGTCTTGTTCATCGTGAAAGATGTCCACCGACTTCTGCATGGAAATGTCAGCTGGTTGGGTGTCGTCTTCGTCGTCTTGGGTGGCGACGCTCTGAGAGCCCGTGGGTGAATGGCGGCGACGTTTGCCCCTACGTGGTGTGCGTTGTATGCGCAAATGTTTCTCAGTGTCGGACGACGGCAAGGAGGCGCGTCGACATGGTGCGAAGGCGTCGGTGGGTACAATGAAATTGTCAAACAGGTGTTGTGAAGAAGTACTGGTCTCCTAAGCGTACGTTGCGGGAACCTCTTCGGCGGCAAGGTTGTCAGGTGCGACGTCTTCACAGTCCGTAGGTGACTGCGACGGTGGGACGTGTCGACGGACTGGACGAAACTGTAGACGTGGCAAGAGACGCTGCGTAAGTGACCGGTAGGGCGGTCATCATGGGTGTGACGGACGATTCCGACGACGGGAACTGCGCGACACGTCGTTGAATGCATTCAGACCGTAGATGACCGTCTTTCCCGCAGCCGGAACAGGTCCGAGATTGCCGTCGTACATTATAATGGTACGGCAGCCTCCGATACGTAGATAGGAATCCACGTGTTTCTGCAACTCGATTCGGACCTGCCTGACATCGTTTAAAACAGGATAGGTCTGAACATGGCAACATGTTCCACGGACGGAGCGCCGCGATGACGACGTCTGCAAGTAGTTCGAACGGCAGTTCGAAGACCCTTATCGTTCTTGTGTCGAGACCTGCGTGATCGACGGTAACGGGTCCGCCGTTGGCTGTCGGAATGACAGAAGCGCAGTCCACGTTTTGCCTCTTGAAGTAACTTGCCGCACGCCACATCGTTGATCATTTTGACGTAGTCGGTACTGCTAATTACGGACAAGTGGATACCAATTGGATCCGTGGGTGGTATTTTAACTTCATGGCGAATAAATCATTCTACCTCCACGGCCTTGAGTCGGGCGAGGTCGGAACAAAAGTTGAAACGTAATGTCTTCTTCCGATAGTTGTGCGCCATGGTGGTCTAGAAGGAAAATGGCTCTTGCAGCGGCCGAAGTAAATACAAAACACACGGTGCGGGCCTCGCCCGCAGCGCTGTGGCGCGTGACCGTCTAGCAGTACCGCCGGCGGCAGACTGACGACATAGGTCGTCTGAGAGCTGTGTTTAAGCAGAGTGGTTATACTGACAATCAGGTCTGTCGTGCTCTACAGATTGGACCTTCGCTAGCACTAACGGAAGATACAAGCAAATCGGTGGCAATCCTATCTTCAAAGATAGAAAAGATTTGAAGGAAATTTGTTATTAAATGTTATTGCGTCTTCCAGCTAAGACCAGAGCTTTGCTAAGCTCTGCGAAGGATGATTTGGATTTGAGAAAGGCCAGGGACTACAAGATTCCCAACCCTTGTGGGAAAGCATATATTGGACAAACGACTCCTACGGTCCAGGATGGATGCGTGGAGCATCGTCGCTACACACCTTTATTTCAGCCAGAAAAATCTACAGTGGCGGAACATTGTCTTACTGAAGGACATAAAATGTTACACAATGAGGCACAAGTGGTTGTCCTTAAGTCGCGGTATTGGATTTTTTTTTTATATGTTATGGTTCTTAGCTGCTAAGGTCATCAGTCCCTAAGCTTACACACTACTTAACCTAAATTATCCTAAGGACAAACATACACACACGCATGCGCGAGGGAGGACTCGAACCTCCGTCGGGACGAGCCGCACAGTCCATGACTGCAGCGCCTCAGAGCAGTCGGCAAATCACGCGCGGCACGGAAAAATCATAAAAGGCCTCGGTTCTAGTATGACCAGTAGCTACAAGTCCCAGAACGGAAAGCTCTCTCAGGTTTTATGACAACCTGATGAAAATGTTTTTAAAATCCCTATCCGCTGTCGCTCGTAATGAAAGCAGGAAATCCCACTAGTCGGCGGTAGCGGCAAGTTTGCATCTAATGTGACGGCCATCGATTGGAGGGAGCACGATAATCAAGACGTTGCCGTTTAACTCACACAGAAAACTCACAAGAAAGCGAAATACAGCTTGGTTTCCTGGACATTATTTCGAATGGTCGTTGAAGCCGCAAGTCACAGATCTCGCGTTCTGGGAATCCGCTTCAGGTCGGGCCAGCCAACTTGGCCACTCCAGTCTGCCAGAAGACCATGCACACCTCCAATACGTGTTACGTTGTCTACAAGGATGTTTTCGTATACTGCGGAGGTACACTGTACAGTGATACCCAGCAAAAACAGTGACAATGAGGAGGAACAGGAGGAGGAAGACGAGATGTGACAGTAAATAAGCATTAGGTGCTGGCGATCTAGCCAAGAAATTAACAAATGCTGTACACGGATGGACACCTAAAGTTAATATTTAGAATTAGTAATAAATAGGATAAGCAATATTATTCCTCTATTAACAACCATTTGTGTGTGTGTGTATGTGTGTGTGTGTGTGTGTGTGTGTGTGTGTGTGCGTGTGCACGAGTGGCTGTCAACGGCTCAAAGATACCATTCCGAGATATTCACCGTCAGTCACATTCTGTGATGGTACTAACAAATCTCTCCTCTGTCCTATCATCTTTCTATATTATTCTTAAAAAACAACAAAATTTTATTTATATTGAACCTTAAATTATAGTTATTTTGAAAAGTATTATTCTTTATAAATGTTGTACATAAAACAAAAGATAAGAAAACTGTAAAAAAAACGAAAACAGTATAATGTACGACCTGTTTCAGAACATCAGGTAACAGATCTATAGTTTGGCAATAAATAAAAGAAATAAATTGTAGTTCTTCGAGCAACCGTCTAAGTAGTCGTTGCTCTCTAGCCCATTCCGCTGCAGTTTCTAAAGGTGTAGACATTGCAAGGTTAATCGTTCAGGAATTACCATCATTGTGTGGCAAATGTTTTTAATTATCTTGGGAGCAGCCTTGTGTTAGCCAACCGCGAGCTGCTCGTGATGTTTAGAATTACGAAACACGTCTTAAATAGGATGGTTGCGACTGTATAGTCGCCACTGTAGCGCTGCGAGATACCGGCGTTCCAATTCGACATGTAGCGTCGTAAGCACTATTGTTCGACCCCTGTTACTTTGATAGTATTCGTTACCCATCGATAGTTCCTTTCTTTGTAGTGATTTATGTTCATTTCTGTGCTCTATTAGGGATTGTTCTGAAGACATTATTGACTTAAGTGCACTTTTGTTCTTTTGACATGTCCTGCAGCATATCCGTTGTCCGCACAGCTGCTGCTCTATTGTGATTGATAGTTTAGGTAACTTGTAACAACAGTACCTCTCAGTTAGATGTCCATTTCTAAATAGGTGTATTGCCAGACAATACTGACATTCATTGGCCTGTAGCTTCCTTGCTGTTCCTTTTCGTTAAACAGCTTTTTACCTAGCGACGAATTACTTTTCGTAAGACACGAGATCCGACGAAGTCGAAGGAAAGAGTAGATCAGCAGGTGAGTGATCTGCTACGAAACCATGATACAGTAGTTGGCACTTCTTCGTAGGCCATTTCTTTCAGCTTTCGACAATCTGCATTAACTCAGATTCTTAAGGGGAGAGACGGCAGAGACCACAGCTACGCTGCTCACCCAATAGATCAGGCTCCAAATCCATAATCCGTCATTGACTGCTGTAATATGTTCCCTTCGTGTTAGTACAGTTTTAAAATATAACTGTGAAAGCAAAATGTTGATGAGGGAAGCATAAATCACGTAACTGATGAGAAAAGGAAAGCTATTCTTCATAAATTTTGCAATGGTGCTTTGAACTTTAAACAATCTTCTCCCTCCAAGAACTTATTTTTATCTCATGTTATCCTTTCTTACCACGCACATAATAGCATCACAGCCAGTAGTGGTTGGAAAGTAGAGAGCTTGTTGCACAAGGTCTGTTATAGTTAATTATTAACGCAAAGAAGTTATTTGCATAATCATGACAACTATGATTGTATTTCGTTAAAAAACCGTGGACCGCTTGCTCGACTTACAAACACTGAAATGTAAAAACTACGGTGCGTTTGTGGGGCGGAATCACTGCATAACCACACTGACCACGTCCTATTAATTTAACAGACTAACAATATACATTATAGGGGAAGAAAAGGATTGTGCATACCATTAACAAAATTAAGACTAAAACACTCCGTATGCATTATTATTTCACCAAAAAAATTCGTAATAAACGAATTATACGAGTACAGCCTTCTAGTACCAAGACTAAAGGAAGAAGAAGGAAGACTACTAATGTCAGCTTTTCTTAATTTCTTAACAAGAAAAAACGAATTTTCACAGATAAAACAACAACGGGGAGTTACCTTCTTGCGATTCAGTCATGCCTCTAATATCGTTGAATTACAAGGTTTCGCTCGCTGCCGTAGGTTCTATAGGCTCAAATAACACTTTCGGTTTAACCTTATAAAGTACTGATGGAACGCAGATGATATTTACCTCAGTGATAACACCTATTATATAAATTCCATAAAGATTAAAGCCTTTTTCTGTTGAAGGAAACCTACTCACTGTTCCAGCTGTCTGGAAAATGGGTTTGAATATTGTAAGTAGATGCTTTATGTCGCAGAATTTCAGAACGCTCTACACAGACAGTTCCTTCCTGATTTACTTTAACTATTCTGAACTTTAGCAATAAACAATTCTAATAGGAATTTCCTTCGGCATGAATTCTTTTACGTAATACCGTGTACGTATTTTATTTAATTACTAACAGTGAGACTAGAGAACCACTTCTCCTTCACGTAGCTCATCAGTCGTTCTCAGAGGATGGAATAGGTACAATTCAACTCCTCTCCATAAACAGTTAAAGTCGATCTATAACATTGCGTTAAAAACGTATAAATGTGTCGTAAAAGTGGAATAAAAAGCTTGAGTCATTTAAATGATGATTAATCTTACCAAGGTGGCGTCTTTTACGTGGAAGAGATAATTAGTCGGCGTCTTTAACGTAGAAGAGATAATTACCTCAAAAATAATTAGGTAGTTTTGTAAGATTCGTTTCCACTTTGATGGCTATGATACTAAAGTAACATAAAAGACAAATCAAAGCCGTGAGTTGAATTATAACTAGAAAAAGAGCTATCCTCTTGTTTAAATAACATCTTCGAATAAGTCAAAAAACGCATTTTTGTGGAAATCCAAACTTTTCTTCAAAAGAGCTGACGCATTACCCTTGCAATGCACTCGAAAAGTTCCAACTCTACTGAAGTATTCCTAAGTAAGCAATCGGATGTGGTGTGCCTAACCTCAAGACTATTCATGATATCACCTTCTGAATGTTTGGTATTAGTAAAGTATTGTCTTAAAATTGATTTATTACGTGACATACATGATACAAATTTCTTGAAGTCAGTTTTAAAATTACAACCAGTGTGGCCAGTTTTCTTACTGTCATTGCATGTTAATTTGTATGCTCCTGATCTGCAGTAAGATTTCTTATTATTGCCAGTAATATCTTTAAGTTTATTAACAAACATATTTGAGGTTCAAATGGCTCTGAGCACTATGGGACTTATCATCTGTGGTCATCAGTCCCCTAGAACTTAGAACTGCTTACACCTAACGAACCTAAGGACATCACACACATCCGTGCCCGAGGCAGGATTCGAACCTGCGACCGTAGCAGTCGAGTGGTTCCGAACTGGAGCGCCTATAACCACTTGGCTACCGCGGCCGGCATATTTGAGGTTGAAAAGTTAACGGTTATACCACAATTTCTGAAAACTCTGTTTATTCTATCGGATATAGCTCTCTCATATATATATATATATATATATATATATATATATATATATATATATATATATATATATATATATACAGGGTGTCCCAGCTATCTTGTCCACCCAAAATATCTCTGGAACAATAACAGCTATTGGGAAAACGACTTTCACCTGTATCAATGTAGGGCTGAGTCCCATGAATGTACATATTTGGAAACATTCTAAAACGAATGCATGTGTGTTTTTTAACACAAACTTATGTTTTTTTAAATGGACCTCCTATATTTTTTCTTCAGCAATACATAGCATGACAAAGCACATACACAATGGCGTTGATTGCATCGCAATATTCCCATTACATCCCGAGATATTGAGACGCGAAGTTGACGCTTGAAACACCCGACATGCGCTGCTAGCGCACGTCCTGAGGCTCAGGCCTGAACCCCATGCTGCCCGTAATCGCGATGTGATTGACATGCGTAATCACACTTCCATACTTATCAAAAGGTCCGAAACGAATAATACGGTCTGCTGCCTTCAACTCTCATAAGCACATTATGGTTTCCCTCTTGCACGTTTTACGTATCTACGTACACAATATGAACCAGTACCGATCGGTGTACACCCGTCAGGTTGTCTTATTTATCCTGCACACCCAAAATATGGTTTATCTAATGCGTTATATGGCCCATTGTGCCTGTCGCGCAGGGCCTGGCTCTACCTAGTCAAGTGTCCAACTGCCACAGTTACCACTTCGCCTTGTTTATGATTTGCGACCCATGCAAACTCCTGTACTCCACCACCCTCCGAGAATCGCATTTGTTGTTACTTTGGCGTGCAGTACACCGCTTGCCGGTGTAGTCGTGCATCGGAGTAATCTAGTGACGGCACGGTAGTAGTACACATTGTGAATAAACGTTGTGTTGTGGAACTTATACTGTACAGCATAATGTACACACATGAATATATGGTAGAAAAGCTGCTGATCTATGGAGAATGTAAGTTGACGGGAAATACGATATGAGATTGCTTGGCCGGCCGACGTGGCCGTGCGGTTAAAGGCGCTGCAGTCTGGAACCGCAAGACCGCTACGGTCACAGGTTCGAATCCTGCCTCGGGCATGGATGTTTGTGATGTCCTTAGGTTAGTTAGGTTTAACTAGTTCTAAGTTCTAGGGGACTAATGACCTCAGCAGTTGAGTCCCATAGTGCTCAGAGCCATTTTTTTGAGATTGCTTGTTTGTTGATAGTACTGTTAGCGAACATTATGATTATTAAGTTAATATGTCTGTTTTCTACCCTACTCTACATACCTGTACTGTACCCAGTTGTAGGTGGACGAAATGCTGTTCAGGCAGAACGACTGTACAAAAGACGGTTCCCTGACAAGCCATCGCATTCGCGCCGGATGTTTGGTCGTCTCACATCTCGTCTACGTGAAACGGGAAGCTTAGATCCAAGATCTCGACACCGTCCTAGAACACGCACAGATGAACGTGCTGAAGTTGGTGTGCTCGCTACCATAGCTGTGAATCCTCAAATCAGCACACGTCAAATTGAACGTGAAGTTGGTGTGTCGAAATCAAGTGCACAGCGTATTCTTAAACGTCATAAATTTCATCCTTACCATGTTCATTCACGCCAGGATCTTCATGGAAATGACTTCCGCAATAGGGTAACATTTTGTCGGTGGGCTCAGCAAAAACTTCTGACTAATCCAAATTTTTTTGCAGATGTTCTCTTTACCGACGAGGCATCTTTCTCCAATAAAGGAATTGTCAATTTGAGGAATATGCATTATTGGTCCGCAGACAATCCAAAATGGCTCCGTCAGGTAGAGCATCAACGTCCGTGGAAAGTTTATCGTTTGGTGTGGGATTATTGGAGATACCATTATCGGACCTTTCTTTATAAATGGCATCCAAAATGGCAGACAATACTCTAGATTTATACGACACAATCTTCCTGTTCTCTTAGACACCTTACCTCTGAACCGGAGAATGGTCATGTGGTATCAGCATGACGGATGCCCTGCACATAACGCCTTACGAGCACGACGACTTCTGAACCGTAAGTTTCCTGGTAGGTGGATTGGACGAGGCGGCCCAGTTAGGTGGCCTGCCCGATCTCCGGACCTTACACCGTCGGATTATTTTCTTTGGGGAGCAGTGAAGGATGCTGTTTACCAACATGAACTCACAACACCAGAGGACATGAAGCAACGCATTATTGATGCTTGTACAGCCGTCAAAGAGGAAACAGTAGCACGAAGTAGGGCATCCTTCATCCGCAGAGTGACTCTATGTATGCAAGCCAATAGGCACCACTTTGAGCATGAGATGTGAACGCTATGTTTAGTATGTAGTGCTCGTATCACAGTGGAAGTTTCTACAAAGGGCCATTTTACCCAGTGATGTTAAGGAACATTTGTTTGCAACAATTTGTCATTTAACACATTAGATAAACATAACATTGATAATTATGTGATAATAAAACTAATTGGTTAAACATGTTTACATTCATTTTCTATGTCCTGCCTGAACCTAAACAACTGTGAAACTTTTAGTCCACTTGCTCGTTTCACTAAAACCATCAACATGAATTTTACTATTACGAGTGAATGATTATCTGTCACTTGCGCTAGATCTACAGTAAAGTAAAGTTTTAACTTTGATCGGCATTACCTTTTTAGTAACGGATTAACGATAAGCGAAGTTAACTTTCTGACTAACGTTGCGGTACACAGATATGCTACAGAACCGCATCACCGTAGCCTATGGGATAAATACCTGCTGGAATGTACGACGTTAATGCAGGATGGCAGCAGACCATACGCACGACTTCACTGGCAAGCGGTGTACTGCACGCCAAAGCAACAACAAATGAGATGCTCGGAGGGTGGTGGTGTACAGGAGTTAGCATGGGTCGCAAATCATAAACAAGGCGAAGTGGTAACTGTGGCAGTAATGGGAACTACGTTGGACACTTGACTAGGTAGAGCCAGGCCCTGCGCGATAGGCACAATGGGCCATATAACGCATTAGATAAATCATATTTTGGGTGTGCAGGATAAATAAGACAACCTGACGGGTGTACACCAATCGGTACTGGTTCATATTGTGTACGTAGATACGTAAAACGTGCAAGAGGGAAACCATTATGCGGTTTTTTTTTTTTTAAATAAATTCTTTAATTCCAAATACATATTAATCATACAATGTAGCCCACTATCTTATGTGATTAGTGGGCCGTAATACATGTACATTTATTCATCTTATTGCAGCTATTCTACATATAACTTAGTAACTAGTTAGTTAGAGCACTATATGAGAACTACAATGGGCATAGTAATATGTTCTTAAGTACTAAGTGGTATGCTACTAACTATGGACTAGTCACTATAGCCTGCAGCGTTACAAATGTGTCAGCTGGAAATATAAACCTACTATAAGGCCTTGCTCATTGAGCTAACCCCAATGAGCGTGCCCCTGACACTGGGCAGTCCATGGTGTTAGTCGCTGCAGGTCCCTATAACTAAAGTCTATAAACTAGGTTCTACAACTAAACTTATCCTAGGGTCAAGTTTGGGTGCGTTGTCTAATTCAGTTTATAAGTGCACGCCACTCCCCCTAATCCCGAGCGCGGTGGATTCTCGACTGAAGAAGTCGGCCTTTCCGCGCTCAGGCGGTTTGGGAATAGGGTACTAGACTTCATCGGTATTTAAGGTGTCTTAGTACGGTGCTAGTTCGGTTCTCGCGGATAGTCCCTTAAGACTTTCTGTGATACCGCGTTTGCCAGTTCGTTGATAGTCTGAAAGGTGTCGCGTTGTCTCAACAGTCTGAATGTGTCATTGTGGGGTAGTTGACAGTAACACAGAGGCCACATCATTGAAAAGGGGGCACTCGTAGACTACATGGTGAGGAGTACCCTCCGGAACACCACAGTCACACGTGGGTGTCGCCTTTCTTCCAAATCGACATAAGTATGTCGGATAGGGTCCATGGCCAGTGAGAAGGTGAACCAGTCCCCTAGTTGGTTCGAAATACTTCATTTCCATTCTTTCCCTGACATCTGGTAAGAAGTTGAAGGTTCTTCGCCCTGTTTCTTCGTTTTCCCATGAATGTTGCTGTGGTGTCACCGCCAGACACCACACTTGCTAGGTGGTAGATTAAATCGGCCGCGGTCCATTTAGTACATGTCGGACCCGCGTGTCGCCACTGTGTAATCGCAGACCTAGCGCCACCACAAGGCAGGTCTCGTGATACGAACAAGGACTCGCCCCAGTTGTACGGACGACCTAGCTAGCGACTAGATGTACGAAGCCTTTCTCTCTCATTAGCCGAGAGACAGAATAGCCTTCAGCTAAGTTAATGGCTACGAACTAGTAAGGCGCCATTAGCCTTACAGTGATTGTAATTAAAGTCTCCTGTGTATAGTCAAGAGCGATGTACCACAATGGTTGATCAAAGATAAGTATTAATCCAGCTACGTACTTTTCTTCATAGCATTAATTACGTAGCCTGTTCCAGTACTTCACGCCCGTCTGCGTTAGTCTAGCGAGCATTTTCAGCCATCTCGATCTACAAGGTGTTGGCCCAGCTGCCGACACATCACATGGCGACGAGTCTACAAAGGATCTTGTGTTTTACTTTGCTCTGATTTATTTGTGTCATGGCTTCGCCACATTCTCCAGATGTACTGTCCGAATTTTATCGCTTGCAGAATCAGCAGACGCAGGCGTTATTGGATGGCCTTGGACAGCTCGTCCAGGGTCAACGTGCCATTCAAACCGATGCGGCCGCCGCCGTTTCACCGTTACCGCAGCCACAACTCGCAGTTGCACCGCCTTTTAGGCACTACGACCCGAACCACGAGACTTGGCGGGAATGGTCCCGCCAGTTTGCCTTTCACTTCGCCGCCTACAGAATTCAAGGTAATGAGCGGCAGCCGTTTTTGCTTTCTTGTGTCGGTGTGTCCACCTACCGTGTGATAGTGAAATTGTTTCCCCGACGCGACGTAGCCACTCTGTCCTACGAGGAAATTTTGTCTGCTTTAGATGCCTATTTCAAAGAAACAGTTAATGTGGTTGCAAAACGGTATACGTTTTTTCGTACAAAACGTACGGCCGGTCAAACTAATAGGGAGTGGGTAGCAACATTGCAAGGACTTACTAGGGACTGTGCCTTTGACTGTGACTGTGGTCTTTCTTATTCAGATATGATGGTACATGATGCAATTGCACAGAACGTTTCTGATGTTCGCATACGGGAGTAAATATTGAAACTAGTTAATCCCTCCCTTCAACAAGTGATCGACATATTAGATAGACAAGACACACTTGACTGTGCTCAGGAATCTTTTGAAACTTCGCCAGCAGTGTGTAACATTAACCGGCCCGCCGGGCGAGCTGCGCGGCCCGGTCAACTGCCATCGCGCAAACAAACGCAGCTGCCGCCGCGCTCTAAGCCACGTGTGCCGCGCCAGCCCACAAATGCAGTGAAATCATGCCCGCGGTGTGCTACTCGACATTCGCGTGAACATTGCCCGTCACTCCAAGCTATTTGCTTTTTCTGTAATAGGAAAGGACATGTTCAAAGTGTTTGCCAGAAAAAGCTCCGATCAGACAATCACAATCATTCCAGGCCCCTTGCTTCGCGCCGGAATCGAACCAAGGACACTCAGGCTCGTGGACCTTCGCCCATGGACATTCATGTAGTTAATTCCGATTCGTCCAGTGACACTTTCTCTAACAGTGACTGTGTTCGTCCCACAAAAACTGTGCGTCGACGTCGCCGGAAATCACGTCAATTAGCAAGTGATTCTGTACCAGAGTCTATACAAATTGCACAAAACAGTCGCTCTTGTCGTCAGCAGGACAAACTTTTTGTGGACTTAGACTTTGAAGGCAAAGTGATACCATTCCAGCTCGATACCGGAGCTGCAGTTTCATTGCTCAATCACGACACGTACAAACAACTGGGCGCACCTCCGTTGCGTGCCGCAAATGTTAAGCTAAAAAGTTATTCCGGACAGACAATTCCTGTGTTAGGACAGTGCACTCTTTTTGCAACATTTAAAGGACAAACAAAACTTGTGTCATTTTACGTTCTTCGTTCTTCTTCTGCAGTGAACTTGTTTGGCTTAGATTTATTTCAGTTATTTAACATGTCTATTGTAAATCAGGTGCTATCAGTGAATCAAACTGTGCCTTCAGACAGTGTTTCTCGCTTATGTGACGAATTTGCAGACATTTTTGCACCAGGCTTAGGTTGCGCTAAAAACTATGAACCACATTTGGAACTGAAGGTCAACGCGCAACCGAAATTTTTCGGAGCGCGCAATGTTCCCCACGCATTGCGTGATGAGGTCGCAAGAACATTAAGCGATCTAGAATCACAGGGTGTAATTGAACGTGTGCAAGCTTCTCTCTGGGCCTCACCATTAGTAATTTTGCCAAAACCTTCCGGAAAATTGAGACTTTGCGTGGACTTCAAGGCCACAGTGAATCCACAATTAGTGACTGCTACTTTTCCTTTGCCCCGCCCGGAAGATCTTTTTGCTAAACTGTGCCCGGG
Source organism: Schistocerca piceifrons (assembly GCF_021461385.2). NCBI lineage: Eukaryota > Metazoa > Arthropoda > Insecta > Orthoptera > Acrididae > Schistocerca > Schistocerca piceifrons. The sequence goes on along the minus strand of NC_060140.1, from coordinate 592,840,584 downwards.
AAAATATTTTTCAAAGTTGGATCTCGCCGATGCGTACTTGCAAATACCGGTGGACGACGAATCCCAGCGCGTGTTGGTGGTTAACACGCATCTTGGATTGTACAGGTTCAAAAGACTGCCGTTCGGGTGTGCATCCGCCCCTGCCTTGTTTCAGCAATATTTACAAACCATTTGTGTGTCGGTCCCTACTGCGGCAAACTATCTGGACGATATAGTGATCTCCGGACGACCAGAAGATCATCTTGCGAACCTACGAACGTTATTTCAGGTCTTGCGCCAAAATGGTCTTCGCTTGAGGAAGGACAAATGTGTGTTTTTTGCTCGTGACTTACCATACCTGGGCCATGTCATCAATGCCCAAGGCATACATCCGAGTCCAGAGCACCTCCCTGCCATCCAAGATTTACCTTCCCCTCGCAATGTGAATCAGCTACAGAGTGTGTTGGGTAAAATTAACTATTATAATAAATATGTGCGCAATGCCTCTTCCATTTCAGCTCCGCTTCATCGCTTACGCCGTAAAGGTGTTCTGTTCGTCTGGACGACGGAATGCGAACGCGCCTTTCGCCAGTTGAAATCGGCGTTGCTTTCTAATACTTGCCTCACGCCTTTCGATCCCCAGAAACCCCTCTGGTTGATGGTAGATGCATCGGATTTCGGGATCGGTGCTGTGCTTGCGCACAAAGTTGGCTCCCATGATCGCCCTATTGCCTTTGCGTCCAAATTGCTCTCATCTGCGCAAAGAAATTATTCCCAGATAGAGAAAGAAGCTTTGGCTCTCGTGTTTGGTGTTACTAAGTTCCATGATTTCTTGTATGGTCGTCACTTCACCATCATCACAGACCACAAACCTTTGACATCGCTTTTTCATCCGACCAAGCCTGTACCTCCACGTACAGCGCAGAAATTCATTCGCTGGTCTATTTTCCTCTCGCAGTACCGCTACGATATCTTGTATCGGTCCACTGCTAAGCACGGCAACGCCGATGCGTTGTCCCGTTTGCCTGTTGCTGAGGATAAAGCATTCGATTCTTCCGAACTTGCTTGCATGTTCATTGATTCGGAAACCGATGAAGTGGTCGAATCGTTTCCGATTGATTTTCGTCGTGTAGCTACCGCCACAGCTGCTGACCCTGTCCTTGCTACTGTTTTGCGTTTTGTTGCTACGCAATGGCCTTTGTCAAAGTCTCGGATCGAGGATCCGTTGGTTCGCCGATTTTTTGCTCACAGGGAGAGACTTTTTGTTCGACGTGGTGTTTTGTTGTTGCGCTCTGATAATGATCAGTCCCGAGTCGTGGTCCCACGTTCGTTACAGTCCTCTGTTTTACGGCTTCTTCACCAAGGACATTGGGGGATAGTGCGAACGAAACAACTTGCTCGTCAGCACTGTACTTGGTTACGAATATGTGTTCTTCTTGCATGGCGTGTGCCGAACAACAATCCGCACCGCCGCGGAAAGTCTTTGCATGGCCAAAAGCCACTTCCCCTTGGCAACGCTTGCACATTGATTTTGCTGGTCCATTCTGGAATGCTCGATGGTTGGTTCTGGTCGACGCCTTCAGTAATTTTCCTTTTGTTGTCCGGATGTCTTCCACGACGTCCGCCGCCACCATCCAAGCGTTGTCTGCTATCTTTTGCATTGAAGGTCTTCCGCAGACTATTGTTTCCGACAATGGCCCACAATTCATGTCCGCAGAATTTCAGTCATTCTGCCAGGCCAATGGTATTCAACATCTGACATCCGCGCCGTTTTTGCCTCAGTCCAACGGTGCCGCTGAACGATTGGTCCGGACTTTCAAGTCACAGATGTTGAAATTGAAAGAGTCGCAGTTGGGAGGACGCATTGTTGCTCTTTTTGTCTTCGTATCGCTCTCAGCCCCGAGATGGTCGCTCGCCGACTGAGTTGCTCCATGGTCGTCCTCATCGCACCTTGATGTCTTTGCTGCATCCGCCGCATCAGGTTCCTGTGCAGCGGCAGACTCCGGCTTTTGCTCCAGGCGACGTTGTATTTTATCGCAACTATCGAGGTTCACGGCGTTGGCTCGCAGGGCGCATTTTTCGCTGCCTCGGCCGCGCGATGTATTTGGTTTTGGGGGCGTGTGGTGCGGTGCGTCGGCATCTCAATCTGCTGCGCCTCTGTCGTCGCACGGGTTCTGCCGCTCCTCGTCTGCTTTCAGCGATGGTGCCGTCCGGTCAGCGCCCTGGGGACCCATCTACTGGCTCGCCTCATCCCCAGATGTTACCGACGATGCCTTCCATTTTGCCCCATGGCGACGCGCCGCCGCAGCGGCCGCCACCGCCGCCGCAGCCGCCGGTACTCCCGCCGGCGCCGCCCGCATTCGACGCTTCGCTGCAGCCGCCAAGCGCCTCCCAGGGTCACGCGCCGCCAATCGCTTCCCGTGACCAGCTGTCTTCCGCCATGGAACTCCCGCCCGCTCCGGACCACATGACGTCATCGCGCGTCGGTTACCCCGACGCAATGGAGGTCGACCCATCGGCCCCTCCTGTTTCTTTACGGGCGCATACACCGCATGTTGACGTGCACCCTGGACTAGGTTTTCAGGCGTTTCCTAGCTCCCCTCGGACCGAATGGCCGGGTGCGGGTGGCACAGCCTCGCCTGTTGTTAGGCTCCCCACCTCATCGTATACGTCAACATGGGGTCCTCCCCACGGCGGGCGGAAGCCTTATCTCACGACCGTTCGCCGATTTGCGGGGGAGGAATGTGGTGTCACCGCCAGACACCACACTTGCTAGGTGGTAGATTAAATCGGCCGCGGTCCCTTTAGTACATGTCGGACACGCGTGTCGCCACTATGTAATCGCAGACCTAGCGCCACCACAAGGCAGGTCTCGTGATACGAACAAGGACTCGCCCCAGTTGTACGGACGACCTAGCTAGCGACTAGATGTACGAAGCCTTTCTCTCTCATTAGCCGAGAGACAGAATAGCCTTCAGCTAAGTTAATGGCTACGAACTAGCAAGGCGCCATTAGCCTTACAGTGATTGTAATTAAAGTCTCCTGTGTATAGTCAAGAGCGATGTACCACAATGATTGATTAAAGATAAGTATTAATCCAGCTACGTACGTTTCTTCATAGCATTAATTACGTAGCCTGTTCCAGTACTTCACGCCCGTCTGCGTTAGTCTAGCGTGCATTTTCAGCCATCTCGATCTACAAGGTGTTGGCCCAGCCGCCGACACATCAGTTGCCACAGCTGATCCCCTCTTAACCTGATCTCAACTTTATTTTCAGTCCCACTCCCTAAAATTTCTTCTATTTTATCCACATTCTCCTATTTTGCCCAGTACCAAGCAGCCTGCTCTCGAATTTTGATATCTAAGGGGCAGAGTCCCATTATGACTAATAGGGCCCCTCCCGGTGTGGTCCTGTAAGCCCCCGTTGATCTCATAATCATGTTTCTTTGTATTCTTCTCACTGTCATGGCGGGCACCACCCTCGTGAGCCTATGTGCCCAGACTCCAGAACCGTAACCCACTACGGAGGTGAGTATGCTGTTATGATATAGTTTGATAAGATGTGGTGAGAGGTGGAAACGTTTATGTCCAATGGAGATGAGGTTGTTGAGTACTTGTAAGGCTCTTTGTGTTACGGTTTCAATGTGTCTGCCAAATGACCACCTCTCATCAATGATGATGCGCAGGTATCGAGTCTCACGTCGCCTGAGAACTGGTGAGCCCTCTATCCTAACTGTAGGATTCCTGACTAGCTGTCCCTTTAGAAGGAGATATGTTGACTTAGTTGGTGAAATTGTCATCTTAGTTTTTCGGCACCAAAGTTGAAGTGTTCCTATTGCACGTTCTATTTTAGGTTCTATGTCTTCTCGGCTTCGGCCGCCAACCAGTAGGAGGAGGTCATCGGCGTAGGCTATCACATCTAGCACGTCATCACTTTGCTGTAGTGTGTCTAATATAGGTTCCATGTGGATGTCCCAAAACAGGGGACCTAGTACGGAGCCCTGGGGACATCCCTTGGTGATTATTTTTGTTACCCTTGTGCTAGGGGATGATAGCCAGACCTCCCGATCCTCACAATAGCTCCTCAGACACCCATATAGCAGCCCTGGACACTCCTTCTCCCGTAAACAGGAGAAGAGCAAAGGCCACCACAGGTTGTCGAAGGCGCCACTTACGTCCACCATGATGCCAACAACGTACTTGTACGGGGTGGAGCCACAGACCTCAGCCGCCAGGGCGATTGCATCAGATGCTGATCGCCCAGGCCTGAAGCCGAATTGTCTGCTGCTCATCCCGCACAACCATTATGTGTTTGTTAGAGTTGATGGCAGCAGACCGTATTATTCGTTTCGGACCTCTTGATAAGTATGGAAGTATGATTATGCATGTCAATCACATCGCGATTACGAGCAGCATGGGGTTCACGCCTGAGCCTCAGGACGTGCGCTAGCAGCGCATGTCGGGTGTTTCAAACGTCAACTTCGCGTCTCAATATCTCGGGATGTAATGGGAATATTGCGATGCAATCAACGCCATTGTGTATGGATTGCTGAAGGAAAATTATAGGAGGTCCATTTAAAAAAACATAAGTTTGTGTCAAGAAACACATATGCTTTCGTTTTAGAATGTTTCCAAATATGTACATTAATGGGCCCCAGCCCTACATTGATACCGGTGAAAGTCGTTTTCCCAATAGCTGTTATTGTTCCAGACATATTATGGGTGGACAAGATAGCTGGAACTCCCCTTATATATATATATATATATATATATATATATATATATATATATATATATATATATATATATATATATATATATATTAGAAAGGATCTGTTTTGCGGGTAAATGCAAATAATTTGATTATCTTTTTTGAAACAAACGAATAGAGGAAGTGTAATCAATCTGTTAACCATTGTCAAAAAGAAGACTTCGTGGGATGACTGGAGTTAGCATTACGAATGGCATCAGTCATGGTTGGTTTCCTAAAAATGCGAAGAAAATATTTTCGATTCTTATTAGGAATATTCAGTTCTAAGAAGTTTGTGATATCTTGTTTTGCGTGTTCAGTTGTCAAAAGCAGTTCTGGATGCAAGTTATTCAGAGATATGGTTACAAAATTAAGCTCTTCTTGTGATTCATCATATAATAATAAAGTCACCCATGTAACGTTTGTAATAAATCGCTTTAAAATGTAGTTGTCTGTTGTCAGTCCATGGTCAGGCGGATAGGAATCGATACATCGTTTTAATGTACTTTTTTTAATCTTTTCTGATTTCCCAATGTAAATCAGAACTTTTAATTTTTATGCTTACAGGGTACACTCTGAAGATGGCCTAAACCCGTCACCGTTTTAATAAATGACTGTGATGTCGACACTGTTTTCACCTAACTTTGCTTCTCTGACATATCGCTGTGTGTCAGTAATGTTATCTAAAATACGAAGGCAAAAATGACAGTTTCTTATCTAGAACCCCACCTGCAGAATTTTCATGTTTCCTGTAGTGAAGACAGATATAACAGTAACAGGTTTTGTGGACGTGAAAAGGTGCAAGGGAAACACCAGGCATGTGAAATAATCCTTACGAAAGCAAGCAGCAAAATCTAAAGGGCCATTGCACGTGGTTATTGCGTGTTCAGCTGATTTTATAGTGTCTCATAGGCATCGAACAGAAGAATTCATCATAAATGCCCTTCTTCGAATTTTATTTGCCACTACCTCCACATTGTAATGAAATTATCTTGGGTAGGGAGCATAAATACACTTTCAGATTTACTTGTTTGTGGCTCATAAGTTGCTGTCTAGTGACGAGTCGCACATTTTTTGCTACGTAACATTTTTATTAAGTTCTTTGCAGACTTGGTAACTGTAATACAAATAAACGTAGCTGGAGTTGATTTTATCATGTAAGCTAGATGATTTCAGGATTTTCTTTCAGTTTCAATTGTTTACTCACTAAAAAGTCAGCTCTACTGAAGCGGCTCTAGCTCTCTCATTAACTCTCACAACCAACTCCAAGTGATCCTCGCAGTAATAAAACTGTTAAATATACAATTTGAATCACAAAATTTCCCTATAAAAGCTTTCTATTTCACACCCTGAAGTATTTTGTCACGATATGAATCGGACACTCAAAATAATGTAAGTGTCAACGCTTGAACTACGTGGCCATCACTCGCCAAGAAATAACGTTGAAAACAGACACTTTAATTTATTTTCCTGTAGTCGGAGTTCCTCTGAGTAGAAATAACAAGTCATAATACATTCTCGTTCCACCGATCCTCAACATCCGATTCCATTTTACTAAGCTGTCCCCCACAGCTTTTGTTTACTTGTCTAGTCTAGTGATATCCATTATGTAAGAATTTCATGTTACAGCTTTTGATTAATTTTTGAAGATTAATTTAAAAAGTTTCATAAAAAGGCGTTCAAAAATGGATCTAATTAAATCGAACACAATACATATAACTGTATTGATTTTCACAAAACCTTACATTAAATGACCTGTCATTTTCGACACGTTAATTGTTCTGCATGCATTACTAATTTACTCTACATGTAATTCAGTCACAAAACTTAATCGACGTAATAAACATAGTTTTAATGGTTCAGTACTAGATATTTTTCGCTTTATTAGAAAAACACATCCCAAACACGAATATTCTATTACCTACGTAAGACAAAAGCAGTCTGTACATTTGCAATAGGAAATAGAGATGTGGAAATTTAGAATTAAGGTGTCCTAACTGTCCATGCTTTGGTGTCTGCTTTAAATGTTTTGTTTTAGACGAAATACCACCTGAGCCTCTAGTTATGGAGGACCCACCTCTGCGACAGAGAAGAGATGAGACTACTCTGGACTTTGCCATAGCCACTTAAGCTCAGCTACTTCGTTAGAAGCTAGCTAATTAGTCTGTATGTAGTGTCAGTGCGTATAAAAGCGTCTCCGATATGATATGACTTCCCGTAATGGAAACACATCGATCCCATTTACATCAATAAACAACCCCTCCTGCGGCATTTCGAAAGCAAATCGGCACGGATGTTCTCTAGGACGTGCTGCGAGCTCATTGCTTAAGATCGTCTCTCAAGTGCTCTGAAGCCAGAATTCCTTCCTGAAAATCTTTAAAATACTTGTACTTTCAGATGTTTCCTGGTGACCGTTTCCAATGGTTGGAACATCTGTCCAAGTGATTCAGAGAATCGTTTTCTTACGCTCAGAAATTACTCGCAGGAATTTTCAGCTGCGCTTTATCTAGACTCAAATGTCCATACTGTAATTACTCATAGACTATATCACACTTTTTGCGACAGTTTTCATTGCTGTGATTGTCTTCTCAAGAGCTATCGAATGCGTTTATAAAAAAGTATCCTCGTTCGTTATTTTTGTGTTTTTCAGCTATCAAAATATCCCATACGGAAAGATTAAACGAAAACTACATGTAATATGCGAACAGAGGTACTAACAACTCACTGTTGATACGCGGTCAATGAAACGAACCAAAAGCCCTGACAGTATCGGTGCAGCAACGATTGCTTTCAACGCTGATGATTTGTTTGCCGTCGAATACGGTTACCTCGTTTGAGTTCACTACGCGTGACAGTCGATTCTGCAGCCACTAATAATTCTGAACATATCATGGTCACACTTTACTGTGTAATACATGCCAAAGAATACCAGTTTCGTCATAAAACTGAGACGCTGTCAAGTCTAATATCCTTAATCTTCTTCTATATACAGGGTAAGTCACGTAAGACGTAACACTCCTTTTTTTTGGTGAATGGCAACGCATATCGAAACGCGGTTTTCGGCAAATGTTAGAGCGTCGGGAGACACGTATGTTTTTGATAGGTTAATTATTTAGCGCTGGTATCAACTGAAATATTGAAGTAAGTATGTTTTTTTAAAAAAAATAGAGGCGTATACTTTTTATAAACGCATTAGATAGCTCTTGATAAACAATTACAGTGATATTGCATTTGTTAACGTTGGAAATGAAACCTGTCGCAAAAAATTCGAGAAATATCCTAGAATGTGAGAGCACGCACGCTGGCATTTGCGGTGCAAATCCTGCCACGCAGGTGTCTCGGAACTGGCTGCGTAGTTGTACACCGTAAGGTAAGCTTGCGCTACGAGAATGAAGCTTCATGTCCCCTTGAACCAACTTACGATCTAGATGCAGGTTCACCTACGAATGTTGCATATGGAAATATGGCATACGTTACAATCTAGCGTATTACGAAGAGCTTAGGTAAACTATTTCACATTTGTTTATATTCCCAGATGTACATGAGCTGAAACAGAAAAATAGACTGTTCATTCACCAAAAAAATAAAAAATAAAAAAAATGAAGTGATATTATACTCTCTTAAAAGCAACTACTGTATTAAACATCTAAATGTTGGAAGTAATATTTGACCTATCTTTTACTGTACGCGGCTGTGTGATTCTTAAGAGGCAAAATACATGCTGTCGGACAAGTCGACCTACACTGCTTTACACTAAATCATGTGGACACATTCGTTGAGCTAAACCTTTTATAAAAATACTTTGATGGCCATCTGTACACCGCAGAATTAATATACTTCTTAACGAAAGGTTGTTTCGTGCTGAATGTAAGGGCGTAATGACAGTGTTGCCTACTACGTGCAATATACGCTGTCGACTTATTTGTCATCGCAGTGCAGTTTCGTACACACATAAATGAAATGAACAATTTGCTAACAACGATTTAGTAACCACCCAAATCATACTCGTATAACATAAATGTAGTCTTCCAAAAGAATAATTTTATTCTTTATTTAAGTATGTGTTCAAACTGTTGACCATGGAGAGAAAGGTACATTTGCAATCGCCTTCCGAATAAAAGAAGAACAGATGTAATTAAAGTGGAAGATATGGTAGAGCAGGTACGGGTGATTCGACGACACATATCGTCTGGCGTAATTGTGGATTCGTCGTAGACTGCATCTTTGAGTGCTCACCAAAAAAGGAAATGAAGAGGAGTTAAATAGGGGGACCTTGCAGACCATTTGACGACAGAATTTCGTCCTGTCCAACATCCAGGAAAGTTCTCGTTCAGTACTGCGTTGCAACACGGGACGACTGAGCTGAACAACCATCGAGTTGCAGCCACATACACTGTCAAATATCCAGAGGTACTTCTTCTAGAAGAACCTCAGTATGTTCGAAAGAAAGTGTATGTACGAGAGTGCATTTAAAACGTCTGATATGATGTAAGGTTCCACAAGGCAACTTCCTATGATGACACACCACACGTTTACGCTTCATGGTCGCTGATTTTGCACCTGACGAAGCCAGTGTGGATTTTCAGCTGCCCAGTAGTGCATGTTATGCAAATTTACGTCACCGTGGTTAGTGAACGTCGCCTTCATTGGTAAACAGCACACGTTGGAATAACGTAGGGTTGTCTCTCAGTTGCCGAAGGGCAAACCGACAGAATTCTGCACGACGTTCAAGGTCAAGGGCTTCGAGTGCCAGATGTTATGGCACATGACAGGGATGGAAATTCTGTCGATGCAGAGTGCGAATGACACTCGTCTGGCTGATCCGAAATTCCTTGGAAATACGTCTCTTACCACAGCTCGGATTCATTAGCGTCGTAGACAGAACAGTTTCTCTGCCAGTTTCAGTTTTCTGTCTTGTCCTCTTTTTAAAGTACAAATAGCTTGACCGCACTATCGACTTAATATTTGGTGCAATTTCCTGGCGCGTCGGACATCGGCGATCAGGATAGATACTCCTATACTGCTGTACTGTTTTTACGGCGTTTCTTTTACGTTCATCATAAAAAATAGTATACTCAACTTCTCCGCATTGGTGTACACGGCTGCACGGAACGAACGTTGAAACAGAAATGAGCGGTCTGTAGTGCAGACAAATAAACAAACAAATGTGTTGACATTCTGACGCAGCGTGGAACGAGTGCTCTGCTTGGCTGCGTTTGCACCGCTAATGCCGATTCTGGCCACTGTACTCCCAAATTCTAGGAGGCTTTTCGAATTTTTTACGATTGATTTCGATTTCAACATTAACAAACGATATATCACTGTAAATTTCTTATCAAGAGCTATATAATGCAGTTATAAACAGAATACGGTTGCATTAAGCAAACATATCTTTGTTGATATCAGCGCTAAGAACATTAACCAAACAAAAACATACGTCCCCCTCGACGCTCTAACAATCACCGAATACTGCGTTTCATATGTTTAACCGTTCAGGATATAAAAGCCATGTTACGTCTTACTTGCCGGCCACTGTGGCCGAGCGGCTCTAGGCGCTACAGTTTGGAACCGCGCGACCGCTACGGTCGCAGGTTCGAATTCTGCTTCGGGCATGGATGTGTGTGATGTCCTTAGGTTGGTTAGGTTTAAGTAGTTCTACGTTCTAGGGGACTGATGGCCTCAGCTGTTAAGTCCCATAGTGCTCAGAGCCATTTGAACCACTTTTGAATGTCTTACGTGACTCACCCTGCACGAAAGGCAATATCATGACTGACTGACTCATCATCGCCCATTCCAAACCGCTAAGGATAAAAACTTGAAATTTGAAGAAAGTGTGGCTCTTACACTGTAGGTGTCGTGTAAAAAGGGATTTTTCGAAACTCAAACCCTAAGGGGATGAAATGGGGGACAAAATTTTAAGAAAACACTAGGTCTTGTAATTTTGTAGCTAGAACTACGGAAATTAATATTTGGTTTCTCAGTCAGAGACAAAGAGATATATGTTCCAGCGTTTTTGGACATTTAACTCTATGAGTGTGAAATAGTGGGTAAGAGCTTTTTTTTCAAAATATGTCATTATTAAAGAACTACTAAAGTCTTTTTAGAGCTCCATCTATGAACATTGTTTTTTGACTTCCTGGGTGTAAATCAAAAAATGGTTTTTTCAGCGTTTTTGGAAATTGAACCTCTGGGGGGGGGGGGGGGGAAATAGGGGATGAAACTTTTCATGAAAATATTTTATTATGAAAGTATCTTTGAAGTTAAATCTATGAAAATTTGTTTTTGGCTACTCTGTTAGAAATAATACATATGCATGTCACTGTTTCTGGAAATCCAACCCCTAAGGGAATGAAATAGGGGTGCAAAGTTTTATGATAATATTTCATTGCGAAATCATTTTGAAAGCTAAAACTTGGAAAACTGGTGCTTGGCTTCTCGGTTAGAGATGAAGAAATACGTGTTTGGCTCTTTTCGGAAATTAAACCCCTAAGGGGGAGTCAGACTGATTCTTTGACTGATCATCGCCCAGGTCACCCGCAAGGTTAGTAACTTAAAGATTGGAGGGGGTGTGTATCTTATGATGTATGAATCGCTTAAGGGTGTACGGAATGCCCTACGCTTACAATGTTAAATTGAGCTAAAAGAAACATTTTCTCATATGTTATTTGGACGATACTCTTGATTTCTTCACAGAACGCAGAGATATGTTCTGCTTTTATGCTGAATTATTAATTTTGAAAAAAAAAAAATTATATATAGTTTTTCAGATATTTTATTTTTTGTAAATGTTAAAAAAAGTTATACATTTTAACAACTATTTTAAAATTTACATCCATTAATACAAAATAATTCCTCGTATCTTTTAATTCAGATATATTAGAATGTCTTAAGGAACAATTACAGAAAATTTCATCTTTCTACTATAAATAGGCCCTGAGAAAATGTACTTTATACACAAAAAACTAAAGTTACGGGAAATTAGCTTCAAAGTTTTTACTTCAGTACAAGCCTGCTCCATAGCTTGTATCATCAGAATCGTCCAACAGCTTCCTCTTGATGGCTCTGCTATGCTGTCTAGCCATCTTTGAATATACTTTTATGGCATTATCTGAAGACCTGAGCCGTTCCTTGTCCAAACAAAGCATAGCTGCGGCAGTTCGTAGTGCTACACAGAGCCCCAACTTCTGCAGAACTTTGCACTTTGTTATATTGCCCTGATTGAATGATGAAACAGCATCATAAACGCCAAAGTGAAGTGTGTTTATACCCACAAACACAGTTTTAGGTAGTCTATTCCATATCACATGGTTCACACACTCATTTGGATTTTGAGTCCGGCCATGAAGACATTTCTTTAGTAGACTAATATCTGCGAGGTCTCGGAATATTGGTTTTATTTCATCCATTATGGCAGGTGGCAGGTGACGAGGGTGATTGTATTGTTTCTTAGAACCTTGCCTCTGTTGTACTTGCACCAACTATCGTCTCCTTTAGACATAGCCCATGTTGGTGATTCTCATTGTTTGAAGCTGTATGAAAAAACAGAGCCCAGACTGCGCTTCTCATTAATTCTGCATCTGCTGTATTCTGTCTTATTGCTAGACCATAGCACTTCTGAATATGATCTATTGTAGCGTCTGTCAGTCTATTTTTCCCATTTAAAGTTTTTCCACCGCTCGATTTCTTGCATTTCATGCTAGCCTTGAGCCGTCGAAGTCTTGATCCCATCCTTTACTGAACACGGCCAACGCACTCCAGTTTGGAAATTTTCATATCGTTACCATAGGGTCTCAGTTCCTCAATTTCTTTGAAAGCCTTAGAGTCACCATCTCCAAGATAATTTATGTATCTAACGTTGTACCATTTTACTGACCGTTGATAAATACTTCTTACACCAGCAACTTCCATACCACCACTTGACCCATAGTAATTTGCCATGCACTCCTCTTCATGTTTAGTTTTTATTTTCTCCTTGCATCTGCAATGCTTGGAAAGTATTTCCACATCAACTACCTTACCAGTGTCCACACTTGTAGCTGTTACTACACCATTCAGAGATGTGTGGCCTCTCTTCTGCCAGCTTCCATCAAAAGCTATGGACAAGTCTCTGCTATTATTATTTTCAACAACTGCTTCCTCAACAGCATCTTTCATGTTTTCCGGTGCCACATCTTCTACAGCAGAGCCTATTGCAATTATGTGTTTGTTAAATTTTGAAGGTGGAGGAGGGATGTTCATCACACTACACAACATGGCACCTGCAGCCCTGCCCTTTCCTATACACCGTAATCCATAAACCAGTCTAATGTTTATATCGTATAGTTTACCTGTATCTGCAGTAACATGTGAGGAATTGAAGAAAGTAACACTGTGTTTGCAATAACTGCACATCAACTCTAATTCACAAGCAAGTCCTACATGTAAGTTTGTTTTCAATGAAACACCACATTTTCCACATTGTTTGCAGCACACATTGTTCTCCAAAACGTCTGATAATAAAGAGACGTTAATTACCTCATATTTTGTAGTCCCAGCATTTAGTTTCCTGTATTCTTCTTCAATTCCAGCTAGTTTTCTTCTTGAAGCACTTTCTGGTGTAATGGCAGCAGCATCACTCAATGTATCACTACCAGTGTTGAGGTTAGTCGCTACTGGGACATCAGATAATGATGAAGATGAATCACACGAATTTTTAGTACACTTTACTTTCTTGTGCCAATGTAGACGCTTTCTAAATACCTTCAGACTAGGTCTTGGCATGTTGAAGGAAAGAAAACTCAATGACTTCTCCACAGACAGCTTTCACAACAATGACATGGATGTAGTCACAAAGAAAAAATACAAATGGTGCAGAATCTATTTTCAACTATCTAGCAGTGTAGCCAACAGAAAAGCTAACTCTCTTCTGCTCAATTATATCTCTGGCAGGGCTGTCTATATGAGGTACATTTCGCGTCTCATATACAAGGTGCGGAACATCGTGTGTCGAAATTATTTTAAAAAATTATTTAAAATGGTTCTATTCACGTCATCCAAATATTTTATACATGGTATTAAACGGGAGAGTCTAAGTTTTTCGCAAATCCATTTACCCAACAATCGATTTTTTCATCGAAAAACTCATTCTGTATACCCTTAAGAAGGGATTGTCCAAAATTCCACACCTAAGGGGATGAAATAGGGGGTGAAAGGCTATTTCAAAGTATGTCGCCATTAAGGGAATTTTGAAGTACGACAACTGATGTTTGGTTTCTTAGTCAGAGAGTAAAAAATATGTGTTTCAGCATTTTTGGAAATTCAACCAATAAGTGGATAAAATAGAGGGTGAAAGTATTTTTGAAAATAAATAATTACGTAATAGCTTCTTAAGGATTTTTAAGGCTACATCTATGACAACTGGTATCTGATTTCTTGGTTAAAAGTTAAAAAATATGTGTTACAGTTGAAAGGTGGCTACACTGAGCCACAGCGCCAGAGATTGCGCCAAAGAGTATTATTCAGCCGCCTCCACTGGCAGTGCTTGTCGAGATGTGGCAGTAGTCAGTGCTTGCTGAGATGTCGTAGTGAAAAGTTCTTGTCGAGAAGTCGTAGTGGAGAGTGCTTGTTCCATGTTTTATGCAGTTGTTTGATGGGCTAGACAGCAGATGTTGTTCGAATGGAGATATTGTAATGATCAGAGTGCTTTTTGTCATATATATGAAGGTAACAAATTCCCTGTTTTTTTTTCATTATTTTAATGTCGTAAATAATGCGTTATTACAGGTTCAGTCAACAAAGCATCTGGCTTGTGTCCTTGTATTAGAGTGTAATTCTGGTTTTCTTGTGCAATAATACTATTTTTATTTTTTTTAATTACTTCAGTATAAATGGTATTTAAAATTTCTTGTCTTATTGAAGAAGAACCGTGCCAGATGTGTACATTGAAACACTCTTCCACACACAGAATAGCTATACTTGTGGTTTGTTGTTTCCTAGGTTTTATAGTTGCCGGGGACTTAATTAATTAATTGTGTTAACGGAAATTTTCTTTCATTCTTTGTTGTTATTCTATGCAGTCAGATTGCGTCATTAATATAATTAAACCCCCATGCACGTGGCGACCCTGCCAGGATCGTCTCGTGGAATTCTTCTGATTGTAAAAATAGTAGACAGTAGTATTGTTGTAGTAATTTGTAGTTTAGTAATTGTAGTCTATATTGCATGAGTAGATTTGGTAATTGTCATTCTTCTAATGGTATTTTGCAAAATTTAATTTTTGTTGTCTTGTATACGCGTTCGACAATTTTGTGCAATTGTGAAGGTTCTAATTGTTCGTTAGGCGTGTCTGTCGGGAAGCATTTCGTGGGAATGGTATTGTTGGAGATAAGGAGTCATTGTGTGTAATTTTAGTATAGTGACGAATTTTGTATGTTTTGTAAATGATTACGCGATCGATGAAAAAGGCAAAAATGATGCATAGTCAGAATGACGAAATTGTTGTCATGGCGAACTCGCCAACACAGGAGAACAGTATGATGAATAATGAAGTGGAAAACAATTTAACAAGTCGGGAAAATAGTCCGGAACCATTTCAAAATTTTTCTCCATCAAAAAATTCACAGAATACGAGATTAACGATAGAAGATTCTGAAATAGTATCGAACACAGATAGCTTTACAGCTATGACGAAAGAAGTTAGTTTTACGGGAAATGCTAGGGGCGAAAAGAATTTCGAACAAGTTAACATGGAGTAGTTGATGAGTGCAATTTTAAATTTGGGATCACGGTTAGAAACTGATATGGGAACAATGGAAACACGGTTAGACTCACTGGGATCACGAATAGGAACAATTAGAACAGAGATGGGAACTTTGAGATCTGAATTAAAAACTGAATATGGGAACAATGGAAACACAGTTAAGATCTGAATTAAAAACAGTGGGATCACAGTTACGATCTGAAATTAAAATTGATATGGGAACAATGGAAACAGGGTTAGACTCACTGGGATCACAAATAGGAATAATTAAGACAGAGATGGAAACAATGGAAACACGGTTAGATTCACGAATAGGACATGTTTCAAAAACATGAAAGATGAATTAAAGAAAGAAATTGGAGAAGAAGTACAACCGATTTTGAATTCACACAATAACAGATTAATTGTGGTAGAGATTAGACAAAAGGAACAGGATAGAGAACAGGAAGAAAGAGATCGCATGATAGTACAAAAATTTTCAGAGTTAAAATTACAACGTGCACACGATAAGGAAGAAATATTTGAGAGAATCGAGGAATCCGTACCAAATGACAGATTAAATCACCTAACACAACAATATGAACAGTTAACTACCAAATGTGTCAATACTGAAACCCGAGTCGCGACACTTACGGAAGACGTAAATAAACAGAAAGAACAATTAGGTGACTTATCGGAAAGAGTTGAGGAGATTTCAGATAAATTGACAAGTCTTAGTTTAAATGGGGACAGAGATTCAGATGATACAGCACCATTGCCATTTGCAGAAACCGAAGAGTACCAGAATATAAATAAGCATGTTGAAAATCAGGGAAAATTTAATGAACGCGTCAAAAGGGAATTTGAGGCATTACGAAAGCAAGTCAAACAAATTGAAGGCGAAATCGTAGGAAAAGACAGCAAAAGAAATTTGGAATCACAGATAGCAGAGGGGTTTGAAGAAAGTAATTTATTTCATTTACGGGATGCAACAAGAGAGCGCCAGGCGCGTGAACTTGACAATAATCGACATTCGGACTGGAACAGTCGCGGTAGGTCTTTGTCGCCACGAGGAGAAAACTTTGACTATAAACATTTTTTGACTGTTCAGAAATTTAAGATCTTTCGCAATTCTAAGAATGACATACATCCATGTTCATGGATAGATCAATTTATGCACGCACTTCCACCAAATTGGCCATTATGTCACAAACTGGAATTTATGTGCGGCTATTAAGTCCTCAGGGGATTCACTACACTAAGTGAATATGTGCTGTAGCGTGCATAGGGCCCGAGCTGTAGTGCTGCTATTTCCCTTTTAGTTTTCTGCACCGCTGCCTACTCTTTTACTGTTCTTTGCATCTGTCAAAACAACTCTTCGACTATCAATCTATCTAGAGAGACGGTAAACAATAACCGGATATGACTATTTTACCTAAAAGTGATTTCGGAAATTACCGTTTGGACTTACTGTATCTTCTGCAGCATTCATTCGTAGTTTAAACGAAATCTTACCTGTTTATCTTCGTGACAATATTACTTCATATGTTGACGATATTCTTATTGCTAAACGTTCTTGGAGTGAGCACAACAAAATTTTGGATTCATTATTACGTATCTTTGCAAGAGTTGGCATTACTGTGAACTTGGAAAAATCTGAATTTGGTCGTTCTCAGGTGAAATTTCTTAATCATATTATTTCTCAAGAAGGTATTCTTCCTGATCCAGAAAAACTAGATGCTATTCGTAATTATGCTGTTCCTACCACAAAACGTGACGTTCGTAGTTTCCTTGGTGTCTGTAATTTTCTTAGACGCTTTGTTAGATTGGACAATTTGGCCACACCTCTTTTTTGCGAACTATCTGGAAAGTTCTTTTTAAATGAAAATCGGTCGACAACTCTGTTTGGTTAGTTTGTATTCCTGATGAGTGGGTCAATAAATTGATTTGGTACACACATTTCAGTTATGCACACTTTGGTCCCAGAAAATGCTTTCATAAATTACGAGAAAATTGCTACTTCAGTAATATGGAAAAACGTATTCGATTTGTTCTTGCCAAATGCAAATTATGTCAAAAGGCTAAGCCGCCAACTATTTCTCACAGAGCACCGTTATTTCCTGTCATTCCAGGGAAATTAAAGGACATGGCTGCAGTAGATTTGTTCGGCCCAGTGGTTCGATCTACTAATGGTTTTGCGTACATTTTCGTAGCAGTGGAACTGACATCAAAATATGTGTGTTTTACACGTTTACGCAAAGCAACAGCTCGTTCAGTATCTAACGCTTTCATCAAACATTTTCTTAAAGAAGTGGGTCATGTTGATAAGGTTATATCAGATAATGGATCACAGTTTCGCTCTAAAATTTGGCTTCGTACTCTACGGCGTCGTAAGATTAAACCAATTTTCATTTCACTTTTTCACCCTCAATCTAACGCTTCAGAGAGATGGATGAAGGAAATCAGTAAATTGTGTCGACTTTATTGTCATCAGAATCATAGAACGTTGGATCAGTATCTTCATATTTTTTAAAACATTCTGAATGAACTCCCTAATGATTCAACTTCTTTACCGCCTATATTGATATTAAAAAATAAAGCACCGACAAATCGCATTTCTGAAATCGTTCCTTTTTCGCCTACACGGAAACTGCGGCATTCTGAAGTTGTGAACCTGGCTCTGCAAAATATTGCATCTGCGGCTGCTAGAAGAAAGAAATCAGCTAAACATCCTGGTCGTTTAAAAATCTTGTCAGTTGGTCAAAAGGTATTAATTAAGTCTCATCGTTTGTTTCACAAAGGAAAAGGCTTGTGTCGGAAATTCTTTCTGCTTTATAACAGTCCATATAGAGTTCGCAAAATTATTCATGATAACACTGTCGAAGTAGAAACTTTTAAATCTCGGCTCTCTAAGGGAATACATCACATATCGAACGTTAAAATTTTTGTGGAATGACATACTTGTGAGAAACTAACAGCTACATGTAAACATGCGGAGAATACAAGGATACCGCGCTGTGTTTTAGCGGCGGCACATACTCAAAGCAACAGTCAAGTCTGCGCGCCGCACAAGGCAGTCGTTGACCGCAAACAATTACTTCCTACGTCACGCGCCTACAGCTGATCGAGCGCTCAGTGCGAATGCACTGACAGCCGTAAACAAATCCACAGTCTAATTTCTCCGATTAAATTCAGTATAAAGCTATAGTTACTTGATGAATTATGTTATTAACGTTCAGTAATTTTCAGGATACGGTTCTATAAAATATTTAAGAACTTCAGGTAAATGTTGTGCGTGTCCGACGCTAAGACGACTTGCTATCGAGAAAATTTCAGGAAGAATGTAATTTCGAAGAAGAGTAATAAACCAAAAAGGTAACTGTTAATTGAGTTTATTTTTCAGGTAACATATTTCCACTTAGGTACGTACTTTAGACGTAATTTGCTGCTCGCGATTACGTGATTTATACTTTGTGTTAACTGATTTTGACAATGTTTTATTAATGAACAGGGTTGTTATTTGTATACATTATGCATCGCTTGGCTGCACTGCTTTTTCACTGATGTCATATTTTTTTTATTATGTGCCTGCTGTGCTTATTAATTTAAATTATAATTGTCACCTGATTAATTGTGCTGATGTGGTTAGGTATGTAAGTTATACATTGTGATTTATCTGCTTGCGCCTTCATGTTTACTTATTAAGATCACATACGAACATTTATTTGCTTATGCTGATATGATGCTAATGACCTGTTTATTATGTAAGATATATATTTGCTGCTTTGCGTATTGGTTGCATATTTATACATTTCTGTTTGTTGTCATAACTACTCTTCAATTTAGAATATAGAAATGCTGGTATACTGTGTACGAACATAGAGTTTAGGTCACAGTATGGTATTAATTATAGATTGTTCGCTTGGAAGAGCTTTGTTGTAGGGATTGTGCTACATCCACTTGTTGACATTCTGTTCTCCACTGGTATATTTACTCGCTATTGCATGCTTTGCTTACGCTCAGTGCCTTATATTTTTAAGATAAGAAAATGAACTGCTATAATTCGACGAACGACATTAGTACATGAAACTTCATAGAAGTCACATGAGCTGGAGGTTTTATGGATGCTGTATAAATTTATGCTAATAGGAAGGAAGCTAACGACATGACATACCAACAGTAGGTTTAGACCATTGACAGTTATTACACTGCATTTTTCGTGAGCAACTGAAATAGTAAGTGACACTTGACACAAGAAATACTCCACACGTTTGCTTCTGTTTGCCATAATTCTTGAAGTGGTGTACACACTGAAATATCACGATTATTCACACTTCGTATTCGTACTTACTTACTGAGAGTTATTCGAACTAAAGGCTGTTAGAGGTCATGTATGCATTTCTTTGGTTTAATGATGGACAAGGTAACCAAAATGTATCTTATAATTCATAATGAGTAGAAGATTTGGGTCAGATGGATTACACAGAGGTTGTGTGTTGACAGTGTGTCTTCGGATTGTATGGGATGATGAAGTTTGCATTAGGATTTTATCTGTACTTGTTCGAGGAGACTGACTAGAGGAGAGAGTTGTTATGGAAGTGAAATGATATTGGTAATAAGGTTTATATGTATCGACGTATTGATGAGATATTATTGAGGTATTGAGATTGTGTGAAGTTGATGATTATTGGAATTTTGGTGGACAAGAGGTAAGGTAAATGCTATTGATGATAGGGTTTATATGTATCGACGTAAGAGGTATTATTGAAGTATTAATATTATGTGATGCTGATGATTATTGGAGTTTTGGTGGATGAGGTAAAGTAAGTGAGGAGTATATTTTTTTTGTTGGTTTTTATGGAATAAGGAAGATGAAGTTGGCAGACTAGAACACTCAAGTAGAAGGAAGATAGTCTACACACACACTTTGTTAAATCAATAAGCAGTATATACTTTTTTTTGGAGAGAGGAAGTAATTGCATATCTTGGCTCACTGACAGTTGTTCAGCAACCGTACATTTTGATCTGGCTTGGCAAACATTGGTCTTGACGTGATGACTATGACGTTGACTAACTATTATTGACTGTTATACATTGCTGCCACTACTACTTGATACACATGATGAACATCAAATTTTGACAGAATTGCATTTACACAGTTAACACTATTCAATTACACAGTAGTACTTAATGTGGATGAAAGATGAGTGAGTGTGTTTTGTGTGTTTTCCTTTCCCAATCCCAAATTGGTACCGACCTGTCTCCTAAATATTATCTTACTTGTTTGTAGTGGCTTGCACTGACACTCATAAATATTATAGGTTTACTGATATTTGTGCATTTGTAATAGTTAAGATGACAATTATCTCATATCATTTGTGTGTTTCTTATAATTTGTATGTTTAGTGTAAGAGCATTGATAATAATTTTGTAAAAGCAATTGTGTGTGCATTCAAACTATTGTTCATGCCTGAACTGTCTGATTAGTGATGGTGAATATTATGGACTGTTACCTGCACTTCTTCAACATAATGGGTGCCACTTAGAAATGTTTAATTTCTGCTGATGAACTGTGTGATTAGTGATAGTGAATATTATGGACTGTTACTTGCACTTTTTGTACATGATTGGTGCCACTAGGACATGTTTAATTTCTGCTTATAAACTCTGATGAACAGTGTGATTAGTGATAGTGAATATTATGGACTGCTGTCTGGACCTGCTCATCATTGCTAGGTACCACTGTGAACTGCTTCTACTGACATAATGTCACTTGTTGGTGTCTGCACCTGCTCAACATTGCTGGGTGCCACTGATGAACTGCTGCTACTGAAATAATGTCACTTGTTGGTGTCTGCACCTGTTTAACAATGCTGGGTGTCACTAATGGAACTGCTTCTGCTGAGAAATGTCACTTGTTGGTGTCTGCACCTATCAACATTACTGGGTGCCACTGATGGAACTGCTTCTACTGAAATGATGTCACTTGTTGGTGTCTGCACCTGTTCAACATTGCTGAGTGCCACTGATGGACTGCTTCTACTGAAATGATGTCACTTGTTGGTGTCTGCAACTGTTCAACATTGCTGGGTGCCACTGATGGACTGCATCTATTGAAATAATGTCACTTGTTGGTGTCTGCACCTGTTCAACATTGCTGGGTACCACTGATGGACTGCTTCTACTGAAATGATGTCACTTGTTGGTGTCTGCACCTGTTCAATATTACTGGATGCCACTAATGGAACAGCTTCTACTGAAATAATGTCAGTTGTTGGTGTCTGCACCTGTTCAACATTGCTGGGTGCCACTGATGGACTACTTCTCCTGAAATGATGTCACTGGTTGGTGTCTGCACCTACTCAAAATTGCTGGGTGCCACTGTTGAAACTGTTTCTACTGAAATGATGTTACTTCTTGCTGTTTGCACCTGTTGAATATTGCTCGGTGCCACTGCTGGAACTAATCATTGAAAGCATTTTATTTGAACATTTGTATAAACTGATTGTTTGTGTATTGTGTAAACTATTATGTAAAGTCACATGTATGAAAGAATTTGTATTGCTTACTGTATTTTATATATTAGGTTATTGAAAGGTCAGTGCAAAGTCAAAATTTTATCTAATTATGTGATATTTACGTATTAATATTATCCTTTATTTTTGTCTGTATTTTTGTGGACGATTTTGGTGGTATTTTCACCACCAATGCTAACAAAAATACCATCAAATTCTGGCCCGTGGAGGAAGGGCATATGAAAGGTGGCTACACTGAGCCACAGCGCCAGAGATTGCGCCAAAGAGTATTATTCAGCCGCCTCCACTGGCAGTGCTTGTCGAGATGTGGCAGTACTCAGTGCTTGCTGAGATGTCTTAGTGAAAAGTTCTTGTCGAGAAGTCGTAGTGGAGAGTGCTTGTTCCATGTTTTATGCAGTTGTTTGATGGGCTAGACAGTAGATGTTGTTCGAATGGAGATATTGTAATGATCAGAGTCCTTTTCGTCAATATATATGAAGGTAACAAATTCCCTGTTTTTTTCATTATTTTAATGTCGTAAATAATGCGTTATTACAGGTTCAGTCAACAAAGCATCTGGCTTGTGTCCTTGTATTAGAGTGTAATTCTGGTTTTCTTGTGCAATTATAGTATTTCTATTTTTTTTAATTACTTCAATATAAATGGTATTTAAAATTTCTTGTCTTATTGAAGAAGAACCGTGCCAGATGTGTACGTTGAAACACACTTCCACACACAGAATAGCTATACTTGTGGTTTGTTGTTTCCTAGGTTTTATAGTTGCCGGGGACTTAATTAATTAATTGTGTTAACGGAAATTTTCTTTCATTCTTTGTTGTTATTCTATGCAGTCAGATTCCGTACTAAAACTAGTCAGGGCCAACCGTTTACGAGACTACGTAATCGGACATACAACTACTAAAAATCATAAAAGTATTTGCATTCATTAATATAATTAAGCCCCCATGCACAGTGTTTCTGGAAATTAAACATCTAAGAAAAAACAGTAGGAGATGAAAACTTTTAATAAAATAATTCCTTACATTCTAAAAATTTTAAAGCCAAATTTATGAAAAATGGTATTTCATTTCTTGTTTAAGTATAAAGAAATATTTTTAGGGGACTGAAGTTGCTATGGAAATATCTCCATACAAACGCAAAAGGCATGATTTACGAAAACTTTGGACTACCGCTACCAGAATGGCTTTTTGTCAGAAGTAAATACGTGAAAGACCACTAACTAGACCGTCAATTTTTGTGAAAAGCTTAGCTGTTATATTTTGTGAACAACATAAAAATTCGATTAAATAAAAACAAAAGAATCTCCGCAGGTCATACAGTCTACGTGAGCGAAACAGCGAGCGCTGAGCTAGTAGGATATAAAACTTCGTCTGCAACTGTTCGAAGTAAATCACTGCAAAGAGCATGGTAGAAGGTACTAAGTAACTATACTGCGACCCAAAGCCTTATGGCCACTGTACAGCGCGAGACTGAATGCCGCCTGGTGGTGCTGTCGCCTCGTGACGCAGTGGAGGAAGTATACAAGCGGAGCACTGGCGGAAGGGGTATCAATCTGGCGAATGGGAACGAGAATCTCGGAAATGGGGAAGCTGGTCAGTTTCTGCGTGATTTTGTCGTGAGCAACTATGAAGAGTAAATGAAAGACGTTGAAACCACTTGTAGGTAATAAGCTGTTGGACAACTACACCTCATCATAGAACGTGGAGATCGTAGACACTAGGCCTGTAAAACAGTATAGTCTGCGATCTGTGGTTCATGTGACGAGAGAGTACAGTGCTGGTTCCTGAAAAATGTTTTACAGCATGCCATTCAGAGCGGGATGTGGATCACAGGGCTCTGCAACAGACGACACATACGTATTCCCAATTTGACACTAGGATATTTTCGTTTACGACTGCAGTGGCTATGCGATCACCGAGATTGGGTTGTGGTCTTTCAGACGAATCACACTTCTTGTTCTACCAGGTCTATGGTCTTCCAATCGAAAAGCTACTAGAAACACACACCATGTCACGGACGCAGGCCGATTACCGCAGTATTATGCTGTGAGGAATCTTGACTGTGGGAACTTTCTTTGTGGATGGGCTTTCATATTAACTTTCATGGGAGCCTTGGGCTACACACGCCTTTTGCGGACAATTAGAAACCCTTAATGCTTGGTATCTTCTCAGACAGTGATGTATTTTTTCAGCAAGGAAAATGTACCTGTGAAGAGGCGACAATCGTGTTACAGTGGTTTGAATAGGTTGAGGGTGGACTCACATTGAGGTCTCGTCCACCAAATATCCTTCATCTGGAACCGAGTGAGTACACCTGTCCTGTTATCGGGCAACAGCTTCACACCCATGTACCACTGGGCCGGTAGTTACCTGTGAGTAGATACTTGGTACTCCCAGCACCGGAAACTCAATCATATAGTCATAATATTTTCTGTCATCAGAGCATCCTGGACGTATAAAGATTTCTTCCCTTCCTATTGACGGATGGGTTGGGAGAAGTATGTCCGTTTGTTGTTTTCAGCTTACTTTGATAAATACGACGGGCAGCACAATGATTTCCTGGAGAAAGAAGAAAATTGTCTGTTTCGTTCTGAAAATCAGTTCTCGGAATTTCATATATATATATTTTAACATTGTAACAGATGGAGCAGTGAAACGTCCAATTAGGGAACCCTGGAAATGGCACATTATGTTAGGAATTAGAGAACGGGAGTGATGCCGTCTGGGCAACAAACCTTTGTCATTGATCATAAAATTGATGTTCAGTCGAGACGGCATCGTGAAACGGCGAACAACGCTCTGTTGCAGCGAAGACATTTTACAAAAACCACGGCAGCTACGTGGCCGAGCAGCATGTTTTCGTGCCCATTAGAAAATCGTTCGTCACGTTCCAATCCAATCGACACATGCTGTCAAAGAGTGAGTACATAACGTTGAGGGAACAGGTGATAACGTGCAAAAGGGGGCTGGAAGTGTAAAACGCGTGTGCACACCAGAGAATTTTGCAAGAGTCGAAGAAGGCAATAGCTGATGTCTCAGGTGTTCTGCACGCAAGCATGCACTGCAACCTGACATATCGGATCGCAGTGTACGGTGAATATTGCACAAGGAACTGAAATAGCACCTATACAAAATTCAGGTAGCGCAAAAACTGAATGAGGGCTACCTCCCAAAGAGAGTACACTTTTGCCAGGAGCCTTTGGAAGTCATGAACAACCCAGGCCTGTGGGACAATCTCCTCATGAGCGATAAGGCCAGTTAATACGTCTCAAGCCTTGTTAACAAACAAATCTTTAGAAAATGATCACGGGAAAATTTTGAAATGCTTCATGAAACGACACTAAACAGTCAGAAGCAGGTAGTGTAGTGTGGCGTATCATCGTTCGAAATTTTTTTAGAGAGAGGCGAGGCAATGTTTTCACTGTGAATACAGAACTTTATGTTCACGTGTTGAACGGTTTCCTTGTGCGACAGCTTGATGATCGTCCTGTAACTGTTAACGCGTTCATCCAATAAGACGAGGCCTCAAGACATACCTAGAGGCATTCCATTAATGGGCTATGAAACATCTTTCCTCGTCATCTAGTCTCCAACAGAGGGTAAATTTCCTAGCCTCCAAGATCCGTGACCTTTCGGCGTGTGATTTCTCTCTTTATTGTCATTTGAAACCTCAGATTTGCCTGAATGACCCACCAAGCAACATACAGGAACTGATGGACCAGATTCGGGAAAAAGTTAATCGAATTCCAGTGACATTCCAGCAAGATGTGTCTAACTTTCGTAGAAGACTTGAAATGTGTGTGGAGGAGAATGGCGCCTACCTTCGAGATGTCATTTTTTAACTGATGGGAATTTTAAACTGTAAGCATTGTAAATTAATGTTCTATTTCTTGTATACCGCTGTGAATAAATTTTTATCATTGGCGGAGCTTTCAAAATCGCCCGTTGCACAGCGCCGCCTGTTATTATGCATCACCCTTGCTGTAAATACCTGTGAAAGAGTTTCAGCAATTTCGTTACTGTCTCTCACGATGAAAAAAAGCCCGTGGCCAAGCAAGCTGCCTCTTCTTCTCCAGAGTGTAAGCGATAACTGTTTACAACGTATCATAGTGATGTAGAGAAAGTAAAACGATCAGACTGATACACGACGCTTGTGGTGGATCAAGTCGCGTCAGTGCATGCGCGTCGCGCAAGACTTCTAATTATTCTCTCCCCGAGAAATATATTAATCCGAGAGAGAAACTGAATGGGCCCTCTCTTATGGAAAACATTAATGCAGCTTAGTTTTTAGTGAGTACGTTTCCGCTAGAGGCCGCGGTTTTTGAGTTATGGAAACCAACAAAAAGTGACTTTCCAACGCACCCTCAACCCGACACTCACTCCCCAATTGTCAGGATTTTTATAATGTTGTTTACGGCACTACCTCTTATTCCTGTAAAAAAGTTGCGACTACGGGAACTATTTTCCATGTCGACATTTTCTTGTGTACATTGACTGGATAACCTGCCCAGGTAGCCGCTCGTGCTAACGCAGTCGCTCCCGGAGCGGAGAGTTATGCCATCCCCGGATTGAATCCGACTGGCGGATTGACGACGAGAGGTCGATGTGCCCGACATACTGGTTATTGTTTTTAGACTGTTTCTCACATCCCATTAGATGAATACCTTCCTGGTTCCCATGTTCCACCCCCAGACACACGCTACGGAAACATTTCGAGCAATTTCTCACACTTCACACAGAATTTTCTTAATACTCAGACGAATCGGCTATAATTGCACTTCTTCTGTTCTGTATGTGTGTGTGGGGGGGGGGGGGGGGAGGGGGAAGGGTGTGGATGAATAGAGACAGATGACCTCATGACCTCAGCTGTATGATGGTCTCTAAAACCACTTACCAGCATCGGTATTGATAGGGCTGTTCCGCTCAGCAACTTTGTGGCGCGCTTACAAATTGTGCAACTGACGCTTGTGAAACTTGTATCTCACAATTTTATTAATGGTACCACCACAAAATCAAGAATTAAATCGTTTTTTTATTTTATTTTTTATTATCTGACGTTATTACTACGAAACTTTGGTGCTTCTAAGGGTTAAGTTTACATAGAATGGTAATTGTATGTAGTTTTCACATAACGTTTATAAAAGTGTTTATTTCTTGTTTCGTTACTCTTATGGGGGAATTTAAATTAATAATGTTAGCGAAATAGCCTACTTACCTGCTGGCGTAGCACAATCAACGGAAACGAAAAATGGGGGAACATATTAAATTATTCGCGTATTCCGATCACAAGGAGTGTGTACCTGCTTGCAAAAATTGGGACGGTAGTGAGTTTGGAGTGAGATTTAAGGTCACTTCCTTTAAGTTTTTTCTTGAATACGTCGAAAAACGCGGCTTCTAGCGAAAATACATTACAGTAGAAAAGTGAAATGAACGATATTTTCCACGGAAACATCCTATTCTGTTTTCTCTGGGACTAACATACTTAAGAGCCAAAGGGACTGCTACACCTGCCTTATATAGTGTAGGGCCCCCGCGAGCACGCAGAAGTGCCGCAACACAACGTGGTATTTACTCGACTAATATCTGAATTAGGCTAACTATTGGTATATACAGGGTGAAGAAAAATTGACGGAATCGGACTTTGCAGCGCGATTCCTCACATGCTGGCAATACAAGAACGTCTGTTACAAAATTTCATCCTGCTCATATTTCGGGCAGTAAGCTAACTTTAAAAATTGGCAGTCTGGCTACACTGTGATCACTAGTGTGGTAACTGCCTCTGTTAGGATGTAGCTGCAGTGCCGAGCAGTTTGTCTAGTAGATAGAGCTCTGGGTCACGGATGCAGAAGGTAGAAGGTTCAATTGTGGGCCTTAGTTTATTTGCTTTTATTTGTTAAAAGCAGTCTGCGTGATACTGTATCTGTCATCTCAATCGTCATACAGCAATTACAGTAGGTTTTCTTTAAAACTTTAGCAGTTACGTATTACGAACACAGAAATATAAGTACAACCGTTTTCACTGGTCAACTTTTAAAGAAGCCTTTTGCACTACTAGATTCCAAACCAGTTTTTTGTGTACCCTCCGTCAATGGCCCCATGGAAAATTATTTGAAAAGGTCGATGCAACCTCTAGTGGTGTCGTAAGGCCCTAACGGAATGTAGGGGACCTCAGGATGGCAACAATAATAGTGGTATTAACCGATGGGAGTATTGGAGGAGGGTACACCATAATAATTTTGGAATGTAGTAGATGCAGTGGTGCGAAACAGTTTGCGCCTATTACGTGGAAAAGGTTTCTTGAAAAGCAGACCAATGTATTTCCATTTCTGTGTTCATACTACGTAACTGCAAACGTTTTTTAGAAAACCCATTGTGTAATCGCTGTATGACCATTAAGACAGCAGGTACCGTACCACGCAGACTATTTTAGCTAATAAAAGCAAATAAACCACGACCCAGAATAGGACCGTAGGCCTTCTGCCTGCTAAGACGTAACGCCATCCACCACACCAACTGCATATCACTGCTGCTCAGCTTCTGACAGAAGTAGTTACCGTACACACGATTACAGTGTTGCGAGACTGCCAATCTTTATGTCCATTTACTGTGCGAAATATATACAGGACGTAATTTTGTGAGAGACATTTTTGTATGGCCACTACGTCGGGAATCGGACTGCGATGTCCAAGTCCCCAAATTTTTCATCATCAACATATATATATATATATATATATATATATATATATATATATATATATATATATATTTTGTGCTCTGTGTCTGAGGAAGTTGTTGTCTAATACGAGGGTTGTCCAGAAAGTAAGTTCCGACCGGTCGCGAAATATAAACCACCTACGTCTCTACATAGTCGCCGCTCAAACTTCAAGTTTTGTCGTTGTGTTGTATCAACTTTCCAATATCCTCATCATAGAAGGCAGCAGCCTGTGCTTTCGGCCAGTTATCTGCACAGGCCTGCACCTCGTTGTCTGTGGAAAAATTTTATCTTCATAGCCAGTAGTACTTGAGAGCATAGATGACACTCGGGGGGAGCCAATCACGGACTGTATTGTGGGTGATCAAACACTTCTCATCGGAAACACTGCAGGAGCGTCTTCATTGCCCCTGCTGTGTGCGGCTGAGAATTGGCATGGAGAAGGAACTGCTCGACAGTTGTGTTATGTGGGTTGCATGACACAGGCGAAGTCTCTAACCAGGCCCTCATACTTGGCGGGAGACGCTATTCCCTATGCATCTTTACGAGCTCACTGTTCACTCAAAACAGAAAAGAGCGACGCGACACGATCGACGGGCATACTAGAGACAATGCCCAACACATCTGTGCAAAGCTTCATCGGATTTTCCCAGTGGTTTTCATTTTGCGACCGATCGGAACTTACTTTCTGGGCAACCCTCGTATTACTCGTTTGAATGTATGTGGTTATCTAGGATAGGGTGCTGTCTTATCCCTGCAAGTAAATGTCTAGTTTAAATGTTAAACACGATTAGTTATGCCATATGGACTTTTTTCTTCATTATATATGAATGTGGTGACTCTTATCTTTATCTTTCAGAATATGATGCATGGCGAGCTGATTTGAACGTTGCAGCTATTTTCGCAGTCAATGGTGATTTTCGGTATTACTTTAATAATCTTTTAGGTAAAGCATTCTATTCGTATTCTGAATATAGTCAAGACTTCTGCTAAAAGTATGTAAAACGGTTGTCCTGCGTCTTATTTCTGATTTCCTGCTTCCTTTTATTTGTCGGCTACAGAGGTTTGGAGCTTTTATTCAAACCGTACTCCGGCTGGTAACACCGGCGAGGAAAATCCCCTATTCCTGTTTGTGACGCAAGCGACCTAAGTCCCCGCTGCGAGAAGACGTGTCTTTGTGCGTTGCGGTCCGAGTACGCTCTTGCGAGCTGCGGCTCTGAAGAGTGCAGCCGTGCTCAGACGTCACTTTGCTGAAAGGCGGGAAGCGGCCCTTGGCGGGCGGGTGTCAGCTCGCTTCCCTGCGGGGGACGCTGATCGCGTTTAGCAGCGGCAGGTGCTCCTAGCTGCGCAGCGGCTGGCGCTGCCATGGGGAGATTATCCTGCTGTAAAAGCCTGCAGGTACGCCGCCTGCTGCTGCTTCCTGGGTGACGTGTTGCACGGACAACTACGGTACAGCGCTTCGTTGTATAATCAAAAAATGTCCAACGTTGCCTGCCATCCACTGCCACTTGCTGTCTACATTTCACATGTATGCCCTGGGGCGTGCTGTCAGACATACCAGTCCAGGCAGCAAAGCTCTCATTACTTATAAACTCGCTTTGAACGACTAAATGCCACTCTCACGGTTCGTGATAGGCAGCACCAGATGCGTACTTCCGACATGACACTACATAATTAGGAACCCGCACTCCTGGCTAATAATTATATCGTGCAGCTCCGCTGTATCTTCAGACACATTCACATGTGAACAATCGAGAAAAACGAAAGAAACACCATGTTTACAACATTTACACACCAACAGCATGCATTACGTGTGTCTTTGTTGTGAGTGAAGTTCCACCTTTCCCACATTGTTTACAGAATACTCCAAAGCACCTGATAATGTACATGGGACAGCGAGTTGCAAAGCGATTATGTGGTGCATGATGGGTGTTTCGATATGAACAAAAACTGCAGATGACAAAATTTATTCGCAACACATAAATTATGATTTACACTCTACTTAAAAGACACACTTGACACGGTAAACCATCTTAATACATTAACCAAATGTGTAGACAGTCCAAAATTAATCAGGTAGTACAATAACCGGGTTACCTTTTCCTATTAATCTATTAATTACTTTTGTTAATGACAACTGTACCAAATAGCAGTGAGTTACGCTTCTTTCCCACAGAGGTTTTTTTTCCTTAAGAAAATAGGTCTACCTAAAGCCCAGCATACAAGTAACCTTGCCTGCAACATAATTTACGTTCAGTTAATCAAATTTGAATCTCTCAACCTGCCTTCAAAGTACATAAAAGAAATCTTTACACAAGTACATCAGTAACATGAATCAAAATTAACAAAATGTTTTCCTTAATGACGCGAGCCACAGGTGCGATTTGTACTAACAATTTTTTATTGTTAATTCAACCCAACAGCCATGGGGGCTAATACTAAGATATAATAATAACAGCACTCTCATAGTTACTATATCTGACCAGTTCTGTGCAACTATTACTTACCAACAATCATCACAATTTAGAAATAACTAAAATCTTTTATTGCATAGCTTTTACACGTGACACCACCAAATACATAAAAATCTCGTAATGTTAAAGTGCCACAGAACAGTTTAACAATAATTTACATCGTTCAGCAGGATATAACCTATTACACACAACAACCACCAATATGTAAAAATCCCTTAACATTAATGTGCCACAGGATACACAGTAGTGTACTACATCCATCAGGGCAGAATCTGTTAATGACAACGCCAACAGTTCAACAATAATTTGCTTCGTCCAGCAGGCTAGAAGCCTGTTACAAACGATAAATACAAATGCGCAAAAATTCTTTAATGTTAATTTTCCACGGATTAGGTTCACAGTGATGTTTTACACCGAACAGGGCACAATCTGCTTTGCATTACACGAAACGGGATCGCAGTAAGTTCAACTGGAATCTCTATAGAGAATCGATTCAACACGTTAACCGTCAAGAAACCCAGAAACAAACTGAAACATTCTCCCAGATTAAAACTGTGTGTCGGACTGATACTCGAAATCAGCTCTTCTGCGAAGCGCTTCTTCGAAGTTTGGAAGGTAGGAGATGAGGTACTGGCGGAAATAAAGCTGGGAAGATGGGGTGCGGGTTGTGCTTGGTTAGCTCAGTTGGTAGATCACTAGCCCGCGAAAGGCAAAGGTCCTGATTTCGAGTCTCGGTACGGCACACAGTTTTCATCTGCTACGAAGTTTTATATCAGCGCACGATCCGCTGCAGAGTGAAAATGTCATTAAAGAGACAAACTATCTGCGCCAGTGTCTGGCAGGAAGCACTTTACACTCGTAGCAACACCAGACTGAATAATTTAGTGGAACGCCATCTAACATGTCTCATCATCGTTCGGTGCCTTGCTCCAACAAAACACTCTTAAACACGATGACTCCAGCCAGCCGCTGATTAGTCAGACATCGGATTCTCGCTACTGAAATTCACCACTGTCCACTAGCTAACACACCGGCGTGCGCGTAATCTTCAAACCTCGCTTCTGTCCATACTCGTCACAACCACAGCCACTTACTCTCCTCGATCCACAAACACACAGAGGGCGTTTCTTCGAAAACGTTGAAAAAAATTAGTGTTTGGTATTTTCTCTACTATGAGACCTTACAGGATATATTTGTGGGATAATAATGTAAGTACATACATTGTAATATAAAACCAAATTATCGTATTTTTATTACATTCTATATTAAAGTAGCTACAATACTATGTATTATTCTTATGATACCTTACATTCTAGTTCAAATGAGCAATCTGTTTCTATTAAGGACTCCTATTCATTATTTTCAGCTTGAGGGATCTGCCTAATCCATCCTTCGCTTGAGAGCAGCACATGAAAAGTCTCTTTTAGAAAAGGTTTAATGGTTTTCTTTGGCTTCGGTGTCATACTGGTTATTAATGGATCGGATGTCAGTACCTGTCGGTTTATTATGTCCAGGTGGAATTATTCTCGTGCCGGCCGGTGTGGCCGAGCGGTTCTAGGCGCTTCAGTCTGGAACCGCGCGACCGCTACGGTCGCATGATCGAATTCTGCCTCGGGCATGGATGTGTGTGATGTCCGTAGGTTAGTTAGGTTTAAGCAGTTCTAAGTTATAGGGGACTGATGACCTCAGATGTTAAGTCCCATAGTGCTCAGAGCCGTTTGAATGATTCTGGTGACAATTTCCTGGAAATCGTTTGTCTATACAGATCTTATTGTGAGCCTTGGCTGCTTCTTCCGATAAACTGCCATTGCGCAAGAGGGAATGTTCAATGATAGTTGGACCATCTACGAAAATCTTGTGCGCTGGGAGACAAATCATGCAGTGGATAACAATTAATATACAGTCCTGCTATTTCAAACACATAAGAAGCAAATCTGTCTATGTCTGCCTTACTCCACTGCAAATATCTTATAGGACAACCCTGTAGCATCTCATTGTTGATGCAGTGTCTGTTTCCGCATTACAGACCTCTGCGGTTATCACAGTCAACAGCAATGTGTTTTTATGAAGAAATCACCATCGGTCCTTGCAGTTTTTATTTCTCGTAATGATTAAATTTGCCGGTTGATACAGCAAATTTCTTCATCAGTAACATCGCCTGTTGCGTGAATAAATATCATTCCAATTGGTCGGCAATAGCGAGGTTATGACTGTGTAGGATTTATCCAAACAGTTAGGTCTTTATTCGTGTCACTAATAAGTTGGAGAGACACTAAAAATGACGGAAACATGTTCGCGTCAGAATCATAGTTGCCTTCAGGTTTTGGTTTGTACTGAATTCGCTGTAAACCATCAGAGCCACATCTGTAAATATGTTATGTTGCAATGCATTTATGCAATCATTTTGGAAACCCATTTAGAACCTCCTACATACAATATTAATCGCTCATTTGTGTGATTAGGCAAGGCCTGAAGTTGAATCTCCTCAGATGTGGCAGTTACCTGATAGAATTCAGTCACAGTGTACCCCTGAATTTCAGCCTCTTGGAGAATATTGTAACTGGGATGGACCTCCTTGTCGTCTCTTCAAAACATTCCGTCTTTTTTCCTTGTCAGTGAGGTTTCCACAAATATTGACTAGACTCGGATGTGTGAAAGTAGATTTTGTGTTTGTAATTCTTTACAACTCCGATCTAATAAATGTCTATATTTAGCTCCTCTTGTAGGCGATGAAATAATATCTGTAACCACTTTGGAACTTTCAACATTTCCAGATTTTGGGAGGTTCATTTGACTGGCATACGCTGATTGTCTCTCTCCAAAATTGTTTCTCTTACGCCTTTTACATCGTTACCTTAAGTGTACTAACGATTTCGAGGGCCTACCAACTCGAATTGGTAACACGGAATTTTAATGGTAATTTGCAGCCAGTTAGGGCTATTTTTAAGAAGGTACTTAAAACTTTGTGAAAAGCAAGCCATCGTCTCTTTAATTGTGACGTTACATATAACAGTTTATGTTTAAAGACTTTCTGTTCTTCATCAGGACAGTTAGGATCTCATAATATATAATTTTCCATAACGTTTTCTCTTTTTACAAACTCTTTTTCAGAACATCTCTTCATAAGGTCATAGAGACCTCTTCTTGTAATTTTGACTTTCGAAGGGCCTAGGGTAAAAACAAAACACTTTCAGAATTCATTTAGGAGATGACATTGTTTATACCCGACAACTCATTAATGTATGTAGAACAATTGTACAGAATCAAACTGCGGTATTCAGCAGCTACCTTCTTTAATGTCCAGTACAGGAATGACTTTTCACCACGTTGTATTAAAGAGTATGCGGGGACCACCCTGAACTATGACAAAAATAATGATTGCTAATATAACTAATAAGTATTATGAATGAAAATAATTATTAGTAACGGTACATATCCGCATTTTCGGAATCAATATTGCTTTTAACCACATTTTTAGTAAAATCATAACTGGACACGTTCACAAACGCGGGAGTGATTGCAAGCAAGTAGAGAAGCCTCAAGCCAGGCACACCCATAGATAACCTAGTTCCACGCTGTACCGTGGTGTTCAGTTCCTCTCACTTCAGCGAGTACTTCCTTTCTCGTAAACGGGTACTTCAACTGTCTGTCTATCCAGCTGCAGTTACCTCTAGAGGGCTTTGGTCGAGTTTCCTCTGGGTCAGAGAGGCTCCTAGCAGCCACCAGCACCGAGTTCTTACATTTCTGGGCTCGATAGCTGGTGTGATGGCTCAATATAAACATTCTTTACCCCACACTCTATACTCCCAACACTCAGATTTTTGTCCTCATCACTAGTTTCAGTAACATTTCTCCCGAGCCATTTCAGGTACTAATTATTTAACGCTTCACTGTCTGTGTATAGGTTAAATGTTACTAGTATATCAATGGCAATGAGACAATGCATTGCCGACCGTTGTGGCCGTGCGGTTAAAGGCGCTGCAGTCTGGAACCGCAAGACCGCTACGGTCGCAGGTTCGAATCCTGCCTCGGGCATGGATTGTGTGTGATGTCCTTAGGTTAGTTAGGTTTAACTAGTTCTAAGTTCTAGGGGATTAATGACCTCAGCAATTGAGTCCCATAGAGCTCAGAGCCATTTGAACCATTTTTGAAGACAATGCATTAGCTAAACTTCGAGAACCCTGTATCATCTACAGCCAATGGACATGAATTTTAAATTCCTTCAAACCAGATCTAGGCATGCTGAAAGGAAGAAAACTTGGTGACTAAATCAGGTGTCACTTTGACAACAGACGCATTACCGTACTCAGAAAGTAAACCACGCAACTGCGTTGCAGTTTAGCTGACCGAAAATGGATCGCTTTTGCTCAGTATTATTTCTTATAAATACGCACTCCCATGGGACGAGGCACCTAATGTTGCGGAGTAGCCGAGCGGTTCTAGGCGCTACAGCCTGGAACCGCGTGCCCGCTACTGTCGCAGGTTCGAATCCCGCCTCGGGCATGGATGTGTGTGATGTCCTTAGGTTAGTAAGGTTTAAGTAGTTCTACGTTCTAGGGGACTGATGACCTCAGAAGTTAAGTCCCACAGTGCTCAGAGCCATTTGAACCATTTGAACCTAATGTCGACGTGGACGGGAATTATCATCCAACCTCACGAGAGACAGCGCCGACGCACACTGGGAGAGCCAGTTGACGTGAACTGCGCCCTCAGCGCTCTGCAGCTACCATTGTCGGTTTTATTTGGCACTCAAATCATACAGTTTATTAACGGAAATAGACGCTCTTAGAATGGCTGCGACAGTCGCAGGAGAACGAAGAAATTTACTAAGATGATTCTGGGCTCGTCGACGGCTCGAACAGAGAATCATTTGTACAGGAACACTACATAATACTGTACAACGACCTGAGATATACACTGGTGGCAGTTATTCATTAATTCAATTGAAGTTTCATACCATTTTCGGTTTTAAATTGGATACAGTTAAGATGTAGTGTCATCAGTTTCCGCATGCATAACATCCATATTCTCGATATTGCTTTGGCTCACTCTCTGAAATTAAGCACCTAGATTAGATTCTTAATTTTGCTCTAATGGGAGAAGAGATTGTTTCGAAGCTGTTCACCATCACTGAAAAAGTTAGTTCCAAGCAAGATACGAACATGAGCCAGTCCATAAATCCAGAGAGAGGTATATACGCTGAAGAGCCACAGAAACTGGTACACTTGCCTAATATCGTGTAGACCCATGCCTAATATCGTGTAGAACCCCCGCGAAATCGCAGAAGTGCCGCAACACGACATGGCAAGGATTCGACTAATTTCTGAAATAGTGCTGGAGCGAATTTAAACGATTAATCTCTCAGGGCTGTCCACAAATCCGTAAGAGTACGAGGATGTGAGGATCTCTTCTGAACAGCACTTTACAAGGCATCCCAGATATGCTCAATAATGTTCATGTCTGCGGAGTTTGGGGGCCAGCGGAAATGTTTAAACTCAGGAGAGCGTTCCTGGAACCACTCTGCAGCAATTCTGGACGGGTGGGGTGTCGCATCGTCCTGCTGGAATTGCCCAAGTCTGTCGGAATTCACAATGGACATGAATGGATGCGCGTGATCAGACGGGATGCTTACGTACGTGCCACCTGTCAGAGTCGGATCTAGACGTATCAGAGGTCCCATATCACTCCAACTGCACGCGTCCCACACCATTATAGAGACTCCACCAGCTAGAACAGTCCCTGCTGACATGCACGTCCATCCAATCGATACAATTCGAAACGGGATTCGTCCGACCAGGCAACATGTTTCCACTCATCAATAGTCCAATGTCGATGTCGATGGGCCCAGGCGAGGCGTACAGCTTTGTGTCGTGCAGTCATCAAGGGTACACGACAGCCCATATCGATGATGTTTCATTGAACGGTTTGCACGCTGACACTTGCTGATGGCCCAGCACTCAAATCTGCAGCAATTTGCGGAAGGGTAGCCCTTCTGTAACGTAGAACGATTCTCTTCAGTCGTCGTTCCTGTTCTTGGAGGGTCTTTTTCTGGCCGCAGCCCATGTTGGAGATTAGACACTTTTACCGGGTTCCTGATACTCATGGTACACTCGTGAAATGGTCGTGCGGGATAATGTCCACTTCACCGCTACCTCGAAGATGCCGTGTCCTATCGCCCGTGCGCGGATTATAACACGACGTTCAAACTCACTTAAATCTTGATAGCCTGCCATCGTAGCAGCAGTAACCGATCTAACAACTACGACAGACACATCTTGTCTTATATAGGCGTTGCCGACCACAGCACCGTACTCTGCCTGTTTACAAATCTCTGTGTTTGAATACGCATCTTCGGCGCTTCAGTATAAATTTTACGAAAGTTTTCATGCTGGTAAACACCGCCAGCGAGTAGCTCCTGTTTGTATTCAGTCATAAACTGCCAGTCACGTTGAGATTTCTGGTCATTGGGGAAACATTCCATTCGTTGGCCATTGCTCAAGATCTGCAGCAGATACATTGTTTATAATAATTAACATGGACTTTTGAGATAATATATTTTGGGAAAGATTGGTGAAAAACTTGGGAACAGCACGTGAACCTGCAACCTTCCTTTCCACACTCAAAATCTCATAGCGACATCAACTGCCCTACAGTTTCGGTCTAGCAATAAGCCTTGCGTATGTACTATAATCTGTCTAAACATTATGGTGCATACTGTTGGAATATTTATTGTGCATTTCACTGAAATGGTATACTTTCACAGCAGACAAGTTATAACGCTAAAAACAACTACTGGGAGCCTTTACCTATCGATATGTATATTTCTGCCAATTTGTTGTGAGGAATGGCACGTTTCGAGAGATCTCAAATATGCTAATTCTCTGAAATAGCTTATATTCACACAACTTACTATGTGAGACAGAAAACCCACCAAATACGGTTTTTGACGTCATACAGTACGGCGACTCCTATTTACTGGTTGTCACCTAAAACGATGTTGTCGCATATCACTGTCCACATTCCTCTCCAAAAGGCAATAGTTTGGAGTGCCACGTTCTTAATTTCACGCTTCGCAGTGCAGTGGATCGCAGAGTTCTACAATGTGACGTCAGTAGTTCCTCGACCAGGTTCGTTTTCAAGTCCCATTAGAAGAGGAATTAAGGCATTCAGATGCAGTACTTTATCGTGACTCATAAAGACTTCGAGGATCATCATGCCTTTTAAAGTACGTCTACAAATGTTATTTCAATGTGTAGAAATATGTTCGAGGCTGAAGTCTGTGCTGAAAAGTAACGCTTTCGAATTATTTCTGTGAAAACTTCTGACCATTATTAAATAAAACAAAATTTGTTAACGTTCTACATCTTTATTCCTCATGTCTACGTATTTATCTATCAGCATAGTCACCCCGATGATGAACACATTTTTCCCAACGAGAGACCAGTTTGTTGATACCATCGCTGCACATGGTTTGACTTCGTTGACGGGCCCAGAACCTCAACTCTGCCTGCACCGCTTCGTCAGTATCAGGGTGAAGGCGTCGAAAGTGTTCTTTAAGTTCTGGGAACAAATGAAAATCGGATGGGGTCAAATCAGGACTGTACGGAGGATAATCGACGCAAGTGAGCCCAAGGTATCGGACTGTTGTGGATGTCGCAGCGTTTGTGAGCGGTCTGATACTGTCACGGTGAAGGAAAACGTGCTCCACACGTGACCAACCTCTTCGAGTTCGTGCTTTCATTTTCTGAGGAACTCACAGTGCCCTGAATGGTCTATGGTGGTGCCATTCGGCATGAATTCCAAATGCACCACACATTGAAGACTCCAGAACACTATGAGCATTATTTTGCCTGCTGAGGATATGATGTTGAACTTTTTTGTGTCAGTGACCCTTTGTGACGGAACGCCATCGAGCTCTCTTATTTTCGGTGCCAAATGGGCGATCCTAGCTCCCATCGTCCGTCACAATGCTTTACATGAAACGCATTCGCAGTTACGAATATGAACAACATCAGCTTTACAAGGGAATGGCGACAGTTGCAAATTTGTGCAGGACCAGAAGGCCCTGGGTTTCCTACTTTGCGCGAGCGGTCGCCTTCACCGTTTTGGCTATCCGTGCACGACTCACGACCAGACCGAAACTTCCATATGTCGTCGTTCCTGTGATACAACCTGTACTCGTACGTACATTATGTGACTCCCGTATACGGGAGAACATTTTAATTGAAAGTTGCTTCCATGTACCGGCGGATAAGTACGATATTGCGGTGCCTGTGTTGCTAAGAAGAGCGATTCAATGTTCCTTAGGACTCGTATGTATGTTCGAAGGAACAGGCACTGCGGCCACTACAGCCGTTATGAATCACACAAAATATCATGTCGCGATGCTGTTAAGGAACCTGTCACCCTCACGCTCAAAACCAGAAAGAAACAGCTTACAGATGCCCAGTCTCCTCTGTTTCACGTCAGGAGCGAGCATTCGAGCCACTCACAATGCTCACAGTTTTCTGTACCGCATTTCAGCAGTGTTGGCCTGTACACGCTATAATGATAAGTCACGCTCACCTGAGACCTGTGTCTGCCTTATCCGATAACTATTTTTGATGAGTTCATGAAACAAATCCGGTGAGTCTCGTCGGTTGCCGAAAGCGGCATCCACTCCGATCTCTGTCACACACGTTGAGGTTAGCACTACCGTTCCATTCCTTACGATCATGAACAACCCAATATCGCGGGCCGGAGTGCCCGTGCGGTTATAGGCGCTACAGTCTGGAGCCGAGCGACCGCTACGGTCGCAGGTTCCAATGCTGCCTCGGGCATGGATGTATGTGATGTCCTTAGGTTAGTTAGATTTAATTAGTTCTATGTTCTAGGCGACTGATGACCAGAGAAGTTAAGTAGAATAGTGCTCAGAGCCACACCCAATGTCGCACATTACTAATTTAGATACAATAATCAACGTACACAGCTTTCATTCTTCCATGGATTTCAATTCGAGGGATGTTGTCTGCTGTTAGAAACACCATTAAAATATGCTGACTTTCACGCATCGACATAGCTCCGTTACACGCCGTCATGTTACACGCTTCTATTTGGAGCCCTCTAGCGACAGGTGTTGCAACTTGGGTTATCGAAGCTAGAGAGTCGACGGATTAATAAGCATGACATGTCATACCTCAACCGATAGTAACAAAATGGTTCAAATGGCTCTGAGCACTATGGGACTTAACTTCTGAGGTCATCAGTCCCCTAGAACTTAGAACTACTTAAACCTAACTAACCTAAGGACATCACGCACATCCCTGCCCGAGGCAGGATTCGAACCAGCGACCGTAACGGTCACGCGGTTCCAGACTGAAGCGCCTAGAACCGCACGGCCACACCGTCCGGCGATAGTAACAGAAGAAACAATTCGGAGGCATTGCCTTTCAGCACTCCTTTGCACAGTTTTCAACGAGAAACAGCCGTTCGTCATACCCTTACAGCTGACCTACAATTAAACGTAGAACACGAAAAAAAAGTTGGACTTTACTTCTTTGTGTACAATGGGAACTTTTACCACACTGTCAGAAGGAAATGCTGCTGTCTTTTGAGGGTGGGGTTGGGATGGGAGGGATAGAGGAGGGCAGTGTCACCATAGCCGAGTTCGCTAATGCATGCCATGTGTTGATGCTCGATTCTGAATTGCGGTAGAACAATTGGATTATGAGTGACGAAGATCCTAAAAACCCGCCTCTGGACCAAATTTCCTGGATTAAATCCGTAAGCTCTGCACATTGTCTCATTCCGCTTGTGCGTGTGACAGTTGTGATAGTGACCCATCCGTCGAATAGTGACGATAAGTCCAGTGAGCCCGTTCATGCCATTCCAAAACCGTAGGCCATATGCCATCACTGTATTTCACCCTCTGAAATCATCATCTTGTGACAGTCGATATGGTCTTCCTCCAGTAGAGGCAGCTAAACGGTAAACAGGTCCATGAACCTACTTCGATCACTGGTCGCCAGCTCCAGTGGACCAATACATGTATATTCTATGGGATTACCAGATATGGTTGAGGTCAACATGCAGACGGTATTCGTTTTCCCCATGTATCGGAACAGAGGAGAGCAGTAAAATCTTATTAACTATCAGGTAACGTCAAAAAGGTTTTATAGTTCGTAGTTTTACACCATTTGTCCGCAGCTCGTGGTCGTGTGGTAGTGTTCTCGCTTCCCGCGCCCGGGTTCCCGGGTTCGATTCCCGGCGGTGTTAGGGATTTTCTCTGCCTCGTGATGACTGGGTGTTGTGTGCTGTCCTTAGGTTAGTTAGGTTTAAGTAGTTCTAAGTACTAGGGGACTGATGACCATAGATGTTAAGTCCCATAGTGCTCAGAGCCATTTGAACCATTTGAATACCATTAGATATTACAAAAATAACGAGAAGAGTGAAAGAGACACTGTAGTGTCAACAAAGATTCGGTCATCGTTACACAGTCGTTTTTAAGGCGTAGTAATCCTAGGAACGCAATAAAGGAGATTAATACTTGTACAGAGATACAGTTATACACTGTTGTTTGATATCGATGAATTGTGGATGTTATTCTACTGAATTTCTGTGTGCAGTCCATGTGTACTCTGCATGGTTGTGAATTTCCTCCTTTGCGTTAGAGTGTTATTTTTCTTGTTGTGACAGTTCTCTGCCCATCTCTGGTTCGATATCAGTTTGATGTAAGAAGTGCCCCAGAACTGTCTTCATCCCACTACTGTTAGTTTAAGTGAATATATGGTCAGACATCATATTTTTATGTGATGATTATCCAAAGAGAAAGTGAACAGAAATGCTTTTCTGAAATGTGTTAGCAGATAGGTGTCACATGGTATATAGGGGGAATAGGGGAGGGGGTAAAATTACGCATGTGACATATCCCTGAGGCAAAAATTCACCTTTCTCCTACTAGACAGTGTATACGTCGTCACGGCTCAGTTCTATTCTGTAACATAATGACAGTGGCCAAGAAACGTCTGCTAATAAAAACTGTCACAGAAGAGAATGTAGGCGTCTGACTTACGCTAAAAAAGGATGCCGGAAATTATATGGGCTGTTATGGTAAGTTATGAGGAGGTCCTATGCAAAGTCGGCGAGGTAAGAAATATATGGAAAATACTGACAGGAAAAGGAAACACGATTTTATTTATTTATTCGTATGGCTCACAATCAGGTATATAATATTAGGATACATTTACAAAACTACAGAAAGACCGTTGAGGTCTCTCCAACATCACTGATAGCAATGGAAGGGGCATTCATCTTTAATGTGCTTCACTGTCTGGTTCGGCGTCCCCCACCCACAAACTGGAGACTCTGTAGCATCCCATTTGCGATTCTGCACACCAACCATGCCCAATGCGAGCTCTTTTCAATTTGACCCATGGTTTCCTTTTGAGTTCTGTACCAGCAGTGTCACAGTTACACTTTTGGAGGCCCGCATCTCGTGGTCGTGCGGTAGCGTTCTCGCTTCCCACGCCCGGGTTCCCGGGTTCGATTCCCGGCGGGGTCAGGGATTTTCTCTGCCTCGTGATGGCTGGGTGTTGTGTGCTGTCCTTAGGTTAGTTAGGTTTAAGTAGTTCTAAGTTCTAGGGGACTGATGACCATAGATGTTAAGTCCCATAGTGCTCAGAGCCACACTTTTGGAACCACTTACGCTCTTCAGAATTTGTAAGAAGTATACAGTTTCAGTCCCACAGGACTCTCACTTCAATAATACTGGCATCGAACGGATCTACTTGCCATAATGGTGGGATTCTTGAAAGGAGTCTATTTCGCCGTTAACTTAGTACATGTTTCCGTAGAGTAATTCCAGGTTCTCCCGTAGCTCGCGGTATTCTCTAAGCGAGACTTCGCTTCTACGGATTGCGGATGGATAGCCGGCCGGCGTTGCCGAGCGGTTCTAGGTGCTACAGTCTGGAA
Source organism: Schistocerca piceifrons (assembly GCF_021461385.2). Classification (NCBI taxonomy): domain Eukaryota; kingdom Metazoa; phylum Arthropoda; class Insecta; order Orthoptera; family Acrididae; genus Schistocerca; species Schistocerca piceifrons. The sequence goes on along the minus strand of NC_060140.1, from coordinate 592,797,468 downwards.
CCGCGCGACCGCTACGGTTGCAGGTTCGAATTCTGCCTCGGGCATGGATGTGTGTGATGTCCTTCGGTTAGTTAGGTTTAAGTAGTTCTAAGTTCTGGGGGACTGATGACCTCAGAATTTAAGTCCCATAGTGCTCAGAGCCATTTGAACCTTTTTTTTTTTTTTTTTTTTGCAGATGGATAGACGTTGTTCAGAAGAGGAAATCAATAAATGGTCAGATTGTCGCAGTTACTAACCTCATAGTATGATTTAAATGGACGTCGATCAAGTTGGTGTGGCAGCTGTTTAGCCACACTGAGGCAAAATCCTATGCTGCTGAGGAGACCAGCGTAACGAATAATTTTCACAAGGTATCTGCCCAAGCTCCCCATGTCGCTCCACATAATTTTTCAATAATACTGTAACGGGTTTTTATCCTGGCAGCTGCATTTTCGAGATGTTCTTATATGAAAGAATGTGATCAATTTAACACCAAGGTACTTAGGTTACTTCTTATGGCAAAGAGGATTTCCGATAATTTTCACTCTGAGTTCCATGTTAGGTTGTTTGTTGTTGAGATGGAACATTCATACTTCAGTTTCACTTGCAATGGGTTTAAGTCGCCACTTTCTAAACTAGGAGATCATATCGGCTAGATCTTCTGCGGGAACTGTGTCGCCTTGACCAGAACCTTTGGCTGTAAAAACAAGAGCGATGCCGTCCGTGTAACAGCAATTTGTTAAGCCATTAGGGGGCTATGACGGAACCACATGGTAGACCATTACTTAATTTCCTCTCGTTGCTCACAATTTATCCCAAGTAAACGCGGAAACACCTAATGTTTATCATGGTATTGATGAGAGTCACAATTTCTCGGTATCGGATTGTTTTTTAGTAATTCGTATATTATCGCTGCACTGCAGACTGTCATTAGATGCGCTATATTGTAAATAAGTATCTCAAAGATTTTATAAGTACAGCACCGAAGAGAAACTTGTGTGAAACATTGAGGGTGGTCAGCGGGTTTCCTTGATTTCAAAATCGGCACTATTTTTGTTCTCTTTAGGTCATTGACCTTTGATCCATTATGTAGTATGGGAAGAAGTGGAACAGCCATATTTTCCATCATTACCCACGTTTATCAGGAATCCCGGGTTTATATTAACCAGACCAGTACTTTACCAAGTTTTTATTTTTTCACGGCCTTATCCAATTCATCTAGTGTAAATGGAGGAGAAATTGGATTCGTCTGGGCACTGAGCTTTTATAGAGGTGAGTTATAGTTCTGTTTTGGAAGTACGTTGTTTACCACGAAATGATATAGGTGTTCCTACCATATGGTTAGCGATTTTCTTACCTGAAATACCAGGTTTATGACCGGATTTATTAGCAGTTCCGCCAAGCTTGCGCAGAAAGCTCCATGCCTTTCTGCTTGAATCTTTGAAGTTTACATTATCTGCCGTCTCGCACCATCGTACTCTTCTAGCAGCGTCAAGACTTTGGAGGGGATCGTCTCCAATTTCGCTGTCTCCAGTTTCGCTATATTCTTCATAAAGTTGTACGTACTGTTCATTCCACTCCCGGATATATTCTTTCAGTACCCACGAGGGATAAACTTCTTACCAGCGATAACAACAGCCTCGATAAATCAAAGGTAGTTTTTAGATTTTGATGGAATAAGAAAGATGTATTTATCTAAGTGGTTGGTAAAAGTCCGCCAATGCACCCTGCGGAAATTCCATTGGTGTTGCGGTACAGATCTCGCTATTGGGCCAGAGATCCCAATATCGAGGATTACTGGCGTGTTTTGGCTGTATGGGAAATTATGTACGACGTCTCTGGATATAGTTCCCGAGGGCTCTTTGCTCCAGAGACACAAAGCAGTGATATGGGTTGTAATCTCTTTGCCAAGCAGCCGATCTGAAAGTTCCCAAATCTTTGGCATCATAGAATAATAAACCAAGAAAAAATTTATTTTCAGCCCACTTTTAGAGGGAAATTCCTAGCTCTAGTGACCATGCTGTCTATTAAAATATCCAGTATAAATCAAAGGGTGCGTAGTAATTGGCAGAACTTCCAACGGAAATGTTCATTCCACAGGGTAATAGAACACCAGTTAAGACATCAGGAAGTAGCTTCCATGGTACTAGAGGGGACCGTAGAGAGTAAAAACTGTAGAAAAAGACAGATGTTGGAATAAATCGGCAAATAATTGAAGGTACATGTTGCGGGTGTTCAAGTAGTACTCTGAAAGTGGAATTCATGTAGAGCCGCATCAAATTACTCATAACATTGATGACTCAAAAGAAAGAAAGAAACGAAAAGAAGCAGCAGTCGGGCGCTTACAGCTGGAGAAAATGCGATAAGTTTCTTTTGTACTAGTGATTAAAATTCTTCTGGGTATTATGCCACGTCATTTCGTCACTCACACCTACCTGATAAGCGATGAAAATAACATCAAAGAAGAATTAAAGGAGTTACAACACACGTTTCGTGTCAACGGCTATGATGACAAAATCATAAGAAAGGTAGCTAAAACCAAAGGGTGCAGGACACGAGAAGAAGGCAAATAAGAGAAGCTTCCACTGGAGCACTTACCATATGTAAAAGGCGTCAGTGAATGGCTAGGCAACGTCCTCCGCCGACTAGGTTTAAAACCGATTTTTCGAAGCAGCCACTGCATCCACGAAATGATAGTTTCCCCCAACGATGTAGTCAACAATCTAAACACTGCAGGTGTTTACGAACTACGGTGTGAGTGCGGAGCTACCTACATAGGAGAAAAGGGGAGACCAGTCAGCTTACGAGTAGCTGAATACAACATAATAAACAACATAATAAATCGGCGATAGCGGAACACCACCGTGACCGTGGAAAACCTATCAGGTTCCAGGAAGTCCGAGTACTGGCGAAAGAATCGTGGATGCGAGAACGCAAAATACGGGAGGCGATCGAAATTATTAAGCAGCCTGACAACATCAACAGAGAAGATGGCAACAACTCCCGGCGTACTGGCTGCCGGCCATCCCAGTCCAGCGAGCCACGAGCGGTCGCGGGGCAGAAATTACACGGGACACGGACGTATCTGCACAAACAGCTGTAGAGCAACTGTCAGTCCACTTCCGCGCACACCAGGAGGAAAACTTACCGACCAGAAGCCGAACACTGATTGGCGGACAGCTACCAAACATTGACGACATGGACATCCACGAATAGCCTCGTTCTTTTCATCTTCCTTTACATCATGACTAGCCAATTATATTAGAGGGCCAATTAAAAGTTCTACAACAGTGACGTCAGACATCATAGTCTGTAATATGATTCAAATGGCTCTGATCACCGTGGGACTTAACATCTGAGGTCATCAGTCCCCTAGAACTTAGAACTACTTAAACCTAACTAACCTAAGTGTGGTGTCACCGCCAGACACCACACTTGCTAGGTGGTAGCCTTTAAATCGGCCGTGGTCCGTTAGTATACGACGGACCCGCGTGTCGTCACTATCAGTGATTGCAGACCGAGCGCCACCACACGGCAGGTCTAGAGAGACTTCCTAGCATTCGCCCCAGTTGTACAACCGACTTTGCTAGCGATGGTTCACTGACAAAATACTCTCTCATTTGCCGAGACGATAGTTTAGCATAGCCTTCAGCTACGTCATTTGCTACGACATAGCAAGGCGCCATATTCTGTTACTATAGATATTGTGAATCATGTACCGTCAAGTCCGTTCATCATTAATGGATTAAAGTTAAGTATTCCACCAGTTACGTCCGTTTTCATATTCTAATTTCCTTGTCATGTTCCAGACCTCACGCCAGCCTGCGTGAGCTAAAACGCATGCATTTCAGCCTCCTTTAGTAAAACGGTGTTGGCTCTCTTGCCAACCAAACAGTGGTGACGAGGCAAAACTATTATACCTTGATTTACTTGTGTAATGGCTTGGCCAAAATCACCAGATGTACTGTCCGAATTTTATCGCTTACAGAATCAGCAGATGCAGGCATTACTGGAAGCCCTTGGACAGCTCGTCCAGGGTCAACGTGCAATGCAAAACGATGCGGCAGCCGCCGCTCCACCGCTAGCACAGCCATAGCACGCTGTTGCACCAACTTTTAGACCTTTTGATGCTGCAGTGGAAAGCTGGACGGAGTGGTCACGCCAATTTGGATTCCATCTCGCTGCCTACAGAACTCAAGGAAACGAGCGGCAGCCTGTTCTCCTTTTATCCGGCAGGGTACAAATGTACCGTGTGATAGTAAAATTATTTCCCCAACGCGACGTAGCAACTCTGTCCTACGAGGATATTTTGTCTGCAGTAGATGCATATTTCAAAGAATCAGTCAATGTAGTTGCGAAACGGTATACCTTCTTTCATATAAAACGTATGGCAGGTCAGACTAATCGGGAGTGGGTTGCAGCCTTGCAAGGCCTTACTAGGGATTGTGCTTTTGAGTGTCAATGTGGACTCCCTTATCCAGATACTATGGTACGTGATGCAATTGCACAGAACGTTTCTGATGTTCGTATAAGGGAACAGATTTTGAAACTAGTCAATCCCTCCCTTCAACAAGTGATGGACATATTGGATCGGCAGGACACACTTGACTTTTCTCAGGAATCATTTGAAACTTCGCTACCTGTGTGTCAGGTTAACTGGCCCGCCAGAACACGGAACAGTAAACAGTCCTCGCGCCCGGCCGCGCCGCTGCCGCCAGGCTCTCAGCCACGTGTGCCGCGCCAGCAAGCAAATGCAGTGCTAAAATTATACCCGCAGTGTGCTACTAGACATTTGCGTGAGAATTGCCCATCACACCTAGCTATTTGCTTTTATTGTAATAAAAAAGGACATGTTCAGTGTGTTTGCCAGAAAAAGCTCAGATCGGAAGCTCAAAACCATTCCAGGCCCTTTGCTTCACGCCAGAATTGCAATCGAACCAAGGATACTCAGGCTCGCTAAACTTCACCCATTGAAATTCATGAAGTTCATTCCACTCCGCCCAGTGCCACTCTCTCTAACAGTGACTGCGTTTGTACCAAAAATAGTGTGTGTAGACATCGCTGGAACTCCCGTCAAGTTGCAAGTGATTTTGTACCAGTGTCAGTTCACGTTGCATGAGACAGTCGCTCTTGTCGTCAGCAGGACAATAAACTTTTAGTGGACTTGGACATTAATGGCAAAGTGATACCCTTCCAGCTCGATACCGGGGCTGCAGTTTCACTGATCAATCAAGACACTTACAAACTGCTGGGCACACCTCTGTTGCGTGCCGCTATTCAGGTAAAGAGATCCCTTTGTTAGGGCAGTGCAGCCTTCTTGCAACATACAAAGGACAAACTGTGCCCGGGTAAATATTTTTCAAAGTTGGACCTAGCAGATGCGTACTTGCAAATACCGGTGGACGAAGAATCCCGGTGCGTTTTTGGTGGTTAACATACATCTTGGGTTGTATCAATTCAAACGACTGCCATTCGGGTGTGCATCCGCCCCTGCATTGTTTCAGCAATATCTACAAACTGTTTGTGCGTCGGTCCCTACTGCAGCAAATTATCTGGACGATATTGTGATCTCCGGAAAGACGGAAGATGAACATTTGGCCAATCTCAGAACATTATTTCAGGTCTTGTGACAAAATGGTCTTTGCTTGTGGAAGGACAAATGTGTGTCTTTTGCTCGTGATTTGCCATACCTGGGACATGTACTCAATGCCCAAGGCATACATCCCAATCCCATGCACCTTCATGACATACAAGACTTGCCTTCGCCACAGAATTTGAAGCAGCTACAGAGTATGCTGGGAAAAATAAATTACTATAACAGATATGTGCCACATGCCTCTTCCATTTCAGCTCCGCTTCATCGCTTACGCCGTAAAGGTGTTCCATTCGTCTGGACGACGGAATGCGAACGCGCCTTTCGCCGGTTGAAATCAGCGTTGCTTTCCAATACTTGCCTTACGCCATTCGATCCTCAGAAGCCCCTTTTGTTGATGGTGGATGCATCGGATTTCGGGATCGGTGCTGTGCTTGTGCACAAAGATGGATCGCACAATCGCCCTATTGCCTTTGCGTCCCAGTTGCTTTCGTCTGCGCAAAGAAATTATTCACAGATCGAGAAAGAAGCATTGGCTCTCGTATTTAGTGTTACAAAGTTTCATGATTTCTTGTATGGTCGTCACTTTTTTTTGTAATTCAAAACATTACATTACATTATTCATATAACCCACTACCTAACTACATTAGTGGGTCTTGATAATGATACAGTTAATGCAGCTTTTATTCTACACTACAGGTACTTCTATTAGTTTTACTCTGGTCTTACCGCTATGGGGTTCTAAGCTACTTAATCTAAGAGTCTACATTCTACCTGCAGCGTTACAAGTGTGCCAGTGCTATTATAAACCTGCTGGTGTTGGCCCGGCCCACTGAGCTAATCCCAGTGGGCGTGCCCCTGGCACTGGGCTGGCCTTTAACTTGGTGTCGCTGCAGTCTACTCTAGGTATTATCCTATCTTCTACATTTAATCTACTCTAACTACATGTCATAATTGGTGTGCGGTCAAATCCGGTGTTTTGTACCCCCCTCCCTCCTAGTCCAAGGTTAGGCGGATTCCAGCCGTATGACGGCTGGCCAGGTCCCCACTTGGCAGTACAGGAAAGGTGCACGAAGTCTAAGTCGGTGAAAGTGTTAGTCTTTTACTGATGGTTGTCCCTTAGAAAGTTCTTAATTACTTTCTTTGATATTGCATCAGCGAGAGTATTTAAGATGTTGAAGGTGTTTTCGTGCCTTAATATGTGGTACGTGTCATTGTTCGGTAGCTGTTGTTGTAGATCATCGGCTACATCATCGAAGAGGTGGCACTCATACACCACATGTTCTGGGGTACCTTGCACAGCACCACAGTCGCACGCTGGTGTAGCCTGCTTCCCAAACCGACATAGATATGTTGGGTATGGTCCATGTCCAGTAAGAAAGTGCAGCATTCCTCTTGTGGGTGTGAAAAATGTAAATTTCAACCTTTTCTCTATGTCTGGTAGCCGTTCATAAGTTCTGCGTCCCATGTCCTCACTACTCCATTGATTCTGCCAAAGTTCAATTCCTCTCTTTTTGATGGCTTAGCTGTCCCCCGCGTAGACCCCAAGTATTTCCCTGATTTTATCCCTATTTTCCTTCTTTGCCCAGTACCAGGCGGCTTGCTCCCGGATTTTTATGTCTAATGGACAAATCCCCATTAGTACTAGCAGCGCTCCTCCTGGTGTAGTCCTGTAAGCCCCTGCTGAACGTAGAAGCATATTCCGCTGCACTCTTCTTACGGCCATGGTAGGCATGACCCTCGTGAGTCTGTGTGCCCAGACTCCTGATCCGTATCCTACTATGGAGGTCAGAATGCTATTATGATATAGTTTTATTAGGTTGGGTGGAAGGTGAAATCGCTTATGACCAATTCCAATGAGATTATTTAATAAAACCAGTGACTTTTGGGATACAGTATCAATATGTGATGCAAAGTTCCACCTCTCATCGATGATTACACCCAGGTATCGGGCCTCACGGCGCCGAAGAACTGGCATGCCGTTGATTCTTACGGTGGGATTTCTGACCAATTGGCCTTTAAGAAGCAAGTATGTTGATTTGTTGGGCGCAATTGTCATTTTACTTTTGTGGCACCACGATGTAAGCACAGTTACGGCTATTTCCACTTTCGGTTCTAATTCCTCACGGCTTCGGGCGCCGACCAGCAAGAGGAGGTCGTCTGCGTATGCTATGACCTCTAGCACATCGTCACAGTTCTTTACATCTTCAAGTAAAGGCTCCATATTGATGTCCCAAAAGAGATGTCCCAGGACAGAGCCCTGAGGACATCCTTTGGTCACAATCTTCCTGACCGTGCCGCTAGGGGCCGATAGCCAAACCTTCCTGTCTACACAATAGCTCCTCAGACAGCCGTATAGTAGCCCTGGACAGTTCTTTTCCCTCAGGCGAGAAAAGAGTGAGGGCCACCACAGGTTGTCGAAGGCGCCACTGATGTCTACCATGATGCCGACGACATACTTGTGTGGGGCAGAGCCACAGACCTCGGCAGCCAGGGCGATTGCGTCAGACGCAGAACACCCAGACCGAAAACCGAATTGTCTGTCGCTCATCCCACACAGCATGCAGTGTGCTGTCAGTCTGTGTGCTAGTAGCCTCTCAAAAAGTTTGCCCAGTACATCTAGCAAGCAGATGGGTCTATAGGACTTGATTTCTGTAGGATCTTTGTCTGGACCCTTTTTGATTATGATTGCGTTCGCTTTCTTCCAAATTGCTGGGAATTTCCCGAGTTGTAGGCACTCGTTGTACAACTTAGTGAGAGGAGCTACGAGCTGGGGGGCAAGGAATTGCACCACTTCCGCAGTAATGCCGTCCAGGCCAGGAGCTTTTCCCTTTTTAAGGGCCTTTATCTGGGCAGCGACTTCCTCTTCAGAGAAGGGGTAAGTTCTAATGTTGTTGTTGTAGTCCCTTTGGTCTTCTCTTCTTATTCTTTTCTGTTCTTCTGTCTCATTTTCCTCCACATTGTCAGGCAACAGGACCCGAAGGTGGGCCTCGGCAGTTTCCTGCCACGTGCCCGTCATCCGGTCCCTGTCCCTGACGGTGGATAGCACCATAGGTGATCTTATTTTCTCTCGTACTAATTTGTATGGGACTCCCCAAGGGTCCATAGCCAATTGGCTTTTTACGTAATTTTCCCAACTTCTGAGTCTGACAGCCCTGAGATCCTGTTGGAATTGATCCTTACTCTCTCTGTAGATCTGTAGCCATCTTTGTTTTTCTCTCCAGACGACACTCCACTGGTAGTACCTCCTCGCCCTCCTTACAGCCTGGCGCATCTGTTCTAGTTCAGCCGACCATGGTGTGGGGGTGGCCGCAACGGTTCTCCTCCTGGTTGGTACTGCGGCTCGCACCGCCGTGGTGATAGCTTGTACCAGTTCTTCGGCGTACTCGTCCACGTTTTCATCACCCTCCAGCAATGTCGGGATGTTGCACTCTTCCGCGAGACGGTCCCAGTTGGCTTTGTTGTAATTGAGCTGCAGCTCCCACCCCATGTCCCAGTGGCACTCTCTTTCCCCAATATTGAAAGAAATTAGGTTATGGTCACTGGTGGTTGCTCTGTCTCACACTTTCCAGTTATTGACTTTAGTGATGAGGTTTGGTGTTACCAACGTAACATCTATATTTGTGCCATCTCCCCCGCCGCCTGTATAGGTGGGGGGGGGGGGTTCCCTTGTTGGTTTGCAACCACCAGTTGTAATGCCATTATCGTCTCTTCAGCCTTTAGCCCCCGATCATCGTGAGTGCCACTGAACCAAAGGGGGGACTTTGCATTTATGTCTGCCGTCACTATCATCCTGCGTCCCCGCAGTACCGTGGTAACCAGTGTGAGTATTTCCAAGAATTCATCTATTTCTCGCCCATATTGGAAATATATGTTGGTGATGTAGATCACTCCTGTTGATGTTTGCAGTTCCACGACACTGCAGTGTTCGCTCGAGAACTGCGTCAGGACCGTGGCCCTGAATGATCTGTTAGTGATTACTATTGCAGCTTTTGGTTCTGCTCCGGTGTATATTATTTGCCAATTGGCAGCCATGTATGGGATCCGTCCCGCTTGGGAGTACGGTTCCTGTAAACAGAGTACATCTAGACTCTTCTCTTCCACCACCCTCCGAAGTTCCTGCAAGACTAGTTTAGTGTTATGTGCGTTTATCTGATCCACGTTTAGTTGGTTCACGTGGGAAGTAAGTGTGAATGTGCGATTCTGGCCAGTTTTTGGACCAGTCGTGAGCTACTCTACCATTGGTTATTACTGCTTGATGATATAGTTCCTCTATGTTGAAATTCTCATTGCGTCTTTCAAATACCTTTTTAACTAGATATCGCAGGGCTCCGAAATCAATGGGGAGATTCATTGTCTTGAGCTGGATTCTGTCCACAGCTTCCATTACTGGAAAGGTGACATCTCTGCCATATTCATGGCCGACACGTACCACATGTCTTAGTGCCGTAGTGAGGATTGCCGGCTCCTCCAATCTGGAGAGTTGCAGTGCATGCTCCAGGTTGGGGTATATTCGTTGGGGGTCTATTCCCATTCCTCTCTGGGTTGGTGAGTCAGGGGATGAGTTTGTGCTGGTCACTTCGTTGTACTGGACTTTTTCGGTGTTTACCGATCCTTTGCTGTGTGGAAGTGAACTCCCAGGTACAGGATGCCTTCGTGGCCGAGAAGGTTCTTGGTTCGACCCAGGTCCCCAGCAGGGAGGAGAGGGAGCTTCTTCTTCACACAGATCTGTTTGTATACATACATCTTTCATGATTATAACCATAGATCTTGGTTGCGTAATTTTTTGTAAAAATTGTTTAAATTTGCTTGCCCTCAGAGCGTCCCTCAACCTCTTGCTTGGGGATTTCCTTTTAGGCTTCTTGAGTTCAGTTATGGCCTCAGCCATAGTCAATTCGCGAAATTAGCCTTTGTTCCAACATCCTGTACGTTGGGCAGTTCCTTCCGGTGGTGTTGCATGGTTTCCTTCCTCTTTTTATGCATGGGATGCAGGTTACATTTTTGTTATAGTTTTTCCTTGTGTGGTCTTCTGCCCCACACCTGGAGCAGGCCGGCTTCCTTTCACAGTGCTTATGGACATGGTCCAGATCGCCGCAATTGTGGCATCGGGGGACTACTGTCTCTGACGTTAATTGCGTGGAACCCTATGTATACCTTACCCATAGCGGTTAGTTTGCGCCACATCTTACCAGAAACCTCGGCGACGTGATGGAGAACATCTCGCTCCCGAGGCCCGGTTTTAAAACGCAGCTTAAATTCATTTTTGAAAGTTTCCCACTCACAATCGTCAAAATTCTGATTATACAGGGTTTCGTATATGTCACTTTCGGTCAAGGCTACAGGTACATCATATAAAATAACTAGTGGATATCTCTTTTTAAGTGGTTCACATTTGACTGCCTTCTTTAGTTTGGTATTATTTAATATCTTATCTCTATCTTCCTCTGTGGCAAGATCCACGATTACCACATTTTTGGTAGCTTTCACTTTATTGACTTTAATTTTGTCTCTTGCCGGGTCGATGGTAGTTGTAAAAATCTCCTGTACTTTTTTAATGGTCTGTCTAGGTAGTGGTCTTAAAAAGACTGCCGTGTCTGGTTTCTTTGAAACCTTGGCAATCGTTTCTTTGGTTGTATGGGCCTTCGTGGCGGTTTGCGCCACCACTCCAGCCCATGTCTTGATCGGTTGTTGTCGAAGTCTGGCGTTCTCCTTCTCCAACTCTTTGAGCCGCCCTTCTAGCTTTGCATGTACTATGGCCCAGGCAGCGAGCTCATTCTTTATTGCCAGGACTGCAGCCTAGCTAATTTTTCCGTTTTTGACACTGGAATCTAGGATCTGACTGATACGACAGTGTCTTTCGTATACATTTTCATCTTCGTGTCCCACTTCCTCCTGTGAGGTAGGGACAGTGGACATACTCGCCCTCGATAGCGCACTCGAGTCACTCGTCTCTTGTTTAGCCATACTGTCGACGAGTGAAAGAAAGTTGGGAGCCCGTCTCTTACCCCGGACCGGCTCCTCTGGCATGGGGGGGGACTATTGCAGCTCGCCCACCGACCTCGCCCCTAGGTCAAGGGCACTCCAGAGCTGCAGGGTTCAACGCGCCGTTGCCAGCGCCCTGGCCCCATCGAAGGCCTCGTCGTCGACGATTTCACGCGACGCTCCTCGGCAACTGCACCCCGCACTCCGGAGAGGCGGATGCACCCCTCGCTCTTCGCCGCCTACTTGCCCGAGTTTCCACCTGAAGGCCAAGGACCCACTCCTACTCAGGTGGTGGGTCGGCCCCCCAGTCGTTCGGCGGTCTGGGCCCATCTAACCTAGCCCAGGCGGTGTCACCACCTCCTGGGTTTGGCAGAACACGCCCCGGTTACCCAGGGGCGCGGCGAAGCACCCTTGCCGACTCGCGCCGTGATCCCACGCCGACAAACGAGGTCGCCGGCATGCAGAGCACCTGCTGGTCTGTGCCCTGCGAACAGAAAGGGATTGGTGTTCGGTCCCTTGACACAGCTCCCCCTGTGCCACGCACCCTTCGCTTTCGCATCGGGTTGGGTCGCAGCTCTCCCTTTTGTCGCAAGGCAGAATGCCAAGCTTAACGTCTGGCACCACGGGAAGGCGGAAAGAGCCACTTGGGAAGGAGAGGCTATAAGAGACGCTTCACTTCCCCTGTGAGGACTGCCGCGGCACACCCGACTGGGAAGCGATACGCCCCAGTGCGAGCTTCCGTGCCTTACGGCACGCCGGCACGGGCGGGCCCGCGCCGAAACGCGCCGTCAAGCGACTGACCTCACGCCAGACATGGCGTGAGGTCGTCACTTTTTTTTTTTTTTTTTTTTTTTTTTTTAAAAAAAAAAAAAAAATTCTTTATTCAATACATTACATTATACATTTTAACCCACTACCTAACTACATTAGTGGGTCCTAGTATGATACAGATTAGATGCAGCAAGTTATTCTACTCTACAGGTAATATTATTATTATTATTATTGTTATTACTATTATTTACTCTAATTTTTTACCGCTATAGGGCTCTAAGCATTAATCTACGGGGAAACTACATGCTACCTGCAGCGTTACAGGTTGTGCCAGAGCTACTATAAACCTACTAGTTGTTAGCCAGGCCCACTGAGCTAATCCCAGTGGGCATGCCCCTGGCACTGGGCTGGCTCTTGACTTGGTGTCGCTGCAGTGTATTCTAAGGTGGTATCCTATCTTCTACTTCTAATTTAATTTAACTAAGTGTCAAAATCGGTGTGCGTCATAGTCCGGTGTTTATGTACACCCCTCCCTCCTAGTCCAGGGCAAGGCGGATTCCAGCCATGAGGCGGCTGGCCAGTCCTTGCCCGGCGGTACAGTACGGGTGCACTAGTCAACGTCGGTGAGAGTTTTGTCTTTACCATAATCACAGACCACAAAACTTTGACATTGCTTTTTCATCCGACCAAGCCTGTACCTCCACGTACAGCGCAGAAATTCATTCGCTGGTCTGTTTTTCTCTCGTAGTACCGCTATGATATCTTGTATCGGTCCACTGCTAATCACGGAAACGCCGATGCGTTGTCCCGCTTGCCTGTTGCTGAGGACAGAGCATTCGATTCCTCCGAACTTGCTTGCATGTTCATTGATTCGGAAACCGATGACGTGGTCAAATCGTTTCCGATTGATTTTCGTCGTGTAGCTACAGCCACAGCTGCCGACCCTGTCCTTGCTACCGTTCTGCGTTTTGATGCTACGCAATGGCCCTTGTCAAAGTCATGGATCGGGCATCAGTTGGTTCGCCGAATTTTTTCTCACCAGGAGAGACATTTTGTACGACGTGGAGTTTTGCTATTGCGTTTCGATAATGATCAGTCCAGCGTCGTGGTACCACGTTCGTTACAGTCCTCTGTCTTACAGCTTCTCCACCAAGGACATTGTGGTGTAGTGAGAACTAAACAACTTGCTTGTCAGCACTGTACTTGGTTCGGAGTCGATGCCGCGATTACGAATATGTGCTATTCTTGCATGGTGTGTGCCGAACAACAATCAGCACCACCGCGTAAATTCTTTGCATGGCCAAAAGCCACTTCCCCTTGGCAACGCTTACACATCGATTTTGCTGGTACATTCTGGAATGCTCGATGGTTGGTTGTGGTAGATTCATTCAGTAATTTTCCTTTTGTTGTCCGGATGTCTTCCACGACGTCATCAGCCACCATCCAAGCGTTAGCTGCTATCTTTTGCATTGAAGGTCTTCCACAGACTATTGTCCGACAATGGCCCACAATTCATGTCCGCAGAATTTCAGTCGTTCTGAAAGGCCAATGGTATTCAACATCTGACGTCCGCGCCGTTTTCGCCACAGACAAACGGTGCCGCTGATCGATTGGTCAGGACTTTCAAGTCACAGATGTTGAAGTTAAAAGAGTCGCATTCTCGGGAGGACGCGATATTGCTCTTTTTGTTCTCGTATCGCTCTCAGCCCCGAGATGGTCGCTCGCCGGCTGTGTTGCTCCACGGTCGCCCTCATCGAACTTTGATGTCTTTGCTACATCCGCCGCATCAGGTTCCTGTGCAGCGGCAGCCACCTGCTTTTGCCCCAGGCGACGTTGTCTACTACCGCCAATACCGAGGTTCACGGCGTTGGCTCGAAGGGCGCGTTCTCCGCTGCCTCGGACGCGCTATGTATCTGGTTTTGGGGGCCTTTGGTGAGGTGCGCCAGCATCTCAACCAGCTGCGCCTCTGTCGTCGCACGGGATCTGCCGCTCGCCGTCTGCTTTCAGCGACGGTGCCGTCCGGTCAGCGCCCTGTAGACCCGTCTATTGGCTCGCCTCAGCCACCGCCAGACACCACACTTGCTAAGTGGTAGCCTTTAACTGGCCGCGGTCCGTTAGTATACGTCGGACCCGCGTGTCGCCACTATCAGTGATTGCAGACCGAGCGCCGCCACACGGCAGGTCTAGAGAGACTTCCTAGCACTCGCCCCAGTTGTACAACCGACTTTGCTAGCGATGGTTCACTGACAAAATACTCTCTTATATTTTGACTAAAGTTCAGTCTTGATCACACCATTTATGTTTCAATGACATATGTTAAATGGTGTGATCAAGACTGAACTTTATTCAAAATACAGTAATCTATTGATCACTGTATTACAAAAATGTTTACCAAAAAAAATAATCTCTCATTTGCCGAGACGATAGTTTAGCATAGCCTTCAGCTACGTCATTTGCTACGACCTAGCAAGGCGCCATATTCACTTACTATTGATATTGTGAATCATGTACCGTCAAGACCGACGTTCATCATTAATGAATTAATGGATTCGAACCTGCGACCGTAGCAGTCTCGCTGTTCCGGACTGAAGCGCCTAGAACCGCACGGCCACCGTGGCCGGCTAGTCTGTAATAAATAGAAGCACCTACGCCCATGCAAAGCCAGTCATGCCTTGAGGAAGATCGTTGCAATTCGGCCGAAACGTCGGTTTTATTTTATTATTGTTGTTAGTTTTTAGCAATGACGCGGCATAATACCCAGAAGAGTTTTAATCACTATGGCACTGGCCGCAGAAGCTTACGTTCGTATTTCTTTTGTATGTTTGTATAGTTCTATTTGAGAGTAGGTGAACGTAGTTAAAAATTAGATATACTATACACCGGACCTGGCAGCTGTGAGCTTCTAATATCCTCTACGATCTTCATGACATTAGTTTCGTGTGTTGATTGCCGAAAACGAAAACAGTGGAATGGGATAGAAATACGTAGACCAGATGGGTAGAAGTTCGCAGTGCATAGTTTAACGAGCCATGAAACTGTATGCGAAGCTATGCTTCGATTTGTGTAGTCCCTTCTCATTCAAGCATGTTTACTGATGTTCATTTACCTTAGGTGCTTCATTATTCACCTTAGAGAGTTTATAGTGTTTTTTCTATGCTGCAGTTTTTCTATCGCTGCATAGTGATTTTTCGAAACATTCGTACCTCTCAAACACACTTCGAATGAAGTTGTTTGTTTTGTTGTTTCCAGAAACGAACCGATAACATCAAGCACTTGACATTATTGAAAATGGGAGCTCAGTACGGCAATAATTCAATGCTACCAGGTTTTAAGATGATGCCTTCAGATTTTTCAAAAATCGGCAAAGGTAGAAAGCAACTCGGATGGTTCACAAACATTTTTTCGTTGGAGAAGGAAAATGTGGTAATCCAGTAGGGCATTTTCCTCGATAAATGTTTTTTCTGTCTTGCTCTCCAATCACCACGGCAGTTAGTTTTTGAATTCGCCGAAAAATAAAATATACCTTATTTGTTTTTCCATGTATTTACTTGTAATCCTTTGCAGTATTTTTTGTTGGGGCTAAAAGTACGCACTGCCTACTCTCAACCCAGGTACGCGTAATCTTACCTAACAGCATGCGGTTAGTTTTAGGAACACTTTTATTACTCTTCTAACAATTATTGGATAACAGCGAAACTCTTATACCGGAGATATACAGAAAGTAAGGTCCGATCACTCTTGAAATGAAAATCACAGTGAAAATAAAAATTGTTTTACTTCCGACATTTTGCTAGATCTCCCAGCTACTTCTCTACATAGTCTCTGCTCCGACTTAGACGTTTGTCGTAACGTTGTAGCAACATTCCAGTACCCTCATCATAGAAGCCATAGAAGGCCTTACGCAACTTCTCTACGCAGCTCTGCAGTACGTTGCCCGTGCCGAATTGTTGTGTTCATAGCCAGTGGTTCAGGGGAACAGAGAAGAACATCAGGAGGGAGGCAAGTCGGGGCTGTATAGTGGGTGATCAAACACTTCCTATCGGAAAAGCTGCAGGGGCATCCTCGTCATTGGGGTTGCAAGAAATCTGGTAAAACTCATCGTTGGTGGAGACATCACGGTTCTAGGCGTCTTTAGGAGGTCATTGTGTGCTCAGAGCTGAAATGAGCGACGTGGCCAGATTGACAGCCATATTAGATACACTGGCAAACACATCTGTGCAAAGCTTCAACGGCTTTTAACTGTCGTTTGCATTTCGCGACTTATCGAACCTTACTTTCTAAGTCCTCGCACAACGTCACCGAGTTGTAAAATACCTTATGTTTTCAAAAGTATCCGGACACCCCCAAAAACATACGTTTTTCATCTTAGGTGCATTGTGCTGTCACCTACTGCCAGGTACATATCAGCGACCTTAGTAGTCATTAGACTTCGTGAGACAGAAGAATGGGGTGCTCCGCTGAACTCATGGACTTCGAACGTGGTCAGGTGATTCGGTGTCACTTGTGCCATACGTCTGTACTCGAGATTTCCACACTCCTAACATCCCTAGGTCCACTGTTTCCGATGTGATAGTGAAGTGGAAACGTGAGGGACACGTACTACACATAAGCGTACAGGCCGATCTCGTCTGTTGTCTGACAGAGACCGGCGACAGTTGAAGAGCGTCGTAATGTGTAATAGGCAGACATGTGTCCAGACCATCACACAGGAATTCCAAATTGCATCAGGATTCACTGCAAGTACTATGACAGTTAGGCGGGGGGTGAAAAAACTTGGATCTTATGGTCGAGCGGCTGCTCATAAGCCACACATCTCGCCGGTAAATGCCAAACGACGCCTCGCTTGATGTAGAGAGCATAAACATTTGACGATTGAACAGTGTAAAAACGTTGTGTTGAGTGACGGATCACGGTACATAATGTGGCGATCCGATGGCAGGGTGTGGATATGGAGAATGCCCGGTGACCGACATCTTCCGACGTGTGTAGTGTCAACAGTGAAATTCGGAGGGGGTGTTGTTATGGTGTGGTCGTGTTTCTCATGGAGGGGGCTCGCACATCTTATTGCTTTACGTGGCACTATCAGAGCACAGGCCTACATTGATGTTATTAGCACATTCTTTCTTCCCACTGTTGAAGAGAAATTCGGGGATGGCGATTGCAACTTTCAACACGATCGAGTCCACCCTGAATCTTATTGAACATCTTTGGGACGTTTTGGAACGCCCACTTCGCGCCAGGCCTTACCGACTGACATGGATGCCTCTCCTCAGTGCAGCTTTACGTGAAGAACGGGCTGCCATCCTTACAGCACTTGACTGAACGTATGCCTGCGAGAGTGGAAGCTGTTATCAAGGCTAAAGGGTGGGCCAATACCATACCTAATTCAAGCATTACAGATGGAGGGCACCACGAACTTGAGTCATTTTCAGCAAGATGTTCGGATACTTTTGATGACATAGAATAGGTGCCGCATGGGTAACTGATGAAATAGTGCTCCAAGTTCCTTTCTAAATATTTAAAAAATCCAAATATTTGTATTTTTACCTTTACCTACGTTACAGGTACAATGTAATAGTAAAATATTGATTATTGTGAATGGCAGTTTCATGCAACAGTTTGAATTCTAGCCAGATTTAGTTATTGTAATATAGATTAGCTCCTGAAGGTAACGCATGAATATTAAATTATCTGCAACTGTCAGCTAAACGTAAACGTCAGTTCAATTTGACAACAAGACCTAGCTTCAATTTCGTATGTTTACGCAAAAGCTACCAAATTTGTGATCTCATTTATAAACTTGTCGAAAGTATTTAACATAATTATTTCAGTGATGTCAAATTTTGATAAAAGAATTGTAATGTTAACGGAGTTTTGTCATACTATATGATAGGTAAATTCTCACCCTGAGAGATACTAATGACCTACTAAGATTTTTGGTATATGGAGTAACACTTTATTTTTCTAAGTGAAACTATGACATCATTTAATTAACAATTTTTTCCTTGTGTAGCCTGATCTGATTAGGGTCACCAGGTCTTCTCTTGCATGGAACCAGTGTTTCACACATACAATACATTTCATGCAATATAGTTAAGAATTATCTAAGAAATAACCATTTCAATATGACAAATAGTATTAAAATAATTAGCGTGTCTGAAATGGAAGTGTGAGCAAATTACACTGTGAACCAATTAAGTTAATCCTGGCAGTGGTCGTGCGGCTGCTGCCACTAATAGTGACAAGAGTAATAATAAAAATAATGACAAAAACAACAATAATTATAGTGACAGATATAAGAAGAATTTATAAGTGTAAAAAATAGAAGTTCTCTGACACAACAAGCTGCGGGGAAAGGTAATATAATGAGAGTGTATCGGCTAAGAATACTGAGAAATAAGGGAAATCAGGCAGGAAAGAGGTATGTGTAGGGTGACCAGTGCGTACAGGTTGGCCTTACTGTCGTTTCTGTAGATATGTCATTAAATGTCTTCTGAAAATCTGAATGTCATTCAGTTCTATTATCTAATGCTAGACGTTATTCCACAGTCGGGTTCCTGCTTCTGAGAAAGACTTCTAGAAAGTAGCTGAACGATGGAGTTGGACAGAAAGGATTTTGCTCTTATGGGACCAAACTGATGAGTTCATCGGTCCCTAAGCTTACACACTACTTAATCTAACTTAAACTAACTTACGCTACAGACAACACATACACCCATGCCCGATAGAGGACTCGAACCTCCGAAGGGGCACCCGTGCTAACCGTGACAAGGCTCCCAAACCGCACAGCTACCCAGCTCGGCTGTAGAGTTGTCAGTGCTAGCAGACAAGCAACTAAGCGTGAAATAATGGCTTCAAATAATGCTTGAAATAATCGCAGAAATCAATGCCGAACGTGCGACGAACGTATCCGTTATGGCCTTAACCGGTAGTGGCAGCAGACGACCGAGATATGTGTGTCTTTGCCAACAGCACGATATCGTCTGCAGCGTCTCCTGTGCTCGTGAGCGTAACGGTTGGACCCTACACGACTCAAAATCCATGACGTGGTCAGAAGTGTCCCGACTGCGGTTGATAACAGCTGATGGCAGGTTCGAGTGTGGAGCAGAGCCCACAAAGCCATGGACCCAGGTAGTAACAGGGCACTGAGCGAGCTGATGATGGCTTCATGATCGTATAGTCTGTGTTGACGTGGTATGGACTGTATCCTCCGGTCCAACTGAACCGATCATTGACTGGAAATGGTCATGCTCAGCAACTTGGAGACCATTTTGCGGCCATTCATGGACTCCCTGTTCCCAAACATGTCACACGTCCACAATTGTTCACGATTAGAGTGAAGCAAGCGAATGACTTGACCACCCAGATCACCTGACATTAATCCCACCGAATATTCGTGGCACATAATATTGAGGATTCAGTTCTGCTAATATGGACGGCTATAAGGTCAGCATGGCTCAACGTTTCTGCAGGGGACTACCAAATATTTGTTGGGTCCATGTCGCGTAGAGTTACTGTACTATGCCACGCAAAAACAGGTCCGACACGATATTAGCAGGTATCCCATAACTTTTGTCGTCTCAGTTGTATATCAGAAGAACATTGCCTGTACTTATGGTTAATTTTGTAGGAAAGAGTTGCGGTTGCACGAAGTACAGTTCGGCTACAATTTAGTTTTGTATGCGATTGTTGCTGAAATAAGTTTCTCACCCTATATTTAGGACTTCGGTCAGATCTCTAGCAATAACGGGATGGGAGCTTACAACCTCAAGTCAACCTTTCAACCTGCAGTCAAGAAGTGCAGTAGACGTGCAATCCAAAGATGTCTCATTGATACTCCAACAGATCTGGCAACTTGATTCACGGTGTGAACAAGGGCCCGCCTTAACGCGAAACGTGATTTCTCCTCCCTTTCATTCAATCACGACTCCCTGTTGGCACAAGTTATTACGGTGATTCCATAAAACCGACTTCTACATACACACCACTTCATTCCCATGATGTAGTCAGTGGTGTAAGGTCACGTGACTGCTTGGTGCAACGTATCATTTATAGAAGTTCTGGAACGGTGTACGTTGGGTGGATGGTACTGACTAACATTTTGTCCAGTGACCTTATTTCCGTGGGCTCATTGCTCTCAAGGCAATTTTAAAACATCTGAATAATGGCTAGTAGGGTTTGTGCACCAGTGGTTTCCTACAAACTTAATTACGTAAACAGGTAGTTCATCCATCCCGGGTATCGAAAATTTCGACTACTTTTGACTATTGTCGATATCGATACTGGAAAGATACCAAAGTATCTGACATCAGTGGTGGTATCTTTTGATTGCATTGACTTAGAAGCTTTAAGTTTTTCTACACCGCCAAGGGTCCAGGGACTTTAGTTTGTGACGTAGATTTGAACTTAATACAGAAACCAATTGCTGAGAATAAGTGGTGTTAACAGACGGACAAATAAGAGACAGTTAACAAACGACAGAAAAAGAAACAATTTTTTTTCGTGCCATATAGTTACCGGTACAACATAACAAATTCGGATTATTTCTTATACTTGTCCCGTGAAACATATCTTCTTTCATGATTATAGGTCAATGGGAAGTACCCTATAGGTCTTGATGAGTGAGTTTGTAAGAACCAATGTATGTGACACAAATGACATTGACTTAGAAGCTTAAACGCTTTACACCTCCAAGGACCAATGACCGTAGTACGAGACATAAGTTTCAAACTGATATACCTACCCGTTCATGAGAAAACTGCGTTTCAACAGATAGACGAAAGGACAACAAAACGATCCAATTAGAGTTCCATTTTTACCGACTGAAGTACGGCACTGTAAAAAAAAACTGAAAGGTACAGAGAAATTCAGTTTGATTAATGTTTCTTTTATTCAGTTACACACTTAGTGAGCCGTGGTAGGCCTTTTCTGGCACACCAGCTTTTTGGCGCGACACTAACGATTATCCGGCTGAAAAAGGATCTTTGCCCTTGTTGTAATCTCGCTGGTGTTTGGCGCTCGGGGCAGTTGGTCTTGGACTCGCTACGAGGCGCAAGGACGTGCTTGCGTGGACGAAAGAGGAAAATACGCGTACTCGGCCAGCAGCGGCACGGCAGGTCTACCTCGCAAGGCGGTCGCGCGTTTATGGTGGACCTGCCTGATGTCAACTCCGGGCGCGGTTCGTCGCATTGCTTTGGTGCCTGTTTTCTCGGAGAGACCCATCCCTGGAGACCCTCTGGAACAACACTCTCCATCGAATGCGTAAGTGATTTTGGTGCCTTCGTTTTGTTGAACGATTTGCGTTGCAGCGAGTGTACTTGTGGCATGGGTGCCCTAATGTACGTGTTGTTGAAGTAAGATCAGCCGGCAGAGTGTGTAACAGCATGGAGACCAGCAGTTACTATTTCTTTTTAAAAATCCTCTGGTTGGATTACTATTAGGAAGCTGATTAGCTCGAAGGTGTGTGTGTTATTTTTTTTTTTTTTTTTTTTTTTTTTTTTTTTTTTTGGGAGGGGGCAGTATCCAGAAATTTATGTATTGTCAATAATATTATCTTGGAACTCTTCAATTTGGTCCGTGTTTGCATAGAAAAACAGTAATATCACATTGCGTCCGCCTTGATGCAAAACACCTTGTTATACGTTTATTTCTTTATTATCCCAAACTTGTTTCGGCTACATATATCACTATCATCAGTGGTTTTTTTAAATCTAAAACATGCACAAAATGGTATGGTTGTACAAACACAGTAAGACATTATTACATTTTTACAAATCATCTTTTGAAATATAGTTTCATATTGACATTTTCATACTATAGAGCCGTCTTTTTTCACTTACCGAACATCTTCTCATCTGCAACCATGTGAGCGGCAGTTAGTAAATAAATACTCAAAAGGTGAACTTCGTATGTTAGCAGTATATAATTGGAGTTGTGGTAGTATTGTGGAAACCAGTTATTTTGATGTGTATTTTGCTATTGCTTAGCTGTTCGTGTATTCACGTTCGTTGGATGGTGTGTGGCCGCTTTTTACACAGAAAAACAAAACTTTTGCACTTTCTTTCTGCTCCAGAATATTACGCCATCTTGCTGTTCGTGTGTGTCGCGAGAGGCGCCAATTGCGATTTGGTATAATAGAGAAATAAACGAATAACAAGGTGTTTTGAATCAAGGCGGACTCAATTTGTGATATTACTATTATGTATTGTCTGTATGACATTTTCAGTGTGTTTTGATTGCCATCAAATCGACGTCCCTTGTATATTGCTGTGAAGTTTGGGTCGCTTCTATTGAAAGCTCTTACTCAGTTATTAGTAAAGACTCGTATTCTATAAAGCTAGTCAATTGTATGTAGTTCCTTTATATACGTGCATTCATTTGAAAGCACTCACTCAGTTATTAGTAAAGCCTCGTATTCTGTAACAGGTAATCATTTGTACGTATAATTTTATACGCGTGCATTTATTTGAATGCACTCACTCAGTATTAGTAAAAGAGCAATTGTTTCTTCATTTATTTGTTGTTTATTGATCTGTTAACTTACATTAATTGACATTTGGTTGCTGTTTTCCTTGTCTTCTGCGGTCTGTTTGTGTTTCAGTTTTTTGCGAGTTGGGATGTGTTGGAGCGGAGCCACGTTCCGCTTCGGTGCACAGAAGCTGCGAAGTGTCGTCTAACGGAAAGTGACCCCCGGTTGGGCCCCGGGATTTACGTGGTTTGGGACGGCTGGTCTGCTGTTTCCGGCGTTTTAAGTTAAGTCACCTTTTGGCCAGGGCAGCCTGGCGTCACTGCTCGTTTGGTAAACATTTAATCTGTTTCACGTATATTTAAAGAAATTATAGGTTTTTGATTTTCTTGGGAATGAATTGTATTGAATTGTAACTTGTTGTGTTTCTTCTGTTATTTCGGTTCTTAACGAAATGGTGTGCGTTTCATAAATCACTTACATGCTGCAAATTATAGCTCCTTTAAATAAATTATCTGTGCCATATTTCTTTAAATCACTTTCTGATTGTAATTTATTGTTCCTTTAAGTATTGAAATCTCTGTGCCATATCTCTTTAAGTCAGTTTTCGTAACTGTAATTTGCTGCCTTACTTGAGAAGGAAGCTATCTCTGATATTTTGGTATTGTGTTAAAGGTGGCCACGTCTTGATTGACTCTTAGCTGTTTTATTAATATTGTCGTTGAATAAATTGTTAATTCATTGATTTGGTAGCTGTTGTGTTTAAGGAGTGACATTATAGGGGCCTCGACCTTCCATGCTAAGTGTACCCCTCATCCTGACTTCCTCAGCCACACTTAGCACCCATTTGCATATACTTCCACTATTTCCGTTAAGGGAAATTCGGTTGGAGTAATGCTCAGCAGAACCAAATGCAGCATCGGTACGATTCTTTGCTTTTATTCCCGTTTCACCGTGGTGGCCCCCGTAGTGGCGCTCTGTGAAAAGCGGAAAAAACCTTTCGCCTTTGAGAAATAGCCTGCGGGCGCTGTCGGCCGTTCACAACGGACGTCCAGGTCATCAGTGGGGGTCGACGGCGATAAGCGCTGCCTGGGTGGGAGGGACGTCCCCGGTAGGTGCGGTTCGCCGGCTGTTCGACGCTGCAGAAGAACGGCAAAGGGCATCGAAACCGTGGCGTGACTCACGCTACAGTCGATAGGCAAAGCATATACGCTAACGGAACAAAAATTGCAACAATAAACATAATTAATGTACAGTAATAGAATTTCGGGACTACATTGGTCTAGGTAACATCTTTTGTTGATTATAGGTTATTCAGTTAACGACAGGTGAATGTAAGCGCCAGATGAGCCACTGAAAATGTGAAACGCTGCTACATTAATGACCGTTGTAACCGTCAGAATGTTGACTGCAAGCATGCAAAGATGCATGCATTATGTTATACAAAGGCTGGATGATAGTTTGTGAGATGAAGTTCCATGCGTGTTGCACTTGGTCGGGCAATGCAGGGACAGTTACTACTGTTTGTGGATGACGCTGGAGTTGTCATCCTGTGATGCCCCATATGTGCTCGATTGGAGACAAATGTGGTGATGGAGGAGACTGAGGCCATACGTCGACAATCAGCACAGCATGTTGAATTACAAGAGCGGTATGTGGGCGAACGGTTTCATGCTGGAAAACACTCCCTGAAATGCTGTTCATGAATGGCAACACAACAGATCGAATCACCATACTGACGTATAAATTTGCAGTCGAGGTGGGTGGGATAACCACGATTGTGCTCTTGCATCCAGACCGTTACGTCAAGTGCCGAGCCAGTGTGTCTCGCACACAGACAGGTCGGTCGCAAACACTCAATTGGCCTCCTCCTAACCAAAACACGACCATCACTGACACCGAGGCAGAGTCAGCTTTCTTCAGAAGACACAATAGATCTCCACCCTGCCCTCCAATGAGCGCTTGCTTGACACAAGTTAAGGCGAAAACGGCGGTGAATTGGGGTCAGTGGAATGCACGCTACAGGGCGCTGGCACCGTCCTTGAAGGAACCGATTTGTAACAGTTCGTTGTGCCACTGTGGTTCAGCTGGTGCTTAAATAGCTCCTGCCGATGGAGTACCATACGCCAGAACCGTACGACTAACGTAATGGTCTTCCCCCTAGGTAGCGTCACGTAGCTGTAGAGAGCCTGGTCTTCTTGCGATTGTACTTTCCAGTGAGCACTGTACAGTGACTACATTCCTGCGAAGTCTTTCCGCAGTATCGCAGAAGAAACATTCATCTTCTCGTAGCTCTATTACAGGACCACGTTCAAACTCACTGAGGTGTTGATAATGGCGTATTGGTTTCGTTAAAGGTATTCTTGATTAATATCAACTCAGCACGTCGAATCTCAAAGATAACTAACGCTCACGACTGTTACAGCGTGTACTTAAAGCACACCTGATTTACATCACATATTGCCTCTACTAGCGCGACTCTTACAGGACTGGCACGAAATATGAATAATCATCTTTGAGTTGTAGAAGCACGCTTACCAACATTCGTTTATGTCGCACTCCTTTCTGGTGTCGCGATTTTTTTCCCTCAGTGTATTTCGCTAACTACGGCCACCACTGACACATATACCGAACGATGAAGTAAGGAGGATGGACATCAGAATCCGCAGTATTTTATCGAGTGCCAAGTCAACGTCTTGAAACTGCAGTTTTTAGTAGATAGTCGGTTAGTATAAGCAGCTCCATGTATAAAGAAATGAGTTTTACAGTGCAAACAATTTATTGAGTGTCAAAGCTCCCCACTCAGTTTCATCATAGGTAAATTACTACACAGCAAAAAAGGTAAACGTAATGATTAAAATTCTTCTGGGTATTATACCGCGTCATTGTTAAAAACTAACAACAATAATAAACAGAAACCGACGTTTCGCCCGAATTGCAACGATCTTCCTCAGGGCACGACTGGTTTTGCATAGGGATAGGTGCTTCTATTTATTACAGACTATCGATATCTGACGTCACTGTTGTAAAACTTTTAATTGGCCCTCTAATATGATTGGCTAGTTATGACGTAAGAGAATATGGAAACAAAGTGTCTATTCATGGATGTCCATGTCGTCAACGATTGGTAGCTGTCCGACTATCAGCGTTCGGCTTCAGGTCGGCAAGTTTTTCTCCTGGTGTGCGTGGAAGTGGGCTGACAGTTGCTCTACAGCTGTCTGTGCAGATACGTCCGTGTCCCGTGTAGCTTCTGCCCCGCGACCGATCGCGGCCCGTTGGACTGGGATGGCCGGCAGCCAGGACGCTGGTTGTTTGTAGCCATCTTCTCTGTTGATGTTGTCAGGCTGCTTAATAATTTCGATCACCTCCAGTATTTTGCGTTCTGGCATCCACGATTCTTTCGCCAGAACTTGGGATTCCTGGAACCTGATAGGTTTTCCACAGTCACGGTGGTGTTCCGCTATAGCCAATTTATTATGTTGCTGTAATCGTACATAGCGTTCGTGTTTTGCTACTCGTAAGCTGACAGGTCTGCTGTTTCTTTTATGTAGGCAGCTCCGCACTCACACCGTAGTTCGTAAACACCTGCAGTGTTTAGATTGTTGACTACATCCTTGGTGGAACCTATCATTTCGTGGATGCAGTGGCTGCTTCGAAAAATCGGTTTGAAACCTCGTCGGCGGAGGACGTTGCCTAGTCGTTCACCGACGCCTTTTACATATGGTAAGTGTACCAGTGCAAGCTGCTCTTCTTTGCCTTTGCCCCCACGCTGCGGCTAAGCCATGTCTCCGTAATATACTTTCTTTCAGGTGTGCTAGTTCAGCAAGGTTCGCAGGAGAGCTTCTGTAAAGTTTGGAAGGTAGGAGACGAGATAGAGGCAGAAGTGAGGACGGGGCGTGAGTCGTGCTTGGGTAGCTCAGTTGGTAGAGCACTTGCCCGAGTTCGAGTCTCGGCCGGCACACAGTTTTAATCTGCCAGGAAGTTAATATCAGCGTACACTCCGCTGCAGAGTGAAAATCTCATTCAAGGAAGATTACAGTTTGACGTCCAACTGGAAATGAGTTCATTAGTGACAGAGCATAATCTCGGGTTAAAGGAGGAATGGAAAGGAAACCCGCGGTGCCATTACGAATGAACCATCACGGTATTTACTTTATGCGATTTAGGGAAATCAAGGAAAACATAAACCTAGGTGGCCGGATGGGGATTGTAACCGTCGTCCTTCATCTACATCTACATCTACATTGATACTCCGCAAGCCACCCAACGGTGTGTGGCGGAGGGCACTTTACGTGCCACTGTCATTACCTCCCTTTCCTGTTCCAAAAAATGGTTCAAATGGCTCTGAGCACTATGGGACTCAACTGCTGAGGTCATCAGTCCCCTAGAACTTAGAACTACTTAAACCTAACTAACCTAAGGACATCACAAACATCCATGCCTGAGGCAGGATTCGAACCTGCGACCGTAGTGGTCTTGCGGTTCCAGACTGCAGCGCCTTTAACCGCACGGCCACTTCGGCCGGCTTTCCTGTTCCAGTCGCGTATGGTTCGCGGGAAGAACGACTGTCTGAAAGCCTCCGTGCGCACTCTAATCTCTCTAATTTTACATTCGTGATCTCTTCGGGAGGTATAAGTAGGGGGAAGCAATATATTCGATACCTGATCCAGAAACGCACCCTCTCGAAACCTGGCGAGCAAGCTACACCGCGATGCAGAGCGCCTCTCTTGCAGAGTCTGCCACTTGAGTTTATTAAACATCTCCATAACGCTATCACGGTTACCAAATAACCCTGTGACGAAACGCGCCGCTCTTCTTTGGATCTTCTCTATCTCCTCCGTCAGACCGATCTGGTACGGATCCCACACTGATGAGCAATACTCAAGTATAGGTCGAACGAGTGTTTTGTAAGCCACCTCCTTTGTTGATGGACTACATTTTCCAAGCACTCTCCCAATGAATCTCAACCTGGTACCCGCCTTACCAACAATTAATTTTATATGATCATTCCACTTCAAATCGTTCCGCACGCATACTCCCAGATATTTTACAGAAGTAACTGCTACCAGTGTTTGTTCCGCTATCATATAATCATACAATAAAGGATCCTTCTTTCTATGTATTCGCAATACATTACATTTGTCTATGTTAAGGGTCAGTTGCCACTCCCTGCACCAAGTGCCTATCCGCTGCAGATCTTCCTGCATTTCGCTACAATTTTCTAATGCTGCAACTTCTCTGTATACTACAGCATCATCCGCGAAAAGCCGCATGGAACTTCCGACACTATCTACTAAGTCATTTATATATATTGTGAAAAGCAATGGTCCCATAACACTCCCCTGTGGCACGCAAGAGGTTACTTTAACGTCTGTAGATGTCTCTCCATTGATAACAACATGCTGTGTTCTGTTTGCTAAAAACTCTTCAATCCAGCCACACAGCTGGTCTGATATTCCGTAGGCTCTTACTTTGTTTATCGGGCGACAGTGCGGAACTATATCGAACGCCTTCCGGAAGTCAAGAAAAATAGCATCTACCTGGGAGCCTGTATCTAATATTTTCTGGGTCTCATGAACAAATAAGGCGAGTTGGGTCTCACACGATCGCTGTTTCCGGAATCCATGTTGATTCCTACATAGTAGGAAGTGTAATGCATGTCACTCGGTGATGATTGAGTAGTCTCTCATTGCAAATACAAGGCAGTGACTACAGATGTTCTGTTGCCAACGTAGTCTCTGGAGAAGAATGGTCTAGCACAAAGTTTTCATTTGATCTGGTTCACTGGTGTGCTCAAGGTAATTAGTTATTTTTGGAGAAGTTTGTGTGTTACAAACTGCCTAAAATTTAGGCCCGGACATCCAGCGTACAGAATGCAATAAAATCTTCATGTTTTTCTTGCCGCATAACATCGTAATATAAGTGCGACGTTCTAGGAAGGCTGTTCCAGCTTTCCAACTTGTGGTGAATAACTCTGTGACACTGCCTTTCGCTGACACATAGAAAAGAATTACTATGCCTTCTCTCTCCCTCTTGAGCAGCGATACAGTCTGTGTTGACGTCGTGTGCATCCACAGAGTGGGAAGCAGGTGCTGTCCGTTCTAGGCACTTTCAATATTGAAGTCTGCAATAGGATCACGACGGGGAATGTAACCAAATGTGCTCCTGCGAGGAATCGTCCGCCACGTGGTGCAGCTAAGAGCAGAGCTTACAACCAACTCCAGATCTTCGCACTCGTTTGCAACTGCGAGGTGTGTCATGTGCTAGCTGGTTATTTCCGAAGACTGGCAGAGGCAATTACGACAGCTACGCTCACTAGACGGTCTCAGCATAAGTGTTGATTTGTGATTACATTAGAGGCATTCTAGTGTGCAGTTGATTGCAGGACCTCAACGTGAAGCTATCGGTTTCAGGAGATCTAGACGGTAGAATCCTCGATTTGTCCTACACGATAGAAACTACTAAAGTCACCCTGAATGCGTCATCTGGGTGGCCGATTACGTGTGGAACACATATGGCAAATTTTTTAGTTTGTGTGAAACTCCGCGTTCCTCTATTTATAAATAAGTGTCACGTAAAATAACTACTACAATCGAATGGAAGATGTCTGAGTAAGTGCAACAATGTCCTACAATCTCTCCCATAGAGAGCAGACTCCCTCACAACGTATTAGGAAATGATGCTTGACAATGGAAGAAGAGAGCAGCAAAAGTTTGGACAACATGAAGAGAAATACTAGACAGTGCACGAGAGGAGTGATTATTGTAACAAGCAGGAGGAGTAGCTGTGACGAGGTCCAGAATGTATCTGCCTACGAACTAATATTGACAGTTGTAACCAGACTCACATTGGACCTAGAGTAATTACAATTTAGCCCAAACTCGACAGCATGTGTATTTGTGGATTTGGGGTGCTCCGTCTTCAAATAGTCCCAGTCGAATAAAAAAATGCATAACAAACAGTATTAATTAAAATTACGGTCACTCTGTAACATTTTCACTCATATTCACTAATAACCAAAAACGTAAAACAGATTAGTCAGTCAAAATGAGTTATTAAAATATTAATTGAACTCTAGTATGATAACTAAAGAATAATTCAGGAATATGTGGTGCGCTGAAGGCCTATGAAAAACATGGGTGTGCCAGCCATCCTCAAAAACATTACAATCTTCTCCCTAACAGTGTAGGAAGTAAACCAGGCGTTTTGTGAAATCTTCACAGTCATACCAATACGTCTCATGATGTGCTAAAATAGAAGACAGATCAGCTAATAAACTGACTTCTGTCATTTAGTCTGAATACAAAATACGAGCCGTTTAGGGGCTCATGGACACACTATGGATAGACTTCTTCGTTCTGTTGTGTTTTTGAACGTTGTAACCTAGCAACGAGTCACGCTGAACTACGTGGCCTACCGCGCTTGCCGGATTTGAGAGCGTTGCGTAGGCTGTCTCGTCTTAGTGTGTGTTACTCGCTTAGTAACTTTAAATCTAAGTTTTCGCAAAACTGTTAGCAAAGATTATTTGAGTCCGTCGACGTGAATACAGCAATGTTTTCTTTGTGTTGTATGCGAAGCCTGATATCCTTTTGTACTGCCGTCAGCTTGACGCACATGGTTTCGAAGCTTGCACCTTCCGGCACGTTGGTGGAGACGCTAATGCAAATCGATGGCAGTTGCACGCTAGCAGCTGCCTACTTCGTACAGTACACCGCTAGTGGGGCTCTCAATAAAATTTATTCCAGTGAGAAAGAAAACAAAACACTTTCAGCTTCGTTGTCTACTGTAGTGAAGTGACTAATGTATTACCCTGCACGGTCTTTGCAAGAGTTTTCTTAGCTGAACTGTTTTTTCTATTTAACTTTCTAAACTTGATTTGCTCTTTCAGTGTCGTTGTAGAGCTGTATAGCTGCGGTTCTTTTCCAATGTAATGCTATAGATCCTCTCCAGAATGTTAAAAAAATTTAATGTGCTGAATTACGACTGATTTTTCTGGGATTGCGTGCACAGGTTATTAAGTTGGTACAAAGTTCGTAGCGGTTTTTTTATGTTGGTATTCTGAATGCTATGGATTCACTTATCTATTGTCATTTTTCATTTGTTGTTCATTGGTGATATTTGAGTTTACATATTGTCTTCTTGTCATTTTGAGATAGTGGGTGGAAGTGTGGACGCTAGAAAATGGAGTGCCAGGTGGAGACGTCGGAACACTTATAACATACTCTTCTCTTCAGTTCAATAGAGGGGTGACAGCAGCGGAGGCAGGCAGAAACATTTGCGCTGTGTATGGGGATAATGGCATTGTTCACAGTACGGTTATAAATTGGTTTCCTCGTTTTAAAGAGATTCAGTTTGACATTAGTGACTCTCCACTGTCAGCAAGACCTTGTAACCTCCCTCTGACTTATCCACCTTAATTACAGTGAAAAATTAAACCGTGTGTACCTAATGGAAATTTGGGAAAAGCAATCGTCACCGAAGTTAATCTGTCGGGAAAGAGGGAGGAAGGGTTACATCTAAATGAAAGGAAAAAATGCAAATGAAATTGGTGGAAATTAATTTTGAAAAAGGGTAAAGTTAATAAAAAAAGTAAATGTGCGGTCATTACGTTAACAATTAACTGGCGTTAAGTAGATATTTGAGGTTTAGGGAAAATTACGGTCGCCAGTCCTATGGACAATCACTATAATAAATGAAAAAGAAAGGATAATGCACATATAAATAGCACTAAAGGCGTGACAATTGAAGGTTGATACGTTTTGTGTGAAAACTGAATGTTTATCAGAAGTAATAAATTTCGCTACACTCTGACTTAATTTAGCAAAAGAATTAATAAAACCGGAAAATTGAAAGTTAATTTAGGGACTGACGTTAATAGTGAACTTTGTTTCTGAAGCACTACGAAATTAAATATAATAGGATTAGTCTTCGGCTACCTCAACAATCGGCCTGCCGGGGTGGTCGAGCGGTTCTAGGCGTTACGGTCTGGAACCGCGCGCCTGCTACAGTCATAGGTTCGAATCCTGCCTCGGGCACGGATGTGTGTGATGATCTTAGGTTAGTTAGGTTTAAGTAGTTCTAAGTTCTAGGGGACTGATGACCTCAGGAGATAAGTCCCATAGTGCAAGGAGCCATTTGAAGTACCTCAACAATCATCTCAAAAGCAACTTGAATCCACGCAATTTAGAAATAAGAGATTTAACTTTGAACTTGAATTAAATGATTTTGAACAATTAACAATAGTAAAATTTACTATGTACAGCCGGCCCAGTGACCGAGCGGTTCTAGGCGCTTCAGCCCGGAACCGCGCAACTGCCACGGTCGCAGGTTCGAATCCTGCCTCGGGCATGGATGTGTGTGATGTCCTTAGGTTAGTTAGGTTTAAGTAGTTCTACGTTCTAGGGGACTGATGACCTCAGATGTGCTCAGAGCCATTTGAACCATTTACTACGTACACGCTGAGCTGCAGTCACAGATAAGCTAAAATATGGTAACAAAACTCGCACTTTTAATTTGTGTTTGTGTAATCTAAATATAGTTCTGTTTGGTTATTATAGCCAGCTATGAATACTTTAACTGAACTTTGAATTAAAGCAATGAAATTGAATGATATTAATTTAATATTGGCGTTTGAATTTCAACGACACTCGGGTTCATTACGGAAAAGGAAGGGACCCCGCTTGGTAATGCAATTGGGACAATGTGCAACAAAGGTTCATGCTAAGTTGCTGTATGTTAGTGATGCAAATGGAACAGTTTGAAAAGCTGAGGTTTGCCATACAGTTCTAAAACTTTACGGGCTTTCTGTCTTCCTTGTTAGTTGATTGAAGGTTTGAAGCGGAGGTGGTGACAATCACTTCTAGTCGGCCGTCGCCGTTGCAGAAGATGCATGTTGGCGCGCCTTCTTCTCGACGCGGTCCCCAGGCGAAACGGGCTCTTGATGGGTGCCAGCTAATGTTTCCCGTCCGCGGCACCGTGCCAGAAACTATCATAGCAAGTCGAGCGCAATTACATGCCGCCAAACTCCGAAAGCGCGGCAACTCGCGGGAGCGTCACTCAACACACCTGCTCCACCACCCTAAGACGCTGCTCTGCCCGCGCTCCACGCGGCAGAGTTAACACTACCAAAGTTCCTAAACACTTTGGTTCTCCACACGACCTATCGGTGTAATCGTTCAGTAGCATAGTTTTCCCTAGGCAAGACCCAATACAAATAATATTTATAAAACAAACCAATTATACATCGACATAAATGCATAAATATATATACATATACAAATTGAAAAACAATTACAATATATAAAGACACAGAAATGTCATACCTTCAGGTAACAAAATAAGGAAAAAATGTATAGTCCAATAGATGGAAATAGGAGAATATGCATTTCCGGCGTTACAAATTATTCAAATGGCTCTGAGCACTATGCGACTGAACTTCTGAGGTCATCAGTGGCCTAGAACTTAGAACTACTTAAACCTAACTAACCTAAGAACATCACACACATCCATGCCAGAGGCAAGATTCGAACCTGCGACCGTAGCGGTCGCTCGGTTCCAGACTGTAGTGCTTAGAACCGCGGCGTTACAACCTTCCAGATTTGGTGAACGACGTTTAAAGGCATTAATCCACAAACCTCTACGTCAGCGTACTCGTACTGGCAAACGTGATGAACAGTGACCATTCCAACATTGTGGGATAGTTACATGCAGTGGATAAGGTTTAAGAAAAGGATGTATGGAAACCGCATGTTCTAAGCCCAAATAAGAAAAATCAGTGCGTGGCCATATGAGCACGGCTGTTTGTTCGTAAACAATTGGCTCGTAAGACATCGACCATTGCTATTCTGTATCGCTACTACTGACGAGAAACTGTGTCGTTATGCTAATGTAAGGAAAAGAAAGGAATGCTTGAGCCCAAACAATGCAGCAGCTCCCCGTCCGCAAAAATAATGTAATGCGTCTGGTGGAACAGCTACCGTGTTGCGTACTACGTTTTGCTTGTACAAGGTGTTACTATCACTGCTGACATTTATTGTCAACAACTGAGACGTCTTGCGGACACAATCCAAGAGTAACGAGTAGGAAGACTAAATGAAGTAATGCTTCGTCACGATAACGCTCCCCTCTATTCCGCTAGACTGACAAAAACCACTACACAGGAGTTGGTCGCGAAGTCATTCCGCACCCATCTCACGCACCTGATCTTGCGCAGTTAGATTTTAACCTTTCCAGTCTTTATTCAACAACATTCAAAGAACTTCCATTCCGAATGAAAACGCGTTCCCGGCGAGTTCTTCATCTCAATACCACATGGTTTCTCCAGTCGCGGAATCTTTGGCAGACAGTTGTAAATAGCGAAGGAGAGCATTTTACTAATGACAAAAGTCTTCATCATGTGTATCTGTTCTGTTTGTTGAAGTTATGGAAAAACGCATCAAATTTATCCAAGAACCTAACATTAAAATCTGCTGTTCTGTCATTGTTCAGTGCCACTAGGTGTAAGAAATTTTTCATTATCTGTTGAAAGGGTACAGTACATCCCGACATTGAAAATAGGTACTACATTTTTTGTTATTCTTCTCAGAACAACATATTTTTTGTAATAATAACTCAATTTCACTTGAAAAATAGGATGTCTCAATTAGACTAGTTTGGGACCCAAGAAGGATTAATGAGATAATAGAGCCAGAGACAGATCGGCCACTGAAACTTGACGAATTGCTACAAAGGTTTCACGGGATCAGACTTCTCAGCTCGGTTGATTTGAGAATGAGTTTCTGGCAGGTGGAGTAAAATAGGGGGTGTAGAAAATACACAGCTTTCTTGTACTACGGGAAATCGTATCAATTCCGGAAACTACCATTTGAGTTAAATGTATCATCTGCGGCATTTATCAGAGCGCTAAATACTGTCACTCCTAATGAAATAAGAGACAAGGTAACACAGTACGTGGATGATGTTCTGATAGCAGAATGAAACTGGGAAGACCAAAATAGAAAGTTAAGCATATTGCTCTGTGCGTTGGAGAGACATGGAGTAACCGTGAATTTGGGACAGTCAGAATTTGGACGAAAAGAAATCCAGTTTCTAGGTCACATTGTGACGCCAGAGGGAATAATACCAAATCCATACAAACTCGAGGCTATCAGAGATTTTCCAGTGCCAAGAACAAAACGTCAGCTACGGGGTTATTTAGGATTAATCAATTTTTACAGGAGGTTTAATAAGGTTGGGGGTGCAGCGACACCCAAACTATGTCAGCTGGCTGGAAAGAAAACGGTATGGAATTGGGACCCTGTCGCGCAGGAAGAGTATGAGGCGTTAAAGATGGCACTGCTATCGGCACGTCTTCTGGGGCATCCAGACCTAGGGAAAGAGTTTTGTATGGCCACAGACAGTTCCCGTAGAGGACTTGGGGTAACATTGTTCCAAGAGCAAGAGCAAGGAGGAGAAGTAATACAACAACCTACTGCATTTGCGAGCCGAGTGCTTAGCAAAGCTGAGAGAAATTACACGGTAATGAGCTTGAAGCTTTGGCAATAGTATGCGGTTTTAGTAAATTTAGATACTATTTGTATGGAAGGCATACTAAAATCTATACTGACCACAAGTCACTACAGTTTCTGATGTCGGCCGAACTTAACCATAGACGACTCGCTAGGTAGGCACTCTATTTACAGGAGTTTCTGTTTACGGTCATGTATGTTCTTGGGCCACAGAATATAGTGGCAGATGCGTTGCCGAGGAACCCAGTAGGTCATGGTCAATGCTTTGGTGAGGAGGTAAACGAGAACAGATATGACATATTGTATATGCAAGGCGTGCCGTTCGAGAAATACATAAGGGCGGTACTCACAAATATCGCGAAAGAGGAGGATAAAGACGCGTCATCGAGAATGGTGAAGGACAAAGTTAGAGCGAACTTAGATGCCAATATAGCGCGCTTCTATACAATTTAGAACGGGCTCCTTTTCTACCGTAGAAATCCGAACACACAGGACTAGGTGTTGTGTATACCAAATGAAATAGTCAACAAGCTGATCTGGTATACGCGCCTAAGTTATGGGCATTACGGGGCAAGGAAGTGCTGTAAGAAATTAAGGGAATCAGTTTATTTCATTAGTATGGAGAGGAGGATCAAGAACGTGCTTGGTAGTTGCAAATTGTGCCATAAGGAAAAAACGTTAACTATCTCATACAAAGCACCGCTTATTCCGATAGTGCCAGGTAGATTGAGGGAATTCGGAGCAGCAGATATGTTTGGCACGCCACCTAAGTCAGTGCATGAATATAGATATGTTTTGGTAGCAGTGGAATTGGTGTCAAAGTATGTGACTTTTACCACATTGAAACGTGCGACGGGAAGGACAGTAGCAGCAGCGATCGTTAAATACCTTTTGCGAGAAGTAGGAAATGTAGAAAAGTTCATAGCTGATAATGGACCACAATATAGACAATGGCTAACCACACTGAAAAGGAGAAGGATAAAACCGGTGTTCATTTCCCGATACCATGCTGTAAGTAACCCCAGTGAAAGAGTGGTAAAAGAAATGGGAAAGTTGTATAAGATCTATTGCCATAGGCAACATAGAAGTTGGAGAATTTTTCTCAAAGATTTTCAGGACATCCTCAATGAGCTGCCACATGGAACAACTGGTTTATCACCAATTACGGTATTAAAGAATGAACCACTACCAGATCGAGTCAGGAAGCTGGTAGATTTTCCGCTATCAGGAAAGCAGAGGCACACGGAAATTGTCAAGATTGCGATAGAGCGTATTACGAAGGCAGCTAAGGATATGCAGGAGAAGCAGAAAGGAAAGATCCGTAAGATCTAATTAGCGGTAGGAGACAAGGTTCTAATTAAAACTCATCGATTATCAAAGATGCACAGATTCCTAACTAGCAAATTCTTTACTGTGTGTAGTGTACCATTCAGAGTGAAGCGGATTGTCATGAAAATGCTGTACTGATTGAGACGATCAAGGGAAAACAATCGCGTGGGCTTCACCACATTTCTAACATCAAATTATGGAAAAGTTAAGGATAGATCGAAAGTAGGCAAGTTATGGTAGATAGTCACTGTATTTATTTGTGGTGTGTAACGTTGTGCAGGGTCAAATCGAACATAAGAATTTTCAGGCGGGATGTCAGGAAGTATGACGGAATAGACTGGTGGAATGAGTCATGAACAGGAGTCGACAGAGTGATGTATGTACGTATTTTTTGTCATATGAATAAGGATCAAGCAGAAACGACGTGATGATTAATGAGTGGATAAAGATGGTAGATAGAGGGAGAAGCGACGTCATAAATAGTAGTCAATAAAGGTGATATTTAAGGAAAGAAGCAGTGTGATGAGTAAAGAGAGATTCGACGTGATGAAACAGTGGTAAATGAAGGTGAGTAGAATTGAATAATGTGGAGATGTCTTATATGTATATTAGAGAGAGGCCTGTGTATGCTGCAATCGAGATTGTGCGAATGGCAAAGGAAGACCAGGAAATGATGGAGTAATGGACGGACGGAGAGCCGAAATACGAATGAAGAGATGAGGACAACGGCACAAAGTGAAAGGACATAAAGAGTGTATGACATCCAGATGGTGAATATTGTGGAATACTGACGTAAGATGTAATATAAGTGTAAATCTAATTCCTACCATAACATTTGCAAGCAAGAATAATATTTTTGTTGTTGTTGTTGTTGAAGCCTGGTACCAGTATAACTAATCAAAACGGTACCAATAACGTGTACAGTTACTTTTCAGGATGAATAAATTGTGTATTTTTTGTACTTAGATCAAAGGTCGGAATTCTAAGTTGATATTTAGCAAGATGAATAATCGGTAAAGTGAATGCAGAGGTAAGCCGAAATCTTTAAATTCTTTCCGCCTAGTACTGCAATATCG
This sequence comes from Schistocerca piceifrons, assembly GCF_021461385.2. Lineage (NCBI taxonomy): Eukaryota > Metazoa > Arthropoda > Insecta > Orthoptera > Acrididae > Schistocerca > Schistocerca piceifrons. The sequence continues at coordinate 592,759,767 of NC_060140.1, read as the reverse complement.
TTTCATTGTAAATTTGCGGAAATCATTCCTATTCATTTTGAAAGGCTTATTACGATATATTGGAAGACTGTATTTTAGTGCAGGCAGCCAGTGAACCTATAAACGTCCACGAACAAATAACTAACACCACGATTCTGCCGAGCTGAAGAAAGATCTGCTGACCGTAAAGCATCACAGTGTAATCCTCAATGAAATGTGGCGCTGTTGCGGATTCTTTCGAGAAGCATTTAGCAAAGCCGCGACAGGCCCGCTCGCTGCCCGTACACCTTGTAAGCGTGAACATTCGCATGCCGCGGAAGGCCTTGCCATTTACTCATCTGGTACCCACCGTCAGTCCTCCTCCTACCTCTCGCCTCCCTCTCCACCGAACCACCCCACCCGTCACTGACCCCACCATAACTAGTACATCTGCCGAAAAATAGTATTGTGTGATGTCATCGCCAGACATCACACTTGCTAGGAGGTAGCTTTTAAATCGGCCGCGGTCCGCTAGTATACGTCGGACCCGCGTGTCGCCACTATCAGTGATTGCAGACCGAGCGCCGCCACACGGCAGGTCTAGAGAGACTTACTAGCACTCGCCCCAGTTGTACAGCCGACGTTGCTAGCCATGGTTCACTGAGAATTACGCTCTCAATTGCCGAGACGATAGTTAGCATAGCCTTCAGCTACGTCAATTGCTACGACCTAGGAAGGCGCCATTTATCCTTTGCTATGTATCTAATGAAGCATGTACAGTAACAAGACCAATGTTCACCAATTGTGGATTAAAGTTAAGTATTCCAGCAGCTACGTACTTTTCTTTATAGCATTCATTACGTATCCTGTTTCAGACCTCACGCCAGCCTGCGTGAGTTTAAGCGCGTGCCTTTCGGTTACCCGTCACTGTGGATTGGCTGTCTTGCCAGTCCACAACATATTGCACACTTAGTCTAGCCGGTATCATGTAGAGGCACAGGTGTGTGTGTGTGTGTGTGTGTGTGTGTGTGTGTGTGTATTTTACTCTAGCTCATCAAAGGATAATTCTGAAAGTCAGCAGGTACTCTGTCTCTGGTGTGGTCTGACGACAACTCAACGCTTCTGCTTTTCGTTGAGTGGTCGGCTTTAATCCTAAAGTAAAGAGGTAAATATTTTAATTTAATATCATACGAAATATGGACACTCTATGAGCGAAAACTGGTTGGCTAAATGGTTTATAATTATGGTACTGGAAGTTAGAAATAAAGTAGTCAATGAGAATTATCACGCTCACACTCTACACTTACATTTACATAGATACTCTGCAAGCCACCGTACGATGGTGGCGGAGGGTACCTTGTACCACTATCTGTCATTTCTCCTCCTGTTACACTCGCAAATACTGCGAGGGAAAAACAGTTGTCTGTACGCATCCATAAGAGTCCTAATTTCTCATATCTGAACGTCGTGCTCCTTACGCGCGATGCATGTTTGCGGCGTAGAATCGTTCGGCAGTCGTCTTCAAATGCCGGTTCTACAGATTTTCTCAATAGCGTTTCTCGAAAAGAATGTCGCCTTTCATCCACGGATTCACTTTTGGGATCCCGAAGAGTCTCCATTATTCTTACGTGTTATTCGAGCCCACCGGTAACAAATAAAGCAGCCCTCCTCTGAATTGCTTCGAGGGGTTCCTTCAGTCCGATCTGGTACGGATCTCAAACACTCCAGCACTACTCCAGATTAGGCCGCACGAGCGTCTTATAAGCGGTCTCCTTTACACGTGAATCACTCTTCCCTAAGATTCTCACAATAAACAGAAACCGACCATTCGCTTTTCTTACCTCAGTTTTCACGTGCTCTTTCCAACCTCACATCGCTTTGCAAAGTTGCGCCCAGATATTTAAACGACTTTACTGGGTCAAGCAGGAGTCTAGTAATACTGTAACCGAACATCACGGGTTTGTTGCTCCCATTCATCCACATTAACCTACATTTTTCCCCATTTAGACAGTTAGCATTATGCCATTCATTACACGAACTGGAAATTTTGTCTTAGTCGTCTTGCGCCTTTCTACAATCGGTCAACTACGCAGCTTACCGTACACTGAAGCATCATCAGCAAACAACCGCAGCTTCCTGCCCACCCCCCACCGCCAAATCATAAATGCGTATAGAGAGAAACAACGGTCCTGTCACAGTTTCCTGTGGCATTCCTAACGATACCCTAGTCTCTCATGAAGACTCCCCGTCGTGGACAACATACAGAGTTCTATTATATAAAAAGTCATCAAGTCACATTCTATATCCTATTCAAATTATGTGCATTTCCTCTGCATTTTTCTACTCCTTTCCAATCTACTCAATTTCTTTGTAACTATGTCCATTTTAGGTTTAACTGTCATCGCATCAGTCGCTGCTTTTTTTTTTTGGTCATCAGTCTTCTGACAGATATGATGCGTCCCCCACGAATTCCTCTCATGTGCTAACTTCTTCATCTCAGAGCAGCACTTACTTCCTACGTCCTCAATTATTTGCTGAATGAATTCCAACCTCTGTCTTTCTCTGTAGTTTTTGCCCTTTACAGCTCGCTGTAGTACCATGGAAGTCACTCCCTCATGTCTTAACAGATGTCCTATCATCCTGTCCCTTCTCCTTATCAGTGTTTTCCACATATTCCTTTCCTCTCCGATTCTGCGCAGAACCTCCTCATTCCTTACCTTATCAGTCCACATAATTTTAAACATTCGTCTCTAGCACCATGTCTCAAATGCTTCGATCCTCTTCTGTTCCGGTTTTCCCACAATACATGTTTAATTACCATACTGTGCTGTACTCCAGACGTACAGTCTCAGAAATTTCTTCCTCAAATTAAGGTCGATATTTGATATTAGTAGACTTCTTTTGGCCAGGAATGCCCTTTTTTCCATTGCTAGTCTGGTTTTGATGTCCTCCTTGCTCCGTCCGTCATAAGTCATTTTACTTCCTAGATAGAAGAATTCCTCGCATTTGTCAGCACTTGCCGTCTTCGCAATTGTGTGAATAATGCTTTTCCGAAAGTCAGACGGTATGTCGCCAGACTCATACATTCTACACACCATCATGAATAGGCGTTTTGTTGCCACATTCCCCAATGCTTTTAGAAATTCTCATGGAATGTTATCTATCTTTCCTTCTGCCATATTTGATCTTATGTCCTCCAAAGCTCTTTTAAATACTGGATCCCCTATCTCTTCTAAATAGGCTCCTCTTTCTCCTTCTATCACATCAGAGAAATATCCCCATTCAAGGAGGCTTTCAATGTATTCTTTCCACCTATCCGCTCTCGTTCTACATTTATCAGTGGAACTCCCGTTGCCCTCTTTATGTTATCACCATTCGTTTTACTGTGAACAGAGGTTGCTTTGACTTTCCTGTATGCTGATTCTGTTCTTCCGACAGTCATTTCTTTTTCGATGTCTTCACATTTTTCCTGCAGCCATTTTGTCTTAGCTTCCTTGCACTTTCTATTTATTTTATTCCTCAGAGACTTGTATTTCTTTTTTTTATTTCGTTCCTCAGAGACTTGTATTTCTTTTTTTCGTGAGTCTCCCGGAACCTTTTCGTACTTCCTCTTTCATCGATCAATTGAAGTATTTCTTCTGTTACCCAATGTTTTCTTAGTTGTTACCTTCATTGAACCTATGTTTTTCTTCCCAACTTCTGATAAAGCAGCTATTTTTCACTGAACTAAGCGCCATTGCTTTCATTCTTCACCATACTCTTTCAGCCAGAATCTGGTCTGCTCGATGTCTTTCTGACAAAATGTTTGAGTGCATTGCGTAAGGAATGACATGTTCCTTGCACGGTGCATCTAATGAATTTATTTAAAATCATATCTATTTAGACAGTCCACCTACATTTTTCCTGGCCCACTGAATGAGGAGCGAGGTATAGTGGAGCTCCACTTTTCTCCTCCTCCACGTCTTCTTTTTCTTCTTTTTGTCCTTCATCACTGCAATTCTGTCTCATGACGGATACACAACAATTAGGAGAATGCTCTTATCTAATAGCTGCTGCAATGCAGGAGAATCTTCAGTGTGTTTTAAGATGCAATTCAAGTGGAATTCACTTCAACTTCGCTTCAGTCATATTACAGTGAATGTGGGTTACGACGACGAAGTCACAAACTCGGCTATCTATTTCCAGATACAGCTACATGCATTGCATGCGGTCCTTCAACCTGTGGAAAAAAGAATGTGATTATTTACTTTATTCTTCTTGATTACTCTCTCTTCTTTTCTTCAGAGGCTGTTCGTTGCTGTAGCAGCGTGAAACAGATACTATTGCTTCATTTCAGTAGGTATGAAAGCATAAAGCAGAGAAAAAGAAGAAGAAGATGAAGATGATGAAGAAGATTGTAAAAATGTAGAGTCATTAAAGAAATTTATGGTCATTTTTAGCAAATCAATATCCAGAATGGATTATACTAAATACCGCAACAGATTTAGTTGAATGGCAAAAGTGTGGATTGACAATTCAGAAGTAACTGTGAAAGGAGAAAATTTAATAATTCACAACAGAAATACATGGTAACCGGAGGATTTTATAATATATGTTTAATATTAAACTCCACAAAACCAATTAGATGAGATCTTCAGTATTATGCAAAAATGCTCAGGGCTAACAATGCTCATAAGCAAAACTACCTTCACCGAATCGCTAGCATATATCGGTTTTGTCGACTTGAATAATCCAGTTGAATTGTGGAGCAATTAGTTTTCTTTCTGGCTTCAATATCAGTGGTCAATAACTCATATGATAACGCAGTAATATCTAAAGATAGGGATCTTTGACGTGTATCGATTTTTGCATGAAGTTTATGATGACCATTGAAAAGAAACTAAAAGACTCACTTGGATAACGAGAGGTTGCATGTGAGAATAGTTCATCTGTTGAAAGGTGTCCACAAAAAATACGTTCCACAATTTCGGAAAGAGTTCACGTAATTATTGCTTGGGAACTCACAGCGCGCACTGGATCTTGAGAACAGATGGCGAGGGACTCTATTAGATTTCAGAGAAAATGAAAAATTTAGGCCGAATTATAATGTCATTGTTATGGGCTTACCCACACCAAGCGTGTAAGACAGTGCTGAGCCAAGCCTCTGTCTTATCTTGCTCTCCTGGAGGAGGCTGGTGAAACCTGGCTGCTGATTTGTCACATGCTACGTGACAGTTTGGCTTTTCAGGTGTCAGTTAATCAGCATAATGTAAATGTACCACAAAACTGAGGCTGTTACCAGCCAATGAACTCCATTCAGCCCTGAGATGCAGAAAGGCAACACATATATTTGAGTTCCCTGGAATGTGCATAACTGTTCTCTGTGGATGATAATGTGGAGATACAACTAGTGCTTTCTGAGATTAAGTTTCCTTGATTATTCATATCTCAAAACATGCTTACCTCTGAATCATGCGTCTTTAAATGTGGATAACTAAATATCATGTTCGTGTCGATAAGACTAGACTTGCTGACTAATGCTCACTAATTTCATTTTCTACAAGTGCAAGTTGCTGGCACTGCATGTTTGTTTGTTATAAAAGCAGAAGGGCCACTGCAAGAAGCTTGTCATTGCTGCTGGACTGTAAGAGACGTCACCACCGTCATTTTCATTATAACTTTTTGTGCTTTTTTACAAATTTGGAAACAAAATGTAGGTTTGACCTGCAGATCTGCTTGCATGTTGCAGAACTTAAAGCATCTGGGTGAGGGCAGGAATGTAGTACACACCGAAAGGTGTTGATAAAGGGGGGCCGCTACCAAACTGCAGGATTCATCAACACCGCATTTGGAGCGACAGGGCTGGTTAAGTTGGAGTAGTGTGAAATACACTCCTGGAAATTGAAATAAGAACACCGTGAATTAATTGTCCCAGGAAGGGGAAACTTTATTGACACATTCCTGGGGTCAGATACATCACATGATCACACTGACAGAACCACAGGCACTTAGACACAGGCAACAGAGCATGCACAATGTCGGCACTAGTACAGTGTATATCCACCTTTCGCAGCAATTCAGGCTGCTATTCTCCCATGGAGACGATCGTAGAGATTCTGGATGTAGTCCTGTGGAACGGCTTGCCATGCCATTTCCACCTGGCGCCTCAGTTGGACCAGCGTTCGTGCTGGACGTGCAGACCGCGTGAGACGACGCTTCATCCAGTCCCAAACATGCTCAATGGGGGACAGATCCGGAGATCTTGCTGGCCAGGGTAGTTGACTTACACCTTCTAGAGCACGTTGGGTGGCACGGGATACATGCGGACGTGCATTGTCCTGTTGGAACAGCAAGTTCCCTTGCCGGTCTAGGAATGGTAGAACGATGGGTTCGATGACGGTTTGGATGTACCGTGCACTATTCAGTGTCCCCTCGACGATCACCAGTGGTGTACGGCCAGTGTAGGAGATCGCTCCCCACACCATGATGCCGGGTGTTGGCCCTGTGTGCCTCGGTCGTATGCAGTCCTGATTGTGGCGCTCACCTGCACGGCGCCAAACACGCATACGACCATCATTGGCACCAAGGCAGAAGCGACTCTCGTCGCTGAAGACGACACGTCTCCATTCGTCCCTCCATTCACGCCTGTCGCGACACCACTGGAGGCGGGCTGCACGATGTTGGGGCGTGAGCGGAAGACGGCCTAACGGTGTGCGGGACCGTAGCCCAGCTTCATGGAGACGGTTGCGAATGGTCCTCGCCGATACCCCAGGAGCAACAGTGTCCCTAATTTGCTGGGAAGTGGCGGTGCGGTCCCCTACGGCACTGCGTAGGATCCTACGGTCTTGGCGTGCATCCGTGCGTCGCTGCGGTCCGGTCCCAGGTCGACGGGCACGTGCACCTTCCGCCGACCACTGGCGACAACATCGATGTACTGTGGAGACCTCACGCCCCACGTGTTGAGCAATTCGGCGGTACGTCCAACTGGCCTCCCGCATGCCCACTATACGCCCTCGCTCAAAGTCCGTCAAGTGCACATACGGTTCATGTCCACGCTGTCGCGGCATGCTACCAGTGTTAAAGACTGCGATGGAGCTCCGTATGCCACGGCAAACTGGCTGACACTGACGGCGGTGGTGCACAAATGCTGCGCAGCTAGCGCCATTCGACGGCCAACACCGCGGTTCCTGGTGTGTCCGCTGTGCCGTGCGTGTGATCATTGCTTGTACAGCCCTCTCGCAGTGTCCGGAGCAAGTATGGTGGGTCTGACACACCGGTGTCAATGTGTTCTTTTTTCCATTTCCAGGAGTGTACTTCTTCTGGCAAGATTCTCAGCTATAAGCGATGGTGAACTTCACTTTATGAACATTGGCTCTGTGTACGTTATATATCGTGAATTCTTGCCACGATCATTGCCCTTAGTCTCTTGTCCTTACAAAAACCTAAGCTCGAGTGCTCGTAGCCAATTTTACACCCACTACTGTGAAACACACGCTGTATTAATAGAACGTCGTTTTGTAAATGTAACCTCTCACCAATATCCCTGGTGTTCATACTGAGCAAATTCTGTCTGCGGCGGTTAATAATAAAATCAACTCTATGTCTTGTTCACCTGGTTTACCTTTTCGTAATTTATTACATACGGAAGCATATCTATATGTGCTCCTTGCATTCGCAACGCCGGATTAGCGCCTGGTGACCAAAATTGGAACTAATTTTTTTCAGCTTAAACTGATTGCGCGTTAACGCATTAAAATATCTACCAAATTTCACTGTCACACCGTAATTACAGCCAACATTAGACCTTTGTGATTTGATGCGCTTTAATTATAACAACCCCGTATCAACGTACTTCACAATTACAGTCGTCCACTACACGTTAACTTAAATTGTAGAAAACACCAAGAGAATAACCCAAGTTTAGAGTGAAATTAACCCATCAACTGTCCGTAGAACCAGTCAGTGACGTGCCCAAGTTGAAATTCAGTAAACAGCCAACTCATCGAAGTACCGTTAAGCCTGAGTTCAGCACAGCACGATTCAAAGCATCTTCGAGCTGCCCGGTGGCGGAGTTTCATCTCTGCCTCTACGTCAGTGGCCAGTCTCGTGTGACGGCCTGCTAGTGTCTCTTACTTGCCGCCGGCAGAGTCGTTATTACAGGTCATCGGCCTCACTATCCGATGACACAATTATGGAAAAGGCCAGAATCTTCTGTTGTTAAACACAACTGTAAACAAACATACTATATATGCTTCTCAGGTTCCAGTTCTTAAAAGGTTGATAAAGGAAAGAGGAAGCACAAGAAAAAGTTATCGAAAAACCGTAACAGATACACGTGGCTGGCTGGTCACCAAATTAAAAATGGTATGCCAGCCACTCTGAACCACACTAAGAGCTCCAACTTAATAGTTCAGGTTAGTCACGACAATTCACAAAATTTTAAAATGCGTGCCACACTCGTCTCATCATCAGCTAGAATACAAGACAGATCCAAACTTAAATTATATACTGCCCTGTCATCAGAATTTAAAACAAACTCAGTTAAAATTTAATTATCGAAACGCGCGCTCCGCAAGCTGTGCAAACGGATCGGTTTTCTTACTGCAGAAAAAGCTCATTCAGTCTGAGGAATATGACGTATACGGAGATGAGTTATTGCCACATCATCTGGTAAATGAAAAGCGTACAATCTCGGACATGCAGTTACTTTTAACACAACTCACGTTATCTTCTGACACTTCCAGTCACATTGCCTCTCCGTGGCTTAGTATACTCAGGCTCAACATCTCGGAATGAGATGTAATCTCAGACACTACTACTGTTTTCATATCTAATTTGGAAAATGTATGTGCTCTGAATCATCTACTCCTTTGTTGCTCACAGGCTAGACATATTTTCTCCAGAAAACACTCCTACGTCATATTCTCTTCCTGTTCAAGACACAGTTGAACTCAGTTACTCTTTCCACGTAAGTAACAGTCAAACACTCAAACGGGCATAGAGCAGGGTCATTGGAGAGTGTTAGGACGAATCCCTCAAATCAACATCATTCGCACAATAAAAGAAAATGTTATTAAACTTTTCCAGCACTATGCACAATAACGACAGTATAATCAGTAAATTAGATTTTACAATGAAGCAAATGTGGGTAGGACTCAAACTAGACACCAGTACACTACAGTGGATGCGTAGCACTACAAGATCTGGCTAAATAGTAAAGTGACTGGTAGTCCAAGTATAATTCTTTCGGTTGAAAAGGACTGCCGTAAGTGACCACGGGTACATGAGTCTTCCTCTGGCTGCCTTCACGTCCCGGGAATTTCTTTATCGTATACCTGTCAACTTCGACTCATGCGAGCATGCTCACGCAGATGCCGGCGTCAACCTCATGGACTGAGCCAAGTCTTACTCTGAAGATGCCCGCTCAGGCTGTCCGCCAGGAATAGGTATGGAGCTCTGCTTGACAGTCGCAACCTTGCCTCTTCACAGCCAGACCATGACTCCACTTTTCGAGCCCAGCACATTTTAAAACACCCTTAACTCCTTAACTCGACACACATGTTCTCACTGATACCAAGCGCGAAACCGTTGCTTAGTAACGGTCAAAGAGCTTAACCACACATAATATCGATAGGAACTGAAAAATCTGCCTTCTTCATAAAGCAAAACCCTCCCAGAGAGTAGGGTTTACGATGGTTCTCAACTAAACGGAGGATGTTTATAATCTTACGAGGTGTCACAAAAAGAGTAATCACTTATTCTAAATTTTTTTATCAATCTTCTCTTGTTTACTGAAGTTTTTAATAAAAACTACATCTTGGCGTGTTGCCTGCCCTGGTTATATCGCTGTGCCTCTCTCCAGTGCACATGGTGAGTATTAATCTTCATGTGCCTCCAGTTATCCTGGAAGACTTCAGGGGTCTGCTGCTTTAGAAGAAGGTCGTTCAGTGACCAACAATTCGAGATCGGGAAAATGACAGAAAAGGCAAACATTAGAGCTTCCGGGGTCCATTTATGGGCCTCGTGGTGGTATTAAATGCTAAGTTTAACCAGGGAACAGACCTGTCCCACCTTGCCTAGGATCTAGAACTAAATATTGTTAGAGCAGATTTCAGTTTAGAATTCACCCCCTCAGTGAAAGAAGTAAAAAGTGCTTAAGAAGGTGCTAAAGGATGGTCGTCATATGAGATATTCCACTCCGAAACAAATTTTCTTAAGCTCCCCCGTAACGAAAAAAGTTGCACTAGAGACTTAGGCGGCCCAGGTATGGAACAGATTTTAATAAGATGCCTAAACGTCAGTCCAGCTGTTCCTCTACCCCCTCTACCCGGAGGAATCATCTACAGAAACGCGAAAAAACATCAGTGACGACGAGCACATGTTACCGTTCTGTGTACAAGGGAGACGATCTTTATAATCAATAAATACATTGTCCACCTGTCTCTCAGATAGGATAGAATGAAAAACCTTTTGTTCGAGTTAGTCACAGTAAACGTACAAGCTTCACAATGATTGACCAACGTTTTTACGTCTTTGTTCACAAACGGTCTCTCCTTAATCTTCTAGAATGTCTTATATACGGGGGCTATTCGGAAATTAAGTTCCGATAGATCGAGGAATGGAACCACTGTGGAAAGCCGATGAAACCTTGGACAGATGTTTTGGCAGTGTCTCTAGTATGTCCATAGCTCTTTTTTGAGAAATCGATTGGAAACTTTCCTCATGTCAACACGTTGTAGGTGTCGCCACCGGCGCCAACCTTGTGTGAATGCTCTGAAAAGCTAATCATTTGCATATCACAGCATCTTCTTCCTGTTGGTTAAATTTCGTGTCTGTAGCACGTCATCTTCGTGGTATTGCAATTTTAATGGCCAGTAGTGTAGAAGAACCTCCGATATTTAGAAATACATTTCTTGCCTCCTCCAAGTGTCCTGTTCTTTTCTTTTTCTTCGCCTCTCTCCCTCTCTCTCTCTCTCTTTTCTTACGGTTTCAGTCGTCTTATGTATGCTTTGTAGACTTTTAACTCTCAATAATTTGTGTGATCTTGGTTATGCCTCAACAACGTATCTGGTCATGATAAAACAGTTGTTACGGTTCGAATTTTGTCAGCGAATAACAATGTAGAATATAACATTTGTAAGTAGGCTGTTTAGGTTTTTATGTTGGTAACGCCACGTAGCGATCTGTATGAAAATCACTGGCTGTGCTGTGTGCAGTCTGTGGCTAGTTTGCATTGTTGTTGGCTATTATAGCGTTGGACAGCTGGATGTTAACAGCGCGTAGCGTTGCGCAGTTGGATATGAGCCGCCAGCAGTGGTGGATGTGGGGAGAGAGATGGCGGAATTTTGAGAGCGGACGGTCTGGACGTGTATCCATCAGAAAGAGTAAATTTGTAATATTGGATATCATGGACTGATATATATATATATATATATATATATATACTCCTAGAAATGGAAAAAAGAACACATTGACACCGGTGTGTCAGACCCACCATACTTGCTCCGGACACTGCGAGAGGGCTGTACAAGCAATGATCACACGCACGGCACAGCGGACACACCAGGAACCGCGGTGTTGGCCGTCGAATGGCGCTAGCTGCGCAGCATTTGTGCACCGCCGCCGTCAGTGTCAGCCAGTTTGCCGTGGCATACGGAGCTCCATCGCAGTCTTTAACACTGGTAGCATGCCGCGACAGCGTGGACGCGAACCGTATGTGCAGTTGACGGACATTGAGCGAGGGCGTATAGTGGGCATGCGGGAGGCCGGGTGGACGTACCGCCGAATTGCTCAACACGTGGAGCGTGAGGTCTCCACAGTACATTGATGTTGTCGCCAGTGGTCGGCCGAAGGTGCACGTGCCCATCGACGTGGGACCGGACCGCAGCGACGCACGGATGCACGCCAAGACCGTAGGATCCTACGCAGTGCCGTAGGGGACCGCACCGCCACTTCCCAGCAAATTAGGGACACTGTTGCTCCTGGGGTATCGGCGAGGACCATTCGCAACCGTCTCCATGAAGCTGGGCTACGGTCCCGCACACCGTTAGGCCGTCTTCCGCTCACGCCCCAACATCGTGCAGCCCGCCTCCAGTGGTGTCGCGACAGGCGTGAATGGAGGGACGAATGGAGACGTGTCGTCTTCAGCGATGAGGGTCGCTTCTGCCTTGGTGCCAATGATGGTCGTATGCGTGTTTGGCGCCGTGCAGGTGAGCGCCACAATCAGGACTGCATACGACCGAGGCACACAGGGCCGACACCCGGCATCATGGTGTGGGGAGCGATCTCCTACACTGGCCGTACACCACTGGTGATCGTCGAGGGGACACTGAATAGTGCACGGTACATCCAAACCGTCATCGAACCCATCGTTCTACCATTCCTAGACCGGCAAGGGAATTTGCTGTTCCAACAGGACAATGCACGTCCGCATGTATCCCGTGCCACCCAACGTGCTCTAGAAGGTGTAAGTCAACTACCCTGGCCAGCAAGATCTCCGGATCTGTCCCCCATTGAGCATGTTTGGGACTGGATGAAGCGTCGTCTCACGCGGTCTGCACGTCCAGCACGAACGCTGGTCCAACTGAGGCGCCAGGTGGAAATGGCATGGCAAGCCGTTCCACAGGACTACATCCAGCATCTCTACGATCGTCTCCATGGGAGAATAGGAGCCTGCATTGCTGCGAAAGGTGGATATACACTGTACTAGTGCCGACATTGTGCATGCTCTGTTGCCTGTGTCTATGTGCCTGTGGTTCTGTCAGTGTGATCATGTGATGTATCTGACCCCAGGAATGTGTCAATAAAGTTTCCCCTTCCTGGGACAATGAATTCACGGTGTTCTTATTTCAATTTCCAGGAGTGTATATATATATATATATATATATATATATATATATATATATATATATATATATATATATAGCTGGCAGTAGTGGCGCTCGCTGTATTGCAGTAGCTGCAGTAACGAAAATTTTTGTTTCAATTTCCTAATTTGTTCGTACTCTTCTGTGTCATTAAAGACTACCGGTCTTGTATCATTCAGATTATCATCTACCTTCATAGATAAATTATTTTGCTGATCCGAAAGTTCGACTGCTTTCTCTGATAACTCCCTAATTTCCTCCATGTGTCTTTCTGAACCAATTTTCAGAGTATCTACTGTGTCCTTTAAGTTTTGCTGAGTTTTTACAAGTAGCGTAACCGAATCGGTAGATGCAACTGAGTCAATTTTAGCCCGCAAGGTCTCATGATTTTCATGAACAATAGTTTGCAGTTCTTTTATGGCTACTTCGTAATTCTGTAAAGTATTTTTATGCCGCCAAAAAATAGGTTGAAAATGCCCACAAATTTGTATTTGTACGTCATTACAAACTTTTTGACATTTCGATTCAATGTTATGTAACTCAATAGTTAAATCGTCACGTGTTTGATCAAGCGTGGTGTCTAACTTTTGAAGATTTTGGTCCATTGTGTCTAACTTCCGAAGATTTTGTTCCATTGCGTCTAACTTTTGAAGCTTTTGCTGTGTTTGTCTCTGATTTTGTTCCATTTGTTTCTGATTTTGTTCAAGCGTTGTGTCTAACTTTTGTAACCTTTGTCCCATTTGTTACTTAACTGTAATAACAATGCACTGGTGTCTGAATCACGTTCCTCAGTGCTATTCTGCTAGTCGGTAGTGCATTTAAACCGGCAATATGCGCATTTTGAAAAGCAGGAAATGTGTCTTGACTTATTGGAGAAACCGGTGAGGACGCAAAACCTGAATCGACAGTATTTGCAAGATTGTGTCCTGTCATTTCGGATTCCTGAGGCGACCTGTTACCGACCGATCGATCGATCGATAATGCTTCCCTGTTCACTAATTGTTTCACTGTCTACACCATTATTTGCAGCCTGCTCCATTTCCTTATGCACAGTTACCAAATTACTACTTTGAAGATTAGTTAATTAATTACACGGTGGCGCTAACACACTGCTTTCGTCTTCACTGTCATTTCTTAGTTTACTTTGGAGCCTAGCATTACGCTTTTCACACGCCATTATTGTCACAATATTTCCCACGATAACACAGAAAAGCACAATTTGAAGAGCAAAATAAGAAAACACATTAGCATAGCACTGAAAATAATATCTAGTTAATTGCAATCACAGCTGCGAAATACTTGGTGCAAATCTACATGCATGCCACAACTGTTTTACTGTACAACAATGAAATACTACAACTACGAAGGAAATTCTCTCTATAATTACGGGCTAGCAATAAACAATAGCTACACTAATTACATAAACTACAAGAAAAAATCAGAAGATTCGAGTGAGGTATCCTCGGTCAAGGGTCGACATATGTAACGTCACCTTAGAAAAATTAATGAATTACTGTCCTGATAAACCACTTACATTATTTGATTTTCAAACAGCTGAGTAGAACTGAACGTACTCAGACATTACTCTCTTTACCAATTCTGATCAACACTAAACTGACACACAATATTTTCAGCGCAACGCTGTCTGACTTTTAATAATCCCTACAAAAGAATGGCCCAGGCTAACATTAACTTATACGTTTCACAAATCACTTACCTCACAAAAATCTTCGTTATTCGAACTACTGCAATACAGCGAGCGCCACTACTGCCAGCTAAATAAAAGATTCAAACTATGGAAGGCACTAACTACTGACAGGCATATTTAGCAAATGAAAGATTTTGATAGAGAACAGGTAATGTATTTACCTTAATAGTGTTCAAAAGTCATTATATATATATATATATATATATATATATATATATATATATATATATATATCAGTCCATGATATCCAATATTACGAATTTACTCTTTCTGATGGGCACACGTCCATATCGTCCGCTCTCAAAATTCCGCCATCTCTCTCCCCACATCCACCACTGCTGGCGGCTCACCTCCAACTGCGCAATGCTATGCGCTGTTAACATCCGGCTGCCCAACACTACAATAGCCAACAACAATGCAAACTAGCCACAGACTGCACACAGCACAGTCAGTGATTTTCATACAGATCGCTACGTGGCGTTACCAACATATAAACCTAAACAGCCTACTTACAAATGTTATATTCTACTTTGTTATACGCTGACAAAAGTCGAACCATAACAACTGTTTTATCATGACCAGATACGTTGTTGAGGCATAACCAAGATCACACAAATTATTGAGAGTTAAAAGTCTACAAAGCATACATAAGACGACTGAATCCGTAAGAAAAGAGAGAGGGCGAGAGAGAGAGAGAGAGAGGAGAAGAAAAAGAAGAGAACAGGACACTTGGAGGAGGCAAGAAATGTATTTCTAAACATCGGAGGTTCTTCTACACTACTGGCCATTAAAATTGCAATACCACGAAGATGACGTGCTACAGACACGAAATTTAACCAACAGGAAGAAGATGCTGTGATATGCAAATGATTAGCTTTTCCGAGCATTCACACAAGGTTGGCGCCGGTGGCGACACCTACAACGTGTTGACATGAGCTAAGTTTCCAATCGATGTCTCATACAGAAACAGCAATGACCAGCGTTGTCTGGTAAACGTTGTTGTGATGCCTCTTGTAAGGAGGCGAAATGTGTACGGTAACGTTTCCGACTTTGATAAAGGTCGGAATGTGGCCTATCGCGATTGCGGTTTATCGTATCGCGACATCTTTTCGAATGACTCCAGTTTCTGTTTACAGCATCATGATGGTCGCATCTGTGTTTGGTGACATCGCTGTGAACGCGCACTGGAAGCGTGTATTCGTCATCATCATACTGGCGTTTCGCCCGGCCTGATGGTATGGGGTGCCACTGGTTACACGTCTCGGTCACCTCTTGTTCGCATTGACGGCAATTTGAACAGTGGACGTTACATTTCAGATGTGTTACGACCCGTGGCTGTACCCTTCATTCGATCCCTGCGAAATCCTACGTTTCAGCAGGATAATGCACGACCGCATATTGCAGGTCATGGACGGGCCTTTCTGGATACAGAAAATGTTCGACTGCTGCCCTGGCCAGCACATTCTCCAGATTTCTCACCAACTGAAAACGTCTGGTCAATGGAGGCCGAGCAACTGGCTCGTCACAATACGCCAGTCTCTAGTCTTGATGAAATGTGGTATCCTGTTGAAGCTGCATTGGCAACTGTACCTGTACACGCCATCCAAGCTCTGTTTGACTCAATGCCCAGGCGTATTAAGGCCGTTATTACGGCCAGAGGTGGTTGTTCAGGGTACTGATTTCTCAGGATCTATGCACCCAAATTGCGTGAAAATGTAATCACATGTCAGTTCTAGTATAATATATTTGTCCAATGAATACCAGTTTATCATCGGCATTTCTTCTTAGTATAGTAATTTTAACGGGCAGGAGTATAATGAGGAAGTACAGAGCCATTAGAATGTGAACTACGCTGGAAATTTGAAGAAATAGTTTTATTAGGTATATCATAAATGATTTAAGGACGATGCCTTGGAAGGAGTTGCGGAATAGGTAAAATTTATGAAGGTTGACGTATATGAGTATTGCTTTAAATAAGCCGGCTGGTGGTCTGTAGACAAAAGGGTTGCAGGAGGAAGACTGATCTCACTATGCTGTTTATACAAACATAACGAGAAGAAAAATTAGGCACACATATGTTTACTTTCACGGACAGAAGGTTTTCTATAAACTTCTATCGTCTTGAAATTTTAAGTAACCTGTGAGTGGATCATTCAGTGCTTAAATAGTAGAACATTACGTGTAAAGCCCAAGTGTTAACGTCCGGAATTTCAACATAACTCAAAATGTTTCAGTTAGATTTTTTATTTTTACCTACCCACCTCCCTCCCCCCCCCCCCCCCCCTCCCCACCACCCGCTCCCGATCCCACGCCCACATGACTCCAATTCGTACGCAGTTGATAGGAACCTAAGAAAACTGCGACGAAGCGTTCAAATGTTTTCCCTTTAGAAGTGAGTGATATGACTATATGTTCACAGGAAACTGTTTGTCTACACATATTTAAAGGTTTGGAGAGTTCCGTTCTTCTAGTGAACATTTCTCACAATGCCCAATTTACTAAGATGAATATAGAGGTTTAACAGTTTATTCTCTGGAAGTTCGTGTTATTGTTGTCAAGTCGCTGTTTACAATCTCTAGAAGAGCTCTGTTTTTGGGCTTAAAATTGAATTTTAATTTTAGTGTTTTGCTCTACAGTTACATCCTATACTTTAAAATCTGGCTGACGAAGAGATTCTTTTGTATATGTTTGTTCATCAAACAGCTGTTTTAATGCATAAGGTAGGCCCGGGTAAGCAGTTTTCAGTGCTGTGATTTCTGTAATTAATGAACTTCTTTTAATAACAAATTTGTCGTGTCTATCGATATAAGATCTTGTTTGGTTAACATTTTGTTGTAACATTAAATTTGATACAGTGGTTGTTGTTGTTGCTGTTGTGGTCTTCAGTCCTGAGACTGATTTGATGCAGCCCTCCATGCTACTCTATCCTGTGAATCTTCTTCATCTCCCAGTACCTACTGCAACCTACATCCCTCTGAATCTGCTTAGTGTATTCATCTCTTGGTCTCCCTCTACGATTTGTACCCTCCACGCTGCCCTCCTACACTAAACTGGTGATCCCTTGATGCCTCAGAACATGTCCTACCAACCGATCCCTTCTTCTAGTCAAGTTGTGCCACAAACTCCTCCCTAATTCTATTCAATACCTCCTCATTAGTTATGTGATCTGCCCATCTAATCTTCAGCATTCTTCTGCAGCACCACATTTCGAAAGCTTCTATTCTCTTCTTGTCCAAACTATTTATCGTCCATGTTTCACTTCCATACATGGGTACGCTCCATACAAATACTTTCAGAAACGACTTCCAGACACTTAAATCTATACTCGATGTTAACAAATTTCTCTTCTTCAGAAACGCTTTCGTTGCCATTGTCAGTCTACATTTTATATCCTCTCTTCTTCGACCTTCATCAGTAATTTTGCTCCCCAAATAGCAAATCTCCTTTACTACTTTAAGTGTCTCATTTCCTAATCTAATTCCCTCAGCATCAGACGACTTCATTCGACTACATTCCATTATCCTCGTTTTGCTTTTGTTGATGTTCATCTTATATCCTCCTTTCAAAACACTATCCATCCGTTCAACGGCCCTTCCAAGTCCTTTGCTGTCACTGACAGAATTACAATATCATCGGCGAACCTCAAAGTTTTCATTTCTTCTCCATGGATTTTAATACCTACTCCGAAATTTTCTTTTGTTTCCTACACTGCTTGCTCAATATACAGATTGAATAACATTGGGGAGAGGCTACAACCCTGTCGCACTCCCTTCCCAACCACTGCTTCCTTTTCATGTCTCTCGACTCTTATAACTGCCAACTGGTTTCTGTACAAATTATAAATAGCCTTTCGTTCCCTGTATTTTACACCTGCCATCTTCAGAATTTGAAAGAGAGTATTCCAGTCAACATTGTCAAAAGCTTTCTCTAAGTGTACAAATGTTAGAAACGTAGGTTTGCCTTTCCTTAATCTAGCTTCTAAGATAAGTCGTAGGGTCAGTATTGTCTCACGTGTTCCAACATTGCTACGGAATCCAAACTGATCTTCCCCGAGGTCAGGTTTTACCAGTTTTTCCATTCGTCTGTACAGAATTCGCGTTATTATTTTGCAGCCGTGACTTATTAAACTGATAGTTCGGTGCTTTTCACATCTGTCAACACCTTATTTTTTTGGGATTGGAATTATTATATTCTTCTTGAAGTCTGAGGGTATTTCGCCTGCCTCATACATCTTGCTCACCTGCTGGTAGAGTTTTGTCAGGACTGGTTCTCCCAAGGCTGTCAGTAGTTGCAATGGAATGTTGCCTACCTCTGGGGCCTTGTTTCGACTTAGATCTTTCAGTGCCGTGTCGAACTCTTCACGTAGTATCGTATCTCTCATTTCATCTTCATCTACATCCTCTTCCATTTCCATAATATTGTCCTCAAGTACATCGCCCTTGTATAGACCCTCTATATACTCCTTCCACCGTTCTGCTTTCCATTCTTTGCTTAGAACTGGGTTTCCATCTGTGCTCTTCATATTCATACAAGTGGTTCTCTTTTCCCTGAAGGTCTCTTTAATTTTCCTGTAGGCAGTATCTATCTTACCCCTAGTGAGATAAGCCTCTACATCCTTACATTTGTCCTCTAGCCATCCCTGCTTAGCCAGTCTGCTCTTCATGTCGATCTCATTTTTGAGATGTTTGTATTTCTTTTTGCCTGCTTCATTTACTGCATTTTTATATTTTCTCCTTTCATCAATTAAATTCAATATATCTTTTGTTACCCAAGGATTTCTACTAGCCCTCGTCTTTTTACCTACTTGATCCTCTGCTGCCTTCACTACTTCATCCCTAAAAGCTACCCATACTTCTTCTGCTGTATTTCTTTCCCCCATTCATGTCAATTGTTCCCTTATGCTCTCCCTAAAACTCTGTACAACCTCTGGATCTTTCAGTTTATCCAGGTCCCATCTTCTTAAATTCCCACCTTTTTGCAGTTTCTTCAGTTTTAATCTACAGTTCATAACCAATAGATTGTGGTCAGAGTCCATATCTGCCCCTGAAAATGTCTTACAATTTAAAACCTGGTTCCTAAATCTCTGTCTTACCATTATATAATCTATCAGAAACCTGTCAGTGGTTGTTAGATTTGTTAATTAAGAGAGTGTCTGATTACAGAATTCGTCACGTTTAGCTGACGGTCGATTTGTGATTTCATTTTATATAGTGGACATCTATGTCATTCATCTTGTTTGGATAACATTTTATTTAATTGAGTTGAAAATTGATGGAAACTTTTATTCACATTATAGATCAGTTGAGACGACGTTTCAGTCACAACTATTCGGTCACATCCGATAAATTGTGAGTTATTGTGGTATTTGTATAACGCACGGGGCTGGGGGTTAGATGAACTTCTTGCTCTGTGTGATTGATTCAGTTTCATGAGGTGAGGGTTCATCATTTGCTACATCAGTAAATTCGCTATCTCGGTTTAACTGCCATTTTAGACGTCTCTTATTTTCACCATAACATGTAAGGGAATTGAAACCACGTATATAAATTCACGTAAAACTAATAACATTGACACATAAACAGCAACATTGTTTACCAAGACCTTTAAACTTCGAGGTGCTGGCAAGCCACGTTTTCACTACTTCCTACGCGGTATCGGACAAGGTGGCTCAGTGGTTAGCACACTGCACTCGCATTCGGGAGGACGACGGTTCAATCCCGCGTCCGGCCTTCCTGATTTAGGTTTTCCGTGATTTCTCTAAATCGCTCCAGGCAAATACTGGGATGGTTCCCTTGAAAGGGCACGGACGACTTCCTTCCCCGTCCTTTCCTAATCCGATGAGACCGATGACCTCGCTGTTTGGACTCTTCCCCCAGAAAATCCAATACAATCTTACGCGATCGCAGGCTCGAATCCTGCCTCGGGCATGGATAAGTGTGATGTCCTTATGTTAATTAGGTTTAAGTAGTTCTAAGTTCTAGGGGACTGATGACCACAGCAGTTAAGTCCCATAGTGCTCAGAGCCATTTGACTACTTCTTACCGCTGGTTTCAATTTGATTTATATTAACTTACAACGGTAGTAACCAAGTTCGTATAATACAGTTTTTGCTGTTGTATCAACATATAATACCCTGGGTGATAAAAGATCTTTTGAGACATTCCCCGAGGAGCGAAAATAAAGGCTCATATAGACAGGGAATATATTACTTTCATTGAATTTTATTTTACATATAGTGTACTAATGTATGTATGACTAATTTCGGTGCGACTAATTGATATTGTGGTGAACGGCTTATACCGAGTGCGAGAATCGGACGTTCCGTGCTATGAACGCATCTCTGTGTCTTACCGAACCAAAAATTTTGTTTGGGGGACTCTTTGTGAAGGAGAAATCGGACGTGTGAGAGGAGGACGGAGATTGTATTGTTGTGAGACGCCATTACGGTACATAGTAAATGTTCATATAGTTTTCTTGCACAAACAAATCAAATAACTAACATCAAGTACTCAAGGTGTGTATATCTCCATACTGAAATTAGTCAATTATCACGGTACATATATTACGAGACGTAGATCACTCGGAGGGAAGTTTTTAACGATAGTTCGAACCTGCATTTTCCACGGTCAGAATTCGTCGAAAGATTATCTCCGAATTAAGACACTTTAACTTGCTAAATTGTTGGACTTATCATCCAGACTCATCAAACAACATAGCACACAGTTGTGCCGAACGATCTGCGTAGGGAGTAAATGTTTTAGAGACTTCAGGTGGAACAGATAACGTCGAGGAATTTCCGCGATATCGCCGCTGCGGAATACATCTATTGCTCTCCTGTGGTATTTAAAACGAATTATCTATATTTTCCGGGTTTTCAGGAGAGTAAAGGTAAAAGGAAATAAGGAACTAACCTAAACTAACTAAAACAAATAACTAATCCAAAAATTGAAAATAACAGCATCCATAAAGAATATCTATTTATAATAATAAATAAATAAAGAATATATTTAATTAACTAACCAATAATAATATATTAAAAAGAGTATAACTTTAGCAACAGTGTAAACGAAAGTTGGATGCTGTGTTTCTACGTCTGAAAGACTATGTCTATTCAAATGTTAGGCCAGTCGTAGAAAAGCGGCACTAGTATCGCTGCCATAAGGCTGCATGTCAGGTTTGCTTTATATCATGACTGGCAAAGTGTTACTCGCGAGACATTGCCCTCTACCAACTATACTCTGACGACCTCACGGCCTGGCTGCAGCCTTCGGTTCCTTTATTTATCAGCAATCGAGTGGAGCAGCGTCTCTTCGACTTAGAAGGGACGTGGTTGTTTCATTAATTCGATTCCTCTTTGCGTCCTGATCAGAGTTACTCTCCTTTATATTGCGCTATCATTCATTTTTTCACGGTGTTTATTGCTGTGCCTATCTTTTTACTTTTGGTTCTCGTCGTTCCTGTGTGATTTTAGTGTTAAGGATGCCGGATAGACAGAATACCGAAAAGCGTATTTTTCTTTAGGATTGGGGGATTAAGTACTTTTTTGTACACAGTTCCGACCATAAACTTCAGTGTCTACAATGTAAAAGAGCTTAAGTCAAAATGAAGACATTAACATTGCTTGACATTACTCTCCGCTCCATGAATAAATGCACATGCGTAACTCTCATGACGAACGATGACCTTTGGTCGATAACTTTGAAAAAGAGTTACAAGAGTTGCCTGAATCATCAAATCTTAAGGAAAGGGGTTTAACTGCATGGTATGTCGTATGCTTAAAATCGGCAAAAGCTAGGAAATGCTTTAGTGGTGGCATACTTGCGGAATAATCTGCAATAGAAATGGAAAATAGATTTGGTTTCGATTGTGTCCCCGCACCTTTTAAAACACCTGCTTTGCGACTTGAATTGAATTCTTGATATTAAACATAACATAAAAAACAACACTGTAATGGCAGACTGTGATATATTATTTCTCTTTTTGTTTTTTTTTTGTGGGGGCGGGAGGGGGGGACGGGAATACTGATCGATCTTATCAACTAATTTTTTATTTTCGCTTAAGAGAGGACGACTTTTCAGAACTGAAAATTTACACAGTTTAGTTCCGTGCTCAGGACAAAAGATTTGGACAAAGTGCGCTGCAAAATTGGTGGTTTTAGAAAAATACTTTTCAATATGTAGCCGTGGTGTATGACGGTGGTCGGCTGCGAAAAGAGTTGCGTTGGTCAATTAGGAAAAGACGGATTAGTTTAATTTTTCATTGCAGTACTCATCAGGAAGCACCATGTGAGAAAAGATTGATGCCGGCTGCGAAAGATGTAAAGAAAATTACGGCTAAAATGCGCAGTAGAAATCGACCACTATCTCATCGAAACAATTTTTGAAAGAAGTTGATGCAGAATACAGAGACATATTGCTTCATTCTGAAATATTTGCTTGAGAGCAGGAAAATGTTTAACTCGTTTTTTTGCACCTAAAATATAACTTTTCAAGTTTTTGAATAGAGGGGTAAAATCGAATAAGACGAAGGATTCACTTATCAGAATAAGCATTTCTAACAGATTTTACAATAAATTTAAATATTGTAATTTACATTTACGTTGACAAGGAAGCAACACACAATTTGTGATGTGTTATGGATGTTAATGGAACCCAACGTGAAGTCTGAAATGCAACTAAGCAACGGAAATTTGTATTATTTCGCAAGTTCCTGTGATATGAAATAAAAAGTCAAATGTTTAAGCTTTACTACCGTTGTTGGCGAAGTCTCCAATGAGTTTCATATTCGCGCTAAGCATTTTAAATGTATGCAGCCGGCTATCACTTTGTTTAACAATCCACTGAATATTAATATTAGAAGTGTTGGAAAAATCAGAACGGGAACAGATGCCTAAATTTTTTAATTACACCACTTCACTTTTAAAATACTTTTCTGGCTCAACATACGTTTGTGAAAGTATATTTTCTTTGGTGAAGTACATTAAATCCGCTCAGAGTAACGCTGTGTCAAATGAGTCGCTGGAACATGAACTCGTTTGGCTACAACGCCAATTGAAATTGAATTGCTTAACTAGTCAGGACCACATTAAATAAATCTAACATAAATATTTAAATATCTCAGTAATGCAAGTACAAAAGTTTGAGACAAAGAACTAAATAAAACTCAACGTTTTAGTAATGTACGTGTTTCGGCGTTTGCTTTTAGGAAGCTGGTATTAATTCAGCCAACTATCCACGACGACTGACCAAGGAGCGAATGACAGTCGTCCTGCATGGCTGAGTCAGGGCTGTAATATCACCGCAGGAGTCGATTTGGAGCGGGAAGCACTCGCTGGAGGGGAATATGTCGCTAGCCATGCTTTGCCATGTCTACTTTGCATACACGCTGTATGGGTCGTCAGCATGAGTCACCTTTGAGATCGGACGTGGTGAGTTGATATTAGATAAGAATGGCTTTACGGCGACAAAGAAGCTATTATTAACTCCCCACCGAGTTTGAACCAGATCGTGTAATAGGGCTACGAGAAGCTGGATGTTCCTTTCACGGTAATGCGGAAAGCCTTGGTAGAAATGTAGCCACTGGATATGACTAGTGGCAGCAGTGGTCACTGGAACGTACGGTCGCAAGAAGACCGGGCTCCGATCGGCCACGTGTCACTACCGAGTGGGAAGACCATCGTGTCCGGTGTATGGCTCTGGCGCATCGTACTGCATCTGCAGCAGCATTTTGAGAAGCAGTTGGCACCTTTGTGACACAACGAATCATTACAAATCGGTTACTTCAAGGACAGGTCCGACGCAGTCGCCCTGTAGCGTGCATTCCAATGACACCAAACCACCGCCATTTACATCAGTGGTGTCAAGCCAGAGCTCTCTGGAGGGCCAAGCTATCTCTGCCTTGATGCCAGTGACGGCCGTGTTTTGGTTTGGGAGGTTAGTTCAGGGCTTGCAGCCAAACTGCCTACGTGTTAGACACACTGAACCTACATGTGGCGTCTGGGATGCGATTTCGAATGGCCGCAGGACCACTTCTCTGGTTACCCTAGGCCCCCTGACTACAAATATGTACGTTACTCTGATGATTCAACCTGTTGTGCTGCCATTCATGAAAAGGATTCCAACGCGTGTTTTCCAGCATCTTACAGCTCGCCCACAAACCGCTGCCTCATAAACCACCGTTGTAACCCAACATGTTCTACAGACTGACGACATGTCAAGTTGGCATGCTCAATCACCAGGTCTGTCTCTAATCGAGCACATATGGGACATCATAGGACACCTCCCACGTCATTCACAAACAGTATTTACAGTCTCCGTGTTGACCGACCAAGTGAAGCATGCATGGAAGTCTATCTCAGAAACTGACATTCGGCACCTGTATAACATAGTGCATGCATGTTTACATGCGTGCATTCAACATTCTGGTGTTTACAATGGTTATTAATGTATCAACAATTCACACTGGCTAAGGCTTATCTCGCGCTTACATTGATCTGTGATTTTGCAATGATAATCTCTTAAATATGTTACGAAGGCAAAAGTATTCCTTAAGTTTCATTGCTCTACATTAATAATTTTTTTGTTGCTGCAACTTTTTTCTGTCAGTTTAGTTACTGCCTAACGTAATTACATTTCGATAATATAGGAACATAAAGGCTATCAGCGAAGTAAAGAAGAGAGAATTCGGTATGGCAAAGCTTTTTTCCCTGTCTTCTTTCCTCCTCCACATGCCACTGCTCCACGGTCACAGAATAAACATGACCTACAATCTCCAAGTTTCGTAAAGCTCTAAAACCTCGTCAGTGACCTCCATACCTCTATTTCCAAATCAAGTGCAAACAGCATACACGACGACTTGCAATTGAGTTACATATGTCACTGCGACTTCGTTTTATCAATTCCGTTTGTACCTGTGTTAACGATGTGTGACTGCTGATGCATGAAAGAGACATAAAAGTCTCTATTGGTAGCCAAATACAGACAGAGGTACTTCTTACCACGTAAAATATTTATTAGCAATCCGTAACAGGCTCACGAATATTGTGCAGAAAGGAAACAACAAAGCGTTTCTCCTATGGCTGAAGTATTATGTGAAAAAGAGACGTTTTGAGTGTTGCAGAGCTTCATGCTTGACTCTTCTACTACAACAAATAACCCCAATAACCCGAACATTAAGTAGGCTACAGTGCCTTTATTATTTCTTACTTGTCGTCTTCATAAAATTAATTCCCATCGAGTGATATGTTTAAATGAATTAAATAGACGGAGTGGCACTGGCTTATGTCACTCTTTATCTCTGTGGAGCATGAAGTAATACTAATAATGAGCCCGCGATAAGCATTCGCTGTTCTGATACTACCAGAAAACAAAACCGATTTTAAGCTAATATGGACTGTGCTTATTGTGAGCAGACAGTGTGAACTGGTGGCGTTTTGATCTAAAATATCAGTGGCACGGAGACGGCCTTCAGACTGCTACTTAAGCAGTTTTGACGTTTGGGCATCTAGGGCGAGAGCTGCAAGATATCTGGTGTCGTTGGAATCCCCCGACATGTCCGTTATCCCAGCTTACAAAATGTAACATCAGTATGTTCACCGGTGAGTGCTCCGTCCTAAAAGATCTGTAGATCAGCACGCTAATGCAATACTATCTCTTCTCAAACCGTAGCAGCTGGGGAATCAAAGGGACCATGTACTACAATGTTCCTGGGTGCCGTAAGTGTTGCCATCGCAGATATTCATAGGTTCTTGCAGAATGTCTACGAAGACCTGGCAGTGAACAAAAGCATTGTGAGTCATTGGGCGCGGCGTCTATCATCATCGCAAACCTGTCCGATCTCCAGCATGCCGGCAGGCCGCACTTAGCTGAGACTCCACGAATTTTGGAACATGAGTACATTCTCATTCCAGGTGACTGAGGGATTACTATCAAACACCTCGCTGCTCACCTACACCTCTCTGCTGGATACTTTCTTCCACCATCTGGGTTGCTGCAAGGTGCGTGCCCGCAGGGATCTTCGTCGTCCAAAAGAAGACTAAGAGCAACAAAGGATCATCTGTGTGGCCCAATGAAGGACACAGAACGCGGGAGGCAGTACATGGATGATCGGGGCGTTACTGATACAGCAAGACGTTGGTTCCGACCTCCACCAGTAGAGTGATTCATAGGGGGATACAGTCCTTCCCAGTGGTGTGAGACCATCGCATTGAAGAAAGATTATCTTCGAAAATAGAATTTTGCAGCCTAAAGAGTGAGAAATAGTGTGGCGCATTGGAACCCTAAATAAAGCCAACCTGCTTTCACAAAAAAAAACTATATACCATTACTTGTTAAATGTCCCTGGTAACTTCTTACACACCATCAGCAGATATGTAAAGGGCTATTTACATTTCTTTGTGACGGTATAATGGCTATCAGAGTGCATCAGTGTTGCTGAGTTCAGCGTTGTTACCGGCGTCGTAGGGTTTACAAAGGGAGTAAACCGCAGCAGCTGTTAAATGATCACTGTACTGAATGTGGAGATGCTGCTTACAGGAGTGAGACAGCGTTGTCAACACTTGACAGTGTCTGAATAGTGCTTCATTTATGCGTCTTCATTAGGCCAGCTGGTCGTGTCATGCTGTATCAGGATGTATGGGACATTCTGATTTTACAGTGGCCCGATATAGGATCGCGTGGGAAAATCAGGGCACGGATACTCAGCGACAAGATTCCGGTCGACCATATTTGTCCACCACAAGTGGGGATCACCAAATTGTACACCAAGCACATTAAAACACATACACATCTGTGTCTGCCATCCGACAACACAAAATGGTGCCCTTGCAACGTACTGTGTCATCCTGAACGCTTTGTTCGGAGACTAGCAGCAGCTGAACTGATTTACCGTCTGATGTGTTGCCTGCCTCGGTAACACAATACAACCGGCTGCGTTTGGAGTGGTGCCGTGACTGGAAACCGCACGCTGTTGATGAATCGCGTCTCAGTGTGTTCAGATATGAAATGCGGTTCTGCACTGCCCCAGATGAACATCATTGGCGACTCAGGCTCCAGTTCTTGGCAGACATACATCTACAAAGTGGTAAGTTAAGTGCTTACGTTTTTCTCTTAATTTTCATAGACGTTTTCCTGTTTAAGATGTTTAAGCTCGAATATTTTGTGTGTACTGTGCGGCTGGTCCCGGCGGAGGTCTGTGGAAAGATCTATGCAACAAGCATAATACAGTACCATCACCAGCATAACGTAACAAAAGATCGGGCACAGAACACGAGATAATTCAGGTCCTACGTAAAGCCTTCCGTTCAGTCAGTTGTTGACCAGTCTGGAGCGGCAGCAAAAGATAGAAAATGAAATCTGAAGTATTAAATTCCGCGTTAAAAAACCGTTCACGCAGAAAAATCTTACAAACATAGCGTCGTTTGGCCATCGAACCGACTCCCGTGTGGACGACACAGTAGTAAGCATCCCTGGCTTAGAGAAAGAACTGGAAGAGTCGGAAGTAAGTCATCAGGTCCAGATTAAATCTTAATTCGGTTTTACAAAGAGTACTCTACGCCATAGGTTCCTTACCTAGCTCGCGTCTACGGCGAATCTCTTGCCCACCGCAAAGTCTCAAGCGACTGGAAAAAATTGCAGGTGACTCATTTATGAAGGATGAACATTAATATAACCGACAACCTGCAGCAACTGATTCCTGGCAGGAAATGGAGAAAGAAAGCTTCTATTAACATGAATCCGGAAATGCAACGCTGCCACGATAGATGGCTCTGACGAATAACAGTTCCCCTGACCACGTGCCGTGTCTTCCTCGCGTGCTGCAGCTGGGCGATTGACGTAGTGTAGTGTAAGCAGCAGAATGGTCCGGTATTCATGTGGGGATCAAGCGGAGATGGTGCGTGTACGGCCAAGGAGGTGGAAAGGTTCGAGAGGCAGCACAGACATACCAAAACAAGTGCCCTCACAGTCACCAATAACACCACATAGCATTTCAAGCCCTTTTTGGGCGTTTGTGTGAGCATGGGTCCCGTCAGACAGATCAACGTACAGAGAGGCGGTGGACAGCGCGTACACCTGATTTGTAGGACCGTGTTCTACAGGATATTGAGGCGAAACCTAGCGCAAGCTTCAGCAAGTGGTGCGCCAACATGGTGTGTAAAACATGGTGTGCCAACATGGCGTGCGTCAATCAATGATGCAACGTGTGAACGCGTGCGTTGTATCCCATGGACACCACTTTGAACATCAGTTGTGACGTGGATGCGATGCAGCTCTGTACTGAGTTCAGGGACGATTTCTTGTCATTGCACGCTCACCATTTCCGGACAGGAGTCCATGGACCTTTTTTCCTCCATTTCCAGCAACGAATCCGCTCCTCCAGTTTTTCGGTTTTATTAATGTTCACCCTGTATAAGAAGGGCAAAAGAACTTACCGGCAAAATCACACACAAATATCCCTAACATCGGTTTTCTGCAGAATCCTTGAACATATTCTCAGTTCCAATATAATAAATTTTCTTGAGACCGAGAAGTTGATGTCTTCCAATAAGTAAGTATCTCTTTAGAGAGCAACAGTTTTGAGAAATTCAGCTTGCTCTTTTCTCGCATGATATACTGTGAACGAAAAGGACAACGGTCAGATTCCATATTTCTAGATTGTCGGAAAGCATTTGACACGGTGTCCCATTGCAGACTGTTATCGAAGGTAGCAGCATATGGAGTACGTTTACGAATAAGTGAGTAGCTCACAAACTTCTTCGTTACAAAATCCAGCACGTAGACACAGATGGAAAACCGCTACTATTCTTTATATACACAAATGATTTGCAGTCAGGGTGGGCAACAATCTCTGGTTCTTTCCTGATGATGCTGTGGTTTGCGGCAAGGTGTCGAAGTTGAGTAACTGTAGGACGATACAATATAACGTAGACAAAATATCTAGTTGGTGCGATGGATGGCCGGTAGCTCTAAAAGTAGAATAACGTACGTTAATGCGGATGACATGAATAACAAACCCCTAACTTCCGGATTCAGCTTTAGTAGTGTCCTTTACGACTCAGTCACGTCGTTTAAATATCTGGGTGTAGCGTTGCAAAGCGATATGAAACGGAACTAGCATGTGAGGATTGTGGTAGGGAAGGCGAAAGGTCGACTTGGGGTTATTAGGAGAATTTAAGGAAGGTTTGGTTCCTCTGTAAGGACATCGGTATATTGGACGCCAGTGCGACCTGTTCTTGAGTACTGCTCAAGTGTATTAAATCTGTACCAGGTCGGATTAAAGAAAGACGTCGAAGCAGTTCTGAGACGGACTGCTAGATCTGTTACCAGTATGTTCTAACAACATGCACGTATTACGGAGATGCTTCGGGAACTCAAACTTTAATCCATGGAGGAGAGGACGTTCTTTCCGAGGAACACTGCTGAGAAACTTTAGAGGACCGACATTTGAAGCTGACTGCAAAGCGATTCTAATGCCTGTATCATACATTGCGCTTAGCTTCACGAAGATAAGATACGAGAAATTACGACTCATACGGAAGCTTATAGACAATCAATTTACCTTCACTGTATTTAGGAGTAGAACAGAAAAGAAAATGGGTGGTAGTGGTATAGTGTACCTTTTGCCACGTATTGTATGGAGGCTTACCGGGTATCGATGTAGATGTAGAACTTTAGAGAGGTTCCATTCTTCCACTGCTTTGTTGAATCTCAGTGATGTACTTCATTTTGTCATCGTTTGGGAACCCTGAGAGGGACTGGCGAAAGGCTGACGGACCAACAGCGCGTCACGCCTGCCCCGCGTCTTCATGTGTTACCTCCGAGGCGACAGTACATTCATGCCTATTTTCAATAGGACAATGCTCGCCCACACATGGCATCCGTCTCTATTAGCTTTCTGCATATAGGAGCATAACATTAAGTGGAAGGGCTGGGGGTGAGGAGGTAGGCGTAATACAACAGTTCTCAGCATAACTTTATTGTAGCTAATCATCCAGTAGAATATACTGATACTCTTAAAAACAAAATTTTAAAAAGAACACGAAATAACTGATTTGAAACACTATGTCAAAGAAACTTTACAATGAAACGTTTAATTTAATTTAATGTTGGCCGTGAAAAACTTTACAACATGCGCTCGTCCTATCAAAATTACTGCAGTTCCTCATTCGTCTATCTTTGATAAGTACAAACAGTTACAAAACAAATCACAACTATCAGATTTTGTCTTTGGAAGGGACACGAAAATAATCATCTGAATACAGTACATATGAGTAGCATCACATGTTCTCGGTCTCCCCCTCCCGCAGAGTTCTCTTAGATAAACATACGCCACAGCTGAGCCACATGGAACACTCTAACTCAAAAAGGTTAATGATCGGTATTATCCGCGGTGTCACCGATACCGACCAAAGCCATCTTCTGTCCGGAACACGTCGTGTAGCTGGTTGACGCAATAGGGGCCCCGGTCTTCCGTCTCGCTCCCTGGTTGCAACCGTTCTCCATGTAGCTGCCTCCGATCGTCCATTTTGACAGTTGGCAGAGGGCGACACCTGAGTAGCGCTGGTCGCGCCACACTGTAGTACCGTCGCGGGAAGGATGCGAGCGGCATTCAAAGGCATCGGACGTCTGGCTATGATACCATCGGCACAATGCTGAGGTAATCCCGTGGTCACCAAAATCCTCAAAATCTCCGAATTTTTCATGATACCACGATCGTACACTCCGAGGAGCCACCAACACCAGCCACAGGGGGCACAAATTTTGAAGATGGCTGGCAGATGAGCCGAAATCGGTTAATAAACAAATGTTACTGCGATCTCGACTCTTCATTTTAAATATACACATCCCAAAAAAAAATTTCACTACTACTCCCAGAACTCCTGAGATAGACGTTGACTGTGGATATTGTATCACAGACACAGTCCCTTTGACTGTTCAGAGATGTGACTAAACCAGGCCAAAGACGTATGAAACCATGCATGAGCAGCGCCTATTAGACGGAAGATGTCCAAGAGCCGATCAGTTCCAGTCATTCCACCAGAAAGGAGGTACACGGCTCCTGTTGTCTGTAGGTCAGTACCGAGGATCGATCGCGTCCGCATTGTTACTTTGCGCTAGGAAGGGCTCTCAACAAGGGAAGTGTCAAGGCGTCTCGGAGTGAACCAAAGCGATGTTGTTCTGACATGGAGTAGATATAGAGAGATAGGAACCGTCGATGACACGCCTAGCTCAGGCCGCCCAAGGACTACTACTGCAGTGGATGACCGCTACCTACGGATTATGGCTCGAAGGAAACCTGACAGCAACGCCACACTGTTAATTAATGCTTTTCGTACAGCCACAGGACGTCCTGTTACGACCCAAACTGTGCGCAATAGGCTGCATGATGCGCAACTTTACTGCCGACGTCCATGGTGAGCTCCATCTTTGCAACCACGACACCAGTCAGAGCAGTACAGATGGGCCCAACAACATGCCGAATGGACCGCTCAAGATTGGCATCACGTACTCTTCACCGATGAGTGTCACATATGCCTTCAACCAGACAATAGACGGACACGTGTTTGGAATCAACCTGGTCAGGGTGAACACCTTAGACACACTGTCCTGCGAGTGCATCTATGTGGAGGTTCCCTGCTGTTTTGGGGTGGCATTATGTGGGGCCGACGTACGTCTCTGGTGGCCATGGAATGCGCCGTAACAGCTGTACGATACGTGAACGGCATTCTCCGACCGATGGTGCAACCATATCGGCAGCATTTTGACTAGGCAATCGTCTTCATGGGCGACAACTCGCGCCCCTTTAGTGCACATCTTGTGAATGGCTTCATTCAGGATGACGACATCGCTCGACTAGTGTGACCAGCATGTTCTCCAGACATGAACCCTATCGAACATTCCTGGGATGGATTGAAAAAGGCTGTTTATGGACGACGTGACCCACCAACCACTCTACATCTACATCTACATTTTTACTCCGCAAGCCACCCAACGGTGTGTGGCGGAGGGCACTTTACGTGCCACTGTCATTACCTCCCTTTCCTGTTCCAGTCGCGTATGGTACGCGGGAAGAACGACTGCCGGAAAGCCTCCGTGCGCGCTCGAATCTCTCTAATTTTACATTCTTGATCTCCTCGGGAGGTATAAGTAGGGGGAAGCAATATATTCGATATCTCATCCAGAAACGCACCCTCTCGAAACCTAGACAGCAAGCTACACCGCGATACAGAGCGCCTCTCTTGCAGAGTCTGCCACTTGAGTTTGCTAAACATCTCCGTAGCGCTATCACGCTTTCCAAATAATCCTATGACGAATCGCACCGCTCTTCTTTGGATCTTCTCTATCTCCTCCGTCAATCCGACCTGGTACGGATCCCACACTGATAAGCAATACTCAAGTATAGGTCAAACGAGAGTTTTGGAAGTCACCTCCTTTGTTGATGGACTACATTTTCGACGCCGAATTGCCGTTGAGGAGTGCGACCATCTGGATCAACAGTAAATTGATGAACTTGTGGATAGTATGCCACGACGAATATAGGCACGCATCAATGCAAGAAGACGTGTGACTGGGTTTAGAGATACTGGTGTGTACAGCAATCTGGACAACCGCCTATGAAGATCTCGCTGAATGTTGGTAAAACATGCAAAGTGTGTTTTTCATGAGCAATAAATATGGCGGAAATGATGTTTATGGTGATCTCTATTCCAGTTTTCTGTACAGGTACCGGAACTCTCGGAACCGACGAGATGCAACACATTTCTTGATGTGTGTAGAATCAGGTCGCTGCTCTCCATGGAGTATACTGTCCAAATTTACGAAATCCTCACATCTGTATCTGACAGAATTTGTCTGAGGCCAGATGGGATATTACCACACCGAGCATATGACTGATCACTTACAAGAGCTGTAGGCATCTCGCCTCCGGTGAGAACAGAAAGTCTTTATGACACCCTTCCCAGCCGAAACGCTGCATACATACAGTCTAGAGGGGGCACGACATCATACTGATAAATGGAATTATAAAGCCAAGTTCTATGTACATTTCACTCAATCACTGATACTACATCACAGACGCACTCAACCAGTGAAATTTGGTTTTGTTTCCTCCTCTCCTTTTGGGTGCTTCACTTGCTTTGTCTCACACGACATATAACTGGTGTACCACTTAAGAAAAGTCACGAACATTTTTGTATTGTTTCAGCAGATACTTGCAATTACGTTTTTGTAGTGTGCAGTTGTGTAGTGTGTAAAACAAATATTACCATAAATTGATTCATGCGACACTCAGTATGTATGCAAACCATCGATTTGATTCCAGTCACTTAGGAAATAGTGTTAACAGGGGGACTGCTCTATCGAATATGGGAACGTAAAGTACCGATTTAAGAAACATTTTGTTTGTAACTGCTCACAAATCGACGATTTCTGCCAATGGAAGAAAGACGTGACTCCAGTAACAAATTAACAAGTAATTGCTGAAACACCAAAGAAAATGCGCCTAACTATTCTTAGGAGGGACACCCTGTATACGTAGGGACTTCAGAAAGTATGTTACTCATACTCTGCCAAGAAAGGAGCATTGAGCAACAACAGTGAAACTTTGTCAGAATAGAGTACGTGTTCCGGGTTTACTGGAGACGCTGTTCTGCTGCGCTCGAATAACAGGTGCAGTATAGTGTTGGACTGTAATTACGCGACAGCTGAAAACATACTTCGAAGCTGCGGTACTTGGTACAGTACGATTCCTTTGTGTAAAGAGTTTAAATTGCGTCCAGTTTCTCCGTGAAATTCAGGAGCTATATAGAGCTAATGCCGTTTCGTGTAAAACTGCAGTGAAACTGTTGCTACAATTTCACCAAGGCTACACAGTCGTGGGTAATGCTGATCGGCAAAGAAGGCCATCTACATCGGCCACAAAGTGAAATTCCCAGGAGATCGAGGGAGAATGTCGGGGACGATACTGATTTTTCCAACGATGAAGACGTTCACGCAGCGGTTCTCGAATGGTACCGACACCGAAGCGGAATCATCTCGCCAGGGAACTGATCGATCGGTAGATGTTGGAAAATTGTCATGTATCCGTGTCACTTTCAAGTGTAGTACAGCATTTAATAAAAGTCACTTGGCCTGCGGTAATAATGTGTAGCTTACTTTTTCAAGCCGATTATATTTTCAGATGGTGGTTCCACACAAACCTTATACATCTGAAAAGCTGTTAGTAAAATACTTTATTTATACAGCCGGTTTCTGTCGTCTGACCGCCATCAGAGCAGTTTAGGTCAAATATTAAATCGTTATCTTTAGGTGATAAAACATGAATAAGACACCGTTATCATGTGGTAATATACATTACAATATCAACATACAGAAACTGTGTTTGGAGCTGTGCATGTTGTGTGAAACTTGAAAGGGGACAGTGCTATTTGCCACGACGATTCTCAGGTAGTTTTGGCCATTATTGGGAATGAAGTTCCGAATTTGATAAATGTACTCAACCTCTGTAATATTATATTCTTTGGTCAGAGAGGTTACTTCTTATGAGGAGAGTGGCAGATTCAGTACGTGTTAGACAGTCTGGCAGTGTACTTGGTTTGAAATGGATGGAAGCTGACCTGCTATGAGGTGGAGACAGTATAATTTTTAAAAAAATAAACGCCTTCCGAACACGCCTTGAAGATCCAACGGTACCGATCGGCCGCCCTGCCATTCTCAGCTCTTAGACATCGCGGGATGCAGATACGAGGTAACATATCGTCAGCACACAAGTCTCCCAGATGTAGTCAGTTTTACTGGTTGGTAGTGCTACTTGTCAGTCAAGCAGCAACTCAACTGACCTTATATGGACTGAGTGCATTATGCTTGCCAACACAGACCCAGACGGCGACTCACACAAAAGTTAGCCAAGCACGATAACACTTAACTTCGGTGATCTGACGGGAACCTGTGTCACGACTGTGACAAGGCTGTTGGCGGCAGCGTTATTAATAAAAATATTTTGTAAGAATATGTTTTTAAGGGATGCTAATGGTGAGACTATGTATTAGCGGAAGAATGATAAAACCTACTGTTAAGGTAATCCATTTCGATATATATATATATATATATATATATATATATATATATATATATGTGTGTGTGTGTGTGTGTGTGTGTGTGTGTGTGTTTATAACTGTGCAGTTACTTATTCTTAGAACATTGCTTACAATTGAAGTTCGCAGTAAAAAATTCAAAATTCAACATAAGGTTTTGTCTTATAGTTGAAACAAGTGTCAAAGAAAGTAATTGTACACAGGAGAGTTATTAATAAATAGTTTGCTAACTTATCTAGGTGTGAAAACTTCATGTCACGCAGCAGTAGCCGACCGAGGCAGACGCAGCAACAGCGAAGTAACCGCTTTTGTGACATTTACGAGTTCCTAACGAGGAGCGAATTTTATTATATCATCTGTTTGCTTTAATAGTTAAGTTTCTCGAGTTTCTACGTATAATTTTGATATCAGAAAATGTTTTCCAGTTTTCGTTTGCGTCGGAAAGTAAACCGATTTTGTGACATATTACAAGTTCCTAATCAGGGGTGAATACTTTAGTTTCACCTGAGTGCTTCGGTAGTTAGGTTTTTGAATATCTGCGTATTATTGGACACAGTTCCTGCGCTTTCATCAGCGTCTACAGTAGAGTTGCACATCACGTGACGATAGTCCGTTTATCTGCATAGTTTCGTTTTCCACGGTCTTTAATATGGGCATGTACTGCGATTGTTGTGTGCAGATGCGAGCCGAGTTAGTGAAACTTCGCTCTCAGCCTCAGGCTGTGATTGCTTCGGTTACACAGCTTGAGGCTGCAGTGGAGGGGCACCACTGTTGTGGGCCGGCCGTGGGGATCCTCCGATCGGTTCTCACTGGTGGCCCACCCAGTTACTGCTCGCACCGAGGCTGACCCCTTTCCTGTGGTCGCATGGGAGGTCGCCCGGGGCAAAGGAGGTGGCGAAAGACTTCCCAGCCTGCCGTACGTAAGGCCTCAGCGGTTTGTCCGACAAACAGGTTCCTGGTGCAGTCTGTGGCTGACACTATCGCTGAGCCAGATGCTGCCGCCTGTCCTGTTTCAGAGGAAACCACTCATCCTGCAAGATCCGGGCAATTACAGAGGGTGGGATAATTGGTAGTTGGGAGCTCCAACGTTAGGCGCGTTATAGGGCTCCTTCGGGACTTGGCTGACAAGAAGGGTAAGATAACCAATGTGAGCTCCGTGTGCATAAAGGGTGGAGTCATTCCAGATGTGGAAAGGGTCCTCCCGTATGCCATGAAGAGCATAGATGGTTGCTCACGTCATCAGCACCAATGATGTGTGTCACTTTGGATCAGAAGAGATACTCTCTGGTTTCGAGCGGCTAACAGAAATAGTAAGGTCTGCCAGTCTTGCTTGCAAGATGAAAGCGGAGCTGACCACTTGGCTACATAGTCAACAGGACCGACAGAGGACTTCTGGTACAGAGCCAAGTAGAGGATCTGAATCAGAGGCTATAACGGTTCTGCGATCGTGTAGGCTGCATATTCCTCGACTTGCGGCAAAGGGTGGTTGGGTTTCAGATTCCGCTGAGTAGGTCAGGTTTCCCCTATACGCAGGAGGCCACAATATGGGTAGCAGGGACTGTGTTGGGTGGGCTGGGAGGTTTTTTAGGTTAGAGGGTCTCGGGAAAACACAAGAAGGGCTTCAGTCACAATGTGTGCATGCTGAACACAGGAAGAACGTAGATAAAGGAACCATTGGTGTAACAGTTGTAATCTGTCGTAGCTGAGTTGGTAAAGTACCTGAGCTCCAAGCGTTAATAGAAAGCACTGATGCTCAACCCGTTATAGGTACTGAAAGCTGGCTAAAGCCGGATATAAGCTCAGCCGAAATTTATGCGAAGAATTTAACGGTGTTCCGAAAGGATAGGCTAAACACTGTTTGCAGTAGCGTGTTTGTTGCTGTTAGAAGTAGTTGAGCCTGTAGCGAAGCAACTGAAATCACTTAATAAAATAAAGTGTTCTGGTCCAGACTGTATAGCAATTAGATTACTTTCGGAGAATGCTGTTGCATTTGCTGCATACCTAGCAGTCACGTACAACCGTTCGCTCGACGAAAGAATCGTACCCAAAGACCGTAAGTTGCACAGCTCACACCAATATTCAAGACAGATAGTAGGAGTACTCCACTAAATTACAGGCCCATATCGTTAACGTTGATGTGCAGCAGGGTTTTGGAACATATATTGTGTTCGAACATTATGAATTACCTCGAAGGAAACGGTCTATTACCGCTACGGTCGCAGGTTCGAATCCTGCCCATGGCATGGATGAGTGTGATGTCCTTAAGTTAGTTAGGTTTAAGTAGTTCTAAGTTCTAGGGACTGATGACCATAGATGTTAAGTGCCATAGTGCTCAGAGCCATTTGAACCATTATTTGAAACGGTCTATTGACACACAGTCAACATGGGTTTAGAAAACATCGTTGCTGTGAAACACAAATAGCTTTATATTCAAAAGAAGTGTTTAGTGCTATTGACAAGGGATTTCAGATCGATTCCGTATTTATGGATATCCGGAAGGCTTTGGACACTGTACCACAGAAGCAGCTCGTAGTGAAATTGCGTGCTTATTTAATATCGTCTCAGTTATGTGACTGGATTTGTTATTTCCTGTCAGAGAGGTCACAGTTCGTAGCAATTGACTGAAAGTCATCGAGTGAAACAGAAGTGACTTCTGGCATTCCCCAAGGCAGTTTTATAGGCCCCTTACTCTTTCTTATCTATATAAACGATTTGGGAGACAATCTAAGCAGCCGTCTTCCGTTGTTTGCAGATGACGCTGTCGTTTATCGACTAATAGAGTCATCAGAAGATCAAAACAAACTGAAAAACGATTTAGAAGATATGTCTAAATGGTGCAAAAAGTGGCAGTTCATCCTAAATGACGAAATGTGTGAGATGATCCACATGGGGGCTAAAAGGAACTCGTAAAACTTCGGTTACACGATAAATCAGTCTAATCTAAAAGCCATAAACTGAACTAAATACCTCGGTATTACGATTACGGGCAACTTAAATTGGAAGGAACACATAGAAAATGTTGTGGGGAAGGCTAGCCAAAGACTTGTCCGTCCTCTTTAGAATACTGCTGCGCGGTGTGGGATCCTTACCAGATAAGACTGACGGAGTACATCAAAAAAGATTAAAGAAAAGCAGCACGTTTTGTATAATCGCAAAATATTGGACGGAGTGTCACAGAAATGATACAGAATCTGGGCTGGACATCGTTAAAAGAAAAACGTTTTTCGTTGCGTCGGAATCTTCTCACAAAATTCCAATCACCGAATTTCTCCTCCCAATGCGAAAATGTTTTGTTGATACCGACCTACATAGGGAATAACGATCACCTCGATAAAATAATGGAAATCAGATCTCATACGGAAAGTCATAGGAGTTCATTCTTTCCGCGCGCTATACGATATTGGAATAATAGAGAATTGTGAATGTGGTTCGATGAACCCTCAGCCAGGCACTTAAATGTGATTTGCAGAGTATCCATGTTGATGCAGATGTAGACGTAAGAGTTTTATTGTTGTCATGGCTTAATGAGCATGGCTAAACTTGAAGTCTTTGTTCTGTTTCATGAGTCGTTAAGAATATTTCATTATTTTCGTTTATTTTCATGACAGTTTGCAAACTCGCATTGCACATCACGAGTTCTCTACTGAGAAATTTTTTTTATGAAAATTAATAAGGTACCGCCTTGCATTGCACATCGCAAGTATGGAAAAGGAAATTTGATTTTTGACAGTTGCGTTATTGCTCCGAATAGCAATATCTCAGATTGAAACTCAGATTGGAATGTATACCGCAGAGACAGGCTGAACGGTGAAGAGGGAGACGTGTTTATAACGATAAGAAGTGCAATAGTATCGAAGGAAATTGACGACGGAGATCCGAAATGTGAAATAATTTGGGTGAAGGTCACGGTTAAAGCAGGCTCAGACGTGGTAATTGGATGTCTCTATAGGTCCCCAGTCTCAGTAGCTGTTGTGGCTGAGCACCTGAAGGATAATTTGGAAAATATTTCGAGTAGATTTCCCCACTATGTTAAAGTTCTGGGTGGAGATTTTAATTTGCCGGATAAAGACTGAGACTCAAAGGTTCATAACGGGTGGCAGGGACAAAGAATCCAGTGAAATTTTTTTTTAATGCTTTATCTGAAAACTACCTTGAGCAGTTAAACAGAGAACCGACTCGTGGCGATAACATATTAGACCTTCTGGTGACAAACAGACCCGAACTATTTGAAACAGTTAACGCAGAACAGGGAATCGGCGATCATAAAGCGGTTACTGCATCGATGATTTTAGTCGTAAATAGAAATATTAAAAAAGGTAGGAAGATTTTTCTGTTTAGCAAAAGTGACAAAAAGCAGATTACAGAGTACCTGACGTCTCAACACAAAAGTTTTGTCTCAAGTACAGATAGTCGTACAATATGCGTAAGATGAGTATGTGCCAAGCAAGATCGTAAGAGATGGAAAAGAGCCAATGTGGTACAACAACCGAGTTAGAAAACTGCTGAAGAAGCAAAGGGAACTTCACAGCAAACATAAACATAGCCAAATCTTTGCAGACAAACAAAATTTACGCGAAGCGAAATGTAGTGTGAGGAGGGCTATGCGAGAGGCGTTCAACGAATTCGAAAGTAAAGTTCTATGTACTGACTTGGCAGAAAATCCTAAGAAATTTTGGTCTTATGTCAAAGCGGTAGGTGGATCAAAACAAAATGTCCAGACACTCTGTGAGCAAAATGGTACTGAAACAGAGGATGACAGACTAAAGGCCGAAATACTAAATGTCTTTTTCCAAAGCTGATTCACAGAGGAAAACTGCACTGTAGTTCCTTCTCTAGATTGTCGCACAGATGACAAAATGGTAGATATCGAAATAGACGACAGAGGGGTAGAGAAACAATTAAAATCGCTCAAAAGAGGAAAGGCCGCTGGACCTGATGAGATACACAATTCGATTTTACACAGAGTACGAGAAGGAACTTGCCCCCCTTCTTGCAGCGGTGTACCGTAGGTCTCTAGAAGAGCGTAGCGTTCCAAAGGATTGGTAGAGGACACAGGTCATCCCCGTTTTCAAGAAGGGACGTCGAACCGATGTGCAGAACTATAGACCTATATCTCCAACGTCGATCAGTTGTAGAATTTTGGAACACGTATTATGTTCGAGTATAATGACTTTTCTGGACACTAGAAATCTAATCCGTAGGAATCAGCATGGGTTTCGAAAAAGAAGGTCGTGTGAAACCCAGCTCGCGCTATTCGTCCACGAGACTCAGAGGGCCATAGACACGGGTTCCCAGGTAGATGCCGTGTTTCTTGACTTCCGCAAGGCGTTCGATACAGTTCCCCACAGTCGTTTAATGATCAAAGTAAGGGCATATGGATTATCAGACCAATTGTGTGATTGGATTGAAGAGTTCCTAGATAACAGAACGCAGAATGTCATTCTCAATGGAGAGAAGTCTTCCGAAGTAGGAATGATTTCATGTGTGCCGCAGGGGAGTGTCATTGGACCGTTGCTATTCACAATATACATAAATGACCTTGTGGATGACATCGGAAGTTCACTGAGGCTTTTTGCAGATGATGCTGTGATGTATCGAGAGGTTGTAACAAAGGAAAATTGTACTGAAATGCTCCCTCCTACGTATATCTCGCGAAGAGACCATGAGGATAAAATCAGCGAGATTAGAGCCCACACAGAAGCATACCGATAATCCTTCTTTCCACGAACAATACGAGACTGGAATAGAAAGGAGAACCGATAGAGGTAATCAGGGTACCCTCCGCCACACACCGTCAGGTGGCTTGCGGAGTATGGATGTAGATGTAGATATGAACATGTTGCTGAACAGACGAATGTTTTGTGCACGCAGATAGGCCAATCCATTTAACTACTATCAAAATTCATGTCCACCGTAAAGTACTGAGATTGCCAGAGCGTATTTGTGAAAATAATATCGTATAGCTTCAGAGGCCTAATATCGGTAAAAGATATCAGTTAAGTGTTATCTTGCGAATTTTCAAGCAGTATTATCAGAAAGTCAAATGTGTTAATTTTTATGTTCATTTTCTTGAATCAATTTGCTTTCGTGTTAAAGGGAATACATAAATTTAATTGAAAATGGATTTCTTTCTCGGAAACGAATTGTTTGATGCTGTGGCTGATCTGGATTCCTCATCATGTAGCGTTAGCTCCACATATTCTGCGTTCCAAATTAATTTCACATAGATCTGTAGCCCTGGGATGAAATTTACATATTTCGATACCAAAATAAGTCTTGCAAATTTCTCAGATTCCAACCTCACAATTACAAAGATGAGTTTAGTAGTATAATATGAAACTTCCTAACTGTAATTGGCATTAAGGGTGTGAACAGATTAATGCCATACAGTTCCCTTATATACATATACAGGCTGGTCAGAAGCAGTCTGATAACCTTGTCACGGTGTTGTAGGCTAATTTGTGCCGAAAAATAATGGTCAAGGAAAAAAATGTATATGTTACACAATTTCATATTTAATTAGCCTTGACGCTAGCTAATCAGGAAATCGTGTGTGCAAATTCAAGCAGCCAGAGACAGTGTCGGCTAACAAGTTCGTTGTTTGGTTTCTTCAAACAGAACTTATCTTAAACTCATCCCATCCAAAAAATGGAACATTGTAACTGGTACCGTACATTTCAACAAGTGGTAACTTAAATTTGTGCAACGACCTGACTGACTAAGGTAAATGCTAGTTAAATTGAAATTGGAGCACTGAATCTAATTTTTTCTTAACAGTTATTTTTCAGCACAACCTTCTTCTGCAACACCGTTACAGGCTTTTCAGATTATTTCTGACCCCCCTGAAGATATACAGGTGTAAAGTGGCAGCATCAATGAATTTGAATTTCGCACCTTACATGAGAGATTTAATATGTTGTAACAAGTAGACGAATATGTCACCAGACAAACTTCAGCGATAATGAGCAGAATTGCCTACCAAAAAGCTCAGTATGTAATGCAAAGGGATGACACTCATTTCGATGGTATTAACACACTGAACCCAAACCTGCATGTCAATGAGCAAAAGGTGAAAAAAGCTGTTGGAGGAAATATTTTAGTTTGCAGGCAAATGCGAGTGGTGCCATCACAATCAGAGTACAATGGAACACTACTGAGAAGGGGTTGGTGAGGGGCAGCGAGAGGGACAATGAACGTGCCAGGGATACATCAAGGGGAGTAGGTAGTGACGCAGCGCTGCTTGCTACGGAGAAAATCTTTCGAAAACTGCCTTGGGGAATTTAGAGATGAATGCAAACACACCAGCAAGGCAGTTGATCATGTGAAATGCCTGTGGTACACTTGTGATGTACGTGTGTAACTTTCAGCCGTCAGGAGTTGACACAAAATGTCCGACTGGCTGAAATAAGCTACGATGTAGTAAAAGTGGCGGTATTTCAACGGATTTTAATGGTAGGCGCTTTGAGATTGGCAGGGGTAGTTTACACAAGATGAAAGGAACGCTCCCTAGGTCGGAAAGAGTCATGATGTGAAGTACAAAAATACACAGGTGAGGGACAGTTTTCTACGAAAGACATTATACCGAAATGTCGGGGACTCTCCTCTGAACCAGCATCAAGTGTACAATAGGACGCATCATGCTCTGTACAACGCCATAAGAGGAATTTTGTGTGAACACTGCGTTCAGTTTGGCTGACACTCTGCTAGAAATTAGCTGAAGAGTACTTGAGCTCCGATAGCGGAGAAACGAATCAGCCATAGAGTTAATTGTTCTTGTGAGAAGTGAGAGGGCATTGAAGTTTACATGCTACACCATCGATGCACGTGTATGTCGCCATATTTTCCATACTAGGGATGAGTGCACTTTTCTCGCCTAAAGAGAAATATAGGACAGTTTCAGCTGATAAAATCAGTAATGAGTTTGATTAGCTTTTTATAGGATTTTCAGAGGGCGAGAGCAGCCATGCAGCCAACAGCACATCACAGCTAAAAGTTAATTGCCTCTGGCAGACTCCTAAACTTGTTGGTTCACCAGCTTCCGTCCACTGTGAACTCGAGCAACCTTGAGGAATCTTTTGCTCATCTTGTCACAAAAACTAACCATCGTCTGTGGACTTGATTGTCATCCTAAATAGTACCAAACTTAGAACCGGATTCATATGATTTGTCGTAATATTGGTCAACTTCATTGTTTAGTAGTAA
Source organism: Schistocerca piceifrons (assembly GCF_021461385.2). Taxonomy (NCBI): domain Eukaryota; kingdom Metazoa; phylum Arthropoda; class Insecta; order Orthoptera; family Acrididae; genus Schistocerca; species Schistocerca piceifrons. The sequence goes on along the minus strand of NC_060140.1, from coordinate 592,715,966 downwards.
GAGTAGTTTTCTAGAGAACCTTGTACTTAAATTTGATATTGTTGTGTTCAGGGTTATTCCTACTAAATAGGACATATGCATTACATTGACAACTGTGCAGTAAGTGTCATGTTACAATCCATGTAAAGTCATGCACCTCTTTGACAATAATTCTGAAATTAAACAAATTATGTACAGCTAAACACTGATGTGCTCAGTCATAGAATAAGGCCTCACTCCTAACCAGAGTCATTTATTCTATAGATGCTAATACACTCAGAGGGTGTTTCTGTTGATGTGTGACAAATGTGAAAAGGAGTGGAGTGTCAGATAATGACGTCGCAGGTCAGGATGGCAATTGGTCTGCCAGGATGGCAGTTAGTCTAATTAGAAATTAATTAAAAGTTTGTATTGAAAAAAAATTTCTTTTAAAAACAAAAAGTGAGACGTTTACTCAGTGTAAGTGTCTGCGTAGTGGTCAGAGTACTGTAAATGTGTGATCCACAGAATAGGAAAGGTTGTATTGACGAGTAAAGAAAAATGTTTGTGTTTTGGGTAAAAGTAGCTTGTGCATGACTTTTCTAGTGCGGGCGAAGATATTGACTACGTTGCTGAGTTGGTTCGAGTACCCACAATATGTGAACAGCGTTGCTAATGATATGTTAAAGGCATAAGAGACTTTCTTTGATATTTTGGAGACGTGTCAGGTCATATAGCTTCATGTTGACTAGAGCTCAGGTTCCCGCAAATCGTGCAAGACAGAGGTCAGTTAGACGCTGTGAGATGGCGGAAGGATGTAGATCATCGCATATAGGGCAAACTGAAGATCTTAATAGGATAGAAATTGACGTACAGCAAAATGTACCGAATGTAAGTCACGAAACCGAACGAAGTGACAATGCAGAGGGAATGGTGGCTGTTTCGCGATCGGTTTCTCAGGCTGAGACCGCATAAAACCGAGCAGATGACAGATCTAGTGGTTGGGAAGCAGAATCAGAGGATTTGAAACTACGGTACATTGAACCAAATGTTGTAATTCTGAATCAAACTGGACAGTTTCCTACGGAAAGAATGTGTGTCAGTGCTTCAGCGCTTTGTACAGAAGTAGGTGAGATGTTACATGAAAGACGCGAATGGCAAAATTTACACCAAATGGTGACAAATGGCGATGGCGAAGAGTCTGATGGTATATTCGAAATATTGAAACAACTCACTATTGTTGTCAAGCAAACTAATGCAGGGTTAGCAGGTTTAGAAACAGAAACATGCAGGGTTATCGGCCACAAATGCTGCTTTAAGTGGTCTCAAAATTGAAAACAATGCTGGGTTCGAAAAAGTCCGCAAAGATCAGCAAATGTTGCGAACGGAAGTCAATTAACAGTTTATTGAAATCCGGAAAGAAGCTAGATACTCGCGCGAACTAATTAAGTCGTTTATGGACGGTCAGAAATAGGTGCGTACTGACATTGACCAGGTGCAGGACGCAGAGCCTAATATCGACCAAAGAGTTGATAATTTAGCACGTAAGGCGTCTTGTAAGGCGCAACAAATTGTGGAAGAACTCAATGTCATAAAACGTGTCACGCGAGCTGAGTTAAATAGATTCGACACACGCACCGTAAACATTGTCTCGAAAATTAAGCAGCTCTATGAACAGCTTCGTACAGACCTGAAGCAGTGTATTGAGAACCGTGCAGAAAGCAGTAGTGAGGCAATGGAATCGGTGATATCATCTGACATAGTGCTAGAAAAAAAATCCAGAGGTAACCAAGTCTGTTATGCAATCTTCCGTCTCAGTTGGCGAGATACAAAAAAGTCATGAGATTCCACTTGTATAACAGGAGCAAATGATAGGAGTACAGTCGAGACAGGTGAGCGAAGCAGGTAACGTGCGTTCACAGCAGACAATGGTGCGAGAAGCGCGCGCATACCAACAGAGCAGCAGCCGACCCTCCGAACGTACGCGAATGACCCGATAACAGAGCAGTTTACTGCCCCACACGTATCACACTCTGAATTTACGAGTTACAGTACAACAGGTCATATACCGCAGGCGAATATGAAACAAGTACAAAGACAAAACACTGATCCAGTAACGGGAAATTTAAACGTATCTTCCAGTCCAATACACGAGGAACGGTACTATTTAGATAATTGCGCATCACTGCTTAGATGCGATGCTAGAAGGGACTCAAATATATTGTCTCAGGATCCAAATGTGGTAGTACGAATAAAGGAAAACATGACGCAATTGAAGTGAACGGAAAATGTTGCGAAAACAAAAACGGCATATGGTGCAACAGAAAAATATGACAATGGTCATTTCATGACAAACAGAAAATTCCAACATTACAAAGAAAAAGGGAACAGTTTTCACCCCCACACGTTAATACCTCAATTACCAATCGGTTTACCAGAACATTGGCCCCTTAGACATGAACTTGCTTACATTTGTGGTCATATGGAAGGCACAATAGCGGAAACATTGCGAAGAGTCGCTGCAAACTGTCAGTCGTATGAACAATGTAAGTCTGTATTCTTGGAGCGATACTGGTCGGTGGAAACCCAAAATAGGATAAAATATGAATTGTTACAGAAGTAGTCATTTGAAAATTCGGGAGAAATGAAGCCAGTCAGATTTTTTGAAGAAATGACGAAAAAGAATCAGTGTTTAGACATACTATACAGTGATGGGGAATAGATACGTATGTGCACAATGAAGTTACCCTTGCGTTATCAGCAGTCGTTGGTTGTCGTAGCTAGACATAATATACGGGCATTTTTGGGACGTTAAGAGAACTTGAATTCATCTTCAGTGAGGATGACGCGAAGAAACAACGTGCTGTGAGAGAAGCCAATGGTAGGGGAATAATAGAAACAGATTGGGCTTGAATAATGTTCACAATGGCAATAGTAATGTTGGGAAAGGTAATCGTTTTGGAAACAATAGTAATCGCCCATAGAATAACAGCTATGGTCCTGACAATTCAAACAGTAACAACGATTTTGGTGAACCGCGGAATTACAATATTGGCTTTGGTTCCAGAAATTATGGTGGTAACTACAATTCGCAATATGATCACCAAGCAAAGGAAGCAGGAAGGTTTACAGGGTTTGCACCACAAAAACCAAATTATTCGGGTGGAACTGGAATGCCTAGAACCCAGAAAGGTAGGGAGAATTAGAGTTCAGCAGTACAACACACGCGAAATGAACCGATACAGGAAGTTGAGTTGAGGCCACGAAAGCCTGATAAAAAACAGAATTGACGAGATGGGTGGTACGAAGACCAGTCACAAGAGATTCATTCGCCAAATGAAGTTGATTTTATAATTAAATGTGTAAATGGACTTAACTTTGATCAACAAGATTCTGAAATAGGTTTACGTGGTGATCAGATACAAATGCCAGCATGTTGGGAGACAGCTGACTGGGAATCGTCTGATGATGAGGAACAAGAGCTGTTAACAGTTAATGTAGGCAGCTGTACAAAAACTAATGATGACCAAACTGTGGAGGGTGTAGTTCATTCATACAAAACCGAGAGAGACATGCTATGCCAAGACGATAATGCACCCTAGGCAACACCAGTATTGATACCGAAGTCAGATATTGTATGAGGGGCATAATTACAAAAACCAATACCTGAATGCTAAAAGTATTGACCTGGCCGTTGAGACTCTGGGAGGGAGGTCCCGACTGCATGGAGGGTGGCCGAGAACCTCCCATTTGCATTTCTACAGGAGTGCCATATGAGGTTTTGCATTGTCTTGGAGCAGAATGACCCCACCGGTGAGATTGCATGGTAGTTTTTATTTGATCGTTTGGTGAAGTGTGGTCAAGGTTTGCGAGTAACGCAGGGCATTCACTATTGTCCCTGTGGTTACGCCATTTTTGGTCCCCTTAAAAATGCTCTGAGAACCAAACGATTCATCTCGGACGACGACGTCTAACTGTACGTGCGGAACTAGTTAACATCGCATCCTCGGGAATTTCATGAGACAGCCATTCACCGCCTTGTGTCACAGTGGGACAAGTGTCCCAACAGTCAGGTTCAATACTTCTAACATACAGGTACTGGTTTCTGTAATTATGTCTCCGGCACCTTTCTCTTTGAAGGCACCTTATATATAGGACAGGGACTCATCCAGAAAATAATTAAATTACAGCCAGTACCAGGAGTACAACATCAACATCTAGTAAAATTGGCACTGAGCAATTTGAAGACTGCGGCGTTAAACAGAAAGGACCGGGCGGACAAAACGGCTACCTCACGAGTGTTTTCACTTGCACAAAAAGTGCTGGTGAAAACCCACCATCTCTCTAGCAAGGAAAATCACCAAAGCTATAAGTTCTTTTCAGTATATAAAGGCCCTATGGAAGTAAGTAAAGTGTTTCATGATAATGCTGTGGAACTGATTAACCGAAAACCATGAAAATCATTGGGCTTGTACCACGTAAGTTACTTGAAGTTGTATAAAGGGTAAAACAAGAATTATTAACTCCACGAGAAAAATGGGACGTATGAAATATCCACATTCCAATAAGAGCAAAATCTAGAAGTCAAAGGGTAGGGAAGCTAAGAAAATGAATACAAATATTTTTTTAAATTTGTACCTATCTCAATAAAGTACGATAACTTTCTTGGTAGGTCAAAAGGCTAGTTGTGAAGGAAGAACAATAAAGTAAGAACTAAAGTAACTCTTCTGCAGAGGAAATGTGTTATGGGGAATGAGAAAAAATAAAGGAGAAAGATAGAGATCAACATTTGAATAGTTTGACGAAATAGTAGTTAATTCTCTCTTAAGATTCAGTGTAAAGTATAAAGAAGTTTATTTTTATGGACGAAAGGAAATCAAGAATTAGGAAGGAAGTAAAGAGTTAGTCCAGATGGAGATATTCATTTGTGGTTTGTTCCGTCGCGGACAGTGAACATTTTGTTGAGAAGATATTTTGGGGTTAAATGAGAAGCATTTATAATCTGTGTAAGGTACCACAAGTTGATATTAATAGGAGGTGTGAGAGAAATAGATTTAAAAGATTGTTAGGGGATAAGAAGTAAGAGAGAGAACTGAATTATTAAGTAAAGCAAGAAACATTTTGTGGAAGGATGTAGACAGAAGGATGTGAGTTCTACACATAGATGATTTCAATAAGGAGTATGATGATGTGAGGAAGTAATATAAAAGTTTACTGTTAAAAAGAAGGATATAGGGGATTTTTTTTTTGGTCAATCAGTCTACTGACTGGATTGATGCGGCCCTCCACGAATTCCTTTCCTGTGCTAACCTCTTCATCTCAGAGTAGCACTTGCAACCTACGACCTCAACTATTTGCTTGACGTATTCCAATCTCTGTCTTCCTCTACAGTTTTTGCCCTCTACAGCTCCCTCTAGTATCATGGAAGTCGTTCCCTCATGTCTTAGCAGATGTCCTATCATCCTGTCCCTTCTCCTTATCAGTGTTTTCCGCATATTCCTTTCCTCTCCGATTCTGCATAGAACCTCCTCATTCCTTACCTTGTCAGTCCATCTAATTTTCAACATTCGTCTACAGCACCACATCTCAAATGCTTCGATTCTCTTCTGTTCCGGTTTTCCCACAGTCCATGTTTCACTACCATACAATGCTGTACTCCAGACGTACATCCTCAGAAATTTGTTCCTCAAATTAAGGCCGGTATTTGATATTAGTAGACTTCTCTTGGCCAGAGATGCCTTTTTTACCATAGCGAGTCTGCTTTTGATGTCCTCCTTGCTCCGTCCGTCATTGGTTATTTTACTGCCTAGGTAGCAGAATTCCTTAACTTCATTGACTTCGTGACCATCAATCCTGATGTTAAGTTTCTCGCTGTTCTCATTTCTACTACTTCTCATTACCTTCGTCATTCTCCGATTTACTCTCAAACCATACTGTGTACTCATTAGACTGTTCATTCCGTTCAGCAGATCATTTAATTCTTCTTCACTTTCACTCAGGATAGCAATGTCATCAGCGAATCGTATCATTGATATCCTTTCACCTTGTAGTTTAATTCCACTCCTGAACCTTTCTTTTATTTCCATCATTGCTTCCTCGATGTACAGATTGTAGAGCAGGGGCGAAAGGCTACAGCCTTGTCTTACACCCTTCTTAATACGAGCACTTCGTTCTTGATAGTCCACTCTTATTATTCCCTCTTGGTTGTTGTACATATTGTATACGACCCGTCTCTCCCTATACCTTACCCCCATTTTTTTCAGAATCTGGAAGAGCTTGCACATTTAAATTGTCGAACGCTTTTTCCAGGTCGACAAATCCTATGAAAGTGTCTTGATGTTTCTTTAACCTTGCTTCCATTATTAGCCGTAACGTCAGAATTGCCTCCCTCGTCCCTTTACTTTTCCTAAAGCCTAACTGATCTTCACCTAGCGCATTCTCAATTTTCTTTTCCACTCTTCTGTATATTATTCTTGTAAGCAGCTTCGATGCATGAGCTGTAAAGCTGATTGTGCGACAATTCTTGCACTTGTCAGCTCTTGCCGTCTTTGGAATTGTGTGGATGATGCTTTTCCGAAAATAATGTGGTATATCGCCAGACTCATATATTCTACACACCAACGTGAATAGTCGTTTGTTGCCACTTCCCCCAATGATTTTAGGGATAACTAAAAAAAAGTACAAGCTCTAAAATCTTGGAATTGGATAGTAGAGAAAGTTTTAAAAGGACACAAGAATTGGAGAGATATTGTATTTTGAAGTTCTTTTACAGCTTATGGCGAAAAGAAGAGATTGCACGGAAAAAGACGCTGGAGGCGGTGTGAAGGTGCGAAGTTGCGAAGTTTTCATAATAATATGAAGTATCTGTAGTTACAACAAAAGAAAAAGGACTTACTAACAAACTAACCTTCGTCACCATCAATCCTGAGGAACAACCTGATACAATAAAGGATACACAGCGATTTGAAAAAAAAATCATAAGAACAGATTATACAATAACGAGGTTAAGCAGGTCTTAAATGCTAATTCCCGGTTCAGAGAAGAACGAAGGCACAGGTGAGAAGACAGCATGATGCAACAAGAAAAGAAGATTCAACGCAGAGAATGAGGAAGAAAGAAGACCTGGACCAGAAGAAATCAAGAAACCCCTTCCCATATAAAACCATTCATGCATCTACCTACCAACAGAGAACGTAATTGCTGTTCCAGCAATACAAATGTCCCGTATTCCTTATGACAGATTGCAACACTTTCAAATGTGACGCCTAGAGATAGGAGATGACTATTCGTATGGAAAACAGGAGACAAATTAACCAACGATGGATTGGCATAAAGATTCGAGGATTGACGAAGAATATAAGTTTTATGCTGCTAATAATAGATCTCTAATATAATTTCGCCATGGATACATGCAGAATGGAACAAAGGCAACCAAGCATTCACAATACACTCCAACCTTCTGCAATCTTTCTCTCTGCCGGCCGCCATTCCATGCTCAGAGGAGACATGTCGAGGCGCATGAAGATGAGGATGATGACTTCAATGACCAACGTTGAAATTATATGAGAAAAGACTCTTTGACAGACAAACAACTGACACGAGAGGCACTCTGATTGTGTACCGTTCTACCGTATCCACTCTGTTTGCAACTACACTTCTAGAAAATATAAACAAAGGCCACACGACAGACCAGCGTGTTGCATTTACACTGAAACACATCAGCAGAGGTTGGTAGTCACATAGTCGGAATTATCTCGCGAACGATTCTTTCGTGGACCTACGTTTACTGCGAAGTTTTTCTTTCTAGCAACGTGTACTTTCAATTGTATTCGTCTATGCCAGTACTTATGACACACTGTGTCCATAGAGATATACATGAACGTCTCCTTAGGGTCAATATTTAATTTACCGCCGAAATAGCAGTTACTTCATCTGCACAACTTTAGGAACAGGAAATTGGCTAAAACCAGATGTGATTGGCAACAAAAACCTCTATTAGGATTGGAACATGTATCTTTAGGACAGGCTAAAGGGCGTATTTATTGTCTTCTAAAATTCTGATGCTTCTGGTGATCTTATTATAGTTTTCAAACTCGAAACAATTTGTGTCAAGTTAACCGTCAAATTTTGGTCAGACATAATAATGGTATACCATTATAGAACACTTGTCTCAGGAGCTGCAGCAGCAGAACATGGAGAACATCATTACTAAGTCTCATGCTCTTGTAACAGGAGATAATTTTAACTTACAAACAACAGAAAGAGAGAGTCAGGGAGCTGAACCTGGTGCAAGAGACTAGGATTCGTTTGAGATTGTTCAGATGATTTGTATTAAAATAAATTCGAGGAAGAACTGACTAGCGAGGGCAACGTCTTAGATCCCTTAACTCTTGTCTCCGATCTTTTTCGTGGAGGATGGCGTGAACTCAAGCGCCGGCACGCCAGTCGGGAACGATAGAGAGGGCTGTGAAGAAGACGTCAGCCAACTGCACGCTGACCGACTCCTCTCCAGGACGACAACGCGACAGCAGCAGCCTACGTGCGAAGAGACTGACCGCGGCCCGGTTCTACAGAAGTTTCAGGACCAGCGACCTGAATACAAGCATTCACGGCTGATTACTTTGCTCCTTTATTTTATGTAGCTCAAACTTGGAATTGTTATACTGGAGAGATTGGTTATTTTGCATGTCACCCTTTGCTTGCGACACATCTGTTGTAATTTTCAAAGTTAAATATTATCATTTACCTTTAGTAATAAAATTCATTAGTACGATTTGCTTGAAGTGTTGTCTAACGACCCGAGAAAGCACATTCTCCTAGACAGCCTATATGTTGACGACTAGGCGGGATTCAACATACTTCATTTACATAAATGTAGACAGAAACGTGGTCTAGAATTTGACTGATGAATCGAAACCAACAAAAGCCGATCTCCATCTCAACAGTTCCTACTGTGCGGCCTGATGTTCCTCAACAGCATGGATCTCCTCTTCCTACAGCAAAAGGGACTGAACTGTAATGAACTGAAATGAACAGTATATATAATAGTACCGAGTGACTTGGTGCTGCGGTAAGAAACATAAAAAAACACGGTTCCGGTTATTTTGATTTTATTTTCAGTGATTTCCCTACAATTTTAAGATCATATTCAACTGGACCTTTACTATTACACTGTTCTTACCAAATATTTTCTTCAATCAGGCAACAAATGTTATGTAACGGTATCTACACTACTGGCCATTAAAACTGCCACACCAAGAAGAAATGCAGATGATAAACGATCATTCATTGGACAAATATATTATACTAGAACTGAAATGTGATTAATTTTCATGCAATTTGGGTACATAGCTCCTGAGAAATCAGTAACCACAACAACCACCTCTGGCCGCAATAACGGCCTTGATACGGCACTGAGCCAAACAAAGTCTGGACGGCGTGTACAAGTACAGCTGCCCATGCAGCTTCAACACGATACCGCAGTTCATCAAGAGTAGTGACTGGCGTATTGTGACGAGCCAGTTGCTCGGCCACCATTGACCAGACGTTTTCAGTTGGTGAGAGATCTGGATAACGTGCTGGCCAGGGCAGCAGTCGAACATTTTCTGTATCCAGAAGGGCTCGTACAGGACCTGCAACATGCCGTCGTGCATTATCCTGCTGAAATGTAGGGTTTCTCAGGGATCGAATGAAGGATAGATCCACTGGTCGTAACACATCTGAATTGTAACGTCCACTTTTCAAAGAGCCGTCAAAGATACCTGTCATGTCGACTGCGAGTGATACGAGGCTGTTAGGATCCAGCACGGCGTTCCGTATTACCCTCCTGAACCCACCGATTCCATATTCTGCTTACAATCATTGCATCTCGACCAACGCGAGCAGCAGTGTCACGATACGATAAACCGCAATCGCGATAAGCTACAATCCGACCTTTATCAAAGTCGGAAACGTGATGGTATGCATTTCTCCTCCTTGCACGAGGCATCACAACAACGTTTCAGGCAACGCCGGTCAACCGCTGTTTGTGTATGAGCAATCGGTTGGAAACTTTCCTCATGTCAGCACGTTGTAGGTGTCGCTACCAGCGCCAACATTGTGTGAATGCTCTGAAAAGCTGATCATATCACAGCATCTTCTTCCTGTCGCTTAAAATTCGTGTCTGTAGCAAGTCATCTTCGTGGCGTAGCAATTTTAATGGCCAGTAGTGTAATTATTAAGTAAGAGTGGATCACTGTTACCTTATGAGTATGCAATCTTATATATCCCTTATTTTGGCTATTAATATCGTTCTGATATTCCAGTCCTAACTAAAAATTTTATACTGAGCTACTTAAAACACAGCTCCGTATTTTCACCGTTACACGTGAAAATTGCCGTTCGAACAGCCGAGTGCGAAACCCTGGTGCGCGTCGTTGACTGTGAAACGTTGCACAACTTTTTCTCTCGCAGCAGACATTGCCAAATATACGAGATTTGTTCTACCATTGAAAGGAGTATCAGCAATAATATTTTGTTGGCAATCGCGATACTAGTAGCGAATTTAATCAATTTTTAAACTTTACGTGAACCTTAAACTGAATTATTGTTCAAGAAGGCTATTACCTATTAAATCCTGATAACCAGTTCTTATAGGGGTCCGATCGTGTATCTACCACAGACATAAATATAAGTCACTGCAATTATCACTGCCTACCTTCGTTATTCTTTCCGAAAAAAGTGATTACATTGAGGTGACAGAAGGAAACGGGTAGCGGTAGGCACATATAAAAACGGTGGTAGTGTCGCGTAGACACAGTATAAAAGGGCAGGGAGCTGTAATTTGTACGCTGGTGATTCATGGGAAAACGTTTTCAGCGTGATTATGCCCGCATGATGGGAATTAACTGATTTTAAACGCGGAATGGTAGCTGCAGCTAGACACATGCGACATTCCATTTCGGAAATCGTTAGGGAATCCAATATTCAGAGATCCATAGCGTCAAGAGAATACCGAGAATACCGGAGTTAGGCATTACCCCTCACCATGGATAACGCAATGGCCGACAAGCTTCATGTTTGGATAGAGATGTCAGTGCTAACGGACAAGCAGCACTGCGTGTAATAATGGCAGAATATCAATGGCTGACCTACGACAAACGTATCCGTTAGAACAGTGCGGCGAAATTTGTCGTTAATGGGCTATTGCGGCAGTGACCGACGCCAGCGACTTTTCTAACAGCAGACATCGCCAGCAGCGCCTCTCCTGAGATTGTGACAGTATCAGTTGGACCCTAGACGACTGAAATACCGTGGCGTGGTCAGATCAGTCCCAATATCACTGTGTAAGAATTGATGGTATGTGGCGCAGAACCCACTAGTCGATCAAAACCGTGTCCTCCAGGAGTTCACGGATAAAGCCACTGAATACCTAACACACATAACGAATGCCATACTAAACACCAACACTTCCCCACCTTTTGGAAAACGGCCATGGTCCTGATGTTCAGGAAGCCGGAGAAAGACCACAGCCTCCCACAAAATGACCGACCCATCAGTCTCCTGAGCCCGCTCGGCAAGACTGTTGAGAACGTGATTCTCAAACGCATCACTTGGCACTGCATAACTAGTCACATCCTGAGACCGGAACTATTCGGCTTCAGGAATCATCACACCACAACACAACAACTCTTACGGGTCGTTGAACATATAACACATGGCTTAAACACAAACAAAGCAACAGAGGTGGTGTTGCGGCGTTCCTGGACATCGAAAAGGCTTTCGACCGTCTATGGCACAACGACCTAATTCGCAAACTCAGCGACGTGGGGTTCCCCGACGGGCAGGTGCGTCTCATACACTCATACCTCACAGACAGGAGTTTCAACATTGACGTGCAGGGAAAACAATCAACACGACATGGTATACATGCGGGAGTACCCCAGGGAATCCTAGGGGCCCCTACTGTTTAGCCTCTGCATAAACGATCTCCCGACCACACACAACACAACGATGGCAATCTACGCAGACGACACAGTCATCCTCGCGCACGATCAGAAACCGCCAAACACTACGTCACGCTTACAGACCGCACTCAGAGTGGCTAAACCTTGGTTAGAGAAATGGCATGTTAGAGTAAACGATGACAAGTGCGAAGCCGTTCTGTTCACTAGAAGACCGAAGCATTTGCGCAAACACCGATACTACAGACCAATAACTCTACATGCACGCCCAATACGTTTCCGCTAGAAATTCAAATACCTCGGTGTCTGGCTGGACCGGAAATTACTCTGGGGGATCACATACAAGACATGACCAACCAACCAAGCGCGAGGCTCAAACAGCTCTACCCTATGCTCAACAGGCGTAGCACACTGAACAGAAGGGTGTCGAGGTCCATGTACATGACACATATTCGACCCCTGATGACGTACGCAGCCCCTGTCTGGGGATGCGCTGCGCCCACACACCTGCGCCGTCTGCAGATCATACAAAACAAAGTACTCAAAATCATAACTTGCTCCATGATACACACGCATCGTGGACCTTCACCGGGAATACCGACTTGAGACTCTCACGGAGGTAATCCACAAACTCACCACAAGACTATACAGAAACTCCAGACATTCGCAAAACTCGTTTATTCTGAATCTGGGGAACTACGACCACAACTATAGATAGAAACATAAAAGACCAAAAGACATACTTGTAAGTACCTAACATCTATGGCCAAGTTCACACAAACACAACGGTACAGGTGAGCCCCTGTTAATCAGCCACCATTACTGGATATCCAGTTGGAACACACTTAGCGAATAACTGGCACCACGCAGGGAAGCCGTACTGTACACTGCATGCAGGCAAGCTCCAGACACGCCCCACACAGTGAGATGATCTATGGCCGATCTCCCACTAATATGTATAACGATCCTGATTGTTCCAGGAATGCAGCAGCTGCAGAAAACTCGGATACATCGCCATCGCCTGCCACGGTAATGATGTATGATACCCATACTAACAAACCCAACCTTGCATGAACTATCGCACCTAGTATGCCACTACTGCTCTTACTACTCATCCCACTGTCGCAGAGGTTGTCTTCCCACGGCACGACCCTTGGCACTTTTTCCTTCTGCTCTTCATGTTGCTACCCTCATTCGCGTTTCGAGCACTGTCTATCACCTGATGGACCGTGTTAATGCGTAGTCTTACCCAGACGCACGGATAACATCACAGCCCAGCATCCTGTGATCCACCTATTAGATAACTAACATGTTGACGGAGGTGACAGTAGAACTTTTGGTTTGGTCACCACGTTAGTGCGGGCGTCGAGGGGCCCCATCTCTTGCGATAGCCGATGGACCGAAGTTGTCAATAAGGCGCTGTGCAAGTTGCTGGTGGCTTCATAATGGTGAGGGCTGTGGTTACATGGAATGGACTGGATCCTCTGGTCCAATTGAACCGATGACTGACTGGAAACGGTTATGGCCGGCTACTTGAAGTTGGACTTCATATTCTCAAACAACGATGTCACGTCACCGAACAACAATTATTCGTGACTGGTTTGGAGAACATTCTGAACATTTGAGGGAATGATTCGGCCAACGTGATCACCGGCCGTGAATATTACCGAACAATTATGGGACCTAATCCAGGAGTCGGTTCGTGCACAACATCCTACACCAGTAACAGTTTCCCAATTATGGAGGTGACATGGCTTAATATTTCTTCGGGGGACTTCCAACGACTTCTTGAGTCCATGCCACATGGAGTTGCTGCACTACTCCTGACAAAAGGAGATCTGGCACGGTATTAGGTCTACCAAGGTCTCCCATGACTTTCGTCACCTCATTGTACAACGGTCAGTCAAATAGTTCTTCTCTGCAGCAACAGGATGAGATCTGCTTGTAACTCACCTTACAATCAACCCTATGAAGTATATACTATACCAAAGGATTTATAGTCACAGTGCCATAAAGAACCTAACTTTTATTTATTGCTTCTCACGTTTACTACGAATCATTATTTACTTCTGTCAGTTTAGTTTGTACTTCAAATTCAAGATGGAAGGAATCAATATGGTTTGTGAAGCAACAATTAAGAAGTCACATTTACAAGTTGCACAAGAGCGGTTACTGAAATCTATTAATCAGAACCTTTACTTTCATTGAATTAAAATGAACGTCACGAAATAGAATAGAGTGGTCTAATGCTTTAACTTTTCTTTCTGTACTTTTTAAAAAAACTTAATTACAACTTCGCAATAGTTTTAAATTTGCTAAAATTTTTGAATTATGCAAATACGAAGTTCGGAACAGCTTTTAACACAGGTCGTTAATTACAATATACACTCCTGGAAATGGAAAAAAGAACACATTGACACCGGTGTGTCAGACCCACCATACTTGCTCCGGACACTGCGAGAGGGCTGTACAAGCAATGATCACACGCACGGCACAGCGGACACACCAGGAACCGCGGTGTTGGCCGTCGAATGGCGCTAGCTGCGCAGCATTTGTGCACCGCCGCCGTCAGTGTCAGCCAGTTTGCCGTGGCATACGGAGCTCCATCGCAGTGTTTAACACTGGTAGCATGCCGCGACAGCGTGGACGTGAACCGTATGTGCAGTTGACGGACTTTGAGCGAGGGCGTATAGTGGGCATGCAGGAGGCCGGGTGGGCGTACCGCCGAATTGCTCAACACGTGGGGCGTGAGGTCTCCACAGATCATCGATGTTGTCGCCAGTGGTCGGCGGAAGGTGCACGTGCCCGTCGACCTGGGACCGGACCGCAGCGACGCACGGATGCACGCCAAGACCGTAGGATCCTACGCAGTGCCGTAGGGGACCGCACCGCCACTTCCCAGCAAATTTGGGACACTGTTGCTCCTGGGGTATCGGCGAGGACCATTCGCAACCGTCTCCATGAAGCTGGGCTACGGTCCCGCACACCGTTAGGCCGTCTTCCGCTCACGCCCCAACATCGTGCAGCCCGCCTCCAGTGGTGTCGCGACAGGCGTGAATGGAGGGACGAATGGAGACGTGTCGTCTTCAGCGATGAGAGTCGCTTCTGCCTTGGTGCCAATGATGGTCGTATGCGTGTTTGGCGCCGTGCAGGTGAGCGCCACAATCAGGACTGCATACGACCGAGGCACACAGGGCCAACACTCGGCATCATGGTGTGGGGAGCGATCTCCTACACTGGCCGTACACCACTGGTGATCGTCGAGGGGACACTGAATAGTGCACGGTACATCCAAACCGTCATCGAACCCATCGTTCTACCATTCCTAGACCGGCAAGGGAACTTGCTGTTCCAACAGGACAATGCACGTCCGCATGTATCCCGTGGCACCCAACGTGCTCTAGAAGGTGTAAGTCAACTACCCTGGCCAGCAAGATCTCCGGATCTGTCCCCCATTGAGCATGTTTGGGACTGGATGAAGCGTCGTCTCACGCGGTCTGCACGTCCAGCACGAACGCTGGTCCAACTGAGGCGCCAGGTGGAAATGGCATGGCAAGCCGTTCCACAGAACAACATCCAGCATCTCTACGATCGTCTCCATGGGAGAATAGCAGCCTGCATTGCTGCGAAAGGTGGATATACACTGTACTAGTGCCGACATTGTGCATGCTCTGTTGCCTGTGTATATGTGCCTGTGGTTCTGTCAGTGTGATCATGTGATGTATCTGACCCCAGGAATGTGTCAATAAAGTTTCCCCTTCCTGGGACAATGAATTCACGGTGTTCTTATTTCAATTTCCAGGAGTGTATATTGTGGAAGAAACAATACTACACTCTATTAGAGGTTTCCAGTTCACACAAAAGCTATTGATGCAACAGTGCAAAGGAGTGCATGAAATGATTACATTTACAGATAAATGGCAGAATGGTTCTGAAGGACGAGACATCGACCCATGCTGAAACATATATATTAGTACGTAGTATAGCCTCCAAGGGCGGCAATGCGGGGTCGCTGACTCTGTAATTCATTCGATCTCACAGATCACGAATACTGTCATGGGATACATTATTTCACGCCTGCTCGACCTGTCTTCGTAATTCTGCAATAATCGTTGTTTAACAAGTCGCACGAGTCACTGATCGTCCTGTCATATCCCGTACGTGCCCGACTGGACATCAGTCTGGAGATCGTGCCAGCCAGGCAAGTTGCTGTACGTTTCACAGAACATGTCTGGTTTCACACGCAGTGTGTGGGCGAACATTATCCTGCTGGAACAACACATCACCTTCCCGTTACAACAAAGTTAACAGAACGGATTTAACAACATTCTGCACGTATGTAGCGCTCGTTAGCGTCCTCTCCAGAAACACCAAAGGTGTACGAGAGTTGTAGCTTGTGGCAGCAAAGTACAGAAGGCGTGCCATTGGGTCTGTGTGTCTTGGACGAATGCACTCTACGAGAGAACACATCTGGTATCACCGAGACCAAACAAATAACGAAAACCAGCGGTTGTTGAGAACTAAAATAACAGTATTTGTTTTTCCCATCCATAGTATGACAATTGTTTTTTGTGTACAGTTGGGCCAGTAACTTGAAACACGTTGTAATATGATACTTCGAAATGAATATTCCAATAGTTTCATTATAATTCTTTCAATAGACCCATTTCGGCAGCATTACCATTGTCAAATACATTTTCGTAAATTCCATTTACCTTCGCGTTATCTGTATATGGAATTAATTGTATATGTATACTTACGTCTAGCTGAGAGAGACGTAATGTTGCATCATTGCTGAATCCTTTTGTTAATCATCTGTTGCTCTAATGTTCAAATGTGTATGAATTCATAAGAAACCAAACTGCTGAGGTCATTGCTCCCTAGACATACACATTACTTAAGCTAACTTATGCTAAGAACAACACACACACCAATTCTCCGGGCAGGGCTCGAACCTCCGGCGGTTGGGACAACGCAATGCGTGATATGGCGCCTCAAATCGTGCGGCCACTACGTGAGGCAATCTGTTGCTCAAACAACACTGATGTCTAGCTGTAACTACTTTGTAAGCATACAGCTTAGCTGAGAAATGTCAACTGTCTGCCATATTAGTACGTGACTTTATTTTACCACAATGAAAACAGCGACAGTTGACGAAAGAACACGGCAATGACGCAATATTTACGTTTCACCCAGTTAGACGTCAGCATATATGTACACCTAACTCCGTATACAAATATCGTAAAACCAAAAGAAACCTACCAATTGTAATATCTGCAGGTTCACTTTACAATGGCAATACTGCCGACATACACTATGTGACAAAAGTATCCGTACACCTGGCTGAAAATGACTTAAAATTTCGTCGCGCCCTCGATCGGTAATGCTGGAATTCAAAGTGGTGTTGGCACACCCTTAGTCTTTATGACAGCTTATACTCTCGCAGGCATACGTTCAATCAGGTGCTGGAAGACTTTTTGGGGAATGGCAGCCCATTCTTCGTGGAATGCTGCACATAGGAGAGGGATCGATGTCGGTCGGTGAGGCCTGACACGAAGACGGCGTTCCAAAACATCCGAGAGGTGTTCTATAGGATTCAGGTCAGGACTCTGTTCAGGCCAGTCCATTGCAGGGATGTTATTGTCGTGTAACCACTCCGCCATAGGCTGTGCATTATGAACAGGTGCTTGATCGTGTTGAAAGATGCACCAGCCTTCCCCGAATTGCTTTTCAACAGTGGAAAGCAAGAAGGTGTTTAAAACATCAATGGAGGCCTGTGATGTGATAGTGCCACGCAAAACAACAAGGGGTGCAATCCCTCCTCCGTGAAAAACGCAACCAGACTATAATACCAAGGTCTCTAAATTTTGCTGTTGGCACTACACACGCTGGCAGATGACGTTCACTACACATTCGCCATACCCACACCCTCCCATGGGATCGCCACATTGTGTACCGTAACTCGTCACTCCACACAACGTTTTTCCACAGTTCAATCGTCCAGTGTTTACGCACCTTACACCAAGCGATGTGTAGTTTGACATTTACCGGCGTGTTGTGTGACTTATGAGCAGCCGCTCGACCACGAAATCCACGTTTTCTCACCTGCCCCCTAACATTAATAGTACTTGTCGATCCTGATGCAATGTAGAGTTCCTGTGTGATGGTCTGAATAGATGTCTACTATTACACATTATGACCTTCTTCAACTGTCGGCGGTCTTTTTCATTCAACAGACGAAGTCGGTCTGTACGCTTTTGTGCTGTACGTGTCCCTTCACGCTTCCACTTTACTATCAAATCGGAAACAGTGGACCTAGGGATGTTTAGGAATGTGGAAATCTCGCGCACAGACGTATGACACAATTGACAGCTAATCACCTGACCACGTTAGAAGTCCGTGAGTTCAGCGGAGCAGGTCGCTGATATGGAGTACGTGGCAGTGGGTGGCAGCACAATGCACCTAATATGAAGAACGTATGTCCCTGGTGGTGTCCGGACATTTTTGATCACATAGTGTATAGAAAAACTATTAGCAGCTAGTTTGGAAGATTCAGTTTAAAACAACTGATATTATTCTAGAAGCATCAAAGAGCATTCACATTCCCAAACTTCAATCGAAGTTGCCCCGAGAGACATATATATTTCATTATGTTGCAGCATGTTACGAGTAGTATAACGACACAATTATATCAAGACAGTAACATGCACTTGCGTAACATAGAAGATCGGCATAATCATCATTTGTGAGTTCAATAATTTCAGATTATAATAAGGTCTGGAATATTTCGAAATACGCCCACTATACTGAGACTGTAACTGGTAAACCCATACGTTAGGAGCGGAAGGTATTTTTTGCAAAAATATGGTCATATGTGTCTGAGCACTTAAGCATTTTAAGATAATATTATTTGGTAATTAATTATTTCAAAAGTCTAACTGAACTGAAAAGTAGACGTGTGTTAAAAAAGAAAAAAGTACGTAAAATACATTTCTTCTTGTACTAGAATTACACAAAGACTTTCTTTATCGTAACGACTTTTGGTATGGTAGTCTGTAGCAGTTGGCTCGTTGCGGTATAGGCGTGTGCTCTGTGTGTATTTGTGAGCATTCTGTGAGGATCGATGAAGTACATATGGAGCAATATTATAACGTGGCTAAATGTGGCAATATTACAGCAAGAAGTGTCTCAATATGTAATTATTAACTAGACGTGGCTGTAAAAGTGACGTGGAAGGATATGGAAATTAGTTATCTTCCAATGAACTTTATATTTGTAGTTTCTCACTAACATTTTGTGTTCACATCCTGAAACTAAAATTTAGACAGCAGGTTTGCTTTCCATTAACATTCTTCACAAGCCTTCATAACAAATTATTCTACACTTAGGAACAAAATTTTATTAGGAGCGTGCTGTTTTCGTCGTTGAAGTAAATTACTATGTTTAGAAAATGCACTATTTTGTGTGTACGAGTAGTTATATTATTTAATCCATGAACAGTATTTTAATCTGTGGTACTTTAATATGCGTGCATGATGGTGTGAATGATTACTTTAGTTATTACGTTATTAAATTATTATGTGATTTAGTGATACGATAAAAGCCGTCGTTGTCAGAGCCAAGTCGACCATCCATTTATCATAGATGTTTTGTTTGATTTTAATTACATTTTGCCAGTACGTGAAGACAAAAGTTGAATATTATTCCCTCGCGCACTGAAATTTCATTATAACATGGCGTTAGGTGGTCCAGTGTCATCAGGGTCATATTGTCAATAAATTAATATCTTTTGTAGAAAATCCTGACGGCTGTGTTATTAGACGGTAACACCAAGCACGCATTTGTCGGCTGCAATAATACATGTCAATCCACACTTGATTACTTGCGAGATCTGATGAAATAGCCACTTCAGAATCGGCTTTATTATCAGAGAAAAATCACAAGGTGTTCTAAAATCTGTTTTTAATCAACTCTAAAATCCGTCTTTACTACTGAACCATATACAGTGTTGTGTAAAATTGACAGCAATTCTAATCAGTTTTTGAGTTCTCAATAAAACAGCGTTGGCTGTAAGAGGCTTCATTGATGCCAAAAATAACTTCTCGTAACTGCATGACCATACTAAATATAAAGAGAAGTGAAACAATGTTTTAATGTCCCGTCGACGACAAAGTATTTAAGTACATAAAGCGGAGCACATATAGCCAGATTGGGGATGTATAGCGTAGGAACTTTGTGGAGCCCGTTTCAAAGTAAACAGCTAAGTCATTTGTATCTGAACAACTGTATCAAACACATTAAATAATTTTTTTTAATTTTTTTGGTGGAACTGTTTGTCGATTTATATCACGTTTGAAACTGTTAATGTCTCTGTAATTACTTCTAAAATCGGTGTTTCTTCGTAAGTATTATTTGATGAAAAGTATGATAAAAGCGTTGTTCATGCAATTGTAAATGACTGCACACCGCCAAGGGAATTATAGTTTGAGTAATATTTTATGTATATTTTATGTATATTTATGTATATTTATTATGTATATTTTATGTATATTTTATGTGTATTTTATGCATTCAGCCACGTAAATCAGTGATCCTCATTGGGCGTTTTGTTTCCATGGCCTAGACGGCATAGTGGTCGTGCGCGCATGAGTAGCGAGGAAGAGACAGTTGCGTGATGGTGACCAGTGTTGGTGACAGCCGGAGATGTAAAACTAATTATGCGTCGAACCACTTATGGCTATTCTTGCACATCTGTAAGTCGTCTCTGAAATTCTTTTGTCGAGGATGGAAGAATTTCTGGACTTAACGAAGTTTCTAAGTTATCCGAGCCATGATTACTGATTGAACAATGGTTCTGGAAGGCATCATGGAGGGAGCACATTAATTTACTTTGTCAGAGGCGTGAAGAGATTGAAAAGATAATTTGCCACCACTTGTTATGAAGATAAGCCAACTACAAGGGAAGACTTTCATACTATTGGTAGATTATATTTGTCAACAGAGTAACAATAATCTTAGTACAAGTGCTGAACAGAACGTAATATGAACGTAAGAAGTTCTTTATTCACAATACCTCGGAAATTCTTTTAACGTACAGTCTTATCACCATACTAGTTCCTACATTATACACTTACGGTAATCCCCTAAAAGACAACGTCAGTTTTGATCCTATGATGGCATTTGCCATCTTGGGGACAGTAGATGTACAGACAATGATTTCGTCGTCCGCCAACAGACAGAATGGTGGCACAGCTACCAGAGAGCCATCTGTGTCTACCTTTTAACCGGGAATGCTCACAGCCAGAAGGCTATCTGAGGTACAATCAGGCAACCATGCCATAGAGACACATGAGTGCTTGCTACATATAACTGAGCGAATTTGAAAGGGATAAAATTGTGGACTTCCGATGGGGTCCTTTTGAGAAATGGCACACAAGCTGGGCGTGAAGTGTCCTTTTTGCGACGATGCTGGTATCTGTTCTCATGTGGGCATTCTCGCACACGTAGACGAGCTTCCGGACGTCCTCCGAGCACAGTCGCCCTCTAGGGTGGACATATTGTTAGGGCAGCTGAGGCAGATCATAGAAAAACCACACCACAGATAAGAAGGCTTGTGATCCCAGATGTATCAACACGAACTGTTGAGAATCAGTTGTTAGCTTTGGGACTAGGGTACACAAACCTCTAGCATGTCTTGTACTCATGCCACAGCAAAGAAGTGCAAGGTTCGAATGGTGCCGTCGAGGATTACTTAGAAGATGAAATGGTCCACCACGGTCTGCAGCGATGAAAGTATATTCTGCCTGCACGCAAATGACGATCGCTGAGTGTCACGAAGTGGATGAAGTTACAGAATTCTGCTACCTAGGTAGTTTAATAACCTATGACGGACGGAGCAAGGAGGACATCAAAAGCAGACTAGCAATGCCGAAAAGGGCATTCCTCGCCATGAGAAGTCTACTAATATCAAATAACGGTCTTAATTTAAGGAAGAAATTTCTGAGAATGTACGTCTGGAGAACACAATTGTATGGTAGTGAAACATTGACTATGGGAAAATCGGAACAGAAGAGAATCGAAGCATTTACGATGTGGTGCTACAGACTAATATTGAAAGTTAGGTGGACTGATAAAGTAAGGATCGAGGACGCTCTACGCAGAATCCGAGAGGAGAGGAATATGTGGAAAACACTGAGAAGGTGAAGGGACAGGATGATAGGACATCTGTTAAGACACGAGGGAATGACTTCCATGTCACTGGAGGGAGCTGTAGAAGGCAAAATCTGTAGAGGAAGACACAGATTGGAATACATCCAGCAAATAATTGAGGACGTAGGTTATAAGTACTATTATGACATGAAGAGGTTAGCACTGGAGAGGATTTAGTGGCAGGCCGTATCAAATCAATCAGAACACTGATGACTAAGAAAAAAAAAAAAACACCGACGTGTCGTTAGCCACGCAGTGGCCTCCGCTATCGCTCACACTCATTCAGAAAGTACCCCGAACCGAGGCCTCAAGCCATCCAGATTACTATCTAATCCACCTACTCATTATGGAGGTTTGCACATATCTCAGAATGAGCCGTCGCGAAGGAGCAAAGCAGGCAGCGAAAATAAGTAGATTCACCACCACCCAAAAATGCGAAGACCCATAGTTGCCAGGGTGTGAGTGACTGTTCTTTGCATAAGTCATGATGTGGTGGTAACAGATAAAGATCGTAAGCGGTGAAACTTCATAGGAGAATATTCCCAGAACGTCTTAACACGTTTACGGAAGGCTGTCAAGACAAAGTGTCACCGCATGCCATCCCTTGCGTGTATTTCTTCCGCTACAATGTCACAGGTAATACTACAGAGGACACATCCACTCATTTTGATCCATTGGCTTATCAATGCATCAGCTCGATATTCTCCTGGCATAGAACAAAATGGTTTCTACAATCGCCTGTTCGGCATTACCAGAAGTAAGATAACGTAAATTTCGAAGTGGGATGTTTAATGTGCAGCCTAAATGTAGACATCTACAATCGAGGTCACCTCCGCGTGATCTATCATTGTGAAATACATATCGCACTGAAGGAATAACACGTTTCATGGACTTCATCAGATTTTTGCGATTTTGGAAGTTTTACGGTTTTGGAGCTTTATGTCTACACTTTTTATTGTTTTTGTTTATTAAACGCGATACGCGATATACATTATTTATTCCCCTCTTACTGCACAATAACCAGTTAATAGGAAATGATTTTACACAGTAATTTATAGTGCTGCGCAGTATGATTTCTCTGCTTAAATTTTCCCTTCTAATTTGCGCTGATTCCTTCCAAATTTCGCTCATCTCTTTGCTTGGGGCTTTATTTGAACTAGCTACTGGTTGAAAGAGTTTCGTAGCTGTAGACCCTACATGCCGGGAGCAATTTTCACAAGCTTTCCCGCACTCGAAATCTCGGTTTTATTACGGCTGAAGAGCCAGCCAGCTTTACCACCTCGAGGGTGTGGCTCCCGCCTTAACTCTGGGGATTTGGACGGAGGGTTGCGGATTCCACCTCAGCAAAAAAAAAGTCACGTGCACCACTGCTCGCCTGATAAAGCCTCTACCTCAGGATGGCAGACAAGTAAGAAGTATCCTACTTTATTAGTGACGGATATTACTGTAGATTAAATGTTTAGTGAGTAAACACAGCAAACGGGGACTGATAATACCAAGTATTTGTGTTGTGTATGATGTAAGTATATACATTAAAGAAGCGTATACAGTAAGGTAGCTCACACATACATGGAGAATTATATTTGCAATGTACCCATGTCATCACGTAACACATTGCAAAGTGCATGTAAATCATGTTATCCGTAAGGGTAAGTCAGTACGTCTATGGTATTTTAATTAATGTAGATTCGTCTCGAATAACGTTTTACACGTGACTAGTTAGTTTGTAAAGTCACATATGTTCATCTCGGAGGACATACCTGTATATACGATGCAAGTTGGTTCTGACGGCGTGCTCAAATAGTCGAAACCATCCCCTGCTGTAAAGTTTGAATTTTCAGGGAGGTCAAGTTATTTAGTTATTTCTGTACTATAACGTCTCAATTGTGGAACAAACAATCTGCTGCTACACTGCATAAAACTATGTTATAAAGCTCCCACATTGAGATGTGTGAACTAGAATTCACATCTGGCGATTACATTCACCACTAGGACCTATTTATACAGTAAACAAGTATAATCTAAAGCTGCTCGATAGTTCCACAGCTCCTTCGTCAGGACTATTTCGGATTGTCGCTTCGTTTTGTAGCTTAAGGTGAAGGTATGTACATTCAGTTTAGGAAACGAAAGGAAAAGAAATAATGAAAATAACTTTAAAAATAGGTTCTGAGAACTGTAGATTCGTGAGCAACATTTGGATGCATTTTTGCGGAAATGTAGGACACACGATTTTCGATTCTAAACTGCAGATGTATCATCAGCAAAGAGTCCACGCGAGGATCGTTTATAACAATTTCCTTTTCTTGTTTGGAAAGTGTAAGGTATTGCTGATATTACAGTTAGGTATGCGTAAGTCGCTGTCGTATGAAAGCTCCTGCGAGACGCGTAAACCAGCAATATTAGATGACATCGTGCAGTATGATAATCGTGATCGGTATAAAAAAAAAAAAAATTTCGTACTTCAAAATGTTACCAATAGTGCTATTTCCAATTACTTTTTAAATTTTTTCCAATATCTAGTACAAAATGTATGTATAATGTAACATAAAACTAAGTTAGCGACATATGTCTATAGTCATTGAGAAAGCAAGTATACATGCCATATAACATGGATACTTGGCCACAAAGTACTATCCCCGACTCACTGACATCGCTGTCGTAGGCAGGGGAGTCTCGCATACTGCCGCCTTTCCGATAATACGTATCTCTTACCAGCGACACCCATCACTTTTATGTATGTAATTCAATTTAAATAGTCAAATTTTAAACTGATGCGAAAGCAATTGGTCAAATGTTATTTTCCTAAAACTGACATGGTGAAACCGTGGCTGTGTACAATTAATGTCGGTTAATTGTTACAGAGAAGAAATCAGCAACCAGCCACTCTTAATACTGCTATTTATTTAGGTAAATAGCGCCGTTACCGTTTTCGAACTTGCTAGTTCATCATCAGACGGCTGTTCACATGATTTTAAAGATACACTTCACATTGTCGTCCGTTTTCGACAGTGGAATAATAAAAATCGAAAACGGACGATAATGTAAAAGTTATCTTTAAAATCATGTGAACAGCCTTCTGATGATGAACTAGCCAGTT
Organism: Schistocerca piceifrons; assembly: GCF_021461385.2. NCBI lineage: Eukaryota > Metazoa > Arthropoda > Insecta > Orthoptera > Acrididae > Schistocerca > Schistocerca piceifrons. Next base: position 592,690,760 of record NC_060140.1, on the reverse strand, counting down.
CGGATCGCTATTTAGCTAAATAAATAGCAGTATTAACAGCGGCTGGTTGCTGTTTTCTTCTCTGTAAGAATTAACCTACGTTAATTGGTCAAATGTTTCAGCAGAGCGAAGTAAGACGCCCCCTAAATTACGCAATAGGTATCTTTTCCGAATTTTCATAGCCAAACGAAGATTAGGAAACGGACAAATGTAGTATCAAACCGAACAGTGTTAGGTCTAGTTTGAAAAAAAAAAAATACGTTTAACCGATTGATAGTAGGCCTAATCAGGGTAATTAAGGTAAGCGTGATTACTGATTTGCAGGAAAATTGAAATATATTGCGAACGGCGGTTGTTACATTCTTAAACGAAGAGTCAAAAGATTAATCTGCTTAAGCCCTAGCTATTTTTCGCATAGATATCTAATTGCTGAGAGCGTCTGACACTGTGGAGGCTAGTGCTGGAGCCGTCTCCCGTAATCTCAGGTAACTAATGACATACAGCCCACCCGGTCTGCAGACAGAAAGAAAGAGAAGGAGACAGTAGCATGTGAACTTGATAATGTTACATGAAACACAAACAATGTGTTTAAGAGACAATTGGAAAGAAAAACTAAGAATACTTCAGGTAATAAAATTTGTTATACATTTTTCCCACACAGTTTTTACCTAAAATAAGGGGTGTCATTAAATTATCCTTACAATTTAAGACTTTAATACCTTTAATACTGTGCTACATATTAGCAAATCGTTTTCAATGTGTGATAAGGTAACTCACTAAGTGTTATTTCCTCATTGATATACATCAATGTGTGCACCATTAGTGGCACGGATAATGTCTTCTTCTCCAAGTACGATCCACGATCTCCACGATGACATGCTCAAATGCATTTCAAATGAGTGCCTTCAAGTTCTGTGGGTCTCTAACCTTCGTTCATTACACCACAGGAAGGAGCCTAGTGGTTTGAGGTTAGGAGATCGTGGCGGCCGGCGAACTGCACCATTTGGTCCAATCCATTTCTCTGGAAACATATCATCTAGAAATTGATGGACATTTAGAGACCAGTGGGAAGATGCTTCATCTGCTGGAATATGACATTACGTATCACGTGTTATAATTTTGTCACAGCAAATTCATCTGATATGCCCAGGTGAACACCACCGTTAACGGCAGACTCGATGTAAAAAGGTGGATGAAGGATGCCATTGTACATCAGTCAGCGTCAAATATTCAAAATGGCTCTAAGCACTATGAGACTTAACATCTGAGGTCATCAGTTCACTAGAAGTTCTTAAACCTAACCAACCTAAGGACATCAAGCACATCCAGACCCGAGGCAGGATTCGAACCTGCAGCCGTATCAGCAGCGATGTTCAGGACTGAAGCGCCTAGATGTGCTCGGCCACAGCGGCCGGCGCCAAATATTGACCTTGGGACTGTCTTTCCATTTCACATGTAACATTAAGATGCTGTGTACCCCATAGACGAAAGTTCTGACGATCGAGTTTATCAGATACTTGAAACTTTGCTTGATTGGAGAAACAAATCTATTCCGAAAAGACATTATCTGCGTTATTCTTGGCTCGCATATCCACTGCAAACTGTTCACGCAACGGTTTGTCCTTAGGCTTTAATATCTGAAGCAGCTGCACCCTATTAGGATATAGCCGTAACCTTCTGTACGAGACACTGCACACTGTTGATTGTCTCATTCCCAACTGTGGCGCCCGCTGTACGCACCGACTTTGTAGGATTCCTTGCCAATGCCTGCCATAACTTTTCCGTGGTGGCATCTGAAACAGATGGGCGGTCTGCCTCCGTTTTTATGGAAAACACTATCTATGTCCATAAATTAAGTATGCATAGCCCGAATAGTTCGTCACGACGGAGGTTGCCGTCCATATCATGTTAGAAAGTTTCGTTGCAACTGGATATCGGACGTCGTCTGTATGATCCAGATTTCACACTGAGCTTTGTCCTTTGTAGACCACGTTTCATCAGAATTTCAAGTTCAATTTTACGTCAAAAATGCGTCAGGTCGAAGGTAAAAAGAACATTATGAGCTTTTTTTTTGTCATCAGTCTACTGACTGGTTTGATGCGGCCCGCCACGAATTCCTTTCCTGTGCTAACCTCTTCATGTCAGAGTAGCACTTGCAACCTACGTCCTCAATTATTTGCTAGACGTATTCCAATGTCTTCTTCTACAATTTTTGCCCTCTACCGCTCCCTCTAGTACCATGGAAGTCATTCCCTCATGTCTTAGCAGATGTCCTATCATCCTGTCCCTTCTCCTTATCAGTGTTTTCACATATTCCTTTCCTCTCCGATTCTGCGTAGAACCTCCTCATTCCTTACCTTATCAGTCCACCTAATTTTCAACAATCGTCTATATCAAGACATCTCAAATGCTTCGATTCTCTTCTGTTCCGGTTTTCCCACAGTCCATGTTTCACTGCCATACAATGCTGTACTCCAGACGTACATCCTCAGAAATTTCTTCCTCAAATTAAGGCCGATATTTGATATTAGTAGACTTCTCTTGGCAAGAAATGCCTTTTTTGCCATAGCGAGTCTGCTTTTGATGTCCTCCTTGCTCCGTCCGTCATTGGTTATTTTACTGCCTAGGTAGCAGAATTCCTTAACTTCATTTACTTCGTGACCATCAATACTGATGTTAAGTTTCTCACTGTTCTCATTTCTACTACTTCTCATTACCTTCGTCAATCTCCGATTTACTCTCAAACCATACTGTGTACTCATTAGACTGTTCATTCCGTTCAGCAGATCGTTTAATTCTTCTTCACTTTCACTCAGGATAGCAATGTCATCAGCGAATCGTATCATTGATATCCTTTCACCTTGTGTTTTAATTCCATTCCTGAAGCTTTCTTTTACTTCCATCATTGCTTCCTCGATGTGCAGATTGAAGAGTAGGGGCGAAAGGCTACAGCCTTGTGTTACACCCTTCTTAATACGAGCACTTCGTTCTTGATCGTCCACTTTTATTGTTCCTCCTTGGTTGTTGTACATACTGTATATGACCCGTCTATCCCTATAGCTTACCCCTACTTTTACAGAATCTCGAACAGCTTGCACTATTTTATACTGTCGAACGCTTTTTCCAGGTCGACAAGTCCTATGAAAGTGTCTTGATTTTTCTTTAGCCCTGCTCCATTATTAGCCGTAACGTCAGAATTGCCTCTCTCGTCCCTTTACTTTTCCTAAAGCCAAACTGATCGTCACCTAGCGTATTCTCAATTTTCTTTTCCATTCTTCTGTATATTATTCTTGTAAGCAGCTTCGATGCATGAGCTGTAAAGCTGATTGTGCGATAATTCTCGCACGTGTCAGCTCTTGCCGTCTTCGGAATTGTGTGGATGATGCTTTTCCGACAGTCAGATAGTATATCGCCAGACTCATGTATTCTACACACCAACGTGAATAGTCGTTTTGTTGCCACTTCCCCCAATGATTTTAGAAACTCTGATGGAATGTTATCTATCCCTTCTGCCTTATTTGACCGTAAGTCCTCCAAAGCCCTTTTAAATTCCGATTCTAATACTGTTATCCTTATCTCTTCTAAATCGACTCCTGTTTCTTCTTCTATCACATCAGACAAATCTTCACCCTCATAGAGGCTTTCAATGTATTCTTTCCACCTATCTGCTCTCTCCTCTGCATTTAACAGTGGAATTCCCGTTGCACTCTTAACTTACCACCGTTGCTTTTAATGTCACCAAAGGTTGTTTTGACTTTCCTGTATGCTGAGACTGTCCTTCCGAAAATCATATCTTTTTCGATGTCTTCACATTTTTCCTGCAGCCATTTCGTCTTAGCTTCCCTGCACTTTCTATTTGTTTCATTCCTCAGCGACTTGTATTTCTGTATTCCTGATTTTCCCGGAACGTGTTTGTACTTCCTCCTTTCTTCAATCAACTGAAGTATTTCTTCTGTTACCCATGGTTTCTTCGCAGCTACCTTCTTTGTACCTATGTTTTCCTTCCCAACTTCTGTGATGGCCCTTTTTAGAGATGTCCATTCCTCTTCAACTGTACTGCCTACTGCACTATTCCTTACTGCTGTATCTATAGCGTTAGAGAACTTCAAACGTATCTCATCATTCCTTAGTACTTCCGTATCCCACTTCTTTGCGTATTGATTCTTCCTGACTAATAGCTTGAACTTCAGCCTACTCTTCATCACTACTATATTGTGATCTGAGTCTATATCTGCTCCTGGGTACGCCTTACAATCCAGTATCTGATTTCGGAATCTCTGTCTGACCATGATGTAATCTAATTGAAATCTTCCCGTACCTCCCGGCCTTTTCCAAGTATACATCGTCCTCTTGTGATTCTTGAACAGGGTATTCGCTATTACTAGCTGAAACTTGTTACAGAACTCAGTTAGTCTTTCTCCTCTTTCATTCCTTGTCCCAAGCCCATATTCTCCTGTAACCTTTTCTTCTACTCCTTCTCCTACAACTGCGTTCCAGTCGCCCATTACTATAAGATTTTCGTCCCCCTTTACATACTGCATTACCCTTTCAATATCCTCATACACTTTCTCTATCTGTTCATCTTCAGCTTGCGACGTCGGCATGTATACCTGAACTATCGTTGTCGATCCTGATTAGAACAACCCGGTCACAGAACTGTTCACAGTAACACAATCTCTGCCCCACTTTCCTTTCCATAACGAATCCTACACCTGTTATACCATTTTCTGCTTCTGTTGATATTACCCGATACTCATCTGACCAGAAATCCTTGTCTTCCTTCCACTTCACTTCACTGACCCCTACTGTATCTAGATTGAGCCTTTGCATTTCCATTTTCAGATTTCTAGATTGCCTACCACGTTCAAGCTTCTGACATTCCACACCCCGACTCGTAGAACGTTGTTCTTTCGTTGATTATTCAATCTTTTTCCCATGGTAATCACATGTCAAAAACCATTTCTTAATAACTAGTAAGGTGTAAAGTGTTCAAGTTCCAGCTTGTAAAGGTAATTAATGTTCGCCCTATATATTCTCATACAACGCCCAATAAAATGGTATAGGCATGCGTATTCAAATACAGAGACATGTAAATAGGCAGAATACGGCGTTGCGGTCAGCAAAGCCTATATAATACAAGTGTCTGCTGGCGCAGATTTTAGATCGGTTACTGCAGCTACAATGGTAGGTTATCAAGAATTAAGTGAGTTTCAGCGTGGCGTTATAGTCGGTGCACGAGCGGTGGGACACAGCATCTCCGAGGTAGCGACGAAGTCCGCATTTTCCCGTACGACCATTTCACGAGTGTACTGTGAATATCAGGATTCCGGTAAAACGTCAAATCCCCGACATCGCTGCGATCGGAAAAAGATGTTGCAGGAACGAAACCAACGTCGACTGAAGGGAATCGTTGAAGTGAAACACTTCGTCAAATTGATTCAGAATTCAGTGCTGGGCTATCAACAAGTGTCAGCGTGCAAACCATTCAACGAAACATCATCGATGTGGGCTTTTGGAGCCGAAGTCCCACTCATCTGTCCTTACGACGCAAAGCTTTACGACTCGCCTGGGCCCGTCAACACCGACATTGAACTGTTGATTCGAAACATGTTGCGTAGTTCGACGAGTCTCGTTTCAGGCTGTATCAACCGTATGGACGTTTATGGTTATGGAGACAATGTCATAAATCCATGGATCCTACATGTCAACAGGGGACAGTAAAAGCGGTGGAGGATCTGTAATGCTGTGGGGAGCGTGCAGTTGGAGTGATATGGGACCTCTGATACGTTAGCTAGATATGACTCTGACGAGTGGCAAGTACGTTAGCATATGGTCTCATCACCTGATTCCATTCATGTCCATTGTGGATTCCGACGGACTTAGGCGATTCGAGCAGGAGAATGCGACACCACACAAGTTCAGAATTGGTACAGAGTGGCTCCAAGAACACTCTTCAGCGCTTAAACACTTCCGTTGGCATCAAACCGTCGCAGACGTGAACATTATTGAGCATATCCAGGATACCTTGCAAAGTGCTGTTCAGAAGATATCATCCAAATTTAATTCACATGGGAGCCTGAGTATTCCATAAATCGTATCATCAAAAACATGACAGATTGGTTCAAATGGCTCTGAGCACTATGGGACTCAACTTCTGAGGTCATTAGTCCCGTAGAACTTAGAACTAGTTAAACCTAACTAACCTAAGGACATCACACACATCCATGCCCGAGGCAGGATTCGAACCTGCGACCGTCGCGGTCTCGCGGTTCCAGGATGCAGCGCCTAGAACCGCACGGCCACTTCGGCCGGCAAACATGACAGAACTCTGATAGTTGGATGATGTATAAAATGCACTGTATCACCTAAGTCGGGTTTCTGACAAGATAGTATTTTCTCGTACTGCACATTTAACAAAAGCGTTTTTTATATACCTTTAAGGAGTTTCTATTTGTCCCATTCTGCAAACATCGTTAAGTGCGTTTCTATCGTCTTGAAATTTAAGTAATCTGTGAGTGGATCATTCAGTGCTTAAATAATAGAATATTACATGTCAGGCCTAAGTGTTAACGTCCGGAATTTTAACCGAACTCAAAATTTTTCAGGTAGATCTTTTATTTTTTGCCCCATCCCCTCCCCCTCCCCATACGGATCACAAGCCCCCAGGACTCCAGTACGTGCTACGTGCGCAAGTGAGTGATATGACTATATGTTGACAGGAAGCTGTTAGTCTATACATATTTAAAGGTTTGGTGAGTTCCGTTCTTCTAGTCACCATTTGTCACAATGCGCAATTTACTAAGATGAATATAAAGGTTTAACAATCTGTTCTCTGAAGTTCATGCTATTGATGTAAAGTCGCTGTTTACAATAAATATCTTATATAAAGGATGGTCCATTGTTCGTGACCGGGCCAAATATCTCATGAAATAAGCGTGAAACAAAAATACTACAAAGAACGAAACTTGTCTAGCTTGAAGGTGGAAAACCAACTGCGTTTTCTTAAATACGATCCCCCATTTTTTTAAATTACATATTCGTGTAGTACGTAAAGAAATATGAATGTTTTAGTTGGACTATTTTTTTCGCTTTGTGATATATGGAGCTGTAATAGTCACAAACATATGGCTCACAATTTTAGACGAACAGTTGGTAACAGGGACTTTGTTTAAATTCAAATACAGAACATAGGTAGGTTTAAAATTTTATTTCGGTTGTTCCAATATGATACATGTACCTTTGTGAACTTATCATTTCTGAGAACGCATACTGTTACAGCGTGATTACCTGTGAATACCACATTAATCCAATAAATGCTCAATATGATGTTCGTCAACCTCAATAAATTAGGCTATACGTGTAACGACATTCCCCTCAAAAGCGAGTAGTTCGCCTTCCGTAATGTTCGCACATGCATTGACAATGCGCTGACGCATGTTGTCAGGCGTTGTTGATGGCTCACGATAGCAAATATCCTTCAACTTTTCCACAGAAAGAAATCCAGGGCGTCAGATCCGGTGAACGTGCGGGCCACGGTAATGTTGGAACGATGACCAATTTACTTGTCATGAAATATGCTATGCAATACCGCTTCAACTGCACGCGAGCTATGTGCCGGATATCTATCATGTTGGAAGTACATCAGCATTCTGTCATGAAGTGAAACATCTTGTAGTAACATCGGTAGAACATTACGTAGGAAATCAGCATACATTGCATCATTTAAATTGCCATCGATAAAATGGGGACCAATTATCCTTCCTCCCATAATTCTGCACCATACATTGAGCTGCCAAGGTCGCTGATGTTCCACTTGTAGCAGCCATCGTGGATTTTCCGTTGCCCGATAGTGCATATGATGCCTGTTTGCCTTACAGCTGTTGGTGAATGACGCTTCGTCGCTAAATAGAACACGTGCAAAAAATCTGTCATCGTCCCATAATTTCTCTTGTGCCCACTGCCAGAACTATACACGACGTTCAAAGTCGTCTCCATGCAATTCCTGGTGCATAGAAATATGGTATGGGTGCAATCAGTGTTGATGTAACGCTCTCAACACCGACGTTTTTGAGATTCCAGAGTCTCGCGCAATTTGTCTGCTACTGATTGCGGATTAGCCGCGACAGCAGCTAAAACACTTACTTGGGCATCATCATTTGTTGCAGGTCGTGGTTGACGTTTCACATGTGGATGAACACTTCCTGTTTCCTTAAATAATGTAACAATCCGGCGAACGGTCCGGACACTTGGATGATGTCGTTCAGGATACCGAGAGCATACATAGCACACGCCCGTTGGGCATTTTGATCACAATAGCCATACATCAACACGATATCGACCTTTTCCGCAATTGGTAAACGGTCCATTTTAACACGGATAATGTATCATGAAGCAAATACCGTCCGCATTGGCGGAATGCTACGTGATACCATCAAGAGATGAATACACTAAGCAGATTCAGAAGGATGTAGGTTGCAGTAGGTACTGGGAGATGAAAAAGCTTGCACAGGATAGAGTAGCATGGAGAGCTGCATCAAACCAGTCTCAGGACTGAAGACCACAACAACAACAACAACCATGTACTTGTACGTTTGTGACTATTACAGCGCCATTTATCACAAATCGAAAAAAGTGGTCCAATTAAAACATTCATACATGAATATGTAATAAAAAATGGGGGTTCCTATTTTTAAAAAACGCAGTTGATATCCGTTTGACCTATAGCAGCGCCATCTAGAGGGCCAACCATAGCGCCATCTGGTTTCCCCCTTCAACGTAGACGAGTTTCGTTCTTTGTAGTTCTTTCGTTTGATGCTTATTTCGTGAGATATTTGGCCCGGTCACTATCAATGGACCACCCTGTATATTCCGATTCATTACAAAGATGGTAGTGATTTAAAACTACCATCTTCAGTTTACATTATCTATAGGTATTTACAATCGATTCACATCAGTTACAAAGATAGTAGTGACGTTAAACTACAGTCTAAAACTACAATGTACAATTTACATTTTTACTGAAATTTTACCTGTACTTCAATTTTTACAGATATTTAACTTTTTACAGCTATTTACAATAAATCTGATCATCAGTATTCCTGCTGTAATGGCCCCAAGACAATGTATTTACTTCATCCACAAGTACATAACGTTTATGACAATCTCAAGACAAACGAAGTTTGTGTTCTATAATAGCTAAAACAATATGCTGCTTTGACTGAATTAGAAACTGTATAGTTTTTTCTTACTTCCGAATCCAGCACATGTGGCCTGTAAACTTCTATAGCTGACTATTGCAAAAAGGATGATGTATTCCCTTTGATCTGTGCGTTACGCACCTGCAGCAAATCTCGAAAGCATACTTGTTTGCTTGTAGACTGATTAATTCTGTAGTGCGATACTGCAGTGCCTCTGTTATTCAGAGACCCGATGCAGTGTTCCCTCCGACAGATATGCATGTATGAAGGAACAATGCATCGCATTACTGCACACCACAGGCACTGCAATATCAAATTTATTCGCCGACACTGAGCAAGAGACTTTTAATTAAAATGTCTCCCCTATACGGGTGTATTCATAATGAATCTAAGAGTGCAGGTTGTTGAGAGATGATTGACGGCATGAAATTTGGGCCTGGCCGTGAGTCGTCTTCGGATAGCCTAATTGTAAAGGCGACCGCACACGATAAGCGGGAAAATCTTTCCAAATCTATTAGAAAATCGTAGTTATCTTGTGGGTAACCCGGATCCACTTTTAATATGTACGCTATGCTGTAATAATTTGGCACGTTTTTAACCACGAAAGTTTCAGCATTCACTGCAGGATCATGTTCAAAATTTGGCACCGGAAGATACTGTAACGTGGCGTAGCTGTATAGCGTATTCGTATCGGGATATATGGTATAAAGTTTGTATCGTAATCTGCCATCTATTGCTGGCATCTGTAAGTCTGCAAGATCAGCGAACAGTACCGCCATTGATTCCATGTTGAATGAATTTGACATATTTGATATTGATAATGAACGGTAGTTCCTCTATAATAAATTTTAGCGCAGCATCCCACTTCCCAATATTAGGGATGTGAAGAGTAAACCTAATTTCTCTCTAACTATTCAGTGCAAAAGTCTAGATGAAAAATAGTATGGCTATATTACTGGGATATCTCTTATATCTTTTTGGACAGAATATACCTTACTAATTATCTATATCTTCATTCTTCATTCTGAATTTTTGCAGCTCTCTGCAGCGAAAGGGCTCCAAATTGTAGCGTGTAACATAGCAGTGTGTAAGTAATTATGTTGGTGCGTAATAATTTAGTTCTGTAATCGAGTTTCGATTTCGAAGAATTCATCCACACACGGAGTAGCCCCTCTTTCAGTATAACAGTTCGAATCTGACCCCCTGGGTTTACAACCATCGATTATTCTCCATAGAGTCCCTACTTGGCCCCATCCCATTTTCGTAAGTTTCCACAACTTAAAGAACACCTTTGAGGATTTCATTTTGATGGGGAGCTCACCCATGGGCTATTGTTTGTGGCAATGTAGGCTAAACGGAATGCAGTCAATCAGAAAAAAATTAGGTGCTATCCAAAGGACACCACACGTTTTAGCCCTCTGCACAGAGATGAATAACTTTAACCGTATATAGAGATAAATGCTGTCAAATGGTTAATTGGACATGCGATATTTTATGTATTCTCAAAAAGGGACAGTAGTGAAGAGGATTTCTGGTTGTGTATTAGTACACAACACGTCAAACTAAAACTAATTAACATCTATTGTGAGAAAATGCAATGTCTTCAGAAGAAGTAATGTAAATCCTACGCAAGTGTCGACTACGAAATTACTGATTCACAGTTCCTTACAAATCACCGTATTGAGGAATTAAATGTGACTGTGTTGTAGAATACACAAATATTTCTAAAATGAATTTGGTTTTCTGATACATTTTTATATGTGAAGAGATTATGTAAAAGTTTTAAATGTTAAATGAAATTTTGAAAAGAAAGGAAGAGGCTGGCCGCAGTGACCATGCGGTTCTAGGCGCTACAGTCTGGAACCGCAGTACCGCTACGGTCGCATGTTCGAATCCTGCCTCGGGCATGGATGTGTGTGATGTCCTTAGGTTAGTTAGGTTTAAGTAGTTCTCAGTTCTAGGGGCTGATGACCAAAGAGGTTAAGTCCCATAGTGTTCAGAGACATTTGAACCATTTTTGAAAGAAAGAGTTGGCTTGTGTAACTAGCAGTCGAAACCTCTTGAATTCCGCGTTCGAACCTCGTCACGGCCTAAATTTTGAATAAAAATCATCAACAATGGGGACCAAAGATTTGCAGCAGAAAAAGTCGCCTTCGTCCAGCCAACGGATTTGTCAAAGACGGAGGAGGAGCGAACAGAGGTTCAGGGCATTCTGTTGCCCTTGGGTTGGGAAACTACACCTAAATGGCGGAAGAATCAGCAATGGTCAACGGCGTAAGGATACAGAAGGTATTAAATTCACAAAAGATCTCTCCAAAGGACATATGGTCCGCAAATGAAAACTTTGATGAAGATGTCTCCATTGGAAAAGGTTCCTGTAGCAGTACCCTATTTGGATCTCCGGGAGCGGGGGCAGGTGTCCATAAGAAACAGACCATAACTAGCGAAAGTTTAACGTTCTATGAATCGAAGAGGGGAACATCAGAAGTGTGAACTTGGTAGGGAAATGCTAAGACTCATTCTAGTATAGAGGGGGTCGGTGAAGCGAAATACAAAGAATTCGATATTTCTGGTCACACGAATATAGACTAATACTAACAGCTGCAGAATATGGAATAATCGGAGTACGCTTTGTTATGAACTGGAAAGCTGGCAGAGAGTGAGTCAATGTGAACAGTTTATTGAAAGAGTTGTTCTCATCAGAATCTACAGCAAACTATCACCGACAACAACAGTTCAGGTATACAGGCTGTTACAAAAAGGTACGGCCAAACTTTCAGGAAACATTCCTCACACACAAAGAAAGAAAATATGTTATGTGGACGTGTGTCCGGAAACGCTTACTTTCCATGTTAGAGCTAATTTTATTACTTCTCTTCAAATCACATTAATCATGGAATGGAAACACACAGCAAAAAAACGTACTAGCGTGACTTCACTTTGTTGCAGGAAATTTTCCAAATGTCCTCCGTTAGCGAGAATACATGCATCGACCCTCCGTCGCATGGAATCCCTGATGCGCTGATGCAGCCCTGGAGAATAGCGTTATGTATCACAGCCGTCCACAATACGAGCACGAAGTCTCTCTACATTTGGTACCGGGGTCGCGTAGACAAGAGTTTTCAAATGCCCCCACAAATGAAAATCAAGAGGGTTGAGGTCAGGAGAGCGTGGAGGCCATGGATGAGGAGCGTACGAATACTTCGACTGAAATGTGCAGGAGCTCCATCGTGCATGAACCACATGTTGTGTCGTACTTGTAAAGGCACATATTCTAGCAGCACAGGTAGAGTACCCCGTATGAAATCATGATAACGTGCTCCATTGAGCGTAGGTGGAAGAAGATGGGGCAAAAATCAAGACATCACTAACAACGCCTGCCCAAACGTTCACAGAAAATCTTTGTTGATGACGTGATTGCACAATTGCGTGGGGATTCTCGTCAGCCCACACATGTTGATTGTGAAAATTTACAATTTGATCACGTTGGAATGAAGCCTCATCCATAAAGAGAACATTTGCACTGAAATGAGGATTGACACATTGTTGGATGAACCATTCGCAGAAATGTACCCGTGAAGGCCAATCACCTGCTAATAGTGCCTGCACACTTTGTACATGGTACGGAAACAACTGGTTCTCCCGTAGCACTCTCCATACAGTGACGTGGCCAACGTTACCTTGTACAGTAGCAACTTCTCTGACGCTGACATTAGGGTTACCGTCAACTGCAGGAAGAATTGCCTCGTCCATTGCTAGCGTCCTCGTCGTTGTAGGTCTTCCCCAGTCGCGAGTCATAGGCTGGAATGTTCCGTGCTCCCTAAGACGCCGATCAATTGCTTCGAACATCTTCCTGTCGGGACACCTTCGTTCTGGAAATCTGTCTCGATACAAACGTACCGCGCCACGGCTATTGCCCCGTGCTAATCCATACATCAAATGGGCATCTGCCAACCCCACATTTGTAAACATTGCACTGACTGCAAAACCATCCTTCAATTGGGCCAACTGGCGGTGAATCGAGGAAGTACAGTACATACTGACGAAATTAAAATGAGCTCTAACATGGAAATTAAGCGTTTCCGGACACATGTCCACATAGCATTTTTCTTTATTTGTGTGTGAGGAATGTTTCCCGAAAGTTTGGCTGTACCTTTTAGTAACACCCTGTATACGTATTCCGACGTCGCAAGCAGGGAGTGTGTTACGGTTAACAGTTCAGTGATAGTGTTGTTCTTATCAGAATAGAGAGCAAGCCAACACCGCTAACAGTAGTTCAAGAATACATGCCCACGTCGCAAGCACATGATGTAGGGAATGATGATACTGAACGGATAACTCAGCACATATTTTAAGGCAGATGAAAATTTAGTAATCATGAGAGATAGATACACTGCTGTAGGGGAAAGTGCAGAATAAAGGGTTAGAGGAAGCTTAGGGCATGGTATTGGGACTGAGACAGGAGAAAGACTATTTGAGGTCTGCAATTAATTTCAGCTAATTATAGCGAATACTCCGTACAAGAATCTTAAGAGGAGGACATATACTTGGAAAAAGCTTATAAGTTGCAGACACGAATAATATACAGAAGAATTTAAAAGAAAATTTGAGATTTGTTACATGAGTTTAGGGAATGAACCAGAGAGGTATTTCTACCCTTGTGGTTGATATTGGAGGTAAGAGAAGGAAAATCAAGAAACGTTTATGGAACTTGTAGACCGGGAAAAAGCTTTCGACAATATCAAATAGTTGAAGATGTTCGAAATTCTGAGAAAAATAGGACTACATTGTAGGGAAAGACGGGTAACGTACACTGTATACAAGAACCAAGAGGTGAGAATAATACTGGAGGTTGAAGAATGAATTTTTCGAATTAAAAACTGTGTAAGAGTGGTATTAGAATTCAAGTTGAAGAATATAAATGATAATATACGCTGATGACATTGCTATCCTCAGTGTATGTGAAGAAGAATTATAGGATACGGTTAATGGAGTTAACACAGTACAGAATATATGTAGAGGTTAAATCGAAGACAGACGAAAATAATGGGTTGTAAAAGGAATGGGGACGACGAGAAACTTCACACCAGAATTGGGGATCACGAAGTAGACGAAGATAAGGAATTATGATACCTAGGTAGCAAAATAACCCATGATGGACGGAGCAAGGAGGACATGAAAAACAGACCAACACAGGCAAATAGGGCGTTCTGAGGCAAGAGAAGTCTACTAGTATCAAACATCGGCCTCAATTTGACTATTAAATTTCTGAGAACGTACATGTCGAGCAAAGTATTGTATGGTAGTGAAACACTACTTTACAAGTAGGTGGAATTGCTGGAATACATCCAACAAACAATTGAAGACATAGGGTGCAAGTGATACGCTCTAAGAACAGTTTGACATAGGAGAGAAATTCGTGTCTGACCGAGTAAAACGAAAAAAATAAGTGTGTTTTGTCCTCCAAATAAAACTCGTGCACTGGTGGGGAGCGCCAAAGATGACCTCGGTTTGAGGAAGGCCGGCGTGTACCAGATTCCGTGTCAATGTGGCAATTCGTATATTGGTCAGACGATGCGTACCGTCGAGGATCGATGCCGTGAACACCAGAGGCACACTCAACTGATGTATCCGAGCAAGTCGGCGGTCGCTGAACATTGTTTGTCGGAAAATCACGCCATAGAGTATGACCGCACGAGGATTCTGGTACAGACGTCGAGATACTGGGACAGCGTTGTTAGAGAGGCCATCGAAATTCGCACCAATGACGACCTCATAAACCGTGACTGTGGCTATAATCTTAGCAAGGCTTGGGAACCAGCGATTGGGTTAATCAAGAGTAAATCGAGCAAACGTATAGTTGTGACGACCACGGCGGACAGAGCCATCACACTGACGTCATCTCAGACGCCGTCGCAATCTGTTCCACCGCGCGACCGTGGCGCGGGGCGCGGACGGTGAAGGGAGCGCGCCGCGGACAGAGGGTATTTAAATCGGCCGCCGCCGCGACCGAACCCAGTTCCCTCTGAGCAGCCATAGCGTACGGATCTCCGTGCCGGCACGTTCACCGGAGCTCAGTCCGTCAGTTCACCTGATGATGGCGACATGTATGATCGCCGAAATATTGTGCCCGTTGGACACTATAGACCGGCAGCACACCCGTGGATATTTTGACTAACGCTAGTTAGTTAACGCAGTGCTAAATCAGAAATGCATCTTCTGTACAAACGGAGATTCATTGCTGCGTTCTCTCAATATACTTTGTCTGGTGAACCTCTGAACAAGTAATATGGCGTTGAACTGAATACAGCTCAGCGGTTTCAGTTCCTGGTGTGTCTTATGCACTGTAGAAGGGAGTTATTGTGATTGAGTTTCCCAATTATATTTTTCTGCTTGTGTGACATATTTTAATTCATCGTGTCAGATGACGAGATCTGTGGAACTGCAGTGATCAGGGATGTAGGTGAGAATGATCAGATGGAGATGAAAAATAAAGCAGGCAGCAGTGAGATGTGAAAAGATTCCGGTATAGCGGACTGTAGTTCGTCAATAGACATGAGAAGAACAGGTGCTGAATTGCCGCCTATCCCGGTTACGACAGTCTGACATATTCACAACATTATCAAAATGCTGAAGAAGGAATTTGAAGAGACTGCTGATGAAATAAAAAAAAATTAATTAGAAAATCGAACGGAATAATAAAATAGAAAACTGAACAGAAACTTTTAGCAAAGAGTGATGAAAGTCGATCAGTTTCCTTATGGTATCCGGTTAGGGACAGTAGACGTAGGACCAGTGTTTATGTCAATACGCAAGTCAGAAGATGCATACTATAAGACAGAGGATTTGCTGGGAGAAAATGTTGAAAAGCCCGACGACATTAAGTAATTAGAAGTGGAAATTAGGGAACTCTGGTACCTATTTTACGGACAGTAAGACCCACATTTTTCTTCGAAACATTGCCTCTAAAATACGGGTGCGTCTTATACTCAAAATTGGTTTAAAAATGTCTAGCTTTAAAATTCCCGGTAGTCTTAAAAATGGCTATATATTCGATGCTGCGGGAAACCTGTCTCTATATGGCAACATTGGATTCAACTGGCAGTAGCAGTGCACCGATGCAACGAATATGAGTTGTGGGGATTCACAAGCTTGCGGACACTGCCCCGTCTGGCCCCGCCATTACTAACTCAGAACATTCTCTAGCCTGTGGCGCCTCATTGCAGTCTACTGTGCCAATGAACTTGAAAATGATTAGTGTTATCGGTAACAGTAAAAATTTCTTCTACTAGGCAGTTTCGTAATAGAAAAAACTGAAAGGCATTCACATGATGAGGACTATAATTTGAAAGTAATAGCATATGCAGAAGAAAATGGAAACAGGGCAGCTGAGCGGCATTTCGGTCCTCCATCAACAGGAAAAATCATTCGCGATTGGCGGGCTAGTGAAGAAGAACTGAAAAAAAAGAGGAAGACTAAGATTTGGAACTTTGTGGTAAGTTCCTATGGGACCAAACTGCTGAGATCATCGATCCCTAGACTTACAGACTACGTAATGTAACTTAAACTAACTTACGTTAAGGACAACACACACACCCATGTCCGAGGGAGGACTCGAACTTCCGACGGGGGAGCCGGGCGAACCATGGCAAGACGCCCCTGACCGCGCGGCTACCCCGTGCGGCAGCAAGACTAAAAGTGCAAATAGTGGCCTGAATGTAAATTTCCCAGAACTAGACGATGGCATATTAAATGGATCCAAGGACACCATCAAAATGAAAGAAGAGTGAATACAAAATATTAGCCAGTGAGTAAACAGCACTATCGGTGTTGAATGACTTTTCTTCAATGCACTGAACAATTATCGGTATAAATATTAAAAGTTAGACGCAAACATACAATCGATCTGACCAAATGTAACGAGTGTAGACACATTTATTTCGGAAATCGTATCACCAAATCTTCAAACACCTGCTCCTCACTCGGTCTTGAGGACACTCGTAAAAATAGCCTCTAACGCCACTAGAACTGATTAACGCCAGTTCCAGAACTGTCTCAATTGTCTCAGCTTATAACAGGCTGTTTGTACAATGGATTTTATGCCTCTGTGTTCCAAGAAATTAATCTAAGTGACTAAGTTTCCGATAATAGACATTCCTACTCATTAAGTGGCTAGAGTGTCAATGAAGATTACATGGATTATTTTATTTATTAGTTGTGACAGTACAGCCCAAAATTTTAAGCCTTTCATTATCAGAATTGGTTTGGATCTTGCCACTTAGACTTGGATCTCATTGTGTTAGTATCTCCCCAACGTACCACAACTAATTACGGTTACAGGGCCAAACATTAAGCTGGCTGTGGAAGAAGCAAAAAGACAGCTGCTGGAAAAGCTGGTAAATAGAAATTTAGGCACCCTGTAGTAAAATATCTAAGCATCGTCTCTGTGTGTACATGACATTATGCAGTATTCGAAGTGATAGGGACAAGATAGTACGATGTTTTAACCCCGGGGCATGTTACAGATATTTATGTAAAGCTGTTTTTATACACCTTGTATAAAATGGTTGCTGAGCCAATAAGTGCTGCCGTCCGATCTCTAATAACAAATCTCTTAATAAAATACTTCTTCCTATATTCTCGTATGTTACTTACACAGTGCTAGTGAAACGGAAAAGAAATTATTAATACGTTGAATCCGTTCATAAAATCGTAACTTTTAAAATACTGCACGAATGTAAACAAAGAGAATAAGAGAATAATTGTTGATTAAATTACTTGACAAACAGTTTATGTATGAAATTAGATTGAATTTTCTCCAGCAATAACAGCAAATTATCGCAAGATAAATATAATTTACTTTGGTACGGTAACGACACCACGAGTAGACACAGCCTAAGCCTGGTGCCGCGCTTGTAACAAATTCTTAACAGGACCTTACATAGTTTCCCAGAGTAAGTAGCGAGACCTTGTGTATTACGTTGTTTTCATTTATTTGTAAGGCTGTTGGTTCTTTTGTGTGCTGTATTTATTCGTCTTCAAGGCGGTCATTTGTATCCTTCGTAAATTCTGAAACCGGTGTGTCTGACACATAACGATATTTTAAAATTTGTGGTAAGGTCTTATGGGACCAAACTGCTGAGGTCATTGGTCCCTAAGCTTACACACTACTTAATATAACTTAAACTAACTTACACTAAGAATGAAACACAACCACCCATGCCAAGGGAGGGCTCGAACATCCGACGGGGACAGCTGCGCGGACCGTGACTAGACGCCCCAGACCGCGCGGCTACCCTGCACGGCAGATAACGATATAAACAATGTAAAGCGAAATTACGCAATGATGTTTGAATAATGGATGAGGCACATCATCTACCAGAAAAATTTCGAAGCGATTCTCCATAGATTTGCAGACACAGTAAGGTGTTCTATAGACAAAAAAAAAAAAAAAAAAAAAAATACGGCCCTCGCGTAGAGTGGATAAGGTACGTGCAGGCGGCGGCAACTGGCGAGACGAGGACAGCTCACGTAGTGTGTGAGAGCAGATTTGCTTGCCATCTGCCCCCACCACCACCACGGACTGGCTAAGGTTATTGCTGTGTGAAAGTGCGATAACAATGAAAGTGACTGTAAGTATTTTACTGTCTGGGAAACAGTACAATGCATTACTTTTACGTATTCATCTGAAAGTTCCTTCACTTTAGTAGCAGATTCAGCATAAATCTGGCACACAATGCTGATAGTTCTGTGTTTTTGTGTATCTGTATGAGCTTACGAAATTTTTTGAAAAGTAAACGAAAATATTTCAACATTGCATCTAAAGGAGCTAGTGCAAATACTGATGTTAACTGGATACTTTTGAACATTACACAAACAAGAAAAAAATATTGTGTATGTGTGTGTGTGTGTGTGTGTGTGTGTGTGTGTGTGTGTGTATGTGTGTGTGTGTGTGTGTGTGTGTGTGTGTGTGAGAGAGAGAGAGAGAGAGAGAGAGAGAGAGAGAGAGAGAGAGAGAGAGAGAGCTTTTTGGCAAATCGCACTGTGGATACTTTTGAACATGGTGGGCACTGAAAAAAAATGCATGCTGCGCTGTGATTGTCTGAAACATATCTTCTTACAGGCGCATCTTCCATACATTTAAATTTTTCACCATGTACCCTCTTGTAATTTTTAAATTACTTGAGAGGTTACAGGGGATACTGTAATAGTATAACTAATTTGCTGGATGTGGTAATGTTTACTGTGGAAGAACAGTTGGGGTGTAGCAAGCACAAGTAAATGTATTTGTGGAGTAACCATATAGATAAAGCGAGGAGGCAGCATATAACAGTTTCACATTGAATTACATAGTTACATAATTGCCTATGTCTCAGTGCATAACTTGGTACATATGTTAATAATGTAAGGTATGCTTGTCTCGCTAATCATTAAATTTGTTGTGTATCTGGTCACTGAAATAGGAGTACTTCATAAACATAAGAGCTCTGCAAAATAGTTCAAAACTCTAATTTAAAGCATAATAGCAGGCACAATATTTTGGACCTTAAAGAACAAGTTTTATATAAAAGTTAAGTTGTAAGGATGTTTGAGAACCTATGCATAATAAGTTATTGTCTCTTATTGTGAAGGTGCTGTTCGATCTATGTGGAGCAAAATGAGTATTTCGTATGCCACACCTTTTAGGCAAAGACATGATTAAACAAAATAAGAGGGGTGAAAATGCCAAAAAGTGGAGTGCCCTTAAGTATGTAAATAATCTAATGATTGTCTACAAAATAATATAAGGTATTTAGTTTTACGTATTTTAATATTGTAACGTTGTAAATGCATGATGGCCATGTTTAGAAATAATATATTTGACTAATGTAGTGTCACGTGACCGGAAACAGGACAGAGGATAAGGGTCTAAGGTCGGTCGTGGTCTTTCGATCGTGGTCCGTCGGTGCGGTAAGGTCGCTGCGGCTAAGAGCCGCCGACATAGTATCACGAGGCCATCAGTTTGTTTTGTGGATGTGATTTAGTAAAATGAAAACGTTTTCATTCTAAACCGTTGTCGGTGTAGATCGTTTGTGAACGATTGTGATTTAGACAAATACTTGAATTCATCCACTGCTGTACTTAGGCTGGCTATTTACTCAATATAGGGCGCGAATGCAACAGTGCACAACAGAACCCCTTTTGCAGACGAGTCATGATAAAAGGTTGTATACAAGCCCGAGTGAAGCTGCATACTCACCACCCACTTTCTTTAATTTTTAAATTTACTTCATTCGTCTCCTTTACTTTTTAAATTTACCGCTTTTAAAAATCTCGGACATCTGTTATCCTTAATGCCGTAATTTCCCACCATTCGCCGTGCAAATGATATTATTGCCCCTATGATATAAGCGAGCCAATGGTCCTCTGTATGGGCAACTGGACTGATCATAGAGATCCAGAAGAGACAGAGATACACTACACCACGTAATTAGCATACAGTTGCAGTATACTTGATTTCCATATATACGGAGTTAAATTGATGTGATAAAAAAGAATGCAGATAAGGTTAGAAACGTTGCAGAGGGCTGTAAGTTTTTCCTTGTAAGACTGCACACTAGATTTTATGGCATCTTTCAAATTACGACGATTAAAGAAAGAGTGCTGTCTCAGATCTAGCGGCTGTAGGCCGTTTGAGACTCCATCTCATCATTCTTCTTACATATGTGGAAAATGAGAAGACTGTAAAACGCAATGGTCAGACGAAGTTTTGACTGCTGTCGGACCTAAATATGAGTTCAATTGTTTAACCACAGCGAGACCCTGAGCGTCTACAGTTAGTTTTCCGCATATCTGAAACATCCTGAGAGATTAGAAGTGTGACACGTCGATAACCAAACCTAGAACCCTTCCTTTCGTGGACAGTGTTCTTACCAACGTATCTACCCACACATGACTGAAGACCCACTCTCTAGTTCCAATACAGTACGCAGTTATAAACTGCCAGCAAATATGTTTTTGGATAGGGTCCGCCTTTAGCATAACACAGTTTTGTTTTTTAACTCAAACATGTTTCACAGCAGTTGCAGCATCTTCTGTGGGCATTTATTTTATGGCTGTTAAAGATAAAGAACGTTCTTTATTGTTTGTATACATGTAACTATAAGTTTTTAAATTGTAATTACAGATCTTTGAAAAAAACACATAAAATCATGAATTCATACCTTTTTACCACATGGTGTGGTTTTTCTGATGTATTGTGTTTCTACAGTGACTGTTTTGTTTCACTGCTGCCACTTACACCTTAAAGTAAATAAGTTGTTTAAGCCAAAATTGCGATTTGAAATTCGTTATTTCTACGCCTGAAATTAATTAATTCTACATGTGTGTATGTTTGTGTGTTTTTGTGTATATGTGTGTGTGTGTGTGTTTGTGTGTGTGTGTGTGTGTGTGCGTGTATCTATTTACATTATGTTTCAATTACATTTTCTTTTTCCTCATCTTCATTACTGTCAAGCACTATATATTGAGGTGCCACTGTCACTGTCACTGTTTCACTGTTCACCGGATGTATAAACGAACATGGCGGACAGTGGAACAGTTGAAGATGTAAACACAAGATGGCTGACGGTGTAACAGTTGAAGGTGTTCCTCGCAGTTGTTCTGAATCTTTCAGAGGTGTCTGGGTATATTGTGTGTGTGTAAGTGTGTGTGTGTGTGTGTGTGTGTGTGTGTGTGTGTGTGAGAGAGAGAGAGAGAGAGAGAGAGAGAGAAAGGGAGATAGAGAGTGAAGGTTTGAGGATTTTTCATCATTATTATTATTGTTATTATTATTAAAAGTACTTTTTTGTGTGTGTCATGTGTGAAAGGGGAGAGACAGAGAGCGAGAGAGAGAGAGAGAGAGAGAGAGAGAGAGAGAGTGACAATAGGTTTGAAGATTTTTCTTTTTTTGTGTGTGTGTTTTGGGCTGGGGATTGGAGGGAGGGGTTGTGAGCTCTATAGGTTAGTGTTGTATAATAATTCTTTGAGGGCAGAGCAGTTTTTACAGCTGGTAAACAGTGAAACAGTGACAGTGACAGCTCAATATATAGTGTTTGACAATGATGACAATCAGGAAAAAGAAGATTTAAGTGAAACATAATGTAAATAAACACACACACACACACACACACACACACACACACACACACACACACACATAGAATTAATTAATTTCAGGCATAGAAATAACATTTTTCAAATCGTAATTTTGGTTTAAACAATTTATCTACTTTAAGGTGTAAGTGGTATCAGATGACCAACCGTGAAACAAATCCGTCAATGTAGAAACCAAATACATCAGAAAAACCACGCCATGTGGTAAAAAGGTAAGAATTCATAATTTTACGTGTTTTTCCAAATATCTGTAATTACGATTTAAAAACTAATAGTTACATGTATACAAACAGTAAATAACATTCCTCATCTTTAACAGGTATAAAATAAAAGCCCACTGAAGATGCTGCAACTGCAGTGAAACATGTTTGATTTAAAAAGCAAAACTGGGTTTTGGTAAAGGCAGAGCCTATCCAAAAACATATGTATTGTTAAATCAAACACGTAAAAAAAAGAGCTTCAACCCCAAGATGATTATTAACCACCAGGATGTTGTAAAATATTGGACATCCCGCTGGGGAGAGAAATATTTATCCTGGTTTAGCAACGTTATTAAAATATACAGCAGTGGTCCATAAAAAAAACAGGATCATATAAAGGTTATATTTAAATGATGAACGATACGCGCACAAAACTTTTGGGAAAAATGCAACACGAAATAAAAAATTATTATCTCCCGAAGGCAATTTCATCTTTTGTCTGTCCCCCCTCCCCTCCCCTCCCCTCCCTGTTGTCAAGATTTTAACCCAATGTTCCAAAATTCACAGCTCTGTCTCATGTGTTTAATACTTGTAATAACCTATAGCATATTAGTAGAGACTCATACACATCAGTATTGTAATACGCAGTAGGGAAGTAAAAAACAATAACAGCGGCTTATAACAGACATGGTGACTCTTTACTACTTGAAACAGAAAATTCATTTCCACGTATAGAAAAGCAACTATATTAGCTGACTCTATAACATTTTAGACATGTCCCACTATTTTCTTTGCGAAACACATATGCATAGTGTATTTCCGATGCGATTTACTCGGTACTGGAATAATATGATATTGTCAGAATCTGGAATGAAAGCGTCTCCTCCATTCGTTTTGTGGCTATCGGGTTTTCCCACCTGACCTCTAGCCGTGCCCTGTGAGCGCGCCCCAGACTGCGCTTCGCTGCTCAGCCGCATTCAGTGGACAATTTATTGCCCTTCAGGGATCTCCAAGCGACGCTATCGGCTGCTGACGGTGGGCCATTCTGGTTGTTACGGAACATTACGTGAGGTAAGCGGAGACTTCACAATCGAGGATCTCTCTCCTGTCGCATTTGTTACAGCAGAATGGACCAGCTTTAGGCTCCAATCAGAAAAGCGTCCTTACTTCCGCATTTGAGCACGCACTATCACTTGGCGACAGAAAGTGGGAAACGGATACAGAACTTACAAAACATGCTACATTAGAGATATAATTCATGAGGACATAAGTCAACCTGGATTATAAACAACAGACAGCACAATTACATGACTTTGATTGGATTCTTACAGAGTAGTTAGTTCGAATTAATTCGGAATCGGTACAGATGTGAAAAATTGTTGTAAATAAATGGAAAGAATTCGATGCCTAGCTGAGTACAAAATGCAGTGAGAGAATGCTGTGAAGACGAGGTAAGTGATACTCACTGTAGTATGATACACGACCAGACAGATGTGAAGATGAGCAGCAAGAAGGAAATGAGTGGGTTTTTGACTGCAGCCTCACACGACTAAATAATAGGCAGTACTGGCGAAGAAGTCGCTAACAGTGCAGCCAGTTCACCTCTCTGCAAGTTAATATCGCGCAAAAACAAGGGGAAAAAAGTCAGACAGCTACTTCCTGGAGTATTAGATCGTACTCAGTAGTCGATGCTGGCGAGTGATCCACTGTTGCAAGACGACTGATGTGCAATGGTATGGGCCACTCTATCGCAGGTTTTGACTAAATTACAGCACGTACTGGTCGGCAAGAGGACGAGAATCATATTCCTCGCATGTTTCGAAACGTCTGTCGGTGACAAAAATCAAAGGTCCTGTTGTTATGAAGTGCAGAGAAGACGAAAAAGGCGAGATCACATGCACTCCACAAATTTCAGTGGTAAAATTAATATTACTCATGTTAGAGGAAGTAAAATGTTTGGACTCAAAACCGAATCATTTATCACTAAGTATAAAGTCATAGGCAGAGTGCTCAGTTAAGAAATGGACTGTTTCTGGATACAACCAAAGTACAACGAATTGTTTTCATTATTATACGGATAAGGATTTGAAAGGACATACAACGTCAGGAAGTGTTTCGTGTCAGTAGATAATGTGGATAAATGAGGACGTTGGCAGAGAAATGGTGATGATTGATTTAATGCTGGTGCCATAATTTAAATGATGGGATGAACATAGGCAGATACTCATCTGTTCACACGTTTGGAGGTCAGTAGACACGTGCGATTCTCACTGATCAAAGACTTAGTCTCCTACAGTTCTTGAAAGCCAAGAAGGGGCCCACTCGGTCGGTATTGGCTACTGCCACATTCGGTTGGAATAATTTCGAAATTAATACACTACAAAATGGTTCAGCTAAACTATTATATTAACAGATACATAGTCTTACGTGTGTGTCATGTGAATCTCCACTTGGCAGTTAACAGCTAAGTTATTAGTAATAAGAGTTTGTTGCCTTCCGTCATTAATTGAGTTGCATTCCTACTTACGAATTACTTGGGAAGTATAGTTCGCATGGCGCCGTTGGAAAAGCTTCAAGTTGTAAGGTACACAGTCTACGACCACCCTATCAGTCTAAGTCATCTGCCTTCTGCTCTTATCTCTATTACTCAATTAGAAACAGAGATGAGGACACCAGGAATGCTACATCAGATCTGTGGATCCATGAAGTATGTAATGGTTGCGGTATTTATCAGGAAAGAAAGTATTTCACATCATCTTATACTATATCATTTCGTTGTTGTTTGCCAAATGTATGTATACAATTTTTTTTAAATCGTTCTGTTCTGGCATACATTAGTTCTTCACCTTTCTCTTTCCTGGCGACAGTTTCCACTTCTAATTTCGTAATGAAAGTTTAGAAACCAAAGCATCTGTAAAATATATTCTATGGGAGGTATTAAAATGTAACTACAACAAGTAAACCATTTTATTAAAGACTTTGATAGTTGAAGAAATAACTATTAATACACAAAAATTGTGGCTCTGTGGTTCAAACTAAACTTCATGCAAGGTATAAAAACGCTTCCTTAGAAAAATTAATATAACTTTTTAAGCACCGGAAGGACGCACTCCAAACAACAAACATGTTTCAAAATATCCTTATGCAACAGTGAAGTTCATTCTAACACCACTAGACGTTCATATGATAATTATCACTATATGGCAATTATTGCCAACTTACATTAATGTCATTCTCTCACCTGTCTCCTTTCTTTTAACGTTAAGGAAATTAAAACTTTATTTTGGGGCAGTGTTCCTCATTATAATACGTTTAAAAAAAGAAAAACAGAAAGGTTAGTAATGGTCCACAAGATAGGGCTGCAGTAAGAAGTTCCTTGAATCATATAAGAAAACCTAAATATAGATGGTCACACGTGGATTTGAGCTCTAGTCCTCCAGAGTATGGGGTCCAGTGCACATGCCACAGACCACATGCCAGAGACCATAGTCCAAATGCTACAGAACACGAACCTACGACCACAAATGTAAAGACGATTGACATATATTCAGCCGAACAGTGCCAACAGTTTTTTGAGTACGTCTGCAATGTTGACTTCCGAATATTAATTTCCTTACCTTTCTCAAAGTTTGTTTGCTACCGGCATTCAGTTAAAGAATTTCGTATGGTTAGGTGCTGAAGACTGATGTTTTTCATTAGAATTAGATACAATGAGGTCATGTTAACGAGTGTGATATTTTCTTCTCTTTCACAATTTTCAATGAACGTGAAGTCTCAATGACAGGGATATACCTCTACATACAGTGAACATGTAATTACCGGGCAGCACCATTTGCTACTGATGCTAGGTCACTAAATCTCTATGCTTGTTTCTGGAACGGGTAACTGTGAAATGGCCAAGAGTCACTCATCGGCCGCTGTGCTGCCTCTGCCATGCGGAAAGCAGAAAGATTCACTATGACTTGTTCAGTACCAGTGGCTGTTCAGCTAACACAACGATCACGCATAAGTAGTTAAAAAGAACGGGGTGCACTGATCGAGCATCTCCTCATAAACCAAGAATTTCTTTAGTTGGTGCTAATCGATGATTGAGGTGGTGTGAAGAGGACGCCACTGGAGAGTGGATGACAGGAAAAAAATGATTTGGAGTGATAAACCACGTTATACCCTGTCGCAATCCGGCGGAAGGATTTGAGTTTTGCAAATGAGTACTGGCTGTAAACAGTGAAGTATGAAGGAGACGGTATTACGATGCGTGAGAGCCCTATATTTTGTTTCAGAAAATGCTAAACGCAGAAGAAGGATTGGGATATGAACACATGTTATGGTTAGTGTACTGCGTATCGCAGAGGAACCGTTCAGAGACGATGCTTGATTGTATGAACACGACAATTCGCCCTGCCGTATATCAGCATCTGTAAGACGTGATTTGTGGAAAATAACTTTCCTGAGATGGACTGAATTGCCCCGAGTCCCGACCTGAACCCAATAGAACTCGACTGGAATGAGTTAGAACGTCAGCTGCAACTCAAACCTCAGCGTCCAAAATCAATAGTCTCTGGTTTCGGCTCTTGAAGACGAATGGGCTACCATTCCTCCACAGACATTCAGACCTTTCACTGAAATTGTCTCCAGGCGAGACTGAACTTTCATAACGGCGAAAGGTGAACATTTCTCATATTTATGTACACTAATAGATGTCCAAATACTTTTGATTACATATAATTAGTCTCGTAAGTTCACATTCAGCACCATTATTGTTTGTGTGCTGATGTTAAACTTAAGTACGTAATTTTACTCACATAATTTCAGCCCTCTCTGTGTTATGGCAAAGACTGGGAAATCTGTCAAAATGGATTCTCAAGCTCATCGTGATGTAGAATCGTATAATGAAGCTTTGTATTCGCTGATAGGGTAATCGATAATATTTATGCTTCAACACGTGAAATCGAGTCACAGGCTGTGTGAAGAAACTATTGAACCAGATAGTCCTGCTAAATACCGATTTATAACAATGTATCAATGTTTAGAGACAATGAGCAAACAAATTTTCAACAATTATCATTACAACAAAATGAAATGTCAAATAAGCTAAGTGAAATGTCATTTCTACATGATGAAATGAGAAATAAGCAAAACCAGAAGCTGTCTAGGCACAATGAAATGTCATCTAAACTGACATCATAAAAGGATGCCAAAACAACCGAAATTTCGTAATTTAAAAGCACATATGACGGCATTTGAGATGGCGTACAATAATCAACTGGTAAAAAAATCCATATAAAGCAATTTATTCGAAAGTTAAGTACGAAAGTAGATAATTTTACTGCTGAACTAGATGTTAACATAAGAGCACTGTTTGATGCAAAAGTGGAAAAGCTTCTCACTGGTTTTTCATGGTATATTTCGCATAAGGACACCCACAGTATTCAAAAATTGGATTCCGAATTACCACTTGTTATATAATAGCCTGTTGCTGAGATTTTTCCCGAAATGGAGCTTCAGAAGAATAAACTAAAACGGAATTAATCCAAA
Source organism: Schistocerca piceifrons (assembly GCF_021461385.2). Classification (NCBI taxonomy): domain Eukaryota; kingdom Metazoa; phylum Arthropoda; class Insecta; order Orthoptera; family Acrididae; genus Schistocerca; species Schistocerca piceifrons. The sequence continues at coordinate 592,662,715 of NC_060140.1, read as the reverse complement.
TGAAAACTACTTTAAGTGAAAATTTGTCTGGATGACGTGAAAATGTCAAATTTCAACAGGACTCGTGCGCTGTCAAACAAATAGTAATTGACAGGCCAATCTCTGTAACTAGGGCAACTGATGACTACAGTCATAGTCCTACACAGTATGACATAATGTGTGGAGATGGAACAGATCAAGCTGGCCTTCCACTTAACCATATACTGTGTGGGGCGGGTCACTTTCATAATCCGTTTTGACAATGGAAAGTCTATTGCAACAAAAAGAGTTGTGGGTGTTCCCATACAATAAGAAAAATACTCCTCTTGTCCTGCTAATAAGATCTTTTAACGCTGTGTTTCCTACATCTTGGTGAAATCAACAAAAAAAAAACGTTTAATTACAGGTTTTAGCCAATGGAAGCTGCCCTTTGGTGTAACTGAAATGAATGAAAACTGCCAAAACTATGAACAATTTGAGAAAACCTTCTCGTCGAAGTACTGGTCACAGTGAATACAAAAAAGATTCCACAAGGAGTATTTAACCCAGAGCCGTTTCGTAGTGGGCAAAGTAGCCTTCAAAAACATTTTCAAAAGCATTCAAATAAAACCAGCAATTGGGATACACATATTTCACACAGAAACATGTCACGAATACAAGAAGTGAAATTGCCTCTGGATGAAAGAGAAAAGTGGATCCATGTTCCAAAGACAAGCTTAGATTACTCCATTTCCAAAACAGATACTATTAATTTAATACATCAGGATTCTAACGTAAATAATAATAATAATAACTTTGGTGACACGGGTCAGTCCGCTCCACGGCAGGCACAGTCCCACAATCATGGACAGATCAAAAGATTGCCACTTTCACTTTGTGACACAGATGGCAGCACATTCGCAGCATAATGCTCGGGCTGGTGGTTGGAGTCTACTAAATTCTAATAAAACAATATAGATACAAACCTGGGTAACATAGTAACAGAGTAGGTTGATATCAATGCAATAATAATAATGATAATAATAATAATAATAACAATAATCAGTGGAATTCCCATTTGGGAAATGTAAACGGTACTAACCAGCAAAGTAGGCCAGTGCAAAACTGTGCTGTTGACACGATGGTTGACTTCAAAATCCAACAGTAAACGTTGCTGAGAAGACAGAAGAATCTTGCCCAACTATGGCGAATTCAGCAAGCTAGATCCTTGAAGCATTACACGCTCCAGTTATGGGCGTCAGGTGGAGTGGGTCAAACGACGTAATTCAGCGTACGTGTTGAGGTATAGTGAAGGGACAGACATCAGATATGAGTTACATACTGACGGCTACAAATGTCATGATCCATGTAAGAATAAAGTTGGGGCTGCTGTTAATGACACAGTGATAATAGTTCAGTCGTTATTGGTAAAGATGCTAGGAAGAAGTGATCTCAGCGAATTTAGTTTGTAAGATTAGTGAGGTTACTAGCTTACCTATATAGCCATGACAAAACTGCAAGATTGTTGGAGCAATTGGTGTCATGTCATGACATGTCCAAGTGCAGAGACAGGTTTAGGTAGTTACCGGAAAAGGAGCTATACACTGCCTGTTCCCGTGTAAATGAGTTAATTGTGGATTGCAATTTTGGCATGGAACTTCTGAGGGGGAGGTATGCAAGAGTAGGTTTTACATTATGCAAGTAGTATCTTGGTATCGATGCTGACAATACTGTTACAGATTTGGTAAAAACGAAGAACGAACGAGGTAAATACTAAGAAGGAGTATGAGTTAGCTACATTAAGACAAAATCTGCAAAAATCGGTAGCCAATCTTCTGACTGTAGCTAGGTCAAGAATGACAAAGAACACACAAATATCAGAGGGACAGGATGTTCAACTATTAACTCATAACATCAGGCTGAATTAACAGTTGTTACGTTAACAGAATCTTCCGTCGGTTCTTGGTAGAACAACATTATAATAAACGAAAAGCACCATTTTGCTTTTGTTCTACAATATTACTTTTCTTGTGTTAACCTGTTCTCCGCTTACAAGGCCATTTTCAGACATTTACTGACTATTGTTACCAAAGAAGTTACAATGTTTGCAAACAACATTGGAAGTGAAGTAGCACGTCTGGACTGAAACAGAAACATACAGTAGGTAAAGTCTTTGACAGTGTGGTGGTAATGCAATGAAAAAGTAAAAAATTGAACATTAAACAAATAAAAATAGAGTACACAGGAAAAACTTTAACACAAAATAGGAACAGCATGCCTACATAACAGTGTCTATTGATAAACAAAACTAATAAAATTAGTACTTGACAAGCCTACATCAGGAGGTATAAGACATGGAGAGTGATATACAAACCAATTAAAAAAGAAACAATTATCAATGTAACTACTGAATACGTAAGGAAATAAAACAATATCAGTAAGATAAACAGAAATAAATAAATACAGGAAAATGGGGGCTTTTGAGGGAACATACAGTAAATGCAATCTTTAAGAGTGTGATGGTTTTGCATTTTAACATTAACATCATATTCAAAACAGTGGCTATGTAACAGTTTGCATTAAATAGGTGAACAAAGTAAAATATGAAGAATATTTGATGAGACAACTACAAGAGGTGTTAAACATGGACAGCAATACATGTTCCCTCAAACACCAATACAAGCGGACGTGCTACTGGGTATCAGAGGTATCGGTATCTACAACAATCTGTACCTCCACCTCTGAAGGTCTGGCTGCATGGTGGAACAACATGCAATGTGCGGGTTTCATGAGCAATAAAAAGGGCGGAAATGTTGTTTATGTTGATCACTATTCCAATTTTCTGTACTGGTTCCGGAACCCTTGGAACCGAGGTGATGAAAAACTTTTTTTGATGCATTTTAATCGTGCGAAGTGTCAAATTGTAATGTGCCCATCACAATTTTCTTAGGTTTCCTGATTACTGTATCTGGATGTAGGGAGGGGGGCACTAAAATTCATTTAACTATCGGCTTGATCGTACAAATAATTCAAGACATTAACCCTAAGTCATGAAACCTAATATTTTATTGCAAAATTTTAGCAAAAACGTTGCCCTCGCAGCACTACATGATCGTCATGACAAATAGATCACGTCTACAAGGGAGTTCTTGATGTAAACGATGAGAATTTTCTGAACTTCAGCGTCGATTGCTCTGCGAATTCACGTATCCTGAAACATATAGCTATACCTTAACAGAAAAATAGATCATTTCGCGATCAACCTCTCCATAAAACACACGTTGTGAAACCTGAGGAAGGCGAATAGCCGGCCGGTGTGGCCGTGCGGTTCTAGGCGCTTCAGTCTGGAACAGCGTGACCGCTACGGTCGCAGGTTCAAATCCTGCCTCGGGCATGGATGTGTGTGATGTCCTCAGGTTAGTTAGGTTTAAGTAGTTCTAAGTTCTAGGGGACTGATGACCACAGATGTTAAGTCCCATAGTGCTCAGGGCCATTTGAACCATTTGAAAGCGAATAAAATGACGCTGAACGGTGCAACCATGTATTATAACAGACATTATATCCGCCATTCAAGGGTGTGGAGTAACAAATCATTATATTTAAAGGATACCAGCAACATTATATGTCACTGTATGATATCAACAGTGCCTATATCATGGCGCAGCGGCCACGCGGCTGCATGTCGCGCTTCACACAGTCTACTGCTGGCAGTTTCCAGCTCACGTGCAGCGCTGCCCACCCGAATACGGAAGGTTCAGCCTTTCCAAGTAGTTGCGTCCATGGTATTGTAGCGACACCCAGCTGACGTGGTCTTACGAAATAACTGCAAGCCGGTACCAGTCCATTCATGCGGGACCATGGAGTCACTGACGGCGGGCATACACTAAAGTGATACAAGTCATGGGATACCTCCAAAAATCGAGTCGAACATCCTTTTACCAAAAGTAGTGCAACAACTTGACGTGGTCTGTAGTCAACAAGTCGGATATCCCATGCAGAAATACTGACAATGTTACCTCTACAGCTGCCCGTAATTGCAGAAGTTTAGACAGTGCAAGATTTTGTGCGCGAACCGACCTCTCTATTCAATGGGATTCATGACGGGTGATGTGGATGGTCAAATCATTCGCTCAAATTGTCCAGAACGTTCTTCAAACCAATCGCGAGTAATTGTAGCCCATGAATTCCATTAATGTCTGCTACTGGTCTCCAAGTAGCCGAACATAATCAGAAGATCCAGTCCAATACATGTCAACACAGCCCACACCATTATGGAACAACAACCTGCTTGCAGACTGCTTGTTGATAAGTCGGGTCCATGGCCTCGCGGGCCAGTGTCACACTTGATCTCTGCTATCAGCTCTTACCAACAACAGTCGGGACTCGTCTTACCATGCCACGGTTTTCCTGTCTCCTAGGGTCCAACAGAAATAGTCACGAGACCAGGAGAGGTGCTGCAGGTGATGCCGTGCTTATAGCAAGGGCACTCGCCTCGGTCGTATGCTGCCACAACCCATTAACGCCTGATTTCGCCGCACTGTCGTAAGGGATACGTTCGTCGTACGTCCCATATCGATTTATGCCGTTGTATCATGCAGTGTTGTTTGTCTGTTGGCACTGACAACTGTACATAAACGCCACTGTTCTCGATCGTTAACTGGAGGCCGTCGGCCATTGCGTTGTCCGTGGTGCGAGGAATTCCCTGAAATATGGTATTCTTGTCACATTGACACACTCTTGAATCTGTGAATCACTGAATATTGAATTCCATTACGATTTCCGAAATGGAATGCCCCATGCATCTAGCTCCATATACCATTCCGCTTTCAAACTCTGTTGCTTCCCGAATGAGATTTTCACTCTGCAGCGGAGTGTGCGCTGATATGAAACTTCCTGGCAGATCAAAACTGAGTGCCCGACCGAGACGCGAACTCGGGACCCTTGAATTTCGCGTGCAAGTGCTCTACCATCTGGGCTACCGAAGCACGACTCACGCACGGTCTCACAGCTTTACTTCTGCCAGTATCTCGTCTCCTACCTTCCAAACTTTACAGAAGCTCTCCTGTCTAAACTTCCCGTCGTGCAGCCGTAACACCGTTGGACACTTTTCACATGAATCAGTTGAGAACAAGGACACCATCCCCAATGCATTGCCCTTTTCTAAGTTGTGTAAGCGATACTACAGTCATCCGTATACGTGCATATCGCTATCCGACGGCTTTCGCCTCCACAAGTGTATTCCGTACGTCACCAGGGATTAGTAAGTGCACGTATGGTCATATTCAGGCAGTGTCGTCCTGGAATACGCTATTGCTGTTACAACGATGCAGCGACACTAAGATCGCCCTCACACGAACTTCGACTTAGCTTGCAACAGGACTGTTCTGGAGTTTCATCCACTCCGATCAGCAGCCAATCACCATCTCACAACACAGCTATCCAGCCATTGAAGTTGCTGGTAGAGGAATAAACTGTGATGATTACTCACAACTTCTGTTACTTGTTGTACCTCCATTCATCGATAAAATATAAATTAGTGCCGACACAGGCTGGTTCTTCCGTCGACCTCCAGTACCTGACCTTGTGGCACGCCCTTACTGTTCTGTGTCTCATCACCTCTGACGGTGGACCACTGTGCAATTCTTTTCGGTTTCACGAGTGGACGGCCTTTTATTTTAAGTATTATGAGAAATCGTCACGGATTATTTTACTCTCGTGCACCTTGTCTTAACTTCCCGCTTATTCTTCTTCATCATACTGGATGCCCATCAAGATGGATTTGTGTCACTGTGTCCTTATACGAAGTTGTTAAGTTTCAGTCGATGTGATTCACTCAAGTGATGGACATGGTGGCATTGTTGTCGGGTCGACAGCTTAAAAGCAAGCACGGCCTCAAAGCTTTTCCCAGGCTGATAGCATCAGGAACAGACACTGATCGCCGGCCGGAGTAGCCGTGCGGTTCTAGGCGCTACAGTCTGGAACCGAGGGACCGCTACGGTCGCAGGTTCGAATCCTGCCTCGGGCATGGATGTGTGTGATGTCCTTATGTTCGTTAGGTTTAAGTAGTTCTAGGTTCTAGGCGACTGATGACCTCAGCATTTAAGTCGCATGGTGCTCAGAACCATTTTTGGAACAGACACTGATCGGCTTTGTCTTTCCGCTAGTTAGATGTGGAGTGGGTCGAATAAAAACTGCAGTTGTTTCGACGATTAGTGGCCTACAACGTTTTGTTCATAGTTCATATTTCTTTCCCCCGGTTGGTGTAGACATTTTGCGAATCTACGTTTTCCCTCTTACTGAACCTCAATCAGTTTCTTTTCGATAGGTCATTACTGCTCTTGGTAAGTATTTCGACTCCCAGTTTTTGGTGTAATTTTTTTTGAACAAAAACCCAAGCCTTCCTTTCCTATCAGCAGTGGCTCATCGAGAATGGAACATGTCCTGCACCTGTGAACTTGTGTGTCCCTGCAGTAAATCGTACGTGGACGTCATTTTGCAGGACACTATTGTTCAAATATTTAGCAATTACCAGATTCGGACAGAAGTCCTCAAACTATCGAACCTCTCGCGTGAAGCTGTAATTCATATAATCGGGGCACAGATACTGTTTAACAGCACGGGGTTGGAAATGGTGCCATCTGCGGTGGTCCCTCTTGTCACCCATTGGTCTTCTCGATGCGAAGTCTCTATTTCTGACGAACACTATAGACAACCAATAGCGCGCCAACTGCCCTCATACCCGACCCAATCACATGATTGGGACATTTCTCATTCCTCCAGAACCAAATCTCTCTTTTGTGAAAGATTGGGAGATTGGGTGCATCCAAGACCGTTGCTCAAAGAAGCTACAGAGGATATCAATTAACGAGGTGGCCCATGGTTCTGAGGAAGTGGATGTCCATCAGATCGATGACGGCTAACCTGCGCTCCTGAAACATTCGGTTTATCATGAGTCGTTCCAGATCCAAACCTACCGCTATGCATGATTCTTCCCTGGCTGTCAGTGGCCCTCAATGTCCCTCTGTACATCTACATGAGCTAAAGAAACTTTTACATTCTGCTGCGAGTTCAGAACCAGGATGTCTAGTTCCAGCTGAATATTGCGGCTTCCGTTAAGTTGATCAGCAGTACACGTTCGAAAACCGCGGTTTCCCACAGCACAAAGTTTCAATTGAAGCACTCACCAGGTACAATGGGTTCGCACCGCCACCGTCGGCACATGTCTTCTACAAACGCAGTCCAGACCTACAATTAACGCAGCTCCAGTCATGATGCTTCAGCTTACGAGAATCTTAAAACTTTTGCCCTGAACGCCTTTGAAATCTTCGACCTCCAGATCTCGGATAATGTGCTACGATGAACTCACAAGTCCCCTATAAGAGCCCTGTCGTCTTCAGCAAGCGGTCTAGACTCTCAATGACATTAAAGACGGGAGAAGATACGTTCAGTCAGCTAACGTGGAGATGGCTAACTGGAACTTAGAAAGAGTTCTGGAACTCTGTTGGGAAATAATCGATCAGAGACAAGACTTAAACAAATACAACCTATAATTGCTCGTCTTACCAAGAACTGGATTACGACTTGAATGAAAGTACACTACTCGTGATTGCAAAATGCCACAGAGGGAGATATGGGGCTACATATCAGCGCGAGCGAAGCCAGAGCGAATCCTACAAGTCCAGGTCCCGGGTCTGACCAACACAGATGTCCCTCCCGTACCCTTGTCTGTACTGAACTCTCTCGCGGACTACGCCACCCTGCCATCTATCCGTGCGGCAGGTTGTGTCGTTTCATCCACGTGTGCCGTTTCGGCCACTGTCTTTGGGGCTTCATATGTGACCTGGTATGGTCCCCACCAACGCCCTCGTTTCCAGAACACTTTCCAGAAAAATCTTGTTCTTTCTGGCTTCTGATCGTTGCATTTTTAAAGCGTACAATAGCATAACGAAGCTCTGTCACAAATACCGCCAGCTTTTTGAGGAGTCTTTGGATAATGCGAAAGACATTTTCGTCCAAAGTATCTGGAAGGATATCGCACAACTGCACTTCGTCAAATCATAAAATCTCCCTCACGCAATTTGGGAGGAAATTGCAGCAGAGCTTAGACGTATGCGGGATATGTGGGTTATGACACCCGTCTCCACCAGTGAGTTGGCGTCACCCCTTATCATCGAATGAGAACCCAGCACAGAGAGAGTTTAAGTCCACCATCAATGCACTGTCTGTCGTGGATTCTTACCCTCTCCCTCGCCCCGAACAGTTAATGGGAAGATTGCCAACTGGCGTGTTCTTCTCGAAGATCGATCTCAGGTACACTTATCTGGAACTTACATTGGAAGACGCAGCGAAATCATTTCTCACCATGAACATCCACATTCGGCTGTTTCGATATCAGTGCCTGCTCTTTCGTAGCGTTTCTTCTCTGGCCAGACCAGCGGATTTTAGAGCAACTAACGTAGAAGTTCCCTTACTGCTCCAGTTATCTGGACGTGCCATCTCTGGCAGTAGTCCACAGGAGCACCTCCGAAACCTGGATTGAATCTCCAAATTTCTCTCTCTCTCTCTCTCTCTCTCTCTTTTTGTGTGTTTACGCCCAAGGCGAGTACTTCGGTCCCGTCATCGACTCTCATCGTTTTCGCCCTTCCAACAAACATTTGGAGGCTGTTCAGAAGCTCGTTTCTCCGAAGAATCTAGCCAGGCTGTCCTCGGCAAGATCTCATATTATCTTCACCTCATTCCTAACACTGCTCAAATCGCACCCCTCTTACATACTCTTAGACGTAAAACTGTTCCTTTCGTGTGGTCGCCTCAACAAGAAACGCCTTTCCAGACATCAAAAAAAGTGCAGCTCCTCGACTGATTCCTAGTCCACTTTGATCCTGTGAAACCTCTAGTCCTTGTAGTAGATGCATTCTCCTACAGAATTGTGGCGGAGCTCACCCACAAGATCGGTGCCACAGACAGACGAATTTATTTCACACCGAAATTGTTTAGTGAAGCTCAAATGAATTTTAGTCAAGTAGTGAAGCAGGCATTGGTAATTGTCCACGGCGTTTCCAAGTTTCATCAGTATCTTCACGGACTGAAAGTTTTCCTGCTAATGGAATACAAGCCTCTCACCAGTCAAAGTCAAAGCTGTGCCCTTCCAGGAACGTTGGGCTCTTACCCTGACCAACTATAATTATGAAATTCTCTATTGTCGTACGGCACGCCACCTCAACGCGGATGTTTTATCTCGTTTTTATGTTGACTTGCACGCAGAGTTTGATTCTTTCGGGGATGCTTGCTTACACATGGACCTGATCGATGAAGCTATGGCGATTATCTTTACAATTGCTCACCATACAATCGCCACAGCCACAGGGCACGATGGACCCTACAATCCTTTCACCAGTTTATTCAGTCAAGCTGACCTGTCGATGGGAAAACTTCCCAATCAGTCTCTTCGGAGTTGTATTTATCAGCTGGACACGTTTCGGTTCCAAATTGGAATTCTGCTCTTACACACGCCGAACAAACAGCAGCAGCTGTTGGACTTACTTCATAAAGAACAAGAGGGCATCGTCCGCATGAAGCAGTTGTCCGCGAAGCCTTGCATCTGGCTGAGGATGGGCAAAGGCATGGAACACATGACCATGTACTACAAGGACTGCGCTGAGAACCTGCCTGCTACTCACCAGGCCCCTGGTATCGAAATTACATCGATATCGCAGGGCGGTTTTGAAGTTCGCAATGGCTTATCGCAGTGAACGCTTTTTCCAAATTTCCTTTTGTGTTCTGCATGCTTTTCACAATGTCGACCAACACAATTCGTGCTCTAACAACTACGAGTACATTCATCGTGAATAATTACCTCCCACTATCGTATATTATAAGGACCCAAACGGCACTAGACATGTCGGATTGTCCAACAGAATTCGCGACCAACGTCGTCCACCACGTCGGATTGTCTCACCAACATATAACGGTGAAGCAAAAGGTTTCGTGTGTACGTCAAAGCGGAATTTCGAAATGAAGGCAATCCCTCTCCTAGGAAAACGCTCTATCCCCTTTTATATCAACATACTGTACGATACCTGAGAGAGACAAGTCACCAGCTGAAATTCTGCATGGCAGGTCTCACCGGACTACCTTGCACATCCTCATCCTCCTCAGACCCAGGCCACACCTCCGTCTCCCTCAAAATTACAGGCCATTGCGAAAGTGTATTTTATCGTCTCTAACAGTGGCCATTCGTGGGAACCTGGGATTAAAGCCACCCCTGTGGGAAGGGTAACCTAAGTTATTCAGCATGGGTCGGAAGCCCATCCTCACAGACACCAGAATCTGTGGCTATATCTACATCTACATGATTACTCTGAAATTCACAATTAAGTGCTTCACAGAGGGTACATTGCACCACTATGAAACTACTTCTCTACTGATCCACTGTCGAACAGCTCGCTGTATAAATGAACGCTTGAATATTTCCGTGCGAGCTCCGATTTCTCTTATTTCATTACAATGATGATTTCTCCCTATGTAAGTGGGCGCCAACAAAATATTTTAACATTCTGAGGAGAAATTTGCTGATTGAAATTTCGTGAGAACGTCCTGTCACAGCCAGTTTGTATTAATAATTACCACCCCAAATGGTGTATTGTATTCGTGGCACTCTCTTCCCTATTTCGTGATGATGCAAACCGAGGTTTCCTTCTTCGAATTTTTTCGATGTCCTTCGTCACTTCAATCTGATACCAATCCCACACCGCACAGCAGTACTGCAGAAGAGGTCGGACAAGCATAGAGTAGGCAATCTCTTTAGTACACCTGTTGCATTTTTTAAGTGTCCTGCCCGTGACTGGTAGTCATTGGTTTGCTTTCCCCATGACTTTGTCTACCTGACTGCTCCAGTATAATTTACTGGTGATTGTAATCCCTAAGTACGAGGGTTGAATGAAAAGTAATGCCTCCTCCTTCTTTAAGTGGGATTGGATGGGAAATAAATAATCCTTAGAATGTAATCCTTAATTACCAATATTCACTTTTCCACAAAATCACCAGCCAATTGGTCACATTTCTGCCAACGATGAACACGTTTTCAGAAGATGTCATGGAAAAAGTCGACACTCTTTTTGCATCCACAGTCTCACAATTGTCTCAACGTTTTCATCAGAAGCATAATGATGTGCCCGCAGATCGTCTTTCGTTATCGGGAACATATGGAAGTCAGGCGGTGTTAAACTTGGACTGTATGGAGGATGCCGTACGGTGCTGGGATTCGGTCTCTGAAGTTCTGCTGTGGTGGCACGTGAAATGTGTGGTTTGGTACTTTCATGCTGCAGGAAAACATTTCCGTTTTCCTTTCGGACCCTTGTTAGCCGTCGTTTCAGAGTTCGTAGCGTCGTGATGTAAGGCTCTGTATTTATTGTCGTTCCACGATCAAGGAAATCAACATGGATAACACCATCTGCGTCCCAGAACATTGTGGCCATGATTTTTCCGGCTGAAAGCTGCGTCTTGAATTTCTTTTTCTGGGGCGAGTCTTTGTGTCGATATTCCATAGACTGACGTCTCGTCTCTGTGTCGTAATGGTGTGCCCACGTTTCGACTCCTGTCACAATTAAATGGAGAAAGGCGTCACCTTCATTCTCGTAACGGGAGGAGCTCGTGGCAAATTTCAAGTCTGCGTGCTTTCATTTCAGGAGTCAGCATCCTGGGTGCCTATCGAGCACAGATCTTCCGACAGCCAAGCAAAGCAATAATGTGACTCACACGTTCTTGTGAAATTCCGATTATGCTTGCAGTTTCTCTCTGAGTGATACGACGATTATCCTGAATCAATCTGTCAACATTTTGCATGTGAAACTCGGTGGTTGCTGTCACAGGACGTCCAACTCTTTGTTTGTCACGCAGGTCAGATGTTTCAACCACAGCGTCTTTAAACTTACTCGCCCAACGACGCACACTACTCACATCAACACAATCACCATAACTAGCTTTCATTCTCTGATGAATCTCCTTTGGGGTGACACCTTCTGCTGTCAAGAATTCAATGACTGCACGTTGCTTAAATCACATTGACCGGCCGTCTGCGCAGGGTTCCATACTTTACATTGTAACAACAGAACCGTTCAATGCTAAGGCTTCCCGCCAACTGGAGCTGTAGAGAAGAGGCTACGGAACAAGCCACAACCTTCCGCATACGAATGTTGCCAACTGTTGAAGAGTTACGAAGGTGGAGGCAATACTTTTCAGTCAACCCTCGTATTTAGCTGAATTTACAGCCTTTAGAAACATTCGATTAATCGTGCTACCGCAATTTAGCGGATTACTTTTAGTATGCATGTGGATGACTTCACATTGTCATTATTTAGAGACAATTGTCACTTTTCGTATAATGCAAGTATCTTGTCTGAATAAGTTGATAATTAGCGTTTTGATCATCTGATAACTTTACAAGATGATAAATGACAGCTTCACATGCAAACAATCTAAGAGGGCTGCTCAGATTGTCTCGGAAATCGTTTATGTAACTCACTAACAGCAGAGGACCCGTAGTATGTCCATGGGAAACGCCAGATTTTAGTTCCCAGCAGCCCACACGTCAATCGAACGAGAAAGATACCCTGCTTAATAATACAATGAGACCTACCCTCTGTCATGCACTTCACAGTAGTTTGCAGAGTACGGATGTAGGTGTAGATAAATTCAAGCCAGCTATAACACTTCAACATCTTCATAAAATCCTCAAATGTGTATTGTGACCAATTTAAATTAATATGAAAGCGAAGAAATACGCGGTTGTGTTCCAAAATAGAACAGAAGATTTTCGACATTACGAGAGCTGAGCATTCCAGACATTTTAAATTCCTATGGAAGTAAAGATAAATGATATGAGAAGGAGTTATTTCAAAATGTGAATTCTCCTGTTATTTGAAAAGGAATTTTGCATCAAGAACCTGACACTTTTAGCTATGTACGTTTTAGATGAAGGAACTGTTAGTAGTATTTAAGTCGGGTACAATAAAATTTGTTGAATGAACACAGTAAAAGAAACGTTATCTGCACGCAACAGAATTTGGAATGGTGAAAGGTGTGTGTTTATTTGTGTACGTCGTACATTAGAATACGTCCTATCAACTAGGTACGTTATTTTATCACTTTTATATGCCATCTGTATCATATTCTATGTGGACCAGTGCCTATAGGAAGCGACCTGTGGGGTATGTGTTTTACTGAAACCTAATTTTCCGTTTATGATAAGCAGCTTCTACTTCATAAACATTCCCTGTCTACCATGAAATCAGTTCAGTCAGGTTGGCTGTGGCTGTTGCCTTAGGCGAATTTTCTGCTCTCTTAGAGCTTAGGAACCTGAAGCTGAACCACTGGAATGCACAGGACTATAGCAGGGGGTGAGTTGGGGTAGAATCGTAGAACAAGGGAAGAAATGGTGGCTCGCCGCACGTGACTTGCAGTGCGTAGATGGAACGATCTTCCCCAAGGAATGTGTCAGTTAAAATGGACAGACGAGGTATCCGCAGGGCGCACTTTTGATGGGAGCCGATTGGGTCGTCGTGTTGCGTCCGGATGATAGGCCTGTGACTGGCCGGAGTGTGCGCCAAAAAGTGAGTCCTGTAGGGGATGTTGAAGAGCGAGCTGTGAGCAGTTGAAGACGGAGCAAGCTACAGTCTGGAAGCGTTGGAGATGATGGGGGCCGGTGAGGGCACGATGTGCAGCTGTACCACAAGGCAAGGACGTCGAGATGCAATGCAACTGCTGACTGGCGCATTGCTAGTTAGGTCGCGATCAAAACTCGTTCTTAGTCATAATTCTTTGCACCAAAATCTTTCTGAATTGCTGAACTCTTTGCCACATGTGTTGTAAAAAAGTTTCTTTACACCGTCCTGTTGTATGTTGAACACTATTTTCGTTCTCTCGCCTCAATAACGACAGCTAATATCCATTTTTCTCTCTCTCTGCACTTGTACCGTGCAAAACGGTTAACGAAACTGTAAGTTCATCAGCCCCGCGAATCTCTGTGAATGAGTAAGAGCAACTCTTATTTACCCTCAGCAACGCTTATCTCAGCATGTTTGGTCACCATAAGCTTATGAAACTCTTTCCCATGTTTCCATAGAGCTATCCCCCATTGTGATCATCTGGTCTGCTAAGTTATTGACAAGTCTTAATTTCGTACTGAAACGTATCATTTATGAACATTGCTTGTTGCCTATTTCAAATTTCCTTAACGTAAAAGTAGCAATAAATCCAAAGGTTTGAAGTCAGGGTGTTACTTCGAACCCTGCCCCTCTTCCACAAGTCATTTTCTGGCGCATAAAGAAATAGATTAGAAAATATATGAGGTCCGGCTAAACATTGTGTTTGTCTATATAAGGCCTTACCGTACTGCTTGTCTCTATTTCGTTAGGTTAAGGAAATGGTTTTACTTGTTTTCAGAATAGAAATTCCACATTAACCACAGTGTAGCCACTAAAGTTATGTGGTACGACACCATCATCAGTAAAATTGTTAAAAGAGCAGTAGGAATCAGTGATTAAGCGTATGGCTTTCACATTTTTACCTATTTTCTGCCAGCAATGCAGATTAGGATCACTATACTCCATTCGCGACATCGAGACAGTGCTGGTAACCAATTTCACGCGCTGGCTTGTGCCGCAGCAGCACGGCGCATAGCCTGATCATGTGTTCACTGGAGGTGAACAAATGCAAGGTGAGGTGTCTCCACAGCAGCGCGCTTAGAACGCACAGCGCTTCGCAAATGAGGAATAACACTCATACGGCGCAGGAGTGAGATGAGCTAATGCTACTACTACTGACGCTAATAAATAAACTCTCTTCCTGAGCTTCCACAATGATATCGATGTCCCACACTGATTTTTCATCTTTGTGATTGTGTTGTACACATTTGTTTCGCACATCTGGCATTGATTTAGTGACTGCTTCAGCCATAAATACTATCAGTTCATCCAGTTTTAAGATTTTCTTCCTTGCAGCGACATAATTCTTAACCTGTTCCCAGACAAACTCAATGGCGTTCAGTTCACAGTGATGTGGTGGCGTTCTTAAAACTATTTCGCTGACTGAACGTGTTATATCGTCTTCATCATAGGCATTACAAGCTGGTTTATTTTTCTCGACGATAGCCAGCAGTTCTCGCTTCACCACATCATTTTCAAACGGATTATTTTGGATGAATGCCAGTCTATAATATTATATTTACTGTAGCTTGAGTTCGCAATTTTTTCCAGTTTGTGGGAGCGGTATGCTGCAGTAACACATACAATAACAACACAATGATTCTCAAGGCGAGAAAGAACTTTGGAAAATCAAGTTTAGAAAGAATTGGTGTTTATTACTTCGTGATAGTCTTCGGTCTTTTTCGACTCAAATATACTCAAACACTCACCAACAAAACCTGTCTCGCTCCCAATATGAGTTATTATTAATATTTTTGTTTTTTTTCAGATGTCACTTTCTTTTTTGTAGACATCCCAGACAAGAAGGCTTCTTTCGCTGATGATACTGAATCATCTATCCAGATTATACTCCGCGTATGGCCGTCATTTGACGCCTTCTCCATAGAATGATCTCTTCTTTGTCGATCAGTGTGCTTTTATGTCCACAATTAAGGTACCTGAATGTTATCTCCTCCAATAAAGAGTAAATTGTTGTTTTCCTGAAGTCCGGTACACAAGGACTTTTGTTAACGGAAAAAATGACTTTATCCAGAATGAGATTATCACTCTGCAGCGGAGTGTGCGCTGATATGAAACTTCCTGACAGATTAGAACTGTGTGCCGGACCGAGATTCGAACTCGGAACCTTTGCCTTTCGCGGGCAAGTGCTCTACGAACTGAGCTACCCTAGCACGACTCACGCCCCGTCCTCACAGTTTACATCTACCAGTACCTCGTCTCTTACCTTCCAAACCTAACAGAAGCTCTCCTGCGAACCTTGCAGAAGTAGCACTCCTGAAAGAAAAGATATTGTGGAGACAGTTTTGCGGAGAAAGTTTTAATCCGTCAGGATGTTTCATATCAGCGCACACTCCGCTGCAGAGTGAAAATCTCATTCTGGAAACATCCCCCAGGCTGTGGCTAAGCCATGTCTCCGCAATATCCTTTCTTTCAGGAGTGCTAGTTCTGCAAGGTTCGCAGGAGAGCTTCTGTTAAGTTTGGAAGGTAGGAGACGAGGTACTGGTAGAAGTAAACTGTGAGGACGGCGCGTGAGTCGTGCTAGGGTAGCTCAGTTGCTAGAGCACTTGCCCGCGAAAGGCAAAGGTCCCGAGTTCGAGTCTCGGTCCGGCACACAGTTTTAATCTGTCAGGAAGTTTCAGGGACTTTATCATTCGTAGGCAGCTCATTTCTAAAGAAAAAATGGTTCACTTGCCTTCTTACGGCGTTTCTGTTGAAGTAGTCAACTCTCTGAATTACTGTTTTATGAGGCCTGTCTTTGTTTGGTGATCTCAAGGTGAGACTTGCTTAATGTTCCCGAAGCACTCGATATACGGACGAGCTGCTGACCGCAGTGGATTGTGCAGTTTTAACAACAATTTATGATGTTCTTGTTGTTGCATGTAAATCAGATTCTCTCTTGTACACATTCAGGCTCATTTTCTTCTACGAACTGCTTAATGCTGATCTTTTCACTAGTTCCTTAGGTGGACTGAGAATGCCGTCACGTTCTGCAGTTTCGGTAGAACTTGACATGTAGATGTTTAACATTGGAGGAAACAGGAAAGATAATATCAGAAAATAAGTAGAAGGAGAAACGCATAAGCAGAAAACGTGCGTTAAACGAAGATGGTAATAATTACATTCCCTTAGTTACAATGTAGGAATGCCACTTACGCAATTATCACCAACGTGTTTAACATTAAGGTTATGCGTAAATTGAGATACGTATAGCGCGTGTGGCGTGACGCAGCGCAGAGCGGATTCTTGTAACTTCACTGGTTGAAATGGGACCTCGGAAGTTGCGACGTGGCGCGACTTGGACGCGACACGCGCCTGCGCCAAGTCGCGCGGCGTTTTGGTTGTGGCACAGTTTCTCGAGCCGCGCGCCACGAGAGTACTGCAGGAGAGGTGAGGCGGGGAGCGGGAAGGCAATCCTGCCGTATGTTAACTTCCGCATGGTGCATATGGGCAGTGGAACTGTTGCTCATTCGAAAAATAGGGCCTTACTGTATACTGAATTTTATTATGACTGAGTAATGTTTCGTTTTTCGACGTTTAAGGGGTCCATTTCTTTTCGTTAGTACATAATAGTTTTCAGTTACATATATCTGTACAGTTCTTTTATTTTGTTCATTCTTTTGTCAAGAACAATGCACAGGTCAATAAGTGGTTATTCATTAGCCACTGGCATTATATCTTCTTCCTCCACAATGTTTTCAGATCGTAAGAAGGGACAGACGATTCGTTGCGAAGGTAGTGAATAAAAAGTAAGGAATATTATAAAATCACGTGATTTAGAAGCAAGGTAGGAAAGTAAAACCAAGTTATCCACTTGTTGCCTGTTATACTGACGTATCTCTACGATCTCTTGCAAAAAGTCGAAAAAGTGTGCTTTCCATAGATATGACCCTGTGTGAATCTGGAAAAAATCGTCCAAGGAATGAAGTACATAAGTTTCACTATCATTACTTGGATATGGATGTAATAAGAGACATTACACTACGCACATGTGGACATCACATTTCCACTGCAAGCTAGAAACAGTCGGAAAGCAGTCACAAATAACACTGTTTTCATTGGCTCGCCCTGTTTAGAAAAAGCATTTCAAGTGTTGCATACACATTATCAGCATTAAAAAACTAATTATACAACAGGCTACACAAATGGAAGAAAATGGTCGGTATTATTACGAAAGTAGGAGTATCTTGAAAGATTGCGGTGATTAGATACATTTAATCTGTTGAAATGTTCTGCTGACAAAGGCAGCTCTATTTTCATGATAATGTTTTTCGAACTCCCGCTCATAAGGCACACATGGCTACCTTCCGCATTCCTTTCGCTCGCATTATGCTCAGCTGCTGATAATGCACTGACAATTGTGTTGTGCGACAGATCAAATGATTATATTTCTCAGTAACAACTATTTTATTCGCAATTACACATTGTCAGTTTGGCAAGCTTTAGGTCAGTAATCATCATCTAGTAAAAAAATGGCTCTGAGCACTATGGGACTTAACTTCTGAGGTCATCAGTCCCCTAGAACTTAGAACTACTTAAACCTAACCAACCTAAGGACACCACACACATCCATGCCTGAGGTAGGATTCGAACCTGCGTCCGTAGCGGTCCTGCGGTTCCAGACTGTAGCGCCTAGAACCGCAAGGCCACCCCGGCCGGCAGCATCTGGCAATTGGTCTATCATTCCACCTGAATGGAATGGTCGTCATTATTTTAATACTGCTCAGATCAGGAGAAGGAATAAAAGCCTTTGGGAAGTTTCCATCCCAGTCGTTCAGTGTTAAGAATACGATGGGTTACGAGGTTTCAACCAAAATTCCAACAGAAATGGCAATTTATTTTTGTGTGAATTGTCAACCATTTCTCATCCGAAGAAGCATCACCATTTATGAGTAATGGCCATATTTCTCTTGTTGACAGGTTGAACTGTACATCCTTTGCCAAAACACAGTGCAATTTGTACAAACTCATCTCACAGCAGCTATTGCGACATAATCCTGAAACAGAGTGCCTCATTAAACAAGTAATTGGCCATCAAAGAGCTCAATAGCTTACGAAAACCTCATATTGTCGGTTTGCATTAACATAAGAGAAGAAATTTCATCTCTATTTTCATACTAGGAAACTCTTGTTTCACTAGCTTTCGATAACTCTTAAAAACTCTCAGTGATTGGAGTGAAAAAAAAGGGAAGTATAACTACTGGTACATCACCATAGAAAAGAAAGTTCCCTGTATTTTCGAATTGGCAAAATACTCTGCTCCTGGCGTACTATCATACGCCAAACTATCGTTTCGATGTTTCGAACTGTTTCGGAAATATGAGAGATGTTGCGAACATTTCATTCTTGCGGGCGTCAGCTCGGGAGTAAGCGCGCTACATAGGACCCATTTTCTCGAAATTGGAGGCAGATAGAGACTTCCTCCCAAATCTAAAGAAAAATTCAACTGGTGGCTAAATTTCATACGCAGCAACATATGGTGTAATTCGCACCAAACGCAAAATCATAGCGACCTCTATTTTTCATTGCAAACTTTTCGAATTTGGCGTAGCGTCTTACTAAAATGCGTATACCACAATAAGTAAACCATTAGCGAGATTATGGGCACTTAACCACGAAGCTGACATATAACGCTACAAGCAAGGTAAAACTGAAGCATTTTTACTGAATAGTTTCTGTAAAATCGTTTGAGAAAGATTACAGTGTGCGCAGACTTCATTGCTGTCAGCCCAGACCGTCACCAAACGGCCTCGTGCAAAGTACGCGCCTGAATATGCGTTGGACCCGCGCGACACGCGCGCAACGTGCGCGTCGCCCTGTAGTGTCGTGTCACGTCACACGTGTATACGCGTCTCAATTTGCGCTTAGCATAAGGCGACAATAGCCTGTACTGAAAGAATCGCGCCCTTGAGTCTATTCCTGGCAACAGCTGCTAATGTGACGCCACTACCACGTGGTTCAGACGAGTATAGCGCGTGTAGCGCGACGCAGCGCGTATTTCTGTAAATTCGCAGGTTCAAATGGGACGGCGCAAATTGAGACTCGACGTCACGGTGGCGCTACATGCGCTGCGCCAGGTCGCGCGGCGTTATTGGTAGTCGCACAGTTTCTCGCGCCAAGCGAGCACTTTGTGACGGCGGGGGGGGGGGGGGGGGGGGGGTGAGGCAGGAAGGCAGTCCTGCCATAT
This sequence comes from Schistocerca piceifrons, assembly GCF_021461385.2. Taxonomy (NCBI): domain Eukaryota; kingdom Metazoa; phylum Arthropoda; class Insecta; order Orthoptera; family Acrididae; genus Schistocerca; species Schistocerca piceifrons. The sequence goes on along the minus strand of NC_060140.1, from coordinate 592,642,873 downwards.
GCTCACTTCGACGTGGCGCATATGGACAGTGGAAGTATTGCCCATCCTAAGAAGGCAGCTTTACAGTAAAATGGTTCAAATGGCTCTGAGCACTATGGGACTTAACATCTGTGGTCATCAGTCCCCTAGAACTTAGAACTACTTAAACCTAGTTAACCTAAGGACATCACACACATCCATGCCCGAGGCTGGATTCGAACCAGCGACCGTAGCAGTCGCGCGGTCCCGGACTGAGCGCCTAGAACCGCATGAGCACCGCGGCCCGGCAGCTTTACAGTAATTTTTTTTTTTTTTGCCCGTGAGTACTGTTTCGTTTTCCGCCGTATAAGCGGTCCAACTCTCTTCGTTAGTACATAATTGTTTTCAGTTACATATATCTCTATAGTTTTTTGTTTTGTTTATTCTTTTATCAAGAACAGTGCCCAGTTCTATAACTGGTAAGCCACTGGGATTATACCTTCTGTCTCTACAACGTTTTCAAATCGTAAGAAGGGACAGACGATTAATCCTGAGGGTAGTGAATAACGAAGTACGGAATATTATAAAATTATGTGATGTAGAAGCAAGGCAGGAAAATAAAATAAAGATATCTATTGGCTGCCTGTTACCCTACAATCTCCTGCAAAAAGTCGAAAAGGCGTAATTTCCAAAGGTATTATCCCTTTCTGCTTCCGGTAAAAGGCGTCCAGCATATGAAGTACGTGTGCTAACACTCGCCAAAATAGCGTTTCGATGTCTAGAGCGGTTTAGGAGATATGAAGGATGAGAATATTTTACTCTCGCACGCGTGAGATCGGATGTGACCGCGCTATATAGGATCCATTTTCGGAGACAGCAGAGACCTCCTTCCAAGCCTAAAGAAAAATTCACTACGGTAGCTAAATTTGTTACGCAGCAACATACGGTGTAATACGCACCAAACTCAAAATCATAGAGACCACTAGTTTTCATTGCAAATTTTCGAATTTTGCATAGTGTTTTACTAAAATGTGTACATCACAAAAAGCATGACCATTTGCGAGATGATGGGCACTTCGCTACGAAGCTAACATATGACGCTACAAGTGAGGTAAAAATCAAATATTTTTACTGAATAGTTTCTGTAAAATTGTTTGAGAAAGATTACAGGGCGCACGCGCATCGATTATGTAAGCGCAGAGAGCCGCCAACCGGAGCGTGCGAAGCATGTGGACGCATCTCAATATGCGCTGGACCAGCGCGACAAATGCTGAACGTGCACGTCACGCTGTAGTGCCGTGTCACGTCACACGTGCTACACGCGTCTCAATTTGCGCTTAGCCGCCTCTGCAGGCGCGTCTGCGTGAATGAAGTATAGTTCACCACCAGATCACTTCATGCTACCGAACATAAGGGAAACCTTATAAGGGGTGTAATTGTGACTTCCCATTAGCTTGTTTGGTCGAATCAGGAATTTTTAGATTCGTGCGGCATTCGGATTTAACAGGGGCTCGACGCTGAAATGCATGGGAGCGTGAGAGCAGGCACACTCATCTGACCGAAACACTGCAGGATCGCCGTAAAGTACAGCGTGACCCATTCGTACATCCGCCTGTGATCATAGAACCAGTTGTGGACTCTCTGTAACACTACCAGCAGCCGGACTAGGGAATTAACGTCCCATGCGTAGGCTGCCGTTGATATGACAACACAAACATTTCGAGTGGTGCCATGACTGGGATGTAAGGACGGCTTCGGAACGTGTTTACTGCTGAATTCCGGTTCTGCACTATACCGTAAGGCCAACGATGGCGGCGAGCTGGAGAGGTTCAACGCTGTTGTGTTACCCATGGCGTCAAGGTATGGGGAGGCTTCGGGTGTTTTCAGGTCAAGGACGGTAGTGACTGATGGAACTCTAAAGACACAAGCAAACTATCTCGTTATGGTGATGCACACAGAAGAAGAGAAATTTGTCCAGGCACCGAAGTCAATAAAACTTTATTACTGCACAAAGATATAAATTAACGTGAGCAACAGAAAAAAGCTTCCAAGTCACGTAAACATCGTCCTGATCTATTGAAAAAAAGTCACATATACTATACAGTTCGTGAAGGTTTAAGGTGATCTCTCACTTTGTGACTGTTAAGGAACACTGTCGTCGTAGCACGGTCAGTGTAGGCTGCATTGACGGTAACGTGCTCTAAACTGGGAGGTATGCACTCAAGGCGCTTCCGAAGTAGTACGTCTATGTCCAGATTGTGATTTGCATTGGCCTTAAATCGTTGGGTAGTGTTCCATAAGGGCCGCCTGTCAGAGGATTCCCGGGAAGCTGCCTGGTGCCACGTGGCTCGCAGACAGAAGCTAGTAACGGTTGATCCGGCAAAAGCGGCGCCCACAATACTGTAGCGGTTGTCACGTGCAGTGATCGCTGCCCTGGCTTGCAGGCGTCTGAAAGGTTGGCAACACGCAGGTCTCTGTAGTTTGTCGTGTGACTCGATCATAAGGCACCATCCGTACCCTACAATAAAAATACCTCTTTGACATCCTGCGTTCTCATGTGTTACCCCTTTGCAACTTTCGTGCAGTGCTTCTCAACAGGACTGCGCTCGTTGACCCATCACCTGACTCTGTCAACCGTTTACGTATAGCTGAGGTATTCACTTGGCCAACAAGATTCTCTAATCTGTCCCCAATAGGACACGTGGAACCAGGTCAGACGTCAATGCTGCCCCTGTGCTATTATCCAGAATATCAAGAACCAGTTACAACAGTTGTGCACCAGCTTACCTCAGCAGAAGATGCTACGGTTTTAGACTCAGTGCATGCATGCATGCATGCAGACCATATGCGGTACAAGTACAACATCATTCTGATAAATTGGATCATATTGGCAAGGTCTTTGCAAATCACTGAAGAACATCACGTAGTCTCTCAAAGTGTGATGTTTAATTTCGTGTCCTCCTCCCCCTCCCCCCCTCCCCTTCCACGTACTTCTCTTTTTTGTTAGAGAGTGATACACAAGGAGATATTATTCCTGACACGAATAATCGCATTGTACAAGACATGGGTTCATCATTGTGAGCTGCAAATCAAAATCTTACATCCATAACAGCCAGCACATCTCAGTAAATTAGTCAGAACACAATCATTAATCCACAGACAGCAGTTGAAACTGACTTCTCGAAACATGTGGCAATTTTTATGCAGCACTGTCCTCCAGCAGTGTATTCTGAAGGCTGAAGAATTATCGGAGTTGACCAAGATTCGCCGGCCGCGGTGGCCGAGCCGTTCTCGGCACTTCAGTCGGAAACCGCGCGACCACCACGGTCGCAGGTTCGAATCCTGTATCGGGCATGGATGTGTGTGATGTCCTTAGGTGAGTTAAGTTTAAGTAATTCTAAGTTCTAGGGGACTGATGACCTCAGATTTTAAGTCCCATAGCGCTCAGAGCTATTTGAACCATTTGACTAAGATTGAAGATTTCTGATGCGCTTCTCTGTCCAGACACACCTACAACGTCCTCTTTTCTGATCCAATGAAACCGTAATACAACGTTGTCAGATACATTACGTTATCAAAAGTATCCGGAAACCCCCAAAAACATACGTTTCCCATATTAGGTGCATTGTGCTGCCAACCTTCGTACTACGACACGCTGCATTGTTGCCCAATTTATTCAAGATGACGACGATGACTGCATCCAAGATGGGGTCATGTAGACTTGGCAACAGCGCATGATGTCATTCAAGATGGCGGAATATGGCGGGAAAATCGGCCAATTGTGCTACGTCCACTAACCTAACCTTCGAGAAAAAATGGCGAAAAGTTTGAATTTTGGTGGGGAAATAGTTCAAATGGGCTACGCCCACTAACCTAACCCTCCAGAAAAAATAGGCGCGAAGTTCAAATTCCAAGAGGATAATGCATCCAAAACCTTACTTTTCTTTATTATTATTCATTATCATTCATTATCAGGTCCACTGTTTCCGATGTGATAGTGAAGTGGAAACGTGAAGGGACACGTACAGCACTAAGGCGTACAGGCCGACCTCGTCTGTTGACTGACAGAGACCGCCAACATTTGAAGACTGTCGTAATGTGTAGTAGGCATACATCTATCGAGACCATCTCACAGGAACTCCAAACTGCATCAGAATCCACTGCAAGTACTAAGGCAGTAAGGCAGGAGGTGAAAAACTTGGATTTCATGGGTAACCGGCTGCTCATAAGCCACACATGACGCCAGTAAATGCCAAACGACACCTCGCTTGGTGTAATGAGCGTAAATATTGTAATATTGAACAGTGGAAAACGGTTGTGTGGAGTCACGACGAATCACGGTACACAATGTGGCGATCCGATGGCACCGTGTGGGTTTGGCGAATGCCCGGTGAACGTCAGTTGCCAGCGTGTGTAGTGCCAACAGTAAAATTCGGAGGCGGTGGTGTTATGGGGTGTTCGTGGTTTTCATGGAGGGGGCTTGCACCCCTTGCTGTTTGGCGTGGCACTATCGTAGCAAAGGCCAACACTGATGTTTTAAGTATCTTCTTGCTTCCCACTGTTGAAGAGCAATCCCGGGAAGGCGATTGCATCTTTCAACACGATCGAGCACCTGTTCATAATGCTCGGCCTGTGGTGGAGTGGTTACACGACAACAAAATACCTGTAATGAACTGACCTGCACAGAGTCCTGACCTTATTCCCGTAGAACACGTCTGGTATGTTTAGGAAGCTGACTTCGTGCCAGATCTCACCGGCATCTCACATCGATACTTCTCCTCCGTGCAGACCTCCGTGAAGAGTGGACTGCCTTTCCCCAAGATTTATGACTGAACGTAAGCCTGCGAGAGTGGAAGCTGTCATCAAGGACAAGGGTGGGGCAAGCCCATACTGAATTCCAGCATTACCGATGGAGGGCGCCACGAACTTTTTAGAGAGGTTTCTGGATGCTTTTGATCACACAGTATAAGTACTGCAAGCTAAAGTGACTTTGTCTATAAAATATTGATACTTTATGTACTCATAAATGGAATTCAGGAAAAATCTCTTCTAGACCTATATTCAGTTTTCTGTACATTGGCTACACATTTTCTACGTAAGCCATTATATCAACGAGATGAACAGGCGCTTCTGAGACATGTATGTGGTAGAAAGTACGGTCAACGTGGTGCACTAACTCACAGTGATGCCATAGGTGTGGCAGCCGCGCGAGACGGAGCGGCTGCAGTTTTGGTGCGATCTGCCTGGCTGTCGGCAGTGGGGAGACAGCGGCCCGCTGCCCACGTCTGCGCCATCGCCGGCCGGCTGTATTTCGCTGCTGACGCCTCCCCGGCCGACGGCTGACATTTATTGCTGGGGAGAGCGCCTCAATTTCACCGGCCCCCAACGCGCAGACCATCCACGTATTCTTTGTCGCACCAGCTACTAGACTGCCAATAGCGAAGAACACGTTTTGTGACGAAGCTGGATCACACACAAAGCAACTGCTCCTGAAGAAATAGTAAGTTAATTTCCGTGAAAATACACTATCTGATCAAAAGACTCCGGTCATCTGTCAGGGGTTGCCCTTTATCACAGCTCGAAATGTGCTGCGTTCATTTCCGAGGTGTCCTAGTGTCTACGGAGGAATGCCAGTCCAGTCTTCCTCAAGTGCCGAAATTCGAGTAGGTAGTGGGACGGGACAATGACAAGGCGACTACGTTTCAGGAATCTTATGATCCAAAAACCATTGCCTCAGACATGCTGCTTTACGATAGGGTGCATTCTCATACTGTTAACAAAAAATTGTCACTGTGAACAGTTTCTCTACACTACACAATATGTGATGTAAATGTTGTAAAATGTCTTCTTGTGCTTCCTCACATACCGTTGTATAGAATTCAGTAAGGGGAGCGCACATTAAATACGAGAAATACCTCCATACTGTCCGCCTGCTTAGCTGAGTCGTAACGTGCATGAATCCCATGCAGAGGGTGCGGGTTCGATTCGCGGTCGGGTTGGACATTTACTCCAGCCGTGGACTGGGTGTTGTGTTGTCCTCATCATCATTTCACCCTCATCACCGACATGCAAGTCGCCCAGTGTGGCGTCGACTGAAATAAGACTTGCACTATGCGGCCAAACTTCCCCAGGTCGGGCCTCCCGGCCTACAATGCCACGAGATCATCACCTCCATACTCTAACACCTCCTCCTCCGTCTGCACTAGGGCTCTCCCGACATTCCCAAGCACAAACAATTCCATCAGAAAGTCAGCATGATCCATCAATCAAAAAATGTTCAAATGTGTGTGAAATCTTACCAAGGGAGGACTCGAACCTCCGCCGGGACCAACCGCACAGTCCATGACTGCAGCGCCTCAGACCACTCGGCTAATCCCGCACGGCGATCCATGAATCCAAATAAGTCGTTCCTGCTTATCCTCCGTCCATTGGCGTCGCTCTAAACAGCATCTTAAGCGTCGTTTAGCATTGATTACAGGTATACTCGTATGTCGCTTATGAGGAATTCTTTGACCAATGTATTCAATTCGTTATAAATCATTCCGCACGTTGTCCTAGGTGGACTGCTGGCAGCGCTTTGTATCTCACAAGTGATTCCTTATGGTGATTTCATGAGATTTTGCAGAACCACCCCCAGCACGCTCAACATTTCTTTCGCCGACTTGGTTTCGCTGTCACTGTTCCTTCCGGTTTGCACTTCACAGTCACATCACTAACAGTGCATTCGATATACTAATTCTTCCTAGCAAGTTTGTTCTGATAATTATTGTCCACAGTCAAAATGGTTCAAATGGCTCTGAGCACTATGGGACTCTACTTCTGAGGTCATCAGTCCCCTAGAACTTAGAACTACTGAAACCTAACTAACCTAAGGACATCACACACATCCAAGCCCGAGGCAAGATTCGAACCTGCGACCGTAGCGGTCACGCGGTTCCAAACTGAAGCGCTTAGAACCGCACGTACACACCGGCCGGCAGTCCACAGTCATCTCCCTCTCTGCTATTATTACATAAAATGCAATATAACACGTAAATATTTATTACACACAAAATTCTAATGTAAGAACGTCTAATTACTAAAGCTTTGTGATTTTTATGAAAATTGCTCCATTTAAAGCTTATTCAGTATTTCGAATTGTATGCCTACCCTATCTTCAATTAAATATTCGGTAGTGTAATGCAGAATACCGTGCAGACTTGCCTGCATAATCAATACATGTTATTAACACATATTGACAACAATATATATTCTTAAACAGAATGAAGTGTGAGCAAAATGACAGTACTTGCTGGTACTACGCTTCAACTTACAACTACATTGTACATACCATCAGCGTAAATACTTCTTCAAATCCTTGTGCGGAAACAACCCTTGATTTTATTTCCTCCTACATCTACTAGTAAATAACTACATCCATGTGGGATACTGATTACCTTGTAAGGCCCTGCATATAGCAATTGTCATTCCTTCTTGTTCTTACGTAACACTGACGATTTAGAATCTGTCCGCAGAGACGGCTCGATAATTTCCCATTCTATCATTCTTCTTAGATCTTTAGTAGAAGACTTCTTTTTGGTCCATGGGACTGAGTATGTGGCTTGGCAAAATGTATCATGTGGCATTAGCTTTATATGGTACAATGACAATATCGGATTTCTCTGAAAATATAACTAAATAGTTGCCGAACAACTAATTTTCATCAGATTGTTGACCAGTGGTCAAATACACTGATTGTCTTACCTTGGAGGAAGTCGATTCAGTTCTACAAGGAATATATCCTACCTTCGTGTCAGTATAATAGAATTCTCAATTGTATAAGTTATTGTTAATTTACGATACTTGTGGCCCCTACACATTTCCGTGATTACTCTGAAGTATTAGCCATGTATCTGTCTCGTCTTTCCCGTTGCCAATGCCACTCTCCCACCTTCAATTGAAACGTTGACTTCCCCATTAGGGAGGTCTATATTTGCTTTCTCTTGCGGACAGACCTGCAACTCATTATACAGGCCACCAACATCCATTAACTACTAGAAAGGCGCATAATATTTCCAACTGTTCCTGTACCTGTACCTGATACTTAATGGTTTGCGACCGAGCGCCAATAGCACCAGTCACCGTGCAGTTTTTTTACTGGAAACGTTGGTAACTTACAGGCCTGACGTATCCTCTTAAAGATTTCTAGACTGATTACATTAACTGAAGTGCCTGTATCCTTATATTATTCCACAAATATTTGCTTTGACCACTGCTTTTATTCATTCAGTGCCTTTTTGTCGACAATAACGAGGTTCGTTTAATAGCTCTTGTTTCAATTCGGTGCTTTCGTGCATCTTAATGTTCCAAAACTATTGCCTGCCACACCGATGTCTCACTGCCAACAAAGGAGAGCATATGGAGGCCTAACCTCGTTTGCGAGTGAAACGTTCCGGGACGGACATTGTCCGTTATATCTACGATTCTCACACGCTGGTTTAACTTTTGCCATTGCAGTGCACTAGAGTTTATTCTTTGTGCAGGATTATGGCTAACATTATTATAGTCCCTTATTCTGACGTCAGTATCCGAGATAGTCACCTTGTGCAGAATTTCGAGTATTTCTCGATTTTTCATTACTATTTTGGTCTGACTTGAGTGTGTCTTTCACGCCCACAATTGCTGTTAAAAAGGTGGATGACCATTTCTGTTCTGTGGCCTTCCATGATTATAATTGTACTCATTTTTGCTTCCATTGCCATAGTTATTGTGATTTGGCAAATAGTTCTGCTTCTCGCGTTTGCACGGAGGTGAATTACCATTACTGTGCTCGCCACTCTCGTTTATATATTCTTGTATTAGAGTAATAGAATCTAACAGTGACATGAAATGTTCCATCTCATGTTCAGGTACACCTTCCCATAGTCCCGCCCTGGAGCTAACGGAGTACATTTTGAATGCGTTAGGACGTCCATTGAACATCAGACCCCAGCATCCAACATCAGCACCTCCTCGGATTTCGACACTTGAGGAAGACCTCACTGGCATTCCTCCGTAGACACTGGGACACCTCGGAAATGAACGTGGCGGCCCCTGTGGCCGAGCGGTTCTAGGAGCTTCTGTCCGGAACTGCGCTGCTGCCACTGTCGGAGGTTCGAATCCTGCCACGAGCATGGACGTATGTGATGTCCTTAGATTAGTTAGGTTTAAGTAGTTCTAAGTACAAGGCCGACTGATGACCTCAGATGTTAAGTCCCATAGTGCTTAGAGCCTTTTCAACCATTTGAAATGAACGCAGCAGACTTCGAGCCGTGATAAAGGGCAACTCTGACAGATGTCCGGAATATTTTAATCGGGTAGTGTATTTTCACGAAAATTAGCTTACTCTTATTTCAGTAGTAGTTGCTCTGTGTGTTATCCAGCTTCCTCACAATGCGGGTTTTTTGTTATTGAGAGACCAGTAACAGGCGTGACAAAGAATACTTGGACGTTCTGGGCGTTGGGGGCTGGCGAAATTGAGGCGCGGGCTGCCCAACGATAAATGTCAGCCGTCGGCCGGGCAGGCGTCTGCAGCGTATAATACAGCCGGCGGGCGGGGGCGCAGACGCGGGCTGCAGCCGCTGTCTCCCCACTGCCGAGAGCCCGGCGGATCGCAGCAGAATAGCAGCCGCTCCGTCTAGCGCGGCTGCTATCCGTACGTCATCAATGTGGATTGGTGCACCACATTTTCCGTACTTTCGACTACATAAATACCTCAGAAACGCCTTCTCATCTCGTTGATATAATTGCTTACGTAGAAAATGTGTATCCAGCGTACAGAAAACTGAATATAAATCTATAAAAGATTTCTCCTGAATTCCGTTTTTAAGTATATGAAGTATAAATCTTTTTAGACAAAGTCACTTCTACTTACAGTAGTTATCTGACGTTATATCACGTTTTTATTCGATCAGAATAGAGAAAGTTGCAATTTTATCTGCACCGAGGAGAACATCAGAAATCATGAATCTTAGTCAACTCCGAGCACTCTTCGTCCTTAAAAATACAATGCTGAAGGGCAGTGTTATATAAAAATTGCCCCAGGATTCGAGAAGTCAGTTTCACCCGCTGTGTGTGGATTATTCATTGTATTCTGACTAATTTAATGGGATGTGTGGTGCTATTATGAAGATTAGGTTTTGATTTCCAGCTCACAAAGATGAATCCATGTTTCTCTAACAACAAAATAGAGAAGGACATAGAAGGAGTGGAAGGGGGGGGGGGAAGGACACTAAATGAAACATCACACTTTGAGAGACTATCTGATGTTCTTCAGTGATTTGCTAAGAGCTAGCCAATATGAACCAATTTATCAGGATGACGTTGTACCGCGTATAGTCTGCATGCATGCACTGATTCGGTTGAAAAGGGAGTATGAAACAGTTGAATCCGCTTTTGAGGTAAGCTAGTGCATAACTGTTGTAACTGGTTCTTGATATCCTGGATAATAGCATAGGTGCAGCATTGACGTCTGACCTCGTTCCACAAGTTGTATCGAGGATTGATCTGGGAAACTTTTTGGCCAAGGGAATACCTCAGCAATACCTTAACGGTTCACAGAGTCATGTGATGGTTCGATGAGCGCTGTCCTGTTGTGAAGCACTGCACGGCAATACTGTCGCAAAGGGGTAACGCATGAGAGCACAGGTTGTCAATGATGTACTGTTGTTGTAGGGTGCGGGTAGTGCCTTCCGATCGACTCACACCATAAACTACAGAGACCTGCGGGTTGCGAACCTGTCAGACACCTGCAAGCCAGGGCGGGCCACCATTGCGCCTGACAGCCGCTTCAGTATTGAGGGCGCCATTTTCACCGGACCAACCGTTACTGGCTTCTGTCTGCGAGCCACGTGACACCAGACATTTCCCGGGTTTCCTCTGCCAGGCGGTCCTCATACAAAAGGCGTTGAAAATATTTTGCACAGTCGTGTCTATTTTCTTTTTATTTTTTGCAGGAACAGAATGAAATTTTTTTGTGAACGTAGTTGGAACATTTATCTATACATTGAGCCTACTCAATGTAGCCTCCATCAGCTGTGACGCACCTGGTCCTACGTTCTTTCTATGATGTAAATGAACTTTGGTAAAATTATAGCGGTTGACTTTTACATCATCGCTTGACACAGGAAATAAGGTCTTTCTCACTATCAAATGTTTTACAGCACAGGTGGGCCTAAAGACGTCGAAAGAGTTTAAAATCAGACGTAGCCAATTTCGGACTGTAAGGAGGATGATGAACAATTTTCAAAGCCATTTTCATGATTTTCTCCTGCGTCATAAGGGCTTTATGGGGTTTCACATTGTCATGATGAAGTCTGATGCGCTGACCCTCAGGCTGTGGTCTGTGGGTGTTGATGGCACGTCGCAGCTTGTCCAATGACAAACAGTAACGGTCCCGGTTAATTGTGGAGCCACGTTCCAAAAAGTCAATGAAAATGATACCACACTAATCCCAGAAGGAAGAGGCCATCACCTCTCGGATTGCTGTTCGTGAAGGTCTTGGTTTCTTCCTCCGAGCGGAACCCAGATGACGCCATACCATAGAATGGGTTTTCCTCTCAGGTTCTGACAAAAACGACCATGTTTCCTGGGTAATGACGCCGTCAAAACACTGTTTCCACTCTTCAGTAGAGGTCTTCATGAGACCCTCGGCCACATTCTTCCTCATCGCTTTCATTTCTCTTGTCAGTAATCCACTCACCCAACGTGCGTAGATTTTTCTGTACTCTAGCGACTGCACCAGTGTTATTACACTACCCAATTACAAACAAGTCATTTCAGCAAGCTGTCGTGTCGTCATACATCTGTCACTTTGGATGATTTGATCAATGGTCTTTTTATTCACATCACTCACTGCCGTCGATAGTCTACCGCCTCGTGGATCGTCCAGTAGAGAGAAATCACCTTCCTTAAACCACTGCAACCACCTCTGGATACTGCTCCGATCCACTGTGTCCTCCACATAAACAGGAGCAACTTCCTGTGAATCAGTGTGGCAGAGTCATCGGCGGTCTTGAACAGGAACGCTATCACCGACAGTTGTCCCAACCTGAAATCTACTTCACGGTCCATTATGGCTCACCTGTAAATAAAAGAATATACTCTTATATACCAACTTATAGCTAAATGTTCCAAATATATTCACAAAAAATTTCATTCTCCTCCGTAAACAAAAAAAAAAAAAAAAAAAAGAGACGACTGTGCAAAGCTTTTTGAATGCCCTTTGTAGAACAGTGTCCTTCGGTTTACAGGCAATGCGAGTCACAAACTGGACATCGACATTCTATTTCGAAAGCGTCTCCAGATGCAGTGCACATTATCGGAACCTTGTGCACCGTCAATACAGCGTACACCCACCGTGCCTACAACAGCGTTCCTTGATAGCAACAGAGTGAGTGCTCACTTTGAACCTTCACGAACTGTGTCGTATATGTGACTCTTTTTGATTAGTTCAGGACGATCTTTAAGTTACTTGCAAGCTGTTTCTTGTTGCCCACGTTATTGTATATTTTCCTGCACTAATAAGGTTTTATTGTCTTGAGTGCCCGGATCCATTTCCCTTCTTGTGCGTACATCACCCACAATGGGATACTTTGCTTGTGCCTTCAGAGTTGCGTCACACACTACCGTCCATGACACCTGAAGGCTCCCCATACGTTGACGTCATTGGTAACACCACATCGTTGGGCCTCTTCAGGTCGCCACCATCGTTGGTCTTCCAGGGTAGTGCAGAGGCTGATCGTCAGCCGACCGTGCATCCCGTTCACGGCACCACTCGAAATGCAGCAGTTTGTGTTGTCATGTCAACGGCATCCTAGGCATGCGACGTTAATTCCCTAGTCCAGCTGCTGCTAGTGTCTGACCAATGGTGTGGTATGACACAGAATGTTACAGTGAATCCACCAATGGTTCTCGAGTCACTGGCGCTGTGCTTTATGGCGATCCTCCTTTGTGGTGGTCAGACGTGATGGACCAGAGCGTGGACGACGAGCGTTCATGCTCTCACGCTCCAGTGCAATTCGGGATCGAGTCCCAGTTACATCCTAATGCCCCACGAATCTAAAAATGCCCGATTCGGCCATACAGACAAATGGAGAGCCTTAATTAGACCCCTTATGATAGACCGGATGTGTTTTTATGTTTGGCAGCATGAAGTGATCTGATGATAAACCATACCTCATTCACGGAGACGAGGCAGCAGAGGTAAACAGTCTGAATCATGTGCTAGTGGAGTCACATTAGCAGCTGTTGCCAGGGGTAGCCACAAAGACGCAATTCATGCAGTACAGACTATTGTCGCATTACGTTCTACTGTCTGTTGGGTTTTCTGACTATGACAAGAGTTGACGTCCTTTAACTGGCGAAGAGGGATGTCATTACCCAAAGGCCCTCTATACGTCTAAATTCTGCTTCAATTTCCTCCCAAATGGCGTTGGGGACATTTTATGCTTTGACGAAGTGCTGTTTTGCGATATCTTGCAAGATACTTTGGGCGAAAATGTCTTTTGCCTTATCCAAAGAGACATCAAAAAGCTGATGGTAATTGAGACAGAGCTTCTTTACGCTACTGCATACTTTAAAAATTGTGATGATCAGAAGATTTTCTCGAAAGTACCCGGAGATAAGAGAGATTAGGGCTCGTACAGAGGCATATAGGCAGTGATTTTTCCCTCCTTCTGTTTTGGAGTGGAACAGGTAGAGAAGATGCTAGTTGTGGTACGAGGTACCCTCCGCCACGCACCGTATGGTGGATTGCGGAGTATGCATGTAGATGTAGATGTAGATGTAGATGTAGATGTAGAGTACATAAGTGTTGGTTGGGACCATATATGGTCGTGTATGAATCCCAAAATGGTGGTGGTCGGAACGGCCCACGTGGATTAGACGACGCCCACTACCGCACAGATAGAAGGTGGGGTGGCGTAGCCCACAAAAGAGTTCAGTAGAAGCAGCGGTCCAGGATGGACGCCTGTGTTAGTCGGGCCCGGGGCCTGGACTTACAGTATTCGCTCTGGCACTGCTCGCGCTCATATGTAGCTGCGTACGTACTGTGACGTGCGGCACACGCTCAAGGATCTTCGACTCAATAAAGACAAAGCAATAATTATCAATTAAGCACAAACTCGGGATCGTTATTTCCAACTGATGTTATTTACCAATTGAATGAAAACAGCAAACAGCTGCTACAACAGAATAATATACATAATTGCCCCAGAATCTGAAACGTTACTAAACAGACAAAATGCCTACGGGCGTAATAGCTCACCTCAAATAATAAATAATTTTAAACGCTCTTTAGATAAATCTTAAAGGCCATAAAACAATTAATGGTTTTCTGAGAAAAACTCCAATAGATGCAGGACACCTTTTACGATGTTGTTGTTGTCCAGAGACTGGTTTGATGCAGCTCTCCATGCTACTGTATCCTGTGCATGCTTCTTCATCTCTCAGTACGTACTGCAACCTATATCCTTCTGAATCTGCTTAGTGTATTCATCTCTTCGTCTCCTCCTACGATTTTTACCCTCCACACTGCCCTCCAATACTAAATTGGTCATCGCTTGATGCCTCAGAACATGTGCTACCAACCGATCCCTTCTTCTAGTCAAATTGTGCCACAAATTTCTCTTCTCCCCAATTCTATTCAATACCTCGTCATTAGTTATGTGATTCACCCATCTAATCTTCAGCATTCTTCTGTAGCACCACATTTCGAAAGCTTCTATTCTCTTCTTGTCCTAACTATTTATCGTCCATGTTTCACTCCCATACAAGGCTATACTCCGCACAAATATTTTTAGAAAAGTATTTGTGACACTTAAATTTATACTCGATGTTAAAAAAAGTTTCTGCTCTTCAGAAACTCTTACCTTGTCATTGCCAATCTACATTTTATATCCTGTCTACTTCGACCATCATCAGTTATTTCACTCCCCAAATAGCAAAACTCATATACTACTTGAAATGTCTCATTTCCTAATCTAATTCCCTCAGCTTCACCCGATTTTACTCGACTACATTCCATTATCCTCGTTTTCCTTTTGTTTATGTTCATCTTATATCCTCTTCTCAAGACACTGTCCATTCCGTTCAACTTTTCTTCCAGTCCCTTGGCTGTCTCATAGAGTATTACAATGTCATCGCTGAACCTCCTAGTTTTTTATTACTTCTTCGTGGATTTTAATTCCTACTCCGAATTTTTCTTTTGTTTCCTTTAGTGTTTGCACAATATACAGATTGAACAACATCGTTGATAGGCTACAACCCTATCTCACTCCCTTCTCAACCATTGCTTCCATGTTATGCCCCTTGACTCTTTTATTACTGACATCTGGTTTCTGTACAAACTGTAAATAGACTTTCGCTCCCTGTTTTTTACCCTGTCACCTTCAGAATTTGAAAAAGAGTATTCCAGTCCACATTGTCAGAAGCTTACCCAAGGTCTACAAATGCCAGAAACGTAGGTTTACCTTTCCTTAATCTATCTTCTAAGATTAGTCGTAGGTTTAGTATTGCCTCACATATCCCAACATTTCTACGGAATCCAAACTGATATTCCCCAAGGTCGGGTTCTACCAGTTTTTTCATTCGTCTGTAAAGAATTCATGTTAGTATTTTGGACCCGTGCTTTATGATAATGATATTACGGTAATTTCCACATCTGTCTACACCTGCTTTCTTTGAGATTGGAATTAATATATTCTTCTTGAAGACTGAGGGTATTTCGCTTGTTTCATTCAACTTGCTCACCAGATGGTAGAGTTTTGTCAGGGCTGGCTCTCCCAAGGCTATCAATAGTTCTAATGGAATGTTGTCTACTCCCAGAGCCTTGGCTCGACTGAGGTCTTTCAGTGCTCTGTCAAACTCTTCACGCAGTATCATATCTCCCATTTCATCTTTATCTAGATTCTCCTCCATTTCCGTAACATTGTCCTCAAGTACGTCGCCCTTGTATAGACCCTCTATATACTCCTTCCACCTTTCTGCTTTCTCTTCCTTGCTTAGAACTGTATTTCCATCTGAGCTCCAGATATTCATGCAAGTTGTTCTCTTTTCTCCAAAGGTCTCTTTACTTTTCCTTTAGGCAGTCTCTGTCTTACCCTAGTGATTTACGCCTCTGCATCCTTAAAAAATGGTTCAAATGCCTCTGAGCACTATGCGACGTAACCTCTGAGGTCTTCAGTCGCCTAGAACTTAGAACTAATTAAACCTAGTTAACCTAAGGACATCACACACATCCATGCCCGAGGCAGGATTCGAACCTGCGACCGTAGCAGTCGCTCGGCTCCAGATTGTAGCGCCGAGAACCGCACGGCCACTCCGGCCGGCCTGCATCCTTACATTTGTCCTCTAAAAACCCCTGCTTCGCGATTTTGTACATACTGTCGATTTCATTTTGGAGACGTCTGTATTCCTTTTTTCCTGCTTCATTTACTGCATTTTTATATTTCTATCCTTTTATCAAATAAATTCAACTATTCTTCTGTTACCCATGGATTTCTACTAGCCCTCGTCTCTTTACCAACTTGATCCTCTGCTGCCTTCACTATTTCATCCGTCAGCGCTACCCACTATTCTTCTACTTGATTTCTTTCCCCTATTACTGTCAATCGTTTCCTAATGCTCTCCCTGAAACTCTCTACTACCTCTGGCTCTATCAGATTGTACAAGTCGCATCTCCTTAAATTCCCACCTTTTTGCCGTTTCTTCATTTTTAATCTATAGTTCATAGCCGGTAGATTGTGATCAGAATCCATATCTGGTCCTGGAAATGTCTTACAAATTAAAACCTGGTTCCTAAATCTCTGTCTTACCATTGTATAATCTAACTGAAACCTTCCAGTATCCCCAGGCCTCTTCCACGTATACAATCTTCTTTCATGATTCTTGAACCAAGTGTTAGCTATGATTAAGTTATGTTCTGTACAAAATTCTACCAGGTGGCTTCCTTTTTCATTTCTTACCCCATTCCATATTCGCCCATTACATTTCCTTCTCTTCCTCTCCCTACTATCGAATTCCAGTTAACCATGACTATTTTCGTCTCCCTTCACTATTTGAATAATTTCTTTTATTTCATCATACTTTTTATCAATCTCTTCGTCATCTGTAGAGCTAGTTGGTATATAAACTTGTACTGGTGTGGTAGGCGTGGACTTCGTGTCTATCTTGGCCACAATAATGCGTTCACTATGCTCTTTGTAGTAGCTTACTCGCAGTCCTATCTTTTTATTCATTATTGGACCTATTCCTGCATTACCCCTACTTGATTTTGTATTTATAACCCTGTGCCACCGAACTTCACTAATTTCCACTATATCTAACTCTACCCTATCCATTTCCCTTTTTAAATGTACTAACCTACCTACCCGATTAAGGGAACTGACATTCCACGCTCCGAACCGTAGAACGCCAGTTTTCCTTGTCTTGATAACGACATCCTCCTGAGTAGTCCCCACGTGGAGATCCGAATGGGGGACTACTTTACCTCCAGTATATTTTACCTAAGAGGTCGCCATCGTCATTTAACCTTACAGTAAAGCTGCAAGGCCTCGAGAAAATTTACGGCTGTAGTTTCCTCTTGCTTTCAGCCATTCGCAGTACCAGCACTGCAAGGCCGTTTTGGTTAGTGTTACAAGTACAGATCAGTCCACCATCGAGACTGTTTCCCCTGCAACTACTGAAAAGGCTGCTGCCCCTCTTCAGGAACCACACGTTTGTCTGGCCTCTCAACAGATACCCCTCCGATGTGGTTGCACCTACGGTACGGCTATCTGTATCGCTGAGGCACGCAAGGCTCCCCCAACGGCAAGGTCGTGGTTCATGGGGAGGGGGGGGGGGAGGTTGATATAACAGCAGAAACAACGTACAATCTGTTTCTGAATAAGATATTAAAAACCTAGTACAATGAAAGGCATCTTTCTGGTATTACAAAATTTCAGTGACAAGTAATGGCACATCAAGGTGCGCGGAAAACTACGACTCGGATCGAGCCTGAATGAAAGGTGAAAGGCACGGTGAAGATGGAAAGACGGACGCATCGGCGTCACCAAGAGCAAATAATAAAATACTGAACTTAAATTCGCCGAAGAACACAGCGACCGCGCTTTCGGTTACAATTCAAACTGGCCGCCGCCAAATCGTCGCCCCCAGTTAAACGACCAGCTACAACGGAAGACGCGCACCGACGATTATACCGCTGAAACAGCAACATAAAACCACACAGCAACTGGGCAGTATACAGTAATATACAATCCTTGAAACATTAGAACAATTTCAAAACAGGAAATCGACTGCAAGGGTCTCACAAGCCATTCACATTCAGAAGTAACCACCTTAAATATCTGCACTACATTGTAATTAATAATATGTGGAAACAGGCTTATTACTGCCAGACCAGGAAGTGATAATATACTCAAATATGAAAAAAACTGGCCATAGTGGTAAATCGCTTACTCGTAACTTAACACAAAACATAACCCCACAGGCGATTAATTATATTTTATATATTCCATAAACACTCACTTAATGCTTACAATACGACAGGACTCTATCACACAATAAATTTTTCGTCCTTAAGCCTATGCTTGTCTACCTCTCAACACATAACCTATATACCAGCAGCCAGCCAGAAAATCGAACCTGTGGTTATTTCGGAGAGCAAAGTCACGCACTTAGATATACACTCCTTGCCGATATCTCAAGTGCGTCCAAAACAGGCATACCTCATTCACACAGGTAACCACTGTTCAATAAGTTGCGCGCTAGTGGTCAACACGAAACAGATAACATGGGCGTCCAAACACTGGAAGAGCTTTTAACTGCAAACAGCATGAAACTCAACGTATATATATATATATATATATATATATATATATATATATATATATATATATATATCACTAATTTTAGAACCTTAATAATTCCCACCGTTTGATTGTGCAGCATATCCGGTTTCAGACTGATACATTCCAAAGCCACTTTCTCTCATGTTCACATCGTTTAGCAGCACAGACGAGGCCATAGCCCTCCTACTTTACGTAGAACACCCTCCCGCAGGCACTCGCGTCTCCGTCCGCAGCCCCACTGCCCACGTGACAGAAAGAGGCAGAGCACACGCAAAGAGCGACCTCCGAAAGCCACACTGCACACCGGAGCGCCCACCAACCGGCAAAAGCCAGTCCTCTCCCCACAGCGACGTGCGCTTAAATAGCCGAAAAGCAAACAGAGAGGATAACCGCGGCCACGCGTCACGAAGTCTAGCGCAGAGATCTTAAATGAACACAAGAGAAGTGACTGGCGCCAACGGCGCCAATTATCACCTTCATCCACGGAATTTTGCAATCACGAGCAGTGTAGGTACATTCATGTCATTATCCAATTGGTAGTAAGACGAGCAATTGCAGATTGGATTTTTTTAAGTCTTATCTCTGTTCAATTATTTCCCGACAGAGTTCCATAACCCTTTCAGACTTCCAGTTAGCCTTCTTCATGTAGGCTGTCTGGAAGGATATTCTCCCGCCTTTAATGTCACTGGGCGTCTGGACCACTTGCTGCACACGACAGTGCTGTTACAGGGGACGTTGCACATTATCCGAGATCGGGAGGTCGAAGGAGGCAATAAATTTTAGGATTCTCGTAAGCGTGAAGCACCGCGACTGGAATTCCATTAATTATAGATCTGGACTGAGTTTGTAGAAGATACATGCCGAGGGTGGCAATGCGATCCCCATTGTACCTGGAGAGGGTCTGAATTGAAGCTTTGAGCTGTGGGGAGCCGTGGTTTTCGAACACGTACCTACTGATCAACGTAACGGATGCCCCAGTACTCAACTGAAACTAGACATCCTAGTTCTGAACACGCAGCAGAAGGTAAGAGTTTCTTTAGCTCATGTAGAACTATAGAGGGACATGGAGGGCGACTAATAGCCAGGGAAGAATCATGCTTAGTGGAAAGGGACACATAAGAAACCGATTGTTTCTGGAGCGCAGAGTCGTCGTCTTCGTTCTTATAAACATCCAGTTCTTCAGAACCAAGGGCCATCTTGTTATCTGACGGGCCCTTTAACTTTTTTCAGCAAAGGTCTTGGATGTACCCAATCTCTTCACAAAATAGGAATTTGGTTCGGAAGAAACGACAAATGTTCCTATCATGAGGTGGGGGTGGGGGATGAGGGCAGTGGGCGTGCTATATGTTGTCCACAGTACCCATCGGAAACAGAAAATTTGCGACAAGAAGACCACCGCAGATGCCACCATTAGATTTGACTAACCACAACGCCCGACATGAATCCCACTGATCATTTACGGGACATGA
The DNA here is from genome assembly GCF_021461385.2 of Schistocerca piceifrons. NCBI lineage: Eukaryota > Metazoa > Arthropoda > Insecta > Orthoptera > Acrididae > Schistocerca > Schistocerca piceifrons. The sequence goes on along the minus strand of NC_060140.1, from coordinate 592,622,580 downwards.
TAGAGATGTCAGTTCGTGCAAAAAATACTGCACTGGCAACATTTGCGGTTGATCCCCCGTCCTTGTCTGCTCCGCTTACATACTTTCGTTAGCGCGTCATATTCCCGCAACGCCACCGCAACGTCCAAATAGCGGTGGACAGTGGTCATAATGTTTTCGGTTATCAGTGTACATGATAGTCCTGTTCGTCATTTAATACCACTGTCTTGAGTATTAGAAGGCTATAGGTCACACTTACTATTATATTTATAGAATATTTCCTTTAGTAAATACTACATAATTCGATTATTATTGCGCTGGCATATCGTGTTTCCTTTACAGTATCCTTTCTACACAGTTTAAACATTAAACAGAGATCACAATAAGTAACTTCTATTACACATTGACAATTTTATGTGGAAACTTTATATAATCTTAAGGCTACATAAACAGAAATTTACAAAAAATGGGTGGTAGAAGATCGAACTTTACGTTTTCACCTTTAGAGTCACAAACCGCGAACATAGCACGTATGTTATTGTACACAGTCTGCTCAGCAATTCCAGTAGGTACGTGGGCAAGGTAAAAGGTATTGCCTACAAATTATTTATGTGAAACTCTTGAAGCTTTCTAAATAAAACAGGCGTTAGTACAATTATACGTCTTTATTCTTTTCGTCTACAAATGTGTTTCTCAGTTTCTCCCATCGAGAGACCACTTCCTTGACACCGTCACTGTATAGTGTTTGGCTCTGTTGACAGAGCCACTCCCACATCTCACCACTGTCAAGATGATGTCCAATAAGATGATCTTTACGTTTTGGAAACAGACGAAAATCGGGTGGGGCCAAATGGAGACTGTATATAGGGTCATCCACGACAGTGTTCTCAAGGAGTCGGATTTTTGCAGATGGCGCAGCGCTCCTGTGTGGTCTAGTATTGTCATGCTGAAGGAGAGGATACTCCATGTCTGGGCGAACTCTACGAATTCGAAACTCGATTACGTCACGCTGTTTCTCACTCACCGACATAGCTGCGTTACACCCCTCCGTGCTAGGCGTTACAATTCGGAGACCTCTAGCGGAAGAAGGATGCAGATATGTATGTAGGCATAAAAGGCTAAGACGACGAGTGTTAATAACGTTTCTCTTATTCAAAACTCTTCAAAAGTTTTCATGTAAAAAATTCGGAGACATTACCTTTCAGCACGTCCTCACAATACAGCGATAGAAGGTTTCAACTAGACTGTTACAATGAAGTATCACATGATTATAAAATTCGGGTTTCGAATACACATCCCTCATATTCTTTTCATATTCCAATATGAAACTTTTACACATTTCTTATCCTACTCCACAATCCTTGAGAGATCTATCTATAAAAATCAGATGGTTCCAAATGTTACTTGGCGGATTCAGCTACACGTAACGATGAGAATTCTTCAGCTTGCGAACTGGAAGCATTTTCAACTTTGTGGAAGATTGATAAACAATAAAGCAGTAGGAATTACTGTTTCCAATAAAATGACTCCTATTACAGCTAATAACAAGTTAGCCAGTCAGGCAGCAGCAGCGGGCCGAGACAGACGCAGCATCGGAGAAGTAACTGATTTTGTGACTTTTACAAGTTCCTGACCAGTTAATAGTTTAGTTTATTGAATTTCAGTGTGTTGATTTAACATCTAATAGCCACAGCTCTCGAGTTTTCGTTTGTGTTGGAAAGAAAACCGATTTTGTGACATATTACAAGTTCCAAATCAGGGCAAAACTATTTAATTTCACGTGAGTACTTCGGTAGTTAGGTTTTTGAATCTCAGCTTATTAATCTAATTTATATGTAACAGTTCCTGCGTTTCGTCAGTGTCTACAGTAGAGTTCCACAGCATCTGCCGATAGTCCATTAATCTGAGTAGTTTAGTTTTCCACGGTCGTTAGCAGGGATAGGGACCTTGATTGTTGCGTGCAGATGCGAACCGAGTTGGTGACATTTCGCTCTCAGTTCCAGGCTGTGATGGCTTCGGTTACACAGCTTGAAGCTTCACTGGACGGGCAATACTGGTGTGGACTGGCCATGGGGATCCAACTGACGTCCAGCACGTCCGAGTCCACCGATCGGCCCTCACTGGTGGCCAGTCCAGTTACAGCTTGCGCTAACGCTGACCCCTCACCGGTGGTGAGTAGGAGGTCTTCCTGGGGCGTAGCAGGTGGCGAAAGATTTCCCAGGCGGCCGCAATTAAGGCCTCCCCAGTTAGTCTGACAAAGAGGATCCAGGTGCTGCCTGTTGCTGACACTGCCGCTGAGGCAGATGTCGTAGCCTGTCCTGTTTCAGAGGAAACCTCTCAGCGTGCAAGATACGGACATTCACAGGGGAAGGGATTATTCTTAGCTTGGAGCTCCAGCTTTATGCACATTATGGAGCCCCTTATGGACATGGGTGCCAAGAAGGGGAAGAAAGCCACTATGCACTCTGTGTGCATACTGGATGAAGTCATCCAGATGTGGAACGGGTCCTCCCAGATGCCAGAGCGCAGGGGGCAGCCAGTTGCAGGTGGTGGCTCACGTCGGTACCAATGATGCACAAATCACTTTGGATCAGAAGAGATTCTCTCTGGCTTCGAACAGCTAACAGAAGTGGTAAAGGCTGCCAGTCTTGCTTGCGAGATTGAAGCAGAGGTGACCATTTGCAGCACAGTCGACAGGACTGATTAAGGACCTCTGGTACAGAGCTGAGTGGAGGGTCTGAATCTGAGGCTCAGACGGTTCTACGACAGTATAGGCTGCAGATTCCACGACTTGCGGCAAAGGGTGGTTAGGTTTCGGGTTCTGCTGAATAGTTCAGGAGTCCACTATACGCAGGAGGTGGCTACACGGGTAGCAGGGGCTGTGTGGCGTGGACTGGATGTTTTTTTAAGTTAGAGAGTCTCAGGAAAACACAAAAAAGGGTGCAGGCCAAACACGGAAGAACGTAGATACAGGAACCGTCGCTATAACAGTTGTAAATTGTCGTAGCCGTGTTGGGAAAGTACCAGAGCTCCAAGCGCTATTGGAAAGCACTGATGGTCAAATCATTATAGGCACTGAAAGCTGGATAAAGCTGGAGATAAGCTCAGACGAAATTTTTGGCAAGAACCTAACGGTGTTCAGAAAGGATAGGCTAGACGCGGTTGGTGGTGGCGTGTTTGTTGCTGTTAAAAGGGGTTTGTCTTGTCGCGAAATTGAAGTAGAGAGCTCCTGTGAGTTGGTATGGGATCCTTTTAAAGACCTCCCAATTCAGATGATACAATTGCTGAAAGATTCAAAGAAAACTTGGGTTTGATTTCAAACACGTACCCAATTCATACGATTATAGTTGGTGGTAACTCTAATTTACCCTCGATATGTTGGCGAAAATATATATTTAATTCCCGAGGTACGCGTAAAACATCATCCGAAATTGTGCTGAACTCTTTCTCCGAAAATTATTTCGACCACTAAGTTCATGAGCACACGCGAATAGTAAACGGTTGTCAAAACACACTTTACCCCTTATCAACATATAATTCTGAGGTAATAATGAGTATCAGAACGGATACTGGGATTAGTGAACACAGGATTGTCGTAGTGACATTGAATATTGTTAACCCCAAATCCTCCAAAAATAAACGGAAAATATACCTATACAAAAAAGCAGATAAAAATTCACTTGACACCTACATGAAAGAAAATCTCCACTATTTCGAAATTAACAATATAAGTGTAGATCAGATATGGCTTGAATTGAAAGAAATAGTATCGGTATCAATTGAGAGATTTGTAAGAAATAAATTAACAAATGAGGGAGCTGATCCTCCTTGGTACACAAAAGGGGTTAGAACACTGTTGCAGAAACATCGAAACAAACATGCCAAATTCAAACATACGCACAATCCCCAAGATTGGCGTTCTTCTACAGAAGCTCTAAATTTAGCGCGTACTTCAATGCAAGATGCTTATAATGGTTTTCACAACGAAACTTTGTCTCGAAACCTGGCAAAAAATCCAAACAGATTCTGGTCGTATCTGAAGTATGGTAGCGGCAAGACACAATGGTATTTGCAAGACACAATCAGTGCCTTCTCTGCTCGAAGCATTGGAGATACTATCAAAGACAGTGCTGCCTAAGTAGAGTTACTAAACACAGCCTTCCGAAATGCGTTCACCGAAGGAAACGAAGTAAATATTCCGAAATTCGAATCAAGAATAGCTGACAACATAGAAGTAAATGTTATCGGAGTAGTGAAGCAACTTAAATCACTTAATAAAAGCAAGGCTTCTGGTCCAGACTGTATACCAATTAGGTTCCTTTCAGAGTATGCTGATGCAATAGCTCGGTACTTAACAATCGTATACAACCGTTCGCTTGACGAAAGATCCGTACCTAAAGACTGGAAAGTTGTACATGCCACACTAATATTCAAGAAAGGTAGTAGGAGTAATCCACTAAATTACAGAACCATATCATTAACGTCGATATGGAGCAGGATTTTGGAACATTTATTGTGTTCGAAAACTTATGAATTAGCTCGAAAAAAAATGGTCTATTGACACACTGTCAACATGGATTTAGAAAACATCGTTCTTGTTGACAAGGGATTTCAGATTGAAACCTAACAAGCGAAATGTAGTGAAATTTCATGCTTATGGAATACCGTGTCAATTATGTCACTGGATTCGAGGTTTCCTGTCGGATAGGTCACAGATCGTAGTAAGTGACGTAAAGTCATCGAGTAAAACAGAAGTGATTTCTGGCGTTCCCCAAGGTAGGCCCTCTTCTGTTCCTTATCTATATAAACGATTTGGGAGACAATTTGAACAGCCGTCTTAGGTTGTCTGCACATGACGCTGTCGTTTATCGGCTAATAAAGTCATCAGAAGATCAAAACTAACTGAAAAACGATTTAGAAAATATATCTCTATGATTGAAAAATTGGCAATTGACCCTATATAACCCTATATAACCCTATATAACGAAAAGTGTGAGGTCATCCACATGAGTGAGAAAAGGAATCCGTTAAACTTCGGTTACACGATAAATCAGTCATATCTAAAGGCCGTAAATTACGAACAACTTAAATTGGAAGGAACACATAGATAACGTTGTGGGGAAGGCTAACCAAAGACTGCGTTTTGTTGGCAGGACACTTAGAAAACATAACAGACCTTGGAAGGTGGCTACACTGAGTCACAGCGCCAGAGATTGCGCCAAAGAGTATTATTCAGCCGCCTCCACTGGTAGTGCTTGTTGAGATGTGGTGGTGGAGAGAGCTTGTCGAGAAGTCGTAGTGGAGAGTGTTTATTGAGAAGTGGGCAGTAGGAGTTCTGATGTAGCCGTGACTAGTTGTGAGCACGTTGTATGCAGTTGTTCTGAAGGGCTAGACAGCCGATGTGTTCGATTGCGGATGTTGTAATGATCAGAGTGTATTTTTCGTCAATATATATGAAGGTAAAGAAAATCTTTTATTTTTTATTGCAAATGTGCTACATAATAATGCCTCTTGGTCACAGGTTCAGTCAACAAAGCATCTGGCTTGTGTTCATGTATTAGAGTGTAATTCTGGTTTCTATGTGCAATTATAATATTTCTGTTTGTTTTAAATACTTCAGTGTAAATGGTGCTTAAATTACCTTGTCTTACTGAGGAAGAACCGTGCCAGATGTGTACTTTGAATCACACTTCCACACACAGAACAGTTACATTTGTGCTTTGTTGTTTCGTAGCTTTTATAGTTGCTGGGGACTTAATTAATTGTGTTAACGGAAGTTTTGTTTCATTCTTTGTTGTTATTGTATGCAGTCAGATTGCGGAGTAAAACTAGTCAGGGCCAACCGATTACGAGACTGCGTAACCGGACAGACAGCGATTACAATTAATATTATTTGCATAATATATAATTAAGCCCCCATGCACGTGGCGACCGCTGCTTCGGATCGTCCCTTGGAATCTACTGATAGTAAAAATAGCAGACAGTAGTATTGTTGTAGTAATTCGTAGTTTAGTAATTGTAGTCTATATTGCATGTGTATGTTTGATAATTGAACATTTGTAGTTGTCTTGTCATTCTTCTAATGGTATTTTTGCAGAATTTAATTTTTGATGTCTTGTATACGGGTTTGACAATTTTGTGCAATTATGAAGACTTCAATTGTTCGTTAATCATGTTTGTGGGGAAGCATTTAGTGTGAATGATATTGTTAGAGATAAAGTGTCATTGTGTGTAATTTTCGTATAGTGACGAGTTTTGTATGTTTTGTAAATGATTACACGATCGATGAAAAAGGCAAAAATGATGGATACGGAGAATGACGAAAATGTTAACTTGACGAACTCGCCAACACAGGAGAACAGTATGATGAATAATAAAGTAGAAAACAATTTAGTAAGTCAGGAAAATAGTCCGGAACCAGTTCAAAATTTTTCACAATCAACAAATTTTCAGAATACGAGATTAACGACAGAAGATTCTGGAATAGTATCGAACACAGATAGCTTTACAGCTATGACGAAAGCAGTTGGTTTTGCGGGAAACGTTAGGGGTGAAAGGAATTTCGAACCAGTTAATATGGAGCAGTTGATGAGTGCAATAATAAATTTGGGATCACAGTTAGGATCTGAATTAAAAAGAGAGATGGGAACTTTGGCAACACGGTTAAAAACTGATATGGGAACAATGGAAACACGGTTAGACGCACAAATAGGAACAATTAAAACAGAGATGGAAACAATGGAAACACTGTTAGACTCACGAATAGGGACATGTTTCAAAAACATGAAAGATGAATTAAAGAAAGAAATTAGAGAAGAAGTACAACCGATTTTGAATGCTCACAATAATAGATTAATTTCAGTAGCAATCAGACAAAACGAACAGGATAGAGAACAGGAAGAAAGAGATCGCGCGATAGTACAAAAATTTTCAGAGTTAAATTTACAACGTGCACACGATAAGGAAGAAATACTTGAAAGAATCGAGGAATCCGTACCAAATGACAGAATAAATAACCTAACACAACAGTATGAACAGTTAACTACTAAATGTGTCAATAGTGAAACCCAGGTCGCGACACTTACGGAAGACGTATATAAACAGAAAGAACAAATAGGTGACTTATCGGAAAAAGTTGAGGAGATTTCAGATAAATTGACAAGTCTTAGTTTAAATGGGGACAGAGATTCAGATGATACAGCTCCATTGCCATTTGCAGAAACCGAAGAGTACCAGAACATAAATAAGCATGTTGAAAATCAGGGAAAATTTAATGAACGTGTTAAAAGGGAATTTGAGGCATTACGAAAGCAAGTCAAACAAATTGAAGGTGAAATCGTAGGATAAGACAGCAGAAGAAATTTAGAATCACAGATAGCAGAGGGGTTTGAAGAAAGTAATTTATTTCATTTACGAGATGCAACAAGAGAGCGCCAGGCGCGCGAACTTGACAATAATCGACATTGGGAACGGGACAGACGCAGTAGGTCTTTGTCGCCACGAGGAGAAAACTTTGACTATAAACACTTTTTAACTGTTGGGAAATTTAAGATCTTTCGCAATTCTAAGAATGACATACATCCATGCTCATGGTTAGATCAATTTACGTACACACTTCCGTCAAGTTTGCCACTAAGTCACAAACTGGAATTTATGTGTGGCTATTTAAGTCCTCAGGGGATTCACTACGCTAAGTGAATATGTGCCGTAGCGTGCACAGGGCCCCGAGCTGTAGTAGTGCTATTTCCGTTTTCGTTTTCTGCACTGCTGCCTACTCTTTTACTATTCTTTGTATCTATCAAAACAATTTTTCAACTGTCAATCTATCTAGAGAGTCGGTAAAGAATAACCGGATATGACTATTTCACCCAAAAGTGATTTCGGAAATTACCGTTTGGACTTACTATATCTTCAGCAGCATTCATTAGTAGTTTAAACGAAATTTTACCTGTTTATCTTCGGGACAATATTACTTCACATGTTGACGATATTCTTATTGCTAAACGTTCTTGGAGTTAGCATAACAAAATTTGGGATTCATTATTACATATTTTTGCAAGAGTTGGCATAACAGTGAACTTGGAAAAATCTGAATTTGGTCGTTCTCAGGTGAAATTTCTTGGTCATATTATTTCTACAGACGGTATTCTTCCTGATCCAGAGAAACTAGAAGCTATTCGTAATTATGCTGTTCCTACCACAAAACTTGATGTTCGTAGTTTCCTTGGTGTCTGTAATTTTCCTAGACGCTTTGTTAGACTGGACAATTTGGCCACACCTCGTTTATGTAACTATCTGGAAACAATTCTAACTGGTGTTGGGATGAGGAAGCTCAATCAGAATTTCAACAACTTCGTGATGCTTTAGTTGCTGCTCCACTTCTTTCACATCCTGATTTATCTAAAGATTTTTGTTTGGCGATGGACTCATCATAAAAAGGCCTAGGTACACACTTTTTTCAAGAGAGAGAAGATAACGGCGTTGTAGTGCAGAAAACTATTGCCGATCTGTTCTTGCCAAATGCAAATTATGTCAAAAGGCTAAGCCGCCAACTATTTCTCACAGAGAACCGTTGTTTCCTATCATTCCAGCGATTTGTTAGGTCCAGTGGTTCATTCTACTAATGGTTTTGCGTACATTTTGGTAGCAGTGGAATTGACATCAAAATATGTGCGTTTTACACCTTTACGCAAAGCAACAGCTCGTTCAGTATCTAACGCTTTCATCAAACATTTTCTTAAAGAAGTGGGTCATGTTGATAAGGTTATATCAGATAATGGATCACAGTTTCGTTCTAAAATTTGGCTTCGTACTCTACGGCGTCGTAAGATTAAACCAATTTTCATTTCACTTTTTCACCCTCAATCTAAGGCTTCAGAGAGATGGATGAAGGAAATTAATAAATTGTGTCGTCTTTATTGTCATCAGAATCACAGAACGTGGGATCAGTATCTTTATATTTTTCAAAACATTCTGAATGAACTCCCTAATGTTTCAACTTCTTCACCGCCTATATTGATATAAAAAAATAAAGCACCGACAAATCGCATTTCTGAAATCGTTCCTTTTCCGCCTACACGGAAACTGCGGCATTCTGAAGTTGTCAACCTGTCTCTACAAAATATTGCATTTGCGGCTGCTAGAAGAGAGAAATCAGCTAAACGGCCTGGTCGTTTAAAAACCTTGTCAGTTGGTCAAAAGGTGTTAATTGAGTCTCATCGTTTGTCTCACAAAGGAAAGGGATTATGTCGCAAATTTTTTCTGCTTTATAACGGTCCATATAGGATTCGCAAAATTATTCATGATAACACTGTCGAAGTAGAAACTCTTAAATCTCGGTGCTCTAAGGGAATACATCACATATCGAACGTTAAAATTTTTGTGGAATGACATACTTTCGAGAACCCAATAGTTATACGTAAACATGCAGAGAATACAAGGATACCGCGCCGTGTTCCGGCGGCGGCACATACTCAAAGCAACAGTCAAGTCTGCGCGGCGCACAAGGCAGTCGTTGACCGTAAACAATTACTTCCTACGTCACGCGTACCTACAGCTGATCGAGCGCTCAGTGCGAATGCACTGACAGCCGTAAACAAATACACAGTGTAATTTCTCCGAATATGTTCAGTATAAAGCTATAGTGGCTTGATAAAATATGTTATTAACGTTCAGTATTTTTCAGGAAACGGTTGTATAAAATATTTAAGAACTTCAGGTACATTCTGTGTGTGTCCGACGTTAAGAGGACTTGCTATCGAGAAATTTTCAGGAAGAATGTCATTTCGAAGAAGAAAGTAATAAACTAAAGAGGTAACTATTAATTGAGTTTATTTTTCAGGTAGCATATTTCCACTTGGTACGTACTTTAGTCGTAATTTGCTGCTCGCGATTACGTGATTCATACTTCGTGTTAACTGATATTGACAATGATTGATTAATGAACAGGGTTGTTACTTGTGTATATTATGCATCGCTTGGCTGCACTGCTTTTTCACTGATGTCACATTTTTTTTTATTATGTGTCTGCTGTGCTAACTTATTTAAATTATAATTGTCACCTGATTAATTGTGATGACTGTGGTTATGTATGTAAGTTATACTTTGTGATTTATCTGCTTGCGCCTTCATGTTTACTTATTAAGATTACATATGAACATTTATCTGCTTATGCTGATATGATGCTAATGACCTGTTTATTATGTAAGATACATATTTGCTGCTTTGCGTACGGATTGCGTATTTATACATTTCTGGTTTGTTGTCATAACTACTCTTTAATTTGGTATATAGAAATGCTGACATGCGGTGTACGAACATGGAGTTTCGGTCACACTATGGTATTAATTATAGATTGTTCGCTTGGCACAGCCTCGTTGTAGGAATTGTGCTGCATCCACTTGTTGACATTCTGTTCTCCACTGGTATATTTACTCGCTATTTTATGTTTTGCTTACGCTCACTGACTTATATTTTTAAGATAAGAAAATGAACTGCTATAATTCGACGAACGACATTTGTACAAGAAACTTCATAGAAGTCACATGAGCTGGAGGCTTTATGGAAGCTTCATAAATTTATGCTAATAGGAAGGAAGCTAACGACATGACATACCAGCACTAGGTTTAGACCATTGACAGTTATTACACTGCATTCTTCGTGAGCAACTGAAATAGAAAGTAACACTTGACACAAGAAATACTCCACATGTTTGCTTCTGTTTTGCCATGATTCTTGAAGTGGTGTACACACTGTGAAATATTACGATTTATTCACTCAAAGTCTTATGTGATCTTTCATACTACATACTCGCACCTACTTACTGAAAGTTACTCGAACTAAAGGCTGTTAGAGGTCATGTATGCATTTCTTTTATTTTATGATGGACAAGGTAACCAAAATGTATTTTATAATTCATAATGAGTAGATTTGGCTCAGGTGAACTACACAGACGTTGTGTGTTGACATTATGTCTTCGGATTGCATGGGATGATAAATTGAAGTTTGCACTAGGATTTTGTCTGTACTTGTTCGAGGAGACTGACTAGAGGAAAGAGTTGTTATGGAAGTGAAATGATATTGGTAATAAGGTTTATATGTATCGACATATTGAAGAGGTATTATTGAGGTATTGAGATTGTGTGAAGTTGATGATTATTGCAGTTTTGGTGGACAAGAGGTAAGGTAAATGATATTGATGATTAGGTTTATATGTATCGACGTAAGAGGTATTATTGAAGTATTAAGATTATGTGATGATGATGATTATTGGAGTTTTGGTGGATAAGAGGTGAAGTAAGTGAGGAGCATTTTTTTTTGTTGGTCTATATGGAACAAGGAGGATGAAGATGGCAGGCTAGAACACTCAAGTGGAAAGAAGATTGTCTACACACACACTTTGTTACATCAATGAACGATATATACTTTTTTTTGGAGAAAGGAAGTATTTGAATATCTTGGCACACTGACAGTTGTTCAGCAACTGTACATTTTGATCTGGCTTGGCAAACATTGGTCTTGACATGATGACTATGACGTTGACTAACTATTATTGACCGCTATACACTGTTAGCACTACTACTAGATACACATATTGAACATCAAATTTTGACAGAATTGCATTTACACAGTAAACACTATTCAATTACACAGTAGTACTTAATATGTGGATGAGAGATGAGTGAGTGTGTTTTGTGTGTTTTCCTTTCCTAATCCCAAATAATTGGTACCGATCTATCTCCTAAATATTATTTTACTTGTTTGTTGTGGCTTGCACTGACACCCCTAAATATTATAGTTTAACTGTTATTTGTGTATTGTAATAGTTAATATGACAATTATCTGATATCATTTGTGTGTTTATTACAATTTGTATGTTTAGTGTAAGAGCATTAATAATGATTTTGTAAAAGCAATTGTGTGTGCCTTCAAACTGTTGTTCGTGCTTGCACCTATTCAACATTGCTGGGTGCCACTTGGAAATGTTTAATTTGTGCTGATGAACTCTGATGAACTGTCTGATTAGTGATAGTGAATATTATGGACTGTTTCCTGCACTTGTTCAACATGATGGGTACCACTAAGAGATGTTTAATTTCTGCTAATGAACTCTGATGAACTGTCTGATTAGTGATAGTGAATATTATGGACTGCTAGCTGCACCTGTTCAACATTGCTGGGTGCCACTGATGGAACTGCTTCTACTGAGATAATGTCACTTGTTGGTGTCTGCACCTGGTCAACATTGCTGGGTGCCACTGATGGAACTGCTTCTACTGAAATAATGTGACTTGTTGCTGTCTGCACCTGTTTAACATTGCTGGGTGCCACTGATGGACTGCTTCTACTGAAATGATGTCACTTGTTGGTATCCGCACCTGTTCAACAATGCTGGGTGCCACTGATGGACTGCTTCTACTGAAATACTGTCACTTGTTGGTGTCTGTGCCTGCTCGCCATTTTTGGGTGCCACTGTTGAAACTATTTAAATACTGCTGATGAAATGTTATGAGACTGCTAGTTGCACCTGTTGATCATTGCTGGGTGCTACTGTTGGAACTGTCAACTACTCGGAGGAGTCCTACCTGTTTATTGAACTATTGAAAGGATTTTATGTGAATATTTGTATAAACTGTTTTTTGTGTGTTTACTGTTTATGAGATGTTACGAAACTCTTACCTGCACCTATTCGTCATTGCTGACACTATTGATTGAATTGTTTAACCACATGATACTTGTGTAAACTATTATGTAAAATCATATGTACGCAAGCATTTGTATTCCTTACTGTATTTTATATATTAGGTTATTGAAGGGTCAGTGCAAAGCCAAAATTTATCTAGTTATGTGATATTTAATTTTTAATATTACCTTTTACCTTTGTTTGTTTTTCTTGACGAATTTGGTGGTATTTTCACCACCAATGCTGGCAAAAATACCTTCAAATTCTAGCCCGTGGAGGAGGGGCATATGAAAGGTGGCTACACTGAGTCACAGCGCCAGAGATTGCGCCAAAGAGTATTATTCAGCCGCCTCCACTGCTAGTGCTTGTTGAGATGTGGTGGTGGAGAGTGCTTGTCGAGAAGTCGTAGTGGGGAGTGTTTATTGAGAAGTGGGCAGTAGGAGTTCTGATGTAGCCGTGACTAGTTGTGAGCACGTTGTATGCAGTTGTTCTGATGGGCTAGACAGCCGATGCTGTTCGATTGCGGATGTTGTAATGTTCAGAGTGTATTTTTCGTCAATATATATGAAGGTAAAGAAAATCTTTTATTTTTTATTGCAAATGTGCTATATAATAGTGCCTCTTGATAACAGGTTCAGTCAACAAATCATCTGGCTTGTGTTCATGTATTAGAGTGTAATTCTGGTTCCTATGTGCTATTATAGTATTTCTGTTTGTTTTAATTACTTCAGTGTAAATGGTGCTTAAATTACCTTGTCTTACTGAGGAAGAACCGTGCCAGATGTGTACTTTGAATCACACTTCCACACACAGAACAGTTACATTTGTGCTTTGTTGTTTCGTAGCTTTTATAGTTGCTGGGGACTTAATTAATTGTGTTAACGGAAGTTTTGTTTCATTCTTTGTTGTTATTGTATGCAGTCAGATTGCGGAGTAAAACTAGTCAGGGCCAACCGATTACGAGACTGCGTAACCGGACAGACAGCTACTAAAATTAAAATTATTTGCATAATATATAATTAAGCCCCCATGCAACCTACTAAGGAGACTGCCTACGCTACGCTTATCCTTCCTATTTTAGAATGCAGCGGCGTGGTGTGGGATCCTTACACTATGTGATTGACGGAGTACATCGAGAAAGTTCAGAGAAGGTCAGCACGTTTTGTATTATCGCGAAATAGGGGAGAGATTGTCGCTGAAATGATACAGGATATGGGGTGGACATCATAAAAACAATGGTGTTTGTCGTTCGGCTGATCTTCTCACGAAATTCCAACCACCAACTTTCTCCTCCGAATGTGAAAATATTTTGTTGACACCGACCTATTATAATATAATAAAATAATGGAATAGATGATAATAAAATGTTGAAATGCGTGGCTTTTTAAAATGTATTGAATTAATGAGATTAATGTTTCGGCATGAATGACAAGCACGATAAGCTGAGCTATGCCTGGAAATAAGTTCGTATTAGTTCATATTATTTTGCAGGACGAAGTAGTTTCTTTCTCCGCTGTAGATTTGTGCTTACCATTCTTTATAATGCTACGTTTGGTCGCCGTGTTCACCTTAGAAGTCTTGACCGTGTTCCCATTAAGCTTATCGGATCTTCGTAATTTTCCAAAGTACACAGGTGGGCCTCAGTTCTTGTAATTATTGTACTATTTGAAATGACAACTCACACGGCCTTTCTGTTAATAAAACAACACTGTATTTTTCTAAACGGTGCACATATGAAATACATACTCCTCACTTAATTCATAGCGACACCAAAATGGCGGTCTACAATTACTCGCTAAAAATGGCGAGCTTCTCACTCGTTCACTAGCTGAGCGCGAATCCTTCCTTCCTCCTACTGGTACCAGAAAAAATCCTCTGTTTTTTAACAACTGAAAGTCAAAAAATACATGACGGTAGGCATAGGCTCTATGATGGGCTACCGCTTCATCTTCTCTCTTTGCCTTTAAAGAAGACGAAAACATAAAGGAAATGCAAAAGGTTTATCACATATGCCCCCTACTGTATACTGTCGGAAATAACTCTCTTTATTTAGGGAGACAGTATACAGCAGCAGAGTGGCAGACTCTTGCAGAGTCTGACACTTGAGTTTGTTAAACATCTACGTAACGCTATCACGGTTACCAAATAACCCTGTGACGAAACGCGCCGCACTTCTTTGGATCTTCTCTATCTCCTCCGTCAGACCGATCTGGTACAGATCCCACACTGATGAGCAATACTCAAGTATAGGTCAAACGATGGTTTTGTAAGCCACCTCCTTTGTTGATGGACTACATTTTCTAAGGACTCTCCCAATGAATCTCAACCTGGTAACCGCCTTACCACCAATTAATTTTATATGATCATTCCACTTCAAATTGTTCCGCACGCATACTCCCAGATATTTTACAGAAGTAACTGCTACCAGTGTTTGTTCCGCTATCATATAATCATACAATAAAGAATCCTTCTTTCTATGTATTCGCAATACATTACATTTGTCTATGTTAAGGGTCAGTTGCCACTCCCTGCACCAAGTGCCTATCCGCTGCAGATCTTCCTGCATTTCGCTACAATTTTCTAATGCTGCAACTTCTCTGTATACTACAGCATCATCCGCGAAAAGCCGCATAGAACTTCCGACACTATCTACTAGGTCATTTATATATATTGTGAAAAGCAATGGTCCCATAACACTCCCCTGTGGCACGCCAGAGGTTACTTTAATGTCTGTAGACGTCTCTCCATTGATAACAACATGCTGTGTTCTGTTTGCTAATACCTCTTCAATCCAGCCACACAGCTGGTCTGATATTCCGTAGGCTCTTACTTTGTTTATCAGGCCCCCATGTGCGGTGCGTGTGTTGAATTAAGTTTTCCACATATTCCTGAGGTATGCACACACACCACTTAGCCATTCGTCGACCTCTTCTGTGAAAGAGGACGCCATTATGTATAATGTAATACTGCTCTAAACGTTCGTGTGTTCTAACCTGCAATTTTTTCCTTATCTTGCTCCATCTCGGGTCTTCCTCCTGTAACCGTTGCATGTTTTTGCACATTTTAATATAATATGGTTTAAAAGTTCCATCATTTATTAAAAGCACCTTGAAGTCTGATGTTTGTCCTCTAACTCGTGTAAATCGGTAAGACCTTGCGGTAACCGTGATAGTGCATCTGCCAAAAATTCTGTTCCCCTTTTATGTACAATATCTCAAAATCAAACTCTTGGACATACATGCACCACCTCGCTATTCTCTTATGTAACAACTTGCACGTCAGAAGAAAGGACAAGGCTTGATGATCACAGTAAACTTTGGTATGTTTTCCCCAAAGGTAATACTGAAATTTAGGAAACGCCCAAACTAGTGCTAACGCTTCTAGCTCAGTTACGGAATAAGATCTTTCACATTCTGTGAGAGTTCTACTGGTAAAACTGATTACATTGACTTCTTCCTTACCATCCTTTGTTATTATTTGGAACAGGCACGCACCGAGCCCCTGATCGGTGCTTAAACAAAAATCCTATTCCATATCCGGGTGTTTCAGGATAGGCCTGCTTAATCTGCTGAAAATCATTTTCACGTTCTTTAGTCCACAACCAACTGTGGTTTTTACGCAGTAAGTTTAATAGTGAACTACTGTTCAGTAATTGGTGTGGCAGAATCTTCCTGAAAAACGAGGCCATTCCTAGAAAACCTTTTAATTGTTTCTTAGTATAGGGTGTTGGGAAATTCCGTATCGCATCTAGTTTACTGGGGTCAGGTAGAATTCCCACTGGTGAAATAATATGCCCTAAGAACTTTATTTTTTTCTTTCCGAATTCAGACTTTTTAAAGTTAACTGTGACACTGTATTCATCAAATATTTGAAAAATCCTTTCCAAAATACTTACATGTTCATCCCATGTTTGAGTTGCAATTAATAGATCATCAACGTAGAGTGTAACCTGGCTAAGCAGTTCCAGTCCAAGTACCCTGTCTAATGCTTCAATAAATACACCAGCACTCACATTTAATCCGAAAGGCAGCACCCTAAATTGGTAGCTCATCCCGGCATTTATGAAAGCTGTATACTTTCTACTCTCTTCATGTAATAAAATTTGCCAGTACGAAGCTTTCAAATCAAGGGATGTAAAATACTTAACACCATGAAACTTTAATAGCTGCTCTTCTAGATTCTCTGGCCTTGTTCTTATTGGAAAGATGATTTTGTTTATTTCCCTCGCGTCTAACACCAACCGCACCGTTCCGTCAGTTTTACCAACTGCGAAAATCGGACTGCCTCTTTCTTTGCCCAAGGGGTGCCATATAACGTTCTACAATATATTTCATGCGGGTATACTTGCATTTTATACTCATATCCCTTAATAACACTAGGTTGTTTACGAAAAATGTTATGATATTTGAAGAGTAATTTGATCAGTTCACTTCGCTGTTCATTGTTAAGACAAGTGGATTTACTTATTTTACTGTCTACTATTTGCTCATCGAGGATCTCCCTACCAGCGTCATCAAGTTCCATCTCCTTTGCCATTAAGGATTGAGGGTAGAAAAATTTAACATTAATGTCTGGTATTGGCCTAATCTGATTTGTCATTGTAGTTCTTATTGAGTCCACAGTCAGTGTGCGCTCCCCTACATGATATTGGCATTCCCCGCTGTCGATGTCTATTTTTTTCCCCATGTCTTCTGAACGCCTCGGTACCAAGTATACAGTTCACTATAAGTTTGTCTACCAACAAGAAAGTACACTGCAAAATTACACCATATATGCTAATGGGTATGCTGACGTGTAATTTTATAACTTTAGATCTACTTCCCATCGCCGTTACGATCTTACAGTTCTCTACAGGTAGTGTTGGTACATTTACTTCCCTCGCTATCTCTTTGAACAAGCTGGTAGACATTAGGCTTGTCGACGCGCCAGTATCCAAAACAACTAGTACATCTATGTTTCCCACCTGTACCTTTATTGTTGCTTGAAGAATTTCACTTACCTTGTGTTTTGTTTCTTTCTCTTCGATAAACAAGCCTTCTTTCATTTCTGCGTCCTTATCATACCTTAAAAATAGATTCCGGATATGCTGTATGTGTAGGTTTGTTTCAGTATCTGCTTCCTCCTTTCCGTTCCTGTTCGTTTTAGTGTTTAAGTCGCTCATATTAGTACTGTGGCACACTGATAGTTCATTACCTTCTTCCTCTAGTCACGCTCGATTATTATTTCCTGGAGCCGGTAAAGGTATTGTTTCATTTTCTGCCGTCACTTCTACTATGTTTACCGTATGTTCGCGTGCTCGCCAGTTCGTGTCCCGGTTGTTTCGATTTGACTGTACGGGCTGCCTGTTATCTCTCGGATCCCTGTGTTGCATATTCCGTTCCTGGTAATTTGCATTTCCTTGTCGCCTATTGTCGAAGTTTTCCCTCGAATTTCTATTGTCTCGGCCATTACCGTACCTATGGGGCTGATATTTAGTTTCGTACCCTCGGTCACCCTGTGGCTGATGGGTAGACCGATTGTACGGATTTCCGTTGTGGCGCGGCGGTGCGTACGGATGCCATTCATTCATACGCACACGACCGTTATAATTTCCAAAGCCATTGCCGTTACCGTAGTTCTTCCCGTTTGGGTTGTGCCCATTACCGTTACGATAACTAGGCGCGGCTTGCCCATCCTCATGAATCAGATCTATTGAGTCGAGCACTGAAAGAAAATACTCGAGATCATATTCGGGAATAGTTATTAATTTTTCCCTTACATTTGCAGGTAACTTGTTCTTTAAGATTTTCAGTACATCGACACGACATATCGGATCATTCCAGTAACGGGTCTTGTTTAGGTATTTTTCGAAATAGCTTCTTAGCCCACCGAATTTTGAATGATATGGTACTGGGTTAAATACCTCTCGTCTTAACCTCTCCTGGATAGCTGTTGACCAGTATTTATCTAAAACTGCATTCTCAAACTGATCATATGTCTCGCAAAGTTCTGACGTCTCCGTAGCCCACAAAAGGGCATCACCCTCTGTTGTCCTACTGCATATTTAATCTTTTCAGCTTCTGTCCAAGTCCTCGGCAGTACATTTCTAAAGGCTCGGACAAACACTACCGGGTGCGTTCGCTTTTTCTCATTTCAGAACACGGGAAACTGTCGATGTTTTATTAAGCTCTCATCCATTAACAACGCTATCCAGCACGGCGGAACAGCATTTCCCTGCGGTGATGGTATATTTGTTTCAGCAAAGTTTTGGCCGCTGCTCGCGTCGCGCGTCGACATGCGGTCGCGCGGCGTGGGTTGGGCATTGTTGTCCGCGCCACTGATTTCTCCCACTGGCGGGTGGCTATTTATCGCTCCGCTTACCGCCCCAGGCGATGACATTGCCGTACTTTGTTTGTTAAGTATTTCGTCTCTTAACCGTTGTTCTAACTGTCTGATATCATGTCCTACGCGTTTTAAGATTTCTTCTTCCTTGTCCCCCATTACTTCCTTTACCGCTTCCACATAGGTACGCTGTTCACGTACGCATTTTTCTGCGGACGTTGTATTTTCGTCCTTTGCATTGCTCTTTACCGATTGATAAAGCTGCACAATGTCTGAGTTGATCCTCTTGTGTTCTAACTTGAGTAATCCTACCTCCAATGTGATTTTTTCTACATTTTCTGGTATGTCGTCACAGAAAGAATGTAGTTTCGCTACTTCTGATTGTACATCGTCTAAGTTGACCTGCATATTCTTTTGCATTGCCTGTAAATTCTCTTGGGTTTCTCTAATTCCGGATAGCTCCTGTCGATACGTGTGTGTTAGTGTTTCAAATTTTTCGCCCATTATGCCTTTTAATTTCTCACCCAGATCGTAAACCGAAATTTGTACTTGATCATTAATTTTCCTATCCACCTCCGTGGAGATTTGTGAAATCTGCTGTGTGAACTTCGTGTCCAGACTATTCAGTTCTGTGCGCTAATTTTTTACCTCGTCTGAAATGTGTGTCATGTTTGTATTAACCTTCTCGATCTCGGACTTAACTGTGGTAATGTCTGCTTGTATCTTTTGTAAACTTGACATTTTAGTCTCTAAACCCGACATTTTTGAATTTATGTCTGCTTTCATTGCATTCATGCTTGTTTGTATGGATTCTGTTAAGGCTCGAAATAAGGCTTGCATACTTCCGTATTCACTTCCGGCCTACGTCTGTTAGCAACTGCGTCCGTACTACACGTACTGCTCTCATTTAAAATATTCTCTTGCCTCGAGGTGCCATTAGTTACGTCTACTGTAATTAACGTATTCATCATCATCATTTATTGCCTTATCGGGCCTTTAAGGCCTACAGCAAGAAGAACAAAAGGAAAAGTAAAGACAAAAAGACTTACAAAAGTACTCTATACAGTAGTAAAAGTTACATATGTACATTACAGCTTAAAGAAAAACGAAAAAATAAACAGGGCATTCAATCAAAGGTTTAAAAGGCAAGAGGGATACATTACAGAAACAAAAAAAACAAAAAAAAAACACACACGCAGTGTCTGTCAATTACACGAGAGGAGGGAGCTGTTGCAGATGGCAGTCCATCTCATCCGGTCGTTGGCGTCCTCCTCCACGGCTGCTGGTTCCACTTCTTTTAGGATCGTTGTTATCCTATCCTTCCATCGAGTTCTTGGGCGTCCTCTAGGGCGTTTTCCTGTGGGTTGAGAGTGGAGGACTCTGTTTGGAAGGGATCCGTCTGCCCGTAGGATGTGGCCAAACCATTGGAGTCTCTTCTGCGCCAATATTCGTCCAATGTGTGGCTTTCCATACCGCTGGTATAAATCTTCTTTTTTTCTTCGTTCCCATTTACCTTCCATGGCATTGTAGATGGGTCCATATATCTTCCGAAGTACCTTCCTTTCAAATGCACATATTGCTTCTTCTGCTGTTGCTGATGTTGCCCAAGTTTCACAGCCGTATAAAAGTACTGGTCTCACCAGTGTCGTGTATAGGTGGATCTTGTTCTTCTGCGATATCAGCCGAGATCTGAAAAGATTGTTCAGGCTAAAGAACATGCGATTAGCATTTGTTATACGTTGCTGTACTTCTTTCGTTACTTCACTTCTATTTGTTAGTATGGAGCCCAGGTACTTGAACTCTTCAACTCGTTCGAAGGTATGCCTGTCGACATCAATGGAAGGAGGGAGATCTCGGCGGCGTGATACAACAAGATATTTAGTTTTTTCCTCGTTCACCACCAGCCCAATTTTCTCTGCATTGTGGAGGAATCGGGAAGTATCCCTGCGTACTTGCTCTAGAGTGTCGCCAAGGATCACAACATCATCAGCAAATGCCAAGATTGTGTCTGCTCCCACCATCTCCATCTCTCTGGTTCGACAAGTGTCACGGCTTACTTTTTCCAGGGCCAAATTGAATAATATTGGCGCCAATGGATCTCCTTGTCTCAATCCATTTTGTATACTGAATGAATTAACGTATTGCTTGTAATTAAATGTTCTGTATTCACGGGTGTCGAATGCAACAATGGCATGTCGCGCCCAGCATCCAAATAATCACCGCTAAACGGTTCCAAATCACTCATTGTTGCATTTTGCAAATGAAAATCCACTACATTGGCATTCTGATTTTCGAATGACATTTCCTTATTGTTTTGACCCTCCATTATAGAAATCCTTATACCACTGCAAGTATCAAAATAAAAATTTTCTTTTTTAAATTTTTACTTCCGCGCTACTTCTCACGCGAAAAAATGGATATACAGTTGTATGTAATTGTAGTCTCAACTGTTCTTCAATCAATATATTTTCCGTACTAATAAAGAAATGTCATTATCTCTACTTGCCTACAATAGCGTTATTCTCTGAAGCTTTAGGTTTTTGATTTTAGGAAATAGGTAGCTGGATTTTCTAATAGGTCTACTGGGAACGCATTCTCTATATGCATTGCGCGGTCCTACCTGATTGTTGTCTTGTAAGTGGTACTTCCTCTATTGTGCTTTGTTGTGTGCTCTTGGTATTGTCGCCTTCTTCCTTATAATTTATTTATTATTTCCTTTTGATAGTATTTCTTCAGTATCACATCACTGTCTCCGTCACATCATCAGCGTACATGGAACATATAGAAATTGTTAACATACGTGTATATTCATTTTCCTAACAATACTAGTACTCAAGTTTTGCCCACTACGTATCGTGCCTGTCACCTGTCGTCACTTTATGATATAATAAAATAATGGAATAGATGATGATAAAATGTTGAAATGCGTGGCATTTTTAAAATGTATTGAATTAATGAGATTAATTTTTCGGCGTGAATGGCAAGCACAATAAGCTGAGCTATGCCTGGAAATAAGTTCGTATTAGTTCATATTATTTTGCAGGACGAAGTAGTTTCTTTCTCCGCTGTAGATTTGTGCTTACGATTCTTTATAATGCTACGTTTGGTCGCCGTGTTCACCTTTGAAGTCTTGATCGTGTTCCCATTAAGCTTATCGGATCTTCGTAATTTTCCAAAGTACACAGGTGGGCCTCAGTTCTTGTAATTATTGTACTATTTGAAATGACAACTCACACGACCTTTCTGTTAATTAAACAATACTGTATTTTTCTAAACGGTGCACATACGAAATACATACTCCTCACTTAATTCATAGCGACCCCAAAATGGTGGTCTACAATTACTCGCTAAAAATGGCGTGCTTCTCACTCGTTCACTAGCTGAGCGCGAATCCTTCCTTCCTCCTACTGGTACCAGAAAAAATCCTCTGTTTTTTAACAACTGAAAGTCAAAAAATACATGACGGTAGGCATAGGCTCTATGATGGGCTACCGCTTCATCTTCTCTCTTTGCCTTTAAAGAAGACGAAAACATAAAGGATATGCAAAAGGTTTATCGCACTACGTAGGAAGAAACGATCATCAGGATAAAACAAGGGAAATCAGAGCTCGTACGGAAACATATAGGTGTTCGTTCTTTCCGCGAGCTGTACGGGATTGGAATAACATAAAACTGTGAAGGTGGTTCGATGAACCCTCTGCCAGGCAATTAAATATGATTTGCAGAGTATCCATGTAGATGTAGACGTAGGTGTGGAAGTTACTTCAGAATCTATGTGTTATTTACAGATGGTCGAGAACTCTTAATTACTTCTTCACATTCACTTAGTGCAGGAAGTTTATAGATAAACGCTGTGCATCCAGCTGGTGTATCATTTATTTGTTCCGGGCATTTTTAGAGGCAGGAGGTCCAAACGTATTTCGACGTATTTCGTATTTATATTGCAGACATTAATTGATGCTTCAAATAGCGGCAGCATTGCGGGCAAATGAAACTGCGCTATTATTACATTACCCAGCAGTAAACTGGTCATCAGTGAATATTTCTGTCCCCTGGGCTATTGGAAATCCGCTGACCGTTTTACGAAAACAGAGATGAGTAATCCGATATAAATTTCACGTGAAAATTAGTTTAAAGTGCTATTTGGTTGTACATTTTTGTATTTCAAGTACTGTTGTATTTGTGCCTCACGTGGCAGTACGTGGAATTTCACATCATACACAAAATAATCTCATGTTTAGTGCAGTCATAAAGTATATAGTTTAACGTAAAATAACTTGAGCCAAAATCGATGTTACACTTTCTTCACAGTATATCACGGCATGAGTATTAACAACATTCTTGCTTCAACGCATAATGCTTGATGCATCTACACTTCTGCAGTTTTACTCAAACGACGAAAAACAAAATTTGGATGTTCCTTAAAGAGTAATCATTGAGCACAGTGCTGAACATGTTTAAGTTTGAAAGAAGTTCCTAACCAAAGGCAGAGTACATAATATGCAACCCCAACGCCTATTTAAACAAAATTAGATCTTTAGCGGATGCAAAGTAACTGCTGTGTTATAAAATAAAGTGTCTGTTTCCAAATAAAAGCCAACGCAGAAAAATAATTTCTTTTAAAACACATTAAATGAAGCACTAGGAACCGAAAGCAGTTTTGAAAAGTGTCTGTGTACTCCGCGATTGATACAGTTTGTTGCTGCGCAACTTATTTAAACGATAAGTCGTTAAGTTAACATGTAGCCCTCTGAAGGCACAGGAGACAATGTAGCTGACCTGTGTGCTCTGACACATGGTATCCGGAGATCCATTCCTGTGTAGAATTCGTTTTACCCACTCAGTTAAATAAAGTGATCTTGCAGATTAATGGTCAGTATTAGACAACAATGTAGCTAAATAAAAGTGGCTCTGAGCACTACGGGACTTAACATCTGAGGTCATCAGTCCCTTAGAACTTAGAACTACTTAAACCTAACTAACCTAGGGACATCACACACATCCATGCCCGAGGCAGGATTCGAACCTGCGACCGTAGCAGCAGCGTGGTTCCAGACTGAAGAGCCTATAACCGCTCAGCAACACCGGCCGGCTGTAGCTTAATAACTGTCAGATAATCTTGTGCAGATGATAATACAAAGCAGTATAAGATTTGAAACCAATATAGACGGTTTTACTCTAGTCGGATCACCGGATGACAGTTATTTTTTTTTTCTTTCAATTTTTTATAGAGTAGCCGTTGTGACTCCCTTCCACGACGTCAAAAAGCTTACCAGACAATGGCATATAAGGAAATATTATGATAAAAGATTTTTGGTACCATTCAAGCACTTAAAGCAATCAGTTGATCATAGTATTTTAGGAACATTTTTCCACAGTGACAGCCAAAACAGTAAAATGTTATGTGACGAGGACAGAAACGAATATTAATCGTATTCAGAACATGATCAGTCCATAATGTCTGACATGCTTTCTCATCTTGAATCTGTCACCATCGGTTTAGTACACCGTATATTCAGTCGAACTGTAGGAGGGAGATAAATCATACTTTCTACTCAATGGCTTGTTCGATAGATTATTACGGTAGCTAAAGCATTAAATTCCGACCATCTGGATTCATGCGATAATGCCTAGCTTTCGGATTATCGAAAATGCCCGCCCTATTACATCATATTAAGAAGAACAAATGAAACATGCACGCTGGGAACGTTGTGGCGTGTCTACATGAGGATTAACTCGTAATTTTAGCTGAGCAACCATCCCTGCATTATAGTGGATTAGCAATAATTTGTTTATTCAGAATACTGGCTGTATCCGGGCACACGTTTCTGTGGCTCAGTCTCGTTAAATGGATAGGAAAGAAAAGAGGAAGCACACGATTGTAATATATATGAGAAATGGACATACGTCCTAATTTCCTTCCACCCCTGTCTCTGTTCAGCTGTTCCTTCCCTCTTTCTGTCCATATCGTCCTCCTTTTACCTACCCCCGTCAATCGCCACCCCATCATAGCCTTGTGTCCATCACTTCCCCCTCGCCTCACTCTTTCAACCCCGATTATTGTTACTACAAATGCAGATGCTGTAGCAGTGTTACAAACTTGAGATAGTATGATAGACACGAGTCTGCGAAGAAGAAAACAAAACCATTCATTGCTGTGTATACAATAAAGTTTTTCATCACCTCGGTTCCGAGAGTACCGGAACCTGTACAGAAAATTGGAATAGAGATCCTCATTGACATCATTCCTGCCCCGCAATTTTTATTGCTGATGAAAACCACACATTGCATATCGTACCACCATACAGCGAGACGTTCAGAGGAGATGGTCCAGATTGCTGTACACACCGATACCTCTAATACACAGTGGCACATCCTCCTGCATTAATGCATACCTGTATTCGTCGTGGCATACTATCCACAAGTTCTTCAAGGCACTGTTGGTCCAGATTACCCCACTCCTCAACGGCGATTCGGCGTAGATCCCTCAGAGTTGTGGGCGGGTCACGTCGTTCTTAAACAGCCCTTTTCAATCTATCCAAGGCATGTTCGATAGGGTTCATGTCTGGAGAACACGGTGGCCACTCTAGTCGAGCGATGTCGTTATCCTGAAGGAAGTCATTCACCAAGAAGTGCGCGATGGGGGCGCGAATTGTAGTCCATGAAGACGAATGCCTCGCCAATATGCTGCCGATATGGTTGCACTATTAGTCGGAGGATGGCATTCAGGTATCTTACAGCCGTTACGGCGCCTTCCATGTCGGCCAGCGGCGAATGTCGGCCCCACATAATGCCACCCAGAAAGAGCATGGAACCTCCACCTTGCTGCACTCGCTGGGCAGTGTGTCTAAGGCATTCTGCCTGACCGGATTGCCTCCAAAGACGTCGCCGACATTTGTATGGTTGAAGGCATATGCGACACTCATCGGTGAAGAGAACGTGATGCCAATCCAGAGAGGCCCATTCGGCATGTTGTTGGACCCATCTGTACTGCGATGCATGGTTTTGTGGTTGCAAAGATGGACCTCATAATGGACGTCGGGAGTGAAGGCGCGAATAATGTAGCCTATTGCGCACAGTTTGCGTCGTAACACGACGTCCTGTGGCTGCACGAAAAGCATTTGTCAACAATGTGGCGTTGCTGTCTGGGTTCCTCCGACCCATAATTCGTAGGTAGTGGTCATCAGCTGCATCAATAGCCCTTGGGAGGCCAAAGCGAGGCATGTCATCGACAGTTCCTGTGTCTCTGTATCTCCTACATGTCCGAACAACATCGCTTTGGTTCACTTTGAGACCCCTGGACACTTCCCTTGCTCAGAGCCCTGCATGGTACAAAGTAAGAAATGCGGACGCGATCGAACTGCGGTATTGATTGTCTAGGCATGGTTGAACTATAGACAACACGATCCGTGTACCTCCTTCCTGGTGGAATGACTGGAACTGATCTGCTGTCGGACCACCTTCGTGTAATAGGCGCTGCTCATGCATGGTTGTTTAAGTCTTTTGGCGGGTTTAGTGACATCTCTGAACAATCAAAGGGACTGTGTCTGTGATACGATACCCACAGTAGACGTTTATTTTCAGGATTTCTGTGAAATGGAGTGATACAAAACTTACAAGAAACAACTAAATAAGAAACAGTATGTATGCGAGAAACAGTCTGTCTAATATATAAGGCCAAGACATCCAATGATCTCTTCACTTCGAATGCACACCGGGCTCGGGCTCGAACTCGAACTCTTACGGAAGTTGGCGACATGTCGCGAATAATGATAATAATGAGCCAGGGCACTGCATCAGTAGAGTGAGGATAAATTGAGAATTTGGCTCTGACTGGAGGCATGCTAGGGTAGTTCGTGCCGGTGCTAACTTCACTGTGTCCAGATGGCTTAGTGGTCAGAACATTTGATCATCAAGCTGGAGACCTGGCTTCGAATATCGGTCTGTCAGAAATTATCAAGTTTCCGCTTTAATTTACATTAATGCCCACTCGCAGCCAATGTCTGTAATTCCTTTGTGTCGTATTCCACCTTATGGTTTAAATTCCCCATTATGGTAGTTAAAACTGGCTGCGAGAAAGGAAACAAAACATTTTTGCTACTCAGCACTGGAGACCATTTTCTTTCTCGCCGTGTGTTGTAACAGAAAATCTATACGTTGTCATTTACAATAAGAAGTCCATGTCCGTCTCAGTTTATTCCTTTTATATATTATCTGTATATTCAGGTATTATACACATTAAAAGTTACGTAACCTGTTCTAGTTGTTGTGGTCTTCAGTCCTGAGACTGGTTTGATGCAGCTCTCCATGCTACTCTATCCTGTGCAAGCTGCTTCATCTCCCAGTACTTACTGCTACCTACATCCTTCACAATCTGCTTAGTGTATTCATCTCTTGGTCTCCCTCTACCATTTTTACCCTCCACATTGCCCTCCAATGCTAAAGTTGTGATCCCTTGATGCCTCAAAATATGTCCTACCAACCGGTCCCCCCTTCTTGTCAAGCTGTGCCACAAACTCCTCTCTTCCCCAATTTTATTCAATACCTCGTCATTAGTTATGTGATCTACCCATCTAATCTCCACCATTCTTCTATAACACCACATTTCGAAAGCTTCTATTCTCTTCATGTCCAAACTATTTATCGTCCTTGTTTCACTTCCATACATGGCTACACTCCATACATATACTTTCAGAAACGAATTCCTGACACTTAAATCTATACTCGATGTTAACAAATTTATCTTCTTCAGAAACGCTTTCCTTGCCATTGCCAGTCTGCATTTTATATCCTCTCTACTTCGACCATCATCAGTTATTTTGCTCCCCAAATAGAAAAACTCATTTACTACTTTAAGTGTCTCATTTCCTAATCTAATTCTCTCAGCATCACCCGACTTAATTCTACTACATTCCATTATCCTCATTTTGCGTTTGTTCATGTTCATCTTATATCCTCCTTTCAAGACACTGTCCATTCCGTTCAACTGAAGTGCTTTGCTGTCTCTGAAAGAATTACAATATCACCGGCGAACCTCAGAGTTTTTATTTCATCTCCATGGATTTTAATACCTACTTCGAATTTTTCTTTTGTTTGCTTTACTGCTTGCTCAACATACAGATTGAATAACATCGGGAATAGACTACAACCCTGTCTCACTCCCTTCCCAACCACTGCTTCCCTTTCATGCCCCTCGACTCTTACAGCTGCCACCTGGTGTCTGTACAAATTGTAAATAGCCTTTCGCTCCCTGTAATTTTACCCCTGCCATCTTCAGAATTTGAATTCCGTAACCTACTGTTCGTCTAAATGTTATTTCGTATACCGTGTAAAATTTTAAGAAAGTCAATCAAGAACGTTTAGAAATTACTGGTATAAAAATTTCCGCTTAATTATTACATGTGTACTTATATATTAAAAATATATATCTTACGTCTGTCTGAATGTTCATTAGATTATCATTTAAAAATTAGGATTAAATCGCTTAAGAACTTTCGATCTTTGGTAACAACATTTCCCCTTTATATAGCTTTTCAAGTTTTGCGAGCAGAAACATATACAGGATGAATCCATACACATTACAATAATAAACGTATGTATGTGTAAAGGAATGTGTATATTTTTCACATCTCCTCCTAAACCAATGGAACGACTTCAGTCAGAGCTGGTACATTATCGCTCACTGCCAGGCAACAATTGCCGTGGGGTTATAACCACCTACCTATTTTAGTTCAGGAGGTGACGCAACAAACAATAAGATTTGTGAAAAACTGCCGCATTGTGCACAACGTTTAAATCTATTACTTCTTTGCTACTAATTCTATTAGCAACATACACTCCTGGAAATTGAAATAAGAACACCGTGAATTCATTGTCCCAGGAAGGGGAAACTTTATTGACACATTCCTGGGGTCAGATACATCACATGATCACACTGACAGAACCACAGGCACATAGACACAGGCAACAGAGCATGCACAATGTCGGCACTAGTACAGTGTATATCCACCTTTCGCAGCAATGCAGGCTGCTATTCTCCCATGGAGACGATCGTAGAGATGCTGGATGTAGTCCTGTGGAACGGCTTGCCATGCCATTTCCACCTGGCGCCTCAGTTGGACCAGCGTTCGTGCTGGACGTGCAGACCGCGTGAGACGACGCTTCATCCAGTCCCAAACATGCTCAATGGGGGACAGATCCGGAGATCTTGCTGGCCAGGGTAGTTGACTTACACCTTCTAGAGCACGTTCCCTTGCCGGTCTAGGAATGGTAGAACGATGGGTTCGATGACGGTTTGGATGTACCGTGCACTATTCAGTGTCCCCTCGACGATCACCAGTGGTGTACGGCCAGTGTAGGAGATCGCTCCCCACACTATGATGCCGGGTGTTGGCCCTGTGTGCCTCGGTCGTATGCAGTCCTGATTGTGGCGCTCACCTGCACGGCGCCAAACACGCATACGACCGTCATTGGCACCAAGGCAGAAGCGACTCTCATCGCTGAAGACGACACGTCTCCATTCGTCCCTTTATTCACGCCTGTCGCGACACCACTGGAGGCGGGCTGCACGATGTTGGGGCGTGAGCGGAAGACGGCCTAACGGTGTGCGGGACCGTAGCCCAGCTTCATGGAGACGGTTGCGAATGGTCCTCGCCGATACCCCAGGAGCAACAGTGTCCCTAATTTGCTGGGAAGTGGCGGTGCGGTCCCCTACGGCACTGCGTAGGATCCTACGGTCTTGGCGTGCATCCGTGCGTCGCTGCGGTCCGGTCCCAGGTCGACGGGCACGTGCACCTTCCGCCGACCACTGGCGACAACATCGATGTACTATGGAGACCTCACGCCCCACGTGTTGAGCAATTCGGCGGTACGTCCACCCGGCCTCCCGCATGCCCACTATACGCCCTCGCTCAAAGTCCGTCAACTGCACATACGGTTCACGTCCACGCTGTCGCGGCATGCTACCAGTGTTAAAGACTGCGATGGAGCTCCGTATGCCACGGCAAACTGGCTGACACTGACGGCGGCGGTGCACAAATGCTGCGCAGCTAGCGCCATTGGACGGCCAACACCGCGGTTCCTGGTGTGTCCGCTGTGCCGTGCGTGTGATCATTGCTTGTACAGCCCTCTCGCAGTGTCCGGAGCAAGTATGGTGGGTCTGACACACCGGTGTCAATGTGTTCTTTTTTCCATTTCCAGGAGTGTATTTCACATGTAGTATCCACATATGCCGCTGAATCTACCTACACAGATACATAGTTGTACGACACGTAGTTCAAGAGATATGACGTCGTGAATACTAAGATATGTGACAAAAGACCGCATCCTGCATGAAGTTCTAATACTATTTAGACATCTGCAGTCGAATAAACTCAAGGAAATCGCTGACACCAGGAAGCGTTTGGCGTTTCTTACAGCTTTCAGCTGCGAAGAGCAAACGGCCGCAGGCGAAAACAGTAGCCGTCTGTAGAGCTATGAAGAGGCGTTGCCATAGTAACTTATATAGAATCGCGTTGTGTACACAAAGTCTTCCGCATAATTTCAAACGTGTTTCCACGAATACATGGAATGAAATTGTTTCGGTATTATGCTTCAGACGTAGTTCATTTTTAATTTCCGTTTCTAATTCCTAGTTGGAAAACGAATAACTGGGCGGTGCCGTGATTCTCAACTAGTTTTTATATGTAAAGAAGGCTAGAGGAGAATATCGTCATTGTAAAGTGGTTCGTTATCTCTTTCTTAGCATGTAAACTGTTCTCAATACAGAAGTTATGTTATTGATACTAGCTACCTACTCGATATTTTCAGTACAAATGGCCACAGTGCATAAAGTAGCGATAACCTACAAAAGATCGTCGACCTGTATTTGAGTATTACACTTCAGTTTAGGGCCGTACCAGATAAGAGTGGCAGATGAAGTAGAGAAGATTCATTTGCAGCGTAGCAAGTTTCTTCACAGTTAAGTTCAGTAAGGGTGAAAACGTCGGGCAGATACTCACTCAAGTCCAGTGGCATACGCTGTAGAGGCATTGTGCACCGTGAAGTGGCTTATCGTCAAACCTGTCCTGCAGGTGTCCACCACCTTGTTGCTTACTACTACATACAAATATCCCGAAAACCGTGGAGGCAAGATCTGAAAGATTCCAGTCGCACGGAGGCTGAACAGCAATCGTAATTTCAGCACATCATGAAATGTCAAATTTGCGTATGACATATTACCTTTCGGGAATTCTGGGAACCTGATGCTAGTCTATTTCTTTGACGAAACTTCGGTAACGGGGGTGTCGATGTTACGAGAACGTAACACTCAGTTCCCGAGCTCAGATAATCTCGGACCCGGCCGAGTTTCGAACTCGTATGACATTCACTCGCGCTGACTACTCAGCTACGGAGGCGGACTTCCTTCCAACAACTGCCACTGGAACAGGACAATTAGACACAAAATAACCTCCGCCACACACTATGAGGTGGCTTGTGGTGCATAGATATTAATGCGTATATATGAGGCGTATTCGGAAAGCAAGGTCCGATTAGGCGCGAAATGGGAACCACTGTGAAAATCCGATGGAACTTTGCATAGATGTGTTGGGCAGTGCATTTAGTGTGCCTATCGGCCGCTTCACGTCGCTCTTTTCAGTTCAGAGCACAAAGTGATCACGTAGAAATGCCTAAAGCAACTGCGTCTACCGCCAAGTATGTGGATCAGGTGAGAGATTTCGCCAGGAACTATGCAGCCCACATAACATAAATGTCGTGCGTTTCTTTCTTCAAGGCAATTTTCAGCCGCCTTCTGCAGGAGCATCGAAGACGTACTGCAACGTTTTCGATGGGAAGTGTTTGATCACCCACAATACAGCCCTTAATTGGCTCCCCCTGTTGTTCATCTCTGCTCACACGAACTGCTGACAACACTGTGGTTTTCATTTCGCGACAGATCGGACCTTATTTTCCGAACAGCCCTCGCACGAGGGGTGTTCAGTAAGAAACACAACACTTCTTCTTTTTGTGTAAGAAGGTTGGTTTGATTCAGGATTGCGATGCACCACATTATTTCCCACTTATCTGGCCCAAAACCCTATTTTCCTATATAATCTCTGTTCAATGCGACGGTCTTACGCCATCTTATTAGGAGAGCCTGTAGGCCCGCACACTACCACTCTACAGGTCGATGTCAGAGCTAAAGCCTTGCTTTATCATTAACCTCCACAGTTGTGAAGCGAGGAACTTTATCACCACAAATGAGAGTGTCAGCACGTTCCAACATTGCAGGAATCACCGCTGTACGTGGCCAGCCTGCATGGAGGAAGCCAGACATGTTTGCGCGTTCTTGTTGCGATGATTACAGACGTTTCGCCCAACAACTCACCGCCGGCCGGGGTGGCCGAGCGATTCTAGGCGCTACAGACTGGAACCTCGCGACCGCTACGGTCGCAGGTTCGAATCCTGCCTCGGGCATGGATGGAGGTAGACTACGTGACCATCATTGCGGACCAACTGTATCCCTTCATCTTCCATCTTCCAAGATGGAGCGGGCGTATTCAAACTGAGTAAACTACCCGTGTCACAAGGCCAGAAATATGGTTTGAAAAGGTCAAAGGGAACTCATGTTGATGACTTGGCCACCAAATTCACCTAATGTGAACCAATTGGAACACGTCTGGAATGCAGTCGGTCGCCAGCTCGGCATCCACAGACCGCCAGCTGTTAACTTGACGGAATACCGTGACCCGTTGGCTGAGATCTGGTGTCGCATGCTTCAGGGATACACGAAGGACCTGGCGGATCCACGCCAAAATTAACTGCCGGTATATTGAGTCCTAATTTTGAAGTAACATGCTGTGTCGCGTGTAGCAATATATCGATCAAGCCCTCCGAATTGGTACCGTTACTTGTCATATGAAAGCGTGCTGTCTTCTTTCGGACATGTCTGGAAGAACAGACACTACGTTGAATCCGCAGTTTTTAAGCATATTATGTAAACTGAAGGTGGAGGGGGGGGGGGGGGGAGGAAGGGTATGGAAGGGGAAGGAACTCATGACATCAGCAGGATTTTCACTTAACGCTGAATTAGTGGCTACGAGTGTCTGCCAGACCGGTACTCGAACCTAGGGTTAGCTGCTTACTAGGCGGTCAAGTTAACCAGTGCGCCATATGGACACAGAGCTAATTTCAAATGCACGGACCATCTCAGTACGCTCCTCGACGACCCATATTCCTATCTATTGCCACCACTTATCCGCAAGTACCATCAATGTTCTCTCTACTTGCTAATTTTAGAGTCCCGCTGGAGGTCGTACGTAAACGTTCATCTGCGTTGATGATTGTGGATTCATAGACCATCCAGACATTTCAGTTATATCCGAAATAATAGACACCGTGCGTTCATATATTCTTCATGTGTCACTCTTTCCGTCTAGGTGTGGAAAGTGTTTGCTTTCGCTATCAACTCAATGTTCAGCTCGGACTGTTGAGTGTACATTGCACATAGTTTGCACACTAAACTAAATTCGAAATTGAAAATACAAGTAATATCTTTGAATCTGGAATTTACTTTTCCGTCAGTTGTATTCTGTAGCTGACAAACTGTTTCTCAACATCCTGCTTTACTTTCGATTCCTCGTAAGAGATGTCGGTTGAAACATCTTTTCATACAGTTGTAATCTATATACTAATTTGTAATTTTTCATTTCTTTCGTGAGAATATCGAGTGCATGTACCAAAAACAGTTTCAAAACATTTTGCCCACCAGTTTAGACATCTGGAGACAGTTTCTCCCCTATAGTTACAATCATTAAGCGAGTGTCATCAGGTACCAATATGTACTTAATTGCTCATCTTCAGTGTTACTGGTTCTGTTTGAAGCACCGACCTCTATGCAATTTTTCAGTAACTTTTTTCTCGTCCTTGATACGAGTTGAATACATATCAGTAACAACACCTTCAATGCTTCCTAAACAGCTATAATTATGTCAAGATCCAAATTATTTCATCGTCAGCAGGTGATGTAAAAACTACTTGTTCCATACTCTTGGTCAATCTGTTCTGTGATTTTACAGGAGCGCCCAATAGTAGCTAAAACACCATACTTAGTTTCTATGAAACCGCTCGACGCACACTCCCAAGCCTCTAAGAGGTTAAGAAACTTTCTGGCAGATTAAAAATGTGTGCCGGACCGAGACTTGAACTCGGGACCTTTGCCTTTCGCGGGCAAGTGCTCATCTACTGAGCTACCCAAGCACGACTCACGCCCCGTCCTCACAGCTTTACTTCTGCCAGTACCTCGTCTCCTACCTTCCACACTTTACAGTTTTAATCTGCCAGGAAGTTTCATATAAGCGCACACTCCGCTGCAGAGTGAAAATCTCATTCTCTATGGGGTTGCTGATGTTTTTGTAGCAGGTAGACTTAGCGCCCGACCCACGATAATACACTCACACAGAAGACTACTTTATGGAATACACCTGCGCAGCTCTGTCCCAGCTCAGTACCTTCTACCTACACTTGATCCATTTAATCAACCTTTTATCTCACTTTGGTCTTAAGTAGGCGGATTACCACCTGACTGCTCCATTCTCAGTATATATCATAAAACTCCCTATTACGATCCTTATGGTAGCAAAATCGTGCATTTTGAATGAAATGATTGGCTATGAAAATTGTTAACTTATCATCAGATAAGCACGAAATTCGTCTCGTAAAATCAGATTATACGGGTATTGTTTAGTATACACGAACATTACTTTCGTAATCAAAGCAATATGTGCATCATGTGGTATTCAAGGAGCTTACACAGGAGTCATTAATTCTGGGTAATCGTCTGCCCATGTAACCTCTACGAACTTGTGACACCAGTGGGAGATGGAACACACAGGCGAGCATTAATCACACACATTCAACAATACCTGTGCGCACGAAATGCCAGGATACTAAAATATCGCCTGGCACGGTTTAAAAACCGATTCCCCACTCCTGTTGCCCTCAATTGCAATCACAGAGCTATCCGCGACTGTAGCAACAATAGAGAATATCTGAAGCAGGACAGTTAGCATAGCCCTACTTACCCATACAGTGGAAAACAGTGATGCAATATATTGCCTTAAACTTTGTTCATCTGATCTCAAAACCACAAAAGTCTCT
Organism: Schistocerca piceifrons; assembly: GCF_021461385.2. Taxonomy (NCBI): domain Eukaryota; kingdom Metazoa; phylum Arthropoda; class Insecta; order Orthoptera; family Acrididae; genus Schistocerca; species Schistocerca piceifrons. The sequence goes on along the minus strand of NC_060140.1, from coordinate 592,587,461 downwards.
TAGTATTGTCACCATTAGAAATAAAACTTGTACTCACCACTCAGTCAATACCTATGCATTTTTACAGTCCTCACTGGGCAACATCAGCTAAATACTGATTAAGCATGTTGTACAACTGAGAGTCGACCGCCACCAGTGACATCATCTGCTCTCTGTCAGCCCTCCTTATCATCTGTCCCTGACATCACTGACGAGAAGAGTTTCTTTTGTAAACTGACTGGAAAAGTTTCTTTTGTAAACTTTTCCCCGCCAGAGACTATGGGCGGAAATTTTTCTTAGTATCTGTCATTATAACACCTACCTTACATCATCTGAGACACGCTTTTACCGACTAGGAGTAAGTATTTCGAGCATTTTATTGTACACATTTATTATGCAGGCTGTATGTTTACGGAAGGACGACTGATTGTCTCCCCATCTTCAGGAACAAGCGCGAGTCCATTCTGCTGTACTCAAGGGTTATCTGTCCACTCAAATTGCTCCTTACTTTCTCGTTTTGCTGGAAGTTTGTCCCTTCGACATACTTCTAGTACATTTGGGAAGTCAATGTTGCCAATCTCCAGGACACACTTTGTGCCCATTTGTGCATCTCCACTCCTCGCCCGGCCGTTTTCTCCTTCCACTTTTTAGGGCAATAACAAATACAGCAGCTCTGTATCTCCATGAAGTCTGCTGCTCTGCTGGATTTGACATTACGTATACATCAAACAGCAAGTGTGACTGATAGGCAAATCGCGTCAGTTAATTGCAAAGTTTCTATTACATATTTTTCAACCTATTAAATAGTTATTTATGTTTTAGATAAAGTTAAATTATTACGTAATATTATATCCGCAAAAGAGTGTGGTCAGGGGAATAAAGTTTCCCTGCCTTATCTGAAGCTATGTTAACTTTCATTTACGACAATATTAAAACGTGAATAATTTCCAATGAGTCCGACCACGATCACAGGAATGTCACTCAAAATTATGACAGTTTCTTTTGAACTGAAAACCTAATTGCAGTTCTTGTATAGTATTGCAAAGAGAGTTGGTGTGTTATGTGTTACGTGTATCTAAGCAACATCATGCAGTACATAATTCTTCAAAGAAACTGAGAAAGTAAATCTCTTTATGGATATAATCGGTTATTAAAATCAATGAAACTTCACGAATAACAAAACCGGGAACAAGCTCACGGAGCTCCAGTATAGAAGCCAAGGTACCGAACAAGAGCACTGAGAAGTGAAACTCCAAAACCTGACCACCTGCGCCAAGTATTGCTGTCCTTACAAGGCTCCAATTTACATGAACTCTATTGCGAAGAAGTATTTAACAGTTTAAGCAAATAAATGAAATATATCATCAGATAAACTGGTCTCTCCCTTGACAATTTAGCCCCATTCAACACCTAAATTTTTTCTACTTCATCAACACTTGTTAAGCTTCACTCTATTTTATTTACTAATTTTTATTGGTACGATGCATTTCGGTAGTATGTGACCATCACCAGATGCAGTGCTAGGCGCCGGTTTGGAGGCTCTTTCAAGGATCATTTATTTAAATATTCACCAACCTGAAACGTCTTGCTTTTCTGGGCACGCATACCTGTTTATCTTGCGTTGTTTTCTTGATATAGGTATACGGTATTGTAGTATCCGGTATTGCATGGGATATAGGGACTGGGTGGCGTAAAGTGAGTAAAGAGAGATATAGGTTCGGACATCAGATGGAGATAATTTAATCTATATGAGCTAGGTATGGGACGAATAAGCCATGCAATATATTATATTAAATTTCGTATCATGGCAGTGAACTAAATATAGGTCCCTAAACATATATCAGATTAGGATATAACTCAGACTGACTGTAATGGGGGTGTCATCATCAAGACTGTGCAACAAAACAATGGATATGGTAAGATCCATTTAATCCATGTTCACACGTGCAAAATGAGTGGGCGAACTCCGACTCTACAGGCAAATCTCATCTGAACATTCAGATAACAGACAACCTTGTAGCTAGGGCAACCACAACTGAGGAATCATCTAGAGTATTAATGAAACGCTTCAACTGCATTTAATCCTTTAGTTTTAGATCACTACCAGTTTCTTAGGATTAACAGTCTTATCTCCAAGGTCAACACATAACTGAAAAATCAAAGCTAAAAAGCTCAAAACTTGATTCCCAACATTCGTTGTCTGTCAGAACAAAATATCGCTAAAAGCTCTGTGAACTGCATGTCATCTGAGCAAATAATATTAAAAAGGATGAAGAAAATTATATGTTTAAAACAAGCGAGTAGCAAACAGTGTGGTAGAAAACAATTGCTCCACACTGGTATTTACAAAATGCATCTATAATTCAGGAAAAACATTCGAAATATCAGCTCTCTTTGAGGAAGTAATAGATGGAGAGAAGGCACACATACAAAAAGTAATAATTTCCATGACAGAGTCATCAATATAACTGATGACAATCTCACCAAACAAGAAAAAGCCCTACTAGAAAGGGACCAGAAAAATCAGCACACACCTATCACACAAAACAACAAAAGACCTCAGAACTGATTGTAAACACATTACAAAAGAACAAAAAAGGACTGAGCATTCCAAACTTTAATGCAAACTTATTAAGAGAATAAGTAGCTATAGGAATGATACAGATCATCAGAACCCACAAATCCTTCATAATCTCTAATAACAGTACACTGGAAGAAATCATATAAAATAACTAAAACAACACAATCCTATTCTAAGAAGAGTTGAAAAAGGACGAATTGAGGTGATTGTGGAGGAAAAGAACTTCGTTGATAGAACACTAGTTTTTTTTAGTGACAACAGTATCACAAAACTGATCTGTGACCCAACAGCAGGGTGTCTGAAAGGCGTTCACCGAACACTGAAGGACATAAAAAACACATTCTCAGAAAGCCAGACAAAAAGAATGACACAGAAAAATCCAAAGCCACCCACTCTAAATTCAGTGCCACAAGTGCATAACCAACATATTCCAATAAGCTCAGTTATTAATTTCGGAAGTATTCCATCCTGTCACCTAGCCCAACACACACACACACACACACACACACACACACACACACACACACGTATTTTGCTAATGAAATCATACACCTCTGAAAACAACAGGAAACTTGAAAACACAAAGGAGTTAATAGACAGAATCATGAATATACACATATCAAATACAGCAAGGATCGTATCATTTGACGTCACAACGAAGTACATTTGCATTTCAATAGATAAAACAATCTACATCTTCACAAGGGCTAAGACAATAAGAAAACTGAACAGATGCACACGTTGATGAAATAGCACCATTCTCAGCACCATAAGCGCATAAAATTACTTTGTGTTCAACAAAGAACTTTTATTCCCAACATGAATAACTGCCAATAGGATCACCAGTTAGTGGTTTCCTAGTCAATAGATTTATGAACAACTTAGGCGACCAGATCTTGAGACACGTAATAAAACCTAAAAGGTACAAAGTTATATACTGCTCAAACAAATTTCACGCTTGTAGCTGGCTGTCATTTTAATGCATGCCATATATTTCAACTGGGCGCCTGCCATTCATCTTGAGGAGAGCCATTGAAGAGTGATGGCGGACCTGAAGACCACTGGCAGGTGCCCAGTTGAAATTTCGTGGGATTTATGAAGAGACGATCGGCTGTTTGTACAATATTTGAACATCTTATTCGGCAGAAACATTTTAAAATTCACAAAATTTTTTACTGCTTGATGATATAATATTTGTGATTGATAAACCACATACACACATAAAATAGCTACACAGTGAAATAAACAATTTACACCCCTTGCTGTAAGCTAGAAACAGAAACACCAACGCACAAAAGTTTCTGTATCTCACCATAAAAGAGAATAAACAATACTCACGACTTCACAGTGCTTCGCAACTACAAGCATAGCCACTCACAATCTATCGAGTCACCTGTTGGCACACAGGTAAGGTAGCTTCTGATACATGCTCCACAGATTAAACAGGATACCCATAAGTAAACGGACCCCCACACAGGAACTAGATACAGTAAAACAATCAGCAGTGGAAAATGGATATATTCTCATACGAATGAAAAAGTAAACCAACAGATATACAGAAGGGAAAAGGAATGAATAGGCCAGATACACTCGAGAACTTATAGAAAGCAGAAGAACGCAACAGACAAAAATGAAAGATGTAAGACACAACACAGCGACAACACACGCACGGAACCAAATGGCACATACTCACTTACAATAACAAAATCGTTCACAGAGTAGGCAACATATTAAAGAAACAAAGTTTTCAAGTAGGGTACGGGACAGACAACGCTACACAGAAAAAGCTCAGAACACAGATAAGTTCTATAGATCAGGTATATATAAACTCACATGCAACATTTGCCAGTCAGTGCACACAGGACAAATAAAACAAGATCTTCTGAACACCTCAGAGCTCTATAATGCAATAACACCCACAGCACCTTCGCTGGCCAGCTAATAGCCCATTACTATCACCCAACTGCAACGGAAGCAGATTTAAAAATACTAAAATCCGTCCATTGCTTATACCATAAACTAACAACAGGTAATAAATAAATACACTAAACTGTGCAAAGGCACAAAGGTAAAGTCGAAACAAATACATAAAATACACAAACACACACACACACACACACACACACACACACATGCACACACACACACGCAAAACAAGCACACACACACACACACACACACACACACAGACACAAACACACACACACACACGGACAGGGGGGAGAGAGAAATAAAGATAATTTAAATTTGCTGCCAAAGTCAGTTCAGAACAAGTGATTGCTGATTGGAATAGGGCACTCAATAACGACCTTTACAGTGTATGTAGACAAAATGAAAAATGCTCGTTCCGAACTACATTTGGCAGAAAATATGTAGTCTGTCCGTGTGCTTCTCAATAACTCATGGGGACGCAAAATAAACCGAATATGCCAAAGGAAAACGTAAGTAACTTCAAATTCGTGTGCGAAATATCATGACAAAACAAAATTACATTTAAACATAGGGTGATGCGGTAGCTCGTCAATTAAATTCACATTAACGTCTTTTAATTGCAGGTGACATGTTACCAGTACAGGATAGTGTACAAATGATCCTGCAGAAAGCTACAGTGTGAAATTTAGGTAACGACAATAGAAAAACTGATCTTTAGGCCTAGTTTTCGTAGATTAGTTATCTACCAAAATGTGTTCACACTTCACAGAATTTAATGAAGATAATCGGCTGAGAAAGGCACTGACTTGCTGAAGCGTGTTCGGGTGACATGAAAAAGAGTGATTTGCGTAAAGGTGAGCCTTATATCGCATACACTTACAATAGATTTCTGAAATGGCATTAGTTCTGACGGAAGAAAGTGTACCATATCAGACTATACACAAGTGAAATTCGGTAAAATTGACTTTAAAAACATAATGTTGCTCAAATAAATAGGTAGATAAACATATTACACTAGAAGTAAATATCCAAGAAAGCGAAAAGCGCAAGAAAAAGAGGAAGAAACGCTTTCCAGAACACAAGACATCGGGAAAGTGGAAGCAAAATTACATGACCTAAAACAAATTGAAATGCTAATAGACAACTTGCGACTAGATGAAGCGACAGAAGCAATAGGAGAACTACAAAGACAAGCCGCCAATCCCAGGTACAAAAGAACATAAAAAACGGTACGACACAGAGTTTTACAGTTTAAGTAAAGATGTACTGCAAAGCTTAAATCAGCTAAAACGGTATGAAGTGAACCCTACACTCGTCAGGGCTTACGGCGCAAAATGAAATATCTACAAGAGAAATCTAAAAGAAAAGAAGAGAATAATTTGGGCAAGAGAAGGAAAGAACGTCGTGGAGCAAGCCACAAAAGACCTATACATTGCAATACGCTTCAGAAAACGAGCTGAAACACATTACATCGATATGAAATTATGGGAGACGCACTTCGATAACTTACTGCAAAAGAAAGGACTGAAAGGAGGACCAGAGTGTGGGCAGGACACAATTCCACAAACAACTACGGAATGTTTAAAAGATAGTGCCCAAATACTAACACCAGTGTTGACAAAACTCTACAATAAGGGCATAAAAACAGCCTCCATTCCAAACCACTGGAGATAGTCAATAGCAAAAGTGCTATTTAAAGTGAAAGGAGACCCCAACAACCCTAGCAACTACGAGACATTGCCGTAGAAAACCTACCTTTCATTGTGATCACAATAAAAGAATTAATAAAGCAAAAAATCAACGAATCAAAGCCAAATGGGTTTCAAGAAAGGAAGATTGACTGCAACAGAACTCCTGCAGAAGAGCATATGGGAAGCCCTTTAAGACAGAAAAAAGTATTATGTGTTATTCATAGACTTCACAAAAGCCTTTGACTTTATAAGCAGAAAATTATTGACCAGAAAACTAGGGCAAACCCTAAGTGAAAGCAACATATGGACACAAGTGAAATAGTGCGATGGAACGAAATAAGGATTTCGGACAACCTCTCCGTATAGGAGCCGATACGCCAATCAAACGGATTAGTTCAGGCAGATCCACTGAGCCCTCTTCTAATTATCCTTGCAGCGGAACAGGTTGTAAGAACACCCCAAAGGGAGAGCGTAATCTCATATGCATATGCAGACGATATTGCAATAGGCGCAAAGAGCATTGCAAAGTTACAAGAAGCAATAAACGATATGGAAGGGTGTGTCGAATACGGCTTCGAATTAATGAGAAAAAAGCAGAAACGATGGTTCTCCGAAATGGAAGAAGAGCACCTACATCAGATGAGATATTCATAAGGGAGAGAAAATTGAAAATCGTACCAGACTTCAAGTACCTAGGGGTCACCACACAAACAACTACAAACTGTTTCACAAGACACGTAAAAGAGAAGGCAATGCAAGCAATAACAGCAATCCCTGAAATACAACACATTAGATCCCTCAACATAGAGGCAGCAGAACCAAAATCTTCCCAATACTGACGTACAGTATAGAGATTATCAGACCACATCTTACAGTGAAGAACCTAACGACACTAGAAAGAGTACAGGCGAACTATATGAAGAAAACAATAGCAGTGTCCAAAACAACACGATCCAGACATACAAACTTGCTGACGAGGGAGCCCTTCTTCCTCACTGAAGACCTACGGACAAACCTGATGCTACACAACACCAGCGTTTTGGTAAGTCTAGTAAAAGCGCTGAGGGAAAAAAGGGAAGACATACCTCCAGAATTTAGCACCACAGGTACCATGATCATCGAACATGGACAAAGAAAAACTTCGAAATGAGACGCGTGATCACCAGAACGACAGTCGATGGTTTCCACCACCTTATTTTCAACGATGCGTCATATCATGAACCAAACGCAATGTGTGAGTGTAAATCGTGTCATCAGAAATTCAAATGTTACCATACAGAGCTTTGTACCAAAAGGACACGGTCAGTAAGTGACTATGCAAACCACAATATGTAAAATTTCTAATTTCGTGTATTATTATCAAGGTACGTTGATATTGTATCTCTGTTTGGCTGCAATAAATTTATTGTTAATAAACAGGTTGAAAACTCGTACAAATTACAGTGATTACTTCTGAAATGTTCATTTATGATCCGACGAAGCTGACTACGAGGGCATGCCCGAATAGTTACCACTTCGCAAGCCTCGTGCGAAATTCGCATAGCCGAGTGGTCTCTCCCTTGGATAGAGTAGGGGCGAGAGGCCCAGTAGTAGTGTGTGATCAACCGCACCCTGGTGTGGAGCTAGTGGTTATCTTTGACATCGTCCTCTGCTCTCAACGTTTCGCTTCTACCACGTGAAGTCGGGAAGACAAACCCACTAGTTTGCTGACTCTGGTAGCCCACGGTAACGCTTGGAAACGGCTCACTCTCATGGGAATGGGAAAAGGAGACTGACAGGTAATACACAAATGAAATAAATAAACAAGTTGACACAAGCTTTCTGCTGAGGTTTATCACTTGTGCTGAGATTTATCATTCAGTTTGGTTGAATGATATGCACTGGGAGCACGATATTGTAAGCACTCGTAAACACTTAGATTTCTGACATTTATGAAACTAACCTAGTTACCCGTTTCAAGAAGAAAGACGTGCTAATTTCCTGGTCGCTAGTCAACGTCCACCACGCATTATGTCAGTCCACACGATCTTTAACTCAAATAATAAAACAGAAACTACATGAACGTTTCTAACATTTTAACGGAAAGGCACGTAGTTGAAGCTGAGGTTACTATCGGATCATCATACGATAAAGGAGGACTATGATTTAGCAGTGAGTTACACAACCACAATTATCGGCTGTCCTTTTGCCGATTAAAGTCCAGGCAGAGAGTAAGCTACCTCCAAACGTTCAATTCATGATTACCACTACGACCGTTATTCACATCCCTATCAACTAAACTGATCAGTACATTAGTGTGCACGAACATATTTAAGCTAATGTGTAAAGTTAGTTCATTCCACGGTGTTAATAATGCTTTCGCAGAAAGCCAAAATGTTGTACGTGATCGGATATCCCTCATGGGAACTCATGTGCCCGGAACCAGATTTTTACTGTTTTAAGCAATTCTTGTTTGTAACAGCCTTCCTTTGACTGTTCGTGTTGGTTAACCCTTACTCTTTTCGAATTTTTTGAGTGCATATATGATTGGTTCTGTTACATATGTCGTTCCCGAATGAAGTTTTGTGAATAGTTTGGAGTGGAAAGCGCCATTTTACTACCTGAAACTCGTGTCTTAAACTCTCACCTGTACCGCGAGAGCCCCTTATTAATAACAGGTTTCACTCTTGTTAAAAAATTAAACTGCAACGTTCAGAAGATCATCGGCTGTTGAAGTTATTACAAATTTAGCATCGACGTAAATTAGTAATAATTTTTTACGTCGACCACATGTAAGTTATGCACATCGTTAAGACTTAAATCTCTTATTACATCAGGCCATTAGAAAGTTACTGCTACTGTAGTTTTATCTGATCCAAGGGCTAGTTCCTAGGTAAACTTTCAGCACATAAAACTGATCTCCACATCCAAAGTCGAATTTGTTACATGAATTAAAGCGAAAGTCAACGTCTGCAAGTATTACATCAAGATCTACATGATTACTGTACAGATTAGCTAGCTGTTTTTTTATTTTCTTGTTTTGAGGCATAATAAAAATAGTATTATAAAATGTGTTCCTCTAGGTATATGAGGGAAAATTACTGCCATTATCTGATGTAATAGCTTGTGGTTTCCCTACTTGCGGTATATATTACAGCAATAATTTTCTTAAGATGGTTTTACTCGTCGCAGTTTTCATTGGATATAACTTCACATGTTTTGTAAGTACATCCAAGAAGCCTACAATGTATCTATATCCTCCTCGCGGTCTGGGTAACGCCCCACATACGTCTGTGAATTCCAAAGTTAGTCGTTTCTCCGGTAATAATGAATGGAGGTAACTGCTGCTACCTTTATTATTAGGTTTCGTTTTTTGACATATTGCTCACATTATAATGACCTTCTGTACTTTCCGTCGCAAATTAGGAAAGTAACAATATGTTGTAGATTACTGGCGCACTTAATCAATCCAAGTGGCCCCATGCCAGATATGTATATTGTATCAACTTCACTTCATGGCTTTCAGGAATACATGTACACCAATTATCTCCCTTTGTATTCCTCCAATGGTAAAAAACTCCATTTATCACCTAGAAATAGTCTTTCAGGTTGCCATACTCAGGTTTTTCCAATTTCTGTTGGACACCACGCCAGCATACATCCTTTTTCGGTAACTTCTCCATTCCCTGCCATAATTTCAAATAATTCTTTCTTGCCATTGGTTCTTTCGTTAACATGATAGTAACTACTTCTCTGCGCTCACATAATTATTTCTCCTGATCTAATCCTTCTCGCAGCCTAGAGAGGGCGTCTGCAATTTGATTGTTCTTCCCTTTAATATATCGTATGTGAAATCGATACTGCTCTAACGTCATTGTCCACCATAATAATCTCGACGTTAGCGCCTTGGAGAATTCCATGAAACTAAGGGATTGGGGATCACAATAGATTGTTGTTTGTTCCCCATCTAAATAATAATGGAACTTCTTGAAAGCCCAGACTACAGCTAATGCTTCCAGCTCAGTTGTGGTATATGCCCTTTCGCAACTTGACAATACTCTACTTGCAAAAGCTATCGGGCAGAACGTGGGTTGCCCATTAATTGTCTTAATTTGGAAAAGACAAGATCGTAATCCAACATTTGAAGAATATGTCGTCATGCAAAAATCTAAGTCCATATTTGCATGAAGCAACAATTTAGCATTTACCAGAGTAAAGGCCAAGAAACATTCTTTCTTAACATATTTACTATTAGCACTGTATTGGTCCTCTATGAACTGTCAAAAAAATGAGGCTAAGCCCAAATACACCTGAAATTGTTTCTTATCCCTAGGTGTAGGAAAATTGTTAATAGTGCTTATCTTGGCACTGTCTAGCAAAATTTCTTTGTCATCAATGAAATTACCCAAAATGTTATCTTCTTCATCCCAAAGTGAGATCTTTGCATGTTTGCTGTTATTCCAAACCACCTAAAAGTTTCCAGTAACCTCTCTAATAAGCAGATTTGCTATTAGTAGTGATTAAGATGTCATTTACGAACAGGGTGAGCTGACTTCTTAGTTCTGGTCCTAACACTGCATGTAACGCCATTATAAAAACACCTGCTCTCACATTGAAACCGAAAAGCAATACTTCAAATTGATAACTTCTTACAGCATATATGCAGTCTGTATATTTTGTTGATTATTCATCCAATTTGATCTGCCACTAGGAAGACTGTACATCAATACTGGTAAAGTACTTGGCTCTATGAAACTTGTGAATGATCTCGTCTGTATTTTTTGGGTGAGTTCTCATCGGCACGATAATTGTATTGATGACTCTTGCACCCAACACCAATCTCATTTTTCCCTTGGTTTAGGTACAACAAACAGCGGACTGCATTATGGACTGACCGATAGCTCTATTGGGGCCCAGTCCATCATCCTGTTTATTTCTTCACTTACTGATTTGTTCAATATCAACGGAATTGGATATGAAGTATTAAAATATGTATCATGCGGCCTTTCTTCAAAAACATATGTATATTTCTTCAAAAGATCTATCAACTGATCGTTTATTCGTTTTCCTATCCATCAGCATCCTTTGCCTTTTCTTTCACTTGTTCTGCTATTCTGAGTATCTTGCTCTCCTTTACCTCTTCTGTGAATTTACATCTTCTTCCTTTTCTAATGAGCTTAATACCATGCCCAGGGCAGTAATTTCCAATTCTCCTGTCTTCCGTGATTAGATCAACATGAGCCATATCCCCATTATCACAAAAACTGACTTTACCAGACGAGAAGTATATTTTAAGTCCTTCTCCCTCATAGTCTCTAATCCAATGATACAATCTTCCATTAACTTTTAAATTACTAAGAACTCATTTCCTACCACTGTATTTCCTATTCTTACATCTAGCAAAGTTTGTAGCCCAGATTGGTTGTAAGCTGGTACCTAAGGCTCCAATGATCTTACAGTTTCGTGTCAGCAACGTCGGTAACTCCGTCTTCCGGGATAGCCGTTTAAATAAATTGTAGGAGATCGCATTTATCGAAGCTCCAGTATCCAAGATTACTCTGATAGGTATGTCTAATGTTTCGGCACGGATCGTTGATATTGACATTTTAGTAGAAACTAAAACAGTTTCCAGGTGATTCCTTGCCCCCAATTACTTTGGAACATAGTCCAGTCAGACTCAGTTTAAGTTCCCAGTCTAGCAGGTGTATTGTTGTCATCAGTTCCTTCACTGTGACTGATGGTCGTACCCGCCAGGCTTGATTATTTGTTGGCCTTGGCCTCGCCTCATATATGCTTTGATTACTTTGTCCTTGATTTCTACGGTCATTTTATGCAGCACTGTATCTCCTTTCAAATAGCCTCTGTCTACTTCTGTTCGCCTCATAATTTCTTCCATTATTCTGCTGTTCCACCATTCATATTAATTTGATAAAAGTTATCCATTTGTCTTCCATTCATTCTCCCATTACTACTGTTATAGCCTGTCTGCTGTTTTCAATTTGAAAGTATTTATTGTAATTATTTCTTCCGCTTTGTTCATCCTGTAGCAAATAGACTGAATCTACTGCAGACACGAGTTCTTCCACATTATCTTCTGAAACATGCAGCAGTTTTTCTCTGGTCTCCATCGGAAGCTGAGCTTTGATGATCATTATAAAATTTTGTGATTTATTGGTTGATCCCAATATCTTGCTTTATTCAAATATTTTTCGAAGTATCTTCTTAAGTTCCCATTTCGGTAAAAGAAGGGTTCCAGGTTATGTACTTCCTTCTTCAATCTCCCCTGAATGCCTCTTGACCAATATCTATTCAGGAATACCTCCTCAAATTCTTCATAGGTGTGACACTTGTCTGTTACGTCGGTCACCCACAGACTGCCATCGCCTTGGATGTAACCTGATACATATTCAATTTTCTGTCGATCAGACCAAGGTCGTGGTAACGCTCCGCTGAATCGTCTGGTAAATACGACAGGATTTAATGTCTTATTTACCGGAAACAATATTTGGAATTGCCTATGCTTTAACAACTTTTTCTTCCATGATAGATTTGGTGTAGTCATTCCTAGGTGATGGATTATTTCGACGAATTTCACTAGCAAAGATATGTACTGTGACGGTGCAGTTAAAATGCCTGGCTCCTAGAAGATCAAACAATGGAAAATCCAGAATGGAATGTAACAGTATTATGAGAAGAAAAGTTGCTAATCACCATATAGCGGAGATGCTGAGTCGCAGATGACTTCCACAATTAAAGCTTCCGGCCATTGACGTTTGTCAACAATAGACAAATATACGCACACACACACATCTCATGCAAACGCAACTCACACGGCAGTCTCAGGTGTCACATCTGCTGGTTTGGGCTTGTATCTGGGTACTGTTCATAATCCCCATGATTATACATAGAGCCCTGATTTCTACCTCTAGCTCTCCACTCTGGGCTGGCTTCCTTTCTTTCTTCAGTAGCCGCCACCCGCAGTTCTTCTACCCTTTGAGTGCGCCTTTGGAAATTCTGTGTAACTTCTTCTTTCCATCTTTGGAACTCGGTTCCTATCTGCTCGCGAACTTCCTTCAACTCATAATCTATTCGGTGATGTAAAGGTAGGCTATCACTCATTATATTCTCTACCGCTTCCGTGATACCTTTATTAACAGACAAGCTTACACACTACTTAACCTAAATTATCCTAAGGACAAACACACACACATGCCCGAGGGAGGACTCTAACCTCCATGGGGACCAGCCGCACAGTCCATGACTGCAGCGCCCTAGACCGCTGGGCTAATCCCGCGCGGCGGGTCGTTTTGAAGAACTTGGACTGTCACTAGTGGAACGCCCCTTTTTCCTGGCAGCTGGCTCGTCTATTTTTGTGACTACTTTGGCCACATTTGCCGTGTAGTGAAGCACATAAATGCTCTTCTTTTTTAGGAACACCTAATTCTGATGCGCTTTTATTGTTCTCAATCCACTGATTTACAAATGTAGTATCAACCGCATCAGCAAACATGCGTCCACTTTCAGGTTGCAACACTAGCTATAAACCATCGTAAATGGCCGCCGAAAATTGTGTTCGGTTTCAAAAGGAGCAAATTGCATGTTGTCTTCGGGTGCAAAGCCAGCTAAAAGCCCAATAGGTGTGGCTGTTGCCCTGCCATGTCCTGATACAAAGTACGTGAGCAGATATCTGACTTACCAATCTGGACCTTCAAAGCTACCTTTCTGTCTGTTACGATTACAATGGATATTTTTCTTATTCAGCTTTAGGTTGGCAGCGCTGTAATAAATTCGTATGCAACAACCACATTCTGGTGGCCAATTCATTGTCGTTTGGATGGCACGAGTTTTTCGTGATTATCTCAGTGTCACTTACCATGCAGTTAGCGGTCTTTGCGTCTAGGTTACTCAGCCTACAATATACTGTATGATATAAAGCGTCTGACGTTACATCCGTCATTGTCCTCTTGTTCAAAAAATTGTAGCCAGGATCATCGGATAGATCGGCAGTTTCAGATGAATTGAGGATGTCCATAAATTCTTCTTCTGTAAGTGGTCTTCGTCTTTCTTGGACACGGGCATCGTGAAATCACCGTAAGGTGACTAAAATGACAGCGAAATAATGTCCTAAATCTCTATGCAATTACAATTACTCAATCACAGTGTCCTCATTTGGAGCCATGTATAAAGTTATAAATAAGTCACTTACGTTTCGTTCTGAAAGCCACCTTTGGTTTTCGCCTTCAATAATCCACCTTTCTATGCACAAAAAATATTTTTAACTAAGTTCAGAAGATATTCACCGGTCGAAGGGAGGTACAAAGATTGCTGGGAAACGTCCGTGTGACTGTGCACATTCGGTTTTGTGTTGTGGTACCACAGACTGACAGGAGATGTTGACACTCTTCTCAAATAAACTCTCATTTGTGACAGTATGAGCACAGCAATTACAAATGGTAAAATTTAACCGATTTCAATATACTGAGGATTTATTTAGTATGTCCTCATATGAGAACGCCATGAGGGAAACGGTTAAAGGACCGAAGGGGTTATAGCCACATGGAAAGAGTTCAGGACTATAAGGTGGGTGCTCAAGCACCCCTCACATGTGTTTGGCGTAACTTATTCATAACCCCCAGATCTATTGGCGCCTAGTGTCGTATCACGACCAGCACGGAACTTGGGGTCACTATTCCACAACAATGGTTTTCGACAGACAAACTGCCCCACAAACATGATTCATTCTCCAATGGATGTTTACTGGTGTTCGTCCTTCGGCAGCCAATAACAGCGCGTTGGTCCTATTTACACATACTTGATAATAGCATCGCTATACTTCACATTTTCGTATTGAGAGCATACACGTCAGAAAGACACGAATGTCACTCTAATCCGCTGCCTACATGTCGGTGCTTATATATCTGCATCGCAATCACCCTGTGTTCCGTATACGCTGTAGGAACAGCCTTAGTTAGTTAGTTAATTCATTAGATATTCCATAGAACATTTGATCGATTCTTTTATCGAAATTATGTGGAACGAGTCTGTTTAGAGAATATCTATGTACGATTTTTGTAACATTAATGATCACATTATCATTCTTTTTCTACTCAGCCAATTACATTTTATTTATTTATTTACTTATTTTTCTGGCTACCAGTTCACGAACAGAAATTCGTCAATGGAATAGAGGGAGTTGTCTGATAGAAATGATTTTAAATTAGAGTTAAAACTTGTTTCGCTGCCTGTCATACATTTTATCTTACTGTGCAAATGATCAAAAATTTTTATTACTGCATACAGAACTCCTTACTGAGCCATTGACAGCCTTAAGAATGGATAATAAAGATCATTTCTCTCTCTTGTGTTGCAGATATGTACATGACTGTTCTTATCTTATTGTGATGGATTATTTATGACGAATTTCACTAGCAAAGATATGTACTGTGACGGCGCAGTTAAAATGCCTGGCTCCTAGAAGATCAAACAATGGAACATCCAGAATGGAATGTAACAGTATTATGAGAAGAAAAGTTGCTGATCACCATATAGCGGAGATGCTGAGTCGCAGATAGGCACTACAAAAAGACTTCCACAATTAAAGCTTCCGGCCATTGACCTTTGTCAACAATCGACAAATATACGCACACACACACATCTCATGCAAACGCAACTCACACTGCAGTCTCAGGTAACTGAAACCTAGTGTGGTTTCAGCTGCCTGAGACTGCAGTCGTTGTGTGAGTAGCTTTTGCGAGTGTGTGTGTGTGTGTGTGTGTGTGTGTGTGTGTGTGTGTGTGTGTGTATGTGTGTGTTTGTGCGTCCGCATGTGTGTCTATCGTTGACAAAGGCCAATGGACGAAAGCTTTAATTGTGAAGGTCTTTTTGTAGTGCCTATCTGCGACTCAGCATCTCCGCTGTATTTTGAGTACCTACTTTGCTTCTCATAATATTGTTAGCTTCTAGAAGAGGTGCCTACATGACGTCCACGGGTGAACACACATGTTATTGTTACTACTCGGATCGTTCATTCAGTACTTTGTTTCTAAGTGATGACTTATTCCAGAAAATTACTCTTTACAACCTTACGCAAATATAATATGGAAATGCACAAAATACGTCAGTAAGTGGATGCTATAGGAAACTTTTTGATCGCCCGTTTTGTATTGTATTCTGCTTTTTAAAATGAGCAATGTGTCTCATCATCCAAAATCATGCAATAACATGCTCTAGGATACCCAAGAAAATTTCACTTTCGAAGTCAGATTTAAAAAATACCAAGTACGAAACGCAACAACAAAAAAATGTGTTTATTCTTTCCGTCACATCGATACTTCTAGCAGCAATTCCTTGATAAGAAACATATCAGAAAACGGTACATGGAGACTGTGACATAAAACGCAGAAAAGTGGAAACTTTATTGCTACGTTGGGAAGAGAGACATGAATCTGAATGCCGATGCAAGCTGCCAACATACCGCCAAAGCATAAAACCGGAACCGCCACAGGAATCTCGATATTATTTCGACCCATCCCGGGCGCTTTATCCGCAATATTACATTCAGTTGAATCTCTACGCTGCTTTCATTCGCCGAAATATTACATTTAAAACATAAAAGCCACACCCAGGACGTTGCGAAGCAAGAAAGGAAATGTAATCAACAACGCACTTATTGGAAAAATAAAAGCGACACTGAAGGATGAACGAAATAAGAAAGACCGTTCTGATATTCTATTTTAGGTGACCGTAAATCAAACTTGTAATTGCTACATCTATGCTGTTACCATCACTGTTTATATTACTGCTACTAAATACAAAAATTTTCGAGAGCTTCTATCCATCTACGAGCGATAAATCAGTTTTGTACCTGTTTTTACAACTGTTTAGAGAAACATTTCATGTCACGACATTGGATGTTTTCAATTGATTCCGGAATATTTCTACGAATGCAGTAAATTATTGCTTCTCCGTCTCCATGTGTTTCGTTAAGAGCACTGCTACTTTCGGAATAATGATCTTCCGTCTTCACTCATCATTTAAGCATAGTTACATTACTGGAACAGTACAGCCATAAATTTCCTAAAAGCAGTTAAAATGAAGACACTAACAGTAAAAGTTTCCATAAAATTATGGCTCACTGTAACGTGCTGTATCGCAAACAATAATTATCTACGGGCTTCCCATTTTCTTACTACACGGCATCTGCTTAGATAAACTGTTGTACAACACTGACAGTTCAATGTACATAAAAATATCGATTAATAATATTTTTGTAGCAGCATACGAAAACTACCAATTCTTGCAGCTCATAAACAAAGATAAATTTAAGGTACGACTTGAATTAATAGAAAAAGGATGTCTTGATTGTGAATAATGGGGCTATGGATGGAATTATGTCATATTCAGCTACATATATTCACTGACACACGCCGTAGGAAACCGAGAAATTATGCAAAATATGTTCGGAAATACCCCTTAGCTATATGTAGTGAAAACAGACCTTTGGCACCCAATACATGCAGATCAGGAGCTAGCAAGAAAAGACAACCGTTATCGAGACCTCATGCCCGCTATCTGTGAGTCTATCAATCTCCAGCTCTCCATAAATTTTCGTCACATTATAATAAGTGAGCCTTATTGCGGCTCACAAGCCGGCCGGTTCTAGGCACTACAGTCTGTAACCGCGCGACCGCTACGGTTGCAGGTTCGAATCCTGCCTCGGGCATGGATGTGTGTGATGTCTTTAGGTTAGTTAGGTTTAAGTAGTTCTAAGTTCTAGGGGACTGATGACCTCAGAAGTTAAGTCCCATAGTGCTCAGAGCCATTTGAACCATTTTTTGCAGCTCGCGTTGGTGCCGTTGGTAGGTTGGCATCGTGTAATAGGGATAGTGGCTCTGGCTCTGAGCACTATGGGACTCAACTGCTGAGGTCATTAGTCCCCTAGAACTTTGAACTAGTTAAACCTAACTAACCTAAGGACATGACAAACATCCATGCCCGAGGCAGGATTCGAACCTGCGACCGTAGCGGTCTTGCGGTTCCAGACTGCAGCGCTTTTAACCGCACGGCCACTTCGGCCGGCGGGATAGTGGCGTCTCCTTTTCTTCTTCTGTTTAGTGGTGCCATTAGGTTGTCTGTCCGCGAGTGGCAGCAGCAGCGGTTATCGATCTTTGGAGGGTCGCCAAGTGTTGTCCGGGTCGGAGTGCGTCGGGGAATTCGGTTGGGACGGAGCAACAGTGGGGTTCGGCAGCACAAGATCATGCCGGGACGATTGGCGGCACGCAGGCACTGCCGGATCGAGGGGCTGTAGTTACGAGGGCCACATCCTCGTTGTCCACCGGTCCCAGGACGCTTGAGCTGAGTGAACATAAACCCAGTAGTGAAAGCTCCACTACTTTGAGATCACGCCGTTTGTTCACACGTTCCTCCTCACAAGGTCGCTGAGGCGAAGAGCAACGAGCGGAGTGTTTGGAGCCGGGGAAATTAATTAGCCGCCAACCACTTCTTATTATTAATCATTGAATTCCTTGTGTTATTATTGGTGAAGTTCAATCAGTGGTATTTTTCTGCCTAGCGGCCGCTAACGCTCCATTTACCTGCCCGGGAGGTTAGCGTATTTTCGCGACAGTGTACCTTCCGTCGCCTTGACGCCTTTGTCCGGTAAGACGTGTAGTTCGACAGCCTCCTTGATTGTGGTTCGGGTATTTTGTTTCTTTTGGACTACTTTGGTCGTAGTTGTACTTCTACTTCTGGATGTTCTAAACACTGGATTCTGAAGACGCAGTGCTGTCTCCCAGTTCCGCCTTGCGTGAGCTATTCCATCGTTGTATTGGTTATCAGTCGTTAGGTAGATTTAGCAAGAGTGTTGGACTGCGTTTAAACTGTCACTTGTTTGAGTTGCCATCTGGTTAAGTGAATACCTCTCTTGGCTGCCTGTCTCATCGTTTTACGAAATTGAGCGACTTTCACTGGTCGATCCTTGGAGCACTGTCTGAGGCCCACTTCTTTCTTGATTTGGTCAGATTGTGATGATAGTTTTTAAAAATATATATATATTTTAATTTTCAGTTATTTCTGCTAGGGTCTTCAGCCGACAAAGAGTTTGAATGCCTTGTTAATAAGTCCTTCAGCCGTGAGTTTACCTTGTTTTAAGTTATTTTAATTAGACAAAATATCGTAACACTGAAATGTTGATGATTGTTCTTTAAACATCTCTCGAAGGAATTTAACTGCTTCTCAAAAACTTGCTATCCAGGCCTTCAGCCGTCCAACTGTTTTCTGAGTTATTGCTATTGGGGCCTTCAGCCGACAAATAATTTCAATCTCTTGTCAATAAGGCATTCAGCCATGAATACAATTGGTCTTAAAAATTTTTAATTAGGTATTGTCTCTTCATAGTGAAATTTTGATGATTGTCTTCTTTTAAAATATTTTAGTATCTCTTGGAAAAGTTTAACTGGTTCTTAAGAGTTTGCTAACCAGGGCCGCAGCCGTCAAATTGTTTTTTGAGTTATTACTATTAGGGCCTTCAGCCGGCAAATAATTTGAATTTTTGGTCAATAAGGCCTTCACCCGTGAGTGCAACATGCTTAAGAATGTTTTAATTAGAAATTGTGTCTTAACAGCCAGATTTGATAATTGTTCCTTATTGTCAACTTTATTTGCAATTGTTTCCAAATAAAGTGTATGCGATTAAAAAAAAATCTGAGCAACCAACTGTAACTGATGACGGCCCCGTCCACACCGAATCCTGCCTTTCCCTGAGTACCAGGTCCCAATAAGAATCCCTAAAGATCAAAACTGTAAAATATCGGAAGCGTGTTTCATTTCATGTTAATAACGATTATCGGCTTACAAGGACCTATATGAGGGAACTGGTAAAGTATTTCCGCGGAAGACATGAATGCACTTCGTGTGAAGTGTTGACACTGGGAATTTTCAGTAAAGATAGTTGATAATACCGCAGGAAGTCTGGCAGCACTGCAGCGCACAGTTCTGGCCAGGAGCGGCGAATGCGCAGCTGTGCCAAGGAGAGTGGCCCGCCCGGATCGACCCCTGGCCTGTATGGTGTGAGGCGTCAGCTGTCCCCAATGTGAGTTCTGCACGCGTGCCGCCAGTCCGTGCCTCGCCTGCCGAGAACATCCTGAAGACGGGCTGTGGAAGCTCACGTGCTGATGTCTCCCTCAGGGAGGGATCTGCACCGCCGAGGATGTGACCCGTGCTACCTGACGTTAACAAACCAAGTGGCCATTGCAGTTGGATCTCGTTGGTGAATGAAGATGAATTCGTGCAGCTCTCAGGAACCCCTAGATCCGTCTATTCGATGAGACCTTTTGAATAATATGTAAGACATATTTAGAGCAGCCTACCTAATATTTGAGTCAGACACTTCTGAAACTCTACTGCCTTAGTCTCCTGGTCTGGGGAGAGTTTTATATTCCAGGCATATTGTCCGTTGGAACTGCGACCGACACATTTAGAAAAAAGTATTTGTTGTCAACTGAAGTCACTCTTCTGTTTTTGTCTAATGAGAGCCGTTTTCGGTAACAAGCAGCATTATCAGGCCATCCTATGATCAAAAAGCTACAGCACATACTTTAAAAAAGATTTTAAGAAGCATTTTTCTGAGTAACAGCTAACGTATGGAACAAACATAAACAGACCCTTAATACTGGCCTGCAATAGTCCAACTCGCTTACGCAGGTAGGTGTGTCTAATACAATTAAAGGCCAAAGCTACGCTGTAGAAATATCCAAACTGCCGCTAGAAATAATAATTTTTTTCGTTAAGGGGAGTATTAAAGTAACATTTTTCTTTAGCTGCCCTGTAAATTTTTTTTAATATGGTCAAGATGTTTCGCCCCATTTGCCCGATATAAAAACTATTACAGTATAATAGTACAACCCACGACACAAAGAGTAACCTTGAGGGTCCGCTGATGAAAATTTTGGAAAAAAATCTAAATCTACACTCTCATGGAAAACAAAACTGGTTTAGTTACTTAAAGATGAAACAGCTACGGCAAACGCAATTTCTGGAGCAGTTTGCTAAACGTACATAAGAACATTTCTCCACGTCAACGTCACGTACAGGATATACACTCCTGGAAATTGAAATAAGAACACCGTGAATTCATTGTCCCAGGAAGGGGAGACTTTATTGACACATTCCTGGGGTCAGATACATCACATGATCACACTGACAGAACCACAGGCACATAGACACAGGCAACAGAGCATGCACAATGTCGGCACTAGTACAGTGTATATCCCCCTTTCGCAGCAATGCCGGCTGATATTCTCCCATGGAGACGATCGTAGAGATGCTGCATGTAGTTCTGTGGAACAGCTTGCATTCCCTTTCCACCTGGCGCCTCAGTTGGACCAGCGTTCGTGCTGGACCTGCAGACCGCGTGAGACGACGCTTCATCCAGTCCCAAACATGCTCAATGGGGGACAGATCCGGAGATCTTGCTGGCCAGGGTAGTTGACTTACACCTTCTAGAGCACGTTGGGTGGCACGGGATACATGCGCACGTGCATTGTCCTGTTGGAACAGCAAGTTCCCTTGCCGGTCTAGGAATGGTAGAACGATGGGTTCGATGACGGTTTGGATGTACCGTGCACTATTCAGTGTCCCCTCGACGATCACCAGTGGTGTATGGCCAGTGTAGGAGATCGCTCCCCACACCATGATGCCGGGTGTTGGCCCTGTGTGCCTCGGTCGTATGCAGTCCTGATTGTGGCGCTCACCTGCACGGCGCCAAACACGCATACGACCATCGTTGGCACCAAGGCAGAAGCGACTCTCATCGCTGAAGACGACACGTCTCCATTCGTCCCTCCATTCACGCCTGTCGCGACACCACTGGAGGCGGGCTGCACGATGTTGGGGCGTGAGCGGAAGACGGCCTAACGGTGTGCGGGACCGTAGCCCAGCTTCATGGAGACGGTTGCGAATGGTCCTCGCCGATACCCCAGGAGCAACAGTGTCCCTAATTTGCTGGGAAGTGGCGGTGCGGTCCCCTACGGCACTGCGTAGGATCCTACGGTCTTGGCGTGCATCCGTGCGTCGCTGCGGTCCGGTCCCAGGTCGACGGGCACGTGCACCTTCCGCCGACCACTGGCGACAACATCGATGTACTGTGGAGACCTCACGCATCACGTGTTGAGCAATTCGGCGGTACGTCCACCCGGCCTCCCGCATGCCCACTATACGCCCTCGCTCAAAGTCCGTCAACTGCACATACGGTTCACGTCCACGCTGTCGCGGCATGCTACCAGTGTTAAAGACTGCGATGGAGCTCCGTATGCCACGGCAAACTGGCTGACACTGACGGCGGCGGTGCACAAATGCTGCGCAGCTAGCGCCATTCGGCGGCCAACACCGCGGTTCCTGGTGTGTCCGCTGTGCCGTGCGTGTGATCATTGCTTGTACAGCCCTCTCGCAGTGTCCGGAGCAAGTATGGTGGGTCTGACACACCGGTGTCAATGTGTTCTTTTTTCCATTTCCAGGAGTGTATTTAATAGTACAGTTCAGGCTGCTGTTACATCGATATTACTGTGTAGCAGATTTAATGAACAATTGTTGATGTGGAGAACGCCACGTGGGCCAATTGACACTGTCTGAACAACAGATTTGACAAATAGGAATCATATTCATTTAAATCGTGCTTTATTATTTAACTTTCAATATTTGCATTTTAAATACGATCTGCCATTTTAGAAGTAAGAAGAGTCAAAAAATATATAAACAATAAATTAAAATAAAATTAGAAGGCAACACCACATCTCGACTAAAACTTACATCTTTCTAAAATTTTTCGAACAAGGCTGCTTGTTGATTCCCCGATTAGATACCTTAATTACAAATACCTGATGATGACAGTAGCTGAATCTTTTTAATAAATACATAAATTTCAATAGGTAACCTTTATGGTTTTATTTAGAAAATATTCCTACTTCCCCTACTACTCTTAATTTGCACCTCCATTTTGCCCTCTCCTCTCCACGGCCAAAGCATTATGACATTATGGTGTACAGATATATGGTATATACTGTAACATACGCCTGTGTAATGTTTTAAATGACTAACGTACTGATGATATAGGGGGATGGGCTATTTATCTATTTCATCGATTATTTAAATGCACTCGAATTGCTGTTTTAAGTGGCAGATGCGGAAGGAAACTACGGATCCAGAGCGTTTACATCCGTGTAGAGTCAACAGGAATGGGACGTAAGTATTGGATTTAAATGCCATTGAAACTACCAGACCTATCACGGATTTTGATGAGTCTTCGGTACGTTGTCGAAGGACCTGTCTTGAGTACGTGACTACAGGCTTTTCCAGCAGCGGCCCCTAGTTTCCGAGGAAATCGATGTGGAAGTTTGAACCTTACCTTCTATACCCGTAGTGTTACGACCAGGCGAGTGTAGCCCAGAGGGTAAGTTACACAGCTACCGTGCTGGCGGCACCGGTTCAGATCTTGGCTGTGAATATTTCTTTCGAATTTTATGATACAGAATATCATTAAATAACATTTAATGCAAAATTATTCAAAAGTATTCATTTTAGCCATAGTAATTTCATTAAAAAATTAATCACTACAGTAAACTTTCCTCAAATGTGCATTCGCTTTGTTTGGTAGAGCACCAAACACATTTAATGAAAGCTACTCCCTTACAGACACACGAATTTCTGGGAAGCGATGCCGTAAAGCACAGTTCGTTGAAACACAAAAACTTCATTGCCTTGAAAATAACAGGCAGCTAGTTGCAAAATACAGATTCATTAAATCTTTACCATGGTTACGAAATTTCTGAGTCTTCTTGAGAAGGTACTGTACGTAGAATCACATGCTGTCTACATCCGATGTGGGAGTCGTTGACACTCCCTAGAACATGAGCGAGTCATCCACTTAATCAACATTTAAAATATGTGATTCAAAAGTAATAGCTCTCCACTGCAGGGCATTGTCTTACAATTTTTTTAAAAAACATAACGCATTTGACAATGGACACTGCAACGTGTAGTAACCCACTTGAAAGATTTGTATATATGTAAAATTTAACTATAAAACGTGACATCGGATCCTACAGAGTGTGAGTATGCCACGTACAGAGAGAATGACGTGCGCCGAATCTTAATTCAAAAATGTTGTTCTTTCTTCAGTCAAGCTCGATGCGAAAGTCGAGTACTTGATCATTCCTCTAAAAGCAGGCACACTGAACTGATGCATAATTAAAGATTTTTTTTTATGTGATCTTCCCTCGAAGCGATTTCTGTGTGAGCCTTTAGCAGGTCGGGAGCACTTCACATTTGTTCTTAAAAGTTTTAACCTGTCATTAAAAGTAAACAAGGTCGGCAAATCCGTACCGCAGCGTGGTATTCTTCAGTCTTGGCCTTCGGGCCACGCTCACTTGGTCGAAATATGACGTACGCAACGATCAAATTTCCCTGATAGTTTTCCATACGTGGTACAACATAAGGGAATATCTTTCCTGACGCAGCTGCAGCATACCGCGCTGTAAAGGAATGGCTGACTTTGTCCACACCTTTTCCCTCCACAGGAACAGTTTTCACAGCTTATTCCTCTAGGGATTTGTTGTACGCTGATTGTTACTGGTAGCCATTCTGATCGGTATTAATCACATGATCGAGGTCAAAATTAGGTGTGGGTAACTTCGTTTATATCTCACACCTTTTCACAACTACGTATGCTAGTTAATGGTATTATGTACTATGAATACAGGCGGGTCTTGAAAACACGCAGCCAGCTATCTAGCTGTGGATGTTAGCCGCTGCACTATCTCGCTTGATCTAAATGCGATTACCGTTACAGATACAGGAAGCAAGTATGAAACTTCAACACGATTTTCTCGGATACTAGGGGCTGTAGGATGAAAAGTCGCTAGCCAGATGCTCGGGATGGGTCCATCTACACCGCACCAAAGCCTCATCAAAACCCGTGATTAACTGGTCTGATGGTGCCCCTGTAATCCTCTCTCGATTGCAAGCTGCGTACGAGGAGTGGCTATCATGGCCGTGGCGGGTCTATGGACCGCAGAACGATGTACGTTATGTGTGTTATTCTGCCTTTAATTTTTCATTACAGTATAAGCTGCGTTTTATTATTTATGTTCTTACATTCCATGTTTTAGACGATTTTTATTTTTAGATATCTTTCACGATGGACTGTTTTTAAAATATTAGGAAAAAGAAAGTTCTATACATACGGGGCACCCTTATCACTTCTGGCCTCTATCTGGGACTATTTAACACATAACTTTCACTTTTACATTGACTGTATGAGACACCTAACTGGTGAAGCGAAGCTGAAGATAGTGCGTAGACTGTAAGGGCCTGTCTACGTTTTAAGGGTGCACCATGTCTCATATGTTAGCCGTGATAGAGAAAAATAATTTGCAATTGTTTCTTAAAGAAACTTTTAAGAATTTACTATTCTTTTTTGATTGTATGATGCCTTGTTGGTGCCGAAACCGGAAGTGACAATAGTGTGATCACAGACTAAAGGCAAGCATTTTTCAACCATTTTAACTGAAAATTACACTGCTATAAATATATTAATGTTGACGGCTTTCGCTACACCCATCCGAAGAGAACAGAAATTGTAACTTTATGGATGGTTACCCTCGATCTACAAGTTCAGCTGCACTTATTACTAAAGGAACACTACAGGGGTCACAGAGATAGATAATTTGTGACATGATGAATGAATCGCCGGGCCATGGGAGGAATTATATCTGCACCTACACCTGTATTTAGAAGCACTGCAAGATAAGTGACAGTGAATGCCGATATTTAAGGTGTTTTCTCATGTAATTCATGGGTGGAGGGAGGGAAAAACGGTGGATTACACATTTTCTTATGTAATTCCTCGATGGAGGAAGGGAAAAACAGTGGTTTACACACCTAAGTGTGAAACGTTTTTGGTGTAGCTCAATTTTGGCATGGGCTGTGCGGTTGGTCCCGGCGGAGGTTCGAGTCCTCCCTCAGGCATGGGTGTGTGTGTTTGTCCTTAGGATAATTTAGGTTAAGTAGTTTGTAAGCTTAGGGACTGCTGACCTTAGCAGTTAAGTCCCGTAAGATTTCACACACATTTTTTTCAATTTTGGTGTGACTGAGGGGAGTGATATTTACGGCACTCTAATTTAATGGTAATTGCAGCTTCGAAAACAATGCCTCGACTTTTGCAGCTATGTATCTACAAGATACTAGAATTTCTGTTATTTATAATTCTCCAGAATCTCTGCTGCATCCTCCTATGAGATAAAGAAGCCAGATGGCGTTTTCCTGTTCGGTGCACGTGTGTCTCACTCTTAAGAGACAGTAGAGTACAGCAGAAGTCCATTTATTTTATTTTTAATCGAATGGCTAGGAACCCCCGTCGGGCAGACCGTTCGTGGGTGCCGGTCTTTCAATTTGACGCCACTTCTACGACTTGCATTCGATGAGGATGATAGAATGATGATGAGGACAGCACAACATCCAGTTTCTAGGCGGAGAAAATTCCCCGACCCTGTCGGCAATCGAACCCGGGCCCAGAGGATTGACAATCCCTCACACTGACCATTCAGCTACCGGGGGCCGACAAACAGAAGTCCATGAAACATTTCGAAAAACTGGTAAAGATGAATGGACAAGTACAACGTAACGTTTGATACAGTATGTGACAGACTCTCCAATTCATAATGTTTACGAAGTGTTCTATGTGTCCATCCTTCGTCACATGACACACAATTAATTGGTTGTCCAACTCTGCTCATAACCTATCGGGCATGACAGAACAGACGGTAAGAACGGCTGCTGCAATGTGTTGTTGCAACTCTTCAAGGTTCTGTGATAGAGGTGGAACATGAAAGGTTGATGTAATCCCACAAGGAAAACTAGTAAGGGATCAAGTATGGCTACCACTATAGCACCCATTCAGTGGCCACAACATGGCCTATCCAGCCGCGTGGCACCATCTGGTTCAAGTAATCTGGTACGCAATTTTGTAAATTTGCGCATGATGCAGAAAGCTCTTTCCAGACTTACCGCTGACTGGCAACAGGGAAATTATAGCACACAAAATGCTTAGTCGGTCTGGTTCGCCCACAGTTTTAGCACTTATAGTCGGTGGCCCCTTTCTCGGCTGTTTTGCAAACTAACTTGCCGGCACAAAGTTCAAAATAAACATAGAGAATGTGTCTTTCATGTACTCTAGCATTTGCTGTGATGTCTTTATCCATTTACCTATACCGGTTCTTAAAGTATTACGAGGACTTTAAAAATGCTCTTATAATCCGTACAAGAGTCTTATAATTAATAACTTTCATAACAGTCCCTTCTTACGCATAAATATAAGCCTGTTACATAGTTTAACTGCAAATGAGAGCCTGTTAACGTTTCTCTTCGTGCACCTACAAGTTATTATCGTCTGATATTTGCTTGACGTAATTGATACCAGTAATGATTCATTAACCTACTAGCCAATGGTTCAACATTTTTACGTTCTACATACTGCTTAATTTTACGTTAAGGGTCATTTGCGAGTAGCTGGTACTCATTGGGGATAGTTATAACAATTTTATTTACAGGATAAAACTTCCTCATAAAAAACAACAATAATCAATATAGTCTAAAATACGTAAAAAAATGTCTTTCAATTGGGCAGCCCTTCGGTGATTTGCATGCCCTTAAATCCAACGGCAGCCGGTTTTTCCCGAACTGTACTGGATCTCACATCTTGGTAACAGCCACAGCGTAAGTCTGATCGGTTACAACACCTTCTAATACTGTGTATGTAACATACATCGTAATCACTTTTGTAAGGGCTTCTCCTCGGTTCCCCATGGATGTTTACTCTTTCGGGGTGAAGCGTCGTTTAAAGACGGCGATAAAAGAGGATTTCAATGTGACTTAAGCAAGACAGATGAATTTATATATCACAACAATAACTTTATTTTAAATTATTCATTATGACTTTCTGATGCTGAACTACGACGTTGATGTCTATGGTTGTTTACATCATGTCTGTATGCGCTCTGATTGCATCCAAAATGACTTCGTTGATATTTTGAAATAAAATTGGTTTTGTAACTCAAGACAGAATACGAACAAAGTCATATGAATATCAAAAATGTTTCTCCTCTCCCCCACTCAGCAAGGCTACCGTGTCTGCCGTTATTTCTACGAGTAGCGCATTACAAAATGCGTCTTTGGATGTTTCAGTAGCTCGAAATGGTCGAATACGACATTCGTTGATTTGATTAATTTTGCAATGCCTCTAATAAAACTGGTCATAGCTGTGCGTCGGGACGGAGATGAGTAATTACATAATCGAAGACAACAACGTTTGTTAAGACAGAGTTACAAACATTCCTGCTGTGAACGAATCGACTGTGTTCTTCAGTGCGATTGACTGAGGTATCACCCACTGTCAGAAGATGAGATTGTTACAGCAACTAACCCGACAAATAGAAAGTGCAAAATAAAGACCGTATTCTCATAGGTGACAGTAACTTATGTGAACTCTACTAATGTTAATGTCCATCATAACAATAGAGGACACAAATTATACACTGAGTGTACTGCAGCATGTTTGTATCCTACTTTATTCGCTGTAAACAAAGTGGTCTACAAAGCACTGCGCAGTACTGTTCTTCAGCGGGGACAGTTGCTGCCACTATTGACGGCTGGTTTCTACTGGTTTCAAGCACTGTCAGTTGGTTTCACAAACGCGTACCGAGCGAGGTGGCGTAGTGGTTGGCACACTGGACTCGTGTTTGGGAGGACGGCGGTTCAACCCCGCGTCCGGCCATCCTGATTTACGTTTTCCGTGATCTTCCTAAATCGCTCCAAGCGAATGCTGGGATGGTTCCTTTAAAAGGGCACTGCCACCTTTCTTCCCTGGGCTTCCCTAATCCAATGAGACCGATGACCTCGCTGTTTGGTCTCTTTCCACAAACAACCCAACCCCCACAATCGCGGATAGAGCACATCATTCCGTTCGAACGATTCTTAGCTCCTGGTGGAAGGTGGACGCTGTACACTAATTTTGAAAGACGCACAAATATACGAAAGGTAGACTCTAGATAAGGACAGGAAGTCTGAGTATACTGCACTTTCACTATATGATACAGTCCCTAAACGCGAGTGACCTGCCTCCCTCCTGAACCTGTGTGGCTGCACGCTTGATATGGTTCTTTGGTGCCAGGTTGTCTATACACTTTTCTACGATGTTCATCAGGTGTCAGAACAATCTAGCACGCGCCATTGAAGTCAGACGCCAGGTGCCATTAATCCAGGATCATGACTTCATTTCAGGTTTCCTCCTGTGAATCTACTTCCTGTGCCGGCCGAAGTGGCCGTGCGGTTAAAGGCGCTGCAGTCTGGAACCGCAAGACCGGTACGGTCGCAGGTTCGAATCCTGCCTCGGGCATGGATGTTTGTGATGTCCTTAGGTTAGTTAGGTTTAACTAGTTCTAAGTTCTAGGGGACTAATGACCTCAGCAGTTGAGTCCCATAGTGCTCAGAGCCATTTGAACCAATCTACTTCCTGCACCGAGGTGCTGCGGGAATTGTATTGTTGTTCGCAATAGAAGCCTAGAAGCCAAATAGATCGTGAGGAGATGGTTGCGCGCCATCTGGGTCAAATCAGTCATCACACATTACACTCAAACGGGCTGTAATTTATATGTAACTTTCTTCGGAAATCACTACGTGGCAGATCATCTACGTATTGTGTGTCATGATAGAAGTTTATCGTTAAAATTGCATCACTTTCGTGGCAACATCTCTGCTGAGAGACCTTCGTATCGTAAAGTACGTTTGCACGAATAATCTTTAAAAGACGATTGGAAGAACATTTGATAGACTGAGCAGTAAATATAAGCTGCATTGTCCTGTCCACCATTGACGAAGTAGCTCTCTGTACTGAACTGAACATACTTTTACCTATATTCAAGAAGTTGCTGAGCGTAGTAACTTACTGAGGTTATCACACGATCGCTGTGTACGTGCTGTAATACTTCGATGCTGATATCTCTCAAAAATCCTTTAATCAAGAATCAGATCATTCAGTGGTCGGCAATTTAGAGAAGCGGACAATATCGAGCCCGTTTCAGAACAGTTACTGTTACCTGATCAGGGTCAGTAAGACTTACTGTCCAAAAACAACTCATAGCAAATACTTTGAAATATTCACAATTAATAAATATTCTGCGTGCCACTGTATGACCTCAACCTTTTCACACTGAAACTCTCAAGTCAACGAAAGCTGCGCGAATAATCATAAACCGATTAGCAACTTCAACAGAACAGTGCAGCCCGCCCATAGTCTCAACCCGACTTCCCGACTCTATTCGACTACGTCTGCTGACTGCTACTAACCCATAGAATAAGGAGTATGCAGAATGGAACCTCAGCTGCAATCCATGCGCCAAAATTTAGTACACATGCGAAAAGTTTTCCATACTGAAGCGCAGTAAATACACAACTGGCCATTAAATTGCTACACAAAGAACAAATGCAGATGATAAACGGGTATTAATTGGACAAATATATTAATCTATAACTGACATGTGATTACAGTTTCACGCAATTTGGGTGCATAGAACCTGAGAAATCAGTACCCAGAACAACCACCTCTGGCCGTAATAACGGCCTTGATACGTCTGGGCATTGAGGCATACAGAGCTTGGATGGCGTGTACACGTACAGCTGCCCATGCAGCGTCAACACGATTCATCAAGAGTAATGACTGGCGTATTGTGACGAGCCAGTTGCTCGGCCACCATTGACCAGACGTTTTCAATTGGTGAGAGATCTGGAAAATATGCTGGCCAGGGCAGCAGTAGAACATTTTCTGTATCCAGAAAGGCACGTACAGGACCTGCTAAATGCGGTCGTGCATTATCCTCCTGAAATGTAGTGTTTCGCAGGGATAATGAAGGGTAGAGCCACGGGTCGTAAAACATCTGAAATGTGACGCCCACTGTTCAAAGTGCCGTCAATGTGAACAAGAGGTGACCGAGATGTGCACCCAATGCCACCCCATACCATCACGCCGGGTGATACGCTAGTATGCCGATGTCGAATACACGCATCCAATGTGCGTTCACTGCGATGTCGCCAAAGACGGATGTGACCATCATGATGCTGTAAACAGAACCTGGATTCATCCGAAAAAATGACGTTTTGCACCCAGGTTGGTCGCTGAGTACACCATCGCATGCGCTCCTGTCTGTGATGCAACATCAAGGGTAACCGCAGCCATGGTCTTCGAGCTGATAGTCCATGCTGCTGCAAACGTCGTCGAACTGTTCGTGCAGATGGTTGTTATCTTGCAAACGTCCCCATCTGTTGGCTCTGGGATCGAGACGTGGCTGCACGATCCGTTACAGCCATGTGGGTAAGACGCCTGTCATCTCGACTGCTAGTGATATGAGGCCGTTGGGATCCAGCACGGCGTTCCCCATTACCCTCCTGAACCCACTGATTCCTTATTCTACTAACACTCTTTTGGATCTCGATCAACGTGACCAGCAATGTCTCGATAAAATAAAGCGCAATCGCGATAGGCTACAATCCGACCATTATCAAAGTCGGAAACGTGATGGTACGCATTTCCGCTCCTTAATCGAGGCATCACAACAACGTTTCACCAGGCAACGCCGGTCAACTCCTGTTTGTGTACGAGAAATCGGTTGGGAACTTTCCTCATGTCAGCACGTTGTAGGTGTCACCACCAGCGCCAACCTTGTGTGAATGCTCTGAAAATCTAATCATTTGCATGTCATAGCATCTTCTTCCTGTCAGTTAAATGTCTCGTCTGTAGCCCGTCATCTTCGTTGTGTAGCAATTTTAATGGCCAGTAGTGTAGCTGTGTTTAATGCCAAAGGCGAACTGATAGGTTTAGTTTAGTTTGTTCGTTGAGCGTTTTAGCTGCTGCGTTTATCTACAGATAAACAGTTGTTTAATTTTGGATAAAATTATTTTCATTGTTGGGCCGCGTCATTGTAAACTACTAAATCAACTAAACTGCTGACGTTTCGACCGACTTGCTGTGGTGCTCCTCAGGGCGGTTCGCTATTGTGTACAGGTCAACGTCTTTCTTTATATACTGTCGTTTTGATTATCTGGTGGATACCGACGTCACATATCTGCGATATCATTGGACAATTTGAACAGGAGGGTATAGAAGGTTTGGCTGTACTGAACGCTTTGCCTGTGCTACTCTGGTGGCTGATTGGAACTATAGTAGGTGATTAGCAGGAGGTAGCGTATAGGTTGTCTGTTGCCTGTGTGCTCTGGTAAGTGACTGGTAGGCAGTCTCTCGTTGGTGATTGGAAGGCAGTTGCAAATCGGCAGATTGCATCCAGGTGGCAGTGCTTCCCTGCAGCTAGGCTTTTAGGCAGCACGGCAGTTGTCTCGCTGCCGCTCTTTATAGTGTTATACCCTTGTCAAGTGGTACTGGTGGCTGAGGCGAACACAAGCGGTCCGCCGGCCTATAATCGCTGGTAGCCGGGCCAGGTTGTTTGATGTTCTATAAAAGTTATAAATATATAATGAGCAGTATTAAGAAAAAACACGACACAGAAAAGTAGCAAGCGGTACCTACGTCGCCACTGATAGTAAGCAGTACATCAGAAAAATGTATTTTACGATTTTCTTCCTGTGAACAATAAAATCTCATTATCTATAAAAAAGACTTTACGTAATAAAGCAAAGCCCCACCAACTCCTGGCGTTAGTTTCTCGGTAGAGATTTTCCAGAACAGTCATGAATTTAAAAGATTATGTGATAAGTTTCAACTGTAGATCTATCAGAACATTTTCATTGGAGTTTCCTTTCGTGAGAGTAATGTTTAATTGATTGGATTACTTCCAATTCTTAAGAAGGTCCATTTGAGTCTGAGAAGGAACAAGGTTTCGTTTTGCGTTTAATTGGTCTCAGCATGGCATCAACTGAAATCCCTGACTCCAAATCGAAGGATCCAGCTTCTACTTTCCTTTCTGGATACTCTCTATTCCAGGGTTTCCCAAACTTTTCCTCTGGAGGAACACTTCGAGTATCCTTGTACTTTGACGGAACACCTAGTTTAATGTGAAGGTTCAAAAATATTTTTAAAAAATGGAAAAATAGGATTTAGTTAAGCGATTACTTCAATTTTAGTTCATAGCTAATAACACAAAAATCATAATAATTTGAAAAAATAAAAACAAATGTCAAAAGAAATACCATACTTTCACGGAACACTTATTCACTTCCCGCGGAACAGTAGTGTTCCGTGGAACACAGTTTCGGAAACCCTATTCTGCTCTGTGACTAGGTGCTCGCGCTCAGCAACAACCGTCAGACTTTTTCAAAATACCGTTAGCGAGCAGCGATTATTTTCAAATTCTGTCTCCGCGAAACCAGAGATTACTGTAACATAGTCACTGCTATCGAGCAGTTCGTTACATTTACACTCAAAAGTTAAAAGATTTTCAGTTGTCTTGATGTGTGACGATATAGGATCCTCACAAGGTAAAAAACGCCCACTATAGAGGTAACGCGGATATTACAACTTTCTTGATCATATTGCTATATTTTGCAGTTACGAAATCTAAGACTTCTTGTAGCTCATCATTCTGTTCTTGCAGTTTACTTCCACTTATTGATACTATAGCAAGAAGGAGGTGCATCAGAAAGTGTGAACTGTATGTATGATATAGTTAACGTTTATTCAGATGTTTTAGTCGTGTTGCTTGTTATTAATGCCGAAATGAATATTGCAATACCACAACATATTAGAATTACTTGTTTATGGAGGGTCATTGCGTACGGAAGTTATCCGAAGTTCATGTAAAGTCTAGTTCTTCACTGTCTACTGCTATAAAATCTGTGACTGAATTCAAATACGGCACTGAAGGTTATTTCATCACGGTAATGACGATCCAACCCAAATGAATACGTCAGGAAATTGCAGACTATGCTAACAGGCGTTCCGCGTGAACTGCACTGTTTGCATGAACATAAAAACTGTGTACGAGCGTATATTGTTTATACTGTTGTAATTAGTTTTTATAAATAAAATCTGAAATATTTTCACTGTTTCCCAAAATGTTTGTAATTCAAAGTGTCCTGTTGAGAAAAAGAACAGTAACAACTAGAGGTCGTATGCCCTAGTCTAGAAAGTTTTTTAAAGGTGGAGTTACGAAGGAAAAGCAGAAACTGACGTCAACTGGTAAGGTAAGGACAATACTATTACTGTGCCCAATACGTGTCTCACCAGCACTGACAACCTAAAATTTAGCAATGAAGCACTTAGGTCACAGAGAAGACACTTTGTACTTTACTATCTGTTGTTAACTTCGAAATATGTTGTCATTATTAAGATTGTATTTGAACTCGTTGAATATACTGGCGATATGTAATTTAGCTGACTTTTACGGTTGTTCCATATGACGGCGCTATATGCTTTGTGCGCTACACACTCATGAGAAATGTAATGTGGCATAAAACCTATTTTAATGCAACATTCTTTTTGAGCTGGTGGCGACTGTGACTCGACATGGTACACTGAAAACTTCGAAGAATCGCCCTGGTGTATGGCTGTATAACCGCCGATCACAATGCGCGAAGATATGTCAGTGGCACACGCATGTGCGGCCCATGGGGTGAATTCAAGTGATTTGGGAGGGCTGCACGGACACTCGAATGTCATTGTTCCTCAGATCATTCTGACAGTTGCATTCCAAAAAAGAGAAAGTCAGCTGAAAAACGTACATCCATTATAATTAGTGAGGTTAGATACTTTCTTAAAACGACAAAATATTTCGAAGTTAGCTACAGATAGTGAAGCACAATGGTTCTCCTATGTAACATGAGTCACTTTCCGAATTAATTTTTAAAGTTTAGGGTAGCAGTACTGGTGGAATAAACGGACGAAACTCATCAGAAGCGAAAAAAGAAAATCTATGAAAGGAAGAACCGGAATATAATTCAAGTCTTCTACAGATTAAAGAAACATGAGAGGATTGAGGGATGTAGTTCGAACTTCTATTCTATTCACCAAGAAGGCAGCCCTTTGATTTTTATCTGTTTACACAGCTAAGAAACTTTCAAACTGGGAAGCATTTAGGCTATTATGAAGCGATTATGACAGCAGCGGTTGGATAAATGTGTGAAGCCGTAAAAAGGGAACTGGCCTAAAATGGTGTACGTCGAAAAATAGATGCACATTTAATCCACCAGCAAAGTCTGTGTCGGCCAGGGGAAGGACGTATAAACTACGCCTTGCGTTCCTAACACTGCTTCATCTTCCCTGAAGCACTGTTCCAGGAAGACCATTAATTAGATTTCACGTTGCCACTGCGTTTCAGGTTAACAGAATTAGCTTCTGTGAGAGCTTCACAGGGAACTATCAACGAGATTCCGTCAAAGTCGCTGCATGTACGCAGTTGGCTTTTGTGACTTTTTGTGATGAATCAAAGGAAGAGCACCTCAGCGTATCGGTAAATGGATTCTGATTTACAGCAGAGGCGGCAGCAACTTTCACTGTCCTAACAATTAAATTTATGTTCGATGTTGACGAACTCCTCTTTTACAGAAATGTTTTCATGTTGTTATTGGTCTACATTTTTATATCTACTCTATTTCAACCGTGGTGTAAAATTACAAAACTCATCTACTACTATTCGTGTCTCATTTTCTCACTTAATTCGACTCCATTCCATTACCCTCGCTTCGTCCACCCGTCTCCCATATCTTTGCCGTATCTCAGACGACTAAAACGTCATGGGAGGTAGCAAAAGTGTTAGTTCCTCTATTAAACACTAATTCCTCTTCCAAATTTCTCTTTGGTTTCCTTTAGTGCTTGCTATTGCAACAGAATAAATAATACGGAGCAGTAACTACAACGTTGTATTACTCCCTCAATTACTGCTGTCTCATCACCTCATCATGTGCTTTGATTCTTATTACAGGGGTGGATGCTGCAGCGATATGGCTTTGCCAATGGCTAGCTGATTAGCGCACGATTCTTTCACTCTGCAGTGGAGTGTACGTTGTTTTGAAACTTACTCTCGTAGGCAAGTTTCCTGGTTAAAATTACGGTCCACAAAACCGTTTCAATGTACTTCTGTCTCTTCCATTCACATACCTAGTTATTTTAATTATAAAAATGGTCAGTGAAGCCTTGCAAGAGTGTTTTATACTGAGGTGACATACGGCGCTGGAAGGCGCATATACAGATAGCGGCAATATCGCGTACACGAAGTATAAAGACTAGTGCATTGACGGAGCTGTTATTTATACTCAAGTGTTCCTAATGAAAGGGTTTTCGATTTGATTATGGTCGCACAACGGAAGTAACAGATTTTAAACGCGGAATGGTAGTCTGAGCTAGACGCCTGGGACTTTATATTTCAGAAATCGTTAGGAAATTCAGTATTCCGAGATCCACAGTTTGAAGATTGGGCCCAGGATACAAACTTTCGGGCATCACCTCTCACCATGGACAACAAAGTTACCGACGGCCTTCACTTAACGATCGAGAGCAGCGATGTTCACGTATTTCGACCTTGGTGTAAAATAGCAAAATTCATCAACTACTTTTCGTGTCTCATTTTCTCATTTAATTCGACTACATTCCCCTAGCTCCACCTTAAATTTGTTTGAAGGCCTATCAGTGCTAACAGTCACGGAAGACTGTGTGGAATCACCGCAGAAATCATTGTTGGGCGTACGACCAACGTATCCGTTACGACAGAGCGGCGCAATTTGGCGTTAGTAGAAGACGAGCGACGCGAGTGTCTTTGCCAACAGCCGGACATCCCCTATAGCTCGTCTCTTGAGCTCATGACCATATTACCTGGATCCCAGACGACGGAAAAACCATGGCATGGTCAGATGAGTCCCGATTTCAGTCGGTAAGAGCTGATGGTAGATTTCGAGTGCGGTGCACACGCCGCGAAGCCATGGACTCAAGAAGACACTCTACAATCTGGTATTGGTTCCATTATGATGTATGCTGTGTTCACATGGAATGGAGTGGATACTCTGTTCCAGCTCACTGATCATTGGTGGAAACGATTATGCTCGGCTACTTGGAGATCAAATGTACCCAACTAAGGATGGAATATTTATGGATGAAAACGCACCATGTCACAAGGCCGCCGTTGTCGGTGACTGGTCTCAAGAACGTTCTGGACAATGGATTTGGCCACCCCGATCACCCAACATGGATGCTGCCGAGCATTTATGAATAGAACATAATCGAGAGGTTAGTTCGTGCACAAAATTCTGCAACTTCAACACTTCCGCAATTATGGATGGCTGTTGAGGCAGCATGGTCCAATGTTTCCAACGACTTGTTGAGTCCATGCCACCTCGAGTTTCTGCACCACACCGGACGAAAAGAGGTCCTACACGGTATTAGGAGGTATCCTGTGACTTTTGTAACATCAGTGTATATAAGTTATTTTTTCCTTCCTCTTCTTCGCCTTCTACTTCCTCTTTTTCTTCTCTTCTACAGTATTTATGTCGTCTAGTGAAGGATACTCTTTGCAGCATTTGGCAAATTTCGTTTTACTTTTTTATCTAATGGATTGATGCCGTTCCTGAATCCTCTGCCCTGAAGCTAACCTTAGGGAGGGGAGCCGTGTGCGCCTTCTGTCTTTCAAACGTGTAAATTTTTTTCTGCTTGTTATACTATTGTTACTGCTTGTGTATGATCCCTGAAGCGGAATTCTGGAACCAGCCCAGCAACTGCGAGCTTGGCAAACTAACTCTAAACCATACCCAAGCTGACCAGTGTACCAACCCACGGTCGTCAAGCCACTGCGCGAATCCGATATGGGTCTGGTTCACCTATGTGTCTCGGATCATAGTGCGCTGCGCGTTAGGCTGTACAGGCGGGTCACTGTTCATACAGGCTACAAATAATATATAGCTCATGGAAAGAATCATCTTTGAGTATTGCTTATCTGATAATATTCCAGTTGCGTGCTTTGCAGCCAGTCAGGAGCGTGGTAGTTCCAGCTAATTATCAGTAAGCACCAGCAACGGGCAGGAAATACGTCTGTAAGGTTCTCCACTGCAATTTCATGTGTGGTCCTTCTAAAAAAGCGTTTAATAGATGGGATCCATCCACTATTTTTTTTAAATAAAAGTAATTTGACAATGTAGAATGACACAGAAACGGTTCCCGACGAAATGTAACCAAATGTTTCACTACAAGTCGGAGAATACTTCGCTTTTCGTTTTTCAGAGGCCGAATTTCATTTAAGCAAGCGTCTTGTTGCTGTGGTGAATCCGCCCTCCACGAAGCACTTTATCTCCTGGGATGTGGGAGCATGACGTGACACCGTGTCCGGAGCTTCGACAGAAGCGGGAAAATCGTGCAACAGATTGAGGCTCTGAATCGAACAGTAAGGCAGACCTGCGTACCGCAGTTTACAGGCGTTGGCCGCGCTAGGCTTGGAAGTTTTAGCTTGTCATCCAGAAGGTGCCATATACACTACTGGCTATAAAAATTGATACACCACGAAGATGACGTGCTACAGACGCGAAATTTAACCGACAGGAAGAAGATGCTGTGATATGCAAATGATTAGCTTTCCAGAGCATTCACAAAAGGTTGGCGCCGGAGGCGACACCTACAACGTGCTGACATGAGGAAGGTTTCCAACCGATTTCTCATACACAAACAGCAGTTACCCGGCGTTACCTGCTGAAACGTTCTTGTCACGCCTCGTGTAAGGAGGAGAAATGCGTACCATCACGTTTCCAACTTTGATAAAGGTCAGATTGTAGCCTGCCGCGACTGCGGTTTGTCGTATCGTGACATTGCTGCTCACGTTGGTCGAGCTACAATGACTGTTAGCAGAATATGGAATCGGTGGGTTCAGGAGGATAATACGGAACGCCGTGCTGGATTCCAACGGCCTCGCATCACTATCAGTCGAGATGACAGGCATCTTATTCGCATGACTGTAACGGATCGTGCAGCCACGTCTCGATCCCTGAGTCAACGGATGGGGACGTTTGCAAGACAACAGCCATCTGCACGAACAGTTAGACGACGTTTGCAACAACATGGGCTATCAGCTCGGAGACCACGGCTGCGGTTACCCATGACGCTGCATCACAGACAGGAGCGCCTGCGATGGTGTACTCAACGACGAACCTGGGTGCACGAAAGGCAAAACGTCATTTTTTCGGATGAATCCAGGTTCAGTTTCCAGCACCATGATGGTCGCCTCCATGTTCGGCGACATCGCGGTGAACGCACATTGGAAGCGTGTATTCGTCATGGTATGGGGTGCCATTGGTTAGACGTCTCGGTCACCTCTTGTTCGCATTGATGCCACTTTGAACAGTGGACGTTACATTTCAGCTATGTTACGACCCGTGGCTTTACCCTTCATTCTATCCCTGCGAAACCCTACATTTCAGCAGGATGATGCGCGACCGCATGTTGCAGCTCCTGGACGAGTCTCTCTGGATACAGAAAATGTTTGACTGCCGCCCCGGACAGCACATTCTCCAGATCTCTCACCAATTGAAAATGTCTGGTGAATGGTGGCCGAGCAACTGGCTCGTCACCATACGCCAGTCACTATTCTTGATGAACTGTGGTATCGTGTTGACGCTGCATGGGCAGCTGTACCTGCACACAGCATCCAAGCTATGTTTGACTCAGTGCCCAGGCGTATCAAGGCCGTTATTACGGCCAGAGGTGGTTGTTCTGGGCAGTGATTTCTCAGGATTTATGCACTCAAATTGCGTGAAAATGTAATCACATGTCAGTTCTAGTGTAATATATTTGTCCAATGAATACCCGTTTATCATCTGCATTTCTTCTTGGTGTAGCAATTTTAATGGCCAGTAGTATTAGTCACTGTTAGCAGAGGGGAACGTACTTTTGAAGTGTCATATTTCTTACGCCACCATTTTGTAATGAAAGTCCAATGCAGGTAATTGCTCGTAGTCTAATAATGGATTCATTTTTTCCTCTTACTGTACGTGCAATGGATTAGGACTACTATAGCGGAACAGTAAATCTAGTAAGTCTTGTACAACGTTTTGCTTCCCGCCTCTTACGAAAGAGAATTTAAGTAATTAGATTAGTTGGGAGAGGAATGAGAAACTCTATTAGTTACGGTCTAGAAAGAAATACTATGGGGGTGAGAAACCCCAGCGATATTGTGTGATTACGTGCAGACAGAATGGGGAAAGAGGAATGGACAGAGAGAGAGTAGGAGGAGGCGGACAAAGAAAATGACAGAAGGAGATTGAATTAGAGGGGAAGGAGATAAACAGAGTGGGAAGGAGTGGATAGACAGAGGGGGGGAGGAGCAGCAGATGAACAGGGAGAGGAGAGAGGAGCAGGTGGACAGAGAGGTAGGAGCAGGTGGGCGGGGGGGGGGGGGAGGAGGAGATGGAAAGAAAGAGGGGGATGCAGGAGATGGAGTAATAGAAGACTGGAATAGGCCTCTATGCATTCACGGTCAACGCCAGGTACTCATTTAGGACATTATAAATTAAAGTTCCAGGCAGCGTTTTTCTGTCTCTATATGAAGGCTAATCTCAGGGACTATTGTAGGGATTTTGATGGAGTTTACAATTGATGCATAGGAAGATTCACGTGGAAATTCTGTGCATATAATTTATTGCTGCTTAGCCAGATACGTCCTCTGGCTGTAGGTGCATAGTGCTGCCCATCTGAAGAGGAAGCGATTTACTAATGGGTACGGCAAATCGTGCAACCATTAATAGTGTTGCAAACAACTGTTTATCTCCGAAGAAAATTCGGCGTCATATCAGAGAAAGATTATATAAAATTAAACCTGTAATGTATCCAAAAACTGATCACCTGTTAAGACAAATAATAAATTCTCAGTAAAGCAGTCACGTTTCAGGTAAATACTATCCTCGATAAAGTAGAATGCCAATATTGTTTTAGGTTCCCCATTACTACAACGATATTACGGAAAAGCAATAGTGCATACCAAGACTCAAATAGTAGTAAAAGAAACTTTTACAACTGAAGTATTTTATATAAAATTTTTAAGTAAGATTTCATTTCTGATCATTAATTCAGCCAATGAAAAGCATTAATTGTTGTATACAAATTCAAGGAGTTTGTCCGTACAGTCGCTGAGACTATCCTGTAGGTAACAACTGAAATGCCGTTCCAAGGTTTCCAAGAGATACACAGTGGGGGCAATCAGTACAAAGCCATGTATATTTCTAGGAAAATTAACACTGTTGGTTGGAATAGTTGCGGAGAGTGTAGCCTATATGCAATGGTATGAGATGCAGGAAGTCAAATGGCATCGCATTTGATGTCAGTAGCACAGTATCTATCAAAACATCAACGATTCAGGCGGTAGAGGCTGATCTCGGTATAACACGGCATTCGGCTCTGTGGGTGTTAGTGTTAGTCTGTGTGTACATGCCACTCCTACAGATAGCAAACAGACAACATCAGTGACAGTGCGCATAGTCTACCCAAATCATGATTGTGACATAGCCACGCGTAAAAGGGCTTGATGCGATGAAAAATTAAAAATAGGCGCGTAGCAGAAAATCGGACTCTCTAATCGTCAAATTGCCAAGAAGTTGAACCGTTGAAGTACAGTGATTTATATAATCTCGCTAGATTCAACGCAGGATATGGAGTGAACGGAAAATGTGGGCAAAGTAGAAAATTATCTGAGGCAACGAAACGGAACTTTTGCGCAAAGCAAGTGCCACAAACCGTTTATTCTTCTCGACTTATTGCTCATTTACATTTTCCAATAACTGCCAGACGTGTAGGACAAATTACGTGAAACGAAAACGTGTTGCATTCCAGAAACGATTGCAGAAACCTGCCCTAACACCCAAACATAAAGAGGCTTGATCAGAGTTTGCTGTAAAACATATGTCATGGACTTGAAGATGGGATAAAGTGATCTTCAGTGATGATAAGAAGTTTAATGTACATGGTCCAGATTGGTTTTAATGTGACTGGCATGATCTGAGAAGAGAGCAGCTGGTAAGTATGACTAGAAATTTTGATAATGGAAGTGTTATTATTTGGGGAGCATTCTGCACTGAAGGTAAATCACCTATAGCTTGGGTGAACACTAGAATGAACTCTTAACATGTACACTGTGGTGCTAGAGAGAGAATGTATTAGAATGTATGAAGATCCATGGGACGAACAAGATAAAGCGTCAATCTAGGTCTCCGCGCAACACAAAGGTGGTTTCAGGATAAAGACATCTATGTATTGCCCTGGCCTGTTCGTATCCTGGATTTTCAAAGGCGTGTTTATCGCAATGCAAAGCAATTCGTGGCCGTATGTAAACTGAAAAGAGCGATACGGGGAGAGTGGGTGACAGTTTCACTGCAAGAACTAAAACCTTAACAAAACAATGAGGAAGAGAATTTTTGAGGTAATTAGGAAAAATTGAGGTTGGTTACAGTAGTAAGAATCCAATAGTACAACAGGACAGTCAGTGCCTTCATACCAACTTTCACTTAGGAAATGTGAACGCCTCATTCTGTTTCTCGTGTTATGAAAGAACCATGTAATTCTATCGTGATTGTTTGTGTCTTATATGTATATCTACTACTTTCATACTAAATTCAGTACATGTATGTTTCAGCTTTTGTTCTTTATTTTTGTAGGAACCCTAACTTTATACTGATATCCGCTACCGTACAGGGTGAATCAGAACACCGACAGGCTTTTGAAGATTGTTTTGGGATACCTTCTCAATATTTTGGCTTAAGGCACCCAGGGTCTCCGACTGCTCATTACAGAGTAACAATGCAAATATCTTTTATTTGTTTTGCTATCGCAGTCACCATCGACTATGTGAAAATATCTTCATAACAGTGAAGAAGCCCGTAATATTTAATAATCAAAATGTACACACAAAATACAGAGTGATGCAACAACCGTCAGACAGATGTGGAACTACTGTGACGGGCTTGGCACCGTTGCGGGGACAGCTCAGCACAGGGTCATTGTCCCGCTGTTCCACTGCATTCAATGAACCAATACACGAACTGCATATCGGCCAAATTGTCTTCAATAAACATACCCATATTGCTGTGCAGCACAGCTGACTTATAGCGAACACAGCTGGAGGAACAAACCCGTGACAGAAGTGACCAACACCGACCGATGACGGAGTGTAAAGTAAGCATTTCTGTTCTCAGGAACAAGTACCATACGGAAAGGCACAAGTTTGTTTCCAAACAAACGCACAGTGCATACCTTCGAAATTTTCACTTTTGTGCACTTTCCAGTGCAGTGCAAATACAAACCTAATTGAGGCGAGGAACGAAACGAAGTAAATAAGTCTCTAACGGGTCGCAGGAGACTGGGAGTCCCTTGTATCATAATACTCAGAAGGTATCCCCGAATCACCTCTGAAAGTTTGTCAGTGGAGTTCTGGTTCACCAGTGTACAACATACTCGAGAGTTACGCTTCACGGAAGGTATCGACTTGCAGATCCAATTGAGACAAGGAGATGTAGCCCGTCTCCCACGAGTATGTTCGATTTCACACGCATTACGTGAAGCAGTTCAAAAGCAACAGGATATACTAGAAAAGCACTCATATTTCTGCAAACGAATCGGCAAAATAGTGATCGTGAAGTTACCATATCGTTCCGTAAGATTATGTGGCAATTTAAAAGCTGTCAGTTCAGGGGTAGTCATTTATTTATATATTTCCCGTTACGCGTCCGAAAAACCTAGTTTCGAAAGTGGAACACCTTGAGTGCTTTTAAAAAGTGAATACATCACACTGTTACTTACATTTTGCTCTGCATCACGATTCCCAGAAACGTCTGATGTTAAATGTACCTTTCGCCCTATACCAATAGAAGGGGCTTCCATTCGCAATTCCAAGAACCACAGCGATCTCCCCGCGTTACCTAGAACAACTGGTACAGTAGAATTCCTTCGCCACAAGGTGAAATTAGATGGAGCAGTGCAGCTGCAGATTCTGGAGTCTGCAACAGCTTCAGGTGATTGACACAATTAATACTCTGTCATGTTACATTACGTCGAATATTGGCTGTTTGTCTGTACTTGACTGGATTTCGGCCTGCGGTATTGTTCAAATTATCCTCGTGTGTAATCGTCTTATCACAAGTGTACCTCCTTAGTATTATGTCGACTGAAGTGTTGCACATCGAACGTTGCTTGGCTATGGCTGGTGATGAACTTGGTTGTCAAAAACGCTCAGCAGCCATTGTTGATCCTTCGTGGATTGACAAAGAAAATGAGTGGAGGGAAATTCCCTAGAAACATAAACAGACATTTTTGATTCCATGCCACATCGTTTACATGCTCTGAAGCACAAAGGACTTTACACCACACTGAATTCTTCGAAACTGACATGTTGTATACATTTGAAATCCTGATCACTTATGTAGTGAAATACTCCTATCCCGTTTAATGTCAGTCGCATGTATCCTTTTCGAGTTAAAATATTAATTCCTGTCTGTGCAAAATTTTTCGTATTTGCTTTAGGAAAAGGATGAAGGAAAATGTAAAAGTAACACAAATGGTCTGCGTGATGGTACGGTGATGATATTCTTCTGCATAAGCGAATGGATATTTTCACGGCGATATACGCTGATAAAATTCTCTCTTCCGTCCAGATC
The DNA here is from genome assembly GCF_021461385.2 of Schistocerca piceifrons. Lineage (NCBI taxonomy): Eukaryota > Metazoa > Arthropoda > Insecta > Orthoptera > Acrididae > Schistocerca > Schistocerca piceifrons. The sequence goes on along the minus strand of NC_060140.1, from coordinate 592,542,635 downwards.
CTTCAAATGGTTTAAAATCCGCGGGCTTTCTGTCGAGTGCTCCTCGGCCATATCACGATATCCTTCGTTAATTCTCTACTAATTTTATTCGTGTGACTGTGCTGCATGTAACATATGCCGGTTTTACGTTCCCGTTGTGTGCATTAACAGCCATTGACTTAGTGCAAAATGAGACACTCTTTTCAAGTGGAATATTTTGTAGTTTCCTCCCCGGAAACACTTTTCCCTTGGAACTGAAACAGTTTGCTCTCACAACGAAAGTGTCAAGCTGTTTATAAATGTCAGAATCATAGATCATCTAATATTACTCTGTACCTGAAGCAGAGATGATTATGACTTCAAATCTCATCACCGATTAGTTCATCAATAGTGGATCATAAAAATTGATTGGGCAAGGACAAAGCTGTACATTTTTCGTCATTAAAATTACAAAAAAATGAAGGTCGCATGCAACAAACGTCAAATTGATATGATGTTTACTACATGCCTGGGTGTGCAAAAGTCTGTATCATTTCAGTGCTGTCGAACAAAGTTAGTACGAAAAAATCATCTAAATTCTGTATATAAGGAAAATTTACACAGCGTATTTCTCATTCAGAAATCGAATTTTAATTGTCTTTGTAAGGGAGAAGATCCTGCCATGTCACAAGTAAGAATGAGAAACGCCAACCAGTATGTTGGAATTCGACAGTGGCAGGACCGGCGTCTGTCGAGAGTGCTGTTCAGTACTGGGCGACAATTCTGTTCGCGTTGTCGAGGTTCTCACGACTTCCCTGCGAGCAAAGAATCGATGGGTTCACGAGGGCCATACTCAATCCATGACGGATATCAACAGCCCCAAACGACTATAGTCCTAGGAGACGTACAGAATCATACAGCCATGTCACCTACCTTGAGCCACGAAATGCGCTTGTTGTCAGTGTGACAACTATTCACGTGGATATTATTTATTTATTAGCTATTTCCTTATATTCCGTTACAGACAAAATATTGACACAAATTTTCATTAATACAGCAATGGTAAGATAATTTCAAATGTGTTAGTATAACTAACCATTATTTTGTTTAAGGTGGGGGGGCGGGGGTGGGGGTGGGGTCTGGGGGGGGGGGGGGGTGGACGTACGTAAAATATCGGCATACACCATTTGGGTACATGCACCATTTGGTCAACTAGCACACGGTTATATGTCCAACCGGAATCAAGAAGGCACATGTTACTGCTCTGTTCAGTATGCTGCGTCGCTGGATCACAAACTTTGTAACGTATAATTCTGCTGTGCAACACTGCTCTACACTTGGTTTCAGAACCATGCTACATTCCTAATTTGTCTGGATAGTGAACCCCCGGCACACTGACGTTAAACTCAGGATTCACAGGGGTTGTGCTGCTGTGTCATCCAAGGTGCAGAGATTTTCAGATGTTTGTCAGTGTTTCGGGATATCCTTCCTGATCATCCCCGAGGCTCATCTCAACTGCTTCGGAAGGTTGTTCTGGGGGGTGTTGTGCCGTGGCGCGTCGCGTTATCATGTTGTATGTTTTCTTCTTGATTGTCTCTCAGCCATGGAGGGTTGTAGTTCATAAGCAGATATCTTAGCTGTCAGCAAGTTCAGCTTATGCTACAGTTCCTCATTTCTTATTATACTATAGCTTGTTGCAGTTCCAAATGCTTTCCAGTCCTTGTCTAATGGCATATTCGCAGACGATGTGACCACGGGTGCCAGTTGCTGTACTTTCACGAGCGTCTACGACACGTTGTCGTATTTTCAGCAAATAGCTGGGATATTTATTTATTTATTTATTGCCAAATTATAGAACTGTTTCCTGATCTTTTAAAACAGGCGTACATCTTACGGTTTTCGTTTTTCATATTTTTGCAGTTTTCTTTTGTTGGATCCACAACATTTACGAAGAATAATACTTTTCAAAATAATAATAATTTAAGGTTGAAATATAAATAAAATTTTGATGTTTTTTATGAAGAACATAAAAAGAAGATAGGGTAGAGGAGAGATTTGTTAGTACCATCACCGAATGTGACTGACGGTGAATACTTCGGAATGATTTCTTCGAGCCGTTGACCGCCAGTCACACACACACACACACACACACACACACACACAAATGGTTATTAGTAGAGAAATAGTATTGCTTATCCTATTTCTTACTTATCCTGTGTATTCACTTTAGGTAGCCATCCGTGTACAGCATTTGGTGATTTCTTGGCTACATCGTCAGCACCTTATGCTTATTTACTGTTACATCTCGGCTTCCTCCTCCTGTTCCTCCTCTTTGTCACTACTTTCGCTGTCACTGTGGGCATCGCTGTCCACGCTCTGGAAAGTGTTGTTATTGCACATAGGCATGTCTTTTATGTCGTGTCCGCATGTACTCTTCATGTGTTGTTTCTGAAATGCTGTTTGTCAATACGTTTAATTATGTCCATTGTTCTTCGTCTCTTATTGCTGTGTGTATATGTGTGTTTCTGTGTAGCCTAAGTGGGTGTATGTCTGTTGTTCGCGTATTGCCCGCAAAAAAGACGGTGTGTTCTGAGCAACTTCGTTCACCGCATGTGCATGTAGGTGTCTGCCTCAGACTCACGCAGTTTAAGTGCGTGGGATAAGGTCCGTGTCCCGTTAAGAAATGTACCATCCCTCGGCTGGGATCGATATGTTTCATTCTCAACCGCTCAACTAAGTGGTAATTGCTTAACTGTGTTACCTTAATTACGTTGTAAGTTCTATTTAAAATTGCTATTGCAGCCTTACAGTCATTGCTGCCTGTTATTGTTGTAGTATGTTTTGGTAGACGTATTAGCTGCTCATTTCTTTTATAAGGTTCTTGTAAGCATATGATGTCCGCCTGCAAGTGCTATTTTAGAGATTTCCGCACTGACCGTTGTACTGTGTTTTGTATTATGTTGTATGATATTCATTTTTTTGTCTATGTGTTCTGGGTGTTTTACGTGTACAAAACATTTACTGCCTGTCTGTGAGTAATCGAAATATGTTCGTCCCTGTGTTCTTACATGATCTATATATATTTTGTCCAAGTCGAAAGATTCTGACCTGCGCAGGCAGACCTGGAGCATGAGGTCGAGCAGCGGCTCTGCTGATGTGGGAATATTTTCTGTCCTTAGGATGATTCTGTCTGTCTGATCAGTTACTGGAAAAAAGAGACAATCTCCCATTGGATTGCTTAACCTAAGTAGCATCTGCTGCGCTGTCTACAATATCTCTTTTGTTCTCTAGCCTACTTAAAAGTAAAATAAATTCTAAATTATCATAATTAGGCATAGCATGCTTGTTGGTGATGGTTTCTGTTGTGGTTTCTAAGGTGGTACTAGATGGACTGTGGCTTGGCTGCTGATTGGGAGACAATTTAAGATCTCCTTGGGATGTCACACGCTTCTTCAATTATTTTTGCCCTCACACGTTTTACACTGATGTTGGTGGTGCTTGCTGGTGTGGTGTCGGCGATGGTGGTGATTTGTCTAGGACTGACTCTGTTAGTAATGTTGTCTTTGTTGATGTTTGGAGTGGTGGTTGTTTCTAGACACACGTTGACATCGTTGCAAATGTCTCATGTGCCTCCCTCATATTTGTCCTCATTTAATTTGTCTACTTTCATAAGTCTGTGTTTGGTGGTTCTGAGTTTCTTATTGGTTTGTGACCTGATTGCTCCGGTGTGTATTGATTCTGGGTCTGCGTATCTGTTGATTCCTGTCTACCTGGGAGATGGATCATGCCCAAATTGATAGTGTAAAGCTCCATCGGTAGGAAGGAAGTATGATATTCTTAATCTCTCTTTTGTGATTGGGAGGAGCTGGTTCAAATGGTTCAAATGGCTCTGAGCACTATGGGACTTAACATGTATGGTCATCAGTCCCCTAGAACTTAGAACTACTTAAACCTAACTAACCTAAGGACATCACACAACACCCAGCCATCACGAGGCAGAGAAAAGCCCTGACCCCGCCGGGAATCGAACCTGGGAACCAGGGCGTGGGAAGCGAGAACGCTACCGCACGACCACGAGATGCGGGCGAGGAGCTGGTAATTTCTCCTCCCCGCTTCTGCCCTGTCCCAGATTTCTGTCCATCATCTATCAGTCTCTATCCGAACAGACACAGCAACGCCGTGTGGAACACGGCGGAGTGCCAGCCAGCATGGCCACTTTTGAAAGTTCACGCAAGATCAGTGAGAGACACAGCGACAGTACTGCTCTCAAGAATGATTTAGATCAAAGTTTCGGACAGATCCCAGTTCCGAGCACAGCATTCGACAAGTGCATCCGCTTGAACAGCTTCCAAGCGATCGTTGCGTACCGCATTAGTCATCATATAGACCCAGCTACTGGAATGCCGGTAGGAGGTGCCATTCACCTAAGCATCACCATAACCTCTGTGTTCGTATAGCCGGTAACTCGGAGCGGATGCATTTCTGATGTGTTGAGGCCGAATGCTGTGCCCTATCCTAGTGATCTCCTTAACGTTTCCTGTCAACAAGATAACGTAAGACCACATGTTGGCAGTGCTATCCTGATCTACCTCGATACTTGTTGGAATTCATGGTGAAATCTTCAGCTGTCATTTATTGTGCACAGGTCGCTACTACCATCTGTCAGTGACCATTATCAAGCTTAGCCTAAAACGAATAAATCAAACCACTAACTCCAGGTGTTCGTGTGTTGTTCTGGCCAGCACATCGAGGGCTGGCACACCTTGTAATCATCTGGCCATGGGCTGCAGAGCGACTGTCACTACACCATTCGCCAGCTCCTGTGATCCATGAACTGTGACACACTGGTGAAGCAGCATGGGATGACGTAGAGGAAGTAGTCTAAATTTGGATTAGCATTTACTTATTAAGACATAGCTTATGCACTGATGAATATAAATTAAAGAATGTTGCAGTAAACAATATTTTGAATTTTTCTGCTATAAACCATTGCTGTGAGATGTAATATACTCTTTCTATTTGTTTCCATTCTCCATTTTAAAAAAAATTGGCAAATTTTCACAACTTTAACCTGCGGTCTAAATTTGGGCTAGTCCTAAAAGTATTGACATTTCACTGGAAAAAGCTCAGTAAAATGAATGGGAAACAATTTATTCATGATTATTCATGAGAGAGAATATTAGAAACATTTTTAAAAAAATACATCAAATTTTTATTGTTAAGTCACAGTGGTTTATCAGAAGTTGTAGCCACATAATGTAAGATAGTCTACTCACCTAGTAGATATCTCTTGGGCAGGAATGCCTTTTTTGCCGTAGCTAGTCTGCTTTTTATGTCCTTCTTACTTCGTCTGTTATTGGTTATTTTACTGCCTAGATACCAGAATTCCTTAACTTTGTAACTGGGCTGTTTAGGTTTAGGCTGTTTAGGTTTTCTTATTGGTAACGCCATGTAGCGCTCTATATGAAAATCACTGGCTGTGCTGTTTGCAGTCTGTGGCTAGTTTGCATTGTTGTCTGCCATTGTAGTGTTGGGCAGCTGGATGTGAACAGCGCGTAGCGTTGCACAGTTGGAGACGACCCGCCAGCAGTGGTGGATGTGGGGAGTGAGATGGGGAGAGCGGATGATCTGGACAGAGACAGTAAATTTGTAATATTGGATGCCATGGACTGATATGCATATTATCACTTTTGAACACTATTAAGATAAATTCATTGTTTGTTCTCTATCAAAATCTTTCATTTGCTAACTATGCCTATCAGTAGTTAGTGCCTTCAGTAATTTGAATCTTTTATTTAGCTGGCAGTAGTGGCGCTCGATGTATTGCAGTAGTTTGTGTAACGAAGATTTTTGTGAGGTAAGTGATTTGTGAAAGGTATAGGTTATTGTTGGTCAGGGCCATTCTTTTGTAGGGATTATTAAAAGTCAGATTGCGTTGCGCTAAAAATATTGTGCGTCAGTTTAAGCACAGTCATGTATAATTGTTTTAAGGGGGCGTTTCACATGTCGACCCTTAGCCGAGGATACCTCACTGGAATCTTCTGATTTTTTCTTGTAGTTTGTGTAATTAGTGTAGCTTTTGTTTATTGCTAGCGCGTAATTGTAGAGAGAATCTCCTTTGTAGTTGCAGTCTTGCATTGTTGTACAGTAAAACAGTTGTGGCATGCATGTAGATTTGCACCAAGTATTTCGCAGCTGCGCTTGCGATTAACTAGATATTATTTTCAGTGCTATGTTAATGTGTTTTCTTATTTTTGCTCTTCAAATTGTGCTTTTCTGTGTTATCGTGTGAAATATTGTGACAATTATGGCGTGTGAAAAACGTAATACTAGGATCCAAAGTAAACTGAGAGATGACAGTGAAGACGAAAGCAGTGTGTTAGCGCCACCGTGTAATGAATTAACTAATGTTCAACATAGTAATTTGGTAATTGTGCATAGGGAAATGAAGCGGGCGGCAAACAATGGTGTAGACAGTGAAACGATTAGTGAACAGGGAAGCATTATCGATCGATCGGTCAGCAACAGCCCGCCTCAGGAATGACAGGACACAATCTTGCAAATACTGCAGATTCGGGTTTTGGGTCCTCACCGCTTTCTCAAATAAGTCAAGACACATTTTCGGCTTCTCAAAATGTGAATGTTGCCGGTGCAACTTCACTGCCGAAAAGCACTGAGGAACATGTTTCAGACACCAGTGCATTGTTATTACAGTTAATGCAACAAATGGGACAAAGGCTACAAAAGTTAGACACAACGCTTGAACAAAATCAGAAACAAATGGGACAAAATCTTCAAAAGTTAGACACAATGGAACAAAATCTTCAAAAGTTAGACACAATGGAACAACACCAGAGACAAACACAGCAACGGTTAGACGCAATGGAACAAAAGCTTCAAAATTTAGACTCAGTGGAACATAGACGTGAACAAACATGTGAAGATTTGACTACTGAGTTACATAAAATCGAATCGAAATGTCAAAAAGTCTGTAATGACGTAGAAACACAAATTTGTGAGCATTTCCAACCTATTTTTTCGCGGCATGAAAATACATTACAGAATCACGAAGCAGCCATAAAAGAACTGCAAACTATTGTTCATGAAAATCATGAGACCTTGCAAGCTAAAATTGACTCAGTTTGCATCTACCGATTCGGTTACGCAACTTGTAAATACTCAGGATAACTTAAAGGACACAGTAGATACGATTTCAACACAAATGGACACTCTGAAACTTGGTTCGGAAAAACACACTGAGGGAATAAGTACACTATCGGAGAAAGTAGCTGAACTTTCGGATCAGTTCACTAACTTATCTGCAAAGGTAGATGATGATCTGAATGACACAAGACCTGTAGCCATCACTGACACAGAAGAGTATGAATAAATTAAGAAATTCAAACAAAATCAGAATCAAATTAATACGCAAAACAAAAGAGAAATCCGGGAAGTACAAGAACAGTTGGCACAAGTAATACAAAAATTACATATTTCGGAGGATACTCGCGCTCCAACACGGGAAGAGGGACTTATAAATAAGGAAAAGCCACAAAATAATAACACAGGGCATTTCGGAAATTATGAAAGAAATTGGAAAGGTGCACCGAATTTTGCGATGGAACCGCCGACACGACGTAACAATGACCGATATGCTACTCGCCAACACGATGATTTTGACTATAAGCTGTTCATTACTATACGTAAATTCAAAACATTTAAGAATTCTGGCAACGACATTCATCCAAAAGCGTGGCTCCATCAATTCTCTCATTGTTTTCCTCCCAACTGGTCATTAGAGCACAGATTAGAATTTATGTGTGGCTACTTAGAGAATGAACCAGCTGAAAGAATGCGATCGGTCATTCATGATTGTCACAGTGAAGGAGAATTTTATCATGCCTTCCTCTCAGCATATTGGTCTCAAGCTACACAAGACCGAGTAAAACATAGCATCATAATGATGAAACATTTCGAACAATATGAATTTTCCAGTCTTGCAAAATATTTTGAGGAAATGTTGCACAAGAATCAGTACCTGTCAAACCCATACAGCCCCTCAGAACTCATCCGCATTTGGTTAATCAAATTACCCGAACATTTACGACATATTATTTTGGCACGACATTGCAAAGACGACATTGAAGCTTTTCAGGGGCTCTTACAAGAATTAGAAATTGACACTGACAATCGTGGAACGCGAAAACAGGAACTCAACAATTACAGGTCACATCCGTCGCAATTCCGCGATGAAAGAAATAATAACTAGACATGACAAGTCCATTCTCACACGACAAATTGTGACCAAAACAGACACCACCCGTATGACAACCGTTGGCAGAGTAGTAATAATTACAGGGAAAGATCACCTCTCTGCGGTAATGACTATGACAGAGACAATCAGAGAAACAGACAATATGGGAACCAGAATAAATATTATCAAGGGAGACAGAATAACTTCAGATGCAATGGTCCACCGGGCAGTTACGATTCCGGGAGAAATTCTCCACCACATGACCGTTTCGCGTTTTTTAATATCGCATATACGAAAAGAGCCGCGAAATATCTGTTAGTAATGCCGTGCTTTGAATTTCTTTATCATCATTACCTTTTAACAAAGCAAAATATATATATTGAGATCTTATTGTTCTGTATCTGGCCTACAATTAAAGGAACGTTTTTTCGTGACTGTAACTCATTCTAAAAATCAACATATCTTCCCTACTTTATAGTTATTGAAAATTGAAATTACTTGGTTATGAACACTGATGTTACAGTTCGTATGATCGTTCAACAACAAAATTTTGCAGTGGATTTTGTTTCTCGGTAGAACACCATTCGATACCACGACTAGCACAAGAACATGAGACTCTTATTAAAAAAATACGTTTTCACTATAAAGTTTGCCAGACCAGAACGGAGCACAGCAAGATTCCTATTAGATTTTGACGGTACATTAACTTATTTGTACTGTGAGTTATATACTATCAGCAGCCCGCGTCAACCTGCAACACATCATAAAATCTGCTGATCTGCACTGCAAGTCTGGAAGCTAAAAGAAATAATATTATTTTACTGTTACTTTACCGCTTCCTTGCGGTATGATAGACTATATTGGAAGTCGTTTGAATACGCCGTGGCAGTGGCTCTTTCGTTCGCCACGCAGCTCAGCACCACAGATAATATTTATATAACTGAAAAATGTCTCAACAGGATGGGATAATAGGCAAGCAAGCTTTAACAATTAATAATGCAAGTTTTCATTTACATAACTCTATTAAAACATTTAAATATTTCAATTGTTACACACATTTATGAATTCACACGTAATGGCATACATCTCTTAGTCTCGACAAAAGAATGCTACACTAGCGTTCGCTACTACGACACAGGATATCTTACTCGCTCGACTCCCAGACGAAGAAGGCAAATAAATTGATATTCGTCACGTATTATATACTAGTTACTTATTTTGATCTTTGTTCGACATTTATCGTCTGTGGCGGTTTCATTACTCGCCGACGCAGATATTCTCAAAAATAAATAATAAAAAAATACATAATTTTATACAATAACACAATATGATACATATAATTTTCTCGTGGCAGTTACGATTCAGGGAGAAATTCTCCACCACATGACCGACAAAAAAGAAACTATGTAAACTACCGACAAAACGACAGACCTGAATTTCATCAGAACTGGCGAGATTCAAACAGGACAGGGCGCTCTCGACAAGGTAAATTTGTAAACGTTAGGTCTCCTAATCCCAATAACGATGCGCGCCAACAAAGAGACAGATAATGACTCGCACCGTAGGTAGCCATGTGCGCCGGCTGGCTCAGAGAAAATTAACGTAGACGCTAACCTTGAGAAAAATTCCAGTATTCTTTACCGACGTATACCTCATGATAATTGCGTTCAAGTTCAAACTCTGCGTACTAGGAAGAGTAAAAGTTTACACCACATTTCACATGTAAAACCGTTTATTGAAAGATAATCTGTTTTTTAACTTAATCTTTGCCATAAAACTTTTCACTACATACTACTAGCACAATTTCTCACACTGAGAAACTGTTAACATGTAACAACGTTTTGAAGTTAACTATCCAGTCTAGAGCCTAGAGAACATTTTTAAACAGAAATTACGAATGCATTGTTATAGTGAACAGACGACACAGTGTTGTTATTTGTACATTCTTGCTTGTTAGTTGCATGATTACATAACGCAAGCTTACATACTTAGAACATATACTCGTACTGTTAATGAGATATTAATGCAACATTTTGGTTTACTAGAAAATACATTCTGGATTTAAAGTACTTTCTGCGAGATACTAGATGACACAGTGGTTAGTTTATGTGACAGCTACAAGATTTTATCATGATGCTACTAATGAGTGACAATTTACAATGTTGCTTTTGCGTTGTTTCTGTTTTATATCTGCACAGTTTTTCTGAATTCATTTGGAAAGGAAAACATGTTTTAGTAGTAACTTTTGTGGTATAGCTACAATGAGACAGCCTTTTCCATAGCACAACAATACGTTACAGCACAGTACTTTCTTCATCACGGCAATAAGCATAGTAAGTAAGATATCTATAATATATATACACAAAGCGTTTCACTTTTGTTTATCAAGAGGTAAGTACATTGACTTCTGCAGGACTTAGCTTTCGAAGGACGATAACTACGACACTTCCACGGAGATTATGTTACAACAAGAGTCACAATTTAGCATCGCAGAACACGTATTTGAGTTATTAATTTTGTACTTAAAATATTTATTTTTAAAGATTTTTGAATTACAATGATACAACGGTTTTCTGTGATACATTTCATTCCATTGCTGTAATCTGTAACACCTGAGGGTATAATTACATTAATGCTCGGGGGGGTACCTGCTTACTTTGTGTACCATGTGTTTGGCAAGCACAAGGAGCCTTAGCTAATATGGTATTTGCTTATACAACTTTACACATCGGTACCATATTTCTCTAACACATAATTACACAGCTATCTGATCATTTAACTGAGAGAGACAAACATTTTTCTACTACATCAGTGACAGATGTTTACGCAATTACACAGTTTGATAACTTCACACTTATGAAATTGTATTTTGTCTGTACTTGTGAACTGTTCATATTTTTTCGGAACCATTGTGATACTACGAGAGCTTTGAATGATGTATTTGGTAAGGGATCATGATTTTTGAAGTACGTTTGAGGTAGATAACTCTATTGAAGGTCTTGAAATTATTGAAAGCAGCTGTGACGATTCTAAGATGTGATTGATCTGTTATGATGTTATTATTACGATGACGATGTGTATTATGCTGTTGAGGTATGTTAATGACCAATAAGCTGAAAAACGTACTTTAAGAGTCGTGAAATTTGTGTAAATGTGTGAACGTATCACAATGCAGGTGAAAATTTTTTGCACACTGTTATAATCATAGGATTTTGTTTCTACACATTTGCAACGCAAATTCTTGACCTGTGAAATTTTTTATATAAGACTGTCAATGTAGTACAAACTGGTGTCATAAATATTTCGGTAAGAAAGTTAAGTGCCCTTCACGTAATGCGTCGTGGGCACCCAGCTGCGTGACAGTTGCCTGGAAAAAAGTCATTAGTGTGTGCCTTTCAGAGGCACAGGTGGAGAAAAAAGGAGGCCATTATCCTTGCTATTGAGATTTCTGTGTAGAAAGCATTGCAAATATGACACGTTCAAACTTGAAAACATATGATTACACTGTGGAGCTTTTAATTTATGATATTTACTAAAATACCTAATGAAATGATGAGAAACATTTTACATCTATTGTCTTTGTAGTTGAGAGTTTGCTCATTTTGTTTAATATCTAGTTTCTAGCTGCACTGCAGCATTGGTTAAAATAAAATTTTATAGTTGTACTAACATACATATTTTATGCCTATAGATCCAGTAAACAATAACTTTATGATCTACTTCAAAAAAATGAGGGAGCACAAAAAGACATTTCCCTTCACAGGAACTGCATACATAATTTTCTTTTCAAGTACTTGGTAATTTATTTTGTAGAATAAGTTGTGGTGCACCTCTTTAATTACATAGACATTAAGATGTGAACAGACATTTCCCTTACAGGCATTGTTGTCTTTAGTGTAATATTTTTTCTGCTTGAGCTATGTCATATTTAGGTATAAGTTACTGCATTTGCTGCTGTTGTTTGCCGGGCATAGTGCTACTGAATTTCACTTTGTATTACTCTGTTAAGCCAGTTTTACTACTGATTTATTTTTCTTGTTTGCTGCACATTGCCTTATATTAGTTGTAATATTGCAATTGCTTTGCTAATTTATATTTGTTTGCTGCTCGCTTTGACAATTTCCGTTTTTTTTCATTGCTGTTTGTATTAATTGTTTTGTGCTGCTGCATTGCCTCATCCCTTAGTTTAGCATCTGAGCTCAGTAGATTTAAGTTAACTTAAGAGGGGGTACACTATATAAGAGAATGAGTTATGATGAATTGGAAGAAATGCATTGAGAAGCTATATGAAAATGGTTTGGCCAAAAAAGTAGTGTACAGTGGAGAAAAACTATTTTTGAAAGAGGATGTGAACAGAGTACAGAAAGCATGCTTGGATAGGATTTTTTTTTTTTTTGTGGAAACAAATGTTGAAATAAGAGGAAGGATCTACAGAATGAAGTTTTTGGTTAGACTGCAGTACCAAATGTCACACTGGAAACAAACCCTGTCCTGTATTTTTGTGTTATTACACTGTGTGAATTTGTGTTTTTCCTGTCTTTATGTGTTTATCTAATAAGAGTTATGTTGTAGAATTTGTCTGATAATATGTTATTTACTTTGTGAAGATGTTTATACTTTATTTATTCTGTTTTGTTTCAATGCTCATATGGGAAATTAATGTTTCGAAAACTATTCTCATTATTTTATATATTTACTTATGTCATAATTCCTGTAAGACTGATGTATATGTTTATTTCTATTCTTTTGTAAAGCCTGTATTACTACAAATGTTATCTGTATTATTATGTTTTAATGATGTTTACTGTATCTTTGTAATTATATTCTCATGTTATAAAATTGCAATGGACACCAGTTCAGCGAAATAAGTAACTATTAAGCATTCATTTCATTGCACACGTTTCTGTTGGTCATAGTATATGCACAATATGTGAGAGGTTGGGACTGTTAGTGTTTGGACGTGTGTTAATAATTCAGCAAGGGACTGATTAACAGCATTGCTGGTTCTAAGGATAATTCCAAAAACTTTGTGCGTGCACAAGTGGTGGTTTATGGACTTGCTATATTGTCTGCAAGACTCTTCCATGATGATTGTGTACCTGCACAGTTGCAACAGATGGCTGATGGCTGTCTCTACAAGAACTGCAGTGGGTCTGCACCTCTGGTGGCCCACCAATACCATAATCTCTACCAGGACTACAGTGGGTCTACTCTGTGACGACTTACCTACCAATATTCTTTAAAACTTCGACTGACTCTGCTGTGGGTTTGCTCTGTTGTGGCCCATTACCTGTCTGCATGTCAAGAGTCAGCACTGTCTTTCCGTTGGAAGGACAACACTACTTCTTCAAGACTGCATGTAAATCCACTGCTCCATGTGCATTTTCTTTTACTGCTCAGACATTGAGAAAAACAGTGCTATTTTACTGTGATGAATGATCAAGACTGTCTTTATGGACTGCGAGAAAATTAGCTTTTGACCAACATTGTATCAATAAGTGTGTGCATATGATTTCTTTGTTATAGAAACTGTGAAAAATTTCTTATTAAATATGTATTGGCCAGTGCCCAAAACAATTTGTAAAATTTTTTGTGGGGATCATGGGGGCTATGTAAGTAGGCGGTTTAGATTTAGGCTGTTTAAGTTTTCTTATTGGTAACGCCATGTAGCGCTCTATATGAAAATCACTGGCTGTGCTGTTTGCAGTCTGTAGCTAGTTTGCATTGTTGTCTGCCATTGTGGTGTTGGGCAGCTGGATGTGAACAGCGTGTAGCGTTGCACAGTTGGAGGTGAGATGGGAGTGAGATGGGGAGAGCGGATGATCTGGACAGAGACAGTAAATTTGTAATATTGGATATCATGGACTGATATATATATATATATATATATATATATATATATATATATAAATAATCACTTTTGAACACTATTAAGGTAAATACATTGTTTGTTCTCTATCAAAATCTTTCATTTGCTAACTACGCCTATCAGTAGTTAGTGCCTTCAGTAGTTTGAATCTTTTATTTAGCTGGCAGCATTGGCGCTCGATGTATTGCAGTAGTTTGAGTAACGATGATTTTTGTGAGGTAAGTGATTTGTGAAAGGTATAGGTTATTGTTAGTCAGGGCCATTCTTTTATAGGGATTATTAAAAGTCAGATTGCGTTGCGCTAAAAATATTGTGTGTCAGTTTAAGCAGAGTCATGTATAATTGTTCTAAGGGGACGTTTTAACTTCATCTACTTCTTCAATCCTGATGTTAAGTTTCTCGCTGTTCTCATTTATACTACTTCTCATTACCTTCGTGTTTCTTCGATTTACTCTCAATCCATAATGTGCACTCAGACTGTTCATTCCGTTCAGTAGATCATGTGATGCTTCTTCGTCTTCACTCAGAACAGCTGTGTCATCAGAAAATCGTATCATTGATATCCTTTCATCTTGAATTTTAATTCCACTCCTGAACTTTTCTTTTATTTCCATCATTGCTTCCTCAATGTGCAGATTGAACAGTAAGGGCGAAAGGCTACATCCTTATCTTACACCCTTTTTTAATACCAGCATTTCGTTCTTGGTCGTCCACTCTTATTATCCCCTCTTGGCTATTGTGCATATTGTGTATGACCCGTCTCTCCCTATAGCTTACGTCAACTTTTTTCCGAATTTCGAACACCTTGCACCATTTTACACTGTCGAAGGCATTTTCGAGATCGACAAATCCTATGAACGTGTCTTGATTTTTCTTTAGTCTTGCTTCCATTATTAACCGTAACGTCAGAACTGCCTACATACTGTTTATGACAGTCATTACAGTTAATGTCGTACATAATTTCTTCATTGGCAGATTTTTGTAATATTTTTTGTAAGGAGTGCCATCTATCAGGGCAAATCCTGCGGCCTTACCTCTAGTTTTGCGTTTTATTTTGTTTGTCGGAGGAACAGGAACAATATCGTAACTCGTAAGGGCTACCACCGACAAGGGATCCGTTTGAGCGAGATTAATTAATCAAAGGGGCTGAAACTTCAGATGGTCCAAGCATTGGACTATCTGAAGTGCGAGGGAGCTCTTCAGAAGTTCGTTCACAAAGTTTTATCGCGGACTGCCTTGGTCACGTATGTTTCCTTTCATTTCTCACTCTTTCTCTATGGGATTTCTTTTGGCTCTGTTCTCTGGATTCTAAAACGAAAACGGCACCTCATAGTTGTATTGACAAAATGCTCGTAAATCTGGCGATGGTCCAAATTTAGACCACTCGTAACAGCCTGAATTGCTATTACGTAATTTTTAGGTTGATTGTAAAACAACGAAAACAGTAGCTATCAATACAAAAGATTTCTAAAAGCTAAAATTACTCATAACACGACGTATTAAACAGAAGACTATTCGTATTCGAAAATGTGTGAATAAATAAAAATGTGTGTCTGCAAAACTTTGAGGAAGGTTGACATGGAGTTTAAGTTGACTACAACGGCATGCGAGAATGAACAGTTGAGGCAGTTATTCATCCGACGTAGCTTGAAGCGCTGTTTTACTCTATTGCCGCAGGGCTGTAGCGCCTCCGGGTACCAAATATCGAGCTTGCGCAAATATAGACGGTAGCCGAAATTTAGACCACTTCGTCTGCCACGTAAACTCACTTCTACACTATGCCCAGTCGTTGTTGTTGCTGCAGAGGCGTACACACAAATCACCTACACATTTAATATATATGAACCATTTCAATAAATGTTTTACGTTATTTTGGAATAACACGGAAAATACACATCTGGATTGCTGTGTAGGTCTTTGACCCCAGTACGCTCGAATGCAGGACCAAAAACTTACCGCTGTCCCCTCTCCGTTCTGCTCCCAAAGCATTCTCATCCTACAGGATACGGTGTTACTGTATCCATTAAGTAATGTTTGTTGTCTTTCACAGATCCAACATTATTGTTGTTCTTTTTCATTATTTTTGATTCAGTTTTCTGGAATTCGAAAGGAAAGAAGTTTAAGATTTAACTTTCCATCAAAAACGAGTTTATGAGGATGGCGATAAATTACAGAATGGGCAAAAACGGTCCTGCAAATCGCAAATGGGCCGTTCATAAAAATGATCCATCTTTCATCTAAAGTGTTACAGAGAAACCACCGATAACGTAAATTAAATACGAAATTTCTTTAGTTTTGCCACTTCAGCACAGCCAGTGGTTACGAAAACCATATTATGAATTTTCTAGCTATGGGGTTCCCGTGTATGTGTATTGTGTATTAACCCGGGTACCTAGAAACGACGGAAAGGTTTCGTTCCACCGTGACCCTCAGTGGTTCACAACAGGCCACTGCAGTCCACCCAACCCACCACCGCCCCACACCGAATCCAGGGTTATTGTGCTGTTCGGTCCTCAGTGGAGCCCCTGGAAACTTCTCGTACTAGACGAGTGTAACCCCAAATGTTTGCGTGGTAGAGTACTTATGTTGTACATGTACGTGGAGGCAGTCTTTGCAGAGCAGTCGCCGACATAGTGTAACTGATGTGGAATAATGGGAACCAGCTCGCGTACGCCGGGGTAGATGGAAAACCGCCTAAAATGCCATCCACAGGTTGGCCCTCACACCGAACCTTGACACTAAACCGCCGGGTGGGTTCCCGCTCGTGAAGCAGCGCGTTAGACCGCGCTGCTAGCCGGGCGGGGGTTACAGTACTGCAACTACAGGTTACCTCCTAGTAAGTAAATCTCTCGATTGTTCTTACTCTTTTGAGTGCATCGCTACAAAATGATCGCGTTCGACCAAAGCAATAATGTTTGACAATGCTGGGTGTACCCTCATATTGAGAGAGGAGGGAACACGCAATGCACCTGGGAACATGGTCGAACATAATCTTTTCAGTGGTCCTGGTGTTGTGGTGTCGATAGGCATAAAGCTGCACGGGCCAACTGACCCCCAAAACTTTGCACACTATACTCTCAACAGTCAAAGTTATTGTGGTACTGTACCCCCTCCCCAGGTTCGTCTTTTCAGGGGTTCGTTCGGGCGTGATTTCATTTTTATGTATGACAGTGCGTGATATCAAGTGGGAGAACTCTTGGAACGAGAGCATGTTGGACAAATTGACTGTCCTGTCCGTTTCCCTACCCTTATATCCCATCGACCACCTTCCGGTGCGTTGGGAATACGTATTACAGCACGTCCATAAGCAGCAACGATCCTCCATAAGTCGTCAACCGCGATGGTGCAGTAATGGAACGCCCTCGCACAGCAAATCTCTACCAACCTTGCGGCCAGCCTGGGACCAAGTACTGGATGCATTACTGTCCGTGGTGATCACCCACGTTATTAAGTACCATGTGTCGACGGTTTTAATATCTAGAGAACTATTATGAATTGTTGTGACTCCATGAGATTATTGTCTTCTAGTAAGTGTGTCACATCTGTTCGCCTCAATGCGTATTTCTTTCAGTAATTTACTGTACTGTACTGTACAGTACAATACTGTAGGAGTTCTTTCTATGTTCGTTCCAAGTGTCATCGAGCTATGACACTTGGGTGTGACGTATCCTGTTTGTTACGCATTCACTACAGAGAATATGCAACACGTTATTGTAGCGCTCTCTCAGAAGAAGAGGAAAGCGGTCTAGAATTCATACAACAAAGCATTCCAGAAGATCCTGTCATATCGAAGTACTCTTAGTTATGTAAAACCCATGACTGGTACATAATCGAATAGGTATCGCTTTCCTGGTGTTCTACAAATTATTATTTGTTTGACGACGAATCGGCTTTTGGTTTCTTAGGTCATCCTCCGGTTGCACTTTTCACCTCTCTCTGTGTGTGTGTGTGTGTGTGTTTCTGTGTCAGAAAACAGAGAGGGAGAGAGAGAGAGAGAGAGAGAGAGAGAGAGAGAGAGAGAGAGAGAGAGAGCGAGCGAGAGATAGAGAACAATGATGCATAAATCATTATTGATCCACTCGTATACCCGCCAATCAAGTGGTCATAAACACCACTTTATCTTACACACAGCTTTACATAGCTATATAAATTCTCAAACGAATTCTCGATATTCATGAATTGCTTTCCAATCACACAAATATTAATAAAGTGGACTCAATTATCCTGAAAGTATCATCGGTTCAATCTCTGTCCAGCAACCGTACCACAAATCACATGAGCTTGTTATTCAGAATAATTTCAAATGAGTCGTAGAAGTAATTCAATGAAACTATGTCTCTTTTTTCTGTGTATTAGTAGCTAAACTAATCGTAAGTGCTTTCCTGTATCTTTACCACTAGCATCAGAATAAGAGGGCACTTTTTATTCTTTTTGTCAGCTAAAAGTATTTGGATTACTGTTATTGTAAATGAAATCGGTGGCCTAGCGATAGGTATTCCGTGTGCTCTGACAGTTGCGAAAATTCCTTCTCACAGCACAAATACGGTATCAAAACTGATCTCTGATTAATGCACCAGTTCGATGAGAGAGAATGGGTGGAGAGTAAGAGAGGATGAAAAATGGATTGCCAGTCGTCCATAGAGTTACCTCCGCCGGGAAGCCGAAGGAGAAACTCCGAATCCAGTCCAGCAAGATTACCGCGCGTTAAGATTATTGGGTTTGCTCGGCTCTCATTGGATTCGCCTTTGCCACGAGAAATTCACTTTTGCAACTCCTTCAATTAACACTGATCTTATTTCTGATTACTTTACTCCTCTAGGTGGAGGCAAGCGCCTGGAAAGCTATTGGAACTTTAAGAGCACCATGAACTCACAGAGCGCGCGATACAGTCTATCTCATGTGGAAAGGGATAATCTGTTACTGCATTTAACGTTTGTGCTAGAATGGTCCATTACCTTTGTTTGTAAATAGTTCAGAAACATTGTAGGAGCACAGATAAATTTAGAATTTGCGGTGTAGGGAAGGAGTCTCTTTCCTTCTGAATCATAACAAACAGGTGTCGCAACTATTCAAACTAATTCTATAAAACATTTATTTTAACTGTTCAGCTGCAAGTAGTCACACATGATAACCAGTTTAGGTCAATATACAGGAAGTTTATGTGATACAATAGCGGAAAAGTTTTCGAAAATCAGCTTAAGTATAGGCTTTCATAAGAGTGAAACACTTCGTTGTAAGCTGAAACATGATATAAATTAAGTTGTAAGGGTGTATAAGATTAAGTGCAATGACTGTCATAACAATATGGGGTGAGACTAGAAGAACTTTTGAGAATCGATTTAAGGAACGTACTGCACTGCGAAACGATAACATAGCATTTGGAGACAATCTACAGAAACAAAGCACTCGTAAGACCAATGCATACACATTCTGAAATTGTGTGGACGCTTCCGAAAGGACGTTCTTTTAATGTCGCCAAGTAACTTGAAATATTTGGGCATTACCTGAAAAACCAGATACATTACTCAGTAGCGAGTGTGATTTCAGGAATGCGGTAAACACTGAGATGACAAAAGTCACGAGACACCTCCTAATAGCGTGTGGGACCTTCTTTTGCTGTCGCAGTGAAGAAACGCAACGTGGCATTGACTCAACATGTCGTTGCAAGTCCCCCTGCAGAAATAATGAGCTATGCTGCCTCTACAGCCGTCCATAATTGCGAAACAGTTATCGGTGGATGATTTTAAGCACAAACTGACCCGAGTCATATGGGACGATCTGGGCGTCCAAACCATTCGCTCGAATTGTCCAAAATGTTCTTCAGACCAGTTACGAAAAACTGTGACCGTCTGACATGTCGCACCGTCACCCATAAAAATTCCATCATTGTTTGGGGATACTACGTCCATGAATGGCAGCAAATGATCTACAGGTAGGCGAACATCCAGAGGACCCAGTCCATTTCATGGAAAAACAGCTCACGCCATAACTGAGCAATCACCAGCTTGGACAGTGTGCTGTTAACAACTGCGGTCCATGGATTCGTGGGGTCTGCGTCACGCTCTAAATTTGCCATCAGCTCTTACCAACTGAAATCTGGATTGATCTGACCGCGAAATAGTTTTCCAGTCCTTTAGTATTCAACCCATTTGGTCTAGAGGCCAGAAGAGGCACTGCAGGTAATGTCATGCTATTAGCAAAGGCACTAGCGTCGGTCGCCTGTTGCCGTAGCCCATTAACGCCACATTTCGCCACACTGTTCTAACAGATACCTTCGTTGTACGTACAACATTGATTTGTGCGGCCTAGTAGCTATTATTTTGACTTTGTGTGCCTCTTTGTTCGCGCACTCGACACTATTTTGTGTCTCGCCGCCTCGAATTTTCGTCGTTTCATTCTGTACGTTAAGGATATTTTTACATTTTCATTGTCATTTGGTATACAAGTTAAACCTGTCACGCCCGAAGTATGGCACATGACATATAATTCAAATTCTCTCGTCGAGGAGATGCTTAGGGAAGTTGGTAAAATGGACTGTTACCTTATATATTGTCCATGGAAGGTGGTAAAAATGGACTGCCACCTTATAAATGTAATAAAGATGTGATGTAAGTTAGATGTCCCAAGCAGAAGTGTAAGTTTCATTTCATTAACTAAATTATGCACAGGTTTATAAATTTTACTATATTTGCTAATGATCATACGAAATGTGTCATACTTGTTACCTAAAACACTAGTATCAAATAATGTTGCAGATATGGGTTCGTATAGATTTAGTATTGTACACATCCTCGACAACTGTAGTTGTACATATCGAAATAATCAGCAACCACTAATACAAAAGGAATTTAATCTTAAATGGGATACGTATGATCTTCCGAAAAAGGGCACAAAGTGCCCGAAACCAGTTAAAAAACTAAAATTCTTTCATGTGACTCGTTGCTGATTATATCGATGTACAAATAGTTTTGTCGGTATTCTAACAGTTTGTATTAAATATTGGTGTTGGAGGAATGGTTACTCAAGATTGTTTCAGCAACACAGATCTGATATCGAATATCCTTGTGAACACCGGGTCTCCCCATACCCCCCCCCCCCCCCCATTCGTCCCATACTTCCTCAGGCTACCTCCCCCACTACTCCCCTCTTGGCATCCCTACCCTTATATCCTATTTTTATTTTCTGTTAGTTCCAATCTCCCTCCTCAACTTACTTCCCCGTTCTCCTCCATTCCAACTCCCGCCCCCCCCCCCTTTCTTCTACTACACCACCTCTCCTTACTGCATCGCTATTTTTGAGAACTTTTTATGCTGTAAGAACCTTTAAAGCTTTTATAGAAGCTTTTGTAATGTGTAACTATGTCTACAACTAGTTACTTACTTAGTGGATCATATATTAGACAGCTAACGGTCTCACAAGGTTGAACATCCATGATAGCTGGTGTTTATATCATCATAATGCATTTTACGATGTTTATATGCGAGCTTTGCGGTTGGATCTCCGCGTTACACGCTTTAAAAACTGTCTTGTAGTATTTATTCCAAATATAATGTAATCATTTTATTAAATAAATGAATCCATCCCCTTGTTCCTTTACATATCCTAGATTACATAGTGCTCATTACGAAGTCTCTGTGATGATCTTTGATGACTGTTTCACTTAAACTCACATTAAGAAACCTCTGTCGGGCGTGTCTTCGCTCACATATCTCATTCGTGGCTGTGTGTGGCAGCGATTGTTTTTACCTTGTGGTTCTGTCACGAAGTTCCAAATTCAACCTATGAACTCATTCTACGGACGACACTACATTCCTCCCCCTTAAACATCCCCACCATCGTCGTCGTGCGTTGTTGGTCACGTGACGATGGCGGGGGGGGGGGGAGGGGGGCGGGGGGTGATGCCTGAAGGCAGATGTTAATCAGGAGACAATGGCAGCACACTGTCCGCAACCACCTTTAGTGTTACCAAGCACATCAGCCGAAAAATTGGCCGCGGTGATCCCGCATCCAGGGATGCACCGCGGGATGCCCACATCTAGAGAGACACGGATGCTGTGGTTGGGACGGACAGCAGGCGAGAATCCACGACGTCGCGACAGCTGTTCGGAAGCGGCGCCTCCACGGACATCTGCTCCAGCTGCTGGACGAGGAGCGGCGTCGGCGGTCTCCATCCGCATCACTCTGCATGGCACGCACCTCGTTGGACAGCGAGGCGGAGCTGATTGCTGTTGCAAACTTCTGTGGGTGCTGTGTCTGTGGGCAAATTTTCAAAAAACCACTCATATACAAGGCTGCAGTTGATTCTGGTGACACCAGTGCACTGGCTACAGAGGATGCCACAGCGAACGGTGACGACAACCGTATAATAATTCTGCCGGTGACATATGGCTATAGGGGGAAAGAAAAATCTTTAATGCATGCTCCCAAGGGTGAAGGGGAGGGAATTTCTGCAAGAGACTTTTGAACCTTTTCAGAGAAACGTTCAGCTACACCATTAAACTGAGGCTGAAAGGATCAATACATACTGGTGTACGCCATTGACTGTACAAAACTGTAAATTTTGAACCATTGTCTGAGACAAAGACTTTGAGAAGGCCTTAGAGAAAAAGAAATACAAGGAAAACTTTGTACAGTGCTAGCAGTAGTGGTGGATGTCACCAGCACTAGAAACGGAAAGTTACTGTATGCGACTACCAACAACAACCATCCTGTTGTTTTAGAAATAATCCGTGACATAAATGTGTATGTACTGCCACCCTCTCAACAGACATGGCCACTGAAAATAGAGTTGTTGCAGAGTGGATTGACGCTCCCCACAAGCACTACAGTGAATGTCATTTGCTGAATTTCGGTGTCCGTATCTTACCAAATACAATGACGTCAGGCGATTTGTTTTTTGAAAACTGTGCCCCAGTGACACTGGTGCAACGATGACAAAACTTCCCCCTGAAGGGAGTGAGGAATTACAATTCGTGCATCGTTATTCTCTGTCTGTAACAGCAGAACACTTGACTGCACAGATAGCCTGTGATGATGAAAAAGGTAGACACACACTGTGTGGCGTCCCCGCTCTCCAACCGCATGCTGATATTGTTGACGCCGTAGAGCTGCTACTGCCACACCTCTCGCAGTGGAGTTGAGACACGATGCGCGATGACGTAGGTCCCCGTTGGTGAATGGGAGACAGAAATGCGAACTCGTACAATGGTTGTTTCTTCTCATTTAAGATTGAAAGATTCATTGCCCGTATATGCAGTAGTTGTCAAATCTTATCTCATCCGCATCGTACACACCACCAACTGCAAGGAAACATTGTAATTATCAGTCTTCTCGTACGTTGTTGGCTCGTTGTTATGGAGTTGTTGAACCTGTATGAAGCGAGATCCACAGATACTCTTTGATCACGTCTAAGTGAACCTACGCCGTAATGTTAAAAAAAGTGTTCAAAAGTTCTCTTTTTAATTAATGAAGTAGGTATTTTGATATTCAGATTAAATTGTCCCTACTGAACAGTCGTTGGTTAACCATCATTGATTAAATCACTTGATAATGTAGTCTACGCTTGATATTTCACTTGGAACGAACAGTTTATTGTTCCTTGTCCACTTTACACTTTATAACTTTCGCACCACACGCACACGCAATTGGTTGGTAAAGTCAGTTCTATTAAAATTAAGTTTCTTGACGAATACGACAACTTGACTCTTCAGCGTAATTGTATTATCTTCGTGAAGTCGTGTAATTGTGTCCTACTCGAGACTAATTGAGTGTAGTCCTTTGATATACTATCCACTCTTCTTTTAGTTCCAACTATTTGAAAGTCAAGTCCAATATTCACTAGTTTCGTCAATAAAGTTCAATTAACCCGTTATGCACGGATAAAGGGGTCTATTAGTTCCTGTCTCTGCTTAGAAAATCAGTTTCCGAAGTTCGTGAATCACGTTACGCAAGAAAAACTTCTGAACGCAAAACCATCTCGTCGCGTTCCGTACTCTCAATAACTAAGACAAGAATTGTTCTCGCACGTCTTTACAGGCTGAGAGCCAGCAAGCGACTTGTTCTGTGAAAGAGTACCGTAGGCGCATTGAATTTCTTCGTTGCGCTTACAACTCTCTTCCGCATAAAAGTTCTCTCTCACTAACATCACCTTGGACTTAGCTTTCAAGATATTAGTTGCAATTATCACTTGGATATTTGTCCATTAATTAAATCTGAGGTTTCTTCCTCCTCTTTTCATAACAAAAACTCTCAGTGATGTATAATGTTGTTGTTATCAAAACTTCTTGGTGTTAGCTTATAGGTAAAGATGTCGTATTTTCCAAGATAATTCTTCCCTACTTCATATTATGGTATTCTGTCTTAATTGGCTTTAAGGGGGTCTTTGGGGTATTATAAAACCATTGGGTGGGGAATTTCTTTCAAACTACAAGTCACCAAGGAGCGCCTACTGCAAAACTATCTGAAGAGCTGGGTCAAAAGTAGTTGCTGCAGCATCGCGCTGGTAGTCAACCGAAAAATTTTGAAAGATGGGCTATAAATTTGATAACATGATTAATAAGACAAATGAAACGCTGTGTCGGTACCTACCGGTAACCGAGGAAGAAAGACAGCGGTCGAATGTTGTGCAGTGGGCCTGTATAATCACTCAAATTGATATTTAGGCAATAACAGAGTCCAACGCCGCAATTTTTGCACTGCAGGAACAGGCGTGCCAGGATTTAACAGAGTCATCAAAGGCAGATGACCTGTAAGCACACAGAACTTTTGCCCGTACAAGTATTAGTGGAACTTGTTAATACCATAGAAAATGGCTAACGCCTCTTTTTCAAGTTGACTGCAACTGCACTGCGCTTTGTTGAGAGCTTTACAAACAAAAGCAATGGGCCTGTCAGAAGAAACATATCAATGGAACAGCACAGCTCCAGTCGCTTACGAAGATGCATCCTCAACTATCTCTACAGGCTTAGCTAAATCACCAAATCAGACGACAGCTTCACATTGCATCCTTTAACTGTTGAAATGCGTAATGACATTCTTGGGACCACACAAAGGGAACATCTTTCTGCCACAGCCGATTGAGCCGAGCAAAAATTTTCTCATAATCAGCAATAAATATGCTAATTTCCCTGTTACGGCCGGGGTGGCCGAGCGGTTCTGGGCGCTACAGTCTGGATCCGCGCGACCGCTACGGTCGCAGTTTCGAACCCTGCCTCGGGCATGGATGTGTGTGATGTCCTTAGGATAGTTACGTTTAAGTTGTTCTAAGTTCTAGGGGACTGATGACCTCAGCAGATAAGTCCAATAGTGCTCAGAGCCATTTGAACCATTCTGTAGGCAGCAGTGATTGAGGCAACACACTTGTGGAGCAGGAGAAGCTTTGCCTGCAAATTTGCACAAAAATACCTCTTATGAAGAATGCAAATGGCTTACGGCATACCTGGCAGTTGTTGGGCTGGTGCATGTAAAATTGAACGACGCTAAGAAAAGAAATTGAGCCAATACAGCAAGATATTTGCAGGCCGTACTGTGGGTAGCGCAGGCGCTGTAATTGTTCCCCACACCCAAGCCTACAGCCACCAGATAAGATATTTTTGTATTATACTTTTGTACAGCGTTAAACATTAATTTATACTGTGTTTCATTAGTGAATAATCATTCTTGAACTTTAAAGAAACTGGTTCACCCAGTTATTTTGTCCTTCCTGGTGTTTGATTAATCCGAGTATCCTGTTTTACAGACTTAAGAAGTGCCATGTTAATATAACGAGGCGCCGTTTAAATTGTTTTTGTGTAAATAATGAGATATGTGTGTGAGGGACTAAATCCTGTAGAAATTAAATTACGTTTCAGTAGTGGAAGAGTGTAAACTGAATAAAGTTAATTTAAATTTAATGTTTCATCATAAAGTTAAAGAGTTCATTAATATTTTCATCTTGAGCAATAGTTAAAGAAAAGTTGTCTGAGTTGTTTCATTGAAAGGCGTAATGAAAATTGTAGTTAGAGTAATAACACGTCCATGCTTTAGTATTTTACAGAGAAATAAAATCAGACTATGCTTGGAAGGAAAAGTTTTCTTAACTATTGCAAAATGTTATAGTAATGGTTGCTTACGTAAAATTCATTCAGAGTGAAGCAAAGTTATAGAATCTGTTAAATGACGGTACAGAGTTAGTTCAAAGAGTAATAGCTTTTAAAAGTATATTCCAGGAGGAAAGAGGTTTTTTAGAAGTGAAATTTTCAGTATAAAATGTATCTGCTTTAGTATCTAAGTATTTTGGTATTTAAGTTTGTTGGTTGTAGAAGGTGCTGTTCTAAAGGACCCCTGGCCTAATTTTTTTGCTTCCTAGAAGTTATCTACTGGTCTTTTTCCCTTTAGAAACGTAATGTATAAGGGTGCACCAACACTGTTTACGTGGAGTAATATTTATTTGAAGAAGCAACTTAAATAGTAGCTATAAAGTAGGCAAAAGTCATACTTCAGCTTTTCCAATACTTCACTCTTTCATTGACTGGGAACGCTGGCGATCCTTAGGACATATTTTAAACCACTAAATTAACTTGGAACTGAGTTGTCCTATCTTCAATAAAATAATATTCATCTTCCGGGTGAGATCTTAGGAAAAGAATTGAAAAGCCTGATTTACCTATCCATTAGACACAACACACGGTCAAATCCTGTGAAAAAGGGGAACTCTATTGATCTGCTTTTCTTATTGACAGGACTATCCCCCAATAGTGCACTTTATTTGGAAACTAAACTAAATTTAGTAAGAGGGCTATGCGTGGCAACATAGAGACACGGCTTTCTGTTATTTAGGTAAGGGCATACTAAATTACAATGGTAGTAGTAGGATTGTAAGTCAAAAGAATCACCTGAAACTTTCTAGTTTCTCTTAAAACAAATACGCCACAGCTGCTAGAGGACAACTTACGATACTCCCACTGTAGGACATCACGATTGACTAAACAAAGTCTAAAGCTAACTTACACGGAATTTCGCAATATTTAGATTGCGGCCTTAGTACAAAGCAGTGTATAACAAATCAGTTTAAGTTAAGTACATAGTTAACAAAGTCCTTTTTTATTATTTATCCACTATTACATCGTGAAAAATATCGAAAAACCATTGACGACAGCTCGTTACCACCTCATTTATCAAATGATTCATATCCTCCTGATAGCTCATGTAAATGTCAATTTCCACCAAAAATCTAGGATCGTGCCTTTACTACCAAAATGCAGGACAGACAAGTCATCGTTAATGCTTCTTAAGCAATGCTTGAATTCTTCCAATTGTCCCCTAATACAGTACCATTACTAATATATCCACAGTCACGAAACCTGACTTGGTAATCCCTCCCTACTGCTCCCAACTTCCGAACCTTGCCTATTGAATGCAAATGTCACACGACGTTGAAATTGTTGTACTTCATGCTGTATATCTGTTGCAGACACTTCCTGACAATCTGCCGAAAAGCACTAGCCTTCCATAGAATGCAAAGGTTCAGAGCTGTCTCTGCTGCCTTCACCTTTGCTTTAAACCCAAAGCGAACAATATGTCTCAAATGCTAGAACTTTTTCCCTTTACAACTACATATTTTCACACTCAAACATAAGTTTCAGGCTCGAAAAATCGAAATCGTTATAAAGAAGAAAATGATCCTTGATAAATACACCCGTAGCGCAGCTCCATGTTCACCTGGTAGGAGTTGTCTGAGGTTGGCAGCGGGTGGCGTATGGCCAATAGCTGCTGTGGGACGAGGACACTCTCGAGCGTAAACTGTTCTGGTCTTGTACAGCGAGGAGCTGTTTGGTGGAAGTAGTTGTAAAACTTTTGACTAGGTTGATTGGGAAATGAAACTAAATATATTTGAGGTTCCATCAGACTGGTAAGCATATACCCGATATGTGATTTAAAAAAACTATTGAATAGAATGGACGCGAAAGCTCCATTTTATGTTTAGAGAGCACAAATCTTACTAATTTTCTTTGTTATCAAGCCTCCTACCTCCCATTCAGCCCGTCCTAACGCTTCCAATATTCTTCCTTGTCGGCCTGGCATGTGTACCTTTAACCTTCTTCTCTGGAACCGTAAACTGATAGGTTAAATTTTTCAGTCTTGAAATAGAAAATAAATACATCACTACATAAATCTTATTTTCTTAACAAAGAATCCAGTATCCTTAAGGCAAAATAAATCAAACACTTGTTGACAAAGTTTCGTTTTTTTTCGGTCTTTCCAGTGTCCTGTGTTGTGGCTTCTGTCGAAATTAGAGTTCTCCAGATTTGCCAGCAACTCCAGTATTTTAGACAAATTAATTATAATGATGCACACTTTGTAGTGACTGCCGTAACTGAAGTGTGCCATTCAAAAATTACCTCTTCCTTGCCGTAGGGCGTAAAATAACGAAAACTGAACCAAAACCTTCTATTTCAGACTCTTTTTTAAGATAATGGTGCTCTTCCATGATATATCGTATATACCAAAATATACTCACACTTTTGGTCGTAGTCACAAAATATGCGAACAAGCTGTTTGCAAAGGCAATTGCCACATGAGTAACTTTGCCACCACGCTGTCGAAATTTTATGACACTTGCGTTAGCAGTTATTAAATTCTCATATTCTCCTACACACGGAAGCTCCAAAACAAGCAGATCTGAAGAAACTTTGCAGAATACCGACAAAGTCACTTTCAATAACATTATGTTCTTCATAGCTCCGTTCATAAAATTCAAAGTCAGATAGACTGTCTTCGCAACGCGCCGATTTCACTCGGTATATCATTTCTTTTCATGGAAAAGATGTGACATCCCTAACCATAAATTTGGCGCTGAACTAATATGCGAATCCAGATTTCCTCTTTCGTGGTATCTAACCCACACGGAAAGATGCTGTTCGATCATTTCGTTGTTCTCTCACAGACTGCAAACTTCTCTCGGTCTCCAGGAACGGCACGTATCTGGGGTCAGATCCTGGTCAAGCACAAAAATAGTCATGGTTTCATTTCAAGTCCAAGCATAAGCACACAGAAAAACTTGAGCAAAATAACTTCAATTTTTAATGTTTCAACATGTGTTGTCAACAATAACGGTAAGTGCTGTTATATCTAGCCAAATAAGCACACGTCTCACTGCTGGTGGGCAAACAGTTCGTGGGTAGAAACCAACCTCGGTAGATGGCGGGTTCCATTGTCGTTCAGACAAAAAATTGTATCCCTCATTTCAAATTCAGACATCTCGCTGCTGGTGAAAAAATTCGATAGCTACCACTTCATTTTACGTAGTTAACAATCTGATTACGTGTTGGGTTCGAGTCCCCATCACAAAACTTTACATCACGGCACTTCGTTTCAAGCAGGTGCCAACTTCGTTAATTGAAATTGTATGAAACGTTTCTCATGAGTAGTTAACAGTGAGATAAGGGTGTCGACAGAGTTCCAGCCACAGCACAAAATTTTCAAGTTTTGGTTTGCTACCTGGTACTGGTGAAATCTTCGAGAATTCATGACGCTTTGTAACTAGTGACCAATGACCGACGTTGCTGTTGTATAGTCTCCGTCAGGCACGAAAGCATTACTTGATTACATTGAGTATAGGTGCTTGGTTTCAGTCCAGATTCAGAACAAAAAAATTCATCATGCCGTTGAAAGTTAAAAAATGTGGTCAAACAACTGCTCAGTCGTGAGTACAAAGAAATTACTGGCGATAAGACGTTAATTTTGAGGTTTCCGTAGAGCGCGTGCCGCTGTTAATCGCGTTGCTTTAAACTGATTAATTCAACATCCAGTTTATGACCGATCTGTAGCGTCAGGAACGACGTTTCAAAGGGCCGGGAAAATCTTGTAAAAAGCAAAAATAATTCGAACTGTCATAGAACTTTAGGAGTCCAGATATTGTCTCAAAGTCTCTTCTTCAAGATAATATTTCATTTTGTCTACAGATTACTGGAATGACTAATGTGGCTGTGCTTGTTAACTCAAATTCTAATGAGTGTGATAGTATGAGTACGTGGTGTCTGTTCTTTCGAACATAGCCGGAAGAACAGACACCACGCGTTCACATAATTGATATACCTAGCTAGGCAATGGAGCAACCTTCTTCTGTGCGAATTCACAAATGCGTCCGATCTCCTGCGGGAATCTCAGAGTAGCAAAGGGGAATACTGTGATAACGCTGTGTACCGGATGGCGCAGTGGTTAAGGCGCATGGTTAGAAAGCGGGAGATCCTGGTTTCTAATCTTGGTCCGGTACACATTTTCACTCGTTGCCGCTGATTCCGCGTAATGTCCCACTGCAACCGACAGCAGTATTCCCTTCAATTTACGTACAGTGTTGAAGTGATTTTGAAATGTCACTTACTGTAACAAAATTGAGTTTACAATCGTCGAGGACTGCCTCATCTCTAATGACATGTTTCCTAGTACATGAAATATTGTGATGTCGATTTGCATCTGGACTGATTACCTGAAAGAACCATATTCAGCTGCGGATTTAGCTTATGGCAGTCTATTTATACTTGCTCTCTTCTACGTGGAAGAAATTCCAGATATTCATTAGTGGCCATTGCAGTGCCTTTCATCTTTCACAGAAAGAAATCCAAATCCGCTAAACGTTTCGATCAGGGAACTATATTGCTGTACACTGGAGGCTCTCGACAGTAGTCTTAATATATGAAGCTATCGTAAATGTCCTCCCTACGAGACTCGCTTTCTCGTACCAAGTTATCCTTACAGTTGCATCATTTCTCATCCAGGATTCACAAGCTTCATAGAAAGCATCTTTAAGTGATTTCCTAAAGACACGTTCAGAGGCAGAAGGCAGTGTGTCGTATGTGTTGGAGTGCTAACCATATGAATGTTGTGTCTCTGACGACAGTTGATGTCACGCAACACTATGGCTTACACGAGGGTTGACCAGAAAATAATGCATGGCATTTTTTTCTAAGCCTAAAACAATGCCACGAATGCGAAACGTTACGTCTATATTATTTCATATCTCCTGAGTGAGCGCGCCAAGTTTCCGTCACTTCCGACAGATAGCGTAGCTGCAGGACAGTTTCAAAATGGCGTCTGTAGGTGATGTACGTTACAAGCAACGTGCCGTCATTGAATATCTCACGCAGAAAAAGAGACTGTGGGGAATACTCACAAACGCTTGTGCAAAGTCTATGGAGCATCTGCCGTCGATATACAGTTATTCGCTGGGCACTGAGTGGGAGGTCATCAGAAGGCGGTCCGGCGGAGCTACACGATTTGCAGCGGTCGGGGAGGCCATCCTCGACCGTCACACCTGGCATGTTGCAGCGAGCTGACGTTGCCATTTGCGAGGACAGACGCATCACGACTCGGCAGTTCGCGCTGCGTCTGTCAATCAGCAAGGAAGTGTGGATGCAATTATCCACTCTCTTGGATATTCAAAAGTGTGTACAAGATGGGTTCAGAGGTGTATAACTGTGGATCACAAATCGCACAGGAGAAATCCTTGTCTTTATTGGTTGCAATATTCTGAAGCTGAAGGGGAGGTCTTCTTGTCCCGTATTGTGACAGGTGACGGAACCTGGGTTCTCTATTTTCAGCGCGGAGCAAAACGACAGTCGATGGAATGGTGCTATTGCCACTCCCCACTGAAAAAAATTCAAAGCAACTGCTTCAGCTGGTGATGTCATGATCACCTTGTTCTGGGACTGTGAGGTGTGATTCTCATTTATGTGAAAACTCAAGACGCGGTTGTGGCGACTTCGGCACCACAGAAACCAAAGAGTTGTTTTGCTGCAACACGATAACGCTCGGCCCCATACAAAACTGAGGGCTGCTGAATAGATTGCAAAACAGGGTTGGATACTGTTACCCCATCTACCCTACAATCCTGACTAGCCTCTCAGACTTCAACTTGTTTGGGTCATTAAAGGATGCCATTCGCGGAAGACATTTTTTAGGACGAAGAGGAGGTGGTTCACACATTAATGGATTGGCTCCGCCACGAGAACAATGATTGGTACCGACAGGGCATACACGCCCTTGTTACATGCTGGAGGAAGGCCTTAAAACGGGATGGATATTACATGGTAAGATAAGGGTGTGTAGATAAAACACCAATCATTCGTGTGTGTAATTCTCATTATGCTCAGTTGTTGTTTCTGGGCCAACGTCATATGAGAGACTAATATTAATGGAACCATATGTCAACAGTGGGATGTGTAAATTGTATAAGGTGCTTCTTCTGTCTGAAGAGTAGTTGAGTTGTCATCCATCCATTTGTGTGGGCGTTTCCTATTCTCTGTTTAGAAGCAGTAATCAAGACCTTTTCGTACTTACGCTGCAGGGGAAATACGAGAATTGGCGGGAAAAACTCACCCATAAGATTCATACCGAAGATAATGGTCACACGTCTTCCTCATTCGGTTGAATAGTTTACCAACTTGTCTGCCGTGTTTCAATTAGACAACTATGGCATGTTTTTGTACAGTCATGACACTGGTTTCGTTACATTTATAGATTTTCGTAAAGGGAGGATTTATGTTTGTTTATTAGCGTTGTAAGAGTGCCAAGGAAACGAGTGGATTGTACCGTGTTAAAAACAACTGATTTCACGACACTGGTCGATTCTGGAACTCAGTGAGGACGCTTAGTCTACATTTTAATCAATGCATAATAGACGACTTTACCAGCTGACGTTTCCTTTCGACTGGAGTGATCGGTATTGTCAGTAATTTAGAAACTTGGAAAGCTAATTTCAGAAACTCTAGCTTTGTCGGTGGTAATGGGCTATCAGACACATCTTTTACATGACCCAACAAAACTTCTTCGAATTCCGCAGTCGAACTCGGCTTGAAGTGGACAAGTTCAAGAGTTAATTTAATTTCCGTACCTCGTTCTGCAGCTGAAACACGATCAAATAAATAACTCTTAGTTAGTTTGTAGGTATCTGCACCTGTCCGCTTTGAAATATCGCCGATTAATATCTTCCGAGCAGATTACTTGAGGCCATCTGGATTTCATTTGCCTTTATAGTGTTCGCCTGGTTCTCAAGAGATTATTTACATCCTACAGAAATAGGAGTAAAACGTAAATCCCATGAAATGGTATGACTGATACATTCCTACCATATTGTACAAAATATCACTCGTGTAACACTTCAGCGTTTTTATGAAATATGATGTCCTTTTAGCTAATGAAACTAAGTTTATAATAGTACATTCAAATTGCTCGTATTATGACTATTTTTTTATTTTAGGCAATACAAATCACATGCAACAAAATAACTCCAGCAGACATTTTCGAGGCTTAACGCGTCACTGTTTTCAGTGTTTGTTAGCAGTTACAATGAAATACGTACGTGCCTCCATCTCTTACAGTTTTCAAGGCTTAACACGTCACTGGTTTCAGTGTTCATTAGCAGTTACAATGGAATACGTACGTGCCTCCATCTCTTGCAGTTTTCGAGGCTTAATGCGTCACTGTTTTCGGTGTTCATTAGCAGTTACAATGGAATACGTACGTGCCTCCATCTCTTACAGTTTTCGAGGCTTAACGCGTCACTGTTTTCGGTGTTCATTATCAGTTACAATGGAATACGTACGTGCCTCCATCTCTTACAGTTTTCGAGGCTTAACGCGTCACTGTTTTCAGTGTTCATTAGCAGTTACAATGGAATACGTACGTGCCTCCATCTCTTACAGTTTTCGAGGCTTAATGCGTCACTGTTTTCGGTGTTCATTAGCAGTTACAATGGAATACGTACATGCCTCCATCTCTTACAGTTTTTGAGGCTTAATGCGTCACTGTTTTCGGTGTTCATTAGCAGTTACAATGGAATACGTACATGCCTCCATCTCTTACAGTTTTCGAGGCTTAACGCGTCACTGTTTTCAGTGTTCATTAGCAGTTACAATGGAATACGTACATGCCTCCATCTCTTACAGTTTTCGAGGCTTAACGCGTCACTGTTTTCAGTGTTTGTTAGCAGTTACAATGGAATACGTACGTGCCTCCATCTCTTACAGTTTTCGAGGCTTAACGCGTCACTGTTTTCGGTGTTCATTATCAGTTACAATGGAATACATACGTGCCTCCATCTCTTACAGTTTTCGAGGCTTAACGTGTCACTGTTTTCAGTGTTCATTAGCAGTTACAATGGAATACGTACATGCCTCCATCTCTTACAGTTTTCGAGGCTTAACGCGTCACTGTTTTCAGTGTTCATTAGCAGTTACAATGAAATACGTGCATGCCTCCATCTATTACAGTTTTCGAGGCTTAACGCGTCACCGTTTTCAGCATTCATTAGCAGTTACAATGAAATACGTACGTGCCTCCATCTCTTACAGTTTCTGGGAACCGTTAGCTCATCGGTACTGGCCTCTGACTGGAGCAGTGCTACTGTCCACTACAATTATTTTCTTAAAAAGCTATGATTTTAAAAATTTCTTTCATGCTGTCGAAAACAGTTCATGGGAATGGTTCTCTCCATTCAATACAGCATAGGAATTACTAATTGCATATCGAACAATTTGTAAATCTTAAGTACAGAGCTTGAAATAAACTGTACAGAAGAGTTTAAATGGCTTGCATGGCATTATAACAGTCGAGGCCCCAGTCCTTTTAAGGTACTGACATTTCTGATTTCCCATCTGCCTTACGTTTTCCCTATACCTAGCTGCTCGTTCTTCTGTCTACTGGACAGTGAGTCTCTCTGCAACACAAAAATCTGCTTGTCAACAATGGTGTTATCTGTATATTTTCTCCATTTCCCAACTCCTCTTCTTTGTGTGTGTGTGTGTGTGTGTGTGTGTGTGTCTGTGTGTCATAGACGGTGCAGTATGGCGACGCCTACCAGAGACTCTGCGGTGGAGGGCCATAGGAAGGAAGGAAGCGGGACAGTCGCAAACTGATGTGGCTCGATAACAATGTAAATAGTTGTTTTCTTTCTTGGAAATGTGACTGTCTATGGAGACCGAAACTGTGTCCTGAAAACAGGGACAGGGCCGACCACATGTGGCGCCAGAAAGAGATGACAGTTATTTGGCTGTAGGGCACGTGGGTACCGCCTTAGTACTGCACGGCAGCTTGCATCTGACCTCGCAGCATGCACTGGATGTGTTGTATCGAGCTGCCGCAGAGTGGCGTTTACTGTCGGAGACCTGCTGTATATGTGCCTTCGACTCGTCTCCACAGAAGGGTACACCTATGGTGCAGTCGTTAATAAGCCTCCTGGACGCTCGAACAGTGGGCAATGTCCTTTTTACAGATGAGTCCCGATTTGTTTCGGAGTGCGATTCTCGACGAATTCGCATCTTGAGGGAACGTGGAACACGATTTCGGCACCCCAAATATTGTAGAAACAGATCGATATCGAATAGGATCCCTAATGACGTGGGTAGGGATTGTGTTGACCACTCGAAATCTCCTCATGAAATTGTGCGGATGAATTGGCAAGGTTTAAATGATATCAGGTGACGAGATCTTGGGACTCCATGTGCGGTTGTTCCGAAGCGCTGTTGGCCCAGATTTTGTACTGATGGACGATAATGGTCGACCTCGTAGACCACAGGTGGTCGATGTTTCCGTGGAATGGGAAGCTACTAAACGCATGGCGTGGTCTGCTCACTCTTCCAATTTTTATCCCATAGAGCTTGTCTGGGATGCACTAGGGACACGGGCTGCATCATGTCAACATCCACCACCCACTCTAAAAGGCTTGCGAGTAGCTCTGCATGAAGAATGGGCGATATTCAGTCAACGTGAATTGATGTCGTCATTAACAGCAAGCCCCCTCGTTCTCAAGTCTATGCTGCTGCCAGAGATGGTCACTCCCAGTATTGAGCATATTAACCAGTTGTCGGAATGTGTGTGCAAATTCATTAAGTTGGAAATAACATTGTCTAACGTTATTCATGTTGTAGTTGTTTAATTTCTATATTCTTTACATTGTTTCTACCTTACTATCAGGTGTTTATAATTTTTGGTGAAAAATAAACGCAACCTTGCTCAATTTTCGTTTGTTGCTTTAATTTTGGACATCAATGGGTATCGATATATAATTACAATAATTGTTGTGTTGTTTGTTGCATGGCAGCCTCAGGTTGTATTACTGACATGGTAACAGTACAAACTTTGGGTTACTATGCTTGCACTGGCCACCGATATCATACAAAGATAACTGATGTATTAATGTATTAGTTGAGGAAGGAATTCTTGTGTAAAACCTTTCAGATGAGGAGCACATCTCTCTTGAAACAGTTTTAATTTTTAAATTGTTGTATATAGTTGAGTTTATAACATTCATGAAACATTTAATGTTATTTGCAATGTATTATTTTGAACAGCACGGTGTTTTTTGATGTGTGCAGAAGCAGCTTGTCCCCAAATGTGGCAGGTATACAACATCACTGGTTTTATTATCGACCTGTAAAACGAGAGGTTGTTTTTCCTGTTTAGAAGAGACCTTCTGTTTATTAAGGTACGTAAGGCAGTTAAAAAAGTGAAGGTAAGGTGTCTCCATAAGTGGACTCCAGAATTGGACTTATGTAGCATTTGACCGAGATACTAAACATACATTTGAAATACATTGACTGGTCGCAGGGAGTACGGCGCTTCACTGCACTTAGGAATGAACGGAACATCTTGGCAAATTGAAAGAAATCATTACCTTTTAAACACAGATAAATGCATCACACTAGCAAGAAACATATAGTCTCTTGCAATATATAAAGCTAATAATTGAGTAAGTTGGTAGTAACTGCTACTCTGACACAATAAAAGTGATAGAATAGAGGAAATTGTAGTGGACTGTATCAGACTAATCAGCTATTAGATAACCAACTTATAGACTTGCCAAACACCTGGCCTGCCTCCACACGCCGCAGATGGATCACTGTGTGCATCACATCGAAAACATCGACGGTTTCCTCAACCGAATTAAACACTTGCGTCTTGGATAAGGTGATACAATTGTCAGTTTTGATGTAACCTCTCTATAAAGATGTAATCTCCTTGATGGAGACAGGTGGTTCATTGCCCCTTCTTGACCTCCTACGTTTCCTAAAGCGTGTCCTGCCACAGCTGATTTTTCAGGATTGCCCGAAAACGAAGAGGCTCCTCAGCCACGGTGTTTATAACAAAACTACGCACACGGTTCGGAATCAACACGCTCTCAGCCACCATAACCCGGCACAGAAAATAAATGGCGTTCTGGACGTCCTCGTCCGTCAGACGTTGAAACCTGGCATTAGAACTAAGTAACCTCCGAAAAGTCTTCCGAGAAAACGGCTACAATAGCTACCAGGTATCACAGCATATTTTTCGTGACGTGAATGAGAAACATCATCTAAAAAGAGAGCAAGAAAATTTAGCTTTTATCTTTCTGTGGCACAGTATCGGGAAGGATTACCCGTCTCCTGAAGAGGCACAATATTTTATCAGTGTTCAGGACCCCATAAAAAATGCGGCAGCTCATGAGGCCTGTAAAGGTGATCTAGAACGCCTACAGTGTACACGATACTGTCAGCAACGCTGCTACTACGACGGCTAAACAATACGCACTGCGGAGCAACGCCGGATGGAACACGAGAGGTATTTACGCTTACGCTGTCCTGAAAATTCAGCAGTGACAGAACACACTATAGGAAATCGACTTTGGATTCTATTCGACGAAACATTGGTCGTTCTGCCGGCGAAGGGATTTTGGGGTAACGTTATAAAATAAGCCATGGAAACAAAAATATCTGAGAACACCATCAAGAAGGACGGCTGTTTGAAACTCAGCAGAGCCTGTGACCCGACCATCGCGAGGTTGAGTCGGGCGCGACTGAGGCGGGACAAAACCTTACCGTATTTTACGATGCAGAGAGCACCCGTGACGTCACTGCCAGTAGGAGATTACGTAATGGCGAGGCCAAGGCAGTCACTTACCACATGACAATATCCGTGGAGGCTCAGTCGAAAGCTCGTGGGATTTTGACAACCTGACGTGGCTGGTAGCGCTAGAAGATTTTATTAAGGTGCAAGCTTTTTCTAACATAGAATCACTTAGTACATTTGATTAGACAGAAAGAGAAAGTAAATATATTTCCGAAGGTATAGACTAAATAGATCCTTTAAGGACTGTGGTCCTCATTACGCCCTTCATTGTAGTTGCTAGTTATACTATCACTATATGCAAATCTTAGAGGAACAGTCAGCTCTACTACGGAATTTACGTTGACCAAAATGTAAAACAAAATTTTTCCTATCCAGCAATATATGTGTTAGTACGTTACTGGCAATCTTAAACAGGAAAAGATATGCAGTTAGCACTGTTGTTGACAAATGCCACAATTTTCTTGGCCATTAACGTAATTGTGGGTTGCAAGAACCACAGCTGGAATTAATCGCCTGACGACCCCACGTTAATGGCCGGCCGGCTTACTAATCGCACCAGCGGCAGAAATGGATTCTCCAAATTCTCCGGTGTGGCAGAAATTTGCAATCACATGGAAGAAGGTAGCCGGAGCTAATTTCTTCGTGGTGTTGGAATCTGTATGAAGGGTACTCGTTCAGTTTATTCCTATACCCTAAATTTTGTCATTTGTTATGAAATTTCTCTATAAAATAAATTTCCACTTTTTCGTCGGTGAGTACAAAAGAACTTCTTATCAATAGAATTTCTCCAGGGCACAGTTCTGGCGGCCGGCCGGGGTGGCCGTGTGGTTCTTGGCGCTACAGTTTGGAACCGCGTGACCGCTACGGTCGCAGGCTCGAATCCTGCCTCGGGCATGGCTGTGTGTGATGTACTTAGGTTAGTTAGGTTTAGGTAGGTCTAAGTTCTAGGGGACTGATGACCTTAGAAGTTAAGTCCCATAGTGCTCAGAGCCACTTGAACCATTCGAACAGTTCTGGCACCTGTGCGCACTAGCCGTTTACTGAGCACAGCCTCGACCCAAGGAAAGATGTTGAGGTCAGTTTATCCAGGGGGATGTTTCAGTCATATACTGATTTATGTTTCTGGCTCATTCGATGGCGTCAACTCCGAAAAACAATAAGACTCATGATCGACATTTGCTCTCTCATGATGTTATCTTCTATCACAGTAAATAATAATTAGACCCAAACTTTGCTGCTGTGTGAGATATTGCTTTCAACAGCTGAGGCTATATTCTGGTCAATAATTGGTGTAAAAGTTATCGCCAGAGGAAAATATTTATGTGTCTTCAATTCCTCGAGTCAGACATTTCATTTCTACCCTCCATCCAATCCCTCTTCACTGCGTCTTGTGGTCATACCGTCAAGACCCATCTTTAAATATTGGTTGTAACAAACAAAAATTGAACACAGAGGGAGGGGATAGGAAATGAATCATTATGTCGTACAATCAATTTTAGAATATATTTGATAACTGAAAAATAGCTTACCCGGTTATATTTCAACGTATTTATACTGTAGATCTCATTTCGATGCTTAATATTTTGTCTTTAGACACTTGTCCTTTACAACATCTGACTTTACTGAAGTCTAATACACTCCTGGAAATTGAAATAAGAACACCGTGAATTCATTGTCCCAGGAAGGGGAAACTTTATTGACACATTCCTGGGGTCAGATACATCACATGATCACACTGACAGAACCACAGGCACATAGACACAGGCAACAGAGCATGCACAATGTCGGCACTAGTA
This sequence comes from Schistocerca piceifrons, assembly GCF_021461385.2. Taxonomy (NCBI): domain Eukaryota; kingdom Metazoa; phylum Arthropoda; class Insecta; order Orthoptera; family Acrididae; genus Schistocerca; species Schistocerca piceifrons. Next base: position 592,502,899 of record NC_060140.1, on the reverse strand, counting down.
CAGTGTATATCCACCTTTCGCAGCAATGCAGGCTGCTATTCTCCCATGGAGACGATCGTAGAGATGCTGGATGTAGTCCTGTGGAACGGCTTGCCATGCCATTTCCACCTGGCGCCTCAGTTGGACCAGCATTCGTGCTGGACGTGCAGACCGCATGAGACGACGCTTCATCCAGTCCCAAACATGCTCAATGGGGGACAGATCTGGAGATCTTGCTGGCCAGGGTAGTTGACTTACACATTCTAGAGCACGTTGGGTGGCACGGGATACATGCGGACGTGCATTGTTCTGTTGGAACAGCAAGTTCCCTTGCCGGTCTAGGAATGGTAGAACGATGGGTTCGATGAAGGTTTGGATGTACCGTGCACTATTCAGTGTCCCCTCGACGATCACCAGTGGTGTACGGCCAGTGTAGGAGATCGCTCCCCACACCATGATGCCGGGTGTTGGCCCTGTGTGCCTCGGTCGTATGCAGTCCTGATTGTGGCGCTCACCTGCATGGCGCCAAACACGCATACGACCATCATTGGCACCAAGGCAGAAGCGACTCTCATCGCTGAAGACGACACGTCTCCATTCGTCCCTCCATTCACGCCTGTCGCGACACCACTGGAGGCAGGCTGCACAATGTTGGGGCGTGAGCGGAAGACGGCCTAACGGTGTGCGGGACCGTAGCCCAGCTTCATGGAGACGGTTGCGAATGGTCCTCGCCGATACCCCAGGAGCAACAGTGTCCCTAATTTGCTGGGAAGTGGCGGTGCGGTCCCCTACGGCACTGCGTAGGATCCTACGGTCTTGGCGTGCATCCGTGCGTCGCTGCGGTCAGGTCCCAGGTCGACGGGCACGTGCACCTTCCGCCGACCACTGGCGACAACATCGATGTACTGTGGAGACCTCACGCCCCACGTGTTGAGCACTTCGGCGGTGCGTCCACCCGGCCTCCCGCATGCCCACTATACGCCCTCGCTCAAAGGCCGTCAACCTCACATACGGTTCACGTCCACGCTGTCGCGGCATGCTACCAGTGTTAAAGACTGCAATGGAGCTCCGTATGCCACGGCAAACTGGCTGACACTGACGGCGGCGGTGCACAAATGCTGCGCAGCTAGCGCCATTCGACGGCCAACACCGCGGTTCCTGGTGTGTCCGCTGTGCCGTGCTTGTGATCATTGCTTGTACAGCCCTCTCGCAGTGTCCGGAGCAAGTATGGTGGGTCTGACACACCGGTGTCAATGTGTTCTTTTTTCCATTTCCAGGAGTGTATAATGCTTCGACGTGGAGCACCATTCACCACTTGAAGGCGTGGAGAAATACGAATATTGGTGAACCCTTCGGAGCAGTTACGCTGACGGAAAAAAATCATAACACCAAAAAGCAATTAATACAGACTAACGAAATTTCGGCAATCTAGGTATATTTAAGTCATTGACATTCCAAGGTCAAACCTTAATATAAGTGCGAGATAAACAATTGTAAATGTGAAATGCTGGTACATTAATAATCGGTGCAACAGCCAGGATGTTGAATGCAAGCATGCAAAGGTGTATTATAGGTGCCAGATGTCAATTAGTGGAATGGAATTCCATGCCAGTTGCAATTAGTAGGTCAGTAGAGAGGCGTTTAATAATGTTTGTGAATGACGCTGGAGTTGTCGTCCAATGATGTCACATACTTACTCGTTTGAAGCCGGATCTGGTGGTCGTGTTGTGTTACCACAGCGATATGTGGGCGAGCGGTATCCTGTTGGAAAATACCTCTTGGAATGCTGTTCATGAATGGCAGCATGGAAAGTCGAATCACCAGACTGATGTAAAATGTGCAAACAGGGTGCATGACACAACTACGAGCTTGCTCCTACTATCATACGAAATAGTACCCTGACTGAAACTCAAAGTATAGGTTCAAAGTGCCTTGCACGCGGACCAGTTGGCTGCAGGCTCTCAAACGACCTCCTGCTAAAAGGCAAAAGGCAATCACTGGCACCGAGGCAGAACCAGCTTTATACAGAAAACACAACAGGCCTCCACGCTGCTCTCCCGCTTGACACGACTCAAGTCGCAAATGACAATGGCTAGGGGTCAGAGTGTGTTTAAAGCAAACCTGATTTGCACCCTCATAGTGGCGCTACAGGCACAATTCTTAGGCTGCTGGTGCGAAATTTGAAATGACACCATATTTCAGATGTAGAAACACACCTATCAATTTTCGTATATGTTGCGAAACTCCTTCTTGGAATTGCGATTTTTTTCCGTAACTGCAGGATGTGCTTGCGAGCTTATAATTCTTATCTGTCAGTCTCGTATCGCAGCATGTGGCTTCTGGAAAGTACTTGTCTGTGTATACAGCGAATAGTAGCGGAGAGTGTTATACCTGTAGGGTAGTGTACTTAGAGAAACACGAAGTTTTTGACCCTGTACTTCAGTCTAGTGCCTCATTCCAGGATCACATGTGCCTAGAGATCGCCACAAGCGGTTGACCCCATTTTCTATCTTTTTTTTGTCAGACATGAGGTTGTGTTTTGCGCACGTGTTAGTGCTGTGTAATATATTAAGGTTATTTGGAATATATCGTTAATTGTTCAGTTACATTATTTTATGATGAGTGAAATTTTATATTTTTAGAGCTCTTTACATATGTGGGCATTTAAGCCGCAATTCGCCAGCTTCTCGTACATTCAAAGGGAAGAAGGGCTTTTATCGTGCACCATAGGATAGTTACAAATCAACTGAAGTTCTTGAATTTTCTAACAATTTTACCTGCCTGGAAAATGGAAATTTGTATTAGTTTCCGATAGCTTCTGTTTCATAACGTATCTGACTTGCAACTGACTTTCGATATTACTTCTGCTTAATTAAATTTCACTTACAGATTATTGACGTGAAGTATAATAATTTCTATACTGGAACACTTTTAAACATCAATCGAATATTTGTTCCTCTTAATATGGCCGTCTTGTACTTTGGAACAGGTTTTCACATTTGGAAATACCGGAATTTTCAGGAGTATTTCTTGTAGCTTCTAAAAAAGATTTCAGCACATAAAAAGTGATGGCCGGAATTTAAAAATAAAGTAAGGAAGTATATTTTACTTCTATAGACGGCTGACTAGTGGCGATTCTGAAGAGTGTACCAAGACACAACAGCCTCCCTCTATTTGAAAGTCTGGGTGACCTTCATGGCCACATGCATCTATCATCGTCGATGATGGCTGCTGTTATAAGACTAACAACGTAATAGGTGGCCTTCCGAGGTGGAGCAGGAATTGTTAATTAGTAAGTCGGCGCACCGTACCTTTACGTTGAAGATCAATTGATATAGTGAGTAATTTAATTAATGTAAATCGCCCATACTCAGCTCATAGAGTTTGTAACAGTATATATACTTTGAAACAAAACTACAGCTTCTGCTGGCAAATTTTGTATTAACTGTTGTACAGTCGATTACGGAGATGCAACTCACTGACTTCTTGCCTCGCCGCCAACTCGTAAATATTCTTTCCTCGCCTGATGTTGGGTGAATCAGAGTCCTGACCACTCGACACAGACAGCGAGGCGGAGACCGACAGAGCACAGGCTGGGCCATTTGTCCTGTAAGAAAATAGTGCACATAACGTCATGAAAGATATTCGCAAATTGTGAATACGGTAGCACCATAGCTATGCAGCTTATTGGGAAAAAAATGAAAATTTGTGCCGGACCGGGGCTCGAACCCGGATTTCCCGCTTTGAGCGAAGAGTCGTCTTAACATATTCGGCTATCCAAGCACGCTTCATGGAGAGGCCCAAATCTCCATACGTCCCAGTGTCTGCCACCCAAAGTGCTCGCACAGTTACGTAATTCTCACACAGGGAACATGCATAGAACTTAAACTGTCAAATATAGGTACTGAACTAATGTACTCACATGACAATCGTCGGGCCAGGTGTAATGTGCGGGATATGGAGAAGGTTGACATCAGGGTGAGCAGTACTTCCAGGAAGTGGTTTAAACTGAGGAACGTAAACAAGCATGGTCGAGCTGCGATTACTCACACGACACGTTAGTTGAGGCTTCAACGGATGAATGACAGAGTCACTGACAAGCAACCGACCGCGGCGTAAATCAGTGGTGCCGCGTCACCGGCCGCGATCCCACAACTGCCGGCTGCACCATTCAGTGAAAAGAGCGTCAACTCGATGGTTACACAGTACCTGGGGGTTTCAAACCACACATCTGTATCGATGGATGGAGAATGTGAATCACAGTGAGATACAAAAGTAGGTGTGTGATCGAGCACCCTTGCAAGCTTCAGGATGATCGTGGGTTACAGTGTGGCTAACAATTGTTTCGCATAATGTCAAGTGGCGTGACTCTTCGCAAGATAACTAGTCTCCGGCTCTTACTTACCTTATGGCTTTTTAATTGTCTGTTAGCATTGTTCTGTATACAGTAAAAGCAGCAGCATGTGCGATAAATGTGGGTGTTACAGTAGGAAAGGTAGTATGGGAGAGGCATGTCAGGTCTCTGGGTTGATGTTTCATTGGGGAGACTGTAAAGACGATTGCAGCAAAATATGAGGCTCGGCTTTGTAGTTGTACAATGTGCAGTCGAAACAAAAGACTCGTGGAACACAGAAGAAAGAGTTGTGAGCTTGTGGCAGAATTGTAAATGGTATATTTTGAATTAGGTAAGTAGATGTCGGAGAGAGAATATGGGAACAGTGAAAATTTGACAAGTAGTAAGCAAAAGGAGAGAGCCTCAGAAATCACATTTCAGATTTTGGTCAATAGTTTGTCTTCTTGCCTAAAATGTGGAAAGGGCCCCAACAAGTAGGGAGAGCTGTAGGCCACCTCCTACAGAAAAGGCAATGTGCAGAGCACTGAGTCACAAGCATCGTGAAACTTCGCCAGGTGACGGAGAACATAGGGTCTTTGTGGAGAGATTTTGGTGATGAAGATCAAGTACTTACAGCAGGAGGAGCTGCCTGCTGTGTAAGCATAAAGGTAAGTGGTTTACTTTCGATTGAATAAAAACGTCATATCCTTGCTGCATCTGTTGCTGCAGTTGGGAGATTAAGATACACAAATCATAGCCTGCTCCTGAATAGCAGGTCAAAGGACATATAACCGAGCATACCAGAGAAATTTTGAGAGAGACCACAAGTATACAAGGCAAAATCCATGTGTCTACAGGAATCAGAGGTGCCCATTTTTTTATTTAGATGCCGGTTGTAGACATGCAGTATTGGAAGAAATTAGGACAGAATAGCACTATAATATATGTAAGAGTTTCCATAAAATTAAAATTAAATTGTTTCATCAGAACTACAGTGAGCTGAATAACAGGACAGATGAGTTTCTCGTATGTCTAGCAAATTCAGAAATTATAGATGCTCTGGGCCTCTCTGGACACCGTGTAATAATAGGTAGGAGGAAGTTAAATATCAGGTATTACAGAGTAGCATCACATGTGAAAGTTGGATACGAAATCAAAAATACTGAAAGAAAACAATTTTTGTGTAGATCAGAAACTGTAAACCTGTACTTGTCAGTTGTTACTGCAGAATACTCCTCTTGTAATTGTAATAGTCTACACATTCCCACTAAGATGTTTTCTACTTTTTATGCGGAATCTAGATGCATTACTGAGCTGCTTGTGAGACAGGAGAAAACAGTTCATAATTCAAGGAGATTCAATGTGAATATCCTAAAAGATGAACGACAAAACTGGACTGGTATAATTATTTGGGTGTTTCAATCTAATTTCAGTAGTTAATGATCTACTCAATGACAATAAGACAGAAGAACACCGACTGACAACATCATTATCATTGTTGTCGATACTACTCTGGTCTTAACAATTAATGTGTACGCAATTGTAATGGACTATCTTATCATGACGCACAGTTTATGAGGACAAACCATATAGCACTTTATAGTTATGAGACAGGTTCATGGAAAACAGTGAGGCTTATTTATGGAACGGGTTACAGTGGTTCAAGTGTAAGTTAAAAGAAGTGATGTGGGGTGACGTACATATAGAAAGAGATGATAATGGCAAATTCGATTTTTTCCATACTAAATTTGTGTCAACATTCAAAAGTAGCTTTCCTAAAAAATTATCCAATAAACCAATAAGAAAACAAAGAACCGACATATAACCGAGGTAATTAAAATCTCATGTAAGAGAAAGAGGGAAATTTATACGAAGGCCAGAATAACTCAATCTCCGACGTTGGAATTATCCGAATGGGACGGAAATACGGCGACTAATGTACATGTACAGACAAGCAAATGACTAAATGATTACAATTTCGGAAAAGTTGGACGATTTGTTCAAGAGAACAGCTTCACAATAACGCGTTGGTCAAACTCAGGCCCTTATGCAAACAATTATTCGGCTTCACATCGAATGACAGAGTTTTTGGATGCTGTCCTGCCAAATTTTGTTCAATTGGCGCGTTAGATGGTCAAAATCCTAAGGCGGTTGGTGAGCCCTACCCATAATGTTCCCAACATTCTCAACTGGGTGAGATATGAGGACCTTGATGGCGACGTTGGGTTTGGCAACCACGAAGCCAAGCTATAGAAACTCTCGGATTTTGCGGGCGGGCATTATCTTGCTAAAATGTATGCCCAGAATGGTTTACCATGAAGGGAAACAAAATGGGGTGCATGATGTCTCCAACGTAAGCTGTACTGTAAGGATGCCACGGACGACAACCAAGTGGGTCCTGCTGTAAAAAGTAATGACACCCCAAACTACCGCACCAGGTTGTCGGGCAGTATGGTGGCCGACAGTCACGTTGGTATTCCATTGCTACCCGAGGCGTCGTCAGACACTTCGTCGCTGCTCAATGAGACTCATTTCTAAGCGGGACTCAGCACTGAAGGCAGTTATACTCCAGTAGATGAGAATCCAGGCCGAAGACGTGCCTGGAGACGCCCAGACAGTGGTTGAATACCGAACTGACTGTCGTCCTCCATATGACCTGACAACCAGGAGTGACAGTTGGAATGACATTTCATTTCAGAGCAGAAGCCACCAACCAGCTCGGGATTCTGACGATCTAACGCTCCAGTTGACAGATTTTGGCGCCGTATCCCCTAGGAGGACATCCAAAAACTCTACCAATCAACATCAAGCCGAATAATTGCTTGATTAGAGGTCAGAGGTGGACCAACGTGATGTTGACTTGCTTATTTTGTGAAGCTCTTCTTCTACTTACATCATACAATTTTTCTGAAATTGCAATAATTTGTCTTGGAGTGTGTTTTGAAGCAAGTATTTCAAATTTCTAAAAACAACGGTGATATTCATACTGGAACTGATATTTTCAAATGGGAGACAGGACACTCACTAAGATACCATAAAAAGTAAGCTAAATGAAAATTTTGTGGCTGATCGTTTACAAGTTACGAGTATTGTTGACCATTACTTTCGATGTGTTGCAGCAAAAATGGAATTATTTGATTCAGTAGAAAAAGTAAGAGAATTTTTTGAAAATACCATTGAAATTAAAAGAATTAAAAACAAATTCTAAGAAACTAAAGGTCATCTGGTTTTGATGGGATTTGAAACAGAATTCTGAAAAGATGTCGTAACATAAGAGGAATTGTCCTTAGTGACATGTGCAATTTATCGCTGATGTAGGGAATGTTTCCAGACTAAACTATTTGGCTGTTCAACCTTCTTATAAGAAGGGTGACAAAATGTAATCAGATAATTATTGACCAGATTCTTCAATGATGCCATTTTCAAAAGCATTTGAAAAAGTAATGTACTCAATGGTAGAATGTCACTTAAGTTGAAACAGTTCACTTAGCATTCCACAGTTTGCCTTCCAGAAAGGTTGGTTGACTGAGAATGCTATTTATTTGTTCACTCATGAAATATTACAAGCCTTAAATAACGAAATATTACCAGTCTATTTTTTGTGGTCGTTTCAAAGCGTCTGGCTGTGTAGATCATGTTATACTCTTTAAGAAATTTTAATTTTGTTGAACTGATGGCTTTACATACAACTTTTGTTAGTCATACTTAGCAAACAGTAAGAGTTGTGCTGAATTCAGTCAGTGTTGGAAGGGTAAAAATTTTAGCAACTGAGGATAAATCGCCAAGAGTCCCCCACATAGTTCCCTTTTGGCTCCACTTCTATTCTTCACACCTGTGAATGACCTTCATCTTAGCATTCATCAACCAGAACCGATACTTTTTGCAGATGATACTTGTGTTGTTGCCAGTAAATTTAGAGAAAAACCAAAAAAAGAGAGTGTTACTGATGCTTCCCAATAATTGTTCAGTGGCTCTCTGAAAATAGGCCCTCACTTAATTTTGGGAAAACACACCATATTCAAACTTCCTGACAGATTAAAACTGTGTGCCCGACCGAGATTCGAACTCGGGACCTTTGCCTTTCGCGGGCAAGTGCTCTACCACCTGAGCTACCGAAGCACGACTCACGTCCGGTCTCACAGCTTTACTTCTGCCAGTATCTCGTCTCCTACCTTCCAAACTTTACAGAAGCTCTCCTGCGAACCTTGCAGAACTAGCACTCCTGAAAGAAAGGATACTGCGGAGACATGGCTTAGCCACAGCCTGGGGGATGTTTCCAGAATGACAAGTTTGGAAGGTAAGTCACGAGATACTGGCAGAAGTAAAGCTGTGAGACCGGGCGTGAGTCGTGCTTCGGTAGCTCAGTCGGCTCGCAGCCGTGCTAGCGTGCGGAGCTGCTCCGCGCGCCGTCCGACGCTCCGCTCTCGGCGGTGTTTACTTCCGCGTCGCGGTGTTTGTGTCTATCGAGTCCAGTACTAAAGTACACCATGGCGCACTCGGACCGCCGTGCAACGATCAAAGTAACGTTTCAGGCCGAACATCCACGACCCAGAGCTTTCGAAGTCGAACAGTTCATACGTGAGGATCTACGTTTGAACCCCCAGGATGTAATTGGCATACATTTTTCCATCACTGGAAGTGTTGTCTACGTCAAGATGTCGACGGAGGAAATTTGAAATGACATAATTCACCGTCATGCCACCGGACTCATATTTAAACACTCTGATGAACATATGGGTGCTGTGACAGTCGCCCATGCTGGATTCGGTCTCCGGACATTGCGGGTGTTTGAGCTCCCGTTCGAGGTGCCTCAGGATGTGGTCATTGCCGCTTTCCAACCTTATGGCACCGTCTTGGGTCACGTCTCGGAGAAGTGACAAACATTTACGACCTACCCCGTATTAAATGGCGTCCGGCAAATAAAAATTGAGCTGACGAAACATGTCCCATCGTACCTGCTGATTGGCGGTGTGAGGGCCATCGTCATGTACGATGGAAAGCCACGAACGTGCGCAGGATGTGGCCAGGAGGGACATGTACGTTCCGAATGCTTACACCGCCGTTTAATACAGACGCCGTTGCGTGAAGAGACCCGGGCTTCGACGGTCACGTCCTTACCCATCACCTACGCCAAGGTTGCACAGGACCCCGTCGTTCCAATCTCGATTGCGCCAGCAGCATCGTCAACGCCACCCGCCGCAGCACAACGCGCCGACGACACAAACACGGCGTCGCCTACAGTGCTCGCTTCAGGACCGTCCGGGTTGAAGACCGAAACCGATGATCCTGTTGGAACCATGGACGTTGACCTCGGTGTCGTGCCGACGTCTGCCTTTGTCCAGACGGGTTCGGCGTCAGACGACGGGCGGCCACATTCTGATTCAGAAGGCCACATCTGAAAACAGCGGTCGCCTCGCAGACACAGGAAACGACGACGAACGCTTTCCGATGACGCCCTTTCTCAGACGGCCTCGCGACATGTCGACCTGTTGTCTGACGGTGATCTCCCACATTGCGTCCAGTCACGCGATGCTGCAGCAACAGGCGCCCCCCCCCCCCCTCCCCCCTGTGACGCCTCCTCTCCCGGTTCGGGACGTGTCCTCGCCGTTGTCAACGAATGATGACGGCGGTCCCCCTGCCACTCATGTTGTGGAATCCACAACACCCGTTCCGGAAGTACGTGACCTTCACATGTCCAGGTCGTCAGCTTCCTGGGCCGATGACGTTGAAGAAGTGGAACAGACTGCCAGCGTGTCTGCACAGGAGTCCACCTCGGCGACACTGGGGCTGGCGCCCCGCCAGTAATAATCACCACTGCGGGACCACCGGCGGGTCTCCACCTGCCGGTTACTTCTACCGCACGTTCTGCAAATACTGAGGATGGCCGTACACAGCAATATCGTATCGCCACGATGAATCTTGCCACCATTCGTGCCCCTCATAAACTGGCCATGTTCAGAGACACTATTTACTCTGCGGATGTGGATATAGCACTCTTACAAGAGGTGTTTGTGGCTGACTTCCTACTTCCCACCGGATACAACGCCCATGTTTCCCCCGCATCCGACACCGGTAGCAGCGTCGCCATCCTGCTACGCGACGGACTCCCTGCAGAGGACGTCATCTACCTCCCCACTGCGCGAGGTATGGCCCACACACTGTTCGGCGTGCGTGTTATTAATATCTACGCTCCGTCCGGCACTGGCCGCCGTCATGACCGACAAACTTTTTTTCCGAAAGCGTCACACCCCTCTTCACCGGTCCGCAGGACGATTTGGTACTCGGTGGGGATTTTAACTCGACACAAGAGCCCGTGGACCAACTCCCGCGACATTCCCTTTGTGCATCTCTCTCAGTGGTCATCGACCGTCTACGACTTGTGGACACATGGAAGAAGCTCCACGGAATCAACCGGGATATACATTCTACACCTCTCACTCGTCAAGCCGCATAGATCGCATCTACGTTACCCGCTCCCTTGCTGATGGCACACGTCATGCGGAAGTCTGGCCCTTGGCCTTTTCAGACCATGATGCGTACCTCTGTGACGTCACTCTCGCCCGACAGCAAGTGTGGCATAGTCGTGGTCTGTGGAAACTCAATGTCGCTCACCTGACCTCCTCAGACTGTCGCCGTATGGTCGAAGAAGCGTGGGCACGCTGCCACCATCGTCGAGAAGCCTATGACTCCACCTTATCATGGTGGCTCTCCTATGCAAAGCCGACCCTCAGGAAGACTCTGATGAGTTATGGGAAGGAATTAAAGGCGTGGCTAACTAATACCCTGCACTTCTACTACACCATACTACGTGACTGTACGACGATGCCTTTCTCGCCAGCCCGGCAGTCGATGGTCCATCGCACGAAGGCGCAGATCTCCTTGATCATGCGGCGTCACTTGGAAGGCACTGTAGGCCGTTCTCGAGCTTCTAATCGAATCCCTCAAGAACGTCCGTTGATGTCCACCTCCTTCAGGAAAGACAACGACGACGACGAGCTATGATCCAAGTCCTCACTGATGTGGAAGGGCGCCGGCACGACACCCAACAAAGCATCGGTCGTACTCTCCATGCTCATTTTGCCGGGCTATACGCAGCCGTACCGCATTCTGCAGCACTGATCACAGAAGTCGCTCAGCTTACTACGAACACTCTCCCGGAGGATGCAGTGCATGACCTCCAAGACGACGTAACCATAGATGAAGTGGTAGATGCTATCAAGGCGGGTTCCGATAACAGATCTCCTGGACCTGACGGTATACCCATCGAATTTTATAAAAGTTTTCACTATTTGTTGGCTTCCACGTGGACGGCAATCGCACAAGAGCTGATGTCACCGATGACAGTGGTCGCGAGCGCCTTTCTAGAAGGCATTATTATCCCCGTACATAAACCACGCGGGTTATCGAGGGCTCAGGACTATCGACCAATTACTTTGCTCAACAGCGACACGAAAATATTCACACGGCTACTGGCATCGCGACTCAAGAAGGTCGCACGTTACGTCACATCCTAAGACCAGACTTCCCTAGGAGGCGACAACAACATCCGTACGGCCCTTTGCCGTTACAGAGACATGATAGCATTAGCGCATTATCATCGTCTCCCTGGCGCCTTGGCTTCACTGGACTTTAGCCAGGCTTTCGACCGTGCTGACCACTTCTATTTACGGACAGTTCTTCAGCATATGGGTTTTCCTGGCGGTATTGTCACAGTGGTTATGCGGCTGTTGAGTAGTGCAACCTCTACAATCATGTACAATGGTCGCCTAACACCGCCCCTGGTCATCGCACGATCTGTGCGGGAAGGCTGCCCTCTTTCCACGATTTTGTATGCTTTCGCCTTGGAACCCCTGCTCCAGGGCATGCGCCAACGTTTGGAAGGTATGGCTGTGCACGGCCACCGTTTTTGTTGTACAGCCTACGCAGACGACATAGTACTATATCTGCGCAGTGAAGATGAAGTACGAGCAGCACTGACATGGGTGGCGACTTACGGCGAAGCGTCGGGGAGCTGCCTCAACGTGTCAAAATCCAAGGACCTGCTCATTGGTGAGGGCTTGCCGGAGAGATGCGCTGCCCCCCTTAGTGTCGCCGCCACCATACGGTGTCTTGGACTTGATTTCACAGCACACCTGCGCCGCTCAGCGACTATCAATGGTAGACGCTCGCTACAGACAATCAGAGCAAATCTCGCAGATCACCGGCTACGAGCTCTCGACGTTATCCAACCTGCGCAATACGTGAACGTGTATCATGCTTCCTGTATACCACACGTGGCTCAAGTACTACCAGTCCCAAATCTCTGGCGCGACGACTGTTGATGGCTTTCGGCTCCTTCGTCAGCTCGGGGATGTTATTCAAGGTGCAGTATGAATCCCTTGCACTGCCACGAGATCGTGGCGGGGTGGGAATCATCCACGTGCCGACTCGTGTCAAGCCACTATACGTCAGCTCCCAACTAAAACTTTGTCATCGTTGCCCGCAGAGCCTTATTAGCCTCCTGCTTCACAACTTTACACCGGCCTCCTTGTCCGCCCCAGTACTGGTATCGACCATTCCAACCCCCTTTTATTACATCCAACGATTTTTCCTGGAGTTCAGTTATATCTACCGGTCCTTACCACTTACACGTTTGCACCTCACGAAAACAGTCGCCGAATTGTTACAACAGTGCCGCCCGTCCAACCCCATCGAACGTAAGTATCCACAGTACGTGTGGCGACACATATGGAAGGCGATCCATGCGCGTTTTCTCGAATCAGACGTTCAATCAGCGTGGGACATCACCGTGAATGGCAAACAAGTTAACCGAGATCGTCTGCACCGCATCCATGTTGCCGATTCATCCCTCTGCACCCACTGTGGAGTGGATGACACGGATGTCCACCGGTTCCACTGTGGCACAGCGTTCGACGTCTGGACACTTGCGCGGCGAATTTTGGCGTTTCTTACTCGCCAGACACCGGCTCAGATCGACGTCCACATGCTTTTGTACCCCGATAAGACTTTCTACCCTTCCGCCAAAACTCACTCTGTGAACTGGATCTGTGGCCACACGATCCGCTATCTTTTTACTTCTGGCGACAAGTCTACGCTAGGATATTGGACTTATCTCAACGAACGACGCTGCGTCCTGATACGCAACCCACGTTATAAGCAATATTTTTCCAATTTCTTACGGAGCACTTTCGATGACCCACCTAGTAGCTGAAACATCCAAGCCCTGAGAAGCTGAAAACTGTTTAAACCGAACCGAACTGAATAGATCTGCTACCCAGAACCCACGCCTACGCCATGAGAAGACACGTTTGGACGAGCTGGCATGCTGTTGGCGGGGACACTTCAGGAGCTCCTGTAAGAACTGGTCTTTAACTACAAGTCGCACGACGACTTTAATTAAAAAAAAAAAAGAAAAAAACCTTTTCCTTATTTATTCCACATAATTTGTTCTTAAAGGAAAAAGAAATTTGATTTTGGCTTTGAGCAACTTTTTTTTGTTCCAAAAGATTGCTTCTTCGCCAGCAAGGCGAAGGAGACTCATTTTTGTTTACTGGAAGGAGAAACCAGTATAATTGGATCCTTTGTTTCTTTTGAAAAAAAAAAAAAACTTTTCCTTATTTATTCCTCATAATTTGTTATTAAAGGAAAAAGAAATTTGAGTTTGGCTTTGAGAAAAAAAAAGGTAGCTCAGATAGTAGAGCACTTGCCCGCGAATGGCAAAGGTCCCGAGTTCGAGCTTCTGTCGGGCTCACAGTTTTAATCTGCCAGGAAGTTTCATACCAGCGCACACTCCGCTGCAGAGTGAAAATCTCATTCTGGAAACACCATATTCAATTCTGTACAACAAACAGAGTGATAAATGTGGTGTCACCGCCAGACACCACACTTGCTAGGTGGTAGCCTTTAAATCGGCCTCGGTCCGCTAGTATACGTCGGACCCGCGTGTCGCCACTGTCAGTGATTGCAGACCGAGCGCCGCCACACGGCAGGTCTAGAGAGACGTCCTAGCACTCGCCCCAGTTGTACAGCAGACTTTGCTAGCGATGCTACACTGACAAATACGCTCTCATTTGCCGAGACGATAATTAGCATAGCCTTCAGCTAAGTCATTTGCTACGACCTAGCAAGGCGCCATTACCAGTTTATATTGAGATTGTTATTAATGTACCGTCAAGAGCGATGTACACCAATTATGGATTAAAGTTAAGTATTCCAAGAACTTCGTACTTTATTTGCAATTCTCAAGACATTGTCCTGTTCCAGACCTCACGCCAGTCTGCGTGAGATTAAACGCGTGCATTTCGGCCTCCTCTAGCAACACGGTATTGGCTCTTCTGTCAACACATCAACAACAGTAATTGGTGTAACACTTGAAAAAACGTCAACGCTTGTCAGTAAATACGGTAGAATGTTCTAAATACTTGGATATACATTTGGATGGAAACTTGAATCGAAAACTTGAGCTACCAATTTCAGTCTGCACTGCATATCAATTTCAGGTATGGCGCTTCAAAGGGCAGTTTGTCAGCTGAAGATAATCTGTAGTTCGTAGTAAAAGATGTAATCTGAACGATATTTTTTATTTACTTAAAGAATGTAGTCGATATATTTACCTACATTGATGAGCTGCAAGATTTGTCAGCGATACAACAATTAGAAACCTAGTGACTGGAGGACGTCCATGTTCACGAAAGTTTGTCGACTGTTGTTCTTGTTATGGTATTTAGTTCATCTCCGAATAACCACTGCAACCCACGTCCTTTTTAATCAGCTTACTGTATTTCTCTTTTGGTCTCCCTCTATGATTTTTACCCCAACACTTCCCTCCAGTACTAAACTGCTCAAGCTTGATGCCTCAGAATGTGTCATATCAAGCAAACAGTTCTTTTGGCTAAGTCGTGCCACAAATTTCTTGTCTCTCCAATTCTATTCAGTACCTCCTCTTTAGTTACGCGATTTGCCTATCTACTCGTCGATATTCCTCTGTAGCACCACATTTCGAAAGCATATATTCTCCTTTTGACTAAAATGTTTATCGTCCATGTTTAACATCCATACATGCTACAATCCAGACAAAGGCCTTAACAAAAGACTTACTAACACTTAAATATACCTTGTATTCAATTTTAACAAGTTTTTCCTCTTCAGAAATGCTTATCTTGTCGTTCCCAGTCTGCATGTTGTATTCTCTATACTTTGGCCGTCATCAGTTATTTTACTACCCATACAACAAAACTCATCTATTACTTTAAATGTCTTGTTTCCTAATCTGATTCCCTCATCATAGCCCGATTTATTTCGACTACATTCCATTATCGTTGTTTTTTTGTTGATGTTCAAATTATATCCTCGTTTCAAGACAATGTCCATTCATTTCAACTTCTTTTCCAAGTACTTTGCTGTCTCTGACACAATTACAATGTCTTCGGCAAACCTCAAAGTCTTAATTTCGTCTCACTGAACGTTAATTGCTTCTATAAATTTTTCTTTGATTTTCTTTATACTCGTTCAATGTACAGATTGAATTATGTCGGAAGATACGCTACCAAATCTGTTTCACTCTCTTCTCAATCACTGCTTCCCTTTCATGCTCCTCGACTCTTATAACTGTCCTCGGGTTTCCGTACAAGTTTTAAATAGCCTGTATCTCCATGTATTTTACCGTACTACCTTTCAAATTTCTAAGAGAGTATTTAAGTCAACGTTTTCAAAAGGTTACTCTCAATCTACGGATGCTATAAACATAGGTTTTCCTTTCCTTAACCTATCTTCCAACGTATTTCGTAGTGTCAATATTGCCTCGCGTGTTTCTACAATTCTCTGGAATTCACACTGATCTTTCTCGAGGCTGGCTTCTACCAGATTTTCCATTCTTCTGTAAAGAAGTAGGATGGAGTAGGGTATCTCCCTGGCGACTACAAAGGCCAAGATTACTTCTTGATCTGGCTGCTTACAGGAAGTATTGTGCCCCGGACAACCTTTTTAAAATTAAACTTACTGAGATTTTAGAACGCCATTCCGATTTTATTACTGTTTACACGGATGGGTCAAAACAGGGGAATTTTATGGGCTGCTCTGCTGTGTTTCCCGATACTGTCCATCGGATAGGGCTCCCAGAGCAGTTCTCAGTTTACTATGCAGAACTGTTTGCCATTCTGCAAGCATTAGAGCATATGCGCCGACATCGTGGCACGAAATTCATCATCTGCTCCGATTCCCAAAGTGCTCTACACGCTCTTGAACAGATGTACCCAGCAGATCGGATGGTGCAAGAGGTGCAGGACGCACTCCTGCTCTTGCAACAGCAGGGTAAGGATGTGATTTTCTGCTGGGTTCCAGGGCACATAGGGATTCCTGGAAATGAACTTGCAGATGCGGCTGCCAAGGAGGCTTGCTCCATCCCACCTCCTGCTCGCTGTTCCGTCCCCCTGCAGGACATTACGTCTTTCGTGACTCGGAAGGTCATGCGTTGGTGGGAGGCTCAGTGGCTGGACGTGAGGGATAATAAGTTGCGAGCGGTGAAGGATTCTGTCCGACCGTGGCTCACCTCCTTCCGACAACGACGCGCTGAGGAAGTAGCCCTTACACGGCTTAGAATAGGACATTGTCCTTTGACACATGGTTTTCTGTTACGTCGTGAGGAGCCACCAACGTGTCAGACATGTGGGACACAGCTGTCGGTACGACATATTTTAACCGAGTGTGTTTTATATGCGGATTTGAGGGAAGTTTTCAGTTTCCCACCAGACCTACCCTCTCTTTTAACTAATAATGAGGCGAGTGTCGCTAGAGTTTTACGTTTTTGTGTGATGTCTGGCCTTCTTCCCAAAATATTGAGATTGAAGTCTTAATGTGCTGTCCAGTGGTTTGGTCACCCATTATTTGTAAGTGGTCACTCAGCCACCGTTAATTATTTTTACCTGTTTGTACTGCTATTTTATTTTTAGTTTTATCTCCCTGTTTTGATGTGCTGTGACCAATCTTGCAATTTGAACAATACCAATTCTCTCACAATTCGGCCCTGAATTGAACTTTTGGGAACGGGCGCTGATAACCTCGTTGTTGTGCGCCCTAAAACACTAATCATCATCATCATCATCTGTAAAGAATTTGTGTCAATATTTTGTAACCATGACTTATTAAACAGCAAGTTCTGTGATTTTCGCACCTGTCAGCAAACGCTTTCCTTGGAACTTTAAGTTGTTAGACTCTTCTTTAAGTCTGAGGGTATTTCACCTGTCTCATACATCTTGCGCACCAGATTGAAGAGAGTTGTCATGGTTGACTCTCCCAAGCCTATCAGTAGTTCTACTCCCGTGGCCTTGTTTCTACCCAGATTTTTTCAGAGCTCTGTCAGATTCTTCTCGCATTATCACACCTCGCATCTCATCTTCATGTACGTCCACTTCCCTTTCTGTAATATTGCCTACAAGTTTATCTCCGTTGCATAGACCCTCTACATACTCCTTCCAACTTCCATCCTTCCGTTCTTGGCCAAGGACTGGTTTTTCATCTGAGCTCTTGATAGTCATGCAGCTTCTTCTCTTTTCCCCAAATTTCTCTTTAATTTTCCTGTGGGCAGTAACTATCTTTTCCTCGTGATATATGTTTCTAAATCGTTACATTTGTCCTCTAGCCATTTAGCACATTCCGTCAATCTCAGTTTTTAGAAGTTTGTATTCCCTTTCATCTGCTTCATTTACTATATTTTTGAGTATTTTCCTTTCGTCAGTTATATTCAGTATCAGTTGTGTTGTGCCAGGATTTGTACTAGGCTTTGTTTTTTGCCTATTTGATCCTCTGCTGCCTTCACTGTTTCATCTCTTAAAGCTGCCCATTAATCTTTCACTGTATTCCTTGCTCCTGTTCTAGTCAACCGTTGCCTAACGCTACCTCTGAAACACTCAGCAACCTCTGATTCTTTTATCTTTTCCTACCTTTTCCCAATTTCTTAAATTTTAATTTACAGTACATATCCAATGAATTGTGGTCAGAACGCTCATCTGCTCCTGGAAATGTCCTATAATTTACAATCTGGTTTTGAAATGTCTGTCTTACCATTACATAATCAGTCTGAAAACTCCCAATGTCTCCAGGTCTCTTTCACGTATACAACCTTTTGTGACTCTGAAACCAAGTGTCAGCGATGATTAAATTATGCTCAGTGCAAAATTCTTCCTCTTTCATTGCTTTCCCCGAGTCCATATTCAACCACTATTTTTTTTTCTCTTGTTTTCCATACTATCGAATTCTAGTATCCCACTACAATTAAATTTTCGTTTCCTTTAATTAACTGAATAAATTCTTTTATCCCGTCATACATTCTTCAGCCTCTGCATCATCTGCGAAGCTAGTTGGCCTACAAAACATGTACTACTGTAACAGTCGTGGGATTGTCTCGATAATGCGTTCACTATGTTGTTCTCAGTAGCTTACCGCATTCCTATTTTCTTATTCACTATTAAACCTACTCCCGCATTACCCTATTTGATTTCGTGTTTATAGCCTAATTCTCATTACGTCCCACTTCATCCTATCCATTTCACTGTTTAAATGTTCTAAACTACCCGCCCGATTAATGTATCTAACATTCCAAGCAGCCAGCCGCTGTGATCGAGCAGCTCTAGGCGCTCCAGTCCGGACCTGCGCTGCTGCTACGGTCGCAGGTTCAAATCCTGCCTCGGACATGGATGTGTGTGATGTCCTTAGGTCAGTTAGGTTTAAGTAGTTCTAATTCTAGGGGATGATGACCTCATGGTTAAGTCTCATAGTACTTAGAGCTATTTGAACCATTCCGCGCACCGATCCGTGGGACGTCGGATTTATTTCTCTTGATGATGACATCCTTCTGAGTAATTCCAGTAATTACGGTTGTAATTTGCCCTTGATTTCAGCCTTTCGAGTACCAGCGCAGTAAGGCCATTTTGGTTGATATTACAGGGCCACATCAGTCAATCATATAGAGTGTTGCCTTAGCAACTAATTAAATCGCAGCTGCCGCTCTTCAGGAACACACGTTTGTCTTAACTCTCAACAGATACCCCTCTATTGTGATTGCACCTGTGGTACGGATATCTTCATCACTGATGCACGCAAGCCATCCCGCCGACGGCAAGGTCCATGGTTCATGTGAGATCCCAAAACTGTTGCAATTCCATTTCAATACCGGCTAAGAGATAAGGGAATTAAGTCAGTTAGGGCATTTATCAGAACACTGAATGTGTCACGTGTGTAATAGTATTATGTGGATGACTGATATTTGCTTGTGTAATGAAGACTGGTTTTCACGTTGCTGTGAATAACAATTGATACAGTAAGGAAAAGAATGAAATATGGTGCTAGTGCATAGGCAAAAAATTTAGAATTGCAGAATGGGGCGTCGGATCGTATGGATTTCCTCAACGCAGATGTGTCACTGTATGTAGGGTTAAAAATTTTGACGAAATTGGACCTCGCAAGCTTTTAATCCGCGCTGATGGTGTTCTGGCATTGATCCATCCGGTACCGTATCTCGTCAAGCAGTTATCTCAAAACACCTTTCATGACGAGAATCCAATCTGGTCGGCTCCGAGTCGCTGCCAGTGCACTATAAGGTGCCAGCGGGGTTGGTTACAAAGACAAGTAAATAATTAATACCTCTACGTCATTCTGCTTTCAATATTTGTGATTTCAGATACTCAGAAACGATGTCAGCATTTATTTATTTGTTTTACATGCCCAGTTACTAATACTGCGGACAATATATGCTACCGAATGCGAATATTTACCACTGTGTTTTGAACGTTTTGTGAGAGACACGTACAAAGAAATGGGCACCTCATTTATTTCTCATTTCTGATCTGACGTGGCATTTTAATGCTGCTCTCGTATTTGTAGGGCTTCGATTGCTTCTGTGAACTGAATATGTCAGATAAATTGCCACAGTAAATCATTACAGAAGACTACGACCTTCCTGTTTCCAGTCTCCTAATTGATTGTTACGAATCGAATGCCAATAAATAAGAGACATTATCGTCGCGATTTTCATCAAGATAGTCAGATGTCCTCGTCCACCGCGTCAGTGAAATTTCTTTTGAGACAGGAGACAGTTCAAAACGTAATTCGGCGTATCTAATTTTGCCTCCGGCCTGACAACTCTCTTGTTTAAGCTCTTCAGTCGTGAGGCATCATATATAATACTTACAAGTTTTTATTTTCTCGGACGCGTACGCTGCTGAACCTATTCTGGCCTGTGCTGCCATGTACAATAGACATCTCGCTTGACACAGCTCATTTTTCATCCTTCGGCCAAGCATCGTGAGGTAGCAGCTCTGATTCGACACGTCGGATTCCGCTACTGCACAGCATCTCTCTACGAAGTAAGAGTCAAGAAATGTCTTTTTCTTATTACATGCGTTTTCTCGTGCTTTAATTTCCTATTACAACTGTACAGAAACCCCTCTGTTAGTAGGTGATTATAAATTAGCGATGTAAAGGACTTAAAAGCCTTAAAATTTTCGTATCTATCTTATATATGACACATCCGGAAGTGTGTTTGTATTTTTTGCACTTGATTCCTGGGAATGACTGATGAAGAGATCATTGAGATGGTCAACGGAATTAACCTAGATGAGTCTTACACTGAGTGCGACGAATGTAATAATGAAGGTGACGCATTTAGCAAATAGTTCAAAGACAAAAAACAGCATTAGAAAAGGTTATTGGGCCACCTGCTCAAATTAGGGAAATAAACGAGTAGTAGAGATTTACAAATGAGTGGAAATAAGTGTGTTACTGGGTTGTAAAAATAATTACTGTTTTTCACTAGCTTGTTTACTTAGAAAACTTATTAACCTTTTTTGGTTTTCAGGTGGGTGGCACTTCCAGTGTCCTCCATCACACATTGCTCCCAGCATCTCAGCGGCTAGGCTAGATGAACTCAAGAAGCTATCTGAATATCTTTCCAAATACTCTCGTTTTTCTTATGATCTGTCTCAGTTCAAAAATATACAGCCACCTCAGTAAAACTGGAAAATCACTTACTCTATGGTAGAACAAATGCTCAAGTTTTGTGGATTCAGTATTGTCGTAACACGTGTACTTGTAGTAACATTAAAAATCTACAGGGAGAGGAAAAATAGGTGCCCACTAATTGCAAACTATGCATAAGGGGACAAAGACCTAGATGTTCTGTTCCATTCCAATCAATGGAGATATGGCAAGCTAATGTGCAATATTTGCCTGACTTGACGAACCATGTTAAGAAGAACCGGTCAAATGTCGGACAACGGGTTGCAAAGGCCCCACATTTCTGCGATATGAATAGCATAAAGCGTCCCTTTGCTTCACAGCTGAGAGGAATGGTCGTAAATAATCAACAAAAAATAAAAAAATAAATTTGGGCAACTAATGTCGACATAATTTTGAAAAATGTGGCAATATCAAAGAAAGCAACAACACTTGCAAAAATTTTGCTACGGTACTTTTGATTACATATTTTGAGTCGTTTACTTAGAACTGCTGAAAGTTCTCGTACCACGTTTGTAGTCTGACCGATCTTGAAATTTACAGCAAATATGAGTAGTATGTGTATTGTACGGATGTTATTTTTGTGTTAAAGCAACACGAGACTCTAAAGTTTTTTTGTATAACAGTCCTGCTGAAGTCTTGAGGTATCGTATATGATACCACCCATAAAAAATTAACTATGGTTTCAAAGAATTCTTTTAGGGACATTTTGTCTTAACTAGCATTAACACAAACCAATGAGCACATAGACAGCTCAGCTGCCCTTTAATATGTGCTCAGGACTGAAACGGTTATACTATGCTTGCTTATTTTCATGCTTCACGGTGTGAAACTAAATGCATGATCTGTTTTTCAGTGTTTTGGCTGTCTTGTCGGTTCGTCTAGGTACAATCGTAAATAGGTGCAAAGTAGTTCCAAAAGTTTATCAAAGTTGACTGCAGAATTTTACGTTCATAAAATATTCTAATTATGATCGGACTGATTTGAATCATTATTATTCGATAAGCAGAAGTTACATTAAACTACAGTAGTTTATTAGTCAAACGTTTATATGTTTGGAGAAATATAAATAACTGTAGATTAAGTATTTTTAAAATGTCGGACTCATGATTTATCAACTGAAAACATAAAGTCATGAGTTCTCCACTTCATAGAGGTAGTTCAGTGCACTATGCATAGCATACATGTAGTGTTGCTTTATGCTCAGATAATGAGCGTCCTCTTTAGACTGGCATCTGACCTTACCAATTTATGCCAAGAAATACAAATCAGAATTTAACTTTCACTGAATTAGAGGAAGCCTGGTCACAGTATTAGAAGGCAGAGAAAAAAATTCGGTCATAATGAAGCAAACAAGGTAACCTTTGCACATTTTTATGTGTACCTGTCTTCATGGCAGTGAAACGGATTTGACTGATACTGAGAAAGTCTACCCATAAATTATGGCACCTGTAGATATTTCAATATCGTGATGTGACTTTATTTCTAACTGGATGTGCCCATCCTTTACAGATAACCTTCAAGTGACATTATGTTCCTCTCAGTGAGCTCTCATCACGAAAGTTTGTGTCATACACTGTGCAATAAGCAGCGTTTTACTGCTAATCCTCTGCAAGGCTGCTATACTCGGCTTGGGTAAGTAACTTTAAAAAAACAACAGACTAAAACTAACTATTATATAAGGCCTGCATGTCAGAGCCTTCTACATGTCATCAAAATTCTGCTTTACAACGCTATTTAAATAGTAAACATCAGTGGCATATGTGCCATGGAACCTGATGATATCTGTACATAGTCTTCTTACTATTATTAACAAATAGTAATAACACCATAGAACATGTATTAAAAAGACGTTGTTAACAATAATCATTCAATTAATATAACACAATTGGTGTGTAAGTGTTAAATGGTCACATTACAGAAATAGTGCCCATGTGGAAAGCAGTAAGCAGCTTCAAGGCTCCTAAGTGAAGTTAGGGAGCGTAACTACACGATAAACCTAAAAATAGTCGGTGTAACATATGAAGCTACAGAACCACTGTATATCTACACGCAGCTTGCTAATCTTAAATAGCTATTTACGAAAACACCTATACTTGGGTTTCTGCATTAATAAATTAATGCAGACTACAGTAGGGACAGTCAGGCAAACAATGTGCAGCATCCTGACAGTGCTGGAGTATGTGCTTTGTCCTATATGAAATGGCAGCTATCGATGTATGTAGATATTCTTCTAACTTTTATTAACCGACAGCAGTAACATCTCGGAACACGCACAAAACTACATTGGTTGCAACAATCGTACATACAGTATAAAGTACACATAATAGACCCAATTAGTGTGTAAGTACTAAACTGGTCGCACTGCACAATTAGGGCCCTTGTGTCAAGCAATATGCAACATCAAAAACGGTATTTGTTGCCAGGCCCCAAAACACGTTAGGGCGCCTAACTACAAAATGAGCAAATGACAATGATAGGACTAACATAGCAGTGTGTGTAACTACTGCAAGTCCTTATGCAGCTTGTTGAACTTAAGTTACTGTTTACGAAACTCGACAAAACCTTGGATTGCGCTTTAAATCATTTGTGTAGAAACACACTGAGAATGGACCAGTGCACAGCGGTTCCTTTATCCAGTACATACAGCATCAAGAAGTAAACAATTAGAGTACATGTCCTCCAGCCACTCTGAGACTAGCACGTTCCAATTTTTATGTTACAGGGCCTGTGAATTTGTCGTAAACAACACTTACACCGTGCTAAGCCAGTACTATATACATGGGAGCGATGGCATTATCTGCATTTTTATAAACATGCAAATCTCCCAAATAAACCGCTTTCTGTGTTTTGCCCTTTGTCAGACACCATAATATGTCATACGAAATGGATGCACAATGAAAAAGATTATAAGGTATGGCGATCCTAAACTGGTCGCGCGTGGCAATAAGACTGTAATAATTCAGTGCTGTGATATACTGTTTTTATTACTACTGTGTTAATGTCACTTGTATTAATTTAATAACAAGACGAAAAGTATTTATTGCTTTTCAATTGATTCTAAACACCAAAAAAGGTAAAACGCCAGTCGCCAGCTGCAGAAGAACCTTCATATCTTAGACTTTATCGGTTTTAACAGTTAAAACTATTATCCTCAGAAGTGGAAAAGGTGTCCTAGAAAGACTGAACGGATATAGCAAAAACAGGTTTGGTAAAATAAACGGAAAATAGTTAAGTTAGGATATCGAGACGAAACTTCGTTACCGAATCAATAAATAGTGTCATATCGCAAAAAATGCATGATGCGTGCGATGATTCGCAAACCATAAACTATCAAGACCGCAAATCGTACATAGTACATGCGAAGAAAGCGGTGACGTGAAAGGTGCATATTAAACATTGTAGTAGCTCATGGATATGCCAAGGACACACCGTTACAAATTAAAAAACCTATTTTACATTAAAAGTCATTGGTACACAGATGATAAAAATGGTAAAATCAAATTACTTAAAAATCAGTAAGCAAGCCAGCTTAGAGTGTGTAATCAGATACACCAAAAGTCGGACCTGAAGAAAGTTACTATACGTCGTTTAACAGAGAATCTTTACAATCAAGAAACAATCCGTTATCCAACGCGAGTTGATCATTCAGCAAATCCCTAGAGTTAAGGCAGGAATGTTTATAAATTGCAACTTCTTCTAAAAGATTTACTTGGCACCCTTTTTGAATTATGGGCTAAATTTCCTTATCGCCTAAAGAGGGCAGGGGTGGGGGGGGGGGGGGGAGATGTGCATTTTTTAGTTTTAATATTTTCAGCGAAAGTTGACATATAGTAATTCTCCCTATCTTTGTTGAAAAAGTGCTCGTGTAAATGGGACTTAGTGACAATCTGAACTGCCAATCGAAAATAAAATTTATATACGAATCAGATAATCAAGACCGTGAACTAAGGTTCCTCTACTTGAAACTGCGTATGACAGATGGAAATATTAGTGTTGACATTTATATACGTAGGAAACTAACAGCGACTGATAGCATCGTCCATTATTCTTCCAGTCACCCTTATTTAATCATCAACGTGTTTAATTCATATTTCCAAACCATAATATAAACCGTGCGAAGGCAAGTCTTTACGTTTTCACGACTAAGCAGCCGAATCAGTTTCCATGAAATTTGGTACGGTGGTAGCTTGAATCCTGAGGAAGAACGTACGCTCCTTGAGAAAGTAAAAAAGAAGGGAATGCCGACACTTAAAAACGTGAAGTAGGGGATGAAAATATTTCTTTACATCAGTGAACATAAAACATGTTAAAACTTTGTTAAATTTCTGCATATTGTACACATCGTTTACTATTCAGCTACTTCAGTAGCGTGATGCATAGATGTGCGCACCTGCCCACACCTGTTCGCTGGCACAACTCGACAGCAACGCCATACGTGTGGCATTGCCGTCAGTTTTTTGGTGAAGTAGGAGCCTCCTCTATCTAAGCATCACGCTGTACTTCCCCGAACAGGGAGACACGCGAGAACAGCTGACGTCATTGCATGTGGAATAACTAACTTACTTACAAGGGAACCTCCCCATCGCACCCCCCTCAGATTTAGCTATAAGTTGGCACGGTGGATAGGCCTTGAAAAACTGAACATAGATCAGTCGAGAAAACAGGAAGAAGTTTTGTGGAACTATGAATGAAATAAGTAAAAGATACAAACTGAGTAGTCCATGTACAAGATATGCAGCATCAAGGTTAGTCTGAACCTTTGAGTGCCGTGGTCCCGTGGTTAGGTCCTTGGTTCAAGTCTACCCTCGAGTGAAAATTTTAATTTTTTATTTTCGCAAAGTTATGATCTGTCCGTTCGTTCATTGACGTCTCTGTTCACTGTAAGAAGTTTAGTGTCTGTGTTTTACGACCGCACCGCAAAACCGTGCGATTAGTAGACGAAAAGACGTGCCTCTCCAATGGGAACCGAAAACATTTGATCGCAAGGTCATAGGTCAACCGATTCCTCCACGGGAAAACACGTCTGATATATTCTATACGACACTGGTGACGTCATGTGCGTCACATGACAGGAATATGTTGTCGACCCACCTAACTTGTACACTTGGCGAATGGGGAAAAAGATTCTTCTACCTTTCCCGATTTAGGTTTTCTTGTGGATGTGATAATCACTCCCAAAAAAGTGATGAAAATAAGAGTTTGTCCCATAAACTGCAACAAATGAATGCAACAGTTTCACAGTCGCACAGTTTTCCCTGTGCTCTGTCAAAATATATGTTTTTAACGTTTTCAAATTTTTCCGTTTAGGTGTACCGTCCCCATACTACGGCGCAGTTACCTCGCATCGGACGGACAGATAATAATTGTTTGAAAATAAAAAATTAAACTTTTTACTTGAGGGAGAACTTGAACCAAGAACCTCTCGCTCTGCAGCTGCTCACGCTGACCACGAGACCACGGCGCTCATGGGTTGAGACTAACCGTGGTGTTCCCTATCTTCCGCGTGGTCTACTCAGTTTGTATATTTTGCTTATTTTTTTAATAGTTCCACACAACTTCTTCCTGTTTTCTAGATTGATCTGTGTTCAGTTTTTCAAGGTCTATCCACTGTGCCAACTTATAACTAAATCTGAGGGGGGTGCGATGGGGAGGTTCCCTTGTTAGCATCACTGATCATAACAAAACTACTTACATACGAGCGTAGCTGAGGGTAAAGCAATTTTTTAAAGTAAAATGGAAAGGTAATTACAAACTAGCGTCTAATTCAAGACAGACAACTTTCTCTCACGTGAAGAACAGAATAAAAGCTTGAACAAGTTCCCTTCCATTAGGAATGTGGGGGCACTCAACGACTGTGATATAACTTTCAAATGATAGAGCACAGTAATCAGTCGTTTTTTTTCGGGTTTTATCAGGCAAATCTAGATATTGGTTAGTGCCTAGCAGTTATCAATGGACTATTTCATGGTATCAATGCATGAATTGTACATCAGTCCCCTGTTGTTTGGGCTTCTTGAACGAACTGAGACAAAAGTTCAAACGGCAGGGGACTAATGTACTAGGACTTGCGTTGATACTATAAAATAGTCCATTGATAATTGCTAGACAGGAGCCGATATCTAGATTTGCCTAATGAAATCTGAAAAAAAAAGAACGACTGCTTGCTGTGCCTTATCATTTGAAAATGAAAGCTTGTAGTTATTCTTTTGGTCACTCTGTTTTCGGGACACAACATTGTGAGTTCCAATGTCTGTGTCTAGTGGGTCATCCGTTTTTGCAAGTATTGCCAACTTTCTCAGTTTCTGGTTTCATTTGTATTCTGGTTGATTGTATGTGTGTTGATGTAAGTTTTGCGTGCGAACGAACGCGCGCGCGCGTTTCTGTGTGTGTGTGTGTGTGTGTGTGTGTGTGTGTGCTTATGTGTGTGTGTGTGTGTGTGTGTGTGTGTGTGTGTGTGTGTGTGTGCGTGTCTTTTGCAATTTATTCTCTATTAATTTTTTTTATTTCGTTAAGCCATATTCGGTTGATTTAATCTGAAATGAAGTAGGTTTGTTTTTATATGTGATATTAGTGGATTAGAAAACAGATCATTCCCTAATTTTTTACAGAAGTAAGGTATTTTCACAATTATTCATTTTTCTGGTGAATAGAAAAGAGGAGATACTGAGTTGAGTAAAAAAAAACCAATAGCTGGAAGTTATAACTTATTTTTGTAAAAATTAGGGAATGATCTACTTTCTAATCCACAAATATAAAAACAAAACTGCATCATTCCACATTAAATCCACTGAATGTGGCTTAATGTAAAATGTGAAACGCGTGTGAAGCAAACATCGTCCATTTACAAAACGAACATATATGCCCTTGTTACGGATAATAGCAAAGCAAACAAACTTGTTATACAATGCTGAATTGAATAAGAATCTGAAGGAAGTGGAGTAGTTGACTTGAACGAAGAATGTTTGTCAACGCATCTTACTCTGCTCCAGGCTTTTTAAAAAATGATTAAAACAGAAAAAAATTTATAAGTGTTATACTACCACGTAGCATGTGACGGAAGTGTTATGCAGTTGGGTGCCGGGGCACAATGGAATAAAATGAGCAAGCTGCCACAGCAACCCGCACAGGCAACAGAACTGAAAAATGTACCGTTCTCCGACAGTGTATAAAAACAAGATTGTGCTAGAAAGTAACGCGTAAGAGGGGGGGAGGGGAGAGGTAGAAAATGCTGTGGACTGCGAAACCAGCTAAGCGCCTGTGGTCTTCCATCTTCTGGTACAGAGATGGGACGTGATCACTCTACGTTCTCTGCCAGGCAGGATTTACTAATGGTTTTCTACCCTGGCGCCCCGGTGGAAGGTTCCCACCAACCATCCAGTTTGAAGAACCTGAGGCGTATACATTTCAGTATGTCATTTTCTAATGTACTGTATTTTATATTCTGAAGAAAAGGTTGCTGTAAATTTTAGTCAGGAGCTTTACTCCGTTTACATGACGAGAAGGGTATGTTAAAATTCACAATTTTTTGTATGATCTAGACGATAGATCTTTCATAGCGTGACTATTGCCTTGTTTCAGAGTGTTCGCCCATTCACTTTCTATTCCACGGCTCAGCCAGCAATACTTTCCTTCTGTCTCATTTTTGACTTTTCATTGTTTCATTAATCTTCTTAACGAACGTTTTAGAACTGACAAATAAATAGGTTTTTCATTCTGAGCATGTGTTTGAGTGTCTTTTGTGTACGTCCGTATTTGAAAGGTGTTTCGATTTACAGATCAGGTTCAAAAGTCTCAACAGACAGACGAAGAAACACTGCAAACATATGTTGTGAATTTACTTACAAAACTTCAACTCTCAGGACAGGATCTCTAAGCATTCTTCAGTGTCCATCTTTAGACCACTGTATATGTTGTAGGCAACAAAAGGGAAACAACAACTCGGAAACATGTGTAAGAGGCAGCCATTATTATCGCTAAATGGAGCACGTAAACGTATTGTGCAGCACATTAACGGAAAACCTATGCATCGCACTTGACACTGATTTGTAGAGGTTGTAACGGTCCGGTTACGTGTGTTTTTATTTCCCATAAACTATTACATTAATTTTCTTAAATGAAGATAATGACTAAGTCGCTGAGTCTGGGGAAAAAGACTACAGGTGGGAGAATGTACTTTTATTAATAGTTTTGTAAAAATCTGTTGCATGCCTTCTGGACCATTCCCCATGACGCGATGGTGCTTGATGATTCAGACGTTCTTTCCAGTAGTCACGCAACAAATTTTTACAATACTATTAATAAAACTATTCCCCTCCTGTACTGCTTTTCTCAACATTTAGCAACCCTTTAACGGTCATTACCTTCTACGCGGGAGACTAATTTCGATGAGGGGCAGAAGAATAGCCATGGAACAAGAGCACTAAATAACACATCTATGGATGTGTTTCTGAACTCAGTCATTTATGATTTAATTGTGAAAGAAACAGCCTTCGCATTGTACCCATTATGTACTACCTGTTTATAACTGCCCCAGGCCAGGGTGATCAAATCTATCATTGGCTATTATTGAAGCTGTTACGATAGTCATTATCGAGTTGTAGTCCTTATAATGTTAGTAGAAGAATGGAATTATTATGTTTTAATTAACTACTCAGTGATTTATTTTGCAGACGGAACTGACGCGAATGTATGCCCATTTATTTTCAAAAGCTTTACGTGATACGCAGTTGTCAAATTTCTGCGTGAAACTAGGACAAACATTTATCCTTTGGAAACGTTTTTCTTGTTTTGCTAGCGGCGCCCAAATCGGCGAAACATTTCACTGCAGGCAGATGCTAAATCTAGGACCCCAATTTTGACTTTTGTACAGATACTTTGATTTTCCCAGTGGATTTTTAGTTTATATCCTTCATTGTGTTGAGGTTGAACTGTACCGTTCGAGATTCAGGGCAATCGAATAAATTTTAAATAATTTCCTCTTTCTTTCGCATGAATAGCTCCCGTCAAAATGTGTGGATATAGATATACTCGAAAAAAAATCGATATGAAATGAACGCATCTAGACACTGGATACAATGAGCCTCCTAAACAGATTTAAATTTTTTAATGTAATACACTTTATATTGTGAGTAATCACAGCTGTAAGAATTCATTCTTCTGCAGCAGATGTTTAATAATTCTTTATAGTTACTGCTGGCTTTGATTCTTGTAGTTGCGTCATACTTTACATCTGAACAGAAAACAGCAGACTGGAAGAAAAGTTAAAAAAAATGTCAGAAGTGATCCATTGAAATTTACGTGTAACTTCAATGATGTATAGATACCAAATATATGAAACAGACATATAAGGCTGCAAGATTTTGACACTATACATACAATATTCTTGTAGACCCATTTTTTATGAAGTCAGTGTTTACGATGCACAATCAGATGATTAATCATTTCAGTGCCTAATACTGGCTAGCACCATGTATTAACAATACTAATAATTTCTGGAGTATTGCATGTCTGGGAGTTAATTAAGTTTGAGCAGTGACAGAAAACACGAAATGGGCGACATGTTGCTCAGAAGCTGCTATCAGCTAAACACGGCCGGGAAGAGCTCTCTTGTGTTCTGCAGGGGTGGACGTTTACTTCCGTGAGAGAGGATAGAGTGAGGCAGCTGTGGTTTACGATACTGGAGGCAACAGAATCCCCGTAACATGGACAGAGTGGTTGAGAGGTTCCTCTGGGGTGGGACGGATAAAATTTCTGAATAACGTACCTGGAGAAAGAGCGTCAGGTGTGAAAGAAGCAGAAAGGACTTCTTTCAGTGCAAAGCACTTCAAAGGGTCACCAACGATTGTCGCGAGCAGACCCCTTGAGGAATCTTCTCACACGAAGCATTGAGGGGCACTTGTCGAGAAGCAAAGACGCGTTTTTGATTGGTGGGGTGCTAAAGATCTAGGAGGGGTAACTGAACCTTCCGGAAAACCTTCTGAAAAGAATACCACCTTCATGACCCATGTAGTGGGACATAATATTTTAGTTACGGCCGCTGCGATACGACGCCTTGAATACAGACGTACCTGCTGCATGTCCAGGAGGGAGCGGAGTATGACGTGACCAAGGGCTTCCCTCCGGGGATTCATCGACAACAAATCTCTCCTGGGAGCCATCGAAGACAGTCCCCTCCAGGGAACGAGCTAAAGACGTCCCTGGAGAGAACAACAGTGGCGAATCGGAATCAGATTTTGAGAAGTGTTGTTTTCGACACAGGGAACGTGTGAAGTTGTTCCTGCATGACAGAGTGGTTGTTCTACGTACTGTGTAGTCTGACAGACACTGAGATGCTGCTCTACAGGAGAATACTTGATCCGAATTTCTGTTCCTGGCTAAAGAGCACACAGAAATCTTAACTCATTTTCTGTCTTGTACTGAGGTAACTGCAGCGCTAGAATTTTCCAGATGGCGTATTTGCGTGCACTATGCAGGCAGAGAACTGTAAGTGTGCCACTGCGTCACAGGTAAGCATGTAACAATTCAGTTAAGCAGGAGAACCAGATTACAGTGACTTCAAGGGAGGCAGTGAACGACTGCATAACTTCAAACAGTGATACAGAACTGGAAGACGTAAGATAGCGAAATTTCAAGCAAAGTGTCAAGTTGATGATTCACAGAAAACTGCAGAATCGCCTCGAAAATTTGTAGATGAGATAAACTAACTTACCCGATAAATCTTTAAGGACCCTGTTTTCAACTCCGACCAGTTGGGATTTGAAGAGGTAGTCATGAAAGGAACCTTAAAAATTAGAGATAGCGAGAGAGTTGTATCAAGATCAGCTAACATGATTGTCTTGACGCATTCGTATACAATTATGCCCACTGTTAATCTGGAAAGTAAATTGGTTGGAGGTGCTCTCCCCAACGATTCTGTCTAGTGTGCGTGATTCTGCAAGGGCAGTAGGGAATATTTACGTCACAGCAAGCGAGTGTGGGAAAATGGGCGTAAGAGAACTGTAACTACGGTACGAGCACTGCTTTTGACCAATAGCTGGTCAAAATATTTTGCTTTTGCTTGATCTCTGGTCTGCATATAAAAGTCATACTCTTTAGAGCAAGCTATCACTCCTGTAAAATGTGTGACATTGCAATGATACCACCTGGAACCACTGGACAAATTCTGCGCCTGATTGTTTGTTTTTTCTGTGCCTATAAAAATTATCCATCAGTTGTCATTACCCCATTACACCAGTATGAGTCTGTAGACATTCTTTAAGAGGCGATATCTAGCTGAACGTCCTGCACGGTTTGTAACTCCCAAGCAATCATTGTGGCGCTCCATTTTTCATTCGGTGTCGTAGTGCAAGTTAATGGTTTGTTTTGAAAATTTCTTGAATGACGACGATGTCCATTTTTTGAAGTGAAATGCATATATCCTATACAACATTTATACCTGCTGCTCCCGGACACGCATTTTCTGTCGCCCTTCTAATGCACATCGTGAGTCATTGGCAGTCAATATTTTTCTTATCATAATCGTTAACACAACACTTTAAAATGAGCCTTGCTAAAGATTGAACCTACGACCTCGTACTCAAGGGTCCTATTAGGTTTGTCACTGAAACATTTAAGGAACATCTCTGTGGTACGTAGCACTAAGGTAGCTCCTACTATGATCTTGTCTGGCGTAATATCTTCAGTAATGAACTCTCATGTTTGGATTAATTATTAGTGGCAAACTTAGGTCCTGCACTTCGTAGGTCAAGGAAACTTTAGTTCGATAGCAATGGTTATTTCTATTTTAACGCAGAGATTCGTAATAAAATATTTCTCCACACCAGACGAGACGGACGGAATATTGCAATACACTTTCCTTTGCCAAATACGAGGTGTAGTCAAGTTCTAAGCCCTCCGATTTTTTTTTTCTCCGGAATGGAAAGAGATAGAAACATGCGCATTGTTATAAAATGAGGCCACGTTCATTGTCAATACAATCAAGAGATGGCAGCACCGTATGGCAGATGGAATTTTACCGCCAGCGGCGAGAATGAGAACTGTTTTGACGTTTTCCTTACTTGAACAGCGTGCAATCATTCGTTTTCTGAATTTGCGTGGTGTGAAACCAATTGAAATTCATCGACAGTTGAAGGAGACATGTGGTGATGGAGTTATGGATGTGTCGAAAGTGCATTCGTGGATGCGACAGTTTAATGAAGGCAGAACATCGTGTAACAACAAACCGAAACAACCTCGGGCTTGCACAAGCCGGTCTGACGACATGATCGAGAAAGTGGAGAGAATTGTTTTGGGGGATCGCTGAATGACTGTTGTTGAACAGATCGCCTCCAGAGTTGGAATTTCTGTGGGTTCTGTGCACACAATCCTGCATGACGACCTGAAAACGCGAAAAGTGTCATCCAGGTGGGTGCCACGAATGCTGACGGACGACCACATGGCATGTTGCCAAGCAATGTTGACGCACAACGACAGCATGAATGGGACTTTCTTTTCGTCGATTGTGACAATGGATGAGACGTGGATGCCATTTCTCAATCCAGAAACAAAGCGCCAGTCAGCTCAATGGAAGCACACAGATTTACCACCACCAAAAATGTTTCGGGTAACCGCCAGTGCTGAAAAAATGATGGTGTCCATGTTCTGGGACAGCGTGGGCGTAATCCTTACCCATTGCGTTCCAAAGGGCACTACGGTAACAGGTGCATCCTACGAAAATGTTTTGAAGAACAAATTCCTTCCTGCACTGCTACAAAAACGCCCGGGAAGGGCTGCGCATGTGCTGTTTCACCAAGACAACACACCCGCACATCGAGCTAACGTTACGCAACAGTTTCTTCGTGATAACAACTTTGAAGTAATTCCTCATGCTCTCTACTCACCTGACCTGGCTCCTAGTGACTTTTGGCTTTTTCCAACAATGAAAGACCCTCTCCATGGCCGCACATTCACCAGCCGTGCTGCTATTGCCTCACCAATTTTCCAGTGGTCAAAACAGACTCCTAAAGAAGCCTTCGCTGCTGCAATGGAATCATGGCGTCAGCGTTGTGAAAAATGTGTACGTCTGCAGGGCGATTCCGTCGAGAAGTAACGCCAGTTTCATCGATTTCGGGTGAGTAGTTACTTAGAAAAAAAATCGGAGGCCTTAGAACTTGAATGCACCTCGTAAATTCTACCTTCATGACCTCCATGGGTGAATACCACATATTTACTGCTCGCTTTTGTACACTCAGTGTTTTCTTTCTAAATGATGAGTTGCATCAGAAAATCATTCCATAAGACATTGTTGAATGAAAAGTTACAAAATACGCCAGGAGCCTGATTCATTTGTTTTCAAGATTAGCACCTATATGTAGAGCAAAAGTAGCTGAACTTAATTGTATGAGATGCTCAGTAATACGCTTCTTCCAGTTCCACTTTTCATCAGTATCTACACTCAAAACTCTGGAGGGTTGTACTCCATTTATTCGCACCTGTTCATGTGCTACATCAGTTGTTGGTGTGATTGTTTGTAGTGCAGAACGGAATGCAATGTGAGTCACTGTTTGAGAAGATCAGTAATTTGCCTCTTCCAGTTCTAGTTTTCATCAGTATCTACACCCAAAAATTGGGAGCTTTCTACTCCGTTTATTGACGACTGTTTATGTGCTGCATCAGTTGTGGTGTGGTCATTTGTAGTACAGAACTGAATACAGTGTTTTTTTTGAGGAAGAGTCCTTACTCTCAGAACCATGTGAGAAATTGCAGGACACTCTCATTTCTGTTACGGTGTCATGCTGCTTAATGTTCTTAGGGAAGATGATCTTTATTACTTGGTTGCTATACTGGGTACGATCTGACTTCATT
Organism: Schistocerca piceifrons; assembly: GCF_021461385.2. Taxonomy (NCBI): domain Eukaryota; kingdom Metazoa; phylum Arthropoda; class Insecta; order Orthoptera; family Acrididae; genus Schistocerca; species Schistocerca piceifrons. The sequence continues at coordinate 592,467,735 of NC_060140.1, read as the reverse complement.
CATATGATGAAATGGTTGGCAGTAGTTTTCGAGGCTCATAGTGAGGTATCTGCATTCCCAATCTCCTGAACGCAAGACGGCGTACTTTCATTTCTTTTTCCCGCGCTTTTAATAACAGATTAACGCTGTCCATAACTGCAGTTGCCGAGCGCATCGTTGTGTGCCGCCCCGACCAGCAGAAGGGTAAAGTATTCGCTGCTGCGGCGTAGGGCGCTATTATATACTTCTCAGCACCCGGTTATTTGGAACCATATTTTTCTTTATGGAATAGTACGGATCTTTGATAGTGGCATAGCATTTGGACCGTACCACAGATTCACATTTATGAAGTCAGACAAAGCGATTAGTTCTGGTTAGTGTGGTGTGTTGATCCCCAGCTGATCACTTTGTTAACCACAGACCGATACTATTGAACGCATTTGTCAAATAAAAATGTTTGTGTGGCGTTTATTTAGCCATCTTTTGTCATGTCATTTTAAGAATGAATAAATCAATTGTTATTTAGACCACAACTCCTCCCAGTTTTCTCATTAACATTACCTTTGCCATTTTTATTAAAGTCTGCAATAGAAAGACGGAAGCTTGCAACCACTTTATAATTCCTCGCATAAATTTGATTTACTGACTCTTCTGTTGTATTTTCTTTATTTGGGTTTAGTAAAAGTATAGAATCGTCTATGAAAAGTACTAATTCTGTTTGTTAAATGTTAAGTGGAAGGTCATTGAGATGTGTAAGGAACAGGAGTGGATACAAAATTAAATCCTTTGGGACTCTCTTCGTAATTTTTCCCCAATTACTAAAATTTTCTATTCTTCCAACAGTGCCTGAATGATGCAGCACCAACTTTTACATTTTTAAATAGAATTCGAACCACCTGTGTGAAAAACCATTAGTTCCATAAAACTTCAGTTTTTCTAAGAAAGTAACATGATCTACACAATCAAACGCCTTGGGAAAATCACAAAAATACAAGCAGGCGACATTTTATTATTTAAAGTTTGCACTTTCTGATGAGTGAATCTCTAAATGGGATTCCGCTCCGAGCAACCCTTCTGGGATGCCAACTGTGATATGCTAAGTAAATTGTTTCCACCTAAGTGAGAGATTAATCGACAGTATACCACGTTTTTCGAATATTTAGGAAAAAATATGTCACTAAGGAAACTGGATGACAGTTGTTTCAGATTGTCTTGTCACTTTCGTTGTGAAAAAGTTTAACGACTGCATATTTCAATCTATTTGGGCAAATTCCCTGTGCCACTGCTGCTTTGGGGTATCGACTCTTCAACTGTGATAGTGGGCGTCAACGCCTTTTTTTGATATTTCTTTCCTTTTCTTAAAACTTATGCGTTGCGCCTAAAAAACTTGGTATTTTATTCTTTTATATTTTTATTAATTCTTTTAACTGTGCCAATTCGAGGCAATGGATGTTTGATAGTATACAACTAGAGCATGTTCGTTAAGAGTTAGGTTCTTCCTGCAGTAAATGTTGATAAGAATAACCCATTTAACCAACTAGCTCTTTCACTCTTCTGTTGCCCCATTACACAAACACATGCAAAGTATTGTTTCCAGATGGTGTCAGTGACTGGTTTGTTGATACGGTACTGCATAGAAGAAGATTTACTGGTGTACCACTACTTGTGAACAAAGGGAAATTCACTTCAGAATTCTGCCTGAAAGACAATCAACGTCACCAGAAGGCGAATCGACTGGAATTAGGTAAATTACTACACTACACGATAATGCTTCTTTTTCTCATGCCATGTGAAATCTCTAAAAGAAATCGCATCCCACGAACATCACATGCAGATTGGCACACCAAGGGCATCTTTCCTTATATCCAAGAAGTTAGCCAGTTGCCGCGGATGGAGAAAACTCCACATAGCCACCCATTAACTGATGGGTGACTTTCCTGCCTATATGTACAAACTTCTCACGATCGTTTTCCCCACGAACCTCTGTAAGTCAATCACGAACACTGAGCGGCTAAGTTGGTCCTAGCTGAGAAGTCTCTTCGGCGTTCTGGGGTTATTTCTATTACCTGGAAATGTGGCATTTGATGGGGCCTTGCATGGGGCCGGTTTCTTCGGAGCCAGACAGTTTATTTGGGATTAGGGTGATAAACGACCCGGAATAATCTCACATATATCCCAGTAAGTTCCTCGATCTGAAGCACTTTGGAAAACTCTGACACTGAACAAAGATCCGTGGAAGGCTCTTTGGTCGAGTTCTTATGACAAGACAACTCCAGTAGCCATGATCTTGTCCACACGTATCATAGGCATTGCTGTACCGTGTAAATCTCTTATAATGTCAACTTTCTCGTTCTGACCACAGACAGATCAATCGGTCTCCACCGACCGTCGTGTCATCGTCTGTCAATGGGGTCACTGCATGCAGTATGGAGGTGAATGCGGTTGCGGTCGCACACCGCTCTCCCGGTCGTTGTCGCGTTTCATGACTTTGGAACCGCCACTACTCGGCCAAGTACTGCCTCAGATGGTCTCACGAGCCTGAGTGCGCCCCATTCCATGCTTCGCACCAGGGAAGAATCCTTGTCAGTATCAGGAGTAGAACCCACGTCCCCACGTGGGAGTCAGCTGCGCTAGCCCCTCACCTCCTGAGTTACACTATTAATCTTTCCTTCGACTATGTTATTAATAGAACTGAATAATTAAGTACACAAGTTCTTGTGCATCTCTGTAACAAAAACTTCGCTTCCGTTAATTAATAGTACTATTTACAATACGGTTAGCAGAGATCGATAAAGGGACTCGACAGAAATGAGACTCTAGAATGTATCTTTAGTTCACATAAAATCCTGTTTTAATATCTGCTGAAGTTTACGAGTAATGTTACTTCCTCAGCTGTTAATGCGATAGACTTAAGGAACAAATTGTTAACATATGAATTGTTAGACAACAGAAACAGTTCTTCGTCTTGCCCCTTTGATGCCATGAACAATGACATGTTTCTTTACCTAATTCGAGAATAAATCGTGCCATAATTTTTACGTTTTTTCAACGAGGAGCTGCACTTTTTATGAACAGAAGAAAATGGTCAGTATTATTTTTGTTTTTTGCGCAGTTTCTTTCTTATGCTTTTCCTGAAAATACGAGTAGTTCAAGATCGTACTAAGTGAGACATTCTTTCGAAGTAGCTTTTGTTTAAGAAACGTTGCGATACCTATATTCTAGCCACGAAACATCCTGTCGATAACGTTCTATTGCCGTGTTATTACTTCCTGTTTCGCGCTACTCTTCCGCTTACTTTCCAGTGATATATGACACGATGGTTTGGAGACTTGAAAGAGATATCCCCGCACGATACGTTTGAGACCTGGAAGTTGAGAGATCCAATCGGAAAAGGCCAAGGGCCGGGCTGGGAAATTGGATTGCGCAGTGGCACTCGAGAGCAATCGCACTGCGGCAGCGGGCTTTACAACAGATGCGAGCCAGCTTATTTTGCAACACAGAGCGGCCGGGGAACTCCAGAAGAGGACTCGCTCACCAATCTGTACTCGGCGGTAGCAGAGACAGCATTCGATACGGAAATTGCACGTCTGTGTTACGCTGTATTAAATAACAAAATACACCGACGGAAAAAATCTCATCACCGAGAAGGAGATGTGCGACATAAACGAAAGTTCGTGGGCATCTTTCTACGGCTGAAAGATGCTGCCTGTTCAAACTTTAGGCCAGTCACACAAGAGTGGATCTAGTAGCGACACTGTGAGGATGTAAATCAGGTTTCCTTTACATGCATGACGTAACAGTCGTGACCGCTAGTTATCTTCCAGAAGACTTGGCAGTAATGTAGCCATTGTACATAACTGTTGGCAGCGGTGGTCGCGAGAATGTACGGTTGCAAGAAGACCCGTCTCCGGACAGCCACGTGGCTCTGTTGAGAGAAAAGATCTTCGTGTTCGGCGTATGGCTCCGGCGCATCGTACTGCATCTGCATCAGCAATCTGAGCAGCAGTCGGCACCACAGTCACACAACGAACTATTATAAATAGGTTACTTCAACCACAGCTCCGAGCCACGCGCCCTATAGCGTGCATTCCACTGACCCCAAACCAACTCGACTTGTGACTCCAGTGGTGACGAGAGAGAGCTCACTGGAGGGCAGCGTGGAGGTCCGATGTGATTTCAGATGAAAGCTGGTTCTTCCAGGGTGCCAGTGACGGCAGTTTGTTGGTCAGAAGGAGGCAAGTCGAGGCTCTACAACCGACGTGGCTTTACCCTAGTTAGTGTTATAGGCCGTCTGCTGTTCCATATCTACATAAATGACGTAGGAGACAATCTGAGCACGCATCTTAGGTTGTCTACAGGTGGAGCTGACATTTATCGTCTAGTAAAATCATCAAAAGATAAAGAAAACTGCAAAATGATTTAGAAAAGGTACCTGTATGGTGCGAAAATTGGCAATTGACCCTTAATATTTAAACGTGTGGGTCGTCCACATGAGCGCTAAAAAGAAGCCGTTAAATTTCGGTTACACGATAAATCAGCCAAATCTAATGGCTGTAAATTCAACTAAACACCTAGGAATTAAAATTACGAACAACTTAAATTGGGAAGAACATATAAAGAATGTTGTGGGAAAGGCGAACCAGACAATGCGTTTTATTGGCAAAACACTTAGAAGATGCAACAGATCTACTAAAGAGACTGACTACACTACGCTCGTCGTCCTCTTTTGGAGTGTGGGATAGGATTAACGCAGTACATCGAGAAAGTACGAAGAAGAGCAGCACGCTATGTATCATCGAAAAATAGGGAAGCCAGTGTCATGTCCATGATACAGCATTTGGGTGGACATCATAAAAACAAACGTGTTTTTCGTTGCTGCGAAATCATCTCACGAATTTTCAATGATCATCTTTCTCCTCCGAGCTTTGTTGCCGCCGACCTAATAGGAAAAAACGATCATCTTAAAAGAAAGGGAAATCAGAAATCCAAATGAAAGATATAGGTGTTCGTTTCTTCAGCGCTCTGTTCGTGACTGGAATAATAAAGAAATTTTGTGACGGTGGTTCTATGAATCTTCTCCCAGGCACTTAAGTGTGATTTGCAGACTATCCATGTATATGTATATGTAGATGTAGATGTAGAAGCTGTCTACTTGCTAGACACACGGGACCTACACTCGGAGTATAACAGCAGGAGCACTCTCGTAGTTATCCCAAACATCCTAACTGGAAAGCTGTACGTCAATCTGGTGATTCGACCTGCTGTGCTTTTTAGCGTGTATTTTCCAACAGGGCTCGCCCACGTACCGTTGCTGTAATCTAACATGCTGTACAGAGTGTTGACATGTTTCATTGGCCTGCTCCATCACCAGATCAGTCTCTGGTGGAACAAACACATGTCATCATCGGATTACAGCTCCAGCGTCATCCACAAACAGAATCAACGCTCTCTGTATTGAGCGGCAAAGTGCAACAGGCATGGAACTCCATGTGGCAGCTATTCAACACAATGCATACATGTTTGCACGCTTTCATTCGACATTTTGTTTGTTACAAGGTTATTAATGTACCAGCATTTCATATTTGCAATGTCTTATCTCTTGCTTACAGTAAACTGTGGTTCTGCAATGTTAATCACTTAAATATGTTACATAGTCAAAAGTATTCCCGAAATTTCATTACTTTAAATTAATTATTTTTTGGTGTTGCGATTTTTTTCTCTCGGTGTCGTGTAAATTACAAACTCTCAAGCACATTTACTGTGTCAATCACCGTTACCTATTAAAACGTTTTGATAGTGATAAGCAAAACATGTCCACAGCATAAATGAAAGTAAGGCTTGCCATTACTATATCTCAGCAATTGCATACACTGCTAGGTTTTTTTTTTTTTTCTCCTGGGAAGATATTAATGTAGTTCTACAAGGATCATACATAAAGCTTTTACATATTTTATTAATTCGTAGTAAAGATAGTATTTCTATTTTGATTTCATTTTGGACTTTTCAGAGTCACTTTTTATTGAAAATATGAATCAATTTGCACATGAAAATGTGCAGCTACAACTGAAAGAAAATATTGTAACATTTCCATTAACTTCTGCCACGAGAGAGCTGTGCTTAGTAACAGTTGGCTGTATGTTGTTTGTCAGAGACAGCTAACTGTCGAATGAGTACTGGCGAGAGCAGGGAAATGTAGGTTGAAGGTAGATGTGCCGAGGTGACCTGTGACGCGTTGCTGTCTCTTAATAATACAGCGTTAATCTGTGATTCGGCAGCAGCAGCTCGAATGGATGGAAAAATAACCTCTAAACGAGACTGACAATGACACTAAAATATTTAAAGACTGCAAATGGAGTGTCTGCCGATATGCTAGTTATATTTCAGAGTGCTTCGTATTGTGAAACTTCGCTAATGGACAAGCGCAGAATAGCAGTTACTCACTTCGTATATTGTAAAGTCAGCTCCCTTCATTTGTGTTTTGAAATACAGTGAATTTGGGAAAGGGCACGAAATTTACATTGGCATTTCTGTGTACTCACTGTAACCTAGACGCTACCGCAGCAGGAGCCATTCTGTAGTAATGAAAATCCTAAATCGTCCAGTTAAGAATACGCTGGTTCCATACAACATCGTTAGGATCTAAGTCGAGAAAGCACTTGATATATGTGTGAATACTGCAACTGAAGCCTGTCTAATGAACAACGAGGCTACAATCTACATTCATCAAATATATTCCTCTTCAAGCAAAGGAGACTTTTTTTTTCCTTGTCATCAGTCTACTGACTGGTTTGATGCGGCCCGCCACGAATTCCTTTCCTGTGCTAACCTCTTCATCTCAGAGAAGCACTTGCAACCTACGTCCTCAATTATTTGCTTGACGTATTCCAATCTCTGTCTTCCTCTACAGTTTTTTTCCTCTACAGCTCCCTCTAGTACCATGGAAGTCATTCCCTCATGTCTTAGCAGATGTCCCATCATCCTGTCCCTTCTCCTTATCAGTGTTTTCCACATATTCCTTTCCTCTCCGATTCTGCGTAGAACCTCCTCATTCCTTACCTTATCAGTCCACCTAATTTTCGACATTCGTCTATAGCACCACATCTCAAATGCTTCGATTCTCTTCTGTTCCAGTTTTCCCACAGTCCATGTTTCACTACCATACAATGCTGTACTCCAGACGTACATCCTCAGAAATTTCTTCCTCAAATTAAGGCCGGTATTTGATATTAGTAGACTTGTCTTGGCCAGAAATGACTTTTTTGGCATAGCGAGTCTGCTTTTGATGTCCTCCTTGCTCCGTCCGTCATTGGCTATTTTACTGCCTAGGTAGCTGAATTCCTTAACTTCATTGACTTCGTGACCATCAATCCTGACGTTAAGTTTCTCGCTGTTCTCATTTCTACTACTCCTCATTACCTAAGGAGACGTTAGGAGAAGTGAAATTACTTGCCAGATATTTGTTCATTTAGTAACAGTACAAAGAATTTAGTTTGAATAGCAAAGTTAGTGATTTTGACTGTACAATCTTATACTTTCTACCATGCTGAATCAAATATGGGCCAAATTTCTATAGTTTTATTTAAACTTCAGAAAAATTCATACACTGAGGTGACAAAAGCAATGGGATAGCGATATGAAAATTTTCAGATGGCAGTAGTATCGCATACACAAGTTATAAAAAGGCAACGAATTGATGGAGCAATCATTAAACTCAGTTGATTTATGTGAAAAGGTTTCCGACGTGATTATGGCTGCAAGATGGGAATTAATTGACTTTAAAAGCGGAATGGTAGGCGGAGCTAGACGCAAGGGCCATTCCATTTCGGAATTTGATAGGTAATTATATACTCCGAGATTCACAGTGCCAAGAGAGTGCCGAAAATACCAAATGTCAGGCATTACCTCCGGCCACGGGAAACTTACTGGCCGACGGCGTTCAGTTGACAACCGAGAGCAGCTGAGTTTGTGTAGAGTGGCCAGTGCTGACAGACAAGCAACACTGAGTGAAATAACAGCAGAAATCGATATGGACCATATGATGAACGTATCCATTAGTACACTGCTGCCAAATTTGGCGTTAAATGGGTACGGCAGCTGACAACCGATGCGAGTGCCTCTGTTACCAGCACGACGTCACTTGCACCCCATCTACTGGGCTCGTGACCTATCGGATGGACCCTAGACGACCGGAAATACATGGCATTGTTACATGAGTCCCTGTTTCGGATGGTAAGAACTGATGGTAGAGATCGAGTGTGGCGCAGTCACCAAGGAGCCATGGACCCAAGTTGTCAACAAGGCACTGTGCAAACTGGTGGTGCCTCCATCAATGTGTGGGCTGTGTTTACATGGAATGGACTGGGTCCCTTGGTCCAACTGAACAGATCATTGATTGGAAATGGTTATGTTATGATACTTGGAGACCATTTGCAGCTATTCATGGATTTCATGTTCCCATGACAATGCGCCATGTCCCTGGGAGACGAATGTTCGCAATTTGTTTGAAGCATATTCTGGATTATTCGAGTGAATGGTATGACCACACTTATGGCTCGAATGAAACCACAGAATATTAATGGGACATAACTGAGAGGTCCTTTCGTCCTCAACATTGTCTACTGGCAACACCCTAGCAATTATGGACGCCTATGGAAGTAGCATAGCCCAGTATTTCTGCAGGTGACTTCCAGCGACTTGCTGGGTTCATGTTACCTCGAGATGCCGTATTACGCTGGAGAAAAGAAGGCCCGACACGATATTAGGAGGTATCCTATGACCTTCGACACGTCAGTGTATAGTCTCCTGAACTGGAACCACATTTCTTCCCAGGGGATAAGCAGTTTCTTGATTCCTTTTTCTCAAAATGAATGTGACTGTGACAGGTGCCATTTGGGCATGAACACTTCGAGAGATTCATCGTCGTCAAATCCGCCTTCCGATTGATTTCTTTAGTGGTCCAAATAAATGAAATCAGCAGGCCGTTAAGTCCAGGCTATAGAGAGGAAGTTTTAACATGGTCCTGATTATGTTGTTTACTTTGGGCTTGGGCAGCTATGTGTGTTCGGGCGTTCTCATCACGCATCATCACATCCCGGATTGGAAATGCCCGCCTTTTCTGACGTACGTTTTGTTTCACTAAAAAGTTTTCAATAGAATGCGGCGTTGACAGTCCGATGTTCGTGCAGAAAATCGATGAGAAGAAGTCCTTTAAAGTCAGAGGCGACTGTTGTAAGAATATTTTCCGTGGAGAGACGGTTTTTGGCTATATCGGGTGTATATTTGTCCCCGTAATACCATTCCATACTCCTTTTTTTCCAATTCTGAGGTGTAATAGTACACTCACGTCTCATCGCAGGCCACAAACCTCTGCTAAAAATGTTCCCCTTCAATTTGGTTGTGTATCAGTTGCCTTTTGCACACCTCAAGTCGATGAAATTTGTGCTCTGCGGTGAGAAAATGAGAGACCCATCTTGCGGACACTTTCCGAAATCTATGGTTGTCAGTAATGATCGCATGACCACTATCTCAGTTTATGCAGCAATCTCAGTAACTGTTACTCGCAAGTCGTCTTCAACAAGCCGGCTATCAATGCAAATATTGTTCTCAGTCAAGCTGGTCCTTAGGCGACGACGGTGAGCCGCACTTTCCACCGTTTCTCACCCTCGTAAAAACAGTTTGTGACATGCGCACTCTTCTCTCTTTCTGGGTGTTATCCCCAAAATGCCTCACAAGTCTTCCCAAAATTTCATTCGGTTGCTCGCACTTTGTTGTAAGATACTTGATTATAATATGATGCGCAATAGGTGACGGTACCTCTTGCTCTCACATTGAGATTGTTTCTGAAGGAGCAGTATGATAACGTTCCAGCTCTGTGGAACAATCACCGGAAACGAAAGCAGGGATCGCACTGTTCTCCACTTACAAAAAGGTGAGTAAAATAAAAATTACGCTTCATAATTGATTGAGCCTCGTTTTATGTTTCAACTTCCAGCAATAAAATAGCTTCTTTTCAGAAAATTATTGTTACTTAACTTGAATCATAAAATCACCACATCCACATATGTTTTTGGATAGGGTACGCCTTTAGCAAAACACAATTTTCTTTTTTAATCCAAAGATGTTTCACTGGAGTTGCAGCATCTTTAGTGGGCTTTTTTTGTGGCTGTTAAATATCAAGAATGTTCTTTTCTGTATGTATACATGTAAATATTAGTTCTTAAATCGTATTACAGGTATTTGAAGAAACACATAAAATTATGAATTAATACCTTTTTACCACATGGTGTGGTTTTCCTGATGTATTATGTTTCTACAGTGAGTGTTTTTTTTCACAGTTTGTCATCTGCAACCACTTACACCTTAAAGTAGATAAATTATTTAAGCCAAAATTACGATTTAAAAATTGTTATGGCTATGCTTGGAATTAATTAATTCTGTGTGTGTGTGTGTGTGTGTGTGTGTGTGTGTGTGTGTGTATCTATTTACATTATGTTTCACTTACGTTTTCCGTTTCCCCATCTTCATCACTGTCAGACACTATATATTGAGCTGTCACTGTTACTGTCACTGTTTCAGTGTTTACAAGCTGTAAAAACAAACATGGCGGACAGGGGAACAGTTGAGGGTGTAAAAACAAGATAGCAGACGGTGAAACAGTTGACGGTGTTCCTGGTGGTTGTTCTGAATCTTTCAGAATTAATTAATTTCAGGCATAGCCACAAAAATTTTAAAACCATAATTTTGGCTTAAATAATTTTTCTACTTTAAGGTGTAAGTGGTTGCAGATGAGAAACTGTGAAACAAAACAGTCATTGTAGAAACATAATACATCAAGAAAACCCCAACATATGGTAAAAAGGTAGGAATTCATAATGTTATGTGTTTCTTCAAATATCTGTAATTACGATTTAAAAACTAGTATTTACATGTATACGAACGGTAAGGAAGATTCTTTATCATTAACAGCCATAAAATAAAAGCCCACTAAGTACGCTGCAACTGCAGTGAAACATGTTTGGGTTAAAAAACAAACCTGTGTTTTGCTAAAGGCGGACCCTATCCAAAAACATGTGTATTGTTATAGCAAATACGGGAAAAAAGAGCTTCGACCCGAAGATGGTTATCAGCACATATATTTTGTTTTGAAGGGTTACTGCTGTTTTGTAAACATATTACTGTATTTTTTGTTTTGTGTCTTAAGTACACGTGTAGTGGTAGTGAAGTGTTCATCTGGTACACTGTGCGTATAGCAGGTTCCCACTTGCGCACCACGGTATTCATCGAAAAATGTGACACACTACTCTTCCAGTGTAATCGGTCCGTATGTTGCCTTATAATAAAACATTTGCCTCACGGTTAATGTAAGATAATCGTAGAAGTACTAGATTTTTATTGTCGCGTGTTTACTTCCGTCTGAAAGAAAATATCACAACAAATTTATTCGTCGAATATCGGAAGCTATTATCAAAATTACAATCCCTCCTCAAGCAACTACACTGATTCTTTGCTACACCCCGAAATCCGTGAAGTGTTTCTCAAATCGTTCCACCATTATACGATAGTGAGTTGTTGGTGCACTTGGCTATAGTGCAGCAAGAGAACGAAGGAGAATTCAAGATTGAATAGCAGGAATCTTTCGATATTTCCCTGCATATTTTTTGACAGAACCGGCAGTACACCAGTGGAATGTTTCAATAACGGGCGACAGTGACTGACTATGACAAATCATAATCCGTGAACGGTCAGTCAAGGTAAACTTTACCGAAGCCGTGTTCCTTGATCGACGCACACTGAAAATTGCTTCCATGTCTGTGGATGAGGCGCTGTTCTTGCTTATCAGGTTTATAATTCGACGGTTCACGGTCTGTTTATCAAAGGAGCGTAAATTAAAAGAGATTAACCCACCTTCTAATACGCATCTAATCTATGGGATAACAGCTGGCTGTCATGACCGATCAGAATTATTGCACTGTAAGAATATAAAAGTAAATACACTCCTGGAAATGGAAAAAAGAACACATTGACACCGGTGTGTCAGACCCACCATACTTGCTCCGGACACTGCGAGAGGGCTGTACAAGCAATGATCACACGCACGGCACAGCGGACACACCAGGAACCGCGGTGTTGGCCGTCGAATGGCGCTAGCTGCGCAGCATTTGTGCACCGCCGCCGTCAGTGTCAGCCAGTTTGCCGTGGCATACGGAGCTCCATCGCAGTCTTTAACACTGGTAGCATGCCGCGACAGCGTGGACGTGAACCGTATGTGCAGTTGGCGGACTTTGAGCGAGGGCGTATAGTGGGCATGCGGGAGGCCGGGTGGACGTACCGCCGAATTGCTCAACACGTGGGGCGTGAGGTCTCCACAGTACATCGATGTTGTCGCCAGTGGTCGGCGGAAGGTGCACGTGCCCGTCGACCTGGGACCGGACCGCAGCGACGCACGGATGCACACCAAGACCGTAGGATCCTACGCAGTGCCGTAGGGGACCGCACCGCCACTTCCCAGCAAATTAGGGACACTGTTGCTCCTGGGGTATCGGCGAGGACCATTCGCAACCGTCTCCATGAAGCTGGGCTACGGTCCCGCTAACCGTTAGGCCGTCTTCCGCTCACGCCCCAACATCGTGCAGCCCGCCTCCAGTGGTGTCGCGACAGGCGTGAATGGTGGGACGAATGGAGACGTGTCGTCTTCAGCGATGAGAGTCGCTTCTGCTTTGGTGCCAATGATGGTCGTATGCGTGTTTGGCGCCGTGCAGGTGAGCGCCACAATCAGGACTGCATACGACCGAGGCACACAGGGCCAACACCCGGCATCATGGTGTGGGGAGCGATCTCCTACACTGGCCGTATACCACTGGTGATCGTCGAGGGGACACTGAATAGTGCACGGTACATCCAAACCGTCATCGAACCCATCGTTCTACCATTCCTAGACCGGCAAGGGAACTTGCTGTTCCAACAGGACAATGCACGTCCGCATGTATCCCGTGCCACCCAACGTGCTCTAGAAAGTGTAAGTCTACTACCCTGGCCAGCAAGATCTCCGGATCTGTCCCCCATTGAGCATGTTTGGGACTGGATGAAGCGTCGTCTCACGCGGTTTGCACGTCCAGCACGAACGCTGGTCCAACTGAGGCGCCAGGTGGAAATGGCATGGCAAGCCGTTCCACAGGACTACATCCAGCATCTCTACGATCGTCTCCATGGGAGAATAGCAGCCTGCATTGCTGCGAAAGGTGGATATACACTGTACTAGTGCCGACATTGTGCATGCTCTGTTGCCTGTGTCTATGTGCCTGTGGTTCTGTCAGTGTGATCATGTGATGTATCTGACCCCAGGAACGTGTCAATAAAGTTTCCCCTTCCTGGGACAATGAATTCACGGTGTTCTTATTTCAATTTCCAGGAGTGTATTATAGGCAAAATAATATTCAACTACTTTTATGAAAAAAGTTTGCTCTTAACCCCATAAATGGTTTCTGACCGTAGAGAGTGATATAATTACCCCCCATTGTAAATGGTCCTTAATTCAAAACTAACATATTTGCAAGCATTAAAAGTTAAGATCAACGCACCTAAGGTATAAAATATTATTGTATTAATATTTTCTATGTGACTATGTGTAATTACACTCTGTATTAAGTGAAATAACTGTTATTGAAATTAGTAACTATGATCTATTACACTAAGCCACTATCCTGGAAGCTGGAAATCAGAATCAGTTGCAGGTTGCCTATTTAAGGCCTTGGTTCAATAATGGTTCAAATGGCTCTGAGCACTATGGGACTTAACATCTATGGTCATCAGTCCCCTAGAACTTAGAACTACTTAAACCTAACTAACCTAAGGACATCACACAACACCCAGTCATCGCGAGGCAGAGAAAATCCCTGACTCCGCCGGGAATCGAACCCGGCAACCCGGGCATGGGAAGCGAAAACGCTACCGCACGACCACGAGCTGCTGACTTCTAAGGGCTTCGAGGGGCCATAAAAATTTGATTTTCTATGTTTTGCGTAATAATTGACAAAAATTAAATACTTAAGATGCATTCATAATCTAATTACAAAGAAGTATAATATTATGTCAACAGTGTACCACAGTAAGACAAGTATTACAGTTGGAAACTGTGTTTGTCTTGGTGCTGCGTTAACTAACACCGCACAAATAGGCGGACTTTATTTATCCACTATTTGAGAATGAGAACATTTAGCGACATCCCACAAACTTTACACCTAATACCATACGATTATGAAACGATTCTCGCTAACACCCCGAAAAAACGAAGAAAGGAAAAAGATGATCGCTGACTGAATTTTGGTTGTTCATGCTGTAAAGCTCCAGCATCTGACATGACGTTTCAATTTATTGCTTCTTTACTACCGATTCTGTCAGCAACGCAGTCAGCAGACAGCATCCATATACACCACTGAATGTCTCCTCATCGGCATTTCAGTGTACTGCAGGTAGCTGAGGAGATATGACACCATAAACTTTGAGATGCGTGAAAGATTTTGCTATAACTGGAGATAAATTATCCAGCTTATATTCAGGCAGTGTTTCGTAGTGACAACATTTAGAGACTTCTAATTAACTTTAAGAAAAATTTCAAACCTTTTCCCAATTTTTACTAGTTTTTATGGTAAAAGTCAAATATTTAACACATTAGCTTATTTGTAGTAAGACCTTTGAAGCTGTTTCATGCAAAGGGAGACCGTAAAGGCTTGTTGACTTACTCGTTTTATCGACGAGCATGAGGCAACATGCACTACCTACTATGTTCCAAAACGCCGCCCATAAAACGGGATTTTTCTTTGAAAACTCCTAACAAGGCTTTTTAACCGCTATTACATATCAAAACCGAGCCACGGTTTTCAACACCACTATGCACAGGAAATGGCTAAAACTCTTACGATATTCCCAAGACCCTGATCGCGAACTAGTATGAAAATTTTATTTAAGTCGTTACCCACTTTAAGACCCAGAGTTTCAAATTTACGTATCTTGTGTGCGTAAAATCCGCACATAATATCCTCCATGAGGCGAAAACTTATTTTAAACAGTGACACGGCACGGGGAAATATGCTGAAAGTGTCTCCTTTATCATCAGAAGGCTTCCGGAAATCTCATGTTGTAGTACTGAAGCACATGCAAAATTTTTGTGTACGTAAAATCCTGTCTGAAGAATAAAATTAGGTTTGAATTGTTTTTATTTCACAGGGTACAGTATCAAATTTTATTGACCCATAATTTTTTTTTTATGAGTGGCATGCCCCGTTGTGACAGGGAAACGAATTGAATGGAGCGCAAAAAAGGCAATATTCTCCTACTCAAATGACTCTGACTGAAAAGTGGTGTACCAGCTGCCTCATACTATCTTCCTCAGCAGCTTTAAAAAGTCCCTAAAAACTTTGACATGCGAATATATTCGCGCTTTTTTGTGCTGAGAGAGAAGGAGACTAACGTAAAGGGAAGGTAATAGGCCGTTGTTGTGGTACAGAAAGATCGAAGGAGACGATGGCAGTGTGAGAGAAAGAGTGGGATACAGTGATAGTGGAACATAGTTGACAGTGAGAAAACAGTGCTGGGAAAATAGTGAAGGAGATAGTACCATTGAGAAAGGAATAAAAAGGAGAAAGTGAAAGTGGGTGAGAGCCAGTGATATTGAGGGACAGAGTCTATGACAACGAGGAAGAGAGGGAGGGTTACGATGAAACATACAATGAGTGAGACAGGAGCAGTAAGAGAGAGAAAGAGGTTCACTGTGACAGTAAGAGGACACAGTAGTACTTGAACCGAATGGAGGAGATTGCGGCTGTGAGCCAAGAGAGAGTGTGTGAGTGAGTGAGAATGGGCATGTGGGTTATGGTACGTATGAGCGGTTTAATCCGACGTGCTAGTGGATGTGAGCGAGTTACAGTTATCCGACCTTGTGGGAGTAAGAGCTGAGTTGAATGTTGAAAAGTGCTCGAGTATGTTTGCGTGACAAACTTTATGGGAAAATTTTTGAAGGTGCTTAGGAAGGTAGAATGTGGGAGCTGATACCCCGATTTTTAGGTAGAGTCTTTTAGATAGGAGCATATTCGCCTCTTTTGTCCTCCAATAGGAGTATTTTTTGATGGTCCTATTTCTATCTCCCAGGGGAACAGTCACCTAATTTTAACGCGTGATTATGGAACCCACGGTGCACAGAACGGTATTTTATTGTGTCTCTGAGTCCTATATGGACTTGGTTTTATCGTAATTGTTTCCTCTTAACGCTATAAATAATTGATGTTTGTGGTGAGTGATAACCACATCCCAGTTTAAATATTTCTGGATTCAAATGTAATTAGGTTGCAAACTTGATGTGATGACTTTAAACAGACATATGGTAGAAAATAGTAGTATATTAATATTTTGTTTGTGCTTGTGAGACATTGCAGTATCATGTATAATCATCACAGTAACTTTGATCTCATAACCAGTAGAGGCGTGACAAGTAGTACGAAAGCGTGTTGAAAAGTAATGTCTCCGAAATCCTTATGTGGAAACTCTTAAGGCTTTTCAAATAAAACGAATGCTTAAAACATTTTTACGTCTTTGTTCTTCAAGTCTACGTGTTCCATTCTCGGCATAGTCACCCGGGCGAGGAACATATTTCTTCCAACGAGGGACCATTTTGTTCATACTGTCGCTGTAGAATGTTTAACTTTGTTGACGGAGCCGCAACCTCACTTCTGCTTGCACCGCTTCATCACTATCAAAGTCAAGTCCTCGAACGCTTTCTTTAAGTTCTCGAAACAGATGATAATCGAATGGGACCAATTCGGGACTGCATGCAGGCTGAACGGAGACTGTGAACCAATGGCGTCGCACTGCTGCGGATGTCGTAGTGGTCGTGTGTGGACCGTTGAACTTAACAGGGACAATATAGTTTAAATGAGCAAAGAAAATAATACCAATAATAAACTCATTTGATTATACAATCCTGTTTGTTGCACCAATTTAGTCTATTATGACACTTTGAACTGCACAGGAGTGCCTTGCTTTTACAGCTGCATCTCGTCATGGAATACGTCGTTTTTCAATAACTGCGTTTATAGCCTTGCCACCCACGCAATGGCAGCAGCTGCTTCTGCCAGCGACACTTTTTGAGCAGAGATCTAATCTATGAAAAGCAACTTTTCTTCACGAATTACTAACTGATTGCGGTATAAATCTGCTTAAGAGTACCTTTTTTGCTTGCTAATTTATGATAGTCGAAGCCTTATATTCCAACAACAACAGCCAACACTTTTAGGGCATCTTGACGCCCACCGTCGACAACAGAGACTCGAATTCATACAATATCCTTAATCTGAGAGGGAGGAAATATATTTTTGAAGTTCATAACAGTTTCTTTGCTTCCAGTAGAAGATTATCTTTCGTGGTAGATCTTTTATAGAGATAAACTCATGTTGTTCTGACAGCGCTTGATATGAAGACGTGGTGGTTTGCAGCTCCAATACTTTCCTTTGGAATGTGGTTTTCGGTACGATGCAAGTGGCATGAAGTAAAAGACTTGCACCACGCTGTACAACACTCCAGAAGGGTTCTCCCGGACACAGGTTCAAATGTACATTTCATTTTTTCAAGCAAAGATGAAAGTTGCTCATGTCGAGAGAACACTTAACATACGAAACCGATTTTGCTAGGTGCGACTTCCTTGGGGGTTGTGTGTTGTCTTTCTGCCGTGAGAATTGGTGACGGTGAACCAGATTTAACAAGTTGAAAAGATAATTTGACTGGACAGAACAACGGCATGATATGCCCATTGGAATGTACGGTAATGCCCAAGGGAGAGGTTCCTAAGGAATGCTACGTGTGGGGTCATTCGTGTGAGAGACATGATTTCGAGACTGCACAAGGGGTTCTTCCCACAGAGATTCTATAGTAGAGACTTCAGCTGGTGAGACCAGAATAGGTATTCTGCTGAGAACCGTGATGAGACTTGTCTTCTGAGCGTCATTGCGGGTAACGCCACTTCGTTAACGTCCAGCGCAGGCAGTATCCATAATACACTTTTGGATTCCGGAAGTGTCCGATCCCTCCCGTCTGCTTTGACCCATGACATCATCAATATGACCCAAATCGCTATTCTAGGCGTCTCCAGTACGGCACTTAAGATGTCACTACATACGCACGGCAACAAACACGAAAACACGTATGAATAAGACAATAACGTCTCCCTCCAAAAATACAATCAAATTAACGAGACAGCCGCGGGAAATTGAGGGTTTAGAGAGGGGGAAAGTTAAATATATCACTAAAAAAACACGCCACGATCCCAAAACACACAAAATGACGAAAAACTACAAAAATCTACAGAAATCGAACACCTCCCTTGACCTATATAGGTCAACCGCGGATGACAATAACAAAACACCAACGCCTGCAGCAAAAACTGCGAGAATTTGAATCAGACATCTCTCTTGACGACAGCTGACGATACCAAAACACCAGTACGTACGTATAAAACTACAAAAATAGGAACCGGTCGTTTCGCTCGAGCTACACAGGTCAACCATAACTATTGATACGAAAAAACCAACACCTACAACTACGAAAAACAAAACCAAAACAACAACACCTCAAAAATTCAAAACTCAAACATCCCTACGTAAATTAAAACACGTTCACTACCCAACAAATTTCGGCGCTGCAAAGTACTTCGGTCATCCCAGAAACACACACACACACACACACACACACACACACACACACACACACACAGACACAGAAAGAGAGGGAGAGAGAGAGAGAGAGAGAGAGAGAGAGAGAGAAAGAGAGAGAGGGAGGGAGGGGGGGGGGGATGTGATGAGACACAACAGGAATACATCTACAAACACAACTGACTCATAAACTCCGCCCCGTAATGAAGTCACAGTCCACAACACCCTTACGCCATGGGACAAAGCAGACGGGTGGAATCGGACGCTTCCGTTGACCCAACACTTTCAGCCCGCCGCATTCACGCAGCTGCTGGGAGATGCTGACAGCTGACTCCAGCTAGTATTCAGCCATGCCGCAAGCGGTGCGACCATCGCCCGGTAAATGAGTTGAGCTGCAGCACACCTACCAAATTCCACCTACCAGTTCCATTTCTCTCCTGCCTCCCATAATTTATATTCGAGAAAACGACCCTGAGAGCTTTCTGTTATTGATAGTGAGCGTACCATCACTCTACAGTGGTGTCTGAGTTACATGGGGTGTAATGGATGTAAGTGCAGATATTTTTATATGTGACACTTTAGTATATATAACCATCACTGTGTTGTTGTTTTCTCTCTCCGTCGAACAGTCTTCTAACAACACGTAAAATATAGTAGTAACTGAAGGTCTCTGCACGGTCGTAACTACATCAGCAAGTTGACTAGCCTGTTAGTGTAGACTTGGGGTTTTGCGTCCACGCGTCGACACTTCAAACCTGAGCTGTTGCGCAGGGGAGAATAAACATCACTGCCTGGTTCCTGCCACATTTACTTGTAGGTACTACGCAGCATAAAAACATACGACTTGTAATAGCTCTAGTTATTAGTCTGTCTACGTCCTTGCGAGTAAAATCCTGCAATTCAATGGACCACCAGTGATAACAGAAGTAAGCCTCTTCAAAGTTTTCTTGTTCTTACGTTTGGTAGTTTCTTTCCTTAGCAGTCCTTGTACTCATACAATTAATTATTTCTGCTTCAGATTCAGTAGGATTAAATAACTTTTTAGCACTCTCTGCCTTTGGTTTCCTGTGCCATCAGTTTTTATTATTTTTTATCTTTTTTTGCGTTTCTAACTGCTGTTCCCTGAAGGTTCCCTTGATCAGTTAGCATGACAGTGACAAATAGTGCCTAAATGTGCTCCAACAGAACCCTTAAAAGTGCCTCATCGCCATGTTTGCATCAGTTTCGAAACTACAGTAGTAACTTTCAGGCTTTCAAAATTTACAAATGTACTACTATTAATTCTAAAAGGCATGCTTAACAGAAGCTTCGATATTTGAGTAAAAGTGTTTACTCACCTAATACAAAAACACAGATATATTTTTCTCACTAAGACTTTCACGCAACTGGAGACGTAAAATTTGTGAGAGCGCACAGTAGACGGCATATTCCACTGTCGGAAGCGCTTTAACAAGCATGGTCCCCGAGAAAAGTGCTCTATGTAAACGCGCCCAGTGCGTAAATACTGCCCGGTCTCCTGTATCATACATAAAAAATCTTGGATAAATTCTACGGTCTCGTTCCACCCGTCGTCTTTGGCCGATGACGTCATACCTAAGCCAAGCCGCGGTGGCCGAGCGGTTCTAGGCGCTTCAGTCCGGAACCGCGCGACTGCTACGGTCGCAGGTTCGAATACTGCCTCGGGCATGGATGTGTGTGATTTCTTCGGTTATTTAGGTTTAAGTAGTTCTAAGTTCTAGGGGACTGATGACGGCAGGTGTCAAGTCCCCAGTGCTCAGAGCCATTTGAAAGGCGCTAGGAAGAGGCGATATTTCAACATGGAGATATTTCACGGTGACGTGGCTTATTTGTAAACAAACAAACGAATCACAGTAAAGAAGAAAATACACACAAATATGACAAGTTACAATCACAGTTCATGCGATTAAGTGTGTAGCCACGAATTACAGTAAATCGTAAATAAATTGACGTAACAAGAAAGGAATCAACAACGGAAAATAGGAAATGTATTTGCGTGAAATAAATTATCATAGTTTACACGAGTAAGTGGTAGTCTGTGGATCTATACAGACATCTTTCGAAGTCCACTACAATATCATTTATCGTAAGCTCGCAATGCCATGGCGTATCGGCTGTTCTTAATAATATCTGTTGAATGTAAGCTGTCTACCGCCGGAATGTGGGGGGGTTTGGACAGGGACACGCTGAAATCTAACGCAACACCTGCAAAATCAAATAAATAGTTGCTTAGAGGAAACTTAAAAAGGACTTTAACCAGAAATAAGTAGAAAACACAGACACCCTAAAAGAAAAGACGCTACACAAGTAAAGAAAATTCACAAAAAATACAAAATTATTTTTAGCGTGTTTGCATTAGGTGTACGCAAAGGTTGTTCTAGTACACCTGTTTTTGCTGTAACTCACTGAGCCACTGCGAAAAGTAATAAAACTGTATAGGTGAGTCCTAGCCACCGATTCCATGGTTCAGTAATTTTCGAGTTTTGCGGTAGGTATTTATAGTGATTTGTTAATGGATTATGTTTTCGCCGTTGCTTTCTATACTACGCCCTTGTAGTGGATGTGTAGTGTGGATTCTTTGCGAGTTTTCATAGGGCATCACTAATTCAGTCCATTCCATGGTATGTTAATATGTATCATTTTCATTAGGTGTCGCCGGCCGCGGTGGTCTCGCGGTTCTAGGCGCGCAGCCCGGAACCGTGTGACTGCTACAGTCGCAGGTTAGAATCCTGCCTCGGGCATGGATGTGTGTGATGTCCTTAGGTTAGTTAGGTTTAAGTAGTTCTAAGTTCTAGGGGACTGATGACCACAGCTGTTAAGTCCCATAGTGCTCAGAGCCATTTGAACCATTAGGTGTGGATTGTTAATCTGTTAAAGATGTGAATGTATGGTGTCGCCCTCTGTACTACTACAGGAACGCGAAAAAGGACAAACCTTAGAGTCGACTTCTAGGCGTTACCTATGTAGCTCAAGTACAGAGAATGGAACCAAGAAAATCAATAATAAATGAAATAATAATGAAAACTCTTAGAAAAGCGGAGCTTGGAATGGAGAATTGGAATTTATCCATATACTTGTCATAGATTCGCGCCTAACCTCACCCTCGGACATAATGCCACATCTAAAAGTAAGAGCCAAATATTTGTGAAAACCGTAATTACAAATAGACCGAAGATGGTTCCAGACGTAGCATTTAAGCTGCGTTGTCAGGTTTCTGTTAACGCAACCCTCGAAAATAGTCCCTTTTTCGGAAAAAGTGCCAAATTTTGAAGCGAAAAAAGATTGTAAATATATTTGACATATAATGCTCCCAGTTTCCTGCCTAACAATACCTTCGGAATTCGCTACATATTTGAAGTAAACAGCGCATTTTAAACCAGTTGCTAAGAAAACCACACAGAACATTAAATAACTTCGTGACATCGAACAGAACCTCACTGGCCAAAGCTAACAAATGGAATCGGACACTAGAACTGACCTTAAATATCAACACAAACACCAGCAACCACTACAAGAAGTGCATGCAGCTCAGTATTGCCAACCATTAAGGCAAATGCAAGTATGTGCTAATGCCAAGTGGATCATTAGACCAAGTATAATAAAGGAGAACGCATGAGATTTTCGTTAAGAGAAGTCTTTTCGTTGATACGAGTAAGTAAGGGACTACAGTCCGGAATGACGAAATGATCATCTGCAATGATTCTGTATGAGTGACAGTAAAAGGCTTGAATGTATTGTGCAATGTGTCTAAAAGGTCTGAAATGCGGCCTGAGTAATCACATGAGCTATTTATTGTTATTATGGAAGTTCACACTATTCCCTCTGCCTCCCAATCGATTGTGGGTGGGAGGCACAGTCTTGATTTGATTATGTACTGTTTTAGTTGTGTACAAATTCGTACAAAATGATAAGGAGAAGTGGGCAACAGAGTCGTGTGGCAACTATCGTCATAGGAAATCTGGACAGAAGAAGAAATTATTAGCGAAGAAATTAACACAAGAAACAGCAGATTCACTTCACTTACATTTCTCCAACCGTACGAAGACTCATTACAGATAACTCAGCAATAGGTAGAGGCGACCTATCAGTGTCAACAAGAATGACGCTCTCTAAACTAAACACGAACCATGCTGTCAGAGCCGCAATAATATCATGTAGGGTTGGTTGGTTTGGGAGAGGGGACCAAGCAGCGAGGTCATCGGTCAAATCGGGTAACTGAAGGAGGGAGAAGGAAATTGGCCGTGCCATTTCGAAGGAACCATCCGGGATTTGCATGAAGGAATTTAAGGAAATCACGGAAAACCCAAATCAGCATGGCCGGAGGCGGGTTTCAACCGTCGTCCTCCCGAATGCGAGTCCAGTGTGCTAACCACTGGGCCACCTCGCTCCGTATCAAGTAGGGAAGGGGCTCTGAGTGCGATTGGACAGTGTGGCTGGTGCCAGCAATCCTACGAGCGTCGTTCAATAAGTAATGCCCAAAGTTTTTTTTTTTTCTTGTTTTTCTTTAAGAAAGCCATTAACGTACGTAGACAAACGTCCTTGTTGGTGCTTCACATCTGATATTTGTTCGGTGCGCCAGTGAAGTTTCGAACCGTTGTGGCGGATGGCGCCTACTCTTGTTACAAGCAGCGTGCTGTTACTGAATTCTTGTGTGCAAAAGAAAAAGAAACCGTGGTGAACGTTCATAAACATTTGTGTGCAGTGTATGGCGATTATAGGAGTACAATTGGACGACGGGTAAAGAAAGTTACAGCCTCAGGAAATGCAGAAACAGAGTTCCATGATCAGCCACGCTCGGGACGTCCCGTCACAGCAACTGCTCCAGGCATGCTGAATCGTGCGGATGCCATTATTCGTGCCGACCGGCGCATCACAACTCGTCAATTGGCTATTCAACTGTCGGTCAGCATTGGAAGTGCGTCTCCAATGATCGAGACTCTCGGATATTGGAAGAGGTGCTCACGATGGGTTGCACGAATGCTCACGGCGGACCACAAGATTCAAAGCAAGGCCGTTTCACATGAACCGCTGGAGCGTTTTGAGACCGACGGAGAGGCCTTTCTGTCACTGGTCGTTACAGGGTACGAAAGGTGGGTGCACCACTTTATGCCAGAAACAGAAAGGCAGTCCACGGAGTGGCATCGTCCTCATTCACCACAAAAGAAGAATTTCAAGACAACTCCCTCTGCCGGAAAAGCCATGGTGACAGTCTTCTGGGGCTGTAGTGGCGTCATTCAATTCAGAGGCATACGTGAAGGCTATGAACAAACTCAAGAACCATTGCCGATATGTTCGATCGAACACGAATCCTTGCTCCAACACGATATTGCAAGCTCAAACCCAACTCTGAGAACCTGGGAGCACATCGCCAAATTTGGATGGACATCACTGCCTCATCCACCCTACAGTCTGAGAGGTGGCATGCCTTTACTATGCACACAGTGACTTGTCCCCTCTCCTATTTATATCTTATTCTGAGTAATTCGATTTAGGGAGGTATGGCCGAGTACTGTCATTACAAGGCTAGTACTGAGAATTCAGCAGATGTGAATATTTTCCTCTCTAATTGCATGTGGTGAAAAGTTGCTATTGCTTTACAAGCGGACTTCCCACGCAGCGTCTCTCGTAACCCTGGCGGTCCGGTGACAGGCGGGTTCTGCTGATCTTGAAAGGGTTGTGCTGACAGGTGTGAGGGAGTCGAGTGGATGCTGTCCAGACGCTGACATTGTCATAAGAGTGGAAGCGACATGCACTCAGGGCCTGAAGGAGCAGATGAAGCTAGAGATTCCGTTACTTGGCAGAAACTTAGTGAAAATAATTTCTGACAGACTACCAGAGAGGCGCCGGAATGGCTTGTGTTCTCAGGCAGTCTTGGGGGGCAAATTCCCGCGTTTTCGGCAAAATCGTAACTGTGATTGGCTTGCTCAGGGGATAGGTCCGTGACGCAGCTAAATCGGCAGAGAAATTGGCGCCAAGTATCTCCATTGCTTCGGCAATGGAGTGGAATTTTCCGCCAGTTTTCGAGTTGCTCTAATAATGTCATGTTGCGAAGGCCTCCCGTCGGGTAGACCGTTCGCCTGGTGCAAGTCTTTCGATTTGACGCCACTTCGGCGACTTGCACATCGATGGGGATGAAATGATGATGATTAGGACAACACAACACCCAGTCCCTGAGCGGAGAAAATCTCCGACCCAGCCGGGAATCGAACCCGAGCCCTTAGGATTGACATTCTGTCGCGCTGACCACTCAGCTACTGGGGGCGGACTTTCGAGTGGCTGATTGTCGTGGGGGCGGGAATGTTCTGTGTTCGGCTTGTATGGGTGCTCTTGAGTGAGTTGGCTCTCGCCTTTCGGTCGGAGTAGGTTACAAGACGGAGCTCCCGCTGCTCTGGATAGCCTGCCTTCCGTTGGCTGTCTAATATACTTTCATTTAATTGTAACTGTTTGACCAAATTGCTGAAGTTTCGACTTCAACGGAACTTTCCGAGTACAGTTGGCAATTGAGCGTTCTGCGTACAAGCGACCTATGTTGTCTGTCTTGAGCAGCTGTGGCTAAAGTTGAGTGTATCGGAGTTACTGTGTGACTTTGCTCGTTAAAATCAATTACTGTACCGTCAGTGAATTGTAGCAAGTCTTCTTCGTCTCCCTCAGAGGGGCATTTGTGTTGCTAGGAAGTCGTTAGTCTGGAACAACCAGATAAGGGTAATTAGTTTCGGGCTATACTCGCGACATTATCATCACCACGACAGGACGTCGCCTCCGGTATGCCAGATCGTGTCCTTGTGGTTAAGAAGACAGCTTGGTAATGTTTGTCCGAGCACTGGCAGATTAGGGAATTTAGCTATGTGACAATCAGAGCCCAGCAGAGCGCGCCTGTTCCCGTCTTTTCTAGCGTGGTTATGTCTTGGGTGTTCATTGTCTGAGCTCTCACTACTGTAGCAGCAATTACTGTTGGGTTGGCAGGGTGTTCCTCTTAAGATTTGAGTTGCAAGGAATACTTGGTCATAAATGTCACAGCATTTATTTGAGTATCCAATTTGACGTATTGTAAATGTTTCAAGTGTTTTGTTTATTATTTTGTGTTTAGTCATAATAAATCAAATTCTTATTTTGGACAGAACTTTCATTCTGTTGATCGGTAGAGCAACCGTTTCATTTCTCATTACGTTAATAAAACTTTCCCTTATCAAATTAATTTCTATCAAATTAAATTATTGCAGGTGCCAAACTCTTTTCTACTCCACTTGCAGGGTCGATTACAGTCAGTTCGCGTTTCTTCTTAATCCATGTGCAACAGCAAAAGTCGGAGATATAAAAGAGTGTCAGTCATGCAGCGAAAACATGGCTATGCCTATAGGACAAGAGCTTTTACCGGCAGGGAATACATGCTCTTGGACAAAGTTGGCGTTCGACCAGAGAACGTGGCGGACACTACGTTGAAAAATAGGACATGAACAAGACACCGAGTCACCAAATTCTGTCTCCTAGCAATAAATATGTTCTGAGAAAAAAATGTGGGGCATTACTTATTGGAAGATCCTCGTATAATCCGGCGGAAGGAGGTGTTCGTAGTAGAGAGCCGCTGGAGGTATGGATCAGTGGGTACATACCATTGGATGCACTAGATCCCATACAACAGCTATCAATATTTGACGGATACCTGCAATTCCATTGCCAACTCTGTCGCTGATGGGGTGATACTGATACGTGATACCACAATTTTGAAACACAATGTGCAGAACAGTTGAGACATTAGCCGTTATCCATATCCGTAAAGATTCGTGTGAGGTCTATTAGTGCAGGAATCTCTGTCATGACCTCGACAGAAGAATTCATAAAGCAATTCTGCCATGAAAATTACCACAGTATTTAGAAAGATATCTGTAAAGGTAGGGTGAACATCATCCTGCAGTATTCTGAGTGTGGGTGATAACTGCAAAAGCCGTCCAGCTACATTTGACATTCACGGCATGCTTTCACTATGCTCTAGAACGCATCATCGTTTTCAGGACAGTGTGCTCAGTGTAGATGTGGCCTTCATTCTGCCGCAATGGCAGCCATAGGGCAGGGATAAGATCAGTGTGTTCTAGTGTGGTATGTTTACCAGGCGACGCTATTAATAATCTGTGCTGAAGAGTAGAAAACTATCGATCGGCACTGGTGTGTAGCAGACTGGAAAGTAGTTTAGCAAGAGTAGATCGGCGTAGGTGGATATGTGCCCAAGACACCATGTTAGGAGGGATTTTCCAACGTTGATTCTCTCACGAAGCTAAGCAGAGGGATTTCAACAACAAAAGATACGATATCATGAACCTAGAATTCAGGATAAGGGCTGTCGGGAAATCAAGAGAGAGCGTCTGTGTTACGTATTGCGATGTTGATCTTGCGACTATATACTTGCGTAGAATATGGTCCATTCCTATTCGCAGAGCCATTAAGATATTAGCTATGACGCATTTACACAAAGTTCTCTCTCTCTCTCTCTCTCTCTCTCACACACACACACACAAGTGCATAAGTTGCACTTGCGTGAGTGTGTGTGTGTGTGTGTGTGTGTGTGTGTGTGTCTCACACTCTCACTTAACTATAAGATTTTTAAATTTTTATGGTGAGGCATCACAGAATTAATTGACACTGCGTGTCGGTAGGAGCTCTCGAGAATTTTGGTTTAAATACTGTTGACGCATTTTGTAGCCAGTTAGTCTGTTAGTGCTAGAATTTCTCTCGCGATCTCCGAAGGAGGATTCGGGAAACGCTTCGGCCATTCTGGCTAACAACTGTCTACAAGACGCGTCAACAGAATTTAAACCATAATTCTCGCGAGCTGCTACTGACAAGCAGTGTCAATTAATTCTGCGTTGCCTCCCCATAGTTAAGTTCGTGCAGTCACGCCACATCGTCATGTTCATTGTGGTTATCGATGTCTTACTTTATGGATAAGTGTGTATGTCATTATCACTCTGTATGTTAAGCGTGAGTGTCAGACACTGCTTGTGAGAGTGTGACACACACACACACACACACACATACACACGCAAGTGCAACTCATGCGAATGTGTGCGTTTGTGTGAGTGTTTCTGTGTGTGTGCGCGCGCACCCGTGCGTGCGTGTGTGCGTGCTTTTGTGTGTGTGTGTGTGTAAGAGAGAGAGAGAGAGAGAGAGAGAGAGAGGGGGAGGGAGAGAGAGAGAGAGAGAGAGAGAGAGAGAGAGAGAGAAATATGACTGGATTTGATAGAACAACACGATCTTCCATCTGGTTTGCAGTAAGCTGCAACCGTTATAGCACAGTGTGACAACCACATAGGTCTATAAGTTGCACCTCATAATACATTAATATAGCATGAAACATTAATCGTAGCTTGCAACTATAAAAGCATAATAACACTGCATATAAAAATTACTCCAACAAGAATTTGCAGAATGCCAGCGTCGAAACAGTGATGAAAAAAATCTAGAATTTCTTCAGGGAAACGACGGTGGGATAAGGAACAGTTCGTGCAGTTAGAATCCGCCGTCAGCCGGAGATATTACAGGACGTTCCTGCACTCTGGATATCCGAAGGATATTCCCCTGCACTGCCACCTGCTGTGCCGTTCTCTTCATTAGACGACTTCCTGTCTGCGCTGCCAACTCGCGTTCGTCCGACAGGACGGGGCCGTGTCGTGCTTTTAATTAACGGCGCTGTTAATTATGCGGCTCCCACTCTGACAGATGAGCGGCGGCTTGCTCGGGATGCTGATAGCATAGATCGACGCATCACTCCTGTCCGGCTATGCTTGCAGACGGCCGTACAAAAAATATGCTCGTTAACATGCTTGCATAACGTGTAACACAACAAATTACTACTGAAACATTTCATCTCCGTTACTCACTGTGGTTACAGTTGTTACAAATCATTCCAGCCATGAGTACAGACTTTTTTTTTGGTAATCAGTCTACTTACTGGTCTGATGCGGCCCGCCACGAATTCCTTTCCTGTGCTAACCTCTTCATCTCAGAGTAGCACTTGCAACCTGCGTCCTCAATTATTTGCTTGACGTATTCCAATCTCTGTCTTACTCTACAGTTTTTGCCCTCTACAGCTCCCTCTAGTACCATGGAAGTCATTCCCTCATGTCTTAGCAGATGTCCTATCATCCTGTCCCTTCTCCTTATCAGTGTTTTCTACATATTCCATGTCTTTAATACTTCTTGATAACAAATTTGAAACATCAGGGTAACCAATGTACAACACTGTAGACACCCGTTGAAAATTCTTAATGCCTTACTTTCAATGAGCTGGTGCAGACACAACTGCTCTAACAGCACTAGTATAGGATATGTGTATGTGACACACACACACACACACACACACACACACACACATACACACACATATTCCTCTCCGATACTGCGTAGAACCTCTTCATTCTTACCTTATCAGTCCACCTAAATTTCAACATTCGTCTATAGCACCACATCTCAAATGCTTCGATTCCCTTCTGTTCCGATTTTCCCACAGTCCATGTTTCACTACCATACAATGCTGTACTCCAGACGTACATCCTCAGAACTTTCTTCCTCAAATTAAGGCAGGTATTTGATATTAGTAGACTTGTCTTGGCCAGAAATGCATTTTTTGCCATAGCGAGTCTGCTTTTGATGTCCTCCTTGCTCCGTCCGTCATTGGTTATTTTACTGCCTAGGTAGCAGAATTCCTTAACTTCATTGACTTCGTGACCATCAATCCTGACGTTTAGTTTCTCGCTGTTCTCATTTCTACTACATCTCATTACCTTTGTCTTTCTCCCATTTACTCTCAAACCATACTGTGTACTCATTAGACTGTTCATTCGGTTCAGCAGATCATTTAATTCTTCTTCACTTTCACTCAGGACAGCAATGTCATCAGCGAATCGTATCATTGATATCCTTTCACCTTATATTTTAATTCCACTCCTGAACCTTTCTTTTATTTCCATCATTGCTTCCTCGATGTACAGATTGAAGAGTAGGGGCGAAAGGCTACAGCCTTGTTTTACACCCGTCTTAATACGAGCACTTCGTTCCTGATCGTCCACTCTTATTATTCCCTCTTGGTTGTTGTACATATTGTATATGACCCGTGTCTCCCTATAGCTTACCCCAACTTTTTTTAGAATTTCGACCAGCTTGCACCATTTTATATTGTCGAACGATTTTTCTAGGTTGACAAATCCTATAAAAGTGTCTTGATTTTTCTTTAGCCTTGCTTCCATTATTAGCCGTAACGCCAGAATTGCTTCTTTCGTCCCTTTACTTTTCCTAAAGCAAAACTGATCGTCACCTAGCACATTCTCAATTTTCTTTTCCATTCTTCTGTGTATTATTCTTGTAAGCAGCTTCAATGCATGAGCTGTTAAGCTGATTGTGCGATAATTCTCGCACTTGTCAGCTCTTGCCGTCTTCGGAATTGTGTGGATGATGCTCTTCCGAAAGTCAGATGGTATATCGCCAGACTCATATATTCTACACACCAAGGTGAATAGTCTTTTTGTTGCCACTTCCCCCAGTGATTTTAGAAATTCTGATGAATTGTTATCTATCCCTTCTGCCTTATTTGACTGTAAGTCCTCCAAAGCTCTTTTAAATTCCGGTTCTAATACTGGATCCCCTATCTCTTCTAAATCGACTCCTGTTTCTTCTTCTATCACATCAGACAAATCTTCACCCTCATAGAGGCTTTCAATGTATTCTTTCCACCTATCTGCTCCCTCCTCTGCATTTAACAGTGGAATTCCAGTTGCACTCTTAAAGTTACCACCGTTGCTTTTAAAGTCACCATAGGTTGTTTTGACTTTCCTGTATGTTGAGTTTGTCCTTCCGACAATCATATCTTCTTCGATGTCTTTACATTTTTCCTGCAGCCATTTCGTCTTACCTTCCCTGCACTTCCTATTTATTTCATTCCACAGCGACTTGTGTTTCTGTATTCCTGATTTTCCCGGAATATGTTTGTACTTCCTCTTTTTATCAATCAGCTGAAGTATTTCTTCTGTTACCCATGGTTTCTTCGCAGCTACCTTCTTTGTACCTATGTTTTCCTTCCTAACTTCTGTGATGGCTCTTTTTAGAGACGTCCATTCCTCTTCAACTGTACTGCCTACTGCGCTATTCCTTATTGCTGTATCTATAGCGTTAGAGAACTTCAAACGTACCTCGTCAATCCTCAGTACTTCCGTATCCCACTTCTTGGCGTATTGATTCTTCCTGTCTAATGTCTTGAACTTCAGCCTACTCTTCATCACTACTATATTGTGATCTGAGTCTATATCTGCTCCTGGGTACGCCTTACAATCCAGTATCTGATTTCGGAATCCCTGTCTGACCATGATGTAATCTAATTGAAATCTTCCCGTACCTCCCGGCCTTCTCCAAGTATACCTCCTCCTCTTGTGATTCTTGAACAGGGTATTCGCTATTACTAGCTGAAACTTGTTACAGAACTCAATTAGTGTTTCTCCTCTTTCATTCCTTGTCCCAAGCCCATAATCTCCTGTTATCTTTTCTTCTACTCCTTCCCCTACAACTGCATTCCAGTCGCCCATGACTATTAGATTTTCGTCCCTCTTTACATACTGCATTACGCTTTCAATATCCTCATACACCTTCTGTATCTGTTCATCTTCAGCTTGCGACGTCGGCATATATACCTGAACTATCGTTGTCGGTGTTGGTCTGCTGTCGATTCTGATTACAAGAACCCGGTCACTGAACTGTTCGCAGTAACACACCCTCTGCCCTATCTTCCTATTCATAACGAATCCTACACCTGTTATACCATTTTCTGCTGCTGTTGATATTACCCGATACTCATCTGACCAGAAATCCTTGTCTTCCTTCCACTTCACTTCACTGGCCCCCACTATATCTAGATGGAGCCTTTGCATTTCCCTTTTCAAATTTTCTAGTTTCCCTACCACGTTCAAGCTTCTGACATTCCACGCTTCGACTCGTAGAACGTTATCCTTTCGTTAATTATTGAATCTTTTTCTCATGGTAACCTCCCCCTTGGCAGTTACCTCCCCGAGATCCGAATGGGGGACTATTCCGGAATCTTCTGCCAATGGAGAGATCATCATGACACTTCTTCAAATACAGGCCACATGTCCTGTGGATACACGTTACGTGTCTTTAATGCAGTGGTTTCCATTGCCTTCTGCATCCTCATGTCGTTGATCATTGCTGATTCTTCCGCCTTTAGGGGAAATTTCCCACCCCTAGGAGATGAGAGTGCCCTGAACCTTTATCCGCTCCTCCGCCCTCTTTGACAAGGCCGTTGGCAGAATGAGGCTGACTTCTTATGCCGGAAGTCTTCGGCCGCCAATGCTGATTATTTATAAAAATTGAGGAAGTGGCGGGGATCGAATCCGGCCCGAGGACGTTTTTGATTATAAATCAACGACGCTACCCCTAGACCACGGGTAGAGACTTCAGTTAGTATTCAATATGTAACTTTTCAGAAATTTGTCACACAGAAGCACGCATCATTCCTCGATAGCAAACGACAACCAGAAAATCCTCCACAGAATTCCCTCTTTCGTAGTTTTCATTTGATTTTAAAGTTCATTACCTTAAGAAAAGCATATGTCGGTTTTTGAATTTTGTATTATTTTTAACTGAAGTGCTCAAATTTCATGTTAGTTTGTAGTCTGGAACTGTGCGTGAAGGTACAACTAGAATGATGGTTACACCTTGTTATGAACTTTTGGACGTCCATATTGTGTATGAGGTATTGGAGTCGTTTTAGCCTCATAATGAGAAAAAGTACTTTTTCAAATATTTATTTAAGAGGGCCACCAATCCAATTAACAATCGTAGATCTGCAAAAGGCATGTGCTACAATGTTATTATCTAAGTTTTGCTGAGCCTGAGGAATAATGGTGTCTTCATATCCTATACTAGTTCTGTTAGAGCAGTTGCGTGTGCACCAGCTCATTGAAAGTAAGGCATTAAGAATTTTCAACTGGTGTCTACAGTGTTGTACATTGGTTACTCTGATATTTAAAATTTGTTATCAAGAAGTATTAAAGACATGGAATACCAAACGTATCCGAATGTGAATGCGGTGATGGGCTCTGAGCACTATGGGACTCAACATCTGTGGTCATAAGTCCCCTAGAACTTAGAACTACTTAAACCTAACTAACCTATGGACATCACACACATCCATGCCCGAGGCAGGATTCGAACTTATGCGGTGATAGCCAGGCGACATTTGCCGAAGGTCGTTACGACACTAGCTATATGCTAAGGAATCTGAAGGATGTGACAAGTTGGGTTTAAAAATAAAGGAAAAGAAAACTGAATATCTGATAGTGGGTGGTGAGTAAAACAGGGTTTAGATGCTAGGAATTTTATCAATAAAAGTAATTTTTCTTGTAAATACGTATGTATAATGTGTGCAGCTACGAATGAAATAACAATGGACAAGAGTAACGAGTTATTCGACAGTTACCCAATCATTCGGACCAATAATATCACAAACGAACCAAAGACAGTGAAATACAAAACAGACAGTAGACATAATCTGTGTAAATGCGTCAGTAGTTCGGTAAATAAGGAAGAGTGAAATATCGACTG
This sequence comes from Schistocerca piceifrons, assembly GCF_021461385.2. NCBI lineage: Eukaryota > Metazoa > Arthropoda > Insecta > Orthoptera > Acrididae > Schistocerca > Schistocerca piceifrons. The sequence continues at coordinate 592,434,442 of NC_060140.1, read as the reverse complement.
TAACCAACAGGAATGTATCATTTGAGATGAAGTGCTGGAGTCACAAGGTTAGTCCACATCAGAAACGAAGAATTCAGAAGAATGATGAATGTGGAATATATACATAAATATATACACGGTGTTACAAAAAGGCACGGCCAAACTTTCAGGAAACATTCCTCACACACAAATAAAGAAATGATGTTATGTGGACATGTGTCCGGAAACGCTTAATTTCCGTGTTAGAGCTCATTTTAGTTTCGTCAGTATGTACTGTACTTCCTCGATTCACCGCCAGTTGGCCCAATTGAAGGAAGGTAATGTTGATTTCGGTGCTTGTGTTGACATGCGACTCATTGCTCTACAGTACAAGCATCAAGCACATCAGTACGTAGCTTCAACAGGTTAGTGTTCATCACGAACGTGGTTTTGCAGTCAGTGCAATGTTTACAAATGCGGGGTTGGCAGATGCCCATTTGATGTGTGGATTGGCACGGCGCAATAGCCGTGGCGCGGTACGTTTGTATCGAGACAGATTTCCAGAACGAAGGTCTCCCGACAGGAAGACGTTCGAAGCGATTGATCGGCGTCTTAGGGTGCACGGAACATTCCAGCCTATGACACGCGACTGGGGAAGACCTAGAACGACGAGGACACTAGCAATGGACGAGGCAATTCTTCCTGCAGTTGACGGTAACCCTAATGTCAGCGTCAGAGAAGTTGCTGCTGTACAAGGTAACGTTGACCACGTCACTGTATGGAGAGTGCTACGGGAGGACCAGTTGTTTCCGTACCATGTACAGCGTGTGCAGGCACTATCAGCAGCTGATTGGCCTCCACGGGTACACTTCTGCGAATGGTTCATCCAACAATGTGTCAATCCTCATTTTAGTGCAAATCTTCTCTTTACGGATAAGGCTTCCTTCCAACGTGATCAAATTGTAAATTTTCACAATAAACATGTGTGGGCTGACGAGAATCCGCACGCAATTGTACAATCACGTCATCAACACAGATTTTTTGTGAACGTTTGGGCAGGCATCGTTGGTGATGTCTTGATTGGGCCCAATGTTCTTCCACCTACGCTCAATGGAGCACGTTACCATGATTTCATACGGGATACTCTACCTGTGCTGCTAGAACATATGCCTTTACAAGTACTACACAACATGCGGTTCATGCACGATGGAGATCCTGCACATTTCAGTCGAAGTGTTCGTACGCTTCTCAACAACAGATTCGGTGACCGATGGATTGGTAGATGCGGACCAATTCCATGGCCTCCACGCTCTCCTGACCTCAACCCTCTTGACTTTCATTTATGGGGGCATTTGAAAGCTCTTGTCTACGCAACCCCGGTACCAAATGTAGACACTCTTCGTGCTCGTATTGTGGACGGCTGTGATACATAACGCTATTCTCCAGGTCTGCATCAGCGCATCAGGGATTCCATGCGACGGAGGGTGGATGCATGTATCCTCGCTAACGGAGGACATTTTGAACATTTCCTGTAACAAAGTGTTTGAAGTCACGCTGGTACGTTTTTTTTTGCTGTGTGTTTCCGTTCCATGATTAATGTGATTTGAAGAGAAGTAATAAAATGAGCTCTAAGATGGAAAGTAAGCGTTTCAGGAAACATGTCCACATAACATACACTCCTGGAAATTGAAATAAGAACACCGTGAATTCATTGTCCCAGGAAGGGGAAACTTTATTGACACATTCGTGGGGTCAGATACATCACATGATCACACTGACAGAACCACAGGCACATAGACACAGGCAACAGAGCATGCACAATGTCGGCACTAGTACAGTGTATATCCACCTTTCGCAGCAATGCAGGCTGCTATTCTCCCATGGAGACGATCGTAGAGATGCTGGATGTAGTCCTGTGGAACGGCTTGCCATGCCATTTCCACCTGGCGCCTCAGTTGGACCAGCGTTCATGCTGGACGTGCAGACCGCGTGAGACGACGCTTCATACAGTCCCAAACATGCTCAATGGGGGACACATCCGGAGATCTTGCTTTCCAGGGTAGTTGACTTACACCTTCTAGAGCACGTTGGGTGGCACGGGATACATGCGGACGTGCATTGTCCTGTTGGAACAGCAAGTTCCCTTGCCGGTCTAGGAATGGTAGAACGATGGGTTCGATGACGGTTTGGATGTACCGTGCACTATTCAGTGTCCCCTCGACGATCACCAGCGGTGTACGGCCAGTGTAGGAGATCGCTCCCCACACCATGATGCCTGGTGTTGGCCCTGTGTGCCTCGGTCGTATGCAGTCCTGATTGTGGCGCTCACCTGCACGGCGCCAAACACGCATACGACCATCATTGGCACCAAGGCAGAAGCGACTCTCATCGCTGAAGACGACACGTCTCCATTCGTCCCTCCATTCACGCCTGTCGCGACACCACTGGAGGCGGGCTGTACGATGTTGGGGCGTGAGCGGAAGGCGGCCTAACGGTGTGCGGGACCGTAGCCCAGCTTCATGGAGACGGTTGCGAATGGTCCTCGCCGATACCCCAGGAGCAACAGTGTCCCTAATTTGCTGGGAAGTGGCGGTGCGGTCCCCTACGGCACTGCGTAGGATCCTACGGTCTTGGCGTGCATCCGTGCGTCGCTGCGGTCCGTTCCCAGGTCGACGGGCACGTGCACCTTCCGCCGACCACTGGCGACAACATCGATGTACTGTGGAGACCTCACGCCCCACGTGTTGAGCAATTCGGCGGTACGTCCACCCGGCCTCCCGCGTGCCCACTATACGCCCTCGCTCAAAGTCCGTCAACTGCACATACGGTTCACGTCCACGCTGTCGCGGCATGCTACCAGTGTTAAAGACTGCGATGGAGCTCCGTATGCCACGGCAAACTGGCTGACACTGACGGCGGCGGTGCACAAATGCTGCGCAGCTAGCGCCATTCGATGGCCAACACCGCGGTTCCTGGTGTGTCCGCTGTGCCGTGCTTGTGATCATTGCTTGTACAGCCCTCTCGCAGTGTCCGGAGCAAGTATGGTGGGTCTGACACACCGGTGTCAATGTGTTCTTTTTACCCTTTTCCAGGAGTGTATTTCCTTGCTTTGTGTGTGAGGAATGTTACCTGATATATATATATATATATATGTGTATATATATATATACTGCACACGTCCCTATCTCCGTTAAGTTTGAATCCAATATCTATGTGACCGATGGCAAAAAGCTGAGTTTCTTTCACTATGCACTACGTGATGTTGAACCGACGTTTACAGTTTCTCTTTCTTGCATAAAGTCCAATTTTTACACCAAATAAGGATTTTTGTTCTGTGACTTTGAATTAACGTAGACAATGAAACAATATCAAGTAAAGTAGTATTTTATATTAGAAAACGTTGCCTGTAGAGAAATCTCTTGTATTGTGTTATATAATTTTATAGTCTCAAAATCGTGATTCATCTTGTTTTATACCTGAGAAGCAATGTATTTTTAAGATACAGATATGTAAACACCCTTATGATTCAATTCGTATCATTTAGACAGAAGTAGACACTCCGAAACTGATTATTTGCTTCTGCTTGTCAACGAGATAACTACAGCTTGAAAGTTAAGAAACTGAATCTAGAAAAATGTGCTCTCAAATTTGTTTGTACCTGTGGAACAAAATGATGCTTTCACTCACATATCTTCCGGTAAAAACAAACGATGCACAAGATTTCACTATTTTAATAAATAAAATTACGACAGTCAGTATAAACTGAACGTTATTCCTGATATCGCCTACTGGTGGATGCTCTACTAACTACCTAATCGAGATGTTTTTTTCAGTGAAATGATGTCATACTTCGTTCATACCATCTCTTGTATCAGGCTGTAAACAAAAGGCTAAATATACATCTAATCTCGTCCTGTGACTATATACATTTTTGCGGCGTAGTAATACATCAAATTCTTGTCGGGTCTTCACCCAGATGAAACTGTCATCTGTAAACAACATTTCCGTCGCTCACGTTTTGAATCAGTTATCGGCGAGAGCGGCTTAGCTTTTCTCACCTAATGATAGTGGTCAGGTGGACTGCGAAAATACTGTGTACAGATGAGAGTTTGTTCCTCCTGGAGACCCCGCAAGAGTGTGATCGTCCTTGAATGACTCTGCAGGATCACTTACAAGGACTTCGAAACATACGGGAGTCCGGAAAACGTTGAGCTTTCCCCTATAATCGCGCTTGTTCAAAAGCGTTACAGTATTGCCTTTGATATTATGGCAACGATATCATGTTGATACAGTTTATTTTCCGAAATCTTAATCAGTGGAAATCCACTAGCATTGTACGAAAGATGTAGCACTGAAATGCATATTTGAAGCATTAACAAAATTTTGCGTGTACATTATTAACAATTTTATGTCTATGTATCAGATCAGAAATTATACTGGTATAACTATACATACTATTTGTGTTATTAAACAAAAAGACTGCACCAACTAAGAATACTGGGAAATAGGTATGTACGAGGTCGACGAGTGCATATAGGTACAGTGGTAATAATCATTGTTGCTTTAGTAGATATGTCATTAACTGTCTTCTGAAGCTGTAGATGTTATTCAGTCCTCTAATATAATGCTCCAGGCTATTCCGGAATCGGGTTCCTGCTACTGATAAGGACTTGGAGAAAGTGGATAAACGATGAAGTGGGACAGAAAAGATTATTCTCTTATGGGAACGGGTGTTTCTGTCATGTTGTTCATGCAAGAGTGTTAAGATTGAGGAGAGAAATTAGGGATAGCGTACGTTGATAAGACAGTGCAGAAGATAGAGGAAAGGGAAATCTGTGCTCTTGTCTGCATGAAGCCAGGATATCTGTGCATATGATGGTGAAATATGATCAAAGAACATCACAGATAGAACGAACACAGGCGTTCATAACCAGTTCCAGGCGCCTTGACCTTTCTTGAGCAACACCTTACAGGGTAACATCGATGTAATCAATAATTTACTCTCCGCCATCAAGGTTGAAGTCAGTATTTCTTAATTACATCCTCGGTTTGTTTTTCTAGCGGTGTTAGTTATATATTAACGGTGGTACACGGACTACGGTTTGATTCACTGATAAATTATTGGCTGATATGCACCTTGCCATCAGAACCACTGAATGCAATGGGAGAGCGGCACAACGGGCTTTTCCCTCAGCGGTGGCATTCACATCAGAGTACAGTGTTTCGTCTGAGAGCAATTGCACTGCCCAGCACATTGTATTGTACGTGTGGTGGTGGATTATTACACGCTGTTTCACCATTCTAAATATATTTCCACAGAAACAAACTGGGACTGCAAACCGAATAAATCGTAATAATTACTGTGTAACGAGCCATCGGAAACCATGGATCCCTTATATCAAAATACTCAGAAAATATTCCGGAACAAACTCTGAAATTTCTTCGGTGAAATTCGGGTTCAGTCTGTAAAAGTCAGGCCTTTACTAGGACGGTATACTGTCTGAAGATGCTAGGCTGTGTTGAAATTCCAAGTCTCCCTCGGACGACAATAGTGTCGAGGTGCACATATGTACATCATTAAATATTTTCTTTTAATTTCGTCTTAAAAATACACTACTGTCCATTAAAATTGCTACACCACGAGGATGACGTGCTGCAGACGCGAAATTTAACAAACAGGAAGAGGATGCTGTGATCTACAAATGATTAGCTTTTCAGAGCATTCACACAAGGTTGGCACCGGTGGCGACACCTACAACGTGCTGACATGAGGAAAGTTTCCAACCGATTTCTCATACACAAACAGCAGTTGACCGGCGTTGCCTGATGAAACGTGGTTGTGATGCCTCGTGTAAGGAGGAGAAACGCGTACCATCACGTTTCCGCCTTTGATAAAAGTCGGACTGTAGCCTATCGCGATTGCGGTTTATCGTATCGCGACATTGCTGCTCGCGTTGGTCGAGATCCAATGACTTTTAGCAGAATATGGAATCGGTGGGTTCAGGAGGGTAATGCGGAACGCCGTGCTGGATCCCAACGGCCTCGTATCACCAACAGTCGAGATGACAGGCATCTTATCCGCATGGCTGTAACAGACCGTGCCGCCACGTCTCGATCCCTGGGTCAAGCAAATGGAGACGTTTGCAAGCCAATAACCATCTGCACGAACAGTTCGACGACGTTTGCTGCAGTATGGACTATCAGTTTGGAGAACATGGCTGCAGTTACCATTGACGCTGCATCACAGACAGGAGCGCCAGCGATGGTGTACTCAACGACGAACCTGGGTGCACGAATGCCAAAACGTCATTTTTCGGATGAATCTAGGTCCTGTTTACAACATCATGATGGTCACATCCGTGTTTGGCGACATCGCGGTGAACGCACATTTGAAGCGTGTATTCGTCATCGCCATACTGGCGTATCACCCGTCGTGATGATATGGGGTGCCATTGGTTACACGTGTCGGTCACCTCTTGTTCGCATAGACGACACTTTGAACAGTGGACGTTACATTTCAGATGTGTTACGACCCGTGGCTCTACCCTTCATTCGATCCCTGCGAAACCCTACATTTCAGCAGGATAATGCACGACCGCATATTGCAGGTCCTGTACGGGCCTTTCTGGATACAGAAAATGTTCGACTGCTGCCCTGGCCAGCACATTCTCCAGATCTCTCACCAATTGAAAACGTCTGGTCAATGGTGGCAGAGTAACTGGCTCGTCACAATACGCCAGTCACTACTCTTGATGAACTGTGGTTTCGTGTTGAAGCTGCATGGGCAGCTGTACCTGCACACGCCATCCAAGCTCTGTTTTACTCAATGCCCAGGCGTATCAATGCCTTTATTACGGCCAGAGGTGGTTGTTCTGGGTACTGATTTCTTTGGATCTATGCACCGAGATTGCGTGATATTGTAATCACATGTCAATTCTAGTAATATATTTTTGTCCAATGAATACGCGTCTATCATCTGCATTTCTTCTTGGTGTAGCAATTTTAATGGCCAGTAGTGTAAACTTCATTTGTAAGTCACCGATTTCGTCAACTTCGTGCTAAATCGTGTGCAAAGTAGCAAAAAGAGAGACATTCAAATACAGGTTGCCTACCTCCCCGAGGTTCACTGACCTGTAACTATTTCGACATCTACGGTTGGATGCACCAGGTAAGAGGCCAATAATGATAAACAACAGGCCACGAGAAATAAAACAACGCACGGAAAACAAATCAACTGTTTGAATATGTCCGCAAACATTGAATTTCTTGGTTATTTATTCACATGATTGATTTCCTGACATACATCCTCATTATCAGATGTTACGTAGAGTGACCAAAAATTACAACAGAGTAATACGGCTTGGCTGAAGATACTCTTTTGTGCGTTCCGACTATTCGTACTATTCCAGTTTTTGAAGTGAATTGCATTCGTTCTTGAAACATGCACTGTAGAAATTTTTCCCACCCACGCTTCATTTTAATATATGGAGTTTTCGTGATGGTCTCTTTATGATTTTGTCTAAAGTTTGTCTATCATACATACAAGACGCGTATCGTTTTACAGTTAGAATGAATGTCTCGAAAGCCAATCATGAGAATAAATATACAGAAGAGCCCATAAAGTGGCTGTGGCAAAAATAATTCATTGTATTCCACAACTCTTTCCGCAGTAGAACGTCATGAACGTCTTCAAATGAACTAAACCTTACAATTTTATCGATGTTTTCACGTGTGGCTATAGCTGTGGGACGACCTTTCCGCAGATCGTATGCAAAATAACACAGCTGTTCAGAATTGATCTACCTGTTTCTTATCTGTTGAAGTGAAAAAGAAGACTCCTTGAATAGCTCACTTACTTTGAATGAAATATAAACAAACAAAGTAGTAAAAGTAGCGAATTTTCTAGCGATGTATCATGGCGTTATATCCGTTTAAACGGAAGATGATCCACACGGCTCCTTTAGAAAGTCGTTTGGAGAAAACTATTTTACAGTTCAAATTAACACTTACGTTATTTATTGCACACACGTTATTTCATAACGACTCATTTAACATTAGATTCATAATTTGTAGCTTCAAACAACCTCAAACACCGTAACACATCTTTAACAGTAGTAATGGCAAACGTGCGGCGTAAGTTGCGGAAGAAACACTTTTTCGAAACTTTTGGTAAGTTCTATGGGACCAAATTGCTGAGACCATCGGTCCCTAGGCTCACACACTACTTAATCTAACATAAACTGACTTACGCTAAGGACAACACACATACCCATGCCCGCGGGAGGACTCGAACCTCAGACAGGGGGAGATGTGCGAACTGTGGCAATGCGCCTGAGACCATGCGGCAGTAGAAGACCTCTTTTATCGTATACTGCTAGATTTCAGAACATTTCATCAGAACCAGATGGTCAGAATCAGACAACCATAGATAAAGAAGGTTTTTCGTTTTTTAACAATAAGGAATGTTGTTACGAATTTAAAATTAAACTGACGAAATCTGTATCAGAATTTTGACAGGAGAAGTGAGAAAAAAAATCTAGGGAAATATCTTCGTATGAGGCGTGTAGTTAGTTATTCCGGGACAAAGTACAAATGGATGAAGTCTTACACGAGAAAACATGTTGAGATACACGGAATGCGAAGCACAGTCTATAGACGACGTTGTATGTAGACATACAGTTAGAATGAATCGGAAATAAATGAAGAACTGTCCAAAACCAACAAAACTACTAATGTCTGAAAGACAAGAAGGCAATGTTTCCAGCCGCTTGTTGAGAATTATTCTTTGCCGGAAGCACGACGTTTTGTTCCGTCAAACTGGTTTACAATTACCACAAGACGATGACTTGTATGTAGACGAAGGGCTCGTTCATTGCCTAGTGCACAGATGACCAGAAGGGAGATTAGACATTCGATGCTGTTGATTTCACTGGATGTTTGGTGTGGCCGTGGCATTACACAGCAAGAAGTGTTCAATTCGCTAGAATTACTTTTGGTAAAGTAAATAAATTATTGAAGTCTTAGAACTTTCGTAAAAATCTGCCATATTCTAGTAAATATTATTGCATATAGCTCGATACCTCAAACTGAGCTGACTGGACAAAGTATAGTCATTCCAGTGCGGACATACTGACGAATCGTTAAACCTTTATAGATGGCGTGGGTAAATGTATGTGACGGTGTAGCAAAATAGGACAACCGTGTTTGGCCTTGCCCATGGCAGTTTGGTGTATGAGGTAGTGGATTTTTTGGTGTTTCGCTTCAGAATGTTGACCATGTCTACGAACAGCAGTGTAGCACTTGTGGCCATGAGAGACAACGTCAGAATTGCGTTCGAAAAAGGATGCTTACGCAGAGGGAGCGGAGAGAACATTGCGACCGGAACTGCTCGGCACGGACATTTGGAGTGATCACTTTGCAAGAGGTCATTGCTCACACAGGCACACAAAAATGACCACAGCTAAGTTCATCGGCTGGAAGAATATGTGATTCGTTTTCTGAACTCTCCCGCCAAATCTCGACTGGCATGCAAATCGCCTATCTTGAACCCCATAGAACATGTGGGACGTGTTGGAACAGCGGGTATAAAGCCTACAACACCATCCCTGCAATTTGGTGGAATTGCTCGATCGAATGGCTTATGCTGGATGCAGCCTACTTGCACAACCTAATTGTCTCACTTCCTAGCGAACCAAGGTGGTTATCAAGTCCAGGGGTGGAATTATGCGGTACTAATTGAAGCTTGTAATGATTTCTATAGCGGTGACTAATTTTTGTTCGGTGAGCTTCTGTAATACAACTACAGCAACTACATACTTCCTGCTTTATCTGGGCAACGCCTGTTTGTGGGATACCCCATATGACTTTTTTGTACAGTTTGTTTGCCTGGAGATACATGTGAACAATAGCAGATATGAATGCTTGCAATGAGGCGTGAACGTCAGCCGTCTCCGGAAGATGGATGGACGAGCCTAGTGGTGCTCTTCTTAAGGAAACTCCATCAATATTCTTTGACGTGTTATCTCTGCACCCTCTCCAGTTACACATACCACACACGCGTATCTACAGACGATCAAAATGAAGGAACATATTACTTGAAAATCCGTATATGAGACCTATGAATAAATTCCGAATTGGTCTATCATCTCGACATTATTAAAACATAAAGGCATAAACTAGTCCTCTCTCCTCCTAAATTAGCACTTATTTTTGCATACGTATGCCATAGCTTCCATCAGTGAGTAAAAGAAAATGTAAACGAATTAACCAATTGAAGTTCTGCTTTACGAATATCGTTCGTTTGGTTCTCTCGAGGGAAAAGTGGCAAACGTCTTCACCATACAAGGTTCCGTGTGTTCAGCGCCCTCCAGGGATAGATATTTTCTTCTAGAAAGGAGAAACAGCGCTTTTGCTTTGCGGAAGTTAACTGCGTTTATCTGAAACAGTTCTTCTTTACGTATTACTGTCTTAGAAAAGTAAAGCAAGTTGCTATGGAGAATCTTCTCGTCTCAAATCTTCACTGTATTTCAGTTCACTATTGTGATTGTTCAATAAACTATAATACGTTTTACTGTAAGCAACGTGTACCGTGTCGCTTCGTCACATCTTTCGCACATTTCAGCATAATGCGGATAAAGCAGAAAAACAAACAAAGACCCTCCAGTAGCTAGAAAATTAGTGAAATTGCAGCAACAGGAAAACAGAGAGATATGCCGTGTGTACGAAGGGTGTCGCAGTTAGTTCTACTGTGAACATTACATGTCGAAAAAGCAAGGAAGGGTCAAAAATTTCTAGGTGGAAGTAAGTATGCAAGATGAAACTTCAAGTAGTGTGGACGACGGTGCCGTTCCAGCGTCCGATTTGAAGCGGACTTAAAAAAAATGTGGACAAGAAGAGAGAGGACCTCTTAATTACACTTCTGGCTGAGAATGCTGGAAAGAGAGACGAGAGGGCTGCACAAATAGTCAACAGCTATACAAAAAGTGAAAGAACCCTCTGACGTCAAGGAGTAGAAATTAGAGAAACTTCAGAAAAAGATTGATGAATGTGAACAAAACTTTATAAACAAAATAATATATTGAAGTTTTTAAAACTACCAGTCTCGGGTGGAAGACGGAAATGAGTCGCGACCTTGCAAGTAGATATTGAAGATGGAGAAGCTGCAGACATCAGTATTTGGTGTAACAAGAAATATACAATCAAGTGAACCAAAACTAGATGAAGAACTGCTGAAGAGGAATGATGGCCATACAAGTCTAAGAAAGTCTCTGCCACTAGAATGGACAGATTTGCAGAATATATGCTAAAGTGTCCAAAATAGGAGGGTCATTAGATGTAGAAGCTGTTAGACAGCAATGCTAGAACATACACATATAACAGTACACAGAAGAAGCTTGGACACTGAATTTTCAGATTATGCAATGGCATACAGAATCAAACTTATGAAGAACCTAAAAGTGCGTGACAATGCAAAGAAAAAGAAGGAAAAGGAAATGTAGTTTCGTTAATGATGTGATCTAATGTTAAAAGTTGTAGCAAGGATAGTTAGAGTAAAAGTTACATGACGGAGCGAAAACACTGTCCACTAATATTAATGCTACCAGCAGTTACGTCCGACGTCCATCTCCAGTAATCACTTACAGGCGGCAGCTGGAAGTACTAGCTGTGCAAGGTATATAAACCGTGTCAGAGGGAAGTGGCAAACAGAGCAGCCATTGTTGAGATGTGGAAACGGGACGGTCTATCTGACGTCCATAAGAGCATGATCATCGCCATTCAGGCCAAGAATGGAAGCATTTACAATACAGTGTGCCGCCATGGTTGCCGTTTCTTCTTTCCTTTCTGATGTCTTTATCCCGCGATTGCCGGGTTGGCATGTTTAGGAGAAGATTTGTCAAGTTTCATGTGAAGGGGTAGCTGGGTGCCCTTCCTGCCGCCCCCATACAATCTAGAAGGAATTAGTGTACCCCAGCTGTCTGCATCTAGTGTAACTGACGGTAGAGAGTGAACGTGTTCATATGTCTGTGAGTCTTGTAACTGAGGCGGGAAGTGGAGACCAGCCCAGTATTCACCTAGTGGGATGTGGAAAACCTACTAAAAGCCACATCCAGGCTGGCTGGCAAATGGGACCCTCCTCGTTAATCCGCCAGGCGGACTAGATTCGGAACCGGCGCGCCTACCTGAGCCCAGGAAACAGTGCATTAGTGCTCTCAGCTCACCTGGTGGGTCCATGCTTGCAGTACACCTTACATAACAAACTGGTGCTATCCAAAACCGGCGCCAAGGCAGCTGCTGTGCATGGAAGGCCATACCAGATAAGGGTCCACTACAGCTGTGGAGATGTGTTTGGGCGGATAGACGTATAGCTGTTGAGCACCTGACTACCATGATGAAGCAAGGGCTACCAACAGCGTCTCCTCAACGAGTGTGCAGCAAATTTTGCTGTGTATAGGCCTCTGCAGCAGGCGCCTAGTCCATGCACCATTGCTAGCTGCTCTTTATCGGCGACACCACTACGGGACATCCACTAAGTGGCCATACATGGTTTTATCATATGAATCACGTTTTATGCTCCAACAAACCAATGGGTGTTGGCGTGTATGACTTAAAATGGTAGAAAGCAAAGGTTCCAGGTCTAGAGGTGTTTGTGTTACATTCTGTGGAATGTTTACATGGTCTAACAATTGTCTTCATGGCACTCCCTGGGTGACTCGTCATTTTGCAAAACACAACAGATTAACACAAGTATGCATCAATCTTTGAAGACCACATCCATCCCTACATGCAGTTTGTACCTCATTGGCATGATGGCATCTACCAGCAGAACAATGCAATGCATCACACAGTTTCAGTGTACGTGTGGTTGAAAGAGCTCCAAGCTGAGTTTACCATCCTTCCTTGGTCATCAAAGTCCACAGATTTAAATCAGATGCAGAATCTGTAAGACCAACTCGACTGGGCTTCTCGCCTCATGGATCCTGAACCGAAAACCTCAATGTAGTTCGCCATGGCACTGAAGCCAGCGTGGCATCACCTATGTCTCAGTACCTTGGAATATCTTATTTTCTCTCTTCCTGCGCAGTGGTCCTCACTGACACATGGGCTTCTTCAGGCTTCTGACAGGTAGTTATATTAATGTCTCTGGAGAACGTAATTGTGCAAAACAATTCTTTTATTGAAATAATAGAGCAGGTACAACACATGGAATCATGATTAGCATAATGTAAGAAACATTGCATTGAGTAAATAACTTGTAGGCATAGAATAATGATATATGTTACAGTACACTAGTAGCAGTAATCTGCGTCGAACAACAGTATGTTAGAAGATTTTAAGAGGCCAGAAGAACTCAGCCAGAACTGAACCCTAAAATTAACACAAGGGTGACAAGTGAAAATTAGTGACAAACGGTTATGGATGAGTTTTTCCTGCTGCACACGAGTGGCCGCCTTAACCGCCTCGTCAACCCAGACATGCTACTCATGTGGTTGAAGTTTTCAACCTGTCCCACGCAAATGGCTCCAACTTTCCTTTAATAAATTTACTAGCAGCTTTTTGTTGAGTGCTGAAAGAGTTCGGATGTATTCTTCATCTGCACTGAAATTATCAACAATCGCCTATGCTCATGGATATTAATGTATATCTATGTATGTTCTATCGGACACCATGTTGTGATACTTCCTTGGTCATCACACACACACACTGAAACGTCCCCTTAGAAAAATTAATGAATTACTGTGCTGATAAACCTCATACATTATTTGCTTTTCATACAGCTGAGCAAAACTGAACGTACTCAGACATTTCGCTCTTTACTTATTCTGATTAACTCTAAACTGACACACAATATTTTTTAGCGCAGCGCAATCTGACTTACAATAATCCCTACAAGAGAATGGCCCTGACTAAATTAACCTTCTCCCTGCCGTCGTTGGATAAGCAGATGCAGCAGCAAGTCGTATACTCCTAGCTCACTCATTTGTTACATAGTTTAATTCTTAATTTCTTAGCGTGTTTTTGGTACTTGCATAGTCTAATTAATAAATTTCTGGCGTATTATAGTATTTGAGAGTTGTAGCATCGCGTTTTAGTACCTGAATATTGTAAATTCGCGTAGTCGTTTTTCTTCTGTTTTTGTGTTGAACGGCCAGTGTCGGTTGGTCACAGTCAGTGTGCTCCCTGCCGTCGTTGGATAAGCAGCTGCAGCAGCAAGTCGTATACTCCTAGCTCACTCTTTGCGTGTTTTTGGTACTTTCATTGTTTACTTCATAAAATTCGGGCGTATTATAGTATTTGAGAGTTGTAGCATCGCGTTTTAGTACCTGAATAGTGTAAAATCGCGGAGTCTCCTTCCGCCGCCGAGCAGTGTGTCAGCAGTGCGCAAGTAGCAGCATTACTGCATCTACTAGGCAATCTTGTATTTTAATAACCGTTTAAATTTTGTTTCGATTTGTTTGCGCTCTCTGTAGATTAGTTCAGACGTTCTTTGCACAACAGTTTTTAGCATGGATACGAACTGCATCTGCTGTGTTCGGATGCAGGCTGAGTTGGTATCCCTTCGCTACCAGCTTCAGGCAGTGTTGGCTTCGGTCACACAGCTTGAGGCTGTTGCCAATGGGCATCACTGTGGGGTTCCGGATGGGGGTTTACCGGGGACGGCCAGCTCGTCCCACGCATCCCCCGATCGGACTACGACAGTGGTTGCCCGGGATACTGCCCGCATTGAGGCTGATCCCTCACCTGTGGTAGAGTGGGAGGTCGTCTCGAGGTGTGGCAGGGGGCGAAAGACATTCTGGAGGGCAGCACGGAAGGCCTCTCCAGTTTGTCTGACGAACCGGTTTCAGGCTCTGTCTCAGGCTGATACTCATCTTCGGCCTGACATGGCTGCTTATACTGTTCCAGAGGTTGCCCCTCAGTCTGCAAGATCCGGGCGGTCGCTGAGGGTGGGCTTACTGGTAGTTGGGAGCTCCAAAGTCAGGCGCGTAATGGGGCCCCTTAGGGATATGGCAGCAAGAGAGGGGAAGAAAACCAATGTGCACTCCGTGTGCATACCGGGGGGAGTCATTCCAGATGTGGAAAGGGTCCTTCCGGATGCCATGAAGGGTACAGGGTGCACCCATCTGCAGGTGGTCGCTCATGTCGGCACCAATGATGTGTGTCGCTATGGATCTGAGGAAATCCTCTCTGGCTTCCGGCGGCTACCTGATTTGGTGAAGACTGCCAGTCTCGCTAGCGGGATGAAAGCAGAGCTCACCATCTGCATCATCGTCGACAGGACTGACTGCGGACCTTTGGTACAGAGCCGAGTGGAGGGTCTGAATCAGAGGCTGAGACGGTTCTGCGACCGTGTGGGCTGCAGATTCCTCGACTTGCGCCATAGGGTGGTGGGGTTTCGGGTTCCGCTGATAAGTCAGGAGTCCACTACACGCAACAAGCGGCTACACGGGTAGCAGGGGTTGTGTGGCGTGGGCTGGGCGGTTTTTTAGGTTAGATGGCCTTGGGCAAGTACAGAAAGTGCAACAGCCTCAACGGGTGCAGGGCAAAGTCAGGACATGCCGGGATCAAGCAGCAATCGGTATTGTAATTGTAAACTGTCGAAGCTGCGTTGGTAAAGTACCGGAACTTCAAGCGCTGATAGAGAGCACCGAAGCCGAAATCGTTATAGGTACAGAAAGCTGGTTGAAGCCAGAGATAAATTCTGCCGAAATTTTTACAAAGGTACAGACGGTGTTTAGAAAGGATAGATTGCATGCAACCGGTGGTGGAGTGTTCGTCGCTGTTAGTAGTGGTTTATCCTGCAGTGAATTAGAAGTGGATAGTTCCTGTGAATTATTATCGGTGGAGGTTACACTCAACAACCGAGCTAGGTTAATAATTGGCTCCTTTTACCGACCTCCCGATTCAGCAGCATTAGTGGCAGAACAACTGAGAGAAAATTTGGAATACATTTCACATAAATTTTCTCAGCATATTATAGTCTTAGGTGGAGATTTCAATTTACCACATACAGACTGGGACACTCAGATGTTTAGGACGGGTGGTAGGGACAGAGCATCGAGTGACATTATACTGAGTGCACTATCCGAAAATTACCTCGAGCAATTAAACAGAGAACCGACTCGTGGAGATAACGTCTTGGACCTACCGATGACAAACAGACCCGAACTTTTCGACTCCGTATGTACAGAACAGGGAATCAGTGATCATAAGGCCGTTGCAGCATCCCTGAATATGGAAGCTAGTAGGAATATAAAAAAAGGGAGGAAGGTTTATCTGTTTAGCAAGAGTAATAGAAGGCAGATTTCAGACTACCTAACAGATCAAAACAAAAATTTCTGTTCCGACACTGACAATGTTGAGTGTTTATGAAAAAAGTTCAAGGCAATCGTAAAATTCGTTTTAGACAGGTACGTGCCGAGTAAAACTGTGAGGGGCGGGAAAAACCCACAGTGCTACTACAACAAAGTTGGGAAACTACTGCGAAAGTAAAGAGAGCTTCACTCTAAGTTTAAACGCAGCCAAAACCTCTCAGACATACAGAAGCTAAACAATGTCAAAGCAGGACGGCTATGCGTGAAGCGTTCAGTGAATTCGAAAGTAAAATTCTATGTACCGACTTGACAGAAAATCCTAGGAAGTTCTGGTCTTACGTTAAATCAGTAAGTGGCTCGAAACAGCATATCCAGACACTCCGGGATGACGATGGCATTGAAACAGAGGATGACACGCGTAAAGCTGAAATACTAAACACATTTTTCCAAGCTGTTTCACAGAGGAAGACCGCACTGCAGTTCCTTCTCTAAATCCTCGCACAAACGAAAAAATGGCTGACATCGAAATAAGAGTCCAAGGAATAGAAAAGCAACTGGAATCACTCAACAGAGGAAAGTCCACTGGACCTGACGGGATACCTATTCGATTTTGCACAGAATACGCGAAAGAACTTGCCCCCCTTCTAACAGCCGTGTACCGCAGGTCTCTAGAGGAACGGAAGGTTCCAAATGATTGGAAAAGAGCACAGGTAGTCCCAGTCTTCAAGAAGGGTCGTCGAGCAGATGCGCAAAACTATGGACCTATATCTCTGACGTCGATCTGTTGTAGAATTTTAGAACATGTTTTCTGCTCGAGTATCATGTCGTTTTTGGAAACCCAGTATCTACTATGTAGGAATCAACATGGATTCCGGAAACAGCGATCGTGTGAGACCCAACTCGCTTTATTTGTTCATGAGATCCAGAAAATATTAGATACAGGCTCTCAGGTAGATGCTATTTTTCTTGACTTCCGGAAGGCGTTCGATACAGTTCCACACTGTCGCCTGATAAACAAAGTAAGAGCCTACGGAATATCAGACCAGCTGTGTGGCTGGATTGAAGAGTTTTTAGCAAACAGAACACAGCATGTTGTTATCAATGGAGAGACGTCTACAGACGTTAAAGTAACCTCTGGCGTGCCACAGGGGAGTGTTATGGGACCATTGCTTTTCACAATATGTATAAATGACCTAGTAGATAGTGTCGGAAGTCCCATGCGGCTTTTCGCGGATGATGCTGTAGTATACAGAGAAGTTGCAGCATTAGAAAATTGTAGCGAAATGCAGGAAGATCTGCAGTGGATAGGCACTTGGTGCAGGGAGTGGCAACTGACCCTTAACATAGACAAATGTAATGTATTGCGAATACATAGAAAGAAGGATCCTTTATTGTATGATTATATGATAGCGGAACAAACACTAGTAGCAGTTGCTTCTGTAAAATATCTGGGAGTATGCGTGCAGAACGATATGAAGTGGAACGATCATATAAAATTAATTGTTGGTAAGGCGGGTACCAGGTTGAGTTTCATTGGGAGAGTCCTTAGAAAATGTAGTCCATCAACAAAGGAGGTGCCTTACAAAACACTCGTTCGACCTATACTTGAGTATTGCTCATCAGTGTCGGATCCGTACCAGATCGGGTTGACGGAGGAGATAGAGAAGATCCAAAGAAGAGCGGCGCGTTTCGTCACAGTGTTATTTGGTAACCGTGATAGCGTTATGGAGATGTTTAACAAACTGAAGTGGCAGACTCTGCAAGAGAGGCGCTGTGCATCGCGGTGTAGCTTGCTCGCCAGGTTTCGAGAGGGTGCGTTTCTCGATGAGGTATCGAATATATTGCTTCCCCCTACTTATACCTCCAGAGGAGATCACGAATGTAAAATCAGAGAGATTAGAGCGCGCACGGAGGCTTTCAGACAGTCGTTCCTCCTGCGAACCATACGCGACTGGAAAAGGAAAGGGAAGTAATGGTACGTAAAGTGCCCTCCGCCACACACCGTTGGGTGGCTTGCGGAGTATAAATGTAGATGTAGATGTAGAACCTATACGTTTCACAAATCACTTACCTCATAAAAATCTTCGTTACTCGAACTACTGCAATACAGCGAGCGCCACTACTGCAGCTAAATAAGAGATTCAAACTACTGAAGGCACTAACTACTGATAGGCATAGTTAGCAAATGAAAGATTTTGATAGAGAACAAACAATGTATTTACCTTAATAGTGTTCAAAAGTCGTAATATATATATCAGTCCATGACATCCAATATTACAAATTTACTGCCTCTGATGGACACACGTCCTGATCGTCCGCTCTCAAGATTCCGCCGTCTCTCTCCCCACATCCACCACTGCTGGCGGCTCACCTCCAACTGCGCAACGCTATGCGCTGTTAACAGCAAACTGCCCAACACTACAACAGCCAACAACAATGCAAACTAGCCACAGACTGCACGCAACACAGCCAGTGATTTTCATACAGAGCGCTACGTGGCGTTACTAATAAAAAAACCTCCAACTGCCCAACGCTATGCGCTGTTAACAGCAAACTGCCCAACACTACAACAGCCAACAACAATGCAAACCAGCCACAGACTGCACGCAACACAGCCAGTGATTTTCATACAGAGCGCTACGTGGCGTTACCAATAAAAAAACCTAAACAGCCTACTTACATAGCCCCCATGCTCCCCACAAAAAAATTTTACAAATTGTTTTGGGCAGTGGCCAATACAGATTTGAAAAAATTTTCATAATTACAATAACAAAGAAATCAAATGAACACTGTTTAGTCCCCCTTAAACATCCCAACAACCACCACCATCAAATGAACACACTTATCGACACAATGTTGGTCAAAAGCTAAAATTTTCTCACAGTCAATAAAGACAGTCCTGATCGTTCATCACAGTAAAACTGTAGTGTTTTTCTCAAAGTCTGAGCAGTAAAAGAAAATGCACACAGAAGTAGTGGATTTCCATGCAGTCTTGAAGAAGTAGTGTTGTCCTTCCAACGGAAAGATAGTGCTGACTCTTGACATGCAGACAGGTAATGGGCCACAACAGAGCAAACCCACCGCAGAGTCAGTCGAAGTTCTGAAGAATATTGGTAGGTAGGTCATCACAGAGCAGACCACTGTAGTCCTGTTAGTGATTATGGTATTGGTGGGCCACACTGCATTCCTTGTAGAAATAATGGTACTGGTGGGTCTTCAAAGGTGTAGACCCACTTTAGTCCTTGTAGAGATGGACAGCAGCCATCTGTTGCAACTGTGCAGGTGCACAATCACCATCGAAGAGTCTTGCGGACAAAATAGCAAGTCCATAAACCACCACTTGTGCACTCTCAAAGTTTTTGGAATTGCTCTTAGAACCTGCAATGCTGTTAATCATTCCCTTGCTGAATTATCAACACATGTGCGAACACTATCAGTCCCGAATTCTCACATATTGTCCATATACTATGACCAACAGAAACATGTGCAGTGAAATGTATGCTTACAAGTTACTTAATTTGATGTACTGGTGTCAATTACAATTTTATAACATAAGAATACAATAACAAGGGTACAAAATACATCATTAAAGAACATCAGTTTACATGATAACATTTGTAATAATATGGGCTTTACAAAAGAATAGAAATAGACATATACATCAGTGTTACAGGAATTATGACATAAGTATATACATAAAAGATCAGAATAACTTTTGAAACATCAGCTTCACACATGAGCAACAAAACAGAACAGATAAATAATGTCTAAACATCTTTAGAAAGTAAATAACATAGTATTAGAAAAATTCTACAGCATAATTCTCATCAGCTAAACACACAAAGACAGGAAGAACACAAATACCCAAGGGTACACAAACACACAGCAGAATAACACAAGAGGAAAGTGCAGGGTTTGTTTTCAGTGTAACATTTGGGACTGCAGTCAACCCAAAACTTCATTCCATAGATCTTTCGAATTATTTCAAAATTTGTTTCCACCAAAAAAAATCCTATCCAAGCATGCTTTCTGTATTTATATGGTCACATATTTCTTACCTCATTATTTATTTTCCATTAAAGATAATGGATAATGGAACCTCACCATTTATTTCCAAGAAAATCCTACTTAAACTTGTTTCCCCTAACCCCAATTTTTTTGTTCATGTGCTCTTTCAAAGTACTTTTTTGGCCAAACCATTTTCTTATAGCTTCTCAATGCATTTCTTCCAATTTATCACAGCTCGTTCTCTTATATAGCCTACCCCATCTTAAGCTAACTTAAATCTACCGAGCTCAGATGCATAAACTAAGGGACGAGGCAATGCAGCAGCACAAAACAATTAACACAAACAGCAATGACAAAAAATGCAAATTGGCAAAGCAAGCAGCATTATAGAAATTAACAAAGCAAATACAACTAATATGAGGCAATGAGCAGCAACAAGAAAAATAAATCAGTAGGAAAACTAGCTTAATACAATGTAAAATTCAGTAGAACTATGCCTGGAAAACAGCAGCAGCAAATGCAATAACTTATACCCAAACATGACAAAGTTCAAGCAGAAATAATACTACAGTAAAGATGGCCATGTCTAATACCTATGTCACATCTTAACACTAGAGTGATGCAGCACCTTAACGTACACTACTAAAAAGTTACCAGTCATTTAAAAAATTATGTATGCAATTCCTGTGAGGGGAAATGTCTTTTGGTGCTCCCTCGTTTTTTTTTAAGTAGATCATAAAAGTTATTATTTACTGGATCTGTAGGCATAAACTATCTATATTAGTACATCTATAAAATTTTATTTTAACTGCTGCTGCCGTGCAGCTAGAAACTAGATATTAAACAAAATAAGCGAACTCTCAACTATAAAGACAATAGATGTGAAATGTTTCTCATCATGTCATTAGGAATTTTAGTAAATATCATAAATTAAGAGCTCCACAGTATAATCATATGTTTTCAAGTTTGAGCATGTCATATTTGCGATGCTTTCTACAAAGAGATGTCAATAGCGAAGATAATGGCCTCCTTTTGTTCTCCACCTAATGGCTTTCTTTTGTCAGACGACTATGTCTCAGCTGGGCGCCCAAAACGCATTACGTCAAGGCCACTTACCTTTCTTACCGAAATATTTACGACAGCAGTTTCCGCTACTGTGACAGTCTCATATAAAGATTTCACGGGTCGAGAATTTGCGTTACAAATCTGTAGAAACAAAATCCTATTAATATAACAGTGTCCAAAAAATTTTCGCTGGCATTGTGATACATTCACGCATTTACACACATTTCATAACTCTTAAAGTACGATTCTTGGTTTCCGACATCCTTTTTCACAATTCAGATTTCCTAACCACTACTCATTATTCCCTACCTTATTACACATATACATATTCGTCGACACTTCTTCAATATTTCATCATAATAAATATGTAGCATAATCAAATTTCTCATACAGCATCAGCTTATTGATCATAAACCTACCTCAACAGCATAATACACGTTGTCATAGTAATAATAACATCATAAAAACTCAGAGAAAATCTCAAAAACATCGTAGCTTTCTGTAGTAATTTCAAAGCCTAAAAAAATTCTCTGCTCATTTCAATAGTGTCATCTACCTCAATCGTACTTTAAAAATCACGATCCTATACCAAATACATCATTCAAAGCTCTCATAGTATCACAATGGTTCCGAAAAAATATGAACAGTTCACACAGTACAGACAAAATATAATTTCGTAAGTGTGAAGTTATCCAACTGTGTAATTACGTAAACATCTGTCACTGATGTAGTAAAAAAATTGTTTGTCTCTCAGTTGAATGATCAGATAGCTGTGTAATTTTTGTGTTAGAGAAATATGGTACAAATATGTAAAGTTGTGTAAGCAAATACCATATTAGCTAGGGCTCCTTGTGCTTGCCAGACACATAGTACACAAAGTAAGTGTGTACTCTCCTGAGGATTAATGTAATTATACCCTCAGGTGTTACAGATTATAGCAATGAAATGAAATGTATCACAGAAAAAGTTTGTAAGTCAAAAATCTTTAAAAATAAATGTTTTTAGTACAAAATTAATCACTCAAATACGTGTACTGTAGCGCTAAACTGTGCGTCTTGTTGTAAGATAATCTCTGTAGAAGTGTCGTAGTTATCGTCCTCCAAAAGCTAAGTTCTGCAGAAGTCAATGCACTTACCTCATGATAAACGAAAGTGAAATGCTTTGCATATAGATATCTAAGTTATTACGCTTATTGCCGTGATGAAGAAAGTACTGTGCTGTAACGTATTGTTGTACTACAGAAAAGGCTGTCACATTGTAGCAATACCGCAAAAGTTACTACTAAACATGTTTTACTTTCCAGAATAATACAGAAAACCTGTGCAAATATAAAACAAAAACACCCCAAAACTATCATTGTAAATTGTCACTCATTAGTAGCGTCATGATAAAATTGTGTAGCTGTCACATAAACTACTGTGCCGTCTGGTATCTCACAGAAAGTACATTAAATCCAGAATGTATTTTCAAGTAAACCAAAATGTTGCAATAAAATCTCATTAGCAGTACTGGTATATGTTCTAAGTATATAAGCCTTATAGTCATTACGTAATCGTGCAACTGACGAGCAAGAATGTACCCACACACAATAACACTGTGTCATCTGTTCACTATAACAATCCACTCGTAAATACTGTATAAATATGTTCCCTAGGTTCTAGACTGGATAGTTAATTTTAAAACATAGTTGCATGCTACCAGTTTCTAAGTGTGACAAAGAGTTCTAGTAATGTGAAGTGAAAAATTTTATAGCAAAGACGAAGTTAAAAAGTAGATTATCTTTCAATAAACGATTTTACATGTGCAATCTTTTACCCTTTCTAGTGCGCAGAGTTCCAACTTCAAAGCAATTATCATGTTGTATACTTCGGTAAGGAATGCTAAAATTTTTCTCAAGCTTAACGTCTATGTTATTTTTCTCTGAGTCAGCCGGCACACGTGGCTGCCTGCGGCGCGAGTCATTGTCTGTCTCTTTGTTGGCGCGTGTCGTTATTAGGATTAGGAGACCTAACTTCTATGAATTCACCTTGTCGAGAGTGCACTGCCCTGTTTGAATCCAGCCAGTTCTGATGAAATTCAGGTCTGCTGTCACGATTATATCGTCTGTCGTCATGTCGATAGACTCCATAATTTCTTTCTTGTCGGTCACGTGGTTGAGAATTTCTCCCTGAATCGTAACTGCGCGCTGAACTGTTTTGTCTGACGTTATTCGGTCTCCCATGATAATAATTTTTTTAACTCCCATTTTGTCTGTTTATATGATTTTCACTGTCATATTCATTACTACGGAAATGCGATCTTTCTCTGTAACTATTATTCTGCCAGTGGTTGTCATATGGGTGGTGTCTGTTTTGTTCACGATTTGTGTTGTAAGAATAGCCTTGTCGTGTCCAGTTATTATTTCTTTCATCGCAGAATTGTGACGGATGTGACCTGTAATTGTTGTGTTCCTGTTTTCTCGTCCCGCGATTGTCAGTGTCAAATTCCAATTCTTTATAACAGTCCCTGAAAAGCTTCAATGTCGTCTTTGCAACGTCCTGCCAAAATAATGTGTCGTAAATGTTCAGGTAATTTGATTAAGCAAATGCAGATGAGTTCTGAGGGGCTGTATGGGTTTGACAGGTACTGATTCTTGTGCAACATGTCCTCAAAATATTTCACAATACTGGAAAATTCAGATTGTTCGAAATGTTTCATCATTATGATGCTATGTTTTACTCGGTCTTGTGTAGCTTGAGGCCAATATGCTGCGAGGAAGGCATGATAAAATTCTCCTTCACTGTGGCAATCGTGAATGACCGATCGCATTCTTACAGCTCGTTCATTCTCTAAATAGCCACACATAAATTCTAATCTGTGCTGTAATGACCAGTTGGGAGGAAAACAATGAGAGAATTGATGAAGCCACGCTTGTGGATGAATGTCGTTGCCGGAATTCTTAAATGTTTTGAATTTACTTGTAGTAATAAACAGCTTATAGTCAAAATCATCATGTCGGCGAGTCTCATATAGGTCATTGTTACGTCGTTTCGGCGGTTCCATATCAAAATTCCTTGTACCTTGCCAGTTTCTTTCATAATTTCCGAAGTGCCCTGTGTTATTATTTTGTGTCTGTTCCGTATTTCTATGTCCCTCTTCCCGTATTGGAGGGCGAGTGTCCTCTGAAAAACGTAATTCTTGTATTACCTCTGTCGGCTGATCTTGTACTTCCCGGATTTCTCTTTTGTGTTACGTATTAATTTGATTCTGATTTTGTTTGAATATCCTAATTTGTTTGCACTCTTCTGTGTCATTAAAGACTATCGGTTTTGTGTCATTCAGATTATCATCTACATTCGTAGATAAATTATTTAGCTGATCCGAAAGTTCAACTACTTTCTCTGATAATGAGCTAATTTCCTCCATGTGTCTTTCTGAACCAATTTTCAGAGTATCTACTGTGTCCTTTAAGTTTTCTTGAGTTTTTGCAAGTTACATAACCAAATCGGTAGATGCAACTGAGTCAATTTTAGCTTGCAAGGTCTCATGATTTTCGTGAACAATAGTTCGCAATTCTTTTATGGGTGCTTCGTGATTCTGTAATGCATTTTCATGCCGCGAAAAAATAGGTTGGAAATACTCACAAATTTGTGATTTTACGTCATTACAAACTTTTTGACATTTCTATTCGATTTTATGTAACTCAGTAGTTAAACCTTCACGTGTTTGTTCAAGCGTTGTGTCCTACTTTTGAAGCTTTTGCTGTGTTTGTCTCTAATTTTGTTCCATTATGTCTAACGTTTGAAGCTTTTGCTGTGTTTGCCTCTAATTTTGTTCCATTATGTCTAACGTTTGAAGATTTTCTTGTGTTTGTCTCTGATTTTGTTCCATTTGTTGCATTAATTGCAATAATAATGTATTAGTGTCTGGAATTTGTTTCTCTATGCGTTTTGGCAGTGCATTATCACCGGCAACATTCACATTTTGACAAGCAGGAAATGTGTCTTGCCTCATTTGAGAGTCTACAGTATTTGCAATATTGTGTTCTGTCATTTCGGATTCCTGAGACAAGCTGTTGCCTACCAATCGATCCATAATGCTTCCTTGTTCACTACTTGTTTCATTGTCCACACCATTATTTGCCGCCCGCTCCATTTCCCTATGCACAATTACCAAATTACTACTTCGAATGTCTGTTTATTCATTAGACAGTGGTGCTGGTAAGCTACACTCCTCGTCACTACTATTTCTCAGTTTACTTTGGAGCCTAGTGTTACGTTTTTCACACGCCATTATTGTCACAATATTTCACATGATAACACAGAAAAGCACAATTTGAAGAGCAAAAATGAGAGAGCACATTAACATAGCACAGAAAATAATATCTCGTTAATTACCTGTGCAGCTGCGAAATACTTGGTGCAAATCTAACTGCATGCCACAACTGCTTTTCTGTACAACAATGAAAGACTGCAACTACAAAGCAGATTCTCTCTACAATTATGCGCTAGCAATAAACAAAAGCTACACTAATTACACAAACTACAAGAAAAAATCGGAAGATTCCAGTGAGGTATCCTCGGCTAAGGGTCGACACATGAAACGTCCCCTTAGAAAAATTTATTAATGACTGTGCTAAAACTGACTCACAATATTTTTAGCTCAACGCAATCTGATTTCGAAAAATCCCTACAAGAGAATGGCCCTGACTAACAATAACCTATATCTTTCACGAATCACTTACCTCACAAAAATCTTCGTTACTCGAACTACTGCAATACAGGGAGCGCCTCTACTGCAGCTAAATAAAAGACTCAAACTACTGAAGGCACTAACTACTGATAGGCATAGTTAGCAAATGAAAGATTTTGATAGAGAACAAACAATGTATTTACCTTAATAGTGTTCAAAAGTCATTATATATATATATATATATATATATATATATATATATATATATATATATATATATCAGTCCATGATATCCAGTATTACAAATTTACTGTCTCTGATGGATACACGTCCAGATCGTCCGCTCTCAAGATTCCGCCATCTCTCTCCCCACATCCACCACTGCTGGCGGCTCACCTCCAACTGGCCAACGCTACGCGCTGTTAACAGCCAACTGCCCAACACTACAATAGCCAACAACAATGCAAACTATCCACAGACTGCACGCAACACAGCCAGTGATTTTCATACAGAGCGCTACATGGCGTTACTAGTATAACAACCTAAACAGCCTACTTACAACACACAGACACGTGTGTGTGTGTGTGTGTGTGTGTGTGTGTGTGTGTGTGTGTGTGTGTGTGCGGGCGTGTGTGTGGGCGTGTATGTGTGTGAGAAACGAAGAGCTCGGCCACAACTGGGTATCGAACTAAATTCAACATTGACCAGTGAAAATCCGTGCCAGATTGGGACTTACACTCAGATTTGCAGCTGTATGCCAACAGCCGTCAGTAACTGCCTCAGCCATCCGGACACGTTTCCCATCCGACCCAAATTATCAACTTGTAATATGCTAGTAGTGTCCACTGTCCATTTACACTTTTCCAACATTCGCTCAATCCTCCAAGAGTTCAGACGTAGTATGCATCCACACTGAAGTTACCACAAGCCATCTACAGTAACAATACTCTATTTTGAGAAGAAAAGGAATTGTTTTAAATCTTCTGTGATAGAGATATTAATTCGTTCAAAATAGACAAAAAACCGTCATGTGCTACACTGCATTATTCGCATAGGGGTGCTCCCATAGACCCGTACCTTCTTATAGACTGAGAATAAAATGGAGGTTAAAATCTTGTCTCAGTCATCAAAATATAGCAGTTACATGATTTCCTCGCTTAAGGCAAATAACAGGACCACAACCTTTAAAGCCCCTGACTAACTCTTCGTCGTCTTTCTCCTGTCAAAGCCTCATCACTAATAACCGCATCGTTGACTGGGGGTTTCAACCCTTATGATCTTCCTTTCCATCTTTCTTTCTTGCATACAATGGATGATCCAAAAGATTGTGACCACCTGCTTAGTTTACCCATGGAACCCAACACAGCAGCGACTCTGCCTAACATGGATTATGTAACTCAAAGGTAAGTTTCTGAAGATCCAGCACCAGATGTCCACGCAAATCTCATAAATTACGAAATGGTGGTTTGACGGTGCGTGGTTGGTGCTTGATAGCGTACCTGATTTCCATTGAGCTAATATAAGGTGAATTTTCTAACCAAGCCATTGACATAAATCCACCTTCACGGTCCTCACAACACTGTAGCACGTATCTGGACAGTTAACATGCTGGAAAATGCTATTTGACGTTAGCTTTTAGGGGCAGTCTCCAATCCAGAGAGCAAGAGATTGTCCTGAACATCTGTTGGCTATTCCGCCCTCTTTCACAAGACAGCATGCAGAAACGAAGGTGACTTCTTACGACGATGACTATTATTCAGAATGCAAGCAGTGGCTTGGTTAGAATCCGACACCCTGTACGTTTTTATTACTAGTCAAAGAAGTCACCTTAAAAAACGGATAACCTAACGATTTTGCATGTCATCCTTGCTCAGGGGCCATGTTGATCTTCTGTGTATCGTTCAAATTTTGGCATATGTAGCGCCGAAGCAAGTACGCCTCTAGACCACATGCGCTACCAGTTTTAAAGCTTATTAAATTAGAAAAGCTTTACTAACATTCTACAACGTTATTCGTCTTTACGTATGAAATTCTCAACATAGTGAACCTGGCAACTAACACCTTTCTCCCAACGAGAAACCCATTTGTTGATACCATCACCGTAGAATGTTGGACTTTCTTCACGTTGCCACAATCTAACTTCTCTTTGCCCGCTTCATCACTATCAATGTGAAATCGGAGAACGTTCTTTATGTTTTGGAAACAAATGAAAATCGGATGGGTCCAAGTCGGGACAGTATGGAGGAAGAACAGTGAACCCATTTCATTGGATTGTTATAAACGTTGGTGCAGTTGTGAGTGATCTGACGTTGTGATGCTGAAGGAGATGGTTCTCCATGTGTGGAAAAAATTTTCCCCCGTTAGAAACTCGACTACAATACCTTGTTTCTCATGCACCGACACAGTTATGTTCCACACCGCATCCAGCGGCAGAGTGTTGCGACTTGTGTCACCGAAGGGTAGTCGACTGAGTAATGTACGTGATATGTGGTAACTCTACCGAAATTGGGAACTGTATAAATAATTCGAGGGCAATACGCTTCAGCACGTCTTTAAGTATCTCTCTTTTAGATATAGGTACATTTTCTTACATTATCTATTTTTCCGAGCATTTCTACAACGCCTTATGAAGGTACTTTACATTTCTACCCAACTGGCACCGTCAGTGAGCAATCTTAGAGACCAACTGACCAGAGAAAAAATTAGCCTTTGCAGACGTCGTAGCGATCGAGTCACGCGTTCAACCGCACGCACACTGCCTATACGTCAGATAATGCAGCAGTGATGAGTGAGACAATGATGCATCAAGTGGACATTAAACGTAAGCTATGATAAATGTGTGGACATGACAGAGGGGCTACAGAGCGCAGTCGTGTTTGGTGGAGACCATGGTGGTACATTGTGTGAATTTAGTAGATTTGTTGGTATTTCACGGAGGACGGGTCAACTTCTCCGCAAGCAGTGGCGAATGCAGGCGGGCACAAAACAGGACGGAAAAGATCCTGACTGAGCGGAACACGAGTTCATTAAGGCATAAATAATTCGGAAGCAGTAGTTAGTATCCCTAGTTCCCTAAACAGGCTTCTGCAGGATGTTCTTGAGTTCACACCAATTATGACTCTTACCGCGCGTTTTTGTGCCTGGAAAACTTTAGCTTGGCTTGATGAATTACCCCAAAAAATAATCCCATATGACATTATGAAATGAAAGTAAGCATAGTATGCCAGCTTTTTCATTTTTATATCCCCTATGTCTGACAAAATTCGCATTGTAAACAGAGATTTGTTAAGACGCTTCAGCAGTTCTGTGATGTGCTTCTCCTAGTTGAATTTATTACGAAGCTGTAATCCCATATAGAGAGAGAGAGAGAGAGAGAGAGAGAGGGAGAGAGAGAGACGGAGAGAGCTGAATGAAGGAGGAAAATATAAATATTTCACCATTTTCATAAAAAAAAAACAGTAGCAAGAGGACGAAACGACCATCAGGACACAGTCTGGAAAATAACAACATTGCTTATGTGCATGATTGCAATAATCACTAGCACTTAATGAAAAAGAAAAATTGGACAGAAGTTCGTCAATCTGGGATTCGGATGAAAATACTTCGTACTTACAAAATGAATTTTAAAATTTGTGTCTTTTGTATTATTGGTTCTTGAAATTAATAATCATTATTAAATCTGAAGAAAGACTTAGTGAAGCAGTCGTGGAAGAGATGGAGGGGAGGGGGAGGAAGAAGGGGATATCAGACAGAAATCAATGGTAGATAATGTAGAAGAAAGAAAGACATTCGATTTAGATAATTTTTAAGAACATTTGCAGTGTGCATAGTAGAACAAATGGAAGTAACGAGTTCTTGAAATGCGAACTTACGTCAGAAATGAAATCCAATACTCAACAAATTTGCAATTATCTTAATGACCAATTTAACAATCATATTTCAGTAATAAAAATTATATAGTTGCTGGAATAAATTTAAAAACATGAATTTAAATAAATTTAAATGACAGTGAATTCGTTCTTGTTGTTGCAAAAGAGCACCCAACTGTGACAACCAGTAATGTTCTTGTACAAGAAAATAATTTACTCAGTATTTTGACACCAGAATTAAAAATTACATGTGTTAACATAACTTTTCCAACCACAAGCTTACCTGTTGTGCAACGCAATAGGACATAAGATCATACATAAAAAGCTCTCAGAGATATATTTCAAGGTAAGTATGAAGTAAAAGATGAACCACATATTGGGAGTTTCTGTAGGACAAGTGATGACTATCTTTATGTTGACTCACATGAGAATAAGACTATTCCTGTAATAGGTATTTATGAAAATTTCGCCGTTGTCAATGATTTTTTATCAGAATTGTAAGCTGTAATGTGGGAAATTCCTCCTCCATGAACCATGGAATCTACTGTTGGTGCAGACGATTGCGTGCCTCAGCGATAGAGCTGGTTGTGTAGTGGTTGCAACGATAACAGAAGGGTATCTGTTGAGAGGCCAGATAAACATGTGGTTCCTGAAGAGGGGCAGCCACCTTTTCAGTAGTTGCAGGGGCAACAGTCTTGATGATTGACTGACCTGGCCTTGTAACACTAACCAAAATGGCCTTGCTGTTCTGGTACTGAGAACGGCTGAAAGAAAGGGGAAACTACAGCCGTAATTTTTCCCGAGGGCATGCAGCTTCACTGTATGGTTAAATAATGATGGCGTCCTATTGGGTAAAATATTCCGGAGTTAAAATAGTCCCCCATTTGGATCTCCAAGCAGGGACTGCACAGGAGGACGTCGTTATCAGGAGGATCAAAACTGGCGTGCTACAGATCGGCGCGTGAAATGTGAGATCCCTTAATCGGGCAGTTAGGTTAGAAAATTTAAAAAGGGAAATGGATAGGTTAAACCTAGATACATTGGGATCTGGTGAAATTCGGAGGCAGGGGGAACAAGACTTCTGGTCAAGTCAATACAGTGTTATAAATACAAAATCAAATAGGGGTAATGCAGAAATAGGTTTAATGATCAATAAAAAAAATACGAGCGCGGGTAAGATACTACAAACAGCATAGTGAAGGTATTATTATAGTCAAGATAGACACGAAGCCCCCGCCTACTACAGTAGTACAACTTTGTATGCCAATTAGCTCCGTAGATGAAGAGATTGAAGAAATGTGTGATGAGAGCAAAGAAATTATTGAGATAGTTAAGGGAGACGAAAATTTAATAGTCATGGGGGACTGAATTCGATAGTAGGAAAAGGAAGAGAAATATAAGCAGGAGATGAAAATGGAATGGGGGTAAGCAATGAAAGAGGAAGCCATCTGATAGTATTTTACACAGAGCATCACTTAATCATACCTAACACTTGGTTCAAGAATCACGAAAGAAGGTTGTATACGTGGAAGAGGCCTGGAGACAATGGAAGGTCTCAGACAGATTATATAATGGTAAGACAGATATTTATGAACCAGGTTTCAAATTGTAAGACATTCCCAGGGGCAGATGTCGATTCTGACCACAACTTATTGGTTAAGAAGTATAGATTACAGCTGAAGAAACTGAAAAACGGTGGGAATTTAAGGAGATGGGACTGGACAAGCTGACAGAATCAGTGGTTGTACAGAGTTACAGAGAGAGCATTAGTCGACGACTGACAAGAACGGGGGGGGGAAAAATACAGTACAAGAAGAATGGGTAGCTTTGAGAGATGAAGTAGGGAAGGCGGTAGAAGATTAAGTAGGTAAAACGACGAGGGCTAGTAGAAATCATTGGGTGACAGAAGAGATATTGAATTTAATAGATGAAAGGAGAAAATATAAAAACGCAGTAAATGAAGCAGGCAAAAAGGAATACTAACGTCTCAAAAATGAGATCGATAGGAAGTGCCAAAATGGCTGAGCAGGGATGGCTAGAGAACAAATGTAAGGATGTAGACGCATATACCACTAGGGGTAAGATAGATACTGCCTACAGGAAAATTAAGGAGACCTTTGAAGAAAAGAGAACCACTTGCATGAATATCAAGACCTCAGATGGAAAACGAGTTCTAAGCAAAAACGGGAAAGCAGAAAGGTGGAAGGAGTAAATCGAGGGTCTATACAAAGGCGATGTACTTGAGGGCAATATTATGGAAGTGAAGGAAATGGGAAATATGGTACTGTGTGAAGAGTTTGACAGAGCGCTGAAAGACCTAAGCCGTAACAAGGACCCGGGAGTAGACAACATTCCATTAGAACTACTGATAGCCTGGGGATAGCCAGTCCCTACAAAACTCTACCATCTGGTAAGCAACATGCATGAGACAGGCGAAAGACCCTCAGATTTCAAGAAGAGCATAATAATTCCAATCCCAAAGAAAGAAAGTGTTGACAGGTGTGAAAATAAGCGAACTATCAGTTTAATAAATCATGGCTGCAAAATACTAAGACGAACTCTTTACAGACGAATGGAAAAACTGGTAGAACCAGACCTCAGGGAAGATCAGTTTGGATTCCTTAGAAATTTTGGAACACTTGAAGCGATACTGACCCTAAGAGTTATCTTAGAGGATAGATTAAGGAAAATCAAACCTACGTTTCTAGCATTTGAAGACTTAGAGAAAGCTTTTGAAATGTTAACTGGAACTCTCTCTTTCAAATTCTGAAGGTGACAGAGGTCAAATACAAGTATCGAAAGGCTATTTACAATTTGCGAAGAAACCAGATGGCAGTTATAAGAGTTGAGGGACATGAAAGGGTATCAGTTGTTGAGAATGGAGTGAGACAGGGTTGAGCCTGTCCCTAATGTTATTGAATCTGCATATTCAGCATGCAGTAAGGGAAGCAAGAGAAAACTTTGGAGTAGGAATTAAGAACCATGGAGAAGAAATAAAAACTTCGAAATTTGCCAATGTCATTCTAATTTTGTCACAGACAGCAAAGAACCTGGGAAAGCAGTTGAATGGAATCGACAGTGTTTTGAAAAGAGGATATAAGATGAACATCAACAAAACCAAAACGAGGATAATTGAATGTAGTCGAATTAAATCAACTGAGGTAATTAGATTATGAAATGAGACACTTTAAGTAGTGGGTGAGCTTTACTATTTGGTGATCAAAATGGTCGAAGAAATGATGATATCAAATGTTGACTGCCAATGACAAGGAAAGCATTTCTGAAGAACTTGTTAACCTCGAGTATAGATTTAAGTCTAAGGAAATCCTTCACGTAACTAACAAGGAGGTACTGAATAAAATTGCGGAGAAGAGGAATTTGTGGCACAACTTGACTAGAAGAAGAGATCAATTGGTAGGATATGTTGCGTGACTCAAGACCGCAACAACAACAACATGTTCTGAGACCACAAAGGATCACCAGTTTGGTATTGGATGGCTGCATGGAGGGTAAATATCGTAGAGGGAGACCAACAGATGAATACACTACGCAGATTCAGAAGGTTCAGGTTGCAATAGGTAGTTGGAGATCAATAAGCTTGCACAGGACATAGTAGCATGGAGAGCTGTATCAAACCAGTCTGCGGACTGAAGACCACTACAATAATATGGAAAAGTATGCTTAAAGACCCTGTTGCTAATTACATTAGTACATGCCGATTCACAGGAGGATCAGCTAAAAGCTCGTGCAGATGTTTTTCTTGGCAACATGCTATGAAAGTATTGCAAAGAGATGTCTTAAAACCTGGGATTGCCTATAGAGCTATTGTACTGTTTGAAACAGATGGGGTCCAGGAAAATGATGATGGCTGTATACACTAATGAAGGTATTCCCACAGAATGAGAAGTCATATTTGTGATGTGCTTATGATGAACCCAGAACCTCAGTGGTTACACCACGTTATTCCTAAAATTTATTTTTGTGCTGCATGTTTTGACCAATCCATCTGTTTAAGAACAAGAACAGTATTGGTAACGAAATTATGTAATGTCAATGACGTGTTTGACCTTTTTGGGACATCATTAATGATGCATTTCGCCCTTTTGGAGCATCATCAATTATGCATTTTAGGCTTTCATCAGATGCCCCAAAGAAGTGAAATGGTCACTAATATTAAATAATTTCACAGCTGAGACTGTTTCTGTTCTGAAATAATTTCAAACCGGTTGTTGTAATCACCTGCCAAGATGGAATGGGAAAAGTTTTAACATCTGTTGAACCTTTCTTCTTCTATTTGTATAGAAATCATTTAGTAGATGTATGGATGCTATTTCATAAAAATAATCTCTCAGGTTACTCTGTTTACGTTTGAATCCTTTTTGAATACCAAGTAACCTTTGGTGCATTTTACATTTTTACTCCAAATTTCAAGAAATTTACGTAAACAAAATATTGTTTTATATGAGGAACTTCTACACACCTTTCAGGCAAACGTTTTGTCTGTATTATTTAAATGAAGTCAAGATATGATGTGTTACTGCTGTGTTGAAATGCTAAAAGTTAATTGCTTTAAAAATTTTAACTTTGGGAAGTGCTTGTGCCAGTTTAGAAAGAAATTTGGTGTTTTACAAGGTAGGAAGAATGACTGTAAATTTTACTGTATAGTTGTACTAGAGTCAGCTGTTATTTACAATGTGAAAACATCTGATGTTGTACTGATTGAATCTGGCGGAAATGGAATTCTTGGAGTTATATCTTTTGCAAACCATGTAAAGAGTGTTTCTATTCATATGTCACTTTGAGAGGACCTTTTTGTGAAGGAGGAGATTTGTCAGAAGACAATAAAAAATAAATCACCATAATTAAAGGCTATATAAATACTTTTGTGAAATATTTCTGGAATTAGTTGTTTTGTGAGAGGTTTATTGGTTTTAAACACTTACTGTGATGTTATGCATGATCAAAGGTACTCTCATGTTGTGTATGGATTTATGTGGCAGTTATTTTGTGCAGTATACAGTACTCTGGTAAGGTTTATGAAGTTCTGAGAAAGATATTCTAACGATTTTTATAATGTTTTGAGGTTCATAACATAACATGGAAAATAAGGAAATGTTACATGTTACGCACTTACTTGCATACTGTATTATAACTTTACAATGACTTTGTGGCAGAGCAGTGCGTAAAGACAATGTATGGAAACAAATTAAACACATTTAGCAAGATAGGAATAATGTTACCGTTAGAAACCATCACACTGTACGCAATAACATTCTGTTTCGCCACTCTCACCCTGACGGCAACAATTGGTTATTATGCATTCCTGACGAACTTGTTAACAAATTAATCTGGTATACTCATTTCAGTTACGCACATTACGGAGCCAGAAACTGATTTCTTATACTGAGACAGAACTGTTATTTTACCAGCATGGAGAAACGTATTCGACGAGTTTTAGCGTCATGTAAAATCCGCCAGAAAGCTAAGTCAGATACGACTTCACATATTCCTCCATTACATCCCATTGTACCTGTTAAATTGAGACACATGGCCGCTGTAGACATTTTTGGTCCGATTCCCAGAACTAATAGAGGTTTTTGCTACATCTTTGTCGCTGTTGAACTCACTTCGAAATTTGTTACATTCACTCCGTTACGCAAAGCTACTGCTAAAACTGTTTCGAAAGCATTTGTAAAACACTTTCTATTTCATGTAGGGCATGTATTGAAAGTAATTTCCGACAATGGACCACAGTTTCGATCTGCTATATGGACACGTATGTTACGAGCTAGAAACATTTCTCCGATCTATATATCCAGGTACCATGCTTCTTCGAACCCTTGTGAACGAATAATGAAAGAAATTGGTAAACTGTGCAGAATATACTGCCATAAAAAAACATATTGATTGGGACACACACATACTCTCATTCCAGGATGTAATTAATTCTATACCAAATGAATCTACTATGCTATCTCCGACTGTTATACTGAAAAATGTTGAACCACCTAACAAAATTATGCAATTATATTTATGTGACCACTTACTGATGATTATCGTATTTTTTCTTGGCAAGTGCCCAGCAAGGTAAGGTTAGCAGGTCGCTCTTCTTGTCGTTACACATCAGTCTGTGCACATTTTCCATTCTTCATGTATGTATGATAGTTTTCCTGTTTTGTTTGTATGCATTATGAAATATTTAAGATGTAACAAACACTAGTTGACTTTGATATTTTGCCTTGTGATAGCTCAACATCGTGACTATTTTACATTTTTTTTTTTTTTTGCTGCTACATTGTGATACTCTCTGTACATTTTTGTACCTGCACACTGTCTATGTTTTTAACATATTACGTTTTCTGTCATGCTATGCTATATGCTCAATTATATCACTAGAAACCAGCTTTAATTTAATGGGTATATGATTTAAATGCAAGACATTAAACATTGTTCATCAGTTTCAGAGAGAAATAACGTGTAAAAGAAATAAATTAAACAGAAATGGGAATTTCACCTTCGGAATGAACGAAAGAAGATGTAATACCCCCTCACGAAGAGTAAATGGATCAGAATTAACAAGAATATACTATACACATCGTGTGATAGCAGTAACTAATTTTTTCTTTCAGAATACGAGGCGACTGATGCAGACTGTCAGACAGAACTACACATCTTAGTTTTAGTGATGCAATATGCTAGAAATAAGAAACTCTATACTATGAATAGTTGTATAATGAATAATGAACTGACTTTTTTGCAGATGATAATGAATGATGATGAATAGTGATGAAGAATATGCTACTGTGGATAATGAAGTTTTTCTTTACAGGTGATGATAATAATGGAGTTATGATGATATGGATAATGAAGTTTTTCTTTGCAGGTGATGATAGTAATGATAATGAAGTTTTTCTTTGCAGATGAAAATAATGATGAAGTTTACATATTTACTGTTAGTTAAGAAATGCTATGTAGTAATTTAGGTATTTGTTGCAGTTCGTTTTGACAGTATGTCTTATGTCGCATGGTATGATGACTGAAGGTTTTGGAAAGGAAAGCTAGAGAACATATATATTTAATACACGTTTCATTACCTGTTAATTCGAAGTTCACTACTTTTCAGCATAATATGCGTTTCTTCTTTCAGCTTAATAATTCATTTTGTATTTTTCCAGGAGAAGCTATTCACGAAATAAATGTGCTATAAGCAGTTGGTCATTAAACCCGTGTCACACATGAATGTGATCACATATACTCTATTTGTTTCATAACCTTGCTACAGCTGACTCATGACGAATGACGTTACCCATCTTCATTTGCAGCAATAAGTCAAAAGCAAATATTGTTATGCCCCAACAATTAATTATCGATCCCAAAGCAATGCATTGCTAGCACAAAAAAATGTATTACCAGTCCCAAATAATGATACCAATTTAAAAGAGTTATGAGTAATACTGAATAATTTTTTTCCCAACCACAGACTTTGAGTAATAGCTACAGAGTGTTACATTTTAAATATGTTATATGTCACTTGAATTATGAAAAATGTTTTGTAATATTCAATACTTGCTGACCAATGAATGCCAATATTTCTTATATTTTAAATTTGTATTATGTCACTTTCATGCTGTATATATGAATACCAGTAGCTTGATGCTACACTCATTAACTCAAGTTTTGAATGATGACTTCTGATGATTTGTAACTGGCCAATGAGTACCAATAATTATTTTTAAATATGTCATATGTCACTTGAATGATGAAAAATGTTTTGTAACATTCAATACTTGCTGACCAATTAATGCCACTGTTTCTTATATTTTAAATTTGTATTATGTCACTTTCATGCTGTATATATGAATACCAGTAGCTTGGTGCTACACTCTTTAACTCCTGTTTTGAATGATGACTTCTGATGTTTTGTAACTGGTCAATGAGTGCCAATGTTCTCAGTAAAAAACAAATGGCTTATGAACATTATTCTGTAATACTTCATACATGGTACAGAAATGTTCAATAACTGGGCAATGAGTGCCATAAATTACTCAAATTAGTTTTTAGACTAGTGTAATTATCAATGATGACTGGCATAAGACTTTATGTCCTTCACCTTGTGACCTGATTACTAGAAATTACTGCAATATCCGTTTGTCCTATCTATCCTCATGCTCATGGAGCACTATATTTGGTTTTTGCACTAATTCTACGTTGGTGTACCTTACAAGAACGTGGTGTTGACACGACATGCTGTCCACCACCTTAAGCGATGGAGATGTTATTATGGTCCCACTGTTTGGCGTACCTAATGTGCTACCAAAATGAGAACATGGAATATTACTACGACATTTCAGTGTCTTGGCTACACTGATTAATACTTCAAGGAAAAGAACTTCAGATTGTCTCACTTGGTGTTGTGCTTCTGTAGAAAGATATGGACTTTCAGTGCAGCTGCGTGCAACCTAATGTGCTACAACCAGGATACAATCCTTCCCTTTCCTATCCTAGTTCTTGTAAAATAGTGAAAAACAAACTTCAGTGCGTGTGCACTTTTGTCATTTTGTTAATATGATTTGTATTCATTGCATATACATTTTGTGATTTGCTGATATATTCTGAACTACAGTGCGTATGCACTTTATGTCATTTGTTAATATGATTTGTATTCATTACGTATGTACTACAGTGCGTGTGCACTTTATGTCACCTGTTAATATGATTTGTACTCATTGCCTATACATTTTGTGACTTCCTGATATATTCTGAACTACAGTGCGTGTGCACTTTATGTCATTTGTTAATGTGATTTGTACTCATTCCGTATACATTTTGTGATTTCCTGATATATTCTGAGCTACTGTGCATGTGCACTTTATGTCATTTGTTAATATGATTTGTACTCATTCCATATAAATTTTGTGATTTCCTGATATATTCTGAGCTACTGTGCGTGTGCACTTTATGTCATTTATTAATATGATTTGTATTCATTGCGTATACATTTTGTAATTTGCTGATATATTCTGAACTACAGCGCGTGTGCACTTTATGTCATTTGTTAATATGATTTGTACTCATTGCCTATACATTTTGTGATTTCCTGATATGTTCTGTACTACAGTGCATGTGCACTTTTGCCATTTGTTTATATGTTTTGTACTCATTGTGTACACATTTTGTCATTGCTTTACATGTTCTGTACTCAGTGCATGTGCACTATATTTTATTTCATGTTCTGCACTTATATATATGTATATATTCTGTGATTGAAAACTTAGTTAATTAAGAAAAATTTGTTGCTCACGGCAAGTCCAATTGACTCACCATCGCTGCCAAATTTTTGCCCCCCCCCCCCCCCCCCCCCCAGTGGAGGGTTACGTAAGATGTATGCGTTGCTGGCGATGGGCGAGGCTTGGGAGAGTCTCTGACCAGAGAGCAGTATGTAGTTAGTTGTTGCTTGTCGCTAGTCGGCAGTAGTCGACGGTAGTCGGCAGTTGTGTGCGCGTGTCGGCGCGTGTCGGGAGTCTGCTCTGGTCGAGACTCTGGAGGATGGGTATTATTGTAGAAGGTAAAGAAGCAGCCTTGTGCATATCTAGTAATGTATATTAACTGTCATCAATTTCTTAAAAAAATGCCCCAGTAATAATTTTTATAATTTAAGAAATTTAAAAAAAAAATTCATTTCAATTTTAAGATTTTATCCTTTCACGAATCACAAAGCATAGGCCAGCATTGCATGGAGCTGTGCCAAAACTTTTTTATGTAAGAGCGATATATTCGCAGTTTTTATTGAGGTAAGAATTTTTGCTTTTTTTATTCAGAATACAGGTTACTGAATTTCTTTATTATTTTGGTGTTTAGGAATTTTTCTGTTTTGAACCTAACATTAAATGAGAAAAGAATTTTGTGGGTACATTAAATGTGAATGCATTTCAGCACAGAGATTATAAATGAGAGCCAATTTTATTCAGAGGTTACAATATTTAAAATTGATTCATTTAATTATTTTTTTGTGGTGAGGTAACACTTGGTTCATATTTTAATTTTAAATATATTTTTTGGGGAGGTTACAAAGTCACAGACCAAAAAGATCCACGCAATCCAACTAACAGAGCAGTTCAGAGTCTAATGCGCTGATGCAACTATAACTGTTCAAATTAACTGTGTAAGTGAATGCTCGCCATAATTTTATGATAATGTTCATCAAACGCCATACTAAATAACGGTAGAATGTCTGTCCCGCGACGGCACGTGAATATACGACATACGCAAACTGAAGATAGATCATTAAAGTCATCCCCGAATTAACACTTCACTGGAAAACAATTTCATGGTTACGCGTGTCCCGCGTATCCCGAGTAACTTATTACGGCATCCGAGGCTGTTTATAGCAATGATACCGACGCCACGCGACTCCCGGCATAGGTGGTGTGCTATTCAGCGTCTGGAGAGAACTGGGGCCTCCTTCTCTCACGCGGCGTTCTTATATATAAAGCCGCGGTGCGGACGGCTAAGGGAACGCCTGATCAAATCGGCTCTTCCAACTAGCTGCTGGGCTAGTAATGCACCACTTTAAGTTATAGAATAAATCATTG
The DNA here is from genome assembly GCF_021461385.2 of Schistocerca piceifrons. Lineage (NCBI taxonomy): Eukaryota > Metazoa > Arthropoda > Insecta > Orthoptera > Acrididae > Schistocerca > Schistocerca piceifrons. The sequence goes on along the minus strand of NC_060140.1, from coordinate 592,393,969 downwards.
CTTCCTTTGGTGATGGCCGATGAAGCTCTCAATTTAAATGTGCAATCAGAACACAGGTAAGTAATCATAATAAAAGTCTGACATGGCTAAGTCAAATATTTTGGGCGAGAGAATTAATTTAATTACTCCACACGCAGTAGACGAGCTCTGAACTTGCTCTTTGGAGATACGCTATAGCTATAGTTTTATAGTTGTTCTGTTGAAACTTCTCACATCTTTATGATTATAGCGTATCTCCTTTCTACTTAAATTTAAACATCCTAGCCTTATTTATTAGCCTACTTAATCTATCTTGCTTCCTTAATTTTTAAGACAAAAACCAGAAAATCATGAATTTCAACTAAAATTTTAATTTGTGAGATCCAGAATACTGTTTCTACTAAATTATTATGCAAAAGAAATCTAAGTACAAATTTTTAAGTTTCTAGCTCTTTTATGTTGCGCCAATGATTTTTACAGAAAACATCCAAATTTCGAAAATGGTTAAAGTTATTGAACTGGTATTCAACACATATTGATTTAGTATTACTCCTGACATGCTAGAAACGTTTCAGGTTATTTACTTGATTTTTAAAGCATTGCGCAACATTTATGACGTCAGAGCCAGTTACAGCGGACTAGGCTGGCACACAATGGAAAGACTGGTGTGAATTTTATACGGCGTGAGTAGGCTGCTTCCCTACAATTTACAATTACAAAACGCAAGATAAACCACCAAATTAGAAAAATTTGCATGAAATTTATGAAATATACTGCGAAGAAAACACAGGAAAAGCTAATTACGTAACTTGCCTCTCATCAGATGTGTTAATAGGCCACAGCTGGGGCCTGACTGACAGGCTTACTAGGCTGAAACGATGGACACTTGCTTCAAAAGAAAACAAAAAAAAATTAGCAACTATGGTGCTACAGACTGAATAAATTTACAGTTGCGTTACAAAGTGTGAAGTTAAACATATGAAATTGAAAATTTAGCAACACTCTGTAATACCTGCCCTAAATATGGGGTGGTACACCACTTATGCAAACACTTGACAGCAGAAGGAGCATAGAGGAGAGGAATAATTTTCAGTTTCTGTTGCATTTGTAGTATATGGTGAAGCACGGGTGGACAGTAACCATTGGTTGAGGAAGTAAATTGTCTTGTGTTATAAGCTATTTTGAAATCTTCTTTAGACATTAGAACATCTAAGAGATGGTGCACCATTGAATGGAAAGCCACATGTCTGTGTGATATAGGGTGTTGTTTGCAAGAAGTTATTACTGTGTCTGTTGTGGTTTTCTATATGTCTTGAAACAATGTGTTTCTGTAGTGATGTTAGAATTTAGAACTAGGAAATTTATGGTTTGTGAACGGAATGTTTTTATGCTGGCTGTTTAAATTAACGACAAAATGTGTTGAGTTGTCTTGTAGTCACATATACAGTATATGAGTGCATCACTTACATATCTGAACCAGTATTCTATCTACATTCATAAGTTCTCTTTTCAAGGAAAGTTGTTCAAAGTTGTTCACGAAATTTCCACTGGAGGTGGATTAGGTGGTGGTTGTTGGGATGTTTAAGGGGGACTAAACAGCTAAGGTCATCAGTCCCCCAGGAGGTGGATTAAGGGCGGACCCCATAGCTAAGACATCTGTTTAAACAGACATCCCTTGGAAGTTTTTTCATTTGCAGCTACGATACTGTTTTTCAAGAAGCGGCAGAAGACTCAGTTAACATCTGGATTTAAGTTTTCGGTGATTTGTCTAAACTTATCGAGTCAGGTGCTTGGATGGTTGCTTTGAAAAATGCGTAATTTTCTTGTCGTTGATGGGGCGTTAAACGTCAACCTTCCTCTTATTTCCAAAAGCAGGGAATCGAGTTCAGAAAAGCCGCACGCCATTTATAGAGGCAACAGAGATCTTGTCGCACGTTGACTATGCAGCTTCAGTTTATTGAACTGAGAGTGCAGAGTCTGGTAGCCGCATTCGAAATGCCTCGTTAGAAGAAGAAAACCTATGTTTACTATGTGTACGTGCCGGGTGGAATCATTCCAGACGTGGAAAGGGTCGTTCCGAATGCCATGAAGAGCACAGGGTGCAGCCAACTGCAGGCAGTGGCTCGTGTCGGTACCAACGATTTGCGTCGCTTTGAATCGGAAGAGATACTCCCTGGTTTCGAGCGGCTATCAAGAGGGGTAAAGGCTGCCAAGCTTGCTTGCGAGATGAAAGCAGAACTCATCATTTTGCAGCATAGTCGACAGGAACGAATCCAGACCTTTGGTACAGAAGCGAGTGGAGCGTCTGAATTAGTGCGTCGGACAGTTCTGGGACCATGTAGGCTGCAGATTTCTCGGCTTGCGTCCCATAATGTGCTGAGGTTTCGGGATCCGCTAAGCAGGTCATGAGCCCATTACACGGAGGAGGCGGTTACATGGGTAGTGGCTTGGACTGGATGGTTTTTTAGGTTAGAGAGCTTCTGTCTCAAACGGTGCAGGTCGAACATAGGAAGAACGTTGGTCTAGGTATAACAGCGAGGTAAAACAGCTGTGAATTTTCGTAGTCGTGTGGGGAAAGTGTCACAACTCCAAGCGCTAATAGGAAGCACTGACGCTCAAACGGTTATAGGTACCGAAGCCTGGCTAAGGCCGGAGATAAGTTCAGCCAACATTGTTTCGAAGGACCTAATGGTGTTCAGAAAGGATAGGCTAAATACAATGGGCGGTGACGCGTTTGCTGCTGTTGAAAGAAGTTTGTCTTGCAGCGAAATCGAAGTAGACAGTTCCTGTGAGTTATTATGGGTAGAGGTCATTCATGGCAACTGAAATAAAGTAATAACTGGATCGTTTTACCGACCTAACTCAGATGATACACTTGCTGAAAGGCTGAAAGAAAATTATTGGAATGCATGGTGTGTGGTCCTTCGAAAGAACAGACACCACACAGTTCCTACAGCTGTGAAACACTATATGTAAACTGAAGAGGGATGACTGCTATCAGCTACAGAGGGACATTAAGCAGTATCAGTAACGAGGAGAGAAAATCTGTAGCGGACCGGGATTCGATCCCGGGACCTCCTGCTTACTATGCAGGTGCGGTAACCACTACGCCATCCGGGACACAGCGTCACTAGAACTGCTCGGACTATCTCGATACGCCTCACAGCCGATCCACACTCTCATCGAGCGCCGCCTATCCGCAGTCCCTGCCCATTATACTCCTGCTGGCTATTTACAGATTCCCACAGGAGGTCGGGCATATTTGTGCTTCGGCACTGAAGAAAGTGGATCCATTAACCAGCCAGAATTATGAATTATTTGAATACATGGTGCCTGTTCCTTCGAAAGAACAGACATCACGTCCCGCTGCAGCTAATAGCAGTCACCCCCCTTCAAGTTACATACAGTTCAAAGAAAACTTGAATCTAATTTCAAACACATACTTGACTCGTGCAATTATGGTTGGTGGTAACAGCAATTTACCCTTGATATGTTGGCAAAATACGTGCTTAAATCCAGCCAAGGTGCTAAAAGCACTCTCTTTAAATTATTTCGAGCAATTAGTTCATGAGCCCTCTCGAATAGTAAACGGTTGTGTGAACACACTTGACCTCTTAGCAACAAATAATCCTGAACTAATAACGCGCATCGAAACGAATACAAGGATTAGTGACCAGAGGTTTATGGTAACTACGAAATCCGCCAAAAATAAACGAAAAATATGCCTGTTGAAAAAAGCAGATAAGAATTCGATTGACTTCTTCCTGAGAGAAAATCGACATGCCTTCCAAATTAACAATATAAATGCAAATCTCATGTTGATTAAAAGAAGTGTTATCGAATGCAACTGAGAGATCTGTACCAAATAAATTAACAAACGACGGTGCTGATCCTCCACGATGCACAAAGCAGGTCAGAACTCGGTTTCAGAAACAACGAAAAATTATGCCGAACTTAAACGGACGGAAAACCCCCACTATTCGGTATCTTTTGCACATGCTCTAAATGTAGCTGGGACTTCAATGCGAGATCCTTATACACACAAGAAAAAATGTTTTGCATCCCCTCGATTGCTTTTTACAAAAAATTGGAATAGAAATCAACATCTACATCATTTCCGCCCTTTTTACAGCTCACAAAAACCACACATTGCATGCTGTTCCACCATACAGCGAGGCTTAGTGGCGGTACAGACTGCTGTACACACCGGTAGCTCTAATAACCAGTAGCATGTTCTCCTGCACTGATGCATGCCTGTATTCGTCGTGGAATACTATCCACAAGTTCATCAAGGCAGTGTTGGTCCAGATTGTCCCATTACTTAACGGCAATTTGGCGTAGATCCCTAACAGTGGTTGGTGGACCATGTCGTCCAATCGTCTCCGACGATTGTCTGGTTAAACGCATATGCGACACTTTTCAATCTATCCCAGGCATGTTCGATAGGTTCATGTCTGGAGATCATGTAGGCCACTCTGGTCGAGCGAGGTGGTTATCCTGAAGGAAGTCATTCACATGATATGCGCGGTGGAGGCGCGAATTGTCGCCCATGGAGACGAATGCCTCGCCAATATGCTGCCGATATGGTTGCACTATCGGTCGGACGATGGCATTCACGTATCGTACAGTCGTTACGGCGTCTTCCATGACAACCAGCGGCGTACATCGGTCCAACATAATGCGCCGCAAAACATCAGGGAACCTCCACCTTGCTGCACTCGCTGGACAGCGTTTCTAAGGCGTTCAGCCTGACCAGGTTGCCTCCAAACACGTCTCCGACAATTGTCTGGTTAAACGCATATGCGACACTTATCAGGGTAGAGAGCGTGATGCCAATCCTGAGCGGTCCATTCGGCATTTTGTTGGGCCCATCTGTACAGCTCTGCATGGTATCGTCGTGGCAAAGATGGGCCTCGCCTTGGACGTCGGGACTGAATGTTCTCAACATGCAGCCTATTGCGCACAGTTTGAGTCGTAACACGACGTCATGTGGCTGCACGAAAAGCATTATTCAACATGGTGGCGTTGCTGTCATTATTTCTCCGAGCCATAATCCGTAGGTAGAGGTCATGCACTACAGTAGTAGCCCTTGGGCGGCCTAAGCGAGGCATGTCATCAACAGTTCCAGTCTCTCTGTATCTCCTCCATGTCCGAACAACATCGCTTTGGTTCACTCCGAGATGCCGGAGACTTCGCTTGTCGAGAGCCCTTCCTGGCACAAAGTAACAATGCGGACGCGATCGATCCCTGGTACTGAGCTACAGACAATACGAGCCGTGAACCTCCTTCCTGGTGGAATGACTGGAACTGATCGTCTCTCCGACCTCCTCCGTCTAATAGGCGCTGCTCATGCAGGGTCGTATGCATCTTTTGTCGGATTTAGTGACATCTCTGAACAGTCAAAGGGATTGTGTCTGTGATACAATATCCACAGTCAACGACTATCTTCAGGAGTTCTGGGAACCGGGGTGATGAAAAACATTTTTTCTACAACGAAATCTGGCAGAAAATTTAAGGATGTACTGTTCGTATCTAATGCATGCCAGGGGCAAGACACAATTAATGACTCCTCTGCGCTATAGCTGTGGAACTACTACCGATGACACTGCTGCTAAGACGGAGTTACTAAACACAGACTTCCTAAATTCCTTCATCAAAGACGACGAAATAAATATTTCAGAATGCGATACAAGAACAGCTGCCAGCATGATCAACTTAGTAGGTATCCTCGGAGTGATGAAGCAAATTAGATCGATCAATAAAATACTCTTCCGATACAGATTTTATATCAGTTAGGTCCCTTTTAGAGTATGTTGATGCAATACCTCCGTGCTTCTCATATACAACCGCTCACTCGGCGAAAGAACCGTACTCAAAGAATAGAAAGTTGACAAGGTCACACTAATATTCAAGAAAAGCCAACAGGAATAATCGAGTAAATTACAGGCCCACATTATAAGTAGCAGGATTTTGAAACACATGTTTTGTTCGAATATTATGAATTAAGTTTATCCCGAACGTCTGGTGACACACTGTCAACACAGATTAAGAAAATATCGCTCTTGGGAAACACAAGTAGGTCTTTGCTCACACAGAGTGCTACTGACAAGGGATTTAAAACTGATTCCGTATATCCAGATTTCCAGAAGGCTTGTGACAACGCACCTCACAAGCAGCTTGTAATCAAATTGCATGCTTATGGAATATCGTCACAGCTATGCGACTGCATTCGTAAATTACTGTCGGGAGGTAACAGTTCGTAATAACTGACGGAAAGTCATTGAGTAAGACAGTAGTGATTTCTGGCGTTCCCTATCGTAGTGTTACAGGCTTTCTTTTATTCCTCACCTATATAAACCATTTAGGAGTCAATATCTGCAGTTTAGGTTGATAGGAGACCATGCTGTCGTGTATCGTCTAGTAAAGTCATGAGAAGGTTAAAATCAATGGCAAAACGACTTAGGTAACTGTATCGTGCGAAAATTGACAATTTACCCAAAATAATGGGAAGTGTGAGGTCATCTACACGAAAAGGAAACCGTTAAACTTCAGTTACACGAGAAATCAGTGAAAACTAATGCCTGCAAATTCAACCAAATACCAAGGTGTTACAATTACGACAACTTGGTTTTGAAAGAATACGTTGAACCCAAGACTGCGTTTTATTAGCTAAAGACTTATAAGATGCAGCAGATCTACTAAACAGATTGCCTACACTTGATTTGTCCATCCTCTTTTGGAGAACTGCTGCACAGCGTGGGATCTTTACCAGGCCAGGCTAAAGGAGTACATCAAGAAAGTTCAAAGAAGGGCAGCACGCTCTGTATTATCGAGAAACGGGGGAGAGAGTGGCACGGACATGATGCAGTATTTTGGCGGACATCATTTCTCGTTGCGGCTGGACCTTCTCACGGAATCTGAGCTGCCAAATTTGTTCTCCGAACGCGAAAATACTTTCTTGACGTCGGCCTACATAGGGAGATAGGATAGTCATAATAATATAAGGGATAGACGAGCTGGCGCGGAAAGATATAGGTGTTCGTTTTTTCGACACGCTGTCCGAGAGTCGAATAACAGAAAATTATTGTGAAGAAGGTTTGATGAACCCTCTGCCAGACACTTGCGTGTGATTTGCAGAGTAACCATGTAGATGTACTCAGATCCGACCGCGTCATCTTTCACATAACCAGATCCGAGAGAGCTCTGGCAATGACGTAAGCGCCTTGATGGTCTCTGGGCAGGAAAACTATCCGCCTTACTGGGACCCAGCATTGTGATCGTTCGTTCCACACCCCTCTTCGATCCAATATGAGTAAGTACTCATTTCTCAAGGACTTCGAGGTCTTATCAGTGAATGACGTTAATATTTGCGTAGAGTATCTAAAAAATTCATAGATACTGAGTCAGAAGGTACTGGATATTTTGTTTGTTTTCCATCGAAACGAAATGTAGTCCTACAGTTTTCACCATGTTATTGGCACGACTTACTTTCGAAAACACAGTGGTCGCGAAATGTAAGTGAAGACGACTCTGAAACTATTTAGCAATCACTGTTTTCCGTTTATCAGTGAAAATTCCACTCCACAACCCCCCACGTCCCCTGAAAAAACTTGTTATTACTTTCTTCCCATATGCTCACCAATTTGAACGTATTATGTTTTACTGGTGTTATTCTGCCTCCTTTGTCTACTAAAACACAAAACAAAAAAGAATCGCTTGTTATTAACGTTTATATGTTCAGTATCGGCGGGTCACCTGTCGTGTTTGATAGTTTTCAGTATACAAACAATGCTTCCTGCATCTATGCTACGCGAATAGTGTAGAGTGGTCGCTTTTAAAACAATTATAATTGGGTAATTCATCTGTGAATCCCAGCTTCAACCAAGAGACCTGTTCGCATAGTATAGAGCGTTTGAGAAAACAGCAAAAACCGGAAGTAATCAAACGAATGAACATACGTTTGGAAAATTATGAGAAATCATCAGTAAGTGAGTAAGAATTGTAGGATAGTACTTACGTTTACACTCTGTCGTGTGAGATGCAAAGTGTCTTTGGCCAAACTCATTCTGTCAAGAACTATCAAATAGCCAAAGTAATTACATCAGTAAATGACGCACTCACTGCGTTGGCTTGCAATATGCTGAAATCTCAAATCGTTAGGCTTTAATAGGGCCAAGAACTAACAGTACTAATAGAATCAGCCAGTACTAGTAAAATCTCCACAGTGCACTGCGCAATGGAATGCAGAGTAGCTATTTGATGTTAAAGAGCTAGTACACATTTTATTTTAATGCCACTTGCACTTCATGGAATTGCAAGTTCACAAACACCAATTTTAGCTGGTAGAAGAATTAACGATATAGATTTCCTTGTTTCTGCATACACTAAGGGAAAAACGAAATATTATAAATCACTTAATATTATACCCGTGGTCTATATGTAGCGTCTTTGATTAGTAATCAAAACGTTCTCGGTCCAGGGTTCGAATCCCGCCACTGCTTAAGTTTTGATTAATAATCAGCATTGGCGCCCGAAGACGTCTGGCATTATAAATCACCCTCGTTCTGCCAACGGCCTTGTGAAAGAGGCCAGAGGAGCGGACACAAGTTCAGGGCACTCTCCTGTTCTAGGGGTGGGAAAAAAGGCAGAGGAATCAGCAGTGATCAACAGCAGAAGGCAATGGTATCCACTGCATTAGAGACACGTAACGTGTATCCACAGGACATATGGCAAGTATTTGAAAAGTGTCGTGATGATCTCTCCATTGGCAAAAGATTCCGGAATTGTCCCCCATTCGGATCTCCGGGGGTGGACTGCCAATGAGGAGGTGACCATGAGAAAAAGATTGAATAAGCATCGAGAAGATAACGTTCTACGAATCAGGGCGTGGGATGTCAGAAGCTTGAACGTGGTAGGCAAACTAGAAATTCTGGAAAGGGGAGTGCAAAGTAATAGTTGGGGTCAGTGAAGTGAAATGGAAAGAAAACAAGGATTTCTGGTCGGATGAGTATAGGGTAATATCAGCAACAGCAGAAATGGTATAACGGAGTAAGATTCGTTATGAATAAGAATGTAGGGCAGAGAGTGTGTTGCTGTGAACATACACTCCTGGAAATGGAAAAAAGAACACATTGACACCGGTGTGTCAGACCCACCATACTTGCTCCGGACACTGCGAGAGGGCTGTACAAGCAATGATCACACGCACGGCACAGCGGACACACCAGGAACCGCGGTGTTGGCCGTCGAATGGCACTAGCTGCGCAGCATTTGTGCACCGCCGCCGTCAGTGTCAGCCAGTTTGCCGTGGCATACGGAGCTCCATCGCAGTCTTTAACACTGGTAGCATGCCGCGACAGCGTGGACGTGAACCGTATGTGCAGTTGATGGACTTTGAGCGAGGGCGTATAGTGGGCATGCGGGAGGCCGGGTGGACGTACCGCCGAATTGCTCAACACGTGGGGCGTGAGGTCGCCACAGTACATCGATGTTGTCGCCAGTGGTCGGCGGAAGGTGCACGTGCCCGTCGACCTGGGACCGAACCGCAGCGACGCACGGATGCACGCCAAGACCGTAGGATCCTACGCAGTGCCGTAGGGGACCGCACCGCCACTTCCCAGCAAATTAGGGACACTGTTGCTCCTGGGGTATCGGCGAGGACCATTCGCAACCGTCTCCATGAAGCTGGGCTACGGTCCCGCACACCGTTAGGCCGTCTTCCGCTCACGCCCCAACATCGTGCAGCCCGCCTCCAGTGGTGTCGCGACAGGCGTGAATGGAGGGACGAATGGAGACGTGTCGTCTTCAGCGATGAGAGTCGCTTCTGCCTTGGTGCCAATGATGGTCGTATGCGTGTTTGGCGCCGTGCAGGTGAGCGCCACAATCAGGACTGCATACGACCGAGGCACACAGGGCCAACACCCGGCATCATGGTGTGGGGAGCGATCTCCTACACTGGCCGTACACCACTGGTGATCGTCGAGGGGACACTGAATAGTGCACGGTACATCAAACCGTCATCGAACCCATCGTTCTACCATTCCTAGACCGGCAAGGGAACTTGCTGTTCCAACAGCACAATGCACGTCCGCATGTATCCCGTGCCACCCAACGTGCTCTAGAATGTGTAAGTCAACTACCCTGGCCAGCAAGATCTCCGGATCTGTCCCCCATTGAGCATGTTTGGGACTGGATGAAGCGCCGTCTCACGCGGTCTGCACGTCCAGCACGAACGCTGGTCCAACTGAGGCGCCAGGTGGAAATGGCATGGCAAGATAGACAAAATATATGAGGATATTGGGAGGATAATACATTGCGTAAAGGGAGACGAAAATCTAATAGTCATGGGAGACTGGGATGCAGTTTTAGGGGAAGGAGTAGAAGAAAATGTTACAGGGGAGTATGGGCTTCCGACAAGTAATGTGAGAGGACAAAGACTAATTGAGTTCTGTAACAAGTTTCAGTTAGTAACGGCGAAAACTCTGTTCAAGAATCACAAGAGCAGGATGTATACTCTGAAAAGGCCGGGTGATATGGGAAGATTTCAGTTAGATTACATCATGGTCAGACAGATTCCGAAATCAGGTACTGGATTATAAGGCGTACCCGGGTGCAGATATAGACTCAGATTACATTATAGTAGTGTTGAAGAGTAGGCTGAAGACATTAGTCAGAAAGAATCAATACCCAAAGAAGTGGGATTCAGAAGTACTAACGAATGACGAGATACGGTTGAAGTTTTCTAGGACTATAGGTATAGCAATAAGGAACTGCTCAGTAGGCAGTATAGTTGAAGAGAAATGGATATCTCTGGAAAGGACCAATACAGATGATTAGAAAGAAAACATAGGTACATAGTAGGTAGCTGCGAAGAAACCATGGGAAACAGAAGAAATACTTCATTTGATCGATGAATGGAGAAAGTACAAAAGTGTTACAGGAAACTCAGGAACACAGAAATACAAGTCGCTGAAGAAAGAAATAAGTAGGAAGAGCAGGAAAGCTAAGACGAAAAGGCTGGAGGAAAAATGTGAAGAAATCGAAAAGGAATTGGTTGTCGAAAGGACAGACTTAGCATAAAGGAAATTCAAAACAACCTTTAGTGACATTAAAATCAAGGGTGGTAACGTTAAGAGTGCAACGGGAATTCCACTACTAAATGCAGAGGAGAGATCGGTTAGGTGGAAAGAATTCTTTGAAAGCCTCTATGAGGGGCAGGATTTGTATGATGTGATAGATAGGAGAGATAGGGGATCGAGTATTAGATGGTTCAAATGGCTCTGAGCACTATGGGACTTAAGATCTGAGGTCATCAGTCCCCTAGACTTAGAATTACTTAAACCTAACTAACCTAAGGACATCACACACATCCATGTCCGAGGTAGGATTAGAACCTGTAACCGTAGTGCGGTTGCAGACTGAAGCGTCTAGAACCGCTCGGCTACAACGGCCGGTCAATATTAGAACCATAATTTAAAAGAGCTTTTTATGACAGTAAGATGAAATAAGGCAGAAGGGGTTGATAACATTCCATCAGAATTTCTAAAATCATTGGGCGAAGTGACAACAAAACTACTAGTCACATTGGTGTGTGGAATGTATGAGTCTGTCGTCTTTCCATCTGCTTTTCGGAAAAGCCTCATCGACAGAACTCCGGCGACGGCAAGAACTCACAAGTGCGGGAACCATCACACAATCTGCTTAACAGCTCATGCATCCAAGTTGCTGACAAGTATAATTCGCAGAAGAATGGAAAAGAAAATTGAGGATGTGCTAGATGACGATCAGTTTGGCATTAGAAAAGTTAAAGGCACGAGAGAGGCAATTCTGATGTTGTGGTTGAGAGTGGAAGCAAGACTGAAGAAAAATCAAGACACGTTCATAGGTTTTGTCGACCTTGAAAAAGCGTTCGACAGTGTAAAATGGTGCAAGATGTTCGAAATTCTGAGAAGAGTAGAGGTAAGTTATAGGGAGAGACGGGTAGTATGTAATAAGTACAAGAGCCAGGAGGGAATAATAAAAATGGACGACCAAGAAGGAAGTGCTCGGATTAAAAAGGGTGTAAGACAGGGATATAGTCTTTCACCCCTTCTGTACAATCTTTACATCGTAGAAGCAATAATGGAAATAAAAGAAAGGTTCACGAGAGGAATTAAAATTAAAGGTGGAAGGATATCAATGACACGATTCGCTGATGACATGGCTATCCTGAGTGAAAGTGAAGAAGAATTACATGATATGCTGAACGAAATGAACAATCTAACGAGTAGAGAATATGGACCGAGAGTAAACCGAAGAAAGAGGAAAGTAACGAGAAGTAGCAAAAATGAGAACAGCGAGAAACTTAACATCAGGATTGATGGCCACGAAGTAGATGAGGTTAAGGAATTCAGCTCCCTAGGCAGTAAAATAACCAATGATGGACGGAACAAGGAGGACATTAAAAACAGACTAGCAATGGAAAAAAGGGCATTCCTGGCCAAGAGAAGTCTAGTAGTATCAAACATATGCCTTAATTTGAGTAAGAAATATCTGAGAACGTACGTACGGAGTACAGCAATGTATGGTAGTGAAACATGGACTGTGGGAAAACCGGAACAGAAGAGAATCGAAGCATTTGAGATGTGGTGCTACAGACGTATGTTGGAAATTAGGTGGACTGATAACGTAAGGAATGAGGAGGTTCTGCGCAGTATCGGAGAGGAAAGGATTACGTGGAAAAGACTGCTAAGGAGAAGGGACAGGATGGTAGGACATCTGTTAAGACATGAGGGAATGACTTCCATGGTACTAGGGGGAGTTGTAGAGGGCAAAATCTGTAGAGGAAGACAGAAACTGGAATACAACCAACAAATAATTGAGGACGTAGGTTACAAGTGCTACTATGAGATGAAGAGAATGACACAAGAGAGGAATTCGTGGCGGGTAGCAGCACACCAGTGAGAAGACTGATGACCACAAAAAGAAAAATACGCGATGGTCTCTATATTAAATATCCACTCAACGTCAGCTCAGCGTGACAGTTCTGCAATGAGATTTCTCTGTTAGCCTTGAAGACTGGTCAAGCATGTTGAAGAATAATACCTTCAGTGATGTAGAAACAGGGACATTACAGAGCCACGCAAAACATCAAAATCAGCCGTGTGTACACTGATCAAGACTACCCGGACACCCTTAAGTACTGCGGAGCAGACCGCTGAAGATCACAACAGGCAGACAGGCCTTATAATAAAGGCGGAAAGCATCGTGTGGTAAAAAAAAGAAGCAGTACCACCAAAATGGTTTGCTCAAGAAAATTAAGTAACTTCGTACGTGGACTAGTGACTGCATATCACCCGTGCAACAGATCCATCAGGGACACTGTAGCACTTCTAAATCTGGCCACGTCGATTGTTGGTGATGTGATTGTGAAGCAGAATGTAAATGTCGTGTGACTAAGGCCTCCCGTCGGGTAGACCGTCCGTCGGGTGCAAGCCTTTCGATTTGACGCCACTTTGGCGACATGCGCGTCGATGCGTATGAAATGATGATGATTAGGACACCACAACACCTTGCCCCTGAGCGGAGAAAATCTCTGACCCAGCCGGGAAGCGGACATGGTGAAGTGGAAATGCGAAAGAAGAACCACATGCAAACCAGAATTCATGCAATGACTGAGACTTATCGTCAAGCACTGCGTGAAGTGACTGTAAAAAGTCGTTGAAATGAGTGACAGGAATCACCCTTGAGTTCCACAGCGCTACCAGCAGTCCTGATAGCGCAATGACTGGGTGTAGAAAGTTGAAGCGAATGGGGATGAAAGCTCGAGCGCCTCCTCATAACCCACGCATTTCTGCCGTCATTGCTAATGCGGAGTATTGGGTGAAGCCACCAGATTGGGCGACGCCACTGCAAAGGTGTTCTTTGGAGTGATGCATCGCGTTATGTGAGACAATCCGATGGAAGGGCTTAGATTTGGCGAATGCCTGTAGGATTTTACCTGCCATTATGGGTGCTGCAAACAGTGAAGAACGGAGGTTTTGTTACGTTATGGGATGGTTTCAAGAGGTTAGATTGTCGTCCTCATACTGCACTTAATGCGGAAGGGTATGAACAAACTGTGCAGGACTGTGTATTGCATATGGCATACCGTGTAGCAACAGATTCGTGATGGCGATTATTTGCATCGGTGTGACAATACATCCAGTCATAAACCAGCGTGTGTGTGCCAATAGTTTGTTGACAACAACATTCCTGAAATGGGCTGGGATACCCACAGTCACCCTGAACCCAATGGAGTGTGAGACAGAATGTCGACATTATTCCAGGTGTCATCGTCCAACATCACTGCTTTCTCTGGTTTCGTTTCTTGGGAAGGAATTGGCTCCCATTCCTCCACAGATATTTGACATCTCACATTTCTCACATTCATATTAACGTCCGCTAATTTATGTCTGGACACTTTTAATTACTAGAGTACTTCAATAAACAGCACGTTCGTGCTCCTCTGTTAGATCCACCTTGTTCTCGAGAAGAAAGATTACGTGAATACTATAATGCTTTTACGGATTGTGCTTTTCAGCTTTGCACGTTGTTAACCTTTACACGGAAAAACATTGATGGAATTTACTGGTACCAAACACCATTGTATCTTCAAGCACATATTGAATCTATGAAACACGTACCCGCTAAAGACAGTTTTCCGCCTAAGACTTCTAAAGGAAGTCCGCCTTGGTAGTTAAATGGCCAGTGTGTCTGACTGCATTATGAAGGATTCTGGTCCAGTTTCCTGCAATGGGCTGTTCACGGGGGGACTGGAACGGTGTGTACTCAGCCTCGTGACGCGAATTCAAGAGGTACATGAGTGGCATGTAGCGGCCCCTTCGTCGGGGAAACTGGCAGCCATAGAAGAAGCCATGTACTGACACCATGCCCCGCAATACCACATCGAAATAATGCCATTATGGGTGGCTAATAACGTCGCCGGTCGATACTGAAGGACACGAATGTGGTAGAAAGTGATGCAACGACAAAATTTTACATGATAACATTTTTAATAAATCACATTTTCTCCCTCTTACGAAAACCTTTTTTGCATTTAGTTCTGAAACACGGAATAGAAATGAGAAATATTGTTGTCATGGATCTACATTAATACGGAAGAGAACAGTGAAACCCTAGTTACTGAACGGGAATAAGAAATGAGAACGAGCTACCCACTCTGCAACACATCATAAGCTACGACTTCGGAAAACAGATAATTAATGATTATTTACAAGTTTCACCTCATTCGCCTGGTCGTCAGCTAAAAAATCTGCTTCTGCTTCTATCAGAACATAAAATACACTCTCTTGAAGTAGGGTTTACCGTGATTCACACACCACAAGTAGCACACATCGGAACTCGTCTTGTCACGGTGTGAATCCTATCCGTAACTTATTGTGCGCCGGCCTCTGTAGCCGAGCGGTTCTAGGCGCTACAGTCTGGAACCACGCGAGCGCTACGGTCGCAGGTTCGAATCCTGCCTCGGGCTTGGATGTGTGTGATGTCCTTAGGTTAGTTAGGTTTAAATACACTACTGGTCATTAAAATTGCTACACCACGAAGATAACGTGCTACAGACGCGAAATTTAACCGACAGGAAGAAGATGCAGTGATATGCAAATGATTACCTTTTCAGACCATTCACAAAAGGTTGGCGCCGGTGGTGACACCTACAACGTGCTGACATGAGGAAAGTTTACAACCGATTTCTCATACGCAAATGGCAGTTGACCGGCGTTGCCTGGTGAAACGGTGTTGGGATGCCTCGTGTAAGGAGGAGAAATGCATACCATCATGATTCCGACTTTGATAAACGTCGGATTTTAGCCTATCGCGATTGCGGTTTATCGTATCGCAGCATTGCTGCTCGCGTTGGTCGAGATCCAATGACTGTTAGCAGAATATGGAATCGTTGGGTTCAGGAGGGTAATACGGAACGCCGTGCTGGATCCCAACGACCTCGTATCACTAGCAGTCGAGATGGCAGGCATCTTCTCCGCATGGCTGTAACGGATCGTGCAGCCGCGTCTCGATCCCTGAGTCAACAGGTGGGCACGTTTGCAAGACAACAACCATCTGTACGAACAGCTCCACGACGTTTGCAGCAGCATGGACAATCAGATCGGCGACCATGGCTGCGGTTACCCTTGACGCTGCATCACAGACAGGAGCGCATGCGATAGTGTACTCAACGACGAACCTGGGTGCACGAATGGTAAAACGTCATTGTTTAGGATGAATCCAGGTTCGGTTTACAGCATCATGACGGTCGCATCCGTGTTTGGCGACATTGTGGTGAATGCACATTGGAAGCGTGTATTCGTCATCGCCATACTGGCGTATTACCCAGCGTGATGGTATGGAGAGCCATTGGCTACACGTCTCGGTCACCTCTTGTTCGCATTGACGGCACTTTCAACCGTGAAAGTTAGATTTCAGATGTGTTAAGACCCCTGGCTCTACCCTTCATTCGATCGCTGCGAAATCCTACATTTCAACAGGATAATACACGACCGCATGTTGTAGGTCCTGTTCGGGCCTTTCTGGATACAGAAAATGTTCGACTACTCCCTGGCCAGAACATTCTCCAGATCTCTCACCAACTGAAAATGTCTGGTCAATGGTGGCCGAGTAACTGGCTCGTCACAATACGCCAGTCACTAATCTTGATGAACTGTGGTATCGTGTTGAAGCTGCGTGGGCAGCTGTACCTGTACACGCCATCCAAGCTCTGTTTGACTCAATGCCCAGGCGTATCAAGGCCGTTATTAAGGCCAGAGGTGGTTGTTCTGGGTACCGATTTCTCGGGATCTATGCACCCAAATTGCGTGAAAATGTAATCACATGTCAGTTCTTGTATAACACATTTGTCCAATAAATACCCGTTCATCATCTGCATTTCTTCTTGGTGTAGCAATTTTAATGGTCAGTAGAGTAGTTCTAAGTGCTAGGTGCTGATGACCTCAGATGTTAAGTCCCATAGTGCTTAGAGACATTTGAAACATTTGAACTTACTGTGCACTACCTATGTAAGTCACGGCGTCTGCATTCGACCGGAGTGGCCGGTGGCGGCGCGCGCGCTGCGGCTAGTTACTTGGTTATTATCAGAGGTGGCCAAGATTTCGTCTCACGTACAGTGCCCTGTCTCGAGTGCCATAATGCTCAGCTTCGAGGCACGTTATCCCTAGCCCCACGCCACGCTGTCTCAGCGTGAGGAGGGCTGCGAAGGCGCTGAAAAATGACAGTGCGTAAGTCTTGGTCCTATATTTTATATTTATCCAGAACATAGCTCAGAAACAAAACATTTACTTATTTTTGGAGCATTGAAGACATAATTTTTATCTGGTATAAGCTGTCGGCTTACGGACAGACCCAGATAATTTGACATATTTTCGCACTCAAGTAGCCACGTATTAATGACTTATTTAGATTCATAATCGGAAAAAGGTCTTTCACAAAAAAATTAACGTACTTGAATTTCTCATTAAAAGCGGAATTCCCTTGCAGGTCAGTCGGTTACATCTGCACATGCACAGGAGTGCTTTCAACTGAAACAGTAAACTGTTTCTAAAACAGCTCGAAAACAGATGTAAGACTGACAGTGTTCTCAAAACGTTTAGGAAACGTCTTCGTAATTCTTTCAAGCCCACAATGAATTCTTAAAACCTCGCGTTTTCTTGAACGGCAGTGAGCGTAGGGAACAGGTCTGTGTTTGTGAAAATGTTTCTCTTCTATACCGCGATATTCTTGTCAAATGCATCCCCATCAAATCAGAAATAACTAGTTTCTCCCTTCGCAGTGTCTTACGGTGAGCAGTGAATAGTCAATCCCACTTAAAATGCGAGGTGTTCAATACATTCCGGGTGTGTTCTTTTTCCTTCGTGCACATCTTTTTTCCTTCATAAAGTCAACATTAGCGACTTTTAGATCGAAAAATCGTTCCTGGTTTGTCCCTTGAAGTAGCCAAACGTACTTTGCAGCAAGATTGATTTTACTCTCCATGCTCTTCGTTGAGTTCCATCGAAAACTGTTGCAACTGACAGTGGGATAATGCGTGAAACGTCAGAAATTCATATAACCAGTATCTTCACGTGCTGCATGTCTGCCAATTTAGCACAAAATGCTTCTTGATCTACTGAACAATGAATCCCATCTGTCGACCGTTATAATTTTTTGTTCTTTCATTGTCAGCTAAATCTTTAAATTCTCTCTGCATGGTACTGCAACGTCATTTCCAAGCAAATCTGCAGTATCCGTCATTGATACATCTGATTATTGTGTACTGAGAATTCTCATTCCTCTTTTCTGTCATTCCCCTTCATTTTAAATGTTCGTGGCGGTTGATTGCCACACTGCTTCTTTTTGTGCAGACATCCACTGGATCTGTGAACGTCCTTCGTACCACGAACAAATAGCGAAGGACACCACGATTATGCCGAACTGAAGTGAATTGCGCTGACCGAAAAAAGCCACAAAGCAGTGCTAAATGAGGTAACTCAGCGGACCGAGAACTTCGGGGAAGGAATGAGCAATGGCGATATATGCGGTGTCTTCATTTGCCCGTGGCCCGCACACTCCGCCCGCCGAAAGTTCGGTACGCCGTGGCCAACCCTGGATTATATCGACCGCAGCTTACGGTTTATGGCCTACCAGTATATCCGACTGTTCTACAGTTGCATCGACCTCGGCGGAATGGCATATTTTGTTACTTTCAAGTTTTTTTTTTTTTTTTTTTTTTTTTTTTTTTTTTTTTTTGCTGCTAGATCTACGTACTCATTTCTCTGAATTCTCTCGTATCCAGCAAAATGATCTATACTTCACCTTTGGTCCTAGAATTTGAGGGAGTCTTGTATCTTTTTCAACATTTTCTCAGTGCACTTGCAGGGCACTGAAAGAACTACATCACAAATTTCAATCTTCGTGAGTGTCTCTTATCCACCAGCACCTCCAAAACAACGTACAGCTCACTACTGCTGAAGGTAAAAATATTTAGAAATGAAAACCATGTGATTGAGGAAGCTTACCGGACAATGAAGGATTTCTATTCGTTTGGAGCTCTCAATATATTGCTTGTCAGGCAGCAGCAGCCGGCCAAGACAGACGCAACAACAAGGAAGTAACCGATTTTGTGACTTTTACGACTGCCTAACCACGAGCGAATTGTATAATATCATCTGTCTGCTTTAATAGTTTAATTTATAGAGTTTCTACTTGTCAATTTAATATCTGACTACGAAGTCCTTGCATAGAAAGTTCTCGAACTACTTGCCACGTCAAATTTGGATAAAATCCCAAGCTTTCGATGACTACCTCCGTGATCTTCGTTAGGGGTCAGTTTTACCCCTGACGAAGATGACGGAGGTGGTCATCGAAAGCTCTGGATTTTATCTAAATTTGACGCCGCACGTAAACGGAGAGTTTTTATGCAGTTTAATATCTAATAGCCACAGTTCTCGCGTTTTCGTTTGCGTCAGAATGTAAATAGATTTCGTGACATATCACAAGTTCCTAATCAGGGGCGAATTATTTAGTTTCACCTAAGTGCTTCGGCAGTTAGGTTTTTGAGTGTCTGCATATTAATCTAGTTTATTAGACACAGATCCTGTGTTTTCGTTTGGGTCTAAAGTAGCGTTTCACAGCACGTGCCGATAGTCCGTTTATCTGGGTAGTATAGTTTTCAACGTTCTTTAGTATGGATAGGGACTATGATCGTTGTGTGCAGATGCGAGCCGAGTTGGTGACACTTCGTACTCAGCTCCAGGTTGTGATGGCTTCGGTTACAAAGCTTGAAGCTGCAGTGGATGGGCACCATTGTTGTGAGAGAGCTGTGGGATCCAATAGACATCCAGCACGTCCGACTCCTCCAATCGGTCCCCACTGGTCGCTATCGTAGTTACTGCTAGCACTGAGATTGACCTCTCACCTGTGGTCGAGTAGGACGTCGTCCCTGGGCGTAGCAGACGGCTAAAAACTTCCCATGGAGCCACATGTAAGTTCTCCTCAGTTAGTCTGACAAACTGGTTCCAGGTCCTGTCTGTGGTTGACACTGTCGCTCAGCCAGATGCTGCCGCCTGTACTGTTTTAGAGGAAGCCTATCAGCCTGCAGGGTCCGGACAGTCACAGAGGGTAGGATTATTGGTAGTTGGGAGCTCCAAAGTTAAGCAAGTTATTGGGCCCCTTAGGGACATGGCTGCAAAGAAAGCCAATTTACACTCCGTATGCATAACGGGTGGGGTCATTACAGACGCGGAACGGGTCCTTCTGGAAGCCTTGAAGAGCAAAGGGTGCAGCCGGCTGCGGGCGGTGGCTGACGTCGGTACCAATGATGTGTGTCACCTTCGATCGGAACAGATTCTCTCTGTTTTCGAGCGGGTAACGTAAGTGGTAAAGGCTGCCAGTCTTGCTTGCGAGATGAAAGAAGAGTTGACCAGTTGCAGCATAGTCGACAGGCCCGATTGCAGACCTCTGGTACAGAGCCGAGTGAAGGGTCTGAACCACAGGCTCAGGGAGCTCCGCGACCTAGTAGGCTGCATATTCATTGACTTTGTAAGCAGGCTGTTTAGGTTCTTATATTGTTAACGCCACCGCCACGTAGCGCTCTGTATGAAAATCACTGACTGTGCTGTGTGCAGTCTGTGGCTGGGTGGCATTGTTAGAATTTGCTATTGTAGTGTCGGGCAGTTGGAGGTGAGCCGCCGGCAGTGGTGGATGTGGGGAAAGAAAGGGCGGAGTTTTGGACAGAGACAGTAAATTTGTAAGACTGGATGTCATGAACTGACATATATTATGACTTTTGAACACTATTAAGGTAAATACATTGTTTGTTCTTTATCAAAATCTTTCATTTTGCTAACTACGCCTGTCAGTAGTTAGTCCATTCAGTAGTTAGAATCTTTTATTTAGCTGGCAGTAGTGGCGCTCGTTGTATTGCAGTAGTTCGAGTAACGAAGATTTTTGTGAGGTAAGTGATTCGTGAAAGATATTGGTTATTGTTAGTCAGGGCCATTCTTTTGTAGGGATATTTCAAAGTCAGATTGCGTTGCGCTAAAAATATTGTGAGTCAGTTTAAACACAGTCATTCATAAATTTTTCAAAGGGGACGTTTCATATGTCGACCCTTAGCCGAGGATACCTCACTGGAATCTTCTGATTTTTTTCTTGTAGTATGTGTAATTAGTGTAGCTATTGTTTATTGCTAGCGGGTATTTATAGAGAGAATTTCCTTTCTAGTTGTAGTTTTTCATTGTTGTACAGTAAAACAGTTGTGGCATGCATGTAGATTTGCACCAAGTATTTCACGGCTGCGCTTGCAATTAACTAGATATTATTTTCAGTGCTATGTTAATGCGTTTTCTTATTTTTGCTCTTCAAATTGTGCTTTTCTTGTTATCGTGTGAAATACATGATAATTATGGCGTGTGATAAACGTAACACTAGGCTCCAAAGTAAATTGAGAAATGGTATTGAAGACAAAATCAGTGTATTAGCGCCACCGTGTAATGAATTAACTAATGTTCAAAGTAGTAATTTGGTAATTGTGCATAGGGAAATGGAGCGGGGGGGCAAATAATGGTGTAGACAGTGAAACAATTAGTGAACATGGAAGCATTATCGATCCATCGGTCGGCAACAGCTCGCCTCAGGAATCTGAAATGACAGGACATAATCTTGCAAATACTGTAGATTCAGGTTTTGCGTCCTCACCGTTTTCTCAAATGAGTCAAGACACATTTTCAGCTTTTCAAAATGTGAATATTGGCGGTCCAAATGCACTGCCGAAAAGCACTGAGGAACATGTTTCACACACCAGTGCACTGTTATTGCAATTAATGCAACAAATGTGACAAAAGCTTCAAACGTTAGACACAATGGAACAAAATCTTCAAAAGTTAGACGCAATGCAACAAAATCTTCAAAAGTTAGACGCAATGGAACAAAATCAGAGACAAACACAGTAAAGGTTAGACACGATGGAACAAAATCAGAGACAAACACAGAAACAGCTTCAAAAGTTAGACTCAATGGAACAAACGCTTGAACAAACACGTGAAGGTTTAACTGCTGAGTTACTTAAAATCGAATCGAAATGTCAAAAAGTCTGTAATGGCGTAAAAACACAAATTTGTGAGCATTTTCAACCTATTTTTTCGCGTCATGAAAATGCATTACAGAATCACGAAGCAGCCATAAAAGAACTGCAAACTATTGTTCATGAAAATCACGACACCCTGCAAGCTGAAATTGACTCAGTTGCATCTACCGATTCGGTTACACAACTTGCAAATACTCTGGATAACTTAAAGGACACAGTAGATACGACTTCAACACAAATGGACACTCTGAAACTTGGTTCAGAAAAACACACTGAGGAAAAAAGTTTACTATCGGAGGAAGTAGCCGAACTTTTGGATAAGTTCACTAACTTATCTACAAAGGTGGATGATGATCTGAATGACAAAAGACCTGTAGCCTTCACTGACACAGAAGACTATGAACAAAGTAAGAAATTCAAACAAAATCAGAATCAAATTAATACGCAACACAAAAGAGAAATCCGGGAAGTACAAGATCAGTTGGCACAATTAATACAAGAATTAC
Source organism: Schistocerca piceifrons (assembly GCF_021461385.2). NCBI lineage: Eukaryota > Metazoa > Arthropoda > Insecta > Orthoptera > Acrididae > Schistocerca > Schistocerca piceifrons. The sequence goes on along the minus strand of NC_060140.1, from coordinate 592,371,370 downwards.
ATATTTCAGAGGACACTCGCGTTCCAACATGGGAAGAGGGACTTAAAAATACGGAAAAGCCACAAAATAATAACACAGGGCATTTCGGAAATTATGAGAGAAATTGGCAAGGTGCACGAATTTTGAGATGGAACCGCCGACACGACGTAAGAGTGACCGATTTACGACTCGCCGACACGATGATTTTGACTATAAGCTGTTCATTACTACACGTAAATACAAAACATTTAAGAATTCTGCCACTGACATTCATCCACAAGCATGGCTCCATCAATTCTCTCATTGTTTTCCTCCCAACTGGTCATTGGAGCACAGGTTAGAATTTATGTGTGGCTACTTAGAGAATGAACCAGCTGTAAGGATGCGATCGGTCATTCACGATTGTCACAGTGAAGGAGAATTTTACCATGCCTTCCTCTCAGCCTATTGGTCTCAAGCTAAGCAAGACCGAGTAAAACGTAGCATCATAATGATGAAACCTTTCAAACAATCTGAATTTTCCAGTCTTCTGAAATATTTTGAAGACATGTTGCACAAGAATCAGTATCTTTCAAACCCATACAGCCCCTCAGAACTCATCCACATTTGCTTAATCAAATTGCCTGAACTTTTACGACATATTATTTTGGCAAGTCGTTGCAAAGACGACATTGAAGCTTTCCAGGGACTGTTACGAGAATTGGAAAATGACACTGACAATCGCGGAACGCGAAAACAGGAGCACAACAATTGCAAGTCACATCCATCACAATTCCGCGATGACAGAAATAATAACTGGACACCACAAGGCTATTCTTACAACGCAAATCGTGAACAAAACAGACAACACCCATATGACAACCACTGGCCTAGTAACAGATACAAGAAAGATCGCATTTCCGTAGTAATCAATATGACAGAGACAATAATAGAAACGGACAATATGGCGACTAGAACTATTAATATCAAGGGAGGCAGAATAATTTCAGACGCAACGGTCCACCGTGCAGTGATAATTCAGGGAGAAAATCTCCACCACTTAACCGACAAGAAAGAAACTACAGGAACTACCGACATGACGACAGACGATATAATCATAACGACAGACCTGAATTTCATCAGAACTGGCGAGATTCAAATAGGGCAGGGCCCTCTCGACAAGGTGAATTTGTAGAAGTTAGGTCTCCTAATCCTAATAACGACGCGCGCCAACAAAGAGACAGACAATGACTAGCACCACAGGCAGCCACGTGCGCCAGCTGGCTTAGAGCAAAATAGCATAAGCTAACCTTTACAAAAATTCCAGTATTCTTTACCGACGTATACAACATGATAATTGCATTGAAGTTGAAAGTCTGCGTACTAGGAAGAGTAAAGGATTGCACCACATTTCACATGTAAAACCGTTTATTGAAAAATAATCTGTTTTTTTAACTTAGTCTTTGCTATAAAATTTTTCACTTCACTTTACTAGCACCCTTTGTCGCACTAAGAAACTGTTAATATGCAACTATATTTTAAAATTAAGTATCCAGTCTAGAACCCAGGGAACATATTTAGACAGCAATTTCGAATGCATTGTTATAGTGAACAGACGACACAGTGTTATTGTGTGTGTACATTATTACTTGTTAGTTGCACGATTATATAACGACTATAAGGCTTACATACTTAGAAATTATACCAGTACTGCTAATGAGATTTTACTGCAACATTTTGGTTTACTTGAAAATACATTATGGATGTGAAGTGCTTTCTGAGAGATACCAGATAACACAGTGGTTAGAGTATTTGACAGCTACACGACTATATCACGACGCTACTAATGTGTGACACAATTTACATTGTTGCTTTTGCGGTGTATCTGTTTTATATCTGCGCAGTTTTTCTGAATTCTTCTGGAAAGTAAAATATGTTTTAGTAGTACCTTTTGTGGTATAGCTACAAGGAGACAGACTTTTCTGTAGCACAACAATACGTTACAGTACAGTACTTATTTCATCACGGCAATAAGCGTAACAACTACGATATCTATACGCATAGCATTTCGCTTTTGTTTATTACGAGGTAAGTACATTGACTTCCGCAGAATTTTGCTTCCGGACGACGATAATTACGACACTTGGCACATTTTTTTACCCTTTAGTAATGACAGAGATTATGTTACAACAAGACACACAGTTTAGTGCTGCAGTACGCGCATTTGAGTGATTAATTTTGTACTAAAAACATTTATTTTGAAAGATTTTTGAATTACAAAGATACAAACTTTTTCCGTGATACATTTGATTCCATTGCTGTAATCTGTAACACCTGAGGGTAGAATTACTTTAATCCTCAGGGGGGTACACGCTTACTTTGTGTACCATGTGTTTGATAAGCACAAGGAGCCCGAGCTAATATAGTGTTGCTTATACAACTTTACACATCGGTACCATATTTCTCTAACACATAAATTACACAGCTATCGGATCATTTAACTGAGAGAGACAAATATGTTTTTTTTTATACGTCAGTGACAGATGTTTACGCAATTACGCAGTTGGATAACTTCACACTTATGAAACTGCATTTTGTCTGTACTTTGTGAACTGTTCATATTTTTTCGGAACCATTGTAATATTATGAGAGGTTTAAATGATGTATTTGGTATGGGATGTCACTATTGAAATGAGCAGAGATTTTTTTTAGGTTTTGAAATTATTGCAGAAAGCAACGACATTTTTGAGATTTGACTGAGGTGTTATGATGTTATTATTACGACGACGGTGTGTATTATGCTTTACTGCTCAGACTTTGAGAAAAACACTGCAATTTTACTGTGATGAGCTATCAGGACTGTCTTTATTGACTGTGAGAAAATTTTGGCTTTTGACCAACATTCTGTCAATTGGATTTCTTTGTTATTGTAATTGCGAAAAAATTTTAACAAATATGTATTGGCCAGTGCCCAAAACAATTTGTAAAATTTTTTGTGGGGAGAATGGGGGCTATGTAAGTAGGCTGTTTAGGTTTAGTGTTAACGTCACCGCCACGTAGCGCTCTGTATGAAAATCACTGGCTGTGCTGTGTGCAGTCTGTGGCTGGGTGGCATTGTTGGAATTTGCTATTGTAGAGTTGGGTAGTTGGAGGTGAGCCGCCAGCAGTGGCGGATGTGGGGAAAGAAAGGGCGGAGTTTTGGACAGAGACAGTACATTTGTAAGACTGGATTTCATGAACTGATATATATTATGACTTTTGAACACTATTAAGGTAAATACATTGTTTGTTCTTTATCAAAATCTTTCATTTTGCTAACTACGCCTATCAGTAGTTAGTCCCTTCAGTAGTTAGAATTTTTTATTTAGCTGGCAATAGTGGCGCTCGCTGTATTGCAGTAGTTCGAGTAACGAAGATTTTTGTGAGGTACGTGATTCATGAAAAGTATAGGTTATTGTTAGTCAGGGCCATTCTTTTGTAAGGATTTTTCAGAGTCAGATTGCGTTGCGCTAAAAATATTGTGAGTCAGTTTAAGCACAGTCATTCATAAATTTTTCTAAGGGGACGTTTCAACTTGCGCCAACGGATGTTTGGGTTTCGAATTGCGCTGAATAGGTCAGGAATCCACTACGTACAGGAGGCGGCTACAAGGATAACAGGGACTGTGTGACGTGGACTGGGTTGTTTTTTAGGTTAGAGGGTCTCGTGGAAACACAAAATGGGCTTCGGTCACAAAGTGTGTAGGCCAAACACAAGACGAACGTAGATACAGCAACCATCGGCATAACTGTTGTAAGTTGTCTTAGCTGTGTTGGGAAAGTACCAGAGCTGCTAGCGCTAAAAGAAAGTACTGATTCTCAAATCGTTATAGGTACTGAAAGCTAGCTAAAGCCAAAATTTTCGCGAAGATCCTAACGGTGTTCCGAAATGATAGCCTGAACACAGTTGGCGGTGGCGTGTTGGTTGCTGTTAGGTGTAGTTTATGTTGCAGCGAAACTGAAGTATATACTTCCTGTGAGTTAGTGCAGGCAGAGGTCATTGTTGGCAACCGGAATAAAACAATGATTGGATGTTATTACTGATCTCCCAATTCAGATGATCCAATTGCTAAAAGGATCAAAGGAAACTTGGGTTTAATTTCAAACACATACCCGTCTCACACAATTATAGTTGGTGGTGACTTTAATTTACCCTCGATATGTTGGCGAAAATACATGTTTAATTCCGGAGGTGCGCATGTAACATCATCCAAAATTGTGCAAAACACATTCTCTGAAAATTCTTTCGGGCAGTTAGTTCATGAGCCCACGCGAGTAGTAAACGATTGTAAAAACACACATGGTCTCTTTAGCGACAAATAAACCTGAGTTAATAACGAGCATCAAAACGGATACAGTGATTAGTGAACACATGGTGGTTGTAGCGAGACTGAATATTGTAGCCCCCAAATCCTCCAAAAATAAACGAAAAATATACCTATTTAAGAAATCAGATAAAAATTCACTGGACGCCTTCTTGAGAGACAGTTTCCACTCCTTCCAAATTAACAATATAAGTGTAGATCAGATTTTTGAGAGATTTATACCACATAAATTAACAAACGACGGAGCTGATCCTCCTTGGTACACAAAACGGGTTAGTACACTGTTGCAGAAACAATGAAAAAAACATACCAAATTTAAACAGACGCAAAATCTCCAAGACTGGCTATCATTTACAGAAACTGGAAATTTAGCGCGGACTTCAATGCGAGATGCTTATAAGAGTTTCCACAACGAAATTTTGTCTCGAAACCTGGCAGGAAACCAAAACAGATTCTGGCCGTATGTGAAATATGCTAGCGGCAAGACACAGTCACTGCTTCTCTGCGCGATAGCAGTGGAGATACTATCTAAGACTGTGCTGCCAAAGCACAGTTACTAAACACAGCCTTCCGAGATATCTTCACAAAAGTCAATATTCAAGAATTTGAATCAAGAACAGCTGCCAACATAAGTAACATAAAAGTAGATATGCTCGGAGTAGCGAAGCAACTTAAATCACTTAATAAAAGCAAGTCTCCAGATTGTATATCAATTAGGTTCTTTGCAGAGTTTGCTCATGCAATAGCTCCATACTTAACAATCACATAGACCCCTTCGCTCGACGAAAGATCCGTAACCGAAGACTGGAAAGCTGTACGGATCACACCAATATTAAAGAAAGTTGATAGGAGTAATCCGCTAAATTACACTGTTGCAGAAACAGCGAAAAAAAACACATACCAAATTTAAACAGACGCAAAATCTCCAAGATTAGAGATTAACTTCTATATGCAGCAGGATTTTGGAACCTATAGTGTGTTAGAACATTATGAATTACCTTGAAGAAAACGGTCTAGTGGCACACAGTCAACACAAATTTAGAGAACATCGTTCTTGTGAAACTCAACTCCGTCTTTACTAGCAGTGAAGTATTGAGTGCTATTGACAAGTATCTCAAATTGATTCCGTATTTCTTGAAATGCGGAAGGCTTTTGAAACTGCGCCACAAAACCGGCTTGCAGTGAAATTGTGTGCTTATGCAAAATCGTCTTCGTTATGTGACTGGATTCGTGATTTCCTGTCAGAGAGATCAGAATTCGAAGTAATTGACGGAAAGTCATTAAGTAAAACAGAAGTGATTTCTGGTGTTCCCCAAGGTAGTGTATAGGCCCTTTCTCTGTTCCTTATCTATATAAACGATTTGGGAGACAATCTGAGCAGCTGTCTTAGGTTGTTTGCAGATGATGCTTTCGTTTATCGACTAATGAAGTCATCAGAAGGTCAGAAGAAATTGCAAAACGATTTAGAAAAGATATCTGAATGGTGCGAAACTTGACAGTTGACCCTATATAACGAAAACTCTGAGGCAATCCTCATGAGTGCTAAAAGTAATTCGTTAAACTTCGGTTACACGATAAATCATTCAAATCTAAAGGCCGTAGCTTCAACTAAATACCTAGGAATTATAATTGCAAACAACTTACATTGGAAGGAACACGCAGAAAATTTTGTGGGGAAGGCTAACCAAAGACTGTGTTTTATTGGCAGGACACTCAGAAAATGTAACAGGTCTATTAAGAAGACTGCCTACACTACACTTGCCCGTCCTCTTTTAGAATCCTGCTGCTCGTTGTGGGATCCTTACTAGATAGGAGTGATGGACTACATCGAAAAAGTTCAAAAAGGGCGCGACGTTTTGTATTATTGTGAAAACAGGATAGTGAGTGTCACTGAAATAATGCGGGATTTTGGAAGGGCATCATTAAATCAAAGGCGTATTTCGTTGCGACGGAATCTTCTCACGAAATTGAAAATCACCAACTTTCTCCTCCGAATGCGAAAATATTTTGTTGATGCCAACCTACATAGGGAGAAACGATCACCATGATAAAATAAGGGAAATCAGAGCTCCTACTGAAAGATATAGATGTTCGTTCCTTTCGCGCGCTATATGAGATTGGAATAATAGAGAATTGTGAAGGTGGTTCGCTGAACACTCTGCCAGGCATTTAGATGTGATTTGCAGAGTATCTATGTAGATTTAGATATATAATTATAATAAATAGAAGTGACATGGAGTGCATTCGGTTTTGAATATGGTGATGTCTAAATTGTTATGTGTCACTTATGGAATACATTCGGGTTTGATCACAGGCAAGTATAAAATAATACTAGGCCTCCTGTGAAAAGGTTTGTTTTTACTTGAAACTCAGCGTAAAACATTTGCCTGCGGAAAGCTGGATGTTGATTGCGACCTGAGGTGCTACGCTTGAAACTTTTTACACAAATTCCCATCTTCTGTTTATTTTAAGGACTGTCATAGTTGCATGTACTTCAAAAATTCTGATTAATTGTGCTGTCCTGTTGTTCCATACAGTTACGGCCTCAGTATGATGAATGTCACTTCTCTGTCTTCTTTTCTTCTTTTATATCCAGGTCATTTACAACTAAGTTCTGTGCACGAGAACGCTCTACTGTCAACTGCTGCCCTCCATCAGCATGTTTAAACAAACTGTCATTATAAATATCTCCTCCCAGGTTCGTTTGATTTAGCTTTCGAGTCCAGATACATGACACATTACCTAATTTATTCTGGCCTTTGGAAACAGGGGATGTTATATATGCACGTCTCTGTAAGAATCATCTAGATGTGATAAATATTTTCAACTAACAGCTTTACTCTCCCGTGATTCAACGCCCTCGGTCTCCATCCTGATGTACGGCTGACTTAGCTTCGAAGTCGTGAGCCGCTATGCACATTGGTACAATCTCAGTGCTGTTTATTGATTCTTAAGTTGCGGCGTGCACTTTGCTCTTGCTCATGCGCATTTCAAAATCATAAAATACCTTGTTTAAACTGATCTACTAACATGTAATCAGCACACATTCTGAAAATATCGTCCTTGTGAAACGTAAGTGGCTCTTCATCAACACGAAGTAATGAATGCTATCTACTAAGTATCTCAGGTTGGTTCTATAATTTTAGACAACCAGAAGGTTTTTGACAGTTTTTCATAGGAGACTTCCAGTCATATTTCGTGCCTATAGTGTATCGTCTGTGCTGTGCGATTGGATTCGTGATTACCTGTCACAGTGTTTACAGTTCGTGGCAACTGATAGAAAGTCAGACCGAAGTATTATCTCTAGTTTCCCAAATAAGTATTATATGCACTCAGTTACTACATATATAAACTATTTAGGAGACAGTATGAGCGGCGTTCTCAGATTGGTTTCAGCTCATTCCGTCGTTTACTGCCTATAAAAGACATCAAAAGATAATAACGAATTGGCTAACGACTTAGACAAGATATCTGCAGTGTGCAAAAGCACTCACGTATCCTAAACAACGAAAAACTATTGATTTACCCACGTGATTACTAAAAAATAGGCTTTAAAATTCGATTGTCTATAGTGTAAATCTTGGTGATATGGTGAACAAAAAATTTGGGCCTCGTAGAAGACAAGAAATTATTTAAACGAAATAAAAACACTCTCCTTTCTCAAAATACATACGGAACACATTAACAGTACGACATCCTCTTTAAGGCACTACAAAAGTTAAAAAAAATACTTATTTTTATAAATTTCACCATTTCACCCATGTATATAGGTGAAATGGCGAATGCCCTTTGGGTGAAATGGTGAACTTATTTCCCCTGCTTTTTGCCACATACGTCACACATAGATTCACATTTCGAACAGTCTTCATGCAGCCAAGGTTGGCAGCTAATACATTTGATCCAATCCACATTGTCTTTAGTGCAACTGCACAGCTCACCGCACCCTACACAACAAAACGCTTCATCATCCGCATCGTGATCATCGTCTTGCAATTGGATATCCAGCGACGAGTCGGATTCGGTGTCAGTGGCAGACGCTTTTCGTTTCTTAGGCTGCTTCTTTTTGATAATTCCTTTGGTAGTCTCTTTGGTAACGGTTTTTCCTTTGGTTACGGTTTCTGCTTTGGTCCTCTTTTTAGCATTTGCTCTACTCTTCACTGACCCATTTTGTCGTTTGCTGTTTCGCAGGTTGTCGATGTTTGCTGGAGAAGTCAAAACCTCAGCTAAAGCTCTGGACTTCTTCCTTGCAGATGCAACTTTATCTAGGATAGGTATCGGCAGAATATGGTCCAAGACTTTGCCAGGGGTTATTTGAGATTCTTCTGTTGTCACTGTCGATATCATATCTGTTGCTTCTGACGAAGATTGCATGTTTTCCTGTGGATTTTCCGACCGTTGCGAACAGCACAGTTGTGGTGAAGCTTGTATGCGTTCAAGTCCCTGATCGTTATCTACGTCTGCAGTTGCTTCTTCCGAGGGATTGTGTATCTCCTGCCAGTGCGGACAACTTAGTCGAGGTAAAGTAGGTCTGTTTTCATGTCGTTCGTTGTTTTCCTGATGTTGATCTGAAGCTGATGTTAAAAACGCGTATTCGGGGATGACATCAGGATTAAACGGGTTGATTCCTGTGCTTCTGAACCCCGATATTGCATTCTCTGTCGTAGCTGCTCGTACCCATGCCTTTGTAAGCAGTCCTCCGAACACTAGTCTAGAAATTTTTCTATTTGGATTCATTTTAATGTAGGAATTGCAAGTATTGTAAAAATAGGACTCAGAGCTTTAAAAAATGATCTGTCTAGCGGCTGCAGATAGTGTGTGGTGTACAGTCTGGAACCGAGCGACCGCTACGGTCGCAGGTTCGAATCCTGCCTCGGGCATGGATGTGTGTGATGTCCTTAGGTTAGTTAGGTTTAATTAGTTCTAAGTTCTAGGCGACTGATGACCTCAGAAGTTAAGTCGCATAGTGCTCAGAGCCATTTGAACCATTTGAGTGTGTGGTGTGGCTGGGTAGACAAAGCAAAATTAGGTTTTTTTCTTCTGCAAGCTCTAATGTATCCACGCTGCTACAATGAGAGGCATGTCCATCCAGACTAAGCACGACTGTTCCCTCAGTCTTCCTCAGTGCACAATGGTTCCTTAGCCACTGAATAAAAATATCAGTTGTTACGTACGCCGACTTTTGTGACATGAAAATCGTGGAACCCGGAAGCATACCGTCCTTGTACTCGGCCTTTTCATTTTTTCCCTTCAAAACACAAACTTGGGGTAAAAACATGCCCTCTCCATTGCTGCAAGCGATGTTATCGCTGGAAAGCTCTTAGACCCCTTTGCTTCCAACACCTAACCTGGTCTATTATTCAGCTAGATGCAACGATTTCTAAGTTATGTAGTACATCTACGTTGAATATATTTCCTGGCTTATCAATGAGGTTATGCTCTACCAAGATCATCTGAAGCAATGAAAAACAGTTTGAAACGTTTTTCGTACTTAAACCCCTTGACCGTTGTAAGGTGCCTCTTACGTGAAGACGACACTTTAACCAGTTTTAGTAAATTATTGTCTCTTATTGATGTATTCACGATAGTTAGCAAGTGCTGTAGTGCCTAGCCGGCCATGAGTCGGAGAGCATTTCCCACACTGGCTGGCTAGGTGACGAAGCGACCATATGTTGAAACGTCCCCTTAGAACAATTATACACGACTGTGCTTAAACTGACACACAATATTTTTTAGCGCAACGCAATCTGACTTTCGAAAATCCCTACAAAAAAATGGCCCTGACTAACATTAACCTATACCTTTCGCAAATCACTTACCTCACAAAAATCTTCGTTACTTGAACTACTGCAATATAGCGAGTGCCATTACTGCCAGCTAAATAAAAGATTCAGACTATGGAAGGCACTAACTACTGATAGGCATAGATAGCAAATGAAAGATTTTAATAGAGAACAAACAATGTATTTACCTTAATAGTCATAATATATATAGCAGTTCATGATATCCAGTGTTACAAATTTCAAAACTCCGCCATCTGTCTCCCCACATCCACCACCGCTGGCGGCTCACCTCCAACTGCGCAACGCTACGCGCTGTTCACATCCAGCTGCCCAACACTACAATGGCAGACAACAACGCAAACTAGCCACAGACTGCACACAGCATAGCCAGTGATTTTCATACAGAGCGCTACGTGGCGTTACCAATAAGAAAACCTAAACAGCTTGCTTACATAGCCCCATGCTCCCCACAAAAAAATTTACAAATTGTTTTGGGCACTGGCCAATACATATTTGTTAAAAAATTTTCATAATTGTAACTACAATAACAAAGATTTCAAATGCACACACCTATTGATACAATGTTGGTCAAAAGCTAACATTTTCTCACAGTCCATAAAGACAGTCCTGATCGTTCATCACAGTAAAATAGCAGTGTTTTTCTCAATGTCTGAGCAGTAAAAGAAAATGCACATGGAAGTAGTGGATTTCCATGCACTCTTGAAGAAGTAGTGTTGTCCTTCCAACGGAAAGACAGTGCTGACTCTTGACATGCAGACAGGTAATGGGCCACAACAGAGCCAACCCACCACAGTCGAAGTTTTGAAGGATATTGGTAGGTAGGTCATCACAGAGTAGACCTACTGTAGTCCTGGTAGAGATTACGGTATTGGTAGGCCACCAGAGGTGCAGACCCACTGCAGTCCTTGTAGAAATAATTGTATTGGTGGGTCATCAAAGGTGCAGACCCACTGTAGTCCTTGTAGAGCCGGCCAGCAGCCATCTGTTGCGACTGTGCAGGTGCACAATCACCATCGAAGAGTCTTGCAGAGCTTTCCGCTGATACGACAGGAACCGGTGTTACCACTGCGAGAGTCCTTTGGCACTTGTTTTCACAAATGTCTCACATAAATAAGAGCAGTACGTGACGATAAATATCGAAGTATAATCTGGAAACATGCGAGAGTGAGTAGAGATGCTTGCATCATCCAAATTTTCTATGATTAGAATGGTCTATTATATTTTCTTGTGACATGATGGCCTATGTGCCACTTTCAGGCATTGCAAGTGGTCAACAGCTGTCTGCTACAAGATCAACGCTGAAAATTGAGCTGGCTGTACGTCCTATGGTAGGGACAAACTATACTGCAGTCGGCTGATCGAAGAAATCAGGAAAAAAGAAATCCCAAGGACCGAACACTAAAGTTGAGTAGCTTATCTTCTGTCTTTGAGAGTAAACAATTACACAAGACACACGTATGTGATGCAGAGGGACCAAACAAAAAATTCAAGTTGTACTGGAGACATAATGCAGCCGGTGTTAACTTTGGAGAAATGAGAAGTATAAATACAGAGTTACACCCCGTGCTCGGAAATCGACCCTCATAAGTCTTCTCCACATTTTCCTGAGGTGGGAAAGGAGGCTAATCTCGTCTGATGGGTTCCCCAGCGCTTTACGGAACAATCCAAAGTGTGCTTGTCTTCCTTCGTGTGTCGCTGCGTATTTTTCCATTCGTCTTCTTCTCGTTCTTCTGCCTCAACAAAAGACCAGTTCGATCGTTGTGACTCCTAGAACCATCCACTTCTCTTAGTCTATTAACATTCCTTCTTCCTTCAACGACGTACTGTAACAGTTGTTTTCGAATACGTTCATCACTGATTTTTTTCTTTATGTTCTTCCACTATACTCGCTATTCCTTAACCTTTTCATTTAACTAGACAATTACTTAATTCCTCCGGATGGTGTCATTTTTTAATCTTTCTCCTCCTATTCCACATTGGATCGTTCTCAAAAACCTCATCTCAACTGCTTGGAATTAATGTGTTCTAAAGTTCATAGTCCCATTTTCGCTATGGTACCATACAGCCCACATGAAACTGTCATAATCTTATAGAATTTTAGCATGGTATCCGTTCTGTTTGACGGGAAGAAGGTGTCGGGATCGCTGAAGGTGGATGGAATTACTTTTGAACTAACGACCCTTTTAAAACCTTTAGAGCGGCATAACTCGGATGTAGTAAACCTTGAATGGAAAGCCACGGATCAATATATTTACAAAACATTTATTAACATCAATTAACCAACATATGGTGGTATTTGAAACATTCAACAGGATTACTTTTATCATGATTCCAAATCCTGACTTGTTTTACTCAACAAAAAAAAGTTCACATTACTAATCTTTGACACTACGCCACTCGGAAAGTTCTTGACAAAACTAGCATGATTTCATTACTTACAGCAGGGAACTAGCCACAAATATTTAAAAAATATATAAGGTAATAACAACATACAGTGACATCTTCACCTAAAGTCAATGGGTATAGCTTCTGATCTATGAAGTGGCCGCCCACTGTACTAGCTTCAACCTAAGACAAAATCAACAGTCATTAGTGCAGGCGACTAGATAATAAGTATGTACTGTAATTGTTGCATAACACCAAACAGTAGCCCCTTTTAAATTTATTATTCAACTGAGCAAAATCTGTGAACTTCAAACACGGGCACTAGCCCCATCAGTAAAACGTAGGAAATTTAAACACAATCTGCTTACGACAAATAAAATAACTTACACCAGAACTGCAAAAACACGGACACTAGCCCTTGGGAATCAACGACCAAAAATTTAAATTTCAAGTTTAGAAAGTTTTCCAAAATTACCTGGGATATAACGTTTTGAAAACTACAAGACACTTGACCAATACTGAAGAAATATAAATTACAAAATACATTTTTAGATACGGACTCTAAATGACAAACTTCAGGCACTAGCCCTACGTGAAAGTTTCCCCACAGCAGGACAAAAATGGTTCAAATGGCTCTGAGCCCTATGGGACCCAACATCTGTGGTCATCAGTCCCCTAGAACTTAGAACTACTTAAACCTAACTAACCTAAGGACATCACACACATCCATGCCCGAGGCAGGATTCGAACCCGCGACCGGAGCAGCCGCGCGGTTCCCGACTGAGCGCCTAGAACCGCTAGACCACCGCGGCCGGCACACAGCAGCCCAAATCTATGTCACAATGTGGTCATTCAAACTCCGGGACCAGACAGGTTTCCTTAATTAAATTTAGGTAAATAACAAGAGTAAAGAAAATGACGGTTTGAAATCAACAACAACATTGAGCAACACCGTGTAAACTGCAGATTCCTTGGCTTCTGCCATCGGGTGGTGGGTTTCCGGGTTCCGCTTAATAGGTCAGGAATTCACTGCGTACAGGAAGAAGCTGTACGGGAAGCGGGGGCTGTGTGGAAGGGAGTGGGCGGCTTTTTAGGTTAGAGGGTCTCAGGAAACCACTGAAAGGGCGATGTCTAAACGGGGGCAGGTAAAACACAGTAAGATAGTTGTAGCTACAATCGGTATTGTCGTAGCTGTGTTGAGAAAGAACCAGAGCACCACGCCCAAATACAAAGCATTGAAGCTCAAATAGTTGTAAGTACGGAAAGCTGGCTAAATTCGGAAATACGTTGAGCCAACATTTTTTCAAACGACCTAATAATGTTCAGAAGTGATAGATTAAATACGCTTGGTGGTGGAGTATTTATTGCGCTCAGAAGTGGTTTATTTTGTAGTGAAATTGAAGTAGATAGTTCCTGCGAAATAATATGGGTAGAGGTTATACTAGACAATCGGACGAAACTATTTATTAGGTCGTTTTACCGACTCCCCGACAAAGAAGATATAGTTGAACATTTAAAATAAAATTGAGTCTCATTTCAAATAGGTACCCCACTCATACAGTTATAGTCGATGGTGACTTCAATCTCCCATCGGTATGCAGGAAAAATTATACGTTTGAAGCCGGTGGCATGCATAAAAGAAATGGTTCTGAGCATTATGGTACTTAACATCTGAGGTCATCAGTCCCCTAGAACTTAGGACTACTTAAACCTAACCAACCTAAGGACGTTACACACACCCATGCCCGAGGCAGGATTCGAACCTGCGACGTAGCGGTCGCGCAGTTCCAGACTGAAGCGCCTAGAACCGCTCCGCCACACCGGCCGGCAGCAGGCATAAAACGTCATCCGGAATTGTACTGAATGCTTTCGCAGAAAATTATTTTGAACAATTAGTTTATCAGCCCACTCGAAATGTAAATGTTTGCGGAAGCTTACTTGACCTCTTAGCAACAAATAATCCTGGGGAGATAGGGAGTATCACGGCGGATGCAGGGATTATCATAAACTTCCTTTACTTTACGTCTATGGTCACAAATTTTTTGTCATAAGCCTAACAGATCTGTAGATGGTCATTCTAGATCGACACCGGTAATCTGATGATAAAAGATTTGTAACCATAGACGTAGAGTAAAGGAAATTTATTCTATATTCGGGTCACTGTTTATTCAAGACCATATCGCAGCTTGTGAAACAGGGATTAGCGACAACAAGGCAGTTGCTGCTAGGCTAAATACCGTAACATCCACAACCATCAAAACGAAACACAAAGTACATCTATTTATAAAAGCTGATAAAAATTCTCTAAAGGCCCTTTTAAGAGACGGTCTCCACTCCTTCCGATCTGATTATGTAGAAGCAGAAAAAGGATGTGTAATGATTTCAAAGATATCGACGGCAAATGAGTGATGTATACCACATAAATTAATTAGTGATGGTACTGATCCCCCATGGTACACAAAACGGGTTAGATTGCTGTTGCAGGAACGAGAAAAGCATGCCAAATTTAAAAGAATGCCAAATCCTCAAGATTGAAAAAATTTTGCAGAAATTAGAAAAATAGCTCGTGCTAGAATTCGAAATGCTTTTAATAATTTCCAGAACGAAACTCTGTCTCGGAATCTGGCAGAAAACGGAAAGACATTCTGGTCATACATAAAGCACACCAGTGGCAAGACGCAATCAATATCTTCACTATTCGATGACAACGGTGAAGTCATCGATGATAGTGCCATTGAAGCAGAGTTATCAAACACGGTTTTCCGAAACTCCTTCACCAAAGAATATGATATAATTATTCCTGAATTCCAATCAAGAACAACTGCCAAGATGAGAAACACAGACGTAGATATCCTCGGTGTAGCAAAAGAAGCTTAAATCTCTTAATAACTGCAACGCCTCCTGTACAGATTGTATACCAGTCAGGTTCCTTTCAGAGTATGCTGGTACAATAGCCCAATCTTTAGCAGTTATATACAACCGCTCGCTCACGGAAAGCTCCGTACCTAAAGACCGGAAAATTGTTCAAGTCACACCAATAATCAAGAAGGGAAATAGGAGTAATCCGCAGAATTACAGGCCCATATCACTAACTTCGATTTGCAGTACGGTATTGGAACATATACTGTGTTTGAACGTTACGAATTACCTCTAAGGAAACGATTTATTGACACATATCCAGCACGTATTCAGAAAATATCGTTCTTGTGAAACACAACTAGCTCTTTATACTATGAAGTAATAAGTGCTATCTACAGGGGAAGTCAAGATGATTCCATACTTTTAGATTTCCAGAAGGCTTTCGACAGCGTTCCTCACAAGCGTCTTCAAACCAAACTGCGTGCCTTCGGAGTATCGCCTCAGTTGTGCGACTGAATTCGTGATTTACTATCAGAAAGGTCACAGTTCGTAGTAATAGACGAAAGTCATCGAGTAAAACAGAAGGAATATCAGGCGTTCCCCAAGGAAGTGTTATAGGCCCTCTATTGTTCCTGATCTATATTAATCTGAGTAGCCCTTCTAGGTTGTTTGCAGATGATGCTGTCCTTTACCGTCTTGTAAAGTAGTCAGATGACCAAAACGAAATGCAAAATGTTTTAGATAACATATCTGTATGGTGCGAAACGTGGCACTTGACCCTGAATAAAGAAAAGTGTGAAGTTATTCACATGAGTACTAAAAGACATCAGCTGAATTTCGATTCCGCGATAAGTCACACAAATCTGAAGTCTGTACATTCAACTAAATAATTAGGGATTATAATTACAAATAACCTAAATTGGAACGATCACATAGATAATATTGTAGATAGAGCAAACCAAAGACTGCGATTCATTGGCAGAACATTTCGAACGTGCAACAGGTCTGATAAAGAGACTGCTTACACTACGCTTGTCCGCCATATCCTGGAGTATTGCTGTGCGATGTGTCAGGTGGGACTGATGGATGACATCGAAAAAGTTCAAAGAAGGGCATCTCGTTTTGTATTATCGCGAAATAGGGGAGATAGTGCCACAGATAAGATACGTGAATTGGATTGGCAGTCATTAAAACAAAGGCGTTTTTCGTTGCGACGGGATCTTCTCATGAAATTTGAATCGCCAGTTTTCTCCGATTGCGAAAACATTGTTGGCACCCGCCTACATAGGGAGAAATTATCATGACGATAAAATAAGAGAAATCAGGGTTCACACAGAAAAGTTTAAGCGCTCGTTTTTCTCGCGCGCCTTTCGAGAGTGGAACGGTAGATAGACAGCTTGAAGGTGGTTCATTGAATCCTCTGCCAGGCATTACATTGTGAATAACAGAGTAATCACGTAGGTGTGGATGTAGAATACGACAATTGTCGGTTCGCTTAAAATTTAACACTGAAATTGGTGGTTTGAGCTTTTTTTCATTAAAGAGAATGATCTATCAGTTGGAGCTCAACAACCCAGTTAAGCAAATCAACAAATATTTGTTCCATTTAAAAATTTAACCGCTTAAGTTTGGGCTTTACGAACATATCATCCAAGAGAACAACCCACAGCTCTACTCTTGGAAATAATGAAACAAGAAGACGTGATCAGTTACAGTACCTTGACCCGACAGCTACCTTTGGACCTTTTAAACACACGGGAACCAAAATTATAATACCCATTCCGTTGCAGCGGGTTTACCAGCGCGTTTTGTTGCCAGCGTAGAAACCGTACTTCGATAAGCACATGTCATCAGCTGATAACGTTAAGCAAGCACCACACTCAGGATGTTTTTTTGTCTTCCCGCTTCCACAGCGGATAACTGAAAGAAGCCTTAATCCACACCGGAGCATGAAGGACAGCATCCGCCACACTGCTCAAAGCACGAGAAAACAAAATTTCCAACATAAAGTTAATGTGGTGGATCGAACTAGAACACAGTAACGACTCAAACACTCGTGGTACAGTCCCAGTCGAACATAGGCACCTCACTGGCACACATTCGCCGCTCTTCAGTACAGCAAAGCAATTGCCAAATGCTGACTGCAGAGGCTCGGCCGCATCCACCGCGCGTGATTCCGCCAAACCTCCTTACAGGGAACATCTCTCGTTGACGGCCCACAGCCCATCGCTCAAGCGCACGGACAGACGGCTTTTTCTATGTTCGGAACGAGTACGACCTCTGACCTCTGGCCGCATCGATACAACTACACGGCTGATTGACAGGTACGATCGATACGTATCATATCGTATTTCATTGCGCCATAGATCCTACTGTATCTCTCAATCATTGTTAGTATGACGTGTCGCAGCCCAAGTATCTGAAGTTGTTAAGTTGCTCAATAGTTCTGGTTTCTAATATGAATTTTGATCGTAAGGTTCATGAGCGTTGAAACGCTGTGGACTTGGTTTTATTGTTCGATATCCTTAAATATATCTATTTTGCCATTTGACATACACTGAAGCGCCAAAGAAACTGGTACAAGCATGTATATTCAAATACAGAGATATATAAACAGGCAGAATACAGCGCTAAGGTCGGCAACATCTGTATTAGACAAGTGTCTGGCGAAGTTGTTACATCGGTTACTGCTGCTACAATTGCAGGTTGTTAAGATTTGAACGTGGTGTTGTAGTCGGCACATGAGCGATGGAACATAGTATCTCCGAGGTAGCGATAAAGTGGGGATTTTCTCGCACTATCATATCACGAGTGTGCTATGAATATCAGGAATCCAGTAAAACATCAAATCTCCGACATCGCTGCGGCCGGAAAAAGATCCTGCAGGAACGGGACCAAAGACGACTGAGGAGAATCGTTCAACGCGACAGAAGTTTATCCCTTCACCAACTTTCTGCAAATTTCAGTGCTGGCCCATCAACAAGTGTGATCGTACGAACCATTCAACGAAATATCATCGATACGGGCTATCGGAGCCGAAGGCCGATTCGTATACCCTTGAAGACTGCAAGACACAATGCTTTACGCCTCGCCTGAGCCCGACAGCATCGACATTGGACTGTTTGTTAGTGGCTGGACACATGTTGCCTTGTCGGACGAGTATCGTTTCAAGTTGTATCAAGTGGATGGACGTACACGGGTATGGCGGCATCCTCATCAGTCCATGGACACTGTATGTCAGCTGGTGGAAGCTGTGTAATGGTGTGCGCCGTGTGCAGTTGGAGTGATATGGGACTCCTGATACGACTCTGACAGGTGACATGCGTAAGCATCCTTTGTGATCATTTGCATCCATTCACGTCCATTGTGCATTCCGACGGACTTGGACAGTTCCAGCTGGACTATACGACACCCTTTACGTCCAGAATTGCTACAGAGTGGCTCTAAGAACACTCTTCTGAGTTTACACACTTCCTCTAGCCACTGGCCAGATATGAACGTTATTGATCATATCTGGAATGCCTTGAAACGTGTTGTTCAGAAGAGATCTCCACCCCCGTCGTACTCTTACGGATTTATGGACAGCCATGCAGTAGTCATGCTGTCAGTTCCCTCCAGCACTGCTCCAGACATTAGTCGAGTGCATGCCACGTGTTGCGGCAATTCTGCGTGCCCGCGGAGGGCCTACACGACATTAAGCAGGTGTACCGGTTTCTTTCACTCTTCAGTGTAGTTCAAATAGAACGCTCAGTAACCTTTATTCGTTACCCGCAGTCTGGTAGTCACCAGCCCCAAGCGTTCTGATAAAATGTCGTCCTTTGAAGCTGTCCTCTACATTAAATTTATAATCAGTTGTTTCATTACCTCACAACGTAGTCAAAATACAGTATAATTTAAGAACTATCGATAAAATACAACCCCTGAAATATAATTCGCTTGTGAGACATTTCGATATTCTCGCTTTGGATAAATTCGATCCCTTTTTTTCATAAGATTATCTAGTTTTCCTCTATGCACTTCATCAGAATCCTTAGTACAATCTATGAAAACTATGTCAATTGTTAATTTTGTTCTCGTCTTCTTTTTTCTATATGTTGTATTGAGAAAATGTTATCTGGATGGAGCCTGTTAATTTTTCGACTGATATGCTGTCTATGATTCTTCTCATTAAAGTATACCTGGAATTAATCATTATTCTCTCTGTTCAATTTAATGTCAGATTATGAAGTTATCTTTCGTTAATAGGATAAAGGTTTTTTCAATATTCTCTGAATTATTGACAGTAAGGGAATAATGC
This sequence comes from Schistocerca piceifrons, assembly GCF_021461385.2. Taxonomy (NCBI): domain Eukaryota; kingdom Metazoa; phylum Arthropoda; class Insecta; order Orthoptera; family Acrididae; genus Schistocerca; species Schistocerca piceifrons. The sequence goes on along the minus strand of NC_060140.1, from coordinate 592,351,707 downwards.
TCCTTTTTTTATGAAAATAGCTTTCAAACGACGTAGAAAACCAATTTTCGAATAACTTTACTTATGGCTTCCTCTCAGCGTCAGTGGCTATATATAAAGTGCACACAATTGTTATCTCAGGCCGTTATATAGATATGATTTGTCTGCGTAAGTAATTACAATTTTTGGTTTTGACTGATTACACGGACAACATCGCAAAGTAAAAGCAGGTAAGACTTCAATCAAAACACATCCATTAATAGAGCTGTAACATGGGCCGATGCTTTTGGCCGTCATAGAATACATGATGTTACTAAATTTTTGTACAAAATGTTAACAGTTACGTCATATTTATTAGTTAAGAGAAACTCTCTCGGTGTAGTATATTTATTTCCTTTGGATTACAAATCGCACGGGTGTGTGTGGATATAACTTACGTGAATTACAGTTAGATCAAAAGAACAAAAGCAAGTAGGAAAAACACAGCACGTTTTGCTCTTCTATAAAAACAACTGTAGGCACACTAAATCGTAGAACATGGATGTAGCTATAATTTCACAGATCAGCTTACGAGAAATATGGTCCTATAATTTATTTATAAATCTATTACATCATTCCATTTACTATTAACTTAGCATATATTTTGCATTCCGTACTTTTATACCTCTATAATATCTCGTTCCATTGGTATATTCCTATGTTGCCAGACCTGTCTTAAAAAATCTAAAAGCCTGTACCTAGCTTCTTGTGATAGGTATTTTGGAAGTCTTATATTTTGACATACCCCCGCGCCCCACCATCCCTTGAATCATGGACCTTACCGTTAGCGGGGAGGCTAGCGTGCCTCAGCGATGCAGATAGCCGTACTGTAGGTACAACCACAACGGAGGGGTATTGTTGAGAAGCCAGACAAACGTGTGGTTCCTGAAGAGGGGCAGCAGCCTTTTCAGTAGTTGCAGGGGCGACAGAAAGGATGACAGACTGATCTGGCCTTGTGACATCAACCCAAACGGCCTTGCTGCGCTGGTATTGCGGTCGGCTAAAAGGAAGGTGAAACTACAGCCGTAATTTTTCCCGAGGGTATGCAGCTTTACTGTATGGTTAAACGATGATGGCATCCTCTAGGGCAAAATATTCCGGAGGTAAAATAGTCCCCCATTCGGATCTTCGGAGGGGGGGTGACTAACAAGGAGGACGTCGTTATCAGGAGAAACCAAACTGGCGTTCTACGTATGGGAGTGTGGAATGTCAGGTTCCTTAAACGGGCAGGTAGACTAGAAAATTTAAAAATGGAAATGGGTAGGTTAAAATTAGATTTAGTGGGTATTAGGAGGAATAGGACTTCAGGTCAGGTGAATACAGGGTATAAATACAAAATGAAATAGGGGTAATACAAGAGTAGGTTTAAAACCAGTAAAAAAATAAGAATGCGGATAAGCTAGTATGACCATCATAGTGAAAACATTATTGTAGCCAAGGTAGACACGAAGCCCACGCCCAAAACAGTAATACAAGTTTATATACCAACTAGCTCCGCAGATGAGGAGGAGATTGAGGAAATGTATCATGACATAAAAGAAATTATTCAGATAGTTATGCAGAAATTATTCAGAAAATGTAATAGTCGTGGGGAAATGGAATTCGACAGTAGGAAAACGAAGAAAAGGAAAAGTGGTAGGAGAATATGGACTGGGGGAAAGGAATGAAAGAGGAAGCCGCCTGGAAGAAATTTTCACAGGGCGTAATTTAAACAAAGCTAACACTTCGTTTAAAAATCATGTGAGAATGTTGAATACGTGGAGGAACATGGAGGCACTGGAAGGTTTCAGATTGATTATATAATGGTTAGACAGAGATTTAGGAACCAGATTTAACATTGTAAGACATTTCCAGGGACAGATGTGGGCTCTGACCACAATTCATTTGTTACGAACTGCAGATTAAAACTGAAGAAAACTGCGAAGCTAGATAAAATGAAAGCACTAGAGGATGTAGAGGGTTTCAGAGGGAGCGTTATGGAACAATTGACAAGAAGAGGAAAAAGGAATAAAGTAGAAGAAGATTGGGTAGCTTTGAGAGATGAAATGGTGAAGGCAACAGAGGATTAAGTAGGCAAAAAGACGAGGGCTACTACAAATCCTAGCGTAACATAAGAGACATTGAATTTAATAGATGAAAGGAGAAAATGCAAAACTGCAATAAATGAAGCAGGCGAAAGGAAATACAAACGTCTAAAAAATGAGATTCACAGGAAGTACAAAATGATTAAGCAGGAATGGCTAGAGGGCAAATGTAAGGATGTAGAATTATATGTCACTAGGAGTAAGACAGATACTACCTACAGGTAAATTAAGGAGGCCTTTGGAGAAAAGAGAATCACCTGTACGAATATCAAAATTTCAGATGGAAAACCAGTTCTAAGCAAATACGGGAAATCAGGAACGTGGAAGGAGTATGAACTTGAGGGCAGTATTATGGAAAGGGAAGAGGATGTAGAGAGAGATGAGAAGGAAGATATGATACTACGTGAAGAATTTGACATTACAGTGCAAGATTTAAGTGGAAGGAGGCCCAGGGAGGGAATAATATTCCTTTACAGCTACTGATAGCCTTGGGAGAGCCAGCAGTGACAACACCCGTCCATCGGACGAGCAAGATCTATGAGACAGACGAAATACTATCAGACTTCAAGAAGAATATAATAATCCCAATTCCAAATAAAGCAGGTGCTGACAGGTGCGAAAATTACCGAGCTATGTTTAATAATTCACGTTTGCAAAATACTAATACGAATCTTTTACAGACAAATGGAAAAAATGGTAGAAACCGACCTCGGAGAAGATCAGTTTGGATTCCGGAGAAATACAAGAACACTTGAGGCAATGCTGATCCTACGACTTCTCAAAGAAGATAGGTTAAGGAAAAGCAATCCTAAGTATACAGCAATTGTAGACTTAGAGAAAGCTTTTGACAATGATGACTCTCTTTCAAATTCTAAAGATGGCATGGGTAAAATACTTAGAGCGAAAGGCTATTTACAATTTTTACAGAAACCAGTTGGCAGTTACAAGAGTCGAGGGCACGAAAGGGAAGCAGTGGATGAGAAAGGAGTTAGATAGAGCTGTAGCCTATCCCCGATGATATTGAATCTGTATATTGAGCAAACAGTAAAGGAAACAAAAGAAAAATTTGGAGCAGGTATTAAAGTACAGGGAGGGAAAATAAAGAAATTTGAGGTTTGCCGATGACATTGTAATTCTGTCAGAGACAACAAAGGACTTGGGAGAGCAGTTGAACGGAATGGACAGTACCTGGAAAACAGGATATGAGATGAACAGCAACAGAAGCAAAACGAAGATAATAGAGTTTAGTCCAATTAAATTATTTATTTATTTATTTATTTATTTATTGATTTATTTAACCTGGCAAGATTAGGGCCATCAGGCCCTCTCTTACATCTAACCAGGCATTCTACTTATTTTACATTCATATGTTTTAGTAGGCATGTTAAACTACATCTAGTACAAAAAGTGAGATAAACAATTTGAAAGGTACACCTGGAAAAATACATACATATAGAGTTTATATTCTTAGGTCACAAGTACTGTTATAATTAGACATTATTGAAGAGACAGATTTTAGATAGGAGTGCCGGCAGCACGGAGTATGAGGGAGACTCATGGTGAAGGGAGGAGAAGATGCTGAGGGTATTAGATTAATAAATGAGACAATTAATGTAGTAAATGAGTTCTGATATTTGGGAAGCAAAGTAACTGATGACGGTCGAAATAGGGAGGACAGGCAATGACAAGAAAAGCGTTACTAAAGAAGAGGAATCTGTTGTCATGGACTGTAGGTTGAGGTGTCAGTAGATCCTTTCTGTAAATTGCAGCGAACACATAGTGCGTAGTGGGGCGATCACTCTGTTGTAAAAATAATTCATAAGCCAAGATTGCTTAAATACTGTTTACTGGATAACCGGTTTCAACGCACTAAAGGTGCCATCATCGGATGAGAATGTAGAATAATATTTATAAACCATTTGGATATAACAATACATGAGGCAGACCAGCTGATATAAAATCATTGTCACAAAAACCTAAAATGAACTGCTCTAATGGTCATTCTTTTCCAACAGATATGTAAAACCGAAGTCCCAAGATAAAACTAATTGGTACATGACCGCTGCTCGACTAACAACGGTCGGCATCACCACATATAAGTATTTGTAAAGAGAGTAGCCATGTATGGAAGTGAAACGTGTACGATAAACAGTTTAGACAAGAGATTAGAAGCTTTTGAAATGTGGCGCTACAGAAGAATACTGAAGAATAGACGGGTAGGACATGTAAGTAATGAGGAGGTAGTGAACAGAGCTGGGGAGAAGAGAAATTCGTAGTACAATCTGATAAAAAGATGGGACCAGTTGATAGGACACATTCTAAGGCATCGATAGATCACCATCTGGAACGAAGTGTGGAGGGTAAAAATCGTAGAGGGAGACCATAGATGATAACAGTAAGCAGATTCAGACGGATGTAGGTTGCAGTAGTTACTCGAAGGTGAAGAGGCATGCACAGGATAGAGCAACATGGACAGCTCCATCAAACCAATCTTTTGACCGAAGATAACAACAACAACTTATTTAGACCGTATGTTCATGGAGCTTTTAAGATTTAAAGTTTTGTAAGGCCTCTTGAAGCTCCTTAAATTCTTAAACTGTGTTTTTAAATTTCCAAAGACATCTGTTATTTCTTCTATATCCTGACTTCCTCCCCTTCCGACGGCAGATTTCTACAGAACCTCATCCTTTCTTCCCTGTGATACGTTTTTGTTGATGTGTTCTGGGTGTGTCAGGGGCGGTGCTTTGTCTCAGAGTTCCCTGGCATGTCAGGAGAGCGCGTTGTTGCTGATGGTCGGCGCGCAGTGCTGTGGTATGTCAGATGGCCACTTGTTACGACTTCTGCAGTACTCGTTAGCAGCATACACAGTGGCTGCACCAAAGACTGAGACGGCGTGGAGTTTTACAATTATTTATTGAGCTTTCTTTACAATTTCTCCATCGTCGTCGCTGCCCAGCCCTGTGGATCCTTCCGCGTGGCTGCTACTGTGTAGATTCTCCAACAATGCGCGCAATGCGCTCCACCAGTGCTCCGCTGAAGTCAGGATGCCCTGTGGTTGAGATGAACTCGTCGCCGCTCGGCAGCCCAGTATGGCACCCCAACGGAGCCGCGTCTCCGTGAGGTAAGCTGCCGCCGCCTGCAGCACCGGCGGCTTGGAAGCTGTCAGTCGCGATGTCCGCGAGCTCCCGTCATGGACGGACCACGCGCCGTGGGGCCGGGTTGCCGTGCAGTCCGGCCGTCAGTCCCCAGCGGCGCCTGTGCCCAAGACCGCGCTGCGTCCGGTAATGCTGGAAGTTCTCGCTGTAGTTAGCAGCCACGGAGCCGACACCCAGAGCTGAAGTAGACATCTGGAGGCGAACGGATGACTCCTGCGACCTAAACAGACTTCCGGAATCGTCACCTACGAAGATTTAACATTTGGACACGGACCACATCCATCCTCAGATCCAAACTGCTTCTTAATGGCTCCTGCCCGTTGCTGCCTGCGCTCCACTATTTATATCCGGCAGGAGGACGTTTTTTACCCTCGGTCGCAGCTTCTTGTTATTACTCCCGCAGTATATTGCAGCGTAACGTAGCGTGCTGGCCTCACTTCCCTTACTCAGCACTCTCCAGGCTTCGCTCGGCGCTCGGTCTGCGTGCGTCCTTATGTCAGCCGGTCGGTAAGACTGCAACTGTCAGCAAGGCTATCTGTGCCGCACCTAATTCGCAATGCCGCTATCGCCAGCTGCCTCTGTTTTGCTATTCTCCACTGCCTGAAGCAACGCTGACTACATGTGGCCGCAACACTGCTCCTCCAAAAAATTAAATTCGTCCCCCAATTTACCCTATACGTTAACTCTTTGTTCTATACTATATTCTACTTCTTCCCTATATACATCCAGGTTGCCCTGACTCAGGCCCTAGTGGTAATCCATTCTACAGGAATTTCATGGAGCGGTCTTGCATTAACATGCTGAATCCTCCGGTTTAATAAGACATATGCCACACCGATATATACAATCAACACGGTAATAGTATGGGTTGAAATACCAATGGTCACTATGCTATGTTTCCGCCTGGTATCGTACTCCTCCACATGCTTTAATAATTGCTGCATTGAAATTTGACCTTTCTCTGAATCTACCAGTTTATATATCGTTTGCAATAGTGTAGCATCCAAGTTGTTGTTAATATACGTCAAATTTTCTCCTGGAGAGATACTGAATGACGCATCTGGCCAGTACAACGTCAGATGACTATCTGTAAACTTGGTGACTGCCGTGACTGACGCTGGTAAGCCGAAACGATCCCCTACTATTTCACAATTTGTCCCATTGATTAGCAAACCACTGTCCCGTAATTACATCTCCGTAGTCATCGCAGGAACTCCGAAATGGCGGAATTGAAAACCATCTAAAATCGCTTAATACGTATCAGGATCGTATGATGTATCTGTAAGGTTCTGTAGAGATTATGGGAAAGAATTTGCACCGTTTATAGTAGTAGAACATTACGGGTCATGGGAACAACGAAGAGCACCAAGCGATCGGAAACAAACGTCATTCCTGTTTTCGAGAACGATCGTCTAACTGATGCACATAATTTTGATCCTCTATCAGTAAGGTGAATCTCTTGTAGAATTAGAGAACATTTTCCACGCTCACAGATTATAATGTTTATTGAGAACGAATGTCTCGTCTTTAAACAACTTAGATTAGGTACATACTGATCTTGCGATATGCAGCTCGCACAGTTCGTCCATAAATTCCAGAGATCCGTAGACAAAGGCGCCCAAGTTGCTACCCTGCTCCTTGACTTCCGGAAGGCATTCCATACAGTTACGGACTATCGTTTATTGATCAAACTATGAGCTTACCGAATAACGGACAAAATTTCTTGGTGTATTTAGGACTTTGTAAGCGACACAATTCAGGGCGTTATTTTTGACTGAATGAAATATAATCTCTAGATGTCTGAATGAAAGATAATGTCTAGATGTGATATGGATATGTTATAGGGCCATATCTGTTTTCAGTATACGCTCTAATACAAAAAGAAGGCTCACCACGAAGAAAGTGTCCGAATGGGATGGAAATCGGTAATTTTGATGCGCATGTACAGACAAACAAATGATTGCTGTATCAGAAAAATTTGGTGACTTATTCAGGAGAAAGAGCTTGAGGAATTGAGCAAGTCAGTAATACGTGCTCCTTATGCAAGCAGTCATTCGGCTTGGCATTGAATGATGTCCTCCTGAGAGACGTCGTGCGAAATTCTGTGCAACTGGCGCATTAGATCATCAAAATTCCTTGCTGGGTGGGGGAGCCTTGCCCACAATGTTGCAATGTTCTCCAATTGAGAAGAGGTCCGGCGACCTTGTTCAGGGTACGGTTTGGCAGGCACGAAGAAAAACAGCAGAAACACTCGCCTTGTGTGGGCAGGCATTACCTTGCTGAAATGTAAGCCCAAGATAGCTTGTCATGAAGGGCAACAAAACATGGACTAAAATATCGTCGACGTACCGATATGCTGTAAGGATGCCGCGGATGACAACCAAATGGGCCATATGGACAGAAAGGACACCCTAGACTATCGCTCCTGATTGTCGGGCGTATGGCGGTCCCAGTCAGGCAGGTACCTACTGCTGCTGGGGGCTTCTCCAAACACGTCTTCACTGGTAATCAGGATCAGTTCGAAGCTGGATTCAATATTGCAGACGATTCTGCACCAGTCAATGAGATGCCAGGCCGATGACGCGTCTGGAAACTTCCAAGTACTGTTGCCCTCATCCGATTCGTGTGAGTACGAGACAGCAAGTAGACGACAGTGCCATTTGAGCTGTGGAATGTGTAAGTTCGAGGAAAATAAAATAAGCCAGATTCTTGTTATTTATTATAAACAGAAAACAAGAAGATAAACGTATATTGCATTGTATCACTACATGAGTTTGCTATCTATTTAGAACAGTTTAACACAAAATATGGCAGATTGTGATAATGGTGTGCTGTAAGAAAATGGTTCAAATGGCTCTAAGCACTATGGGACTTAACATCTAAGGTCATCATTCCCATAGACTTAGAAACTACTTAAACCTAACTAACCTAAGGACATCACACACATCCATGCCCGAGGCAGGATTCGAACCTGCGACCATAGCGGTCGCGCGGTTCCTGACTGTAGCGCCTAGAACCGCTCGGCCACTCCGGCCGGCTGTGCTGTAAGAGAACATATGCATAGCAGCGTATACAAGCAGCTGGGAGAAGTTGAAATAAAGAATAAAGTAAGGAATTGAAAGATACAACACACAGGGTGGAAGAACATTCGTGGGAAAGCTGTACGTTAGTGTTTTACTGGGCAGCCAGAAAAAAAGGGAAATGAAGACTAGACGTAAGGAGAAAATCCCGCGCCATCTGAGGTATCGGATGTTTTCAGTATTAATGATTATGAGGTCGACAATGATTACACTAACCAGTTCACTGGTGCACTGAAATCACTACGTACACGCAGCAAAAACACTAAACAGGTATGTTGCCAACTGTAAACAGGTAGAGACGAAGAAATGTGGTTCAGGTGGTTGGGTGCCCTGACAATAATTGTACTACATAAAGTGGTGAACAAATCCATAGATTATGGATGCCATTATTGATTATTTACGAACTGAATATTTTAATAACTGGTAAAAAAACATAAAGATGGTGATGGAGTCATGTTACCGTTTAAATGCCTTTCAGTATTCTAGTATATAATTGAAATGAACACTTTCCCTACTACAATGAGTAATTCCCAAATGGGGGTAGGAATCGTATGAAATTTCGTATATATGATATTTGCAGTTAAAGCTTACTGTAGATGAGAGAATTGTCGCTGCGAACATTTCTCATACTTTTGCTTCTAGCCATTCATGTAATAGCAGTTAAATAGATTTCTTTATTCCAATTTGAAATGATAGCATTCATTTTGTGTGAGCTGCAGTCCTTTTCTGAAATTACAAAAATTACTACGTAAAAAGAAGGTTTTTTCATATGTCAAAACGGTTCTAAGGTGCAAATGGTAATGTACGTAGGAAAAAAAGTTCTATTCAAATTTAAGAGTGGCAGTCTTGAAAACCTTTTCACTACTGTATATAATTGTTCATGTGTTACATTATTACTGTGATACACATCGGTAATGAGTAACTGAGATAAAATTAACACGAAATATTACCAGAAACCAGGTACAAGTTACAAAAGTATAGAGACAGAAGTTATTGACAAGTAACATAAATTTTCATTTTATACACAGGGAAAACTGTAAAGATATTAAAGAAACACACTTAATTAGAGAGAGTCACGAGTTACGTGGTAGGAAAGATCTTCCGTTTGCAGGTACAATATGACTGACGATTGACGAAGTAGGGCTTAAGAGCGCACATGTTGTGTAACTAGTTTCCAAAATATTCAGAATTTTACTTAACATAAACCTTTATAACTGAAGAATTAACAACGTCCACGAAATAGCTTTTATATATTATACAGTAATTACAAAAGCTGCGAAAAACATAATCCAATGCCACAAACTGCTTATGGTTGTCTGTAGCGCACATTCCTTCATGTGATTCTAAGACCAGTCAATAGACTGAAACACCAACCAGGAAATATCATGCGGTCCTAAGTATGCTGTCCTCCAGGTACAACACTCTCCTCTAACGTTTGCTTCATTTACATTAATTCGGTACACTAAAAGTAGAGAAACTACAGAAAACTTACGTTTTAGGTTACATTTTACTAATGTTTCAAAATAATAATTTCTCGTTAAGTGTGCACTTTTCTTTCACTTCTCTTATAATAAATAATGTATTCCTATCTGGATTGTTCACTGTACCATTTGTTTGTTTACCAGTTTTCTCTAGTAATACCCAACAAGCGGCGCGCTACTGATGGCTTTCTGATGGTTTCCATACCGAAATACCCCATGTCCCACTGACAAATATCCAGTTTTAAAATCACCGTCACCAGTTCTGATTTGTATCAATTTTCGGAACGCAATTGTTTCTTCCGTTTAGTGTTGCTGTGAGACATACACCAGTACTTGTTAAGACTTAAATTTGCCTCTATTAGCGTCATCGATAGTGAACGCATATTAAATAGATAAAAGAAATGATGTTGAGCCGTGACGACTGGCGCTAGTTATGCTCCACTTGCGTCGCTGATATCTACACTCGTCTGGTCTTGTATCTCCGACGGCTCCGCCTTTCGTTTTCCAGCTTGGCGTGTGGCCGGGGTCTTTCTCCAGTCGGCGTTCAACGAGGCAACATGTTTTGAAGGCAGGCCCTCGTCTCGATCCGCTGTGACTGGGCCTCGCCGTCCTCGTCGTCCTTGCCGTTTTGTCGCGGCGGGGTGTACGGTGCTGATTAGTCGATGCGTTTGCTTGCGAAACGGTCGCGGGTCCGTCATCTGAAGCTGGACATCCTCTCACCGCGTAACTGGAAGCATGAAGTTATGTATGATTCATATTCCGCTGTTGACCTGTGAAGATTTGTGAAACTTATGGTGGCATGTACTATCTACCGGAGATCAGTTAAATATGGTTTTGAATAAGAGAGTGTTATACGGAACTTCGAGGTGTTGTCTCCGCGGAGCGGAGTCTAATTATTTCGGCAAATGCAAAAGCGAATAGAGCTTTATTGCTTGTTTGAAAGATTCCTTACAGTGGTAATTTGATGTAGTACGTTAATTAGTGTACTCTTCGTCCGGTTTTGGTTTTAGACTTTCTTTTAATATGAAGGGCAGAGCCTTTGTTAAGTCAGTGTAATTTTACTTGTTCTTTTATTCCGTAAATGTCTCAGTTTGGTTTTCAGTTATGTTACAGATAGTCGCGTAGTTAGTAAGCCTTGCATGGTCCTGAAAAAGCTGCATCACGAGTTGAATTTTTCTGCCACGTGAATTATTTGCTGTTGCAGAAATGGTCCGGTATGTGGGGCAGATGCGGTTTATCGCCTTGGCGGGCAGGCTGAGATCGTGTGTGTGTTCGGCGCGTTTTCTACCCTGGCTTGCAGCAGATATTTATCGAAATTGCTTGGCGGTTGCTTTCTACTCGTTTGTCGTGAATACCACCGTGTATAAGCCGCACTTCCACCCTTCAGTTAAATATCCGGCCTGTCCGCCGGAACGTACGAGATCTTTTCATACGTAACTCGAGGTGAATCATTAGTGTTGCGTAAATTTGGTTACGTAAGTAATGTATTTGGTGGTATGCTTATGGTGATGACTATCTGTGATCCTTTTGCAATCAGATCTAATTATTCTCTTTGAAATACTGTTTGTTATATTGGCTCTGAGCACTATGGGACTTAACCATCTGAGGTGAACAGTCCCCTAGAACTTAGAACTACTTAAACCTAAGTAACCTAAGGACGTCACACACATCCATGCCGCAAGTATGATTCGAACCAGGGATCGTAGCGGTCTCGCGGTTCCAGACTCAAGCGCCTAGAACCGCTCGGCCTCACCGGCCGGCGTTTGTTATATTAATTCATGATCTAATCAGATAGTTTTCTAAATTTGGTGAAGGAGAGGCTTCCGAAATTTAAAGACTTGATCTTTGGTAATTTAATTTGTATCTTTTTTTTAAAAAAAGAAAAAGAGAAGAAAGGGCAGACAGTTAAAGTCAGTTGTATATTTGCTTAAGAGGACAAAGGTCCGAATTAAATTTTTACATTGTTATTCTGGTTCTGTAATAAAGAAATTTGTTCTTTAGTAGCAATTAAAATTATGTACCAACCTCAAGTTTGTGCATCAGTAAAGATCCCTAGCTTCCTATCTCCTTTGAGTAGCTGTGGGTAAATTCAATTTTAGTTTCTCTAGCACGTAACTTGAGAAGTAACACAGCTCAGATGTGAGCCGCCATTTGGTTATGAAACAGTAGAAGGTGAACGTGCAGCTTTACGTCAGAGAGAGAGAGAGAGAGAGAGAGAGAGAGAGAGAGCAAGAGAGAGGGACAAAGGGAGAGAGACGAGTGAGGGTGGGTGGGTGGGGTGGGGACGGGGGCGCGGATATACCGATCTCTCGACACAAGGGTCGGGCTGCAGGGAAAGCTTGAGTGGCGAATTCTGTTTGGCTTTCTGAGATGGCAAACGTGACCCCATTTTTACGACGGCCTGGAAGCTCTGGCGGACAACGTGACCGTATCCTCCAGCTGACGCACTTCCCACCCCTCCTCACAAAGGATTAGGCCCGTCCGGACGAGGCTGCTTCAGAACAGGCTCCTCACTGCAGGCTTGGAGGTGCTATCAAGGTCTCGCTGTTGATGCACCTCATTAGGCCCTCTACTCCCCGAGTACATGTGACTTCCAAACGACTGTTTGGACTACAAGACATCTTCCTCTTGCAGTTAATGTATAAGGCATAGTCTGACAAGAAAAAAATTGCACTGAGGATGAAAAATGTGTTACATGCAAGGAGAAATTTGTGTTACAGTCTACCGTTGCATCTACACAAAACTGTGGGATATAAGTAGGATGTCTGATATACACATATTTTATGCATGTTTCAGGTAAGTTTATCAGTTTCTATATTTAACTGTTTAACTACTGTGTAGCCAGTTATCTCTTTTCCTAGTGTGATTTTCGTTGTACAGATGTACAGTGTACTGGAAGGATAAACAAGATTAATGACTAACATTCATTTAAAGTCAGAATCATTCTTATGGGTCTTTGAGCTTTCTCTGTACAGCACGAAGCACTGTTGGCTTCGTGTGCTTTGTATCTCAGGTTATTGAAACGAACTTGATAAAGGGAAATTTAATAGAGAACAGATTCTGAAACATGTAGTTTTCTGCATCATTATGGCTGTATGTAACATATTTCGTGTTAGAAATGACATGTCAGTACGTATTGACACTGATATATACACTCCTGGAAATGGAAATAAGAACACCGTGAATTCATTGTCCCAGGAAGGGGAAACTTTATTGACACATTCCTGGGGTCAGATACATCAAATGATCACACTGACAGAACCACAGGCACATAGACACAGGCAACAGAGCATGCACAATGTCGGCACTAGTACAGTGTATATCCACCTTTCGCAGCAATGCAGGCTGCTATTCTCCCATGGAGACGATCGTAGAGATGCTGGATGTAGTCCTGTGGAACGGCTTGCCATGCCATTTCCACCTGGCGCCTCAGTTGGACCAGCGTTCGTGCTGGACGTGCAGACCGCGTGAGGCGACGCTTCATCCAGTCCCAAACATGCTCAATGGGGGACAGATCCGGAGATCTTGCTGGCCAGGGTAGTTGACTTACACCTTCTAGAGCACGTTGGGTGGCACGGGATACATGCGGACGTGCATTGTCCTGTTGGAACAGCAAGTTCCCTTGCCGTCTAGGAATGGTAGAACGATGGGTTCGATGAAGGTTTGGATGTACCGTGCACTATTCAGTGTCCCCTCGACGATCACCAGTGGTGTACGGCCATTGTAGGAGATCGCTCTCCACACCATGATGCCGGGTGTTGGCCCTGTGTGCCTCGGTCGTATGCAGTCCTGATTGTGGCGCTCACCTGCACGGCGCCAAACACGCATACGACCATCATTGGCACCAAGGCAGAAGCGACTCACATCGCTGAAGACGACACGTCTCCATTCGTCCCTCCATTCACGCCTGTCGCGACACCACTGGAGGCGGGCTGCACGATGTTGGGGCGTGAGCGGAAGACGGCCTAACGGTGTGCGGGACCGTAGCCCAGCTTCATGGAGACGGTTGCGAATGGTCCTCGCCGATACCCCAGGAGCAACAGTGTCCCTAATTTGCCGGGAAGTGGCGGTGCGGTCCCCTACGGCACTGCGTAGGATCCTACGGTCTTGGCATGCATCCGTGCGTCGCTGCGGTCCGGTCCCAGGTCGATGGGCACGTGCACGTTCCGCCGACCACTGGCGACAACATCGATGTACTGTGGAGACCTCACGCCCCACGTGTTGAGCAATTCGGCGGTACGTCCACCCGGCCTCCCGCATGCCCACTATACGCCCTCGCTCAAAGTCCGTCAACTGCACATACGGTTCACGTCCACGCTGTCGCGGCATGCTACCAGTGTTAAAGACTGCGATGGAGCTCCGTATGCCACGGCAAACTGGCTGACACTGACGGCGGCGGTGCACAAATGCTGCGCAGCTAGCGCCATTCGACGTCCAACACCGCGGTTCCTGGTGTGTCCGCTGTGCCGCGCGTGTGATCATTGCTTGTACAGCCCTCTCGCAGTGTCCGGAGCAAGTATGGTGGGACTGACACACCGGTGTCAATGTGTTCTTTTTTCCATTTCCAGGAGTATATATATATATATATATATATATATATATATATATATATATATATATATATAGCATGTGTGACTCGATCTGTATGCACAATTATTTGTTCGTTCTCCAATTTTATTGTGTTAAACATAACTTCTTTTGTTATTATATACTTTGTTACAAACTTTAGAATTGTTTTCTGTTTTCACATATGTAAATATTGTTGGGTGGTGAATACAATATACTTTGAAAACACAATTCTCTATGTAAGGTGATATGATGAGCCAGCTAGAGATACATTTCATCTTTCATCTACGTCAAATTTTGTCAAGATCCAAGAGAGTTCGTTTCCTGAAACAAGACAATGAGTTTCTGGAACGGCACTAGTACTCTCGAGATTGGGAGACGCGCTTGAAGATTTTAATACCATGGTGAGACATTTTCGTGACTGATCTGTGCTCGGATTGTGAATAATTTCGTAGCAATGTCACAGAGATGCTATGATTTTACTTGGCTAAGTGAATACGATGCAAAGACTCTGAAATAGCAATTTTTTAAGTCGCATTATTATGCAAATGGAGGTTATTGCTGTGTTATACCCAAAGGCTACTAAAAATTTCGGTCGTCGATTTGAAGTGTGTTGGAGGTGGACTTTCAGTAATTGAGACTTTCTGGCAAGAAATACGAACTGTGTTAATTAGATGCTCAAGTGTATCGAGATGAGATTCGTTCTTCAGGGCTCTATTAAGGACAGACTAAAATCTTAATCATTATTTTAATCGGCAGACTGTAATGTAAATTGGTAGATGCTACTGACTGTATGCGTCATTCTCGCCTTTTACGTGTTGTGTGTAGATAATAGTTAATGTGCGAGGACTCATACAATAAACTTGGTACGAGCGTATACTGTTGAGTTTATTAACTGTTTTTTTTTACGTTAACTGGAAATAAATTTTCCATCCTAGCACTCATCCGTGACATTCGAGACTGTCAGAGTGTCGAAAACAGTCGAACGGCGGATTGCTAGTGCAAAATTCTATCACGCTGAAGTTTAATCTGCTGTTTACGGATATTAAACACTGGAAACACGCGATTACTCAGATCGTCCATTATTGTCTAGTGTAGCGGTGGTTGCAGATTTTATTGCAGCATCAGTGAGGCTACTTCATCCTAAGGTATGTCCTCTCTGGTACCTGTCTCGTCTTTGAAGAAACTCGCCAGTGGCAAGAAAATACGGTTCGACTATTGATAACTTTGTACATCAGTGTTTATTCATTGGACTGAACTTTCCCGATACTAATGTAGAATCCAAAATAAAGCTACTAAAAAGATAAAAAGTTATCACTCTCGAGAAACAACTCATTAATTAAACAAAAAACAATGATCTTCTGCAAAAGGTTACGTAAACTGAACAATCATCTTTGTGGAGAGTGCAGCATTTCTCTGAAGGCTTGAAAACAGCATTTAACGAACCGTCGAAACAAATATATAAATAACACGTATTATTACAAATGGACAGCTAAAACAGACCATAAAACAACTTATATTAAGTAATTTTTAAATGCGAAATACTGAATGTTTTGTCAGTCACGAGTCGTTATACAAGGAAGCAGTACAATTGTATTTTAGTTCCTTAATAGCTTGCATCAATTATCTTTATTTATCTGTTACTTTTAGACTGTGGCATGTTATAATTAGCATCTAATTGCGCAGTATGGTTGAGAGAGAGCGTGTGTGTTATTTGTGTGCCAATTATGCTTATCTCTGAAATACAGGAAGCGAATCCGGGATTTTAGTCTATTAGTGGGTGTTGTAATTTAAAATTAGTGTACAAATAAAGTATCCCACACTGGGCTCCAAAAACGTGTACATTCATACACGCAAATCACGTTGCAATGAAAAGAAACTTGGTAAAAGATTAATGTATGGAATCACTTATGTTTATTATTGGATCAGCAATACAAATATATGATTTATTATAATTCCACTCTCCCATCTCAATGTTTATTTGTAATCAGATTATTAATTTCGGTCGGTAATGACCATCTTCAGACTTGAGCAAAACTTATATGGATATTGTGTCTGTTCTTTCGGACATGTCCGAAATAACAGACACTACGTCCATATAAGTATATAGCTGAGGCAATACCGGCCATGACCTTCTTCTGTGCGGATGCACACATATTCCCCGAACTCTTACGGGACTAGGTAAGAATGTCTTCCACGGTTAACAAGTGTGTTGGGGTGGGACACTATGAATGTAGTGTGTGGACTTACAAGGTGAGAATGTGGGTCTCGCGGTAGGCGTGAGCGAGATAGTCCCTGCAGTCGCACTATCCTCTGTGCCCTTGGTGGCTCAGATGGACAGAGCGTTTGCCATGTAAGGAGGAGATCCTGGGTTCGAGTCCCGGTCGGGGCACACATTTTCACCTCTCCCCGTTGATATATACCAACGCCCGTCAGGAGCTGAAGGTAACAATATAATTTTAATTTCATTGAGCAGCAACGTCTTGCAATATACACATTACGCCATTACATCTGATGGTGCTGTTAAAATAAGGATTCGTTTTGGCTTCGCCAAAGAAATAATTTGACAAACTGTTTGACGAAGCCGTAATGGATAAAGATGTTTGCTGTTACAGTTTGTATCACAAGTACATTTTCAGTGCCAGTTTGTCTAGTCATAGGTATGACTTAGTAATTGGACAATTAGAGACCAGGGGATGAACCGTATCCTCTCATGACTCAAAGAGATCACTTTTACAAGGAGGTGAGTCCACCAAATGTGATGTCGGCGCGACGTATCTGTCACCATTCACAGTGTAAGTGGTTGCGGGTTGACAGCGGTCAAATTGCATCTTCCGAGCTCTGTAAGTCTGAAGTGACGGTCTGGATCGATTAAATAGTTCCCTCTTCTGTGCTGGCTTGCCTGAACCCTTTGATATAGTGTGACTTAGTGGCTGATGGACTGTTGTGGGGTATCGTCCTGTCATAGGTGTGATCAATGTGCTATCTCATCTAAAGAACGAAAGACACTGTGTTGGCACATTTTCGAATCTTTGTATAGTGTAAAAATTTCCTACCTTGCAGCAGACGGTGAGTAATCTGGGAAATCCCACGTTCTCACACGTGTTCCCCCTGCGGGTTCGGGGGTAAGAATAGGCCCGCGGTATTCCTGCCTGTCGTAAGAGGCGATTAAAAGGAGTCTCAAATGTTTCGGCCTTATGTGATGGTCCCCTATCGGGTTTGACCTCCATCTTTCTAAATTGTTCCGAAGAGCGAGCCGATTGGGGAAGGGCGCCTTACTTGGTGCATTGTGTCCATCTTGCGTTGAGAACTTTCGCCAGCTTATTCGTCGTTGCATTGCAGTCCTGCCCACTCTCCATCTCTTGGGCATGGATCCGTTCCTGCGTGCACTTTCTGCCTTGCGATGAGCAGTGCCAGTTTCTGCACAGATGAAAACCATGGACGACATATCACCTAAAATCCAGCACGGTAGCCAGTCCATTGTGGTGGGGCTGCCATGTACCCTCTTGGTTGTAGCCCCCTGACCACACAGGGATCGCTCTACTGATGCCTGCGCTGTTAACTCCCCACGTATGCCAAGGAGTAGATGCCCATCTCCCTGGGGCATCGGGACTCCCGGCAATGGCCATCCTGCCAGGTGGCCTTTACTGTGGCTGCGTGGCGCCCGTGGGGAGGGCCCTTGGTTGGAGTAGGTGGCATCAGGGCGGATGACCCGCAATGAAGCGTGGTACATCATCTCTCGCTGGTGGCCAGCCGTCAGCAGTCTCTAAGCGTTCCAAAGCTCACTTTAAGGCTGATGTGTATGACCCCAAATCGTTCCCCTCCCTGGCCACACCTTCTGAGGAACGAAAGGCTATGAATGAGAGCGAAAGATATTCGTCCCGGTATCTCGTTTGTACCAGGGCTGATGGGGAATCGTTTGTGTCTGTGAAGCCTCAGTTCTTTGTCGACCATTTAGAGGACAAGTTCAGGGAGGTGGAGGGCTTGTCCAAAATGCGGTCAGGGTCAGTCTTAATAAAAACAGAATCCTCTGCCCAGTCACGAGCCTTGCTTGCTTGTACGAAGCTGGGGAATGTTTCTGTTACTATCACCCCACATAAAAGCTTAAATATGGTCCAGGGAATTATTTTTCACAGAGATCTCCTTTTACAGTCCGATGACGAGCTGCGCGCCAACTTAGAGTGACGACGGGTCCATTTCGTCCGGCGCGTCCACCGGTGCCTTCATCTTGGCCTTCGAGGGTGACACATTACCTGAGAAGGTGAAGGTGATGGTATACTGTTGTGATGTCAAGCCCTATATCCCTCCCCCGATGCGGTGCTTCAAGTGGTAGAAGTTCGGCCACATGTCTTCTTGCTTTGCTTCCAGCCTCATATGTCGCAATTGTGGTCGACCATCCCATCCTGATATTCCATGTGCCCCGCCTTCCATCAGTGTCAACTGCGGGGAGCACCATCCTCTTTGCTCGCCGGACTGTAGGATTCTCCAGAAGGAGGCTAAGCGTAAGTTTGAACGACTGCATCCAGTACGTATGACGTCCACTTATGCTGCCACTGTCGCTCCTGTTACGGTTCCTATGGCTGCACCACACAATGTTGGCTCTCAGAGCCAGAGAGTGGTGGTGGTGGTGGTTAGTGTTTAACGTCCTGTCGACAAGCAGAGCCAGAGAACCACACCTGCCCCCTTAATGGTGGGGGGCACTACACTCCCTGTTGCTCCTGCTCCATCTACTTCAGGAGCAACACCACCCCAACCATCAGGGACATTCGTTCCCCCTTCCCAGCCAGAGAAGCGTGAGACTTCTTCGGCTACTCTAGCCAGGAAGGGGTCCCTTGGGGCCCTCCCATCCCAGGCTTTGCCCAGTGCCAAAGCGGACACCCGCAAATTTTTGAAACAACAACCGGTCGCTGGTCATAGGGCTTCACGGTCGTCGTCCGTCCCTGAGACTGACCCAGTGGGGCCCTCCTAACCAGACGCTCCAAAGGCACAGCGTGCAAAGCAGTTGAAGAACAAGGCTCCCAAGCATCCTGACATTGCGGTGGCACCTGTCCCACTGCAACCTTCCAACTCTGCATCTGAGCATGAGGTGGAGATTCTTGCGTCCACTGAGGACCTTGATCTCGCTGGTCCCTCAGACGCAATGGATAGCAACTGCACGGGTGCTCCATCGGAGGCAGCAGGTGACCCAGCAGCTCAATCTGCCTTCCCAGTCCCGTCACGCCTTTCTCAGCCATGGACAATACCATCCTCCAGTGGAACTGCAGCAGTTTCTTCCACCATCTAGCTGAGCTCCGACAACTTATCAGCCTTCACCCTTTCTTCTGCATTGCTCTTCAGGAAACTTGGTTTCCAGCAATGCGAACCCCCACCCTCTGTGGCTATCGGGGTTATTATAAGAACCGGGCAGCTTATGAAAGGGTGTCTGATGGCGTCTGCATATATGTCCTTAACTCTCTTCACAGCGCGTTTGTACCTCTACAAACAGCTTTAGAGGTTGTCGCTGTTCGGGTGTGGACACCACAGGCTGTTACCGTCTGGAGTCTTTACCTCCCACCAGATGGTGCTGTCGCGCAGCATGTCCTGGCTGCTCTGATAGCCTAATAGCCCCCACCTTTCTTGCTACTGGGCGACTTCAATGCCCATAACCCACTGTGGGGTGGGTTAGTGGCAACAGGTCGAGGTGCCACCATTGAGCATTTATTAGCACAGCTCAATCTTTCGCTTTTAAATGATGGTTCCTCCACACACTTTAGCGTGGCGCATGGCACGTACTCCGCCATCGACCTTTCCATCTGCAGCCCTAGCCTCTTACCATCTGTCCAATGGCGAGTGCATGACGACCTGTGTGGTAGTGACCGCTTTCCGATCTTTCTGTCACTGCCACAGCGTCAGTCTTCTCTGCGCCCTTGCAGGTAGGCTTTGAATAAGGCTGACTGGGACTTGTTTTCCTCCACTGCCGCTATCGAGCTTCTCTCTAGTGAAGACATTGATGCGGTGGTTCAATCGGTCACCACGGGCATCGTTATTGCCGCCGACTCTCCCATTCCCCATTCTTCTGGGTCCCCTCGGCGCGTACTGTGCCTTGGTGGTCGCCTGAGATCGCTGCAGCGATTAAAGATCGCCGGCGGGCGCTACAGTGTCACAAGCAACATCCCTGCGTTGAACACCTCATCACCTTCAAATGGCTGGGTGCGCGGGCCCGCCGATTTATCCGCCAAAGCAAGCAGGAGTGCTGGGAGCGGTATGTGTCCACCATTGGCCTCCATGTCACTCCATCGCAGGTCTGGGCCAAGATTCGACACGTCTACGGCTATCGGACCACTGTCAGCGTCCCTGCGCTCTCACTGAATGGAGCAGTTTGTATTGACTCCGGCGTCATTGCAAATTGCTTGGCAGAGCATTTTGCTATGAGTTCCGCTTCTGCGAATTACCCCCTGGCCTTCCGCTCCATTAAAGAGCGGATGGAACGCCGGAGCCTTTCGTTTCGCACCCACCATCCAGAATCTTACAATGTTCCATTCAGTGAGTGGGAATTTCGCAGTGCCCGCGACGCTTGCCCTGATATCGCTCCTGGGCCAGATGGCATCCACTGTCAGCTGCTGAAACACCTTTCAGTGGACTGTCAGCGACGGCTCTTCGACCTTTTCAACCGCATTTGGGTCGAGGGTGAGTTTCCGTCGCAATGGCGGGAAAGTGTTGTTATCCCCATTCTGAAACCTGGGAGGTGGACAGCTACCGTCCCATTAGCCTCACCAACGTTCTTTCCAAGTTGTTTGAATGGATGGTGAGCCGGCGGTTGACCTGGGTACTGGAGTTATGGGGCCTTCTGGCTCCATCTCAGGGTGGGTTCCGTAAAGGCCGCTCCGCCGTCGACAATCTGGTGAGCCTGGAGTCAGCCATCTGTACTGCCTTTGCCCGCCGTCAGCACCTGTCTTTTTCGACATGCAGAAGGCGTACGATACGACATGGCGCCATCACATCCTTTCTACGCTTCATGGATGGGGTCTTCGGTGCCCTCTGCCGATCTTTATCCGCAATTTTCTGTCGTAACGTACCTTCCGCGTGCAAGTCGCAGCCTCCCATAGTTCCTCCCGAGTCCAGGAGAACGGTGTGCCCCAGGGATCTGTTATAAGTGTCTGTTTTTAATAGCCATTAACGGGCTCGCTGCGGCCGTGGGAAATTCTGTCTCCGCTTCACTGTATGCTGACGATTTCTGCCTTTACTACAGCTCTACTGGCATTGCAGCTGCTGAACGTCAGCTACAGGGCGCTATCCTCAAGGCGCAGTCTTGGGCTGTAGCGCATGGCTTTCAGTTTTCGGCTGCCAAGACCCGTGTTATGCATTTCTGCCGGCGCCGAACAGTCCATCCTGAGCCGCAGCTTTATCTTGCCGACGAACTCCTAGCTGTGGTGGAGACCCACAGGTTTTTGGGGGTCGTTTTTGATGCTCGGTTGACTTGGCTGCCTCATATTCGGCAGCTTAAACAGGCGTGTTGGAGGCATCTAAATGCTCTGAGATGCTTGAGCCACACCAGCTGGGGCGCCGACCGATCTACCCTGTTACGGCTCCACCAGGTGTTAATCCAGTCCCGTCTGGATTATGGGAGCCTGGCTTATGGCTCAGCATCCCCATCTGCATTACGGGTGTTGGACCCAATCCTCCACAGTGGGATACGCCTTGCCACTGGTGCCTTCCGTACCAGCCCTTTGGACAGCATCCTAGTGGAGGCGGGTGTCCCTCCACTGCGGTTACGACGCCAACAATTACTGGCTGCTTATGCTGCCCATGTTTTTAGCTCGCCCGGGCATCCAAATTCCCGTGTCCTGTTCCCACAGTCAGTCGTCCATATGCCAGAACGTCAGCCCCGGTCGGGTTGTCCGATCGCCGTATGCATCAAAGAACTTCTCTCCGGGCTTGGGTTTTTCCCTGTTCCACCTCCTTTCCGGGCACCTCTGCATACACCCCCGTGGTGTGTGCCTCGCCCTTGCCTTCGGCTCGACTTGGCACAGGGCCCGAAGGACTCAGTCCCTCCAGAGGCCTTCCGCCGCCACTTTTATTCCATCCTGGCCACGTATCAGGGCTCTGGAATTCTTTACACTGACGGCTCGATGGTTGCTGGTCGAGTCGGTTATGCGCTAACTCTAGGGGACCATTCCGAACAACGTTCCTTGCCGGCTGGCTGCAGCGCTTACACTGCTGAGCTGGTCGCCATCTTTCGAGCCCTAGGGTATGTCCGCTCCTGCTCAGGTGAGTCCTTCGTTATCTGTAGCGATTCCCTGAGCAGTTTACGAGCTCTCGACCAGTGTGTTCCTCGTTCTCGTCTGGTGATGGCTATCCATGAGTCCCTGCATACTCTTGAGCGTTGCGGCCGCTCTGCGGTCTTCGTGTGGACCCCAGGCCATGTTGGGATCCCCGGCAATGAGAATGTTGACCGGCTGGCGAAAGAGGTGACTAGTACACCATCTCTGGACATTGGCCTCCCGGAGACAGATTTGCGAGCATTCCTACGCCGCAAAATTCTGGATCTTTGGGACACTGAATGGCGCGCCCTGCCTTTATGCAACAAACTTCGGGCTATCAAGGAGGCTACCGGTGTGTGGCGCTCCTCCTTGCGGGTCTCTCGCAAGGAGTCTGTTGTCCTCTGCCGGCTGCGCATTGGGCACACATGGATGATGCACGGCCACCTATTGCAACGTGAGGACCCACCTTTATGTCGCTGCGGCTCCGTTTTGACAGCGGTCCACATTTTATTGGACTGTCCACTTTTAGCTGTGCTCAGGCAGTCGTTCGCACTGCCTGACACGCTCCCTGCCCTTTTAACAGATGACTCGGCTATGGCTGACTTAGTTTTACGTTTTATTCGGGCAGGGGTTTTTTATCATTTAATATGAGTGTTTATGTTTTATTTTATTGTTTTGTGTTTATTCTGGCCTTCGCCTACGGTTTTCAACTGAATTTTTAATGTGTTCTCGGTGGTTGGCTTTTCCTTTTTTTTGTTCCTGTGGTCGGCCAACCACCGTCACACTCTGTGTGATTTTATTTCGTTTTGTCTGATCTCTGTCGGAGTCTTACTTGTCCCGTGTCGTCTGACGTCTTCCCTGTTGTTCGTTTTTATTCTCTTTGGGCGGTTTTAATTTTTTTTTTGGAAAAAGGGACCGATGACCGTCGCAGTCTGGTCCCTTTAATCCCCCAAACCAACCAATCTCACACGTGTTCCACGTTGTAGCATTTTCCACTGCTGGCCGCTTGGTCCCTATTGGATTCCTTTAAGTGACTGTCAAGAAGTCACTGACCTAACGACAAACGTGCTTGTTTATAATAGGAATGCCTATGATTTTGTCAAGTGTACTAAAGTGTTTGTGACTCACAAGGAGACCATTAGAAGTGTAAATAACGGATTTTCATGGGTCTCGGATATGTTGTAGAGGAACATACCGTAAGTCAGAAGCTATCGGCTTTTTTTTAGCCAAGGGCCTTGGTTGTCGAAAAAAATTGATTTAGAAGTTCACTACGTGTTGTGATACACGTAACGTTAGCCTTGTCCAGGTAAGTGGGCTTGGCGCATCGGTCTACTGCTACGACGCTGGAGGTAGCGTGTTTGGGCAGTTCCGTGTTTTTGCTTTTCTTTTTCTTTAAATCAGAATAGTCCGACAGTTTTCCATTTTATTTTACGGAATATCAACGAACAGTGTACGTTGAGTGAAATTATTAAGAAGTTTAAATTGTGTAGGCTCGGTCAAGCTGAAAGCGGACTGTCCGCGAGGACTTCCCGTGCGAACTCTGTGACAGTTTATCGCCCTGATCACCGCCTTTTATTTGGCTACGGCAATATGATTTCGTAATACACAGAGTTCGCACGAACAGTCCTCTGTGTATTATGAACATGTATCGCCAAGGTCAAACAAACGACGGTGACCTAACTCCTAAACCGCTAGTTTGCATTTGTCTTCAAATCCGTTGCTCGCAACGAGTTATTAGCGCCGTGCGTGTTCGAAGAATACAGTGGATTGGACGATCCACGTGTGTCTAAAGAACTGCACCCAGAAGAAGATACATCAGAGGTAGAGGATTTGAATGAATAATCGAGAAACTAAATCACTAATGCCATCAAATACGCCGAAAAGTTGCTTCGTGATTTAAATCTTCTAACAAATACACCACCCAGCACGAACCCTGCTAATTCAGTTGCAATTGACAATGAGATATGTATCGCAATACAAGACATGTGAACCGAGAGACGGATCATCGGTGGCGATGAATTAATAAACATCAACGAAGAAGACAAGTGCACGAACATGAAGCGGTAAGTTTCACTTTTGTGTGGATGTGCTTTTTCTTGCAGACGAATCGACATAATATAAAACTATTTACTTTGTAGTATACGGGAGAAGAGGGAGATGGCGATTTCGTCGCCGAAATAGATGTCAAATACATTGTAAGAAAGAGACTGGCTTGTGAAAATAACAGTTTTTCCGCAATCACGTGACAACCAGAACATTATACCAAGGGCCGATGAAAGCCGCTGTTCCACTTTTATCGGATACCTTTAATTTTGTGGCCAGGTCGGCTTGGGTCGAACGGTTAAAACAAAAGCATACAATCGGGCAACAGAAGATTACGAAGTTCATCTGTTCCAAAGAATGTGCAATGATGGAAGAAGTAGTAGTAGCTGAGGAAGAATTCCGGCCGGTTGTAGTGACCGACCGGTTCTAGGCGCTTCAGCCTGGAACCGCACGACCAGTACGGTCGCAGGTTCGAATCTTGTCTCAGGCATGGATGTGTGTGATGTCCTTAGGTTAGTTAGGTTTAAGTAGTTCTAAGTTCTAGGGGACTGATCACCTCAGCAGTTAAGTCCCATAGTACTCAGAGTCATTTGAACCATTTTTTTTTTTTTTTTTGAAGAATTCCGCACACAAACGAAAATACTTATTGGTAATTTTAACCTCGACTACATAATCAACGCTGATCAAACGGGCTGTGAGTACCAATCAACGTACGCTAGATCCCTCTCAAAGAATGGGGAAAGAACCGTTCTGGAGTAGAGAAAAGATTTAAACAAGATAAGTCATTCGTAAACAGCACAGTACACTCTGCGTCAGGAAAGGTGATTCCGTACGTTTTTTTCATCTATCCAGGAACCGTTGGAAAAAATTGGCCCTAATGTTCAGAAAAGAGTGGATGAATTAACCAAATTTAAAAACGCACGAAATTAGGGAAGTTCGCGAAACTGGTGTACGAAGCGTTTTCCAAATCTGTTATTCTTCCGTACGTGGGACAGGAAAAATTTGTATATATTATTCACACATGGGGAGGGCAGACTGATCTGACCGTGTACGACCACATCTTCGTAGGTGAGAGGAAAGCGTGCACCTGCACCGGAAAAGCTATTCGACCAAAGTGTACTCCCCTTTGCCAGCCTTGTGATGTATATTTTTACCGACAGGTTAAAATTCTCACGAAGAAAATTCAGAATGCTCCCGATTTGTTGAAGACCAACAGAGCAATCGCGTCCAGGGACGATTCCATAAAACTACACTCATTAATTTTGCATCAATTCAGGGCACCTGCTTTTTCGAATACGATCAAATACCCATGGTTCGCATCAAAGTTAACGGATGAAAGAGGTATCTTTCTGAATGTAAATTGACAATGTTTTCCGGTATCGCTATTAAAAGCTGTGTGCGCCTGCAAGACGGTAGCGTTTATGAAATATGCTTGTTGCTGTAAAACATTGTGTTTCAGTTGCTTTCACGACAAATAATATCGCCTTTCTGTTGTGGCATAACAAGCTGTGTAAGCGATATTCAGTAGGATTTTGTAATAACGATGTGAAATTACACTGCTACGTCAAAATTGAATATTTCTTAATAATTTCACTCAATGTACACTGTTTGTTGATATTCTGTTACATAAAATGGGAAAATGTCAGACTATTCTGATTTTTTAAAAAAAAGGAGCAAAAACACGTAAAGGACCCAAACACGGTACCTCCAGCGCGGTAGCTGTAGACTTTAACAGTTGGGGCACCTTCACTTGGTTGAAACATGGCTAACGTTATGCGTGTTACCCCGAGCACTGAACTTCAAAATCAGTTTTCTCGAAAACGAAGGCCCGTCGTTAAAAAAGCGGATAGCCTGATACTGAGGGCATGTCCCTCTACAACATATCACAGACCCATCAAAATGTTATATACACTTCCATTTGTCCCCCTGTCAGTGGCATCTCGCTTGTTATCTGTCAGTCTTTGAATAGGACTCCGTTTTCTGAGCCAAGCAAACACTTCACTTACGACGGACCTGACTGACATCTGGAAAATTTTCACGTGCTGATGTCACCATTCGAATTCCTGGTGCCACTGACTCGATTTGTCGTGTGATTTACTTGTGGTTTGAGGCCACTAACATCTTTGCTCGAAGCTGTTGATAGGGGAAAGGGCGTGTTTTGGATTGACGAACTGGAGAGTGGTAAGGGAGCTAGGAGGACAGTGTCTGAGAGGTCCGCCCGGCGAGTAAGGCGAGAACTTGCGCGAGCGTCTTGGGCACGGGGTCCGGCGAGTGGCTGCTGGGCATACTTGTGGGCCGATCTGAATCCGTGGCTTACTTCGAGTGCCGCCTTTGTGCGTAGCCTGGCCTGCCAGCTCTCGAACACCAAGGAGAGAGCTGAAGCCAGTCTTTGAATTCTGGTCCCTTTTGGAACCGGTAAACTTCAACTTCGATTCGTGAACTTCAGTTAAGTTTCGGATTTTGTGGTCCTGACTGTTATTTTCTTATTGGTATCTACAGGTCTCCTGCGATCATTGCGATTTCTTAGCTGATATCTTTCATCACCAGTTGCTTTCCTGAGTTGTGGCTGTTGTTTGCTTTTCCTGGGTCGATACTGGCCTTGGTTGTTTGTTAACAGGATATCGTGAACTGTGTGTGCCGACGGTGTTTCCTGAGCCGGAGCGATAGCTTGTCTCTTCTATGCTGTGGTCGAACTCCCACCCTCTCCTCCGCCCCCTCCCCGCCACCTGTCGTCACACAGACCTCCCTGCAGTCTTCGGACACTTGATAAGTACCTTTCTCTTGTAATAACGCCGGGCGCCGGCTTCTAGATACCTTCGGGCATTTGCAGACGTCACAGTTCTGTTAATTATATTGGCTCAGGAAGGTACCTGGATCTTAAAATTGCTGAGGCTATGTGATTGGGTTAGGAAGCCTAGTTTTCTTTCGGGCGTTTTGCCGGCGTCCCTTGCTACTTATTGTTGCTTTCACGTTGTGTTAATATTTCTTTTGCCGGTCTGTCGCCAACGAAAGGGGCCTTGGAAGGCCGGTCTTCTCGTTGTGATCTTTCTTGGCCTTCCTATTTGGTGCAGTCTTGTATGTAAGCCTTCTAGTGCATCCCTTGTGAGGAGGCAATTCAAACTCTTCGTTACTTAACTGAGGCAGTTATTCATGAAGGCCTACCTGTTTTCTATTTGGAAGTCTTATTTATGCGAACCTGTTATTAAAGAAGGCCTTCTCGTTTTCTATTTGGTAATTTCACTTAATTGAAGCTGTTATCGTAGAAGACCAGCCTGTTTTCTACTTGGTAATTTTAATTAATCAAAGTTGTTATTATTGAAGGCCTGGCTATTTTCTATTTGGTAATTTTACTTAAATGAAGCTGCTATTATAGAAGGCCTGCCTGTTTTACATTTCATAATTTTGCTTGATTGAAACTGTTATCATCGAAGACCTGCCTGTTTCCAGTTTGGAAATTTTACTTAACCGAAGCTCTCATTAAAGAAGGCCATTCTGTTTTATATATGGTGATTTCATTTAACTGAAGCTGTTCTTAAAGAAGGCCTGCCTGTTTTCTGTTTGGTAATTTTACTTAACTGAAGCTACTATCATTGAAGACCTGCCTGTTCCCATCCAATTAACAACTATTTCATAATCTGGGTTAGCTGAAACTCCTATTAATCAAGGCCTACCTATTTTTATTGCCCTATTATTGAGATTTGATATCTTACTCAATCTGTGTTTTAATTAACTGAAACTGGGATTGCCAAAGGTCTATCTGTTTCAGAGGTATTTATGTCAATAAGGTAGTAACAGAAAATGACACATGATAGCACATGATCGCTAACATTTCACCTTACATACGTTTATGTATAATTGTAGGTTTCAGTTGTGGCTTAAGAGTTCCCTGTTATCCTGAGCTCAAGATGGTGAAGTATTACACGTAGGACAATGGTGTTCCGACACTTACAAATATAGTGTTCCGTGTGATTCATAATAATCTAGTTGGGTTAAGTTCTATCACAATTGTCATAACTTGCTAGATAGTATAGTAAGTACAGCTGGAATTCGCAACAAGATATCAGAGGTATAATATACTTGTTTTGAGTGGCCAACAAACGTTTATGTAACTGAGTCTCCTATCTTTTTATCTCAAGGAGAGTGGATAATGTGCTTATTACTAAATAAGACGTATCTATTAAATGTAAGTTAGTAGATGAAGGGCATTAGTTCTGCCACAAAAACATTAGGTATTTTCATATATAAGCTATTCTGAACTGAATTATGATGTACAATGTCTCATAATAGTAGTATTTACAAAAAAATACAGTCTAGTATTCAACGGATGTTGATCACAGTCGAACATACGTCACTATTCCTCTGAAGGATTCATTATTCACGTAAAATTTACTTAAACATATCCATGTTAAGGTGTTCAACTACAGAACATGTAGGGTACTCCTGTTTGTATTATTACAGGAATAAAGTTCATCACACTAATGCCTCGAATGGCAGTTGAATGGAAGAGTGTAGATGACCATTTGATAGAAGCCAGACCAGAACGTTACATTTCTCTGTGAAGACACAGTCTTTTCTCAGTTTTTCAAGCGTATTTAAATACTATATGCAAAATACATCTTCTTTTATGTTGTCAATCTGAATATGGATGCCAACTTTTTTATTCGATGATATAAAATTGCAGTTCAAGCTATCCAACGTGTTATGAAGTAAAGCTACACTCCCCAAAAGAATTAACTGAACATGATTTTGGACGTCTGTCGTAAGGTCTGGCTAAATCATCAACTGATACCTTTATCTTCCACAAATTAAGTGCACAAGAAAAGCATCATTGCATCCTCGTTCACTTACATAATAAGAACTTAAATATCCGAAATTTTCGAAAATAAAGTCGAAACTATCAGTCATCCCGCCATTCTGAGTGCTTTTCATTCTACAGCAGGAGCATCAGCAACGTGTATGCCCTCCATGAGCGTTTATCACCGCGCCACCTAACTGGTATTTTCCGTATAAGTGGTATCCGTTCCCATTCTCTAGTGAGAGCCCTTGAAAGTTCTTGAAGAGTATGCGGTGGAACAGCGCCAATAAGAACAGGCCTGTCAAGCATGTCACCCACTTGCCCGGCAGAGTTTAGGTCGGGAGGCACCGTTGGTCATTCCATTATTTCACACTCCAGGTCCCCGAGAAGTCCGCCACATGGACCGTGGCATTATTGTACATGAGGACGACCTATTCGATGTATTTTGTGGCAGTGAAGCGACCGCGGACAATGGTAAGAACAGCATGGCTCTAAGCACTGGCTTCTCCCCACTCTATCATAGAAACATGGCTGAATCTGTCGAATACCTACGACAGCATTTGGCAGATACAGCTCAACACGGCAACTCCACACATGAACATGGCCTTCACCTTGCTTCAGAGGAGATGTAGACTCATCTGTTAATAACACGTTTTGCTAATGGCGAAGTTGCCAGTTGACATGAGAACAGCAGAGCTGAATGCGACATGCGAGATGTTGCCATGTTAGGCGGGATACTCGGACAGGAAGTCAGAATCGTAAGGTCCTTTCCCGCAACGTGTTCATTACAGTCCGAGAGGACACAGCAGCTCCAGTGGCCCTTCTCAGATCACCCTGCAATATTCTGGTGGTAGCCATACTATGCCGCAACAAAGAGAGTGCCAGAGATAGATTTTCACGTGGTGTTGTATTACGACGGCGACCTTGTCCAACTCGCTTTGTGTACCGAACTGCCTCCCTGCAGTGTGTCCACAATCTGTGGTTGATGGATGTAAAGACACTGTCATCTGCAGCAGCACGACGTAAGATCCTTCCTTCTTGGATCAAAGAGACTGCCCTTGCAACTTTCACTGCATTAAGATGCCGCATTGCGTGTGGTTCGTTGAAAAAAAGATCCAAAAATGACAACTGCCTCCTCTGCACCTGACTAGAGAACATTAGGACACTGGTACACACTTCCTTCTGAGAGGTCACCTGACACTGTAAAGCATAACACAGCCGACAGACGGGGAATGACTTCAGTTCTAGCATACTTTGAAAGCGGAGATCTTAGCCTACACAGTAAGACCGCAGTTACCGCCTCTGTCTAAATAAATTTAAAGTTCCGAACGTTGATACACATTTCCCTCTAATTCTTTTGAGCAGTGTGTACAATATTCACAATAATTATTCATCTATCCTCAATGATATAAGTAAAACGAAAATTAAAAATCTGAATAGAAATAAAAGATCGGAATGTTTAAGAAAACCGAGTAGGCTACCAGCAGAAGTAGCTAACAGAACATGTTACATTACCAACCCTCAAAGTGGTGAGAAAGGAACAGCATCTATAAGGTGCTATGCCACTTTGATGCCATTATACATCGGTGTGGGTTGAGTAGTCTAAATGTGTACTAACTGGCCCTGTTATCCGATATAAATTAATTAGACGACCTCCAAAATAATGAATAAGGAACCCAGTAACTACTACATGAAAGAAGAATGACAATTCGGTTTATTACTTAAAATGGCTCATAAATCATCTGACAAGCAATAGCAACTGTAAACCAAAACCTTGGTATATATGACTACAGGGGCTGGTGTACGATTCGAATAATCACATAAAAAACCGACACTATTACATTCACGAAGATGTTGCACGTATTTTGTGATATTAATATAAAAGACTGGTAGTGCTAGAGAATGGCATGCGTTGCATCTGTGGCCGGAGCTGAAAGTATTTTGGTTATACAAATCTGAAAGCAAGTCTTACGAGTGGTGCATGAAGTTATCGAAATTCTATACAATTTTCTTTACTGCTCCTATGGATCCTCTCGCAGCCGTGGCTTGATCTCAACGTATCAGTCTGTAGGTGGAAGCTAAACCGGGTGCAGAATCAGTCATTGACGGTGCATGTACAACCTGCACCTGCAGCTAAGTTCAGGTCAACCCAAAATCTGTGTAAGTCCCTCAGCTTATCTACTCGGAGTAGTACCTTGACGAGGATGAATGCTGTATTGAAGTCTGGCGAAATAGAACCCCATTGGTGATGGCTTCCAGTGCAGAATATTCCGAGAGGCGAAATGATTTTGTGTCGACGGATTCTTAAAGAAGAAGGCTAGTAATTCTACGTTTTGCGGTCTTGACTTTCTTCAGATTGGCTGGGCTACGTTTATTCTGAGCACTAGATACCTTAAAGATGATGGTCCAATTCTCTGAGTTTTGCTTCAGGTAGTTAGCAAGTAACATACTTCCTACCATTCAGTGCTAAAGAAAAAGGCATCTCACTCTCGTTCTGTGGCTAAGAAGTGAGGTCTCAGCTTCACAATCGATTTTCCCTTTCAGACTTCCAGTTTAATAATATTGTCCAACTCTCGCAGTTCTTATGTTGTGTAAATTACAAACATGTCCCAAACTTTAGGCTCTCATCCAATTTTCTAGATGCTATGTGAGGTGTTCAGTGCATCTCCCCCCCCCTCCCCCCCCCCCCCCCCAGAAACTGCTTTCTACGTTTTGTTCACAATAGTGCCTTTCCGGACATTGCTGAAAAGTTTCTCATGTTTCCATTTTTGAGTCAAAAATAATGAAGTGGCGCACCCGCATTCCAGTTGTGGCATCTCAGGGGAAATTCTGGTCAACCGAGTGGCATTGAAGTGTGTGTCTCTGCTGCAAAGTCCTTATGAGAATGATTAGAATACCCCTAAGAGGTGGTCTCCCTGTCTAGGTAAATGACCTATCTGCTCACACGAGCACTGGCAGCTCATCAGAATGTGCTTCCAAGTGTAGTCGTGCAGTTCTCTATAAAAATTTAAGTCACAGTAATTAACTACCGACAATCTCTAGTAGTAATACGCATTTCATTTCTCCGTGTCGATTAATGATTCCGATGGGATGGACCTTTATTTTTTGATTTAGTATTAGTCACAGGACAGCTCTGGAAGAAACAGTCACTTAACACCATCTGCAGTACTTAGTTCGGATGCAGAAGTTCACATCTGATCACATTATCCTATAACGTGTGCAGTGATGTATTTTATGCAAGAGCCACAGCTTTCTCCCTCAACTGGAAAAAGACCAAGAGCTGTAGCAGTTTGTTTGTATCTTTCTAGTTACCCTTTAGTTCATCTTTAATTGTGTCAGAGTGACTGCAGTATCAGAAGGCCAAGGGCAAAGATATTTTATTCCTTCAACAGTATCAGTGGTGTACTGCATAAAACAGGCGCCTAGTCTTATGAGTATGTTTTTAAATAGTCAGCGTTACCTTTTGTACGATTAGACGAAGCAATGTGCTAAAAAGCGATTTTAGAGTTGTTCATTATTATACTTCCTAAGCTGCTAACATTAGTTCATGTTTCTATTTGCAGGAGGAATTAGGGCAGACTCTTCTAGAAGCGCTCGTGGAAGAAGACGACGTCAGAGATATTGATGATTTGTTTTCTGATGGAGAGACGAGTGATCATGATGGTGACTCTGAAGTTGAATGTGATGAAAGCTTATCTTCGTTTCGTACGGAATACGATATATTTACTAGAAGGGACAAACAAACAAAATTGGTCAAAACTGATCAAGCGTAAAAAGAGATCACGTATGCCAACAAGAAATATTATCAACATCTTTCTAGGCCCTAAAATGGTAGCACGAGGTATTGTAGAGGAAACTTAATCGTTTCATAAAATCATCAGTATTGATACGATGGATAAAACTGTGCACATTATGAATGTATACACTCACAGCATGAGGCAATAAGAAACTTATTATAGAGATAGGGATGCTAATTTGACAGATTGTAATGAAATTTGTGCAGTTTTAGGCAGTCCACCTCAGAGGTGGAAACCACACAAATGTATTAGAGCTTTCATCCAATGACGGCACAGGAACGATTGTTTTGATGTGTTGCAAATTTCACCAGATTTTTATTCCTTCTCTGATGTATTAGATTTCATGATAAAGAAGCTGGAGATATGAGATGTGAAACAGATCAGTTAGCAATTAGGAGCTTTCTGGTTGCATTTGTGAAAACTGCATGATCATTTACAATCTTCGAAAATTTTTTACTATCGACGAGAATCGAGAAACATTCAAGGGTTGTTGCCACTTCACACGACACATTCCCAAAAAACTACCTAAATATGGCTTTAAAATGACAACAGATAATTCGTAAACTAGCTATCCACTGTCGCTGTCTCATTTTGCCCCAAAACCAAATCACTTGTGTAGGAAACCTAAGAAAGGGTAAAAAGGAAATACCGCCTGAGTTTTAACCCAGAAAGAGCACAGAAATCGGTTCGGCAGTTTTTGGATACCACTAATACATTACTACAGTATCGTATGTGCCTAAACGTAACAATCTGTTGTACTCCACAATTCACAATGAAGGAACTGTAGGAGAGGTCACTAAGAAACCTCACATTATATTAGATTATATTAAGGCGAATGGTGGGGTAGATTCTTTTGATGAAATGTGCAATAAATAGACAGTAACGTGAATGACAAGAAGGAGGGTATGGCTATGTGACACGCATTGCTGAACGTGGCCCGTATCAATGCGCAGGTGTTATTTCAAGAAAATGAAACGAAAGAGAACCATTGACGTCGAGCTTTTCTAAACAATTTTTCTTCCAACCCATGAAACCAAGTCTTATAGAAAGATCTGCGATGCGAAGTTCACTAGCTGATTTACATGCATCTGCGTCGTTACAAAGTTCAAGAAATGGATATACGAGCCGCCTATTCTAGGATAAATAGATTTATTGCTTTATTTTTCCACTGGCATAAACAAGGGGAGCAACATCGGTTTCCAAAGCTTTTTTTGGTTTGTTTCGTTACTTATAGTCCAGGGCCAGTACACGATTAGGTAATTGCGGGAAAATTTCCAAAACCACCCTCAAATTAACCAGTAAAAAAAAAAATTTGACAGATTAGAGTTAACCTACAGAGGTCCTTGACCCTCCACTTAGTCACATTACTGTGCAGCCATGAAACTGGATTACAGAAATCACAATCTGTCTCTTCTTGGCCCGCATCTCGTGGTCGTGCGGTAGCGTTCTCGCTTCCCACGCCCGGGTTCCCGGGTTCGATTCCCGGCAGAGTCAGGGATTTTCTCTGCCTCGTGATGGCTGGGTGTTGTGTGATGTCCTTAGGTTAGTTAGGTTTAAGTAGTTCTAAGTTCTAGGGAACTGATGACCATAGAAGTTAAGTCCCATAGTGCTCAGAGCCCTTTGTCTCTTCTTGTGGCAATGGTTTACACGCTTTGAGAAGGCTTTATCCTGGAGGAAACATCATTTCAAACTTGAAGTTTCACACTGCATTTTCCTCTCTTCTGGGACAGCAGATGGTGTTTTCTTTCTTTCATTGATGCATTTGGACCGATAGATTACCCACTTACAAGGCCGTGTTCTTCAAAATCCACTTCGGTAACACTGGCCTGTAAAACTGAATACAGAATTAGTAAACAATCACTGCTGTTTTTTTGCCTGAACAAACGACTGCGGTGATTGCTTTGTGCATCAAGGGGAGAGGTGTCCTTGAAGGTGATGAGGTGGATGAACGGCACGTATGCTGCTGCCATGATTATATTGTCCAGATACAAGTACATGTGGTGTTGTTGGATCCGTTTTGACCAGCACTCGATAACGGCTGTATGAAGAAGTCATTATTTCAGCTCAGTTCTTGGCAGCATAATAGTATTGAAACCACCGCAACACCGAGATATGATTTGACAGTGAAAGACATCAAACCATGAATATTGTTTGTGAAATCGACAATATTTCTCTCTCGGCTATAAGTTAGTTCCATTGTAATCGCAGACAATCATTTATAGAAATGATTGAGAATTCTGTTATAAACAAAAAGCTTGTAGCTATATTCCAGAAGGAGGCCAATTCTCAGTCTCTCCTTTCCAGACGTCCAAGCTGAATACAGTTTACTCAGAGGGGCAGGAAACACTACCGCTATAGGTAACAGATACTTTACCACTGCGGTGACTAGATTCTTTTAAATTCAATGCCCAGCTTCTTTTGAATTCAATGCATGCATATTGTACGCTCTGATAGAATAGTATGACATAAAACAAAACATGTCAATGCTAATTTGATTGGTCTCTGCAACATTCGGAGAATTTTGTTTCAGTTTATCGCTTCTTTTGTGAACAACGCTTCTAGCGCTCTCGTGGTATCGTGTCCATTAAAATCTTCAACAGTTTATTTGTACCAGCATTCGTCACGTGTAAAATCAGTCTGGCTCTCTTTCAGTAAACCAGCATGCTATAGAAAGCAGGTGCGTACTTATAGCATAATTCTGCACTGTTTATGTGGACCTGTACACATCAAATCAGCTGAATCTGTAGCTATACTGGTTTTTAAATTTTCGAAAGGTAGCGAGGGCAGATAAATGAGAGAACTATTTGAGCAATCAGCTTCACAGGTCTGGCATCCAAACTTTTGACAAAAATATCATACAGGAAAACGGAAAAAATGGGAAGGAGACTAACACAGGCGAAGATGGCGTTCCTTGCCAAAAGTACATCCATATTCAACACGAAGAGGTTGGCACAGCAGAAGAACTAGTCGTAGGCCACGTGAAATCAGTCATAAGACTGATGAATAAAAGAAACTGCATGCTATATGAGAGTTAGCACGGTTAGAATAACTTGACTCCTATAGGAGTAGAGATTCGCGCAAAAAAGTGTTTTCAACTAGAGAGATAAAAGCTGCCCTGCACGAGAGGCGTGTTGTGTGTATAATGTTGGCTTGCCAATCAAGGGCTCCATGTGCACATCGGCACACCTGGACAGAAAGGGAGTAAGAGGATATTGGGCGAGGGGCAAGGATGTGGTGGACAGAGGAAGGGTGATGGAAATACATACTGCCAAAGAGATGGGAAGACCTAATAGACAGAAAGGAAGAAGGGAAAGAGGGGAAGGACAGAGGGAGGAGGAAGGGATGGACAGTCAGAACCGGGAAGGAGTAAATGGTCAGAGACGGAATGAGGAGGAGATGAAGAGAGACAAATGGGAGGAGGCGTGTTGTATGGGGAGTATCAGTATGCCTTGTAGAGACTGCATATGTGATTGACATGGATGATCATAGACATAGAGAGACAGAGAGAGAGAGAGATAGAGAGAGGGAGAGGTGGAGTAGGAGGTGGATAGTGAAAGAAGAGGGAAGATAAAGAAGACAAGGGGGACAGAGAAAAGGTACGGAACGAAATGTAGAGATGTAGGTGAGGATGGACACACAGAGGAGGGGTGAGGAGGTGAGTATGAGATGGACAAAGAAAGTGGGAAGACGGAGATGGGTACAGAGAGGGAGAGAGAGAGAGAGAGAGAGAGAGAGAGAGAGAGACCCTTGGTGGAGTTGGTAGTTGACCTGAATGTAACTAAAGCTATTGAACATTAATAAGATAGAAATCATGTCTACTGTCATTAGAAGCGTTAACAGAGGCGAAATGCCTAGCAGGAAGCATCTGGAGCGAGCTGAAGCAGAAAGCATATGTCTTGTTCGGATTCATTTGCTGGAATCTTACCGGAAGCATTCCAGACACTGAGAACTGACATGTCAGTGAGCTAAGGCAGAAAAATATCTCATGCTCCATCTCATCTCGATGGATTTTAAGAGGGATGTGATCTTCCCACCAAGATGTGACGGTGCAACAGGCGAGTGAGCGCATATCCTGTCAGTATGTCACCTATAGACCTGTTGCTGGAGGAAACATTGACATTAATTTAGTATGGTTTGTTGTTGGTTAATTGACTCTCGGTGTATGACAGTTGGATAAGCGTGTAGGCACTAGGTTTGCTTCTAAACAAATAACAAACATTATATATATGCATACTACCTATGTGGATATAGTCTGCTGTAAACGGAGTGAGTGTCATGCTCTGACCACTGCCATACAGCACGTGAGGGCAAAAAAATGAGCAATTCTACGCTGAAGTCTCGAATCTACCCCTTCTCTTGCAGTAGCCCTGCGTTATGCGAGGAAGTGTGAGGCTGTTGCACTGAGGTAAATGATTCAAAAGATAGTGTATTGGAAACTCTGTGATGGTACTTGATTTGGGAAGAGGAAATTCCGCCTTACGCAAGACACCTTTTTTTCTGAGAAAAGGTGTCTTGAATAAGCCGGAATTCCTCTTCCCATTTCGTTGCAAGCACGGTCATAACAATAAGAACTGCAACACCACAAGATGATTATTCGATTCGTATGATGAAGGTATGCTCCATTTGGAAAAAAGTGTTTCATTTCTTATGAAACGAAGAGTCTGACACCATTACATCGTCGTATTTGTACCGTAGTAATCACAGGGACACGATAAAAGAGATCACGACATGTTCAGGAGAATATTTATAGACAATAATTGGATATCAATGAACTGTTGGTGTTATCTTTCTGAATTTCTTTGTGCAGTCGACATATACTCTGCATGGTTGTAACTGTCCTCCTGTACGTTAGCGTGCCTATTTTTCTTGTTGCGAAAGTGCTCTACTTAGTTGGTGATGGGTGGAGGCCTAGGCAACCTTCTAACTAATGGAAAGGAAACGTGATGGGATTTCGAGAGAACCAGTTTGGGTCTGTAACTTGGCAGGGGACATCTCTTACTCACTGAAATTACCTGGTTTCAAATGCTATATACCGAAAACTGGACGTTTCGTGAGCGTGTGGCAGGTAAGTGATACTCTGACGAAAGGGGAATTGAGAAGTGAACTCTGTAACGCTTCTTCTAAGTGTTCTGAGTCACCATATTAGAATCTCTCACATATATCTTGCGAAGTGACTGCAATGATAAAATTAGGAGATAATACGAAGGATTTTACCGAGAAACAATCAGCAGCAGGAGCTTCATCTTTTGTTTTCTCGATAAATAAGAGAAAACATTCTTCCCTAAGTTTCGTGTGACTATAAATGGATGGAGTGACATCTTAATAGGTAGACTAAATTTGCTTCTATAGCTATATGCTTACTTCGCAGGCTGCTGTACGGCTTGTGGCGAAGTGTATCCTGTATCAGTACTAGTCATTTCCTTTCTGTTCCACCTGCAAACAGAACGAGGGAAAAAAATATCTATGTGCCTCCGCATGAGGGCTAATTTCTCGTACCTTATCTTTGTGGTCCTCATGCGAGGTGTATGTTGGTGGCAGTAGAATATTTCTGCGACCAGTTTCAACTACTGATTCTCTATAATCTCTCAACAGTGCTACTCGGAATGAACATCGCCTCCCCTCCAGGGATTCCTATTTGAGTTCTTGACCCACTAATTTGGCGGGAGCCAATAGGAATTCTTCTTCAGGGCTGTATTCTGAGGGAAACCCAGGTCTGCCGGCTCATACAAGTTTGGGATGGCGTGGTAGGAAAACAGGTATTTTATTGTCACTGGGTCAACCTTTCGAGCATATTTCTGAAACATACCTCAGAACGTTTCAGTTTGCAGCTGAGAGAAGGGGAAGCATATTGTTCAACATCTTAGTATTTACTCCAGTCGCAGGTAAGCTGCAAGTTCTTCTGAGAAGGACAGGGCGACTTGTGCGAGTCTGGAATCATTAACAGCGGTCTGGCATGGCGATCGGGGCTTGTGGGCAAGGAGAGGTGCAGCCGCTATATGAGGGTAGAGGTTTGCGACCCAGAAGGGACGGTGTGGCAGCTGTTTGCACTTAGCCTGGTGGCGGTAGCAGGGTCGGGGTTGGGGAGAAGCATCCTACTGTCCCCATTGGACCAACAGGCCTAAGGAACTTGCTTCCACAAGCAAGGCAGACGGCAGACACAACTTAATTAACTTCAGACGTCTTCAGCTATTTGACGATGATCACCAGCCATTTTGGTATCAGAGGAAGCGATCACGTAGCCTGTGTGAAGCCTCCAGTGACGTCACAGAAGTGTCAGAAAAGGTTAGCTGGTGTGTGTAATCCGACTGCAGAAAAAAATTACTCACCATACAAAGGGACTCTCATGATCAATTTAATTAATTAGTCAGTCAATCCGGGATCAATGACGTGTCGCTGGGAGGGGGGCGGGGGGTGAAGGAGAGATTACCACGGATGTGATTCGCTAGTTGGAACGGTAGTCAGGCGTTTTTGGGCGCAGCTTAATTGTTTTAACGAAATTTTCAATCTTTCACCTACACAAGGCCACATGACCATCTTAACAAAATCAGTTGTTAACTTTCAATGCGAGCGTTTCAGGTTAGGCTTTACCAAAAATGTTATTGATATTAAATGAAACAACAAGTTTACTGATTTATTTATATCCACGAAGTGTTTCGAAGGTTTAAACCTCCATCAGATGGATTTACACGTGTTAATATGACATATGTGGGTGTTGTGTACGCACTGTCTAGTGGAGAAACAGTATCTTTTTCAGAACAGGATTCTGGGGAGAATTTTTTTACTAAGAACTAAGCGTATATCTAAAGGCGAAAATAAAAAAATTAAAGTGCAATACCTCCAGTGGCCACAGGCTCCTTTCTCTGTCGTAACCTATCACATATAAAATGTTATATTTTGTGAACAAAGATGGTGGCTTGAAATTACTAGGTGCAAAAAATACAGCCAAGCAGAAGTACAAAGAATATATATTGTAAGAACGTTATCTGCAATAAGTTTTAAGGAACTGTGGAATTCTTTATTTGAGCTGCTGACTATTTCAGGGGGCGTACAAATCCTGTCCCTATTATATAATCAAGTGACATGTTGAAAATTTTAAGGGTCTCTCATGTTATGTTGCCAACAGTGGTAAACTATACATCAATAACAATTTTGGCTGTTATTCATAGACAGAAATGAAAAGACAGAGACAGAGAATCAAATGCTGGGTAAAAGGGGAGGAGAGAAACTTTTCTGGAATAGGGGGATCATAATAAATTTTTGTCTGTTACGTGTAATGACAACGTAAAGCTTGAATAAAACATAGGTAAATGCATTAAAATGTAGCAGGTAGATACACAGTTTACGCTATTAGTTGATGTATTTATAATTTCAAGCTGGTAGGGGGTGCAAGTTGTTGGTGTGATTGTATATTTGTAAATGAGCCTATTCCATTGTTCGTCTGGGAACTTCTTGGTAACATAGCTAATTATTTACGGTAAATATGAAGATGTGCGCACGCATGCATGCGAGCGCATTTCAGTTTTAAGAGTGTAGGCTGTTGTTGGAAACAGAGATAATACAAGTGTAAAAGTTGTCATTTTCGTGATTTAAGATGGATGTTTCCTTTGGTGTTGTACATTTACAGTGTTTCAAGGATGTCTAGTTTTTGGGCTTTAGGTTGGATGTGTACGATGGTGATACTTATGTTGTTGACATAGTATTTTGTTTCATGCATGTGGTGGCTACTGCTAATGTGTGGTGTTTTTTTGTCTTTAATTCTGCCATGTGTTCTTTGGATCTAATCTCAAATGCACTACCTGTCTAGCCTATGTAGAAACAGCCACAGTCTCAACATTCAGTTTTGGACCCACTCATATGATGAAGCGTATTCTGTCTGTCGCTGCTGTGAAGTGACTTCTGTCCTATTTTGTTATCATTGGTAAAGGATACGTCTATGCCCTTCCGTTTGAAGACACTGATAATCTGACATGAAATATTACCGGGACGTATCACTTTCTTTTTTGTTTTCTGTGATGTGATTGCTTTGCCACTATAGAGTGTTTTAGGGTGTCTACTATGGAGGTGCTGCAGTAATTTGCAATGGTTGTTTGTTTCATTATTTCAATTTGTGTTGACATTTATGTTCAGAGAGTGTCTGTTGGATAGCTCCGTTGATCATATTACGGAATGATACCATTTTGTGGACTGGGGCTACAGGAGGAGCTGTGGCTGTGCATGTTGTGGTGTATTTGAATGTGACTTGTTGAATCATTGGTTCAAGTAATTGGTATCCACTTGATGATGGAAGTTCCAGCCTTCGAAACGCATTGTGGATATTAATAAATCAGTGTCTGATAGCGGTAAAGTAAGTAGGAAAAAAAAGATTGGTGATAAACTTATCAAACTTGATGCCCACGAAGCAAAGATGTTAAGCAATTCTGCTCTCTTGGAAACAAAATAACGGGTGGTGGACAAATCAAGGAACGAATATTAAGCAGAGTAGTACTTTCAGTCAGGGCATTCTTAGACAAAAGAAGTCTTCTGGTATCAAACATAAGACCTAATTTGGGGAATAATTTCCTGGGATTGTATGTTTGGAGATTAACATCGTATGATAGCGAATTATGGTCTGTGGAAAAATCGGAAAAGGAAAGAATCGAAGCGTTTGAGATTTGGTGATTGAAGGATGATGAAAACTAGGTGGAGTGACACAATGCTAGATGAGGAGATTCTCTGTAAAATCGGAAAAAAAGGAACATACGTAAAACTGACAAGAACAAGATACTCAATGATAGGACATATGTTGAGACATTATGATATGACTTCCGTGATACCTGAAGGAAACTGTAAGAGAAGACAGAAACTGGAACACATGCAAATAATCGAAAAAATAGTTTGCAAGTACTAATCTGACATGAAGAGGTTGGCAGCAGAGATGATTTGGTGGCGGGCCGCATGAAACCAGTCAGAAGACTGATAAATAATAATAATAATTTATAATAATAATAATGCGGTCACCCGCACATTGTGACTGGATCGATTTGGGTGTGGTGGCATTACAGATTTACAAAGAAGACGTTAGAATATGAAGAGTTATAACCTTTTCTTTATGTCAATGAAGCGTCTAATGGAAATTTGGTGTACATTTTAGTGGCGGTCAAAAGAAGAAAAAAAAAAAAAACAATATACGAAACTAAGGCAGTTGCTGAAGATCTTTTCGCTGCTCCCTCCTGTACAAGCAGTTATCGCCTTCAGCCTGTTCCCTGGACGTAGTCATGAAAGCAGACTCGCATACCCTCGTCCTCACATTCCAGGATACCATTCTCTCCGGCATGTTGGTCCCGAAGCCTCGTGCCTCGTGGCGTCCCATTAAGTGAGCCGTGACCGCTTGCTGCTCCCCAAAGGGACATTGGAATGGGAGCCTTTAACATTGTCGAGATTCCTGTGGCTTCTGCTACGCACCGGTGACCACTCGCAGTTTGAGGCGTTCAGCGCTCCATTAAAGAGGATTGCTCTTCCGAAGCATTCTTTAGCTGCTGCTGATCTTATCGAGCGTGAATTAATCCCAGTTATAGAGTCTAAGAGAAAAAAATTGAATCAGCCGCAAAGAGCACGAATATTAACAACCAACACTGGTAAAGATAATGTTAAAACTAATGATTATGCTCTTTGCACTGTTGAATTGTTAACAGACCGATGTGCATTTATAACAGTTTATGTTTGTTATTCATGCCCATCTGACTAAAG
The DNA here is from genome assembly GCF_021461385.2 of Schistocerca piceifrons. Lineage (NCBI taxonomy): Eukaryota > Metazoa > Arthropoda > Insecta > Orthoptera > Acrididae > Schistocerca > Schistocerca piceifrons. The sequence continues at coordinate 592,308,722 of NC_060140.1, read as the reverse complement.
ACTGATTACTTAGAAAGATATTGACAGATACGGGCAACAAAATCACGTCTTACTAATCTTGATTATTTAAGCACCTGTGACTAATGTTGAATAAGCAAGGGCAACGAACTGACAATGAACGTAAAAGCGTAACAAACAGATAAAGAATATACATCTTATTATAAAAAGTATATGAAAATATAGGAATTAATTCGCTTACTTAAAAGTTCACTTAACTGCAACGTTTATGTCTGCATTAATAACAATCCTTGCTGTTGCTGCATTGTTTTGTATCTTACCGAGATGAAACATTTTTGCATCGCGAGAGCAGCGCGATCCATACCGGAACATAAAGGTGAAAAAAAGCGTGCTGTGTTATGCCTTGTAAAAAGTAATCGTGCAATAGATTAACTTGGTCCTGCGTACACGGTTAACGGAAATTTCGCATCTTATAGCCTTTTCCTTTCTCAGGCACATATGCGGCTCGTGATGACAAGTGCGAAACTAATTTTCAAAATATTTTAATAAAACACAATCGTCCACTATAATTTTCGCACATAGCAAAATTTATAGCCGAAACCCTTCAATCTAAAGACACGCATGTTCATCATCCGTCACTCATAGTTGCTTTAGGACAAAGCATTCAGGAACAGTGGAAAACTCATAGAAAAGCTCATGAAGTCTACTTTTATTTCGGTTATATATTCAAGAAATGGAATTAACAATACGTAATATATAGATTATACTACAAGGCACCTATTCAGGCACTGTTGCAGTCTACACATACTCAGCACGAAAATCTCCCTCTTCCAGAGTCAACAAAGTAGAATAAAAACGCAACGAAGCTGATTCACAGATAGCCATAACTTCTGATATGATTAGAGAGAAAATTATCTCGTTAACACCGCACAGATCTGTCCTCAGTAATCACTATCTCATAAGACAACGTCTTTGAGGCTCACTAGCCACCACATGGTACACTAAATCTCTTCTTTACCAATAATTACCTTTGCAAGAAGTTACTAGCATACCACGCATTTCAACGTAACAAATTCCCAAAGAGTTACTAAATGTGCTGCCGAGAAGCGAATACAATAACCGCATGTGAATTTTAATGAAACTCCAACCAAAATATTGGTATCCTAATTTACGAAGCGTTGTATACACGAGAAGCACATGGGCTATGAGGAAACTGAACTAGAAAGATTTTTACTATCGGTTTACTGAATTCATTGTGGAGCTGATTCCAGTAACTATACTAGGAGGAGACAGGTAATGATGAAATGGTAATAATTAATTCTTGGTCTCTCGCACAAGCAACATACCACCCCAGGTATGACAGCTATGGCTTTGGCAAGATCTACCAAACTAAGCATCAATGACGAGAGCCATGACAACAGACTTCAAGCCCACTGTCCTTGTTTCGGGTGTGAGGGGGGGGGGGGGAGGAAGGGGAGGAGGAGGCGATGACCATTTGTTGGCCCACCTGCCACCCATCAATCTGGCCCCAACACCAGGCTGGTGCACCAGCCCAACATCCCTCCAGCCTGCATCAGACATGCCTCAACACGGAACTGTCCCACCAGCCCACAAGCCTGTCGAACTCCTACACTAACAAGCACCTGCAAGCCACCATGCTGTGTCAGTCTATCTCCACACAGGGCTGGACAACCAGTGCAGTACACCAGCCCACCAGTCCACTAGCCCACCAAACTGTCAGCCCGCTAGCCTGCCAGGCTGACAGCCCACTGACGCATGGCAACATAACTTGACATTGGGTTGACCTGTCAGCCCATCTAGCATGGCTGGTCTGTACTTCATGTGCAATGGCGAGGCCCAGGGCATAACACACACTCATTGTGCAGTGTCTCTGTATCTCCATAGTCCATATCATGTAAAAGCGTTGCCAAAATATGGAAACAGCACAAGAAATAGCTTCTTGAACGTAAATATTGTGAGAGCTTTGGTGTTCAACAACTCAAGAACTGCTTTGCCATATCATGAGCCCTCACATATACTTCACACTTCCATACAAGTGATTTAACGAAATCCATTTAAAGACATTCACTATGAGAGCATCTACCACAAAATATCTGATCTAGGTGTCTCAAGAAGGCACAAGCAGTAAATTCTCGTTTAGTACAAGCTCTGTGCATGACATACGTCCTCAAAATAATATTATTTATTCATCCTGTATTACATGAAACAACATCTTGTAATTTTACAATAAAATTTTGGTGGCAACCTAATGAAATAATAGCGTAACAGTAGAATATAATTTCTTTTTGGACCACTTATTGCCCTCTCTTTTTCTGAAACCAAAAATTCTTACGGTCTGCCAACACGTCAGTACCTGCGAGAGGGCTCATAGAACCACTTTCAGACTATTTCTAGCCCTTTCCGTTCTGGAATAGGAAGTGGGGAAATAAACATCAAAGTCTTTTCAAGCGAACCCTGATTTCTCGTATATTATCACCATGGTCTTTTCTCGCAATGCAGGTGGCAAGCAAGAAAATTTTCCCATCCCTGGGATAATGTTGGTGATTAAAGTTGTGTGCAACGAGAAACGCCTTTCTTTTAAAGACTGAGGTCCCAACATGCTATTATCTTCGTTACAAACTCCTTATAATACAGAATGACATGCCATTTTTCGAACTTTTTCGATTTCCTCCGTCAATTCTATATGATATGGAGCCCATACTGCGCAGCACTACTCCAGATAACGACGGACAGGCATTGTGTAGGCTGTCTCTTTAGTGGATTTACCTTATCTTCTATGTGTTCTGAGAATAAAACGCAATCTTTGATTCGTTTTCCTCACGACGTTTCTTTCTGCTGATTTCAATTTAAGTTGTATGTAAGTGTAATCCCTATGTGTTTAGCTAAACCATCAGTCTTCATGTTTGTGTTATCGTGCCACTGAAATGCAATGGAATTTTTGCAGTACTTATTTGGCGGACGTTACTCTTTTTATTGTTTTGGGTAAACCGCCACTTATTGCACCACGCAGATTATTTGTGTAAATCACTTTCCATTTCATTTTTGGGGATTTGTATAATTCAGGTATCTGATTATCTGAGGATGGCAATATAACTTTGCTGAAGCTAGTGTTCCTGTTTGCATCAAGTGCGATCTGGGCAATAAAACTTCTATTTAGGAAGGTTTTTTGTACTGAAATAAAAGTAATTCGTTGAAAGTAATTCGTTGAACTATAGACTGATATCAGTGACATCGAATTGCAGCGGGATAAACTTTGACCTGACCTTATGAATTTCCTCGAAGGAAGCAGCTCATTATAAAATAACCAGCAAGCATTCAGAAAATATTTTACAAGATTGTGAAATACCTAGAGGAAATCTATTTATCGACAAATAACCCTTACAGACTCAGAAAATATCGTTCTTGTGAAACACAACTGGTTCTGTAGAAGACGTGACGGAAGTTATAGGCTTGGAATCGAGGTATGATTTCAGTTTGCTGGACTTTCTAGATTTGCAGAAGGCTTATGATACAGTTCCTCACAAGCTTATTCTAAGCAGATTGCATGGGTATGGAGTATTATGACATTTGCGCGATTTTATTTCGTGATTTTCCATGAGAAAGGACAGATTTTGTCATCTAGTGAAACCGAAGTGATGTCGTGCTCTCCAAGGCAGAGCTATGAGCCCTTTGTTATTCTTAATTTGTAAAAACGATTTAGGACACGATCTCAACAACTGTCTTCTATTGTTTGCAGACGATGCTGTCGTTTACAGTACAGTAAAGTTATCCGAATATAAAAATGAATTGGAAAGTTATTTAGACGTGGCGTATGGAACCTGTTATCAACATACACACATCTGATAGCATTGGATGTGCTCTGTCTGATGCATCTGACACTTCTGTCTCTTGCTGAGACAGCTACGGCTTTTATTTTAGTGTACTTAGCGTTGCATGGCAGTGCCTTTTGTGTGAGTTTAACTCTATGTTTTCAGTGGCTAGATGGAAATGAGCCACCCATTGGGTCCGACCATTTGAGGACCGAAATATAACTTTGCTGAAGTTAGTAGTCAGGATATAAATCAACTGCGACTTTGGCAGTAACACTTCTATTGCAGAAGATTTTAGACACTGATATAGAGCTGACTCTCGATCTGACAATGTCATTTAATTTCTAATTCCTTTCTTGTCTGTTGGTGTTGCAGCAGGGCGGTTCTTTTGTCCATTATCTGCACCTGCCTGTGAACTCGTTGCAGCAGATCGCCGGTAGGAAAGCCGAGCAGAAACCTACTGTACTGCATCTCGCACAAGGCTGCATACAAAGTAACTACTCCAGGAATCGGGAAAAGGTCTTAATTTTGAAAGAAAGGTGGAAATACTGGCAAAACTTCCGTATATTCTTAACTTTGATAATGTACACATTCACGTGCTAATTTTAACACAGTCATGCACACTCCCTTTCATTCATGTTAGCAAGTTTATGGTAACGTATTTCGCGAAATCTGAACAGCTACTAATGACGGATTCTGCTTAAATGAAAATGCTCGTCATACTATTAAATTTATCGGTGTCTAATGCACTCAAGGTTTTAGTCACCGACCTTCTCAATACGCCACGTGGAATTACTGTCTTTTCTCATATACAGAATTACTTAAGAAATCCATACTTACTAAAACACACACCTGTATGAATATGCTTTCATTTTAAAGCTCTTTGGAAGCATGAAGCACAGATAAAACCGGCAAATTACAGCTACCTTCGGAGCTCATACTACACACGACCGTATCATTGAAAGACTGGGTTCCGACTACTTTAGACTGCGGTAAGCATTCTATATCTCCAAGTGAAAAGACACTTGAAGAATAATCAGATCTCATTGGTCAGTTTTCTTTAAGGCCCATAGAAAAACATTCTCTGGGGTTAGTCCACGCATTTCATGACTAACCAAACGACAAATAACACACTTTCGAACTGCACTTTTTCACTAAATAAATATTTAATGTTCTGATATTTGGTTTATACGTCATTAACTACTTTCATTTGCACTCCAACTAGCTCTCCTTTTACCATAAACATACTTAAAATATAATGATACAGAATTCCCCGTCGTCTGCTTTCAAACGGTCTTAAAACTTTCTTACACTAGTTCGTACATCAGTAGAACAGTGACCTACATATTTACTTTAGACCACATTCACGCATCATTCACACTACCAAAAGCACATAAAAACAGTACAAACAGAAATAAACAAAAAGCCTTCAAGAAATAAGCAGAACAATTCACAAAAACATTCTCTTGACCTGTCTCTTGAATGTTGGTATCCGCTGCTGTCTTTTAGCAGATAAAAATTAGAACCACGTACTCGACTGAACCCGCTTCAGACCATCAGTCACTTTGCACGCTTGAGTCATTGTCCCTGTACACAGGCTCTAGACAGGAGCGATATAAGACGTCCGCCTCACACTCCCTATGATTATAATGTTTTTTTTTCCAAAAATTTTACAATTGTACAATATATTGATCCTGGCTTAAAATTTTAAATCCTTCAAAAAATTCTCATTCTTATAAACTAAAATTACACATTTATTACCCCCCACTTGGCAGTCTACAACTAACCTAGCCTAATCTTTTAATTTCTTTTTGAAAAATCATTTATTACTTGACAAAACTGATGCAAATTTTCAAAACAAATTTTCAACATTTTAATAACTTTTTAACATTTTTAAATTCATGTTTCATGAAAGTTATTTGAAGTTGACTACTTGTTCACTTTTTCATTTAAAGGCACTGCAATTTGTGTCCTTCCATTTAATAATGGTATTTTATCCGACCTTAGCACCAGCATATCACTATCGTCTTTTCTTCATCTACATTTCCCTGGTTTTTGAATATGTCACCTTTGTATTGTAGCGTCCATAACATTCCTCCGTTCTCTATATACGAGTATCTGCCCGTCCTGGGTTTACATGCAACGTTGTGTCTGAAACCATACTCCCGGCTAATACCACTTTCTTTACATAAATTCTAATATGCAATCATTTACAAGAAATTATTTACAAAGTTTATATTTCGTTTAACTTGACTTCAAATGAAAGTAAGTTAACAGAGTGTTGCTTCTTTATTTTACTTTAATCAGCAACATCAAATCTGCTACAAACTCTTATTTCTTTCAAGAATTTATTTCTTTTAGAAGACTTACTGAGTTTTTAATAAAAACTAGTTTTATTAAAGCAAAATTTTTCCTTTACTTTGACTCAACCTGAGAACATTTAACTGTGGGAAACACATTTCACACAAAGTAATTATTTACAAACATTTTATGGTAGATAGTTACCACTTTTATACAGTGTCTCTTTGCATGACTTCTTCTTCATATTTTGTACCACAATTGACCAGAAACCAAATTTATAATACATATATATATATATATATATATATATATATATATATATATATACAATAAAATTTGCTTCCTGTTCAATAGTGAGCAATTCTGGTAAAAAATATAATCTCCACATGCATTTATATGCCTTTCATAATAAATGTTCCTCATGAAACTTCCTGGCAGGTTAAAACTGTTTGTTCGAGTCTCGGTCTGGCACACAGTCTTAATCTGCCATGAAGTTTCATATCAGCACACACTCCGCTGCAGAGCAAAATTTTAATTCTGAATGTTCTTCATCTTTATTCAGGTTTTTTTCCTTTACCTATGTGGCCACTGTATATCCCTTTTTATCATTACAACACGACCTTTCTTGACCACAACACGTTAGTGTTCATCACTAACATTTCCTTCATTAAATGCACTTGTCATATCTGGTTACTTTTATTCCCCTCCATTTCACTCAGCCCCAATTTATTTTTATATATGCGAACTGTATATTACATACTATATGCAATTAGTTTAACTGATACATTGATGCTTCATACACTTCCACATACCATGGAATAACTTCTCCTATTACTAAAGTCAATCCTTACTGTCAGCTTTCAGCAGGACAATGCATCCTTTTTCTACTTTGCCTTCGTACCTTAATTACTTTCCTAAGTCACCATACTTATGTCGTCACTGCACTCCGTTGCAATTTGACCCTGTTTCTCTCACCATAAAACTTATTTTGTCAGGAGACACCATGCTTTCCTCTGAGGCTCTCAGACACTTTACGTTCACTGATAGAGAAGAAAAGTAAAGATGATAGATTCAGCTCAGATTGACAGAAGAGGAAGACTGACAATACGAAAAGAAACAAACTAACTCGAGCACCTAGTGTTTGTCAAACACCTAGCATTGCATGGGTTGCAACGCCCTCTGAGGCCTCCAAGATTAGTTCACATCTAACTCTGGACTAATGTATCTTTTCAAATCGATAACATTTCGTTAGACTAATGGTTTCCCCGAGATCCAGTATAGTAATCTATATGCTTTAGGGTGTGATTTCTCAGTAATCCTAAATAGACCCATATATTCGTCCGTAAACGTTTTCGTTTCTGCAGTAATACTTTTTTACTTTTCCCTTGTTTTGACTAGTACGAGTTCTATTTTTTCTTGTACCACATTCATTTTCTCAGAGTCCACCGTCACATAATCCTCACACTCATTGAGCCCTCTACATCTCCCATAGATATACTGGCTACTTCTTCTTTGGTCAAATTATTTTTTCTAAAATATGGTGCAACCACATCTTTCCCATTTACTTCAAAATTACTGTATTTTCATTAAAATTTAATCTCCCTTTGTACTGGTTAAATAAATCTACGCCAGTTAGCCTTTTTATACATAGATCAGAGATTGTAAGGATGTTATGGAGTAGTTGCACACCATTTATTTTTACTGTCAACAAAACATCGTATTTAACAGGTTTTTTAACTTTTACTGTAGGTAAAATTATCTGCACATTAATTACTGGCATTATTACAAGTTTATTTCTGTTAGGTTACGATTCTAACTAACTTTCACTCACAGCATGTAAATCACCACCAATATCTTTTAAACACTGTACTTCTTCGTTACACATTTGGAGACTAATTATTGTCTAATTCAATACCTTCCTTTCATTGCTAGTGTCAGAAGCCTCCTCCAACAAATCGTTCACAACCTCCCTTCTATCGATACCTTCCCTGTTTCCAGAAAGTACACATACTTTTGCGGAATTACCCTCATCACTTTTCTCTCCCGTACTAACTATTCTGTCCACTGATGGCAGCTCAAAAATATTTTCCGGCGTTTCGCCATTTCCCTTTCCTCTTTCTCTTCCTTTTTCCACAATTAATTGACTGACCCCCATTTTGTCGTCACTTATAACGCTAGTATTTCTTCGACACTGACATCACTAATCTCCTTTAATTCTGTAGCCTCTGTACTTTCTCCTTCCCCAGCACAAGACTCGACTTCAATTTGGTTCCTGAAGACTTTCTGGCAGTCAGGTTCTGTCACATTTTCCGCTAAGACATCACCCATTTCGTCAGCAATACAGTGCTTATTTTGTTTATGACTGTTCAAAAAATCCCTTAAACATCCGTTAAATGTACAAATTTTTATGTATCTCGTTTTGTCTGTTGTTACTACCTTCTTCTGCTCCTCACTTATAATACCTGTCGGTTTAGTGCTAACACTTACAAAGGGTTTTGCTAGCGGGTTCGAAATACTACTTCCCGTCTTGTAAACGCTACCGTTTCGCATACAGCATTTAGTTTAATGCATTCTGGGATTCTGTACCAAATCTTACGTTTACCCCCATTTGCTGTCGCCTTGGCGCAACATCATCTTCTCGCACCGGAGAATACTATCAATAACTGTGCACCAGCTCCTCGTCATTTCGCCTATCATTTGCTGGATAGCGTCACCTCCCGGCACCTCTGCTCCTGCCATATCCGCTGAACACCCCGGTTCTGTTAACGTTTACATTCTGCCGCGGTTCTGATACTACGATTTGCATGTTCCTCCTGTGCCACAACTTCTCAACTCTCTCCAAATAACTAATGAATTTATAAACGTCAACCCTCGGAGCTCCAGTAATTCTGTTTTGCCAGTTCATGGGCAGTTTTCCTTCCAAGCCCATAACAATTTATTCTGACTCGACTTTATTGGTTAAATATGAAAAATTTGCCATACACTTTAATGCGTACTTTCTTACTCTTTCCTTTCTAGGATTAAACTTTTGCCCAGCCCAGAAGCTATTTAGCAACTCTATTTGTTTTTTCTTGCTCCAATGTTATTAAAAACGCCTCTTTAAATTCATCTAGAGTATCGTAATGCTCCGCAGCTACAACCCCCTAAGTTTTAGCCTCTCCCAAAAATTTAGACGTAAAAAATCCTATTTTTTGTCTGTCTGACCACAAACTAGATAGAACAACTTCAGAGTCATTGAAAAATTCTTTTGGATGTACGTTTGCTGTACGATCAAAATGTAAATCAGCCTGTTGGCGACATCTGATGTTTCAAACGATTATGCTTCAAAACTGCTCCTAATACTGTTAGTTCCATATCTGCAGTTAGCTTCAACTTGGCATAATCTCCTGCTATGCTCATCCAACTTATTTTCAACCTTTTTTACCTGGTTAGTTAGCTGAAGAACATTTTCTTCAGACACACCAGCTCGGTCATACCTACTTTTTACTTTGTTCAAACACATAGAATATTCAGAACTGATTTTACTATCTAATAGTTTGTGGTCATTTACACATACAGACTCTGACGCCGCTATTTTGACCTCTGCTTCCTGCACACTTTCTTTTATCAAATCTACACTTCGTTTGTTTCAAATAGCAACATTTTTCAAAGCATCTGTTAATTCAATTTTTGCACCTTTAAAGAATTGTAGGCAGTTATTCTCAACTTGAGAAATTTTGCAATCGGCTTTACTTTCTAACGACTTCAAACCATTTTTCCACATGTATTTTAAAACAGCAGGATGATTTTCGATTTTTTTCATGAAGTTTACTAATTTTCTGACCAACTGTTTCACCCAAATTAGTATGTTGTTTGTTTCCATCTCCTATAGAACCCATTAATGCTGCCAACATTTCTTGCATACTTCCAGGTTCTATTTTCTGCATTACTGTTTCTTTGTTCCACCGGTATTATACCAAATTTGGTATCCACGTTTGACACATTTGATTCAGTAAGACACTACCAATGCTGTCATCACACAATTTGATGTTGCCGATTTCATGCTTAACATCACTTTCAGGATTTGTATTACGTCCATTAGTTACATTAACTGACATTCTTGAAGCAGATTCTACTGCACGGTCCGTAAATGAAACAGAAATAACGTCAAAAACCTCTTTTTTTACTTAACATCTACTCCTTCTACCTGTTCAGGCGTACTAATTCGTAAAGTACTTACAGTGAATGAGACTTCTTCCGCTTTTATCGTATCTACAAAATTTTTATCACTTTACTTGTTACTCAGACCTTCAACACGCACACACACACAACAAATGTAACAAACTTAACTTACTTTTCGTTGAATGCTGCACCCTCGGCGTGATGAAACAGTGAGTCCGACCTCCTTCATTTGCCGTACCAGTTTCAGGATCCCTGCTCGTCCTAAAAGTTGGCAGCGCTACCCTACCGTACTGTAGTTGCTCATTGATATCGCTATGACGCCGTCTGCTGCTTCGATGCGTCCCCGTTGTTATTGTGACTGTTTAACAAAATGGTTCAAAGGGCTCTGAGCACTATGCGACTTAACTTCTGAGGTCATCAGTCCCCTAGAACTTAGAACTAATTAAACTTAAATAACCTAAGGACTACACACACATCCATGCCCGAGGCAGGATTCGAACCTGCGACCGTAGCGGTCGCTCGGCTCCAGACTGCAGCGCCTACAACCGCACGGCCACTCTAGCCGGCACTGTTTAACACCTTCTTCTTTCTTGGAAGTTTCTCTGGTGACTCGAAACGGGTTCCATTCAAAATTCCGCGTGTACCGGTTTGTATTCTATTGTAATGTATTTTAACCGGGGACCTAGAAACGACGGATAGGCCTCCGTCCCCCCCGCAGCCGCAGTGGTCCACAACCATACGACGACTACCGCAGTCCGCTTCACCCCTCCGCCGCCCCACACCAAACCCAGGGTTATTGTGCGGTTCGGCCCTCGGTGGATTCCCCCGGTAACGTCTCACACCAGCCGAGTGTAACCCTTATGTTTGCGTGGTACAGTAATGGTGGTGTACGCGTACGTGGAGAACTTGTTTGCGCAGCAATCGTCGACATAGTGTAACTGAGGCGGAATAAGAGGAACCAGCCCGCATTCACCGAGACAGATGGAAAACCGCCTAAAAACCATCCACAGACTGGCCGGTTCACCGGACCTCGACACAAATCCGACGGGTCGATTCGTGCCGGGGCCAGGCACTCCTTCACGTCCAGAAAGCCGTGCGTTAGACCGCACGGCCAACCGGGCGGGCGTGTACCGGTTTACTAAATTTTTGATTATCCGTTCACTATACGGTCTTTCACAAAAATTTCTCTCTAGCACGGATTCAATGTACTACGGCTTATTAACTGTTTTCCGGTCCAGATGCACAATGTGCGGCGGCGCGGTCCCTTTCGTCCATTACCTGCACCTACCTGTGAACTCGTTGCAGCAGAACCGTCACGAATATCTCTATTTTCTGGGGACTGTTTGTCGCTAAGAGGTCTAGTATGTTACCGCTATCAGTTACACTTTGTTAGAGTTCCTGGACTAATTGCTCAAAGTATACTTACAAGGGAACCTCCCCATCGCACCCCCCTCACGATTTAGTTATAAATTGGCACAGTGGAGAGGCCTTGAAAATCTGAACAAAGATCAATCGAGAAAACAGGAAGATGTTGTGTGGAACTAAGAAAGAAATAAGCAAAATATACAAACTGAGTAGTCCACGTGCAAGATAGGCTACATGGACTACTCAGTTTGTATATTTTGCTTATTTTTTTCATAGTTCCACACAACGTCTTCCTGTTTTCTCGATTGATCTGTGTTCAGTTTTTCAAGGCCTATCCACTGTGCCAACGTATATCTAAATCTGAGGGGGGTGCGATGGGGAGGTTCCCTTGTTAGAGGAATGGCTAAAATTTAGCGATCCAACCTATTAAGGTTTGGAAAGCAATGCTACCGTAATATCGATCAGGAAAGCAACATATTAGGGAACTCGCTTCCTGGTTTTCCTTTCGTTAGGTGCAGTCTCATTTCATACTCAGAACACACTGGTGTTCTTAGGTGTGTCATCCTCAGAATCTCAGTCTCTAAATTTGCTTCTCTTGGACGACGATCGTTTACTCACTGTCGTAGATAGTTCCATCTTGATTCGTTCGTCTAAGTAAGAAGCAGGTAACTAAATGTAGAAGAAATCACTGTTATAGGAATTATACTGCGAAAGCTTGAGATTTTATTCTACTCTGATGTGGAATGTTAGTCAAGAGTTTTATATTCACAATTATCTCTCCCACCTCATGTACTTCGTTCGAGTAACTGTTCCTTCTATTGTCTAATAGTTCAAGTGCTGACACATTAAGCGTGACTTGATAGCTGACATTTAGTTTAAGACAGAAACTTGTTCACTCGGAGAGTAGATCAAAAGAACACTATGAACGTCGGTTCCATTCGTTCGGCGACACTACATACGCAACTAGAGTGGTAGTTGTCCTTTTGTTTATCGACAATCTAACCCCAATAAAAATTCTGTTAACGCTCTGTTTTCCATGTCTCCCACGGAATACCGTTTCTAGCAAATTCCTGGGCTAATAGTTGGAGAAGTCTGCTAAGCTTACCATACTGGAAGAAGTTGCACTTTCATCTCGTAGGTCCTACAAGCTTTTAGCGTTTCGGTCACTCAGGATCACAACGTCTAGTTTATTTAGATATCCGTGTTTACCAGACAATCGTATACTGTGACAGACGATGAAGAAATGAAATACGCGTTGGATCCACACGTGTTCTTTCACGTAATGAACGGCGAAAAAATAGTGATAACAATTAATTACAATGAAACGTGATATAACCAATTTCGGTAATCGATGATTCGTATTTCTTGTTAATTTTTTCTAAGGCAGTGACAAATGGAGGTATCGCACCCATTAGCGATCAGCCTAGCTAGAGACGACATGTGGCCCGCACAGCCATGAATGAGCAGTTGTCAGCGTGGCAGCCTGGGGGTCTAGTCGGAATTCGTCCACTGAATTCTAATTGTGCGGCCTAGTTTCTCGCTACAAGAGTGAGACGTCGCTCTACCCGCAAAGGGAGCGACGAGAAGGAGCGCGCATGGTTTTCGTGTTTTTTGAGCACTGTAGTAACAGTTCATTATTGTACAGAGTCCACCGTAACTGATGGTAGCCAAGATCTGCCGCATGGTGTAGCCGAGCGGTCTCGGGCACCTTGTCATGGGCCGTGCGACGTGCGACTCCCCCCACCCCTGCGTCAGACGTTCGAGTCATTTCTCGGGCATGGGTGAGTGTGTTGCCCCAGTAGCGTAAGTTACTTTTGTTAGATTAAGTAGTGTGTAGGCTTAGGGACCGATGACCTCAACAATTTGATCCCACAAGACCTTACCACAAATTTCCAAAGTTCCAAAAGCTGATATGATGAAATATCTAAAATCTACACACGTATCTTCCACACTAAGTAGTTGGTTAGCCATATTCATGCGGTCTTTTAACTACTTTTGTTATGTTCAGCTCTATCAGAATAGTTTAAATTCTGCAGGCATAATGACTGGACTACTTCATATTTTGTTTTAGGTATGAGGGCGTTCAATAAGTAATACTACCAATTTTTTTCCTTGGCCAATTTCGGCTGAAAGAATACGGAACTTGTTATGGGACATCGTGGAATATTTCCGTCTGAACTGCTGTAGTTCTGTAAATTCTCGATAGGTGGCGGGGTTATACGTGGCTTTCAAAGTGGCATTAGTAAGGGAGGTGCGTTGCAAACAGAGATCAGTCACTGAATCTCTTTTGGAGTAAAACTAGAACATCACAGATATTTATTGGCGCTTGCATAATGTCCACGTAGACCTGGCAATGAGCAAAAACACGATGAGTCGTTGGGCGAGGCGTCTGTCATGATCGCAATAAGGTCGTGGTAAGTTGTCCGATCTACCAAGTGCCGGTGGGCTGGACACAGCTGTGACACACGCTGTGTTGAAACGTGCGGATACTCTTATACTAGGTGAACGACGGACCACAAGCACGACTGCACAACTGGATCTCTGTTGATAGTGCTGTTGGGGGTACGCAAAGCTGTGTGCCCGGAGGGTTCCTCGACGCCTAACAGGAGACCATCACGAGGCTGATTGTGACTTTTTTTCTCGAATATCATCATAGGAGATGAAACTTGGATTCATCACTTCGAGCCGGAAACAAAGCGGTAGTCCATGGAGTGGCGCGACACGATCCCTCGTCCGAAGGAAAAGTTCGAAGCCGCACACCCAGCCTGTAAAGTCAGTACGACGGTCTTCTGGGACTCTGAACTGTGATGAAGTGTACTGTGCTACCCTAAGGACATTGAAGAAATGGCTTCAGCGTGCTCGTCGCCACAAAATTACATTGGACTGTTGTTTGTCATCCACCCTCTGCCAGGGTCCCGCACCTTCCGACCTCCATCTGTATGGCCCAATAGAGTACGCACTCTGCTGGAAGCAAAACGTGGATGATGGGGAGCTTATTGATGCAGTAAGACGTTGGCTCCGATGTCGACCATTAGACTGGTACCAGGCAAGAATGCAGGCCTTCTCAGTAAAGTGTTACAAAGCCGCCGCATTCTACGGAGATTGAAAATAGGGTATGGTAGTCACAAGAAGGGAATAACATTGTGTATTGAAATCCCCAACCCGCTTTTAGAAGGGAAGGGAAAAGAGTTGCATTACTTATTGAGTGCCCCTATTATAAACACTCTATCGTTTTATTGATTGAATAGGTTACACAGCGAGATTTTCTGCGCGCTATGACAGATGGTTCTACTCTATCAAGATGCTCATCCAGTGCAACGTGTTTATTGAGTACCTAAAGCCGCACAGTCGAAGACTGACAAAGGAATTTTCTCTGATCAATTTTAGGTGCGGCTAACGACTAGTCATCTAGAAAACCTTTATACGTGATGTGAGCTTCGTTGCTGTCTTCATACTGATCATTGCTACAGCTAACAAAACTATTTGAAATGAGAGTATTGTCAGTTATATGTGATATAAAACTTAAAAAGCGGAAATACTGTGCTTACCTTCATTCTATAAATTCGTAGGGGATTATTTTTTGGAATGACCCATGAAGCGACGCTACAGTTTTCTGCGCCCAAAATCATATAACAAGAATTATTATTTATGGTGTGAAATTAAGAACATTGTGTAGAGGCACGTTTAGTGAATCACAGATATTAAACATTGCCTCCCAGTCTATTTATTCCTTACTTAAATTTGTCATTAGAAATATGTCCCTTTCTCAAACCAACAGCTCAGTTCATGGAATCAACATTGGAAATAGGAATAATATTAACGAAAATTTAAAGTCACTTACCTTAGTCCAGAAAGGTGTCAATTATTCATGAACGCGCAGTTTCAGTAACTTACCAGCACCCTTAAAAAGTTTAACTACTAATAAAGATGAGTTTAAGAGAAGTCGAAGGATTTATGTTTGGTCAACTCCTTTTAATTCCCTCATGAATTTTTTAACAGAAGTAACAAGTTTATATATTACCAATAATATAAAATAATGCAACCATCTGTACAATCTTACTTTTGTACAAATTTCTGTGCAGTAATGCGATCATTGTAGTTAACTATTGTAAAGTGTATTTTCTATTTAAAGATGCATGACTACAATAGCGTAAGAATTATCTGATGCTTTTTTCCCTGACGCATTCTATCTTCTCGAAGATCTCCTCATTCTGGATCTAGCAGAACGAAAATACATCTAACCATTCAAACGATGATCACAAATTCATAAGACCAGCACAATGATACAGTCTAAGTACATAGGCATATGAGTGATAAATAGAATAATCCAGTACAGAGACACTATCAACCTATCAGATATATACAGGAAGGAAATCACCAAAGACTGAAATCTGTGGGACTCCTGGGAGCACCTTCTTTTAAATCCAGCCCCGTTTACGAGGCAACGAGATGAACTACTGTGACTACGAATCGCAGTAGAACAAATGAAGTTAACATAAAATGATACATCCAGTGGAACTACTGTGCTATGGTTACCATACTCTTACTGTATACAGATTCTGCGTATGTTTCTATGCAGATTCGCTAAAAATTGATAAAGCTACTGAAAGGAAATTATTTTTGAATTACCAGAGTGGAAGCCACGTGCCGGACAATACAGTTGATCAGCCGAAAAAGTAAACAATGAAAAGCTTTTCGCCTCTGAGCAGAAATATTACATTTAACAGGTATGAATCTTCTTTACTACAGTGCAAGTAGATCAGTTTCTAGGGCTTATAGCTGTAAGTTACGAAAAACTAAGTTCTGGTTCTAAAAATTATTTTTCTGTATACTACAAATCTCATCCCACGTCATACACTCATAAAATAATGTACTTCGCTAATTCAGTACATGTCACTGAAACTTCAAACTATACGACAGAAAGCTGCAGGACAAAGAGGAAACACTTACCTTTACGATTTCCTTGTTTATTAACTCTATTCTGTTGAAGAGAGTTTTGATAAAGCACCGAATATAGTTGATTCACTGAGGCTGAGTGTCCGTATAGGAGACTGCCTGCAGCCCGCGACTGCTGCGTGGGATGCCGGATCTGCTGAAAGCGCTTCTCTAATTGGTAGGCCCAAGAACTGCTGAGGAGAGCTTCCCGTTTCTCTGGTATTCATGAGATCCACACGACGACGGCTCTCTCAGCGATGCAGATCACATGATGGGCGCTTATTAAGCTTTGTTTTCTGCATGCGGAGTGTATTTTCGCTTCAGCGGCACGAAGTGAGGACGTCCTTTGTTCTGTGTGAATTTTAATCTTTCAGTGTCTGTTTCTGGGAAACTTTCAGCGTTGTGGACGCGCCGCGGGAATAGAAAATTCCTCTACCGCGTTCTCTAATAAAGCTGGTGAATAAAACCCACTGACAGCCCTTCAAGTGCTTCAGATGAGAAAATAGCAGTGGAGAAACAACGAACACATTTTCCCGACGCAGTATTATCTCAGACTTCCTAAGAATTCCTCCGGAAAGGTTTTTGGTTTGTATTTATACAGATACTTCATGAGGATTAATGGAACCACCCTCATGTACAATAAATAAAAGGAAACAGAAATATTTTCGACGACGAAAGAACCTGTAGGGTATCACACGGCGACGACAAGCACAGCGGCAGTGTACAAAGATATTTCATGCCACTCATTGATTCTATGTGTTACTCTTTGGCTCTTGATTTAGTTTTAGTGTTCCGTGCTTCATATATCTGAGAAGCGGCATTCGTTTCACAACACATCCCGCATACGTTACGTCATTTTGACGCCACGCACAATAACGACGACAGGCGATCGGTTATCGGATTTGTGATAAGGGACAATGTCAGTATTATTGCTCTTCATTTCACTCGTAGCAGTTTAAGCTGTGCTCTTAGGTTATTGCCTAACCACACACTCGGAAATCGCTTAATATTTATTTCCTTCTTCTTTTTTTATATCAGACGAATGTCTAAATGATGATGATGATGACCATACTCCAGGAGCGGAGGGGACGATGCGGAGTACCAGCACCGCCGTACCAGGCAATGTCCTAGCGGAGGTGGTTTGCATTGCCATCCTCCGACCTTACTGGGGATGAATGATGATGATGAAGACGACACAACAACACCCAGTCATCTCGAGTTAGGGAAAATCCTTGACCACGCCGGGAATCGAACCCGTGACCCCGTGCGCGGGACGCGAGAACGCTACCGCAAGACCACGAGCTGCGGACTACATCTAAATAACATCGAATATAACAGAACATACTTTATTACATTAGTAAGAAAGTCCCAGAATGTGTTACAACACTGACAAGGAGGAAAAGTAGTTGGATGCAGCAAGATGAAAGAACACATCTTTCGACTCCAGAAACCACAACGTTACCCAATACGCTTTTTTTTAATTATTCTAGCACTTACGCATGTGATAATTGTCTCTCGTCTTGGTTCTCAGAGTATTCCTTGAAGGCTTATATTATTGATGCATTATTAACTGACGTTTAAAGATAATGATGAAATGTTTTTAATAAATTTCCAAAGCTCCGTCACCTTAAAACGATATACTGCAAATTATAATAGAAGAGTGTTTCATGCTTAATTTTTAAATTCTTGACGATAACGACTCACTCCTGATAGAGCACGGGTATGCATGGCGACAATTATTGAACTCTATGAAATAAAATCGTCATAACTTCTGAACTGTTTGCGCTGGGGCGTTAAAACGGCACGGTTGTCTCGGGGCGTGATAAGAATTTGTATTCGTCACTATGAAAAAGTGGCGCATTCCGGGGACCGAGAACCGTATTTCGCGATCGAAAACTCTCTCCACCCCCAGCGGGTGACTGTCTTGGTGTGCAATCTCATGTCCAGTCACGGAATAATCGGTGTGGCATTTCTTGATAACAAGGTAACTACCGAATGCTACGTGAAAGTTTTGAAAGGTGATTTCATCCCCATTATCCAAAGTCACTCTGATTTCGGTAAGATGTGGTTCATGGAAGACGTATCTCTGTCCCATCGAAGCAGGAGAGTGTTTCATGTCCTGGAGGATCACTTTGGGGACCACATTATGGCTCTGGGGTGCCCAGAGGCCACTGACATTGGCCTCGATTTGCCGCAATATTCTCCGTATCTGAACACATGCGACTCCTTTTTGCAGGGCTATATTAAAGACAAGATGTACAGCAATACCTCCAAAACTATTGCTGAGCTGAAACAACCGTTCAGGAGGTCATCGACACTGCAGCGGGTCATGGAGAATTTCGATATTCGTTTGCGGCCACATCACCCCCAAGATGGCGGACATATTGAACAAGTCGTAACCTAACTCTGAATCTTTGTAGTGACATTTACATGTTGAATAAAATGTGTATAATTAATTTACGTTTATTATTAGATAAATGTCACTCTGTATGAACGCACTGTACGTAGATAACTCATTATGTGAAGTTTAATTATAGCAATAATTATGTATAATAAATAATTCCAAAAATTAAGTTTTTTTATAATTCCCCGATACGCTTGTACGAAGTCTTGTATGGGGCCAGATCGGACGGTAACGAAAGCCTATAGCAGTTCCTGAGTTCGTCGATATTACGCGTGACGTTCAAATGACGTCGCGAATGCGGGAAGTGTTGTGAAACGAGTGTTATACGTATTAGAGAACATGACTTGCGAATATTAATGTAATATATGTGGAAATAAATTATGAATAACAACAGACAGCCATATATTTGGTGAGCACCGACGTAACATTTCGTCAGTAGATCCGTGCCGGCTCCGACGAACCGTATTGCATCGCAAAATGCTCGTTCCTTCCGCGACAGCCGCGGAGCGCTGTTTTCACTTTGGAAATGGGAGTCTCACCAGAAACCATAGATTCCGCTGCAAGCGTCGGGATCAGCAGAATCACGATCAAAAGTCCACCATTTTGGCAGCATGACCCGGTGTAACGGTTTGCGCAATCTGAAGGCCAGTGCGTGTTAACACAGATACCAACAGGTGAAACCAAATACAGCTATGTTGTCGTAGCACTAAATGTACATACAGCTGCTGAAGTATAAGACGTCCTCACCGGAGCGCCCAACACCGAACGATATGCATCTAACAAAAACGCTTTAGTGAAACGCCTATCCGAATCAGAGGCCAAGCGATTGGATACTTTTTATGAATCCCATCGCAGCTTCTCCGACGTCTACTGGCGTTAGAGAGTAATGCAGTAAGGGACGACGTACTACAAAATATTTGGTTGCCTCGCATACCTCTCGATACGCCAAATTTAACGGTAAAATGAAGTGAGAATATGGCATTCTTGGAAGGGAGGCCTCATCCGGGGAACTTCAGCTCCAAGTGCAAGTCTTATTTCAGGCGACGCCACATTGGGCGACTTGTGCGTCGGTGATGAGGATGAAATGATGACGAGAACAACACAACACCCAGTCCCCGAGCGGAAAAATTTCCAACCCGGCCAGGAATCGAACTCAGGTCCTCTTGCATGGAAGGCGAACACGTTACCACGCGGCCAAGTAGGCGCACGTTTCAACGGTTTGCGCCGGTTATTTGCGCTCGCTAACACAGACAGCAGACAGAAGTGTGGAACTGTACCCCTTCGATAGTGTGCCAAAATTAGTCTTAGAACAAGGTTACCTGCCCGTATGACTCACTCATCCCTGCACTCGCTGTTACCTGAGTATACAAGTCACTGTACTGCAAACGAAGCACATCGTCGATCATCGTAAAGACGCAGTCGATCACATGCTAAGCCGAATATCTGCTGATACCGAAAAAAGTTCGTCAACGATGTCCGGAAATGTACGCCACCATGCAAGTGAAAGCGTTTAGCAGAACCCTTATCGGCAGCAGCTCGTTATGGCAATAGAATACTTCACCTTTTCGTTACGAACCGTGACACGAAAATTCAATGTTTGGTGTCAGTGTACCGTCAGCTCGACTACCACGCCGCAACTGAGAAAAATACTACCTAATTGCCGTCAACGAGTCCAAGATCACGACATACTGGCACGTGACGCCATTACTGAATCTCAGATTACATCGCAGATTCGAATGCAGTTCACTGTAGTAGATGTGTTGCAGTCCATTCTAGGAGCCGATTTGTTACCCTTTTACGGCCTAGTCCCCGATCTACGACATCAGCGACTTATAGCTTTTCACTATTATCATTAACCAGGATAGTCGAGGAAAGGTATGTTGTTTCACTCTGATAACAGCTCACCCGGTTTTAGGCCGATACTCTGTACGTAGAACTGTTAAGGAGGTTCCTTAAGGTCACAAAACAACCGCACATCCTAGCACAGTGAAGCACACCATAGCATATGATATTCTTACCGCACGAGGGCCACCAGCCCACCCAAGTCCTAGGCGTCTAACACCGGAAAAATGAATAGTCGTGAAGCAGGAATTCTGTGGCGTGCTCACACAAAGTAACTGCCGAGCCTCCAGTAGCAGTTGGGCAGTCCCGTTACACGTAGTGCGGAAGAAGAAGAACATACGGCGCCCATGTGGCGATTACCGCCAACTCAACGCCAGGAGCATCCGTGATCGGTATTCGATGCCGCACGTACAGCAATTCGGTTTCAACAGACGCGGTAAGGAAATATTCTCTACTATTGACTTTGTGCGAGGATACTATCAAGTTTCTGTTGCGCCAGAAGACATAGACAAGACAGTTCAAACAATACCCCACGTCGATTTTGAGGTTGTGAGAATACCTTTCAGACTGTGTAATGCAGTATAGACATTTCAACGCCTTATTGAAGAAATCACAAGAGGTCTGGATTTATGTTATGTCTACGGAGACGATTTTGTAGTCACGTCTGCGTTAGAAGTGGAACATCTACAACATTTAACCAAGATATTTGATCGTTTGCGTATGCAATGCTTAGTTATTAACCGTACAAAGTTTACCTTTGGGCCGGCTGGAGTGGCCGAGCGGTTCTAGGCGCTACAGTGTGGAACCGCGCGACGGCTACGGTCGCAGGTTCGAATCCTGCCTCGGACATGGATGTGTGTGATGTCCTTAGGTTAGTTAGGTTTAAGTAGTTCTAAGTTCTAGGGGACTGATGACCTGAGAAGTTAAGTCCCATAGTGCTCAGAGCCATTTGAACCAATTTGACATACACTTTCAAATATGAATCAGTGAAAGCATCAGCGAGGCAACTTCGGCATTTGGTCTATATCAGTCAGTTTACGACTCCCAGTGTCTTTATACAAGGAAATCTGAATGTACCAGCAGGGATTTTTCACGTGTTGGAGCTATAATCACTGCAATTGATTAATAGGTCGTCGCTCAGTCGCAGCATCATGATGATGAGCTACGCAAGTTATAGGATCACCCTGCGGGATTAAAGTTACAACACGTGGCTGTACCAGCAACAAACTTCATATTGTGTTGTGACATGTGTGGGGCAAAAACACGACAGTCCGTACCTCACCAATTTCGTTGACAAGCATCCGTGCACATCCTGCCTATCCAGGGTTCTGAGGAACGGTGAAATTAGAGTTACGGTTGCCCAGGAATTGATGCCGACTGTAAGACTTTTTCACTTAATGCATATCGCCCCAGAAAAATAAATAACTCGGCACGTCAAGACAACGTCATGCACATTCCTAGCAGCAAGTCAGCTATTGCCTCACGGTCGTGGATATATTTTCAAAGATGACTTGAAGCTTTCCCTATGAAAGGCATTACAGCTGAGACGGCAGCACAACATTTTTCCGCAGATGGGTCGCTCAGTATGGTGTACCGATATGCGTTACGACAGATCAAGGACGCCAGTTCGAAGCATATTTATGCAAAGCATTCTCACTGCTGTTGAGCATCCGAAAGTGAACGGCATATTGGAACGCTTTCATCGCCAACACCAAGCAGCGCTTCGGTGTCATTCTACACAAAATTGGATGGACACATTACCCATTGCGCTCCTTGCTCTCCATATTTTATTTAAGAATGACCTGAAAGCTACAGCAGGTAAATTAGTGCATGGACAAATACTTGGCCTACCAGGGGAGTTCATGCATAATGTGACGAATGATACAGTCTATTCGTCAGAGTTTGTCACCGGATTAAGATAGCACATCCGACAACTCCGGCCAGTGGCACCTACAGAACAAAGTGAACGATACCCATTCGTATTCGAGGACCTTGAGGCGTAGCGTCTTATATCGCTCTTGTCTAGAACCCGTGTATCGGGAGAATTATTCATGCGTGCGTGGTAACAGATGGTCTGAGACAGGTTCAACCGAGTAGATAGTTCTCATTTTCATCTGCTAGAGGTAGAACCTGTGTATCGGGGGAATTATTCATGCGTGCGTGGTAACAGATGGTCTGAGACAGGTTCAACCGAGTAGATAGTTCTCATTTTCATCTGCTAGAGGACAGTAGTGCACAGAGACATTCAAGAAACAGGCCAAGAGAATGCTTTTGTGAATTGCTCTGTTTATTTCGTGAAGACTTTTTTGTTTATTTATGTTCGTACAGTGTTACATATGCTTTTAGTGGTGTGAATGATACGCGATTGTTGTCTAAAGTAAATATGTAGATCATTGTTCTACTGATGAATGCTGCACGATGGGGAATTTTGTATCATAATATGTTACGTCAGTTTGTTGGTAAAGGAAAGCTAATGAGAGTGCAAATGAAAGTAGTTAATAACGTAAAGTATAAATAAAACATCAGAATGTTAAATATTTGTATCCGGAAAAAATACAGTTTGAAAGTGTGTTATTTGTTGATTAGTTAGTCATGAAAAGCGCGGTCTAACGCGGGAGAATAAACTTTTTCTATTGGCCTTAAAGAAAAATTGATCAATGAGAAGGGAGTATTCTCCGCATGTCTTTGCTCTTGGTGATACAGAATGCTTACAGAAGTCTAAAGAGTCGGAGCCCAGACTTTGAATGGTAAGGTCGTATGAGCTCCGAAGGAAGTTATAATTTGCCAATTTTAGTTATACTCCATGCTTCAAAAGTGCTTTAAATGAAGGCATCACGGTGGTTTTTTTTCATAGAAAGTACGGATTTTTAAAGTAATTTTGTGTATTAGAAAATACAGTAGATCGGTGACTAAAGACTTGAGTACATTAGACACCGATAAACTAAATAGTATGGCGAGCACTTTCATTTAAGAGCGATCCATGCTTAGTAGCTGTTCAGATTTCGGGAAATACGTTACCATAAACTTGCTAACGTGAATAAAAGGGTTTGTGCATGACTGTATTAGGATTAGCAAGGGCTTGGCAGTGAACGCGTAGTTGTCGACTTCAGAATATACCGAAGTTTGGCCAATATTTCCACCTTTCATTCAAAATGAAGACCTTCTCCTGATTCTTAGAATAGTTACGTTGTATGCAGCCTGGTGCGAGGTTTCTTTATTTTTAAGCTGAAATAAAATACTAATAGTATGAATATATACAATACATCATTGTTTATATTAAAAAATTCGTCAATAGAGTAGAAGGAGTTGGCCACTAGTAAGTCTCCTTTTAAACTGATGTTTATTTGTAACTAAATTTTTTATGTTTGCTGGCAAATTATTGAAGATGAGTGTTCCTGAGTAGTGGACCCCTTTTTGAACTAAAGTAAGTGCTTTTAAGTCCTTGTGCAGATCATTTTTGTTCCTGGCATTGTATGTATGAACTGAGCTGTTTGTTGGAAAAAGAGATATATTATTTAGGACAAATTTCATTAAGGAGTAAATATACTGAGAGGCAGTAGTTAGTATACCCAGTTCTTTGAAGAGGTTTCTACAGGACGTCCGTGAATTTACTCCACAAATAATACGTATTACACGCTTTTGGACTCTGAGAACTTTTGTTTGACTTGAAGAGTTACACCAAAATATTATACCAAATGACATTATGGAATGAAAGTAGGCAAAGTAAGCAACCTTTTTCATTTTAATGTCGCCTATGTCTGCTAACACTCGAATTGCAAATACAGATTTGTTAAGGCATTTCTGCAGTTCTGTGGTATGCTCCTCCCAACTCAATTTATTATCAAGTTGTAATCCCAGGAATTTAAGACTGTCAGCCTCCTCTATCTGCTCTTCTTCATACTTTTTGCATATGCTGGGTGGAAACCTCTTACAGGTTCTTAATTGCATATAGTGAGTGTTTTCGAAGTTTAATGTCAGTGAGTTGGCTTTAAACCATTTATTAATATCCATAAAAATATCATTAGCACATCTTTCTAGAACTACACTCGACATACTATTTATTGCAATACTTGTGTCATCTGCAAACAAAACGAACTCTGCTTCTGGCAGTGTAACTGATGAGAGATCATTTATGTACACAAGAAAATGCAGTGGCCCTAAGATGGATCCTTGTGGGACACCACATGTAATTTCTTCCCATTCTGATGATGACTGATGACTTAATTCACTAGTCTCTTGCACTGACACCCTTTGTTTCCTGTTAGGTATGACTTGAACGATTGTGCAACACTGCCCGTGACACCATAGAATTCTAATTTATTTAAAAGGATGTTGTGGTTCACACAATCGAATACCTTTGACAAATCACAGAAAATACCTGCTGCTTGTAACTTTTTATTTAATGAATTAAGTACATTTTCACTGTAGGTGTAAATAGCCTTTTCGATATCAGAACCCTTCAGAAATCCAAACTGTGTTCTTGATAATATGTTATTTGATGGTTCGCAAGCCACCACAACTGCCATGTGAAGCGTTGTATACAGTACTTTGTAGAAGCAACAACAGTTGCTTCTTAGATGAAACAGACATTTTAGAATGAGATTTCTACTCTGCAGCTGAATGTGGGCTGATACGGAATTTCCTCGCAGATATCCGCGCACGCTCCGCTGCAGAGTGAAAATCTCATTCTGGAAACATGCCCCAGGCTGTGGCTAAATTATGTGTCCGCAATATCCTTTCTTTAAGGAGTGCCAGCTCTGCAGGGTCACAGAAAAGCTTCTGTGAAGTTTGGAAGGTAGGAGACGAGGTACTGGAAGAACTGAAGCTGTGAGGACGGATCGTGAGTCGTGCTTTGATAGCTCAAATGGTAGAGCACTTGCCGGCGATAGGCAAAGGCCGAGTTCGAGTCTCGGTCCGGCACACAGTTTTAATATGCCAGGAAGTTTCGAAACAGACATTATTAACATTCTACCGTCCATCTTTATTCTTCATGTCTACAGACTTGCAGCTCTCTGTCGCTAAAGGACTCTAAATTGCAGCGTGTAACATGGTGGTGTGTAACGTAACCATGTTAGTGCATGAGAAACAGAGTACTGTAGTAGAGTTTCGAATTCGAAAGGGTCGTCCACACATGGTGCATCCTCTCCTTCAACACAATAAAACCAGACCACACACGAGCGCTGCGACATTTGCAACAATCTGACGCTTTGGGTTCACTGTCATCGATCATTCTCCATATCTCCCTACAGTCTCGACTTCGCCCCATTCGATTTCCATCCGTTTCAAAAACTCATAGAACGCCTTCGCGGATTTCACTTTGATAGTGGTGAAGCGGTGGAAGCAGAGATGATGTTGTAGATACGTGAACAAAGACAAACGTTATGCAGTGATGGTGTCAACTAATTGATCTCTCGTTTAGATAAATGCGTTCGTCGTCAGGGTGACTATGAAAACGTAACTTGTCAGCACCTCGTAAAATGCGTCCCATCTTGTTGATGACGCAAACATCATTATCGGTTCCGACAGAGCTACAACAATAGAACGAACATAAATATTGAGAAAACATTATTTACGACCTAAGTCGAAACAAGGCCTCGGGAGTAGACAACTTTCCATTGGAACTACTGACGGCCTTGGGTGAGCCAGTCCTGACAAAACTCTACCATCTGGTGAGCAAGATGAATGAGACAGGTGAAATACCCTCAGACTTCAAGAAGAATATAATAATTCCAATCCCAAAGAAAGCAGTTGTTGACAGATGTGAAAATTACCGAACTATCAGTTTAATAAGTCACGGCTGCAAAATACTAACGCGAATTCTTTACAGACGAATGGAAAAACTAGTAGAAGCCGACCTAGGGGAAGATCAGTTTGGATTCCGTAGAAATATTGGAACACGTGAGGCAAAACTGACCCTACGACTTATCTTAGAAGCTAGATTAAGGAAAGGCAAACCTACGTTTCCAGCATTTGTGGACTTAGAGAAAGCTTTTGATAATGTTGACTGGAATACTCTCTTTCAAATTTTGAAGGTGGCGGGGTAAAACACAGGGAGCGAAAGGCTATTTACAATCTGTATAGAAACAAAATGGCAGTTATAAGAGTTGAGGGGCATGAAAGGGAAGCAGTGGTTGGGAAGGGAGTGAGACAGGGTTGTAGCCTCTCCGCAAAGTTGTTCAATCTGTATATTGAGCAAGCAGTGAAGGAAACAATAGAAAAATTCGGAGTAGGTATTAAAATCTATGGAGAAGAAATAAAAACTTTAAGGTTCGCCGATGACATTGTAATTCTCTCAGAGACAGCAAAGGACTTGGAAGAGCAGTTGAACGGAATGGATAGTGTCTTGAAAGGAGGATATAAGATGAACATCAACGAAAACAAACTGAGGATAATGGAATGTAGTCGAATTAAGTCGGGTGATGCTGAGGGAATTAGATTAGGAAATGTGACATTTAAAGTAGTAAGGGAATTTTGCTATTTGGGGAGAAAACGTAACTGATGATGGTCGAAGTAGAGAGGATATAAAATATAGACTGGCAATGGGAAGGAAAGCGTTTCTGAAGAAGAGAAATATGTTAACATCGAGTATAGATTTAAGTGTCAGGAAGTCGTTTCTGAAAGTATTTGTATGGAGTGTAGCCATGTATGGAAGTGAAACATGGACGATAAATAGTTTGGACAAGAAGAGAATAGAAGCTTTCGAAATGTGGTGCTACAGAAGAATGCTGAAGATTAGATGGGTAGATCACATAACTAATGAGGAGGTGTCGAATAGGATTGGGGAGAGGAGAAGTTTGTGGCACAACTTGACTAGAAGAAGGGATCGGTTGGTAGGACATGTTGTGAGGCATCAAGGGATGACCAATTTAGTACTGGAGGGCAGCGTGGAGGGTAAAAATCGTAGAGGGAGACCAAGAGACGAATGCACCAAGCAGATTCAGAAGGATGTAGGTTGCAGTAGGTACTGGGAGATGAAGAAGCTTGCGCAGGATAGAGTAGCATGGAGAGCTGCATCAAACCAGTCTCAGGACTGAAGACCAGAACAACGACTGATTCTTTGTAAATGGTCAGATAACTCAGGAAACAGTTTATTCACTTCTATTCAAGGCAAGATATGCATCATCAACACATCACAGAGAGAAGGAGATATTTAAAACTGATTGTTGAAATTACTGGGTGTGCATACTGCGAACAAGTGAAATTGGGCATCACGTGTTATGTATCTTCTGAAAACTATGACTTCAGCAATGTTTTCTCTGGGTGTAACTGCTGATTTTAGTGATGAAAAAATTAGAAATTTCGGTTTGAACTGCTTATCGCCATTCACTAACATCAAATGGAATAATTCTGTGAGTCTTTTCTACACACAGACACGAAGTATTCAGTTTACACACACGGACTGTGGGAGTAATATGTGGCGTTAATGTCAGACAGTCATTCAGGTAACTGAAATATTACGCATACTAACAACAACCACAGAATTTATTTTCTTTTATAAATTTTTTTGTGAATAATTAAGCGCGAGTTTAAAATAATTGTAGTGTCTGTAAATGTAATACTAGGAACAAAAATAGCCTCCAGTATCCACAACTTAATCTTACTGTT
Source organism: Schistocerca piceifrons (assembly GCF_021461385.2). NCBI lineage: Eukaryota > Metazoa > Arthropoda > Insecta > Orthoptera > Acrididae > Schistocerca > Schistocerca piceifrons. The sequence goes on along the minus strand of NC_060140.1, from coordinate 592,280,321 downwards.
ATACAGGATCAAGTTGTATGTAAATGATTCAAACCTAGGCATGTCTGCTCATGGAAAACGTATGTCATTTGTAAACCTACTAACATGTTAGACATCAAGATGAACTGCTGTGAATACTTTCCACATAAAATGAAAAGAATTAAACAAAACTGAAGGTAATTATTATGATGGGAGTTGATTATATTTGTGGTTATTTTGTGTCCAGCTGCTATAGATGACTTGCCTAGTCTCTGACAATCAGTGGTTTAGACTTTGTCGTGTAACAGATAACAAGAATTTGAACAAACACGGGCCTTGTTGTTTCTGGCAAATGAGGTGGAGTTCAGGGTTAATTATGTCACCCTACTTCAGTTCGTTCGATGCATGAAGTGGTGGACTCAACCTAAATAGCGAAGCGACGCCAAATATCAGTCTGATACTTACGAAACCGACCATATTGTCTAAAGAAAATCGTTTTCCCCTTTTTATTGCATCTGAAGTACGCCAGTAAATACATTTTCGATAACCCTTCCTCATTGGTATTTTCTGAACTTTTATGTACCATAATCTATATTCTGGAACGCAAATCCTGTTACTGTTCCGTAAACCCGAAATTGCCACGCTGAGTACGTCCGTCACCTGGAATAGCATCGGTCAAGTATGGCCAAGACTGAATTTTGTCTCTCATTCCATAAGGAATTAGCAGATTTCCTTAGCCTGTAACTAGGATTCAGTAAAATTTTTGTGACGGTAAAATAGTTCAAAACAAAAGTGTTGTGCCATGCGTTCATACAGCGCGGACGCCGCACGAAGACCTGGTCACAGGCTTCTCGAGCTCCGTGTGCCAACGCTCCAGTGGCAGCAGCGAGGCATACTTCAAAGAGCTCACAGTGGGGCCACCACAAGAGATGCAGCAGTCATACCGCTGGAATCGACGGAGCCAATCAAGATGCAGCCCCACGTGATTAAGTCGCGTCGTCGCGGCCCGGAGAGGGGGGGAGTCGTCTGGCGGGCCTCCTGGAGTACCGACTATGTCTCCTCTCAGTCGCGACTCTATCACTGTGATCCTATATACACGAGATGAACTTTGGCTACGTACCTGGATACGAATAACTAAGCTGAGTTATGTTTCACCTTGTTTCCAGAATAAATCTTCTAAGCTGTAATTAATTTCACCTCTACACTTCGTGGTTGGTACCTGGGACAAAACAAGAAGAATTTGTGAGAAAAGTAGAAGCTGAAGTTATTCAGTCAGCCTCTTTGAACTATAAACTTAAAAAACAGCTAGTTTAAAAATCCATGGAAGTAAAAGTAATCAGACAACTGACACGAGATTTTAATTATTGCGCAACACACACTAACGTAACAAACACATTTACTCGTTGACGTAAACGGCGTATCTGTACCGACGTCGATGTATAAAACTATCCCCTGACGTTTCGTCTCCGACTGCGGGAGACATCCTCCGAAGTAAGGATGCTTTACCTCTAAGGATGTCTCCCGCAGTCGGAGATGAGACGTCAGGGCAGAGTTTCATACATCAACCACGGCCTATCAGCCCGAAGTGAAGACAATACCGGCCGTGAAAGCTTGCATTGTATGTTCATAAATTGTTTTGCACCACTTGTATATCTGGCAACGTGTGTGGGCTTAGTCGGGAACTGAGAGACAAAGCCTTTAGAAACTGAAAAACATCGCTGTAAAGTAAAAACATAACAGTAACCTAAACAAAAACAGTTCGTCCAAAATTCGTAACGGTTTCGATATAATCGCTCCTTTATTCTTCCTGAGGTATTAATTTAAAACGAAGGAGTGGATATAAATGTGGATCTGCTGCTGAGTGACGTAAAAAAGGTTGACCAGTAGGCAAATAAATTTTACTAATCGATGCGTTAAAAGTAAGTTTCATATCTCTGGCTAGAAATCTGATGTGGTTGCAAGGAATGCCATGTGTGAGTGAGTTTTGTGTGTATGATTGTATGAATGTGTGTGTGTGTGTGCTGGTCTTCCTTTCTGAGAAAGGCTCTGGCTGAAAATTTATGTGAACACTCTTTTCGTAGTGCCTGCCTTTGTGCTCGGACTTTGTGTAGTGACGTAACAAGACTGTTACGCCACTTGAAGTAGCCGGTAGGATAGGCACGCGTACACACACGCCGACGGGCGTCAAGTCTGGAACAGGCTGCGTAATTAATGCTATGAAGAAAAGTACGTAGCTGGATTAATACTTATCTTTAATCAATCATTGTGGTACATCGCTCTTGACTATACACAGGAGACTTTAATTACAATCACTGTAAGGCTAATGGCGCCTTGCTAGTTGGTAGCCATTAACTTAGCAGAAGGCTATTCTGTCTCTCGGCTAATGAGAGAGAAAGGCTTCGTACATCTAGTCGCTAGCTAGGTCGTCCGTACAACTGGGGCGAGTGCTCGTTCGTATATCGAGACCTGCCTTCTGGTGGCGCTAGGTCTGCGATCACACAGTGGCGACACGCGAGTCCGACATGTACTAAATGGACCGCGGCCGATTTAAACTACCACCTAGCAAGTGTGGTGTCTGGCGGTGACACCACACTTTGAGTAGTAATTTATCCGTTTAACAGTATGATTATTGCTTCACGAGGTTTGTAGTAAATAACCCACTGCGCTTCAGCACAACAATAATGTACATAATTACAACACCAGAAGAAAAAAATTACTTCATTACGCCATATGAATGTAGCACAAACAGGGGTTCATGATGCAGCCACCAAAAGTTTTGATCACTTAACCCATTGATAAAAAATGGGTGACACAAAGCAAAGTAAAATTTGAAGCTAAACTGCAAATGTTTCGATTTGATAACTCCCCCGGTTCCTCAGAAGATTATGTATTACTCTAATGTGTAAATGGTGATGAGTAGGAGTTGCTGACTAATGCATATCTGACTTTAATTAAAAAACGTAAAAACTAGTGAATGATCAGCATGGACGCATAATTAGAAAAAAAATGATGTCAACATATAATGACTCGTTCCATATTATTTCGATTTATGGTGCAATTGATACATAGAACATGTAACTGGGTAACTAACTATCGGTACACAACAAATCATGGTGTAGACTTGTACACTTTGAAAACGTCTAAATGAAATTCAACAGTAAAATCAAGAAGATGATGAAAGTAGACATATATTACAATTACGCATTGTTTGCTTACTTCGGAAAGTCTGACAGAGTTACTGGCGAGAAATATTCCGGAAAAATAAGGAAATAGGCTACTGTTGGAAAGACAGGTTGGCTCTGAGCACTATGGGACTCAATATCTTAGGTCATAAGTCCCCTAGAACTTAGAACTACTTAAACCTAACTAACCTAAGGACATCACACACACGCATGCCCGAGGCAGGATTCGAACCTACGACCGTAGCAGTCCCGCGGTTCCGGACTGCAGCGCCAGAACCGCACGGCCACCGCGGTCGGCGGAAAGACAGGCCAGATCTTACACAGGTTAGGCTATCTTTAGTAAAAGGTTACTCACAAACCTGTTAAAGCAAAATATCAATTTTAAGAAGTCTTAGATCATTCCCTTCATCAGATTTATAGCCATCCCCAACGCTGGCCGAAGTTTAAAAAATTCTATCGCTGTTAATACCCTGAAAGGTGCTATTATGGGCCACACACTGAATGATGGATCATAGGCAGGATTTCAAAATTAGAAGATAGGTAAACTACAGGGAGACTAATGCATTGTCAATCCAATGAAATAAGAACTGCACTCTGCATGGAGGTATACCTCTACACAATTCTGTTTCTTTGACATTTCAATAATCATACACTTCTTTAACATGCACACTATACGATACCATACCTTGCTTCTTTCCTCATCGCACACGTTTATGGGCTACCAAGTAAATGGTAGTAAGTTTTTTTTGAGAACGTGGATACTAAAAATATTATGCATACGATTTGAAAGATGTAAATATAATGAACAAGAAGCGGTACCGATACCAGTAAGTAAACAAGCATTGATTTCGGAGTTTCAGTTTCATTTGCTGTTGATGCAACTACAGTAAAAGTGACACTAAATGGGTTACGAAAGCATGCGTTTTATATCACTTCCTTCTGTTTCTTGTTATTCGAAATATAGCAACAAAAACAAGTTAAGGAGGCCAAATGTGTGGTATTACTAGAGCAAATACGCATTCAAGCACAGTAAAAATTCTAAATTGCCATCCTGACACTATGTTATTAATGTAAGCTCTATAATTATTAGTATTTAAAACAGCTGTTGCGCGCACACGACAGAAATAACGAACAAGAAGCAGTCGTAAACTGTCAGCTAATATTTTGGACTACTTAAAACGGCGGCAGGTCCCCCCCCCCCCCCCCCCAACTCAGGCTTCAAAACAACGTACGCGTAAATATGTAGAGTCACCTATCTTTTGTTGCCTACATGATAAAGAGTATTCATAAATTGAATCTGTGACTATGCGGTCGACCCATGCTCGGTTATCAACGTGTAATTATTAGCTGCACTATAGCGAAGTATTTGCGAGTCTTTTGAAGAAAGGCTCAGCTTCCTTCATTTATTCAGGTTCAGACCGTTATCTCTGTTAGTTAAATTTTTCAGCAAACGAATTTCATTTGCTTCTTTGCCCGCCGGGTCCCAAAAAGAAGAAACGGAGTTTATCCGGCTGCGAAGTGTATAGGAGTAGTTGTGCCTCCAGTAACACATCAATAAATTGTCTATCTTAACTCAGATTTCTTATTTTAAAGAATGTGAGGAATCAGTCGAGAAAAATGTACCGTCAGTATTTTCGTTTATTTGAGAATGCTCTAAAGTTCTAAAAGGAAACGCCTTAATCGACTCTTTGAAATTCGACAGCTGTTTGTTTTTTGAAACTTCATCTGGTTTATCGGATGCTCTCTTTGGCAGTGGAGCATGAACATTACTCAGGAAATACTCTGAAATAAAGTCTCAGCAATGTATTTTGTGCTTGTAAAAGTGCTTTTCCTTAAAGAGATGTACGTCCGTTAAAAGCAGTGTTTTTCACAAAGCTGAACTCTGTAGACCAGGGCTGCACACTGCATGTCAAATTGCAAGCGAGCCGGGTGTGCAGGTCACAAGTGGGCCGAGAAGAGCCTCTCTTTTTTTCGGTCCCTCTCTGAAGTACTCGGTACCACGCGGCGTTTCATTTACTATTATGATGATCGTTGACAGGTGCAGTGGCTGTTTGTACTAAAAGAGGCCGTGAAGCGACCTATCGTCCCAACCATTGAAAACAAATGGTAATGACAGAAGATATGGATGAGAATTCTCAATATGTTTAATGCAGTCACATAATCGACGGATATTACAGATTTAGTATGAAACGACCTTACAACACCATATAGACATACGTTAAGGCTTTAGTTGACAAAGAAAAGAATTAAACGATCGACAGATAGGATTCACTGCTCTGTACTTCAAGAAGCAATTTATGCTAAATTTTCAGAAACTGAGCACATGTAGGTATTTGTGCTATCAACAGCAAAATATCTGAAGTCGGTTGTAACAGTTTTCGATGGAAATGAGTGAAGAATACGGAGGCTGTACATATTACTGCATTAGCATTCGAGGGGCATGCCTGGACGATTTTCCGATTTAATATCCGCTTTTGTTGAATTTATGAAGGCAAAAGGAGTTCAGGAGTGAAAATTAAAACATGGATTGCAGACAGTGGTCGTGACTGAGTACTGCCCGCAACTAAGACTGCGAAGTGAGAAACAGGAAAATCGTACTGAAAAAGTGATAGATTCTGACAGAAACATTCCTGTTCCCGAAGTTCACTGGCGTTAAAGTTAACGCTTGGTTTGAAGAATAAACTGAGGCATGGGAAGAATTACAAGGATAGTTTTCTACACGTTTTGAAGACACTGCGAATCTTACATCTGTTTTGATTACATTAGATTAGATTTACTTTCATTCCAATTGATCCGTAGTGAGGAGGTTCTCCGGGATGTAGAACATGTCAGATAAACCACAATACATGACAAATATTTACAACTCAAACAAATAAGCTAACGTATCATTCCAAAGGTCCCAAGTGGAATGATTGTCACTTTTAATGAACACTATATGAAAGGATGATTTTACAAATACTAATGCCAAAGTTTTTTTATTTATTTATAATGTAATAAGCGTGTACTACAACTACTACAATACTTATTTACAATGAACACATTACTGCACTGAAATTGTGCAGAAGTTATACTGTGCTTTTATATATATATATATACTCCATTGATGATCAATGGAGTAGAAAGAGTTGGCCACAATAAATCCTTTAGGCTTCTTTTAAACTGAATTTCATTGGTTGTTAAGCTTTTTATGGCTGATGGCAAGTTATTGAAAATGTGTGTTCCTGAATAATGCACACCTTTTTCTACAAGACTAAGTGAAGATTATTCTTATTTCTAGTATTTATTCCATGAATTGAGCTGTTGGTTTGAAAAAGTGATATATTTTTAATGACAAATTTCATTAAATAATAAATATATTGGGAAGCAGTAGTTAGTATCCCTAGTTCCCTAAACAGACTTCTGCGGGATGTTCTTGAGTTCACAAAACATATAACTCTTACTGCACGTTTTTGTGCCCAGATAACTTTGGCTTGGCTTGATGAATTACCCCAGAAAATAATCCCATATGACATTATGGAATGAAAGTAAGCATAGTATGACAGCTTTTTGATTTTTTTATCCCCTATGTCTGACACAATTCGCATTGCAAATAGAGATTTGTTAAGACGCTTTAGCAGTTCTGTGGTGTGCTTTTGCCAGTTGAATTTATTATCATGCTGTAATCCCAAGAATCTAACACTGTCCACTTCTTCTATCTGCTTGTCATCGTATGTTAGGCATATTCTTGTGGGACACCCCTCACAAGTTCTGAACTGCACGTAGTGTGTTTTTTCAAAGTTTAGTAACAAAGAATTGGCTAGGAACCAGTGATTAATGTCCACAAATATTTTATTAGCTTATCTTCCTAAGACTTCACTTGATTTGCTATTTATTGCAATGTTTGTATCATCGGCAAACAAAACGAACTTGGCATCTGGTAACGTTACTGATGAAAGGTCATTGTTATACACAAGAAAAAGTAACGGCACTAAAACAGAACCTCGTAGGACCCCACATGAAATTAGTTTCCAGTTGGATGATGCCTCATAGCTTGACACATGTCTCTTTCCTAACAACACCCTTTGTTTCCTGCAAGAGATATAAGATTTGAACCATTTTGCAGCATTTACTGTTACACTATAATATTCTAATTTGCTTAAAAGGATATTGTGATTTACACAGTCAAATGCCTTTGACAGATCACAAAATATACCAGTTGCCTGCAATTTTTTATCTAATGAATTAAGCACATTTTCACTGTAAGTGTAGATAGCCTTCTCAATATCAGACCCCTTTAGAAATCCGAACTGTGACTTTGACAGTATGTTATTTGAGTGTGACTTGAGCGACCAGAGCCCGATCTTCTAGTGGCTGTATATTCCTGTTACCACCGCTGCCAGCAGTCATCACGTACAGACCCTACACTCTTGGCAAGTCTTTCTGCACTATCGCAGAAGGAACATCTGTCTTCTCGTAGCCTTACTACACGACCCCGTTGAAATTCAGTCAGGTATTGATAATGGCGTCTTTGTCACCCTCAAGCTATTCTTCACTGACATCAACTCACCACGTCCAGTCTAAAAGGCAACTAAGGCTCACGAACGTTACAAAGCGTATTTAAAGCAAAGGTGAGTTTCATTCTCATAGCGACGCATTCTTGTGCGACTGTCGCGAAATTTAAGTAGCCAACATCTTTCAGATGAAGAAACACGATAAAAAACTTTCAATGCTAAAAAATATATCGGCTCAGCCACTTGTTTATAGTGTAAAACACTAAGACTGACGCGTTTCGGAAGTCAAGCTTCCATCATCAGCATAATAAAAAGTAAAAGAACCTGTTAAAACTCGCTAAAATGGAACATGCACCAGGCACAATGAAATTGATAATAAAATTAAAACATCGTGGATACTTCCCTTGTTGCAGCCGTGTCTTCCAAGGTACATCTCCACATAGTCGTCAAAATATAAAAAACTGTAAAATGGTATCGCCTATGGGGTTCAACATCTAACCACATGGCTCTCTCCTCTATCGTCGTAAACCGCCCATGCGTCTTCGTTGATACCACACACCACGCAGCCAAACGCGACACTGAAACGCGAGTGAGCTCACGCGCAAGTAAACAAAGAAGTCACAGAGACGTCTATACAGATAACGTATACATCTGCCAAGGACCCCATGAAATGATGGTATCCTGCCAATTGCTAAAAATGTAGTTACTAAAAGAAACCAGTGAAATGTTTGGAAAAGTTACTTGTATCACCAGTTCCCTGTTTATTCTGTGTTCTGATTATCCACGCTATGTATCGTAATTTCCTGCTGTTCTAGTACATCCACCTTTTTGCCTTTGTCCTGAGTATGTAAAATAACGAGATCCTGATCTATTCCCAACATGGGGTGTCCCGTTTCCCAAATATGCGTGGCTACAGCTGACTTTTGGAAATTATTAAGCCGGAAAGCATAGCTGTGTTCCTTGCAGAAATAGTAAATAAATTTAACGAGTTACACGGGGAAATTGAATTCACTGTGGAAGAAGAGAAAAATGTTGAACTCCATTTTCTCTACCTAAGTATTAGGAAACAAAATGGCATCCATGTTTTTAAAATTTTTAGGAAACCAACCACAACTGATGTGTTGATACAAAATAATTCCTGCCATTCTAATAGCCAGAAACTTTCTGCTTTTAGATCTTTGATAGATAATGCTTTTAGAGTCCCTATGAATGAAGAAGACAGATTAAGAATAACTGAGCTGAACATCGTGAAACAACTAGCCAGAGCTAACGGATATCACCAAAACGTTGTCAACAAATTAATACGACAGAAACAGCGCGCGAATGCAAGGAAGAATACCGCAAATAATATTACGAGAGTCTCAATACCATACTTCGGTGATATTTCGCAAAAGGTGGCTAACATTTTCAAACCTTTTAAAGTTGATACCGCTTTTCAGACCAATTATACGCTGCGGTTTAAACTAAGAAATAATTTGCAGCAGGAAAGCGATTAATATGAGAGAGCTGGGGTCCATAAAATTCAGTGTAACACGTGCAGGGCAAGCTATGTGGGCCAAACTGGTAGGTCCTTTAAAGTACGTTACAAAGAACATAGCGATGCTTTGCGGCTTAATAATTTCGAAACGTCAGCTGTAGCCACGCATATTTGGAAAACGGGACACCCAATTTGGGAATAGATCAGGATCTCGTTATTTTACATACACAGGACAAAGGGGAAAAGCTGGATCTACTAGAACTGCTAGAAATTGCGATACATAGCGTGTATAATCAGAACACACTGAATGAACAGGTAACTGGTGATACAAATAACTTTTTCAAACATTTCACTAGTTTATTTTAGTAACTACACATTTAGAAATTGGCAGGATACCACCATTTCATGAGGTCCTTGGAACATGTATACGTTATCTGTTTGTATAGGCATTACTGTGACTTCTTTGTTTACTTGCGCGTTAGCTCACTCGCGTTTCAGTGTCGCGTTTGGCTACGTGGTGTGTGGTATCAACGAAAACGCACGGGCGGTTTACGACGATAGAGGAGAGAGCCATGTGGTTAGATGTTGAACACCATAGGCGACACCATTTTAGATTTTTTTAGATTTTGACGACTATGTGGAGATTTACCTTGGAAGACACGGCTGCAACAAGGGAAGTAGCCACGATGTTTTAATTTTACTATCAGTTTCATTGTGCCTGGGGCATGTTCCATTTTAGCGAGTTTTAACAGGTTTTTTTACTTTTTATTATTCTGATGATGGAAGCTTGACTTCCGAAACGCGTCAATCTTAGTGTTTTACTCTATAAACAAGTGGTTGAGCCGATATATTTTTTAACATTGAAAGTTTTTATCGTGTTTCTTCATCTGAAAGATGTTGGCTACTTAAATTTCGCGACAGTCGCACAAGAGTGCGTCGCTATGGGAATGAAACTGACGTTTGCTTTAAATACGCTTTGTAACGTTCGTGAACGTTAGTTGCCTTTTAGACTGGACGTGGTGAGCTGATGTTAGTGAAGAATAGCTTGAAGGTGACAAAGACGCCATTATCAATACCTGACTGAATTTCAACGGGGTCGTGTAATAAGGCTACGAGAAGACGGATGTTCCTTCTGCGATAGTGCAGAAAGACTTGCCAAGAGTGTAGGGTCTGTACGTGATGACTGCTAGCAGCGGTGGTAACAGGAATATACAGCCACTAGAAGATCGGGCTCTGGTCGCTCAAGTCACACTACCGAGAGCGAAGACCATCGATTTCGTCATACGTATTTGGTGCATCGTCCTCCACCTGTAGCAGCAATGTGAGCAGCAGTAACTGTTACAAATCGGTTACTTCAAGAACAGCTCCGAGCCACACACTTTGTAGCATGCATTGCACTGACCCTAAGCCACCGCACTTTATCGGCGATGTCAAGCGAGAGCTTTTTGGAGGGCAGGGTGAAGGACTGTTGTGTTTTTTGATGAAAGGTGGCTCTGCATCGATGCCAGTGATGACCATGAGTTGGTTAGAAGGAAGCCAGTTGAAGGCCTGCAACCAACCTGTCTGCATGCTAGAAACACTGGACCTGTACCTAGAGCTATGGCCTGGAGTGCGATTTCGTGCGACATTAGGAGTACTTCCGCTGTTATTCCACGCACTGACAGCAAACGCGAACGTCAACCTGGTGGTTCGACCCGTTGTGCTGCCGAAAAGCATTCAAGGGGGAGCTTTCCATTAGGATAACGCTCGCCCACGTACCGCTGTTGTAACCCAAAATGCTGTACGCGGTGTCGATAAGTTGCCTTGGTTCGCTCGATCACCAGATGTGTCTCCAATCGACCACATATTGGTCATCATCGGACGATAGCCCCGGCGTCCTCCACAGACTGCATTTACAGTCCCTGTATTGACAGACCAAGTGCAACAGGCATGGAACCCAAACCGATAAACTGACAACCGGCACCTGTACAACACAATCCATGCGCGTTTGCATGCCTGCATTCAATTTTCTGGTGGTTACACACGTTATTAATGTATCAGCATTTCACATTTGCAATGACTATCTCGTGTGTACGTTAACCTGTGATCTTGCAATGTTAATCGCTTAAATATGTTACTTCGACAAATGTATCTTCGAAATTTCGATACTCTACATTTTCTATTTTTGGTGTTGCGACTTTTTCCGGCAGTATATATTCTGACAGTAGTGCTGGACAACATTGTGGAATATCGTGTTCCGTTACTGCACAGCCCTTAAATTAGTCGCAAAAGCGATGAAAGAACGACGTCAGTATATGGAGCCGGCGCAAACAATGACTCATGCACTTCCCTACCGAACTCATGGGACTGCATGCCTGAGTCGCTTATATGATGTCGGGGCGACTATGCAGACCATTGGACTGACGCCTCTCGAGGAACTTCCGTCGATTGTGGAGATTCTGTTGCTGCGTGGCCTCAGTAAGTCATCTAAATAATTAAAATAATTGTAAATATCTGGGATGAGTTTCTCAGGGCCTTGTGCCCCCAGATGGGTACCATTCATAGTGATATATAGCGAATGTATGTTGATCACTAAAAACTAGTCTAATCAATAGCAGGCAGCAGAAAGCAGGTATCTCACTGAAATAATAACGGCGCCCAGCCTATTTGGTCAACAATCGCTCTGACGTAGGAACTGGATACAGAATTGCCCGAGTATTAACGGTGGGTTTAAAGTCACCAAAAATTCGAATACCTGCATTTTGTTTCTTAACTACTACCAAGAGCGTTTTCCCGTGGCTAGACGATACTGTAGATGTTGCTCCCATGCGTTGCAGTCTAATTCCGCTTTAATTTGATGGCCTGTGAGGGAAGGCACTGGACGCGCTCTACGAATTCTGAGCCCTAATCATTAATTTAAGAATACATAGGCTTGGATGTACCTTTCACAACCGAAAATGGGTTCCAGCAATTACTTATATCGTGCACATAATGTTTTCTAGGTGGACTCACGGTTGAAAGTAGATTCACTTGGCCTTTAATGTGGAAACGAAAATGTACAGGAACGCCTAAACCAAAAATTGTAGTTGTCTTCCAAGCGTTTTCTCCCAGCAGGTTTAGTTGCTGAGAGACAGTTTTGTACTTAGTTTCGGACGAGATCTAACTCTGCAACATGATCGACTCACCTCTGTAGGCGACCCCTCTGCGCTGGGGAAACTGCGACTGTGAGGAGCCGAGGTGCAGGAACGCGTCCACGTTAATCACGGACACTGACGCGCCTGTGTCCAGCCGGAATTCTAGCACCGCGCCGTAAATTTCCAGCCAGACATTACATCCCCTGCTGCCACTGGCTCCGGCAAGCAATCGTGCAGCGCACTGGTGGCTGTCGTTCGTGTCGCCAGCTGGCCGAGGGGGACACCTGCCCTTCTGGCTGGCCAGGTTTGCGGCTAGTAAAACAGTTCGGTCGTAATCTGAACATTATTTGATTGCACTAACTTTTCTGTCAGTCTAGGACAGAAACGAGGCGGGAATTGTTGTATGAGATTCCGCTGGCTTTGGAACACACTATTGGATAACAAAGCACTTCTATTTGTGCGCCTCTAACAACACTGAGAGCGGTAGCCCGCTAAGTACTGCTTGAACTACTGAATCCCGCTTTCCTAGACTACCCTTACGATTGGGTGCTCTCTAAATCGGAAAATGGCGTGGACTAATTGTCATCACCTTATCTTGCAAGGAGACGGCATGAGCGTGAGGTCGGGGATTTGTCCGAAATTTTGTGTGGTGAAAGAGGATCCCTAGTACCTCACGTGGCTAAAATATTAGGACGCACTACCCGGAAAATCCCAGGAAAAATCGGTCCAAAGTTTCTTAGGTGCCTTATGAGTATAAAACGTTAATCCATTGTCGAGACGCCGTCTGGCATAGATGTTTAGGTCTCGGACACTTACACCAGAGGTCTCGGGTTCTATTCTTCCTCTGGCACTTTTTTTTATTCTGTTTCATTTTCTTTTCTTATTCCACCAATTATTCAGAAAGTTTCCCAAACCTACATTATCTTTAACAAATTAGTTTCATCATTGAATAAAAATTATTTTCTTTTTGTCCAACAACACAATTCATGGCGGTGGGTTTTCCATTTCTCATTGTAAAGTATATAAGGAGAATCATTGGGTTTTTAACCAGAATGACAAATTAGATTGGGAAACATTCAATTTTTATACATATAATAATTATAAACAAGAATCGTAGTGGTAATTAACGTAAAAACAAGCAAAGCAATAATTTTTGCGACATCTTGCGCAACATATAAAAGCGGATTTACAATCTCAGGGCGTTTGCAATAAATCTGTAAAAAAATATGCCCCATTAATATTTACGAAAATTTTTTGAGTTTCTGATAATTTTGAGGCAAAACCAGGCATATTGAATCATGTCTCGGAATATTGGTGACGATAAGTGATGGTGAATTATAGAATGAATTTTTATACAGTCTTCCCGGGAATTAATTTCACGATTCTCCTGTAACAATGCGCTAGAATTTTGCAAGCAACAGAAGAAAAAAAAATTGCCGGAGGAGGAATCGAACCCGAGACCTCTGGCGTAAGGGTCCGACCGCTAACCATTTTTTTTTTATTAAGAAACAAAGTGACTTTCAATTTTCTTCTGTTCGTTCTCGTTCAAGGTGTTGTAGTGGTTCCACATATTTAACCAACACCCAATCTTTCAAAAATGATCTTCAGCACGTTGCCGTAGTGCTTCTTGTGGTTGCGATACGTGCTGATTTTTGCATATTCACACTTCATGTAAACGCGGAACTCTATCTCGTTGTCCGACCCAAGTTTGTGGATGACATAACTAACATATTTTCCCAGTAACCAGCTAATGGCGTTGGTTTATAATTTCGGAAAGTATGTCATATCTGGTCTCAGGAGGAGCGATGGCGTTATATATTCCGTCGAGGATCTGGTGAGAAAGGCGATTTGTTGCCTGGTCCAATTCCAGTTATGCACATTGCCACCACAGGTGAATCTGTGGATGAGTGTATCCACCAGATTGCATTTTCCACAAAGGTGTGTCTGGTTTAAACCGATCCCATATAGTCTCTCGTTGGTGCTGATGAATGACATTGTTAACTGTTTTGTACCATGCGGAAATAGCGTCTGTAGATAGCCCGGCATAGTTGATGTTCCGCCATACAGCTTTCCAGTCACAATTAGGGAATTTCGTTTCAACTGTGTTTCTGCCCTCATCTAACTTCCTTTCAAGTATGATGTCGTGCACTGTGATACATGTGTTGTTTAGGATTTCGTCACTAAGATAACTTGCTTCGAGGAAAAAGTTCCTCACATACTGCAGACGGGCATTAATCCTTTGCACATCAATCGGTGCTTGCAGGCTATGGGGATAGGCCAGACGGCGGATCGGCAGCGGACTAACATTTTATACTCATAAGGCACCTAAGAAACTTTGGATCGATTTTTCTCGGGATTTTCCGAGTAGCGCGTCCTAATATATTAACCACGTGAGATGTTAGAGATCCTCTTTCACCACACATAATTTCGGACAAATCCCGGACCCCACGGTCGTGCCGTCTCCTTGTTAGAACACAACGGCGACCATTACTACTAAGAAATTTAACGAAATGTATTCGCAAATTGCGAATACGATCACACATGAGTTGCGCAAATGATTAGTGACAAATGAAAATCCTTAGCGGACGGGGACCTGAAACCGGATATCACGCTTAACAAGCCAGAGGTTGCCTTAACCTCTTTATACCCCCCTACCCCCCTCCCTCCACCCAATGCCCAGACAAACACAAACTTCGAAATGTAACAGTGTCTACGGCCCACGCTCAGAAATATTCCATGATTCCCGCTGAGGGAGAGACATTTGTCTTGCTGCGTCATGAAATACAGGTCGGTAATACATGTAATGAGCAGTGTGTGTACAGCCAAATGCAAAATCTTTCGGACATACATTCTGTTACTTCGCGAGCTTTCGTCGTTTTTAACACATCGCTCATTGTTGCGTTACATGATCTAAGGCACCGATTTCACTTTCTGGAACTACAACATACACTGACGGAAAAAAGCCACAACGTCATAAATCATTAATACAGAGTAACGAGATCTCTAGAATACATTTGTCTAGGTAACATATTTAAGTGATTAACGTTGCAAAATGACAGGTTAATATAAGCGTGAGATATCCCACTGAAAATCTGAAACGCTAGTACATTAATAACAGGTGTATCCGCCAGAAAGTTGCATACAAGCATACAAACGTGCATGCATTATCTAGTACTGGTGCCGAACGTCTGTAGGATGGAGTTCCATGCCTGCATGCCTGTTGCATTTGGTCGAGTAATGACGGTTGTGGATGAAGCTCTAGTTTACCTCAGATGATCTTCCATATGTGCTTGATTTGAGACACGTACGGTGATCGAGTAGATCAAAGCAACATGTCCACCCTGTCATCCAATGAGTTCCCGCTTGGCATCGCTGACTTGACTAAAGGCTGTAGTTTGGGGTTAGTTTAATGTACGCTACGGGGCGTCTGCCTATGAGCGGTCCTTTAGGTAACTGATTTGTAGCAGTTCGTTGTTTCACTGTGGTGCCAACTGCTGCTCAAAATGCTGCTGAATATTCATTACCATGCTCCAGAGCCATACACCGAACACAGTGCTCTTCCCTCTCGGTAGGGCCACGGGGCCATCTGCAGCCCGGTCTTCTTGCGACTGTACTTTCCTGTGACCTCCGCTGCCAGCAGTTGTGTACAGTGGCTACATTCCTGTCAAGTCTTTCTGCAGCATTGCAGAAAGAACATCCTGCTCGTCGTAGCTCTATTACACTACCTCGTTTATGTGTTTAGGTGTTTATAATGGTGTCTTTGTCGCCTTAAAGACATTCTTAACTAACATCAACTGACCACGTCCAATCTCATATAGGTAAATAATGCTCACAACCGTTACAGAGTGTATTTACAACAAATCCGATTTTCATACTCATAGAGGCGCTACTAGCCCTCTTCGTATGCCACCAGCGCGAAATTTGAATAGACATCATTTATCAACTTTGACTATGTCACGTAGCTCCTTCTTGGTGCTGCGATTTTTACATCAGTGTAATTCCGTATATCATGTGCCACTGTGTTTACAGGATATGAGTAGCATTTTAAGCTTTGTAAGCCAGCCCGTGATGAGTATATCTACTGATGCTGTTTAACGCGTTGATTAAATTGGAACCTAGCTGCATCTGTGTAGGTTTGGTGATCGTAATAGAAAGTCTGGAAACTTAAAGCATCAGAAAAGCGCAAACTAATGGAGCCATAGATTCGTTGTATTTTTGCGTTTTATTACTTGAAGACAAATTTAGGGTCTGTTATTTGACGTGCGTTACTGTGAAGAAAAGAGGTAAATAAACCTCTCTACTTTAGTTAGCCTCTTTGTAGCAAGCGAATAATTGGAGCATCGGGGGTCGATGATGCTGCAGTTCCATACTTGTTGGTTTCGCAGCAGCTGTAACAGCAGTTCGTTCTGTTGGAATTCAATTTGATTTTCCCTGCTGTTGCTGTGACAGCTGTAACTATTCTTCCATAACTGTAGAAACTTTGGCTCTATGGTTCAGAGTGAATAGCATCACTTTTCTGCCCTACGCGGCATAGGCAGAACACACTTCATGATCTCTAGTATTGGTAGTGGCGCAGAGACCGTGGAACAAACCGATGTTTTTCTGTGGTAGATAACATTGGATTTAGCGTAGTAAACTGGTAGCATCAAGCGAAGTCCAGAGTGTAGCGAGAGTGGTGGTAGGCAAGTGCTGACAGTCCAGTCAGCGATCCGAACCGGCAAGCGGAAACACAGTCAAGGCCAATCAGTCTGCTATCAGTGGCGAGCATCAAAAGTTCATTGAGAACTGCAGGACATACGTAGAATCGTGGTCTCCGTGGACACTCTCGCGTCATAGGAAAGGTTCACGTGACACGTTCGCGACGGTGGCTGCCCTCTATGGGAGCGAGGTGCGGTTGTAGTGTGAAGCCCATCTCTGACCTTTTCGTCTATAATGGTGATCGTGAACGGCACGGATTCGAATCACTGTTAGATACAAAACGGAAAGGACAGAAAGTATTACGGAACCACTTATATTGTAGAAATTTCATGCAGTAATCTTTCTTTTGTCTATATAACTGCAACAGCAGCATGCAGATGATTGTATTTGGACTTGCAGGGTAAAAGTGAAGGGAGGAGGATGATGGAAAAGTGGCGACGTACAGAAAAGAAGAAGAAATGTAGGTAGTTGAGTGACATACCACTTTACCTCACGACTTCAAACTGGTCAGCGATTGTTAGAAGTCGTGATGGGCCCAAATTAATACAATTCGTTTGCCTCTTAATTGTTCTTTTATTCCACACACTTAAACTGGGAATTGTTAATAGACTGTTAGCGAGACATACGAAGCTAAGCATTTATATACGTCAAGTTAGTAGACAATTAACCCTTCTTATTTTTCAGGCATCCATCTTAAATTGGTGAACCTATATGCCAGTTTGATCGTGCCAGCATAGCAATGGCATACCTACGTAATTATGTCAATCGTACATAGGTCGAAAGAGCAATTTGTCCTGACACACTAACCCACAGAGAGAATGTTTGCAGCTCTACAGACCAGATGAGTCAGTGAATAAATTTGTATGATACATTAATTGATATGTGGCACATTCCGTATTAAGCACCTGTGTGAGCGAGGCCCACTAGAAAGACAGGCAGAGGCGCTTACACCACAGCACGTGACACTGATGGTCTAACGAGTGCCAGCAGCCGACTCTGACGAGTTTAATAATTTTTGACTGTGCGCTTAATCTCTCTAATACCGAGTATTTTTTATTACACTGAGTACCATTGGGGTCTTTAGTGACCCCCAACGGAATTTATTTTTTTATTAAGGATAGTTTTAATAATGGAAGGATAAAATCACATTCCTTATTTTTTCCACAATCTAAAACATGATGTCAGTGACATTACATTAAATTAAAGTGCATATTTTCTTTAAATTATTCATTTCCGTAAAATTTACAAACGGTTCTCAAGAAACTACAAACACTTTTGATTAAATTCCGAATTGACATTTATGACGCATTACACTTACAGCAACAAGTTACAGAGTGGTATTTACACACAGAACATTCACATTTTGAATATTTATCGGTGAATTTTCTATCCTCAGACCTTTTACAAAACGGACACCTCCCCCTTTTTTTTTGTCTGTACTGTTGATGGAAGTACTGGGGAAATAATTTTGTCTGGCTTTCTTCCGACGAGCTGCTTTCCTAATTCTATGAGAAATGCCCGTCTCTTGTAGTTGGTCCTTTCTGCCCAGTCTGTTGTAAGATGTAGTCATATGATAAATGCATTCAGTGCACCGGTATCAATCATGTGGTAAAATAATACCATTGGCCACCTTTTGCTGATCATCTTTGTAGTGTACGTTTTAACAAGCTTGTCCATGGTATCTACTCCTGGTTTTGTTTTATTATAATCCAGAATCATTACTGGTTTGCATTCTTCACGATCTTCCTTCCTTGAATGCATTGTACTGAGAAAAGCTACAACTTTTCCCTTTCTCGGACAATATGAAACAACTGAAGCATGCTCTTGGAATCCAAAAATAGATGAATATTTAACTGGACATTTGGTCTGAGTGAAAGCTTGTGGTGTTTTTGTAATTGTTCCTAAGAGAGTGAGATTTATTTTCAGAAGTTCTCTTGCCAAACTAAGGCTAGTGAAAAAATTGTCTGTTGCTACATTTCTGCCACTGTTTTCTAAGCAACTCTCTTGCCTCGACCTACTTCACGAGATTCATTTTCTTGTCGACCAGTGTAAACTTGGAGACTGAGAACGTAAGACGTTGCACTATCACATACAGCCCATAATTTCAACCCATATTTTCCTCGTTTTGAAGGAATATATTGCCGAAATGGACATCTACCACTAAATGCCACAAGTTGTTCATCAATTGTTACGTTGCTGTGAGTAACATATGATTTTTGAAATGTGTGTACCCACATTTCAAATATTTCTCTAATGGGAGCCAGCTTGTCAGGAGCACAGTTGTGATGTCTCACATCTGCGTCATCAAATCGGATGCACCCTGAAATTTGCGTAAAGCGATTTCTAGCCATTGGGTCACTAGAAGTGGATCTACCGCCCTCTTTGTTCCACAGATGTGTAACTGCTTCATTATGGGCCTTTTAAGCACCTGCTAGGTTAAAGACACCGATAAAGCACTTCAATTCAAAGGCATCTACTGGTTTCCATTTACTACCGCAAACAAGACTACCCTCTTTGCTAGTCCACTTTACAATTACATCAACTATGTTTCTCCTAAGGAACAACTGAAAAGCTGATTCTATGGAGTCTACATTTTCTCCGCGAATTTTGTTGGACCTGGCTTTACTCGCATTATGTTCCATCTCTCTTCTCATCCACAAGCTCTTTTCATCCCGTGTTTGTGCCACAATTCGTCTTTGTTTTTGAACCTACACAAAATAAAAAAATAAAAAATACAAAAGGTATATCTTGGCGCTAGACCCTAACGCACATTTACAAAAATACAATGTGTACTTACATGTAACAGTCAGAAATATGTGTTACTTCCTGTTCAGGCTGGAAATCTGCGCTATCCTAATCTTCTTCTGAACTTCCGTCTGATTGAGGAATATTCTCTTCTAAAACGTGAATTTCTCCATCGCTGTATGAGACGTCAGAAACTATATCGCTGATATCACTATTTGATTCTCCAGATAAGGGATTATCATGCAGTAATATTTGAAGTACTTCGTCTCCGGAAAAGTGACGAGACATTTTCCACTAAATGCAACACACACAATAGTAGTCTCCATTTGTATGGAACAAATAACTGTCGGCTTATAAAGTATTGCCAACAATCACACGTTAGAACAATATTTACAAGAATAAAACAAAGGAAATACAGCAACAGTTACGGATTAAATGCAGCATTATTGGGTAATAATACCGCAATAGATTGGGGAGAAGAGGTGTTTGTGGCACAACTTGACTAGAAGAAGGGACCGGTTGGTAGGACATGTTCTGAGGCATCCATGGATCACCAGTTTAGTACTGGACGGCAGGGTGGAGGGTAAAATTCGTAGAGGGAGACCAAGAGATGAATACACTAAGCAGATTCAGAAGGATGTGGGCTGCAGTAGGTACTGGGAGATGAAGAAGCTTGCACAGGATAGAGTAGCATGGAGAGCAGCATCAAACCAGTCTCAGGACTGAAGACCACAACAACAACAACAACAATACCGCAAGAGAGAAATTGGGTCGCATTTAACCCCAATGGTATTCAGTGGTGCTCTCTTGATTTTCTGCAAAACTAAATATTTTCAAAAAGTTATATTAATATATTACGAACCCATTACTTAATTCAGGAAAAGTCCGAATGTTTCATAATTTTTAGGAATAGGAAATAAGGTATATCTTACAGAAAATTACAGCCTGGGGTCATTATAGACCCCACAGTATTAGGAATTAAATACATGCAAATGAAGAAATTTAGTGGGTACCTTTTCAATCACGTATTAATTTCTCCCGGGCCCTGCAGGAAACCAAGTGTTCGCTGAGTCTGGTGGCCAAGGAAACGGCTACACGGGTAGCGGAAGCTGTGATGAAGGGACTCAGCGGTTTCTTCGGTTAGAGGGTCCCAGTAAAACACAGAAAGGGCGTCTGTCCAAAAGCGGAAGGTAAAACACAGTAAGGTAGTTGTAGAAACGATCGGTATTGTAGTTGTAAATTGTCGTAGCTGTGGCAGGAAAGAACCAGCGCTCCAAGCCCTAATAGAAAACAGTGAACATCAAATATTTGTAGGTACGGAGAGCTGTTTAAAGCAGGAAATAAGTTCAGCCAAAATTTTTTCAAACGACAGCTAACAGTGTTCAGAAAGGATAGAGTAAATACAGTTAGTAGTGGAGTATTTATTGCTGCCAGAAGTAGTTTACCTTGCGGTGAAACTGAAATAGATAGTCCCTGCGAAATAGTATGGGTAGAGGTTATACTTGACAATCGGACTAAATTATTTATTGGATCGTTTTACTGACCCCCGACTCAGAAGATATAGTTACTGAACAGTAAGAGATCACTTGAGTCTCATTTTAAATAGGTGCCCCATTCACACAGTTATAGTCGGTGGTGACTTCAGTCTACCCTCGATATGCTGTAAAAATTATACGTTTAGAGCCGGTAGCAGGCATGAAACGTCATCCGAAATTGTGCTGAATGCTTTCTCACAAAATTATTTTGAATAATTAGTTCATGAACCGACTCGAAGCGTAAGTGGTTGCGAAAGCATACATGACCTCTTAGGAACAAATACTCCTGGACCAATAGGGAGTATCATGGCGGATACAGGGATTACCTAGTACAAGGCAGTTACTGCCAGTCTGAAAACCGGCAGTTACGGCTAGGCTGAATACCGTAACACCTACAAACATCAAAAAGAAACGCTAAGCACATCTATTTAAAAAAGCTGATAAAAGCGCTCTTAACACCTTTTTAAGAAACAGTCTCCTACCGATCTGACCATGTAAGCTTAGAAAAGATATGGAACCACTTCAAGGAGGTAGTATAGAAGGCAACTGAGTGATATATATGACATAAATTAATAAATGGTGGTACTGATCCCACATGGTACAGATCGCTGTTGCAGAAGCAACGAAAAAAGCATACCAAATTTAAAAGAACACCTAAACCTCAAGATTCGCAAAGTTTTGCAGAAGTTCGAAATATAGCGCTACTTCAATGCGAAAGCTTTTAATAATTTCCGCAACGAAACTCTGTCTTGGAATATGGCAGAAAACCCAAAAAGATTCCGATCATACATAAAGCGCACCAGTGGCAAGACGTAATCAATATCTTCACAGTGCGATAATAACGTTGAAGTCACTGATGACAGTGCCACTAAAGCAGAGTTATTAAACACCGTTTTCCGAAACTCATTCACCAAAGAAGACGAAGTAAGTATCCCTGAATTCCAATCAAGAACAACTGACAAGATGAGAAACATAGACGTAGATATCCTCGGTGTAGCAATGCTGCTTAAATCACTTAATAAAGGCAAGGCCTACGGTCTAAATTTTATACTAGTCAAGTTCCTTTCAGAATATGCTGATGCAATAGCTCCATGTATAGCAATTATATACAACCGCTCGCTCACAGAAAGATCCGTACCTAAAGACTGGAAAATTGATGAAGTCACACCAATACCAAAAAAGGAAAATAGGAGTAATCCGCTTAATTACAGGACCATGTCACTAACTTCGATTTGCAATATGGTTTTGGAACATAAGCTATATTCGAACAGTATGAATTACCTCGAAGAAAACGATTTAATGACACACAGTCAGCACGGATTCAAAAAATATCGTCCTTGTGAAACACAACTAGCTCCTTATACTGATGAAGTAATTAATGAGTGTTATCGACAGAGGATGTCAAAGTGAGTCCATATTTTTAGATTTCCAGAAGGCTTTCTACACCGTTCCTCACAAGCGTCTATTATCCCATCTGCATGACTATGGAATGTCGCCTCAGTTGTGCGCCTGGATTCGTGATTTCCTGCCAGAAAGGTCACAGTTCGTATAATAGAGGGAAAGTCATCGAGTAAGACAGAAGTAATATCCGGCGTTCCCCACGGAAGTGTAATAGGCCTTATATCGTTCCCGACCTACATTAACGACATAGGAGACATTCTGAGCAGCCCTCTTAGATTGTTTGCAGATGATGCTGTTATTTACTGTCTTGTTAAGTCATCAGATGACCAAAACGAATTGCAAGATGGTTTTGGTAAGATATCTGTGTGGTGTGGAAAGTGGCAATTGACCCCGAATAAAGAAAAGTGTGAAGTTATTCACAGGAGTAGCAAAATAAATCCGCTAAATTTCGATTGTGCTATAAGTCTCACGAATCAGAAGGCTGTAAATTCTACTAAATCCTAGGGGAATACCATTACAAATAACCTAAATTGGAATGATCAAATGGATAATGTTGTGGGTACAGCCAACCAAAGACTGCGATTCATTGGCAGAACACTTAGAAGGTGCAACAGGTCTACTGAAGAGACTGCTTACACCACACGCTTGTCCGCCCTATTCTGGAGTACTGCTATGCGGTGTGGGATCCGCATCAGATGGGACTGACGGATAACATCGCGAAGTAGGGGAGATAGTGTCACAGCGAGGGATAAATGCCGTCATGTATAGAGTAACAGCCATTTAAACTGTACACCAGTAACGGACAGCATAGTAGGACGAACAAACGGTTAACTTTGTAAACATTATTTTGGGTATACAAATGCTCCCTAGCACAAGGGCTATCAAAAACCTAACTCCACCTTAGTGTAACCAGTAGAACCAGAGGTATAATCCCCGGAAAAATCCCGTTTTTAGGTGCGGCGTTTTGAAACGTACTGGGTAGCGTATGCTGTCGCATGCGTACCGATTTATGAGAGGTATTGGACGAATAATGAAGAATATCGTTTTTGATTCCTACATAGCGCATGTGATCAAGCTAGACGAAACGGCCAGAGCAATATAGTTTGCACAAAGGAAAGGCTGAGATGATGAACAAGCTGACCATTAGGGCAAATATGATACCAGAGCACTACCTAGTCTCAAATCGAGTGTGAAATATATGATACTGGTCATCTGTGTCATAAGTACTGGTCGACAAAGAACGAGTATGCACTACATTTGGAGAGTCTCCATAGCTTTCCTAAAACCACAGCGGTTGTTACGCTTTTTGAAGTCCTCAGGAGAGAACAATCGGGAAACTCATGTACGTCTACGAGATTACTGTGCAATACTGACGTACTTTTAGACTGCTTCTCGACCGTCCCACTTCCGAATGGGAAAAATGACATTTAAATCGTTCGTTGCGAGCTGTGATTTGCCTTAGATTATTACGATGGTCATATATTTTTCGATAGGTAGGAGTCTACAAGATATTTTTGCAGTGAGAGCAGATAGTTGGTGTTGAATTTTCGTGAGGAAACGTCGCTGCAACTATAAATGTCACAACTCGCTTTTCCCCAGTTTCGTGACAATACGAGACGAGCTGCCCTTCTTTGAACTTTCTCGACAGCGTCCATCCAATTTGTGAGGATCCCGTATCTCGTGGGAATAATCCAGGAGCGCCTTTAGTTGCTTTGTTGCATCTTTTGTCAATAAAACGCAGTCTTTGGTTCGCCATCCCAGCAAAGTTTCCTTTGTCATCGTTCCAATTGAAGCTATTGGTAACTGTAATTTCTAACGCAATCGACAACCTTAAAATTTGTGTGATGTAGGGTAAGTTAGGGTGATGTGGTGAATCTGGTGAAATGGTGAATTGCTTTAATTGTGTACTGGTTAAACAGATGTCTCTGTATGCCTGCATGCCAACAGTCTCTCATCATCTGTGCAGTGTGCAAGTGTTGAAAACCAGCTCCGTTTTAAAAACGGTAAGTACTTTGTACAAAACTGTTTCGATGGTAAATAATTTTTATATGCTGCATGCATTTGTAGATGTTACTTCAGGTAGCGTAGTCCGCGGGGTATTTTTTGATATATTCTGCCTTCTTATACTGCTTATGTACTACATAACCTAGAAATCGTTGGGTCTAGTGCTTTCAACTTCTTGCGTGCTATTAACCGTTTCTCCCATAGCAAATGGGAGTAATTGTGAACTCGGCCAGGGGTGATACGGTGAAGGACTTTTCTTATGTGTAAAGTGTAAAGCTTTTAGTTAGGTACATCCCAACCAGGGTTTTTGACAAGTCATGAAATGTTAGCGTTTCCTATCCAATGCAAGAGTTATATTCTGTTTTATCCGACGTCTCAATACAATCGTTAATTTAAAAATTAATTTTTATATATTTTTTTGCGAGTACAATTTGGTTTGTCGGTTATTAAAAAAGTAAACTTTCTAACTACAGACATTATTCCAGGCAAAGATGCCTACATTTTACAAAAACAAAAAGAATCCAGCCTTGCTGATTCGACAGAGGAGCAACTTAACGATGCCGTAAAAGCGGTGCAAAATGGAATGAGCTTGAATAAAGCCTCAAAGGAGTTCACGTTCGATGGTCAACGCTGAAAAGACGAGTAGCTAACGGGTGCTTTACGAAAAAGCCTTTGGATGGCCTACCTGTACTAACACAAGAATATGAGAAAGAGTTGGTTAAACATATCATAAAGTTACAAAACTTCGGATTTGCACCTACAAGGGCAGAAGTACGTGCCATGGCATGTAAACTAGCTGAGAAATACAAATTTAACCGAGAAAAGGAAATTGCTGCAATGGACTGGCTACATTTATTCTTAAAAAGAAATCAGGAACTCTCAATCCGCAAATCGGAAAGAGTTTCACAAGCACGGTGTACGATCCCCTGTTATTACTCAGCTTAACCGCGAGTCCGTAGGGGGTGGTATACGTGACGTACAGTATAACTGGTCAGTATTTCCACCCGTAATTTGCGAGTGAAAGTCGGACCTCCCTTGATCCGCCTTGGTGGGTCGTGTCGTCGGATTTCCTCCTATCTGTGCGCGGTGCAGCTCTCGTAAATGTCGTCCCGTGCAGATTCTTCATTGGCGCATTGGATGTCTCTGTCAGTGGAAGCTAATTATCCGAACTTTCTATCGATCAACTTTGGGATATTTATTTACTCGAAATTAACATTCAGAATGCCGTAATACCGCTTTTATTCCTATTAGATCGATAATGAAACACTCATGTCACAAACTACTCGTAACCGAGAGCATGGCTACCATCGAACAAGACAGGAAGAGCTCTTAACGCCGACTGCGGACTTTGGCGCGCAGTCCTTATCTCTTACTAGTTTCGTCACAGTTCGTAGATTTCCGATCAAGTTCGTACATACTAAGATATGCATTTGTTAATGAACGGGTGTGGAATTATGGCAAAATTATGATAAATAGTTTGAAACATCCAGAGGCTCCTCCTAGTATTCATGTTGTCATAAATGACTTTAATTGTTAAGTATAAATAAACAAAATCGGTGACTTTGGCGCCAAGATGGCGGTACTACCCGTCATGTATATTTCCCAGTCTAACGCTTAATGCTACGGTCCAGCGCCGAGCCCCACCCCACTACGCGCGACATATGGTCGCTTCGTCCCCTAGCCAAGCCAGCGTGGGAAATGCTCTCCGACTCATGGCCGGCTACGGACTGTAGCACTTGTTAACTATCGTGAATACATCAATAAGAGACAATAATTTATTGAAACTGGTAAAAATGTCTTCCTTACGTAAGAGGCACCTTACATATTCCCCTCGTTGTTTCTTTCCAAAATTGTGCTTTTTTCGTGAGACAAAATCGCAATTTCGGAAATAACAAAATCGCGGTATTGCAAAATTCTATGAGTAGCCTTTAAATTTTGGCCATTTGCTTTCTATTGAGATCTTTAAATTTTCCTTTAGCTCAGTAGCCCCTTTTTCTTTTAATTGGACGTAAACAAAATCTTTTTTTAAAATTTTCGTTACAAAATTACTAATCGTTCTGTATCATTGCTCTTCTATGTCACCATATAATTAGAATATTAATTCCCATGCTCTCGATATGAACACCTATACTTTCAGATAAAGCACAATATATAAATGAATAATTGAAATAGTGAAACAGTATAAACATTTCCCAAATAACACCAATACAAAATGAATAACCAAGATACAAGACAATTTGTTATACAATTCAGTTTACAAAACATCAGATATACATTTTATGTAGAGACTTTTTCAATAATTCGTGACGCCTGTCGAAGAATACGTCACCTCAACACTAAACAAGACGCTCGACTTTCATATCGACTCTGTCGTCGTTTTTCAAAAAGTTACCATGAGCGTATTGCAAAATTCTATGAGTAGCTTTTAAATTTTGGCCATTTGCTTTCTATTGAGATCTTTAAATTTTCCTTTAGCTCAGTAGTCCCTTTTTCTTTTAATTGGACGTAAACAAAATCTTTTTTTAAAATTTTCGTTACAAAATTACTAATCGTTCTGTATCATTGCTCTTCTATGTCACCATATAATTAGAATATTAATTCCCATGCTCTCGATATGAACACCTATACTTTCAGATAAAGCACAATATATAAATGAATAATTGAAATAGTGAAACAGTATAAACATTTCCCAAATAACACCAATACAAAATGAATAACCAAGATACAAGACAATTTGTTATACAATTCAGTTTACAAAACATCAGATATACATTTTATGTAGAGACTTTTTCAATAATTCGTGACGCCTGTCGAAGAATACGTCACCTCAACACTAAACAAGACGCTCGACTTTCGTATCGACTCTGTCGTCGTTTTTCAAAAAGTTACCATGAGCGTTCTTTCTTTCATTCAAACAGACCACTATGTACATTGACCATAAACTATATCTTCAGCACACTTAGAGACACAGCAAATTTATATGCCATATTTTACAGCACCAGGCCGCCCACTACACCACACTGATGGCCCAAGACAATTTTATTTATTTCTTTTTTCGTACTCCACCGACAACCCTTTTTTTCCAACGAGTATTCACTGTAATCCCGAAGTTATGGTTCTTCAGTTTGCTGGTTCCGCTGGGTTCCGGAAGCAATAGCCATTATCAGTTCTTCCCTTTTAATTGATATTGCTTTGGATAGGTTTCGCCGATTCCTTGGTCAGCTTACAAGGGCGTCCACATTACGTGTCATCATTCATCAGTTACATTACAATGGTACATGAAACACAAAAAGACTACTTTAGACAGAAGAATACAATAATATTTTACAACAGTTCCTGGGGAATAAATTAACAAAGCTATAAAGCAATAACAATACTAAGATTTATGTACCACACTTCATTACAGTTCATCCTGCTAAACACCACTGTGTCAGCATGTAAGCTCTCGTTTGTAAACAAAGTCGTAGACACACCCTCATGACGTCACTCTCAGACGCTAGGGCACCGACCCGTCAGCTGGGCCGCTCAGAGAAAAGCTCATGAAGACCAACCGGTGCCTCACGTGACGTAACACCCCGCCTCTCATTCAACAACACTGGGTCACTCACCTACTGACCTACTCTTAAAGTAAATATTATGATTTCCTCATTCCACTTATGTTTATAACAGGTTCTTTCCATATTATCATGTCTTTCTATATTTAATACACAAGTAAGTTAGTTGCTACGTCGGATTAGAGTGTTTTTCATTACACTTTTTTCTATGCTAAAGAGATATCTGTCTGGCAGCTACTACTCATGCTCGTCAACTTAAGAGGCTTCCCCGTAACTACCACGATATCGTTTTACATCCACTACATTGTAAATTCCTCTGACTATTTTCGACTCAGCCACTTACAGGATATTAGGGTGTGATACCCTACTTACCACATAAGGACCTTAAAAAATCTCATAAAATTTCTTTATTTCAGCGTCAATTTTGGACGATTTCCTGTGAGCTCTAATCAGTACTACGTCTCCCACTACATATTCCTTGGGTATAATATTCCTATCATGCCTTGTCTTCCGATAAGCCTCTTTTGCTTTCATTCTGCTTAACACCAGTATCCGTTTTTCTTCTACAGTCATGTCTGATCTCTTTGGGAATTTCACTACATTCTCAATCATATATCTAGGCTTTTTGCCCGTTAGCAACTCATATGGAGATACCTCAGTTGTCGAATGTGGCAGTTCGTTCAGTATCTCCTGAAACCCTTTAATATACATTCCCCAAGCAGCGTGATGGTCGTGGCAGTAAGCCCTACAAAGCTGTCCCAGCTCTTTCATCACTTCCTTTACCCGGTTAGAAGCAGCGTGAAACCTTGTTATGTATATGGCTTTGATGTCTTGCTTCTCCAACATCTTCTTCCATACTCTGGATATGAATTGAGACCCATTATCACTGAGCATTTTTTTTTTGTTTACACACAGTGCGAACGTTATCCTTCTCTAACTTATTTGCCATTACTTTCCCTTAAGGGATACAGCCTCAAAAATTTCGCAAATACGTCCATTATCACCAAAACGTAATTAAACCCCGCTCTTGAGGTCGGTAGTGGCCCGAATACATCCGCCGATGCCATCTCTCCAATTTCTTCCGGTATAATACAATACATCTGACCCTTGCTACTAGTTGTAGGTGTCTTCTTTTTCTGACACTTCTCGCTGCTTTCCAGTACCTGTCTAGCCCTCTTCACCATATTACTGAAGACACATGTTTCTGCCAATCTTTCAGAACACTTTTTAGGTCCGAAACGTCCATAGCTCATGTGAATATACCAGAGAAATTCATTTATGGTATGTTGAGACAAACACAACTTCCAGTTTTCCCATACCAGGTTAGTCCTGCGATCTAGTATTCCCTCTTCTACTAGGTAATACTGCCTCACTTGTGGTTCTTGATTTTCTTCCCATTTCTCCTTTGCCTTACGCAACCTTTCGTCCTTCTCTTGTTCCTGTCATATATTCCTCTTTTATCCTTTAATCTTATCCTCATATTTCAACCCTTTCATGTATAACAAATGGACAACTCGAGAATCCGACACATCTTGATTCTCCTGGTTCATCCCCAATGGCAATCTGGAGACCGTGTCCGCTACTACGTTGTCTTTACCAGGTCTGTAATGTATCTCATATTGGTGTTCCTGGAGAGCTATAGTCCAACGAGGAGTCTGCCATGTGTTAATCTGCAGCTTTTTATAAAAGATAAAGCCGTGTGGTCTGTGTATATTTTTACTTTTCTACCCATTAAATAGTATCTGAACTTTTTGAAGGCCCCTCTATGGCCAATGCCTCCTTTTCAGTGACGGTATAGTTACGCTCGCATTTTGCCAACAGCCTACTCGCGAATACGATAGTTTGATGTTCTACCCCCTCTTCCGTTTCTGTCATTTGGAATAGGTGGGCACCAATTCCAAAGTCCAACATATCTGCTGACAGACAAAATTCTGTGTCTGGTTTAGGGTGGTAGAGTATTCCCCCTTTACATAGAGCTTCTTTTATGTCATTAAACTCTTTCTGACACTGCTGTGTCCACACCCAAGGTACATTCTTTCCGGTTAGATTATACAGTGATTTTGCATGTAATACCTGTTTATCCACGAATTTTCGGGAAAAATTACACAAACCGAGAAACGACTTTATTTGTTTCCTATTTCTTGGCTGTGGGAATTCTTTGATGGATTCCAATTTCTTAGGGTTCTGCTTAATACCCTGTGCTGATATAGTATGCCTTAAAAATTGTATTTCGCTCTTTCCGAATTCGGACTTAGTTAAATTCACGGTAACATTGCCCTCTTGAAACGCTTTCAACACGTCTTCCAGAACCTATTGTGCTCTTGCCAATCACTGGCAGCAAGTCAGGATGTCGTCCACATAAACGGTGATTCTAGACAATTATTCTTCTCCCAGTATGTTATCCAACACCCTTATGAACGCTGCTACCGGTATATTAAATCCGAATGGGAGATGTTTGAAATGATAACACCTGCCTCTATATACAAAAACTGTGTACTGTTTATATTTCTCAGCCAATTTTATTTGCCAGTACCCGGCAGTCATTTCGAGGCAAGATAATTTACTGGCCCCTTCGAACTTTTTCAACAATTCTTCAAGAGATTCTGGCCTATTATTCTGAGTCCCTATTATCTTTTTCAATATCCTAGCATCCAAGGTTACTCTCAATGTACCATCTTTCTTTGACACATATACTAACGGATTGCAACATTGACTCATCGATCTTTCGATTATTTGTAATTTTAGCAACATTTGTAACTCTTTTTCTATTGCCTCCCTTCTTGCCAAATGTATCAAATGGGGTCTCAGTTTGCCTGGTTGGTGCGGTTTGACTTTAAACTCAAAAGGTTCATTAACCCAGGTCTTTTTGAAAATATTTTCTGATACTTTACCAGCAACTCTCCTAGTTCTTTTTTTGCACCTTGGTCCACATCGTCCATATTATTTAATTTAGCTTTGATATCTTCTACTGACCATTCTGCCTTAACTGGCTCCCTTCTTTCTTTCCTACAGTCACTCCCCTTCGAATCTGCTTCCCATTGGGAACACTCACGCATTATTTTCAGGTATAATTTTCCCTGCGCCTTCTCTTTAGCTTGAATGGCCCTGCAAAACTTAAACTCGTTTCTAGTACCATTTATCGTCAGGGTCACACCATCCCTTTCTAAATCTACAACAGCTGCATGGTCTACCAATAAATCCATCCCTAATATAAGCCCTACGCAAAGGTCGGGTACCACTATAGCATTAACTTCCAATACAATTCCTTGAAATCTCACTTCCCACAACACTTGGTTTTTTATCACCTTACTTTTTCCTCCTATTGAAACCACGACTCTAACTCCTTGTAACGGTAACATAGGTACCTCTTCCTGTTCTCTTATTTGGTCATAAAGCCCCTCTGCTATGGCGTACAACTCACTACCTGTATCAATGACTGCTGCTTCTTCGATATCACTAATATCCACGACTATTATCGGTTGATATCCTTCCTTACTCACCATTTCATCTTCCTCTAAAAGAGTTTCTTTAATATCGCACCAACCCTCTTTTATTACCCTTTTGATCTGTATTGGTCCACTGTTCATTTCAAACAGGGCAGGGCCTTCTCGTCAAAGTGAATTTGTAGAAGTTAGGTCTCCTAATCCCAATAACGGCGCGCCAACAAAGAGACAGACAATGACTCACACAGCAGGCAGCCGCGTGCGCTAGCTGTCTCAGAGAAAAATAACATAGATGCTAACGTTGAGAAAAATTCCAGTATTCTTTACCGACGTATACCACATGATAATTGCGTTAAATTTGAAACTCTGCATACTAGGAAGAGCAAAGGGTTACACCACATTTCACATGTAAAACCATTTGTTGAGAGATAATCTGCTTTTTAACTTAGTCTTTGCTATAAAATTTTTCACTTTGCGTTACTAGTACTCTTTTTCAATCTTAGAATCTGTTAATATGCAACAATGTTTGAAGTTAAATATCCAGTCAAGAACCAAGAGAACTTATTTAAACAGAAATTACGAATGCATTGTTATTGTGAACAGACAACACAGTGTTCTTGTGTGTGTACATTCTCTGCTTGTTAGTTGCACGATTACGTAATGACTATACGGCTCACATACTTAGAACATTTACCAGTACTGCTAATGAGATTTTAATGCAACATTTTGGTTTACTTGAAAATACATCCTGGATTTAAAGTACTTTCTGTGAAATACCAGATGACACAGTGGTTAGTTTATGTGACAGGTACACGATTTTATCACGACGCTACTAATGAGTGACAATTTACAATGTTGCTTTTGCGGTGTATCTGTTTTATATCTGCACAGTTTTTCTGAATTCTTCTGTAAAGTAAAACATGTTTTAGTAGTAACTTTTGTGGTATAGCTACTAGGAGACAGCCTTTTCCGTAGGACAACAATACGCTACAGCACAGTACTTTCTTCATAACGGCAATAACCGTAATAACTAAGAAATCTATACACAAAGCATTTCACTTTTGTGTATCATGAGGTAAGTACATTGACGTCTGCAGAACTTAGCTTTCGGAGGACGATAACTACGACACTTCCACAGAGATTATGTTACAACAAGACGCACAGTTTAGCGCTACAGTACACGTATTTGAGTGATTAATTTTGTACTTAAAACATTTATTTTTAAAGATATTTGAAGTACAATGATACAAAGTTTTTCCGTGATACATTTCTTTCCATTGCAATAATCTGTAACACCTGAGGGTATAATTACATTAATCCTCAGGGGGGTAGACGTTTACTTTGTGTACCATGTGTTTGGCAAGCACAAGGAGCCCTAGCTAATATGGTATTTGCTTATACAACTTTACACATCGCTACCATATTTCTCTAACACATAATTTATACAGCTATCTGATTATTTAACAGAGAACCAAACATTTTTATACTACATCAGTGACACATGTTTATGCAATTACACAGTTGGGTAACTTCACATTTATGAAATTGCATTTTGTCTGTACTTTGTGAACTGTTCATATTTTTTCAGAACCATTGTGATACTATCGGAGCTTTGAATGAAGTATTTGGTGTGGGATCATGATTTTTAAAGTAAGTTTGAGGTAAATGACATGAGCAGAGAATTTTTTTTTAGGTTTTGAAACTATTGGAGGAAGCTACGACGATTTTGAGATTTGGCTGAGGTTTTATGATGTTATTATTACGATGATGATGTGTATTATGCTGTTGAGGTATGTTTATGATCAATAAGCTGATGCTATATGAGTTATTTGAGTACGCTACGTATCTGTTATGATGAAATATTGAAGAAGTGTCGACGAATAAGGTAAGGAATAATGAGTAGTGGTTAGGGACTCTGGTTTGTGAAAAAGGTTGTTGGAAACCAAGAATCGTACTTTAAGAGTTATGAAATGTATGTAAATGCGTGAATGTATTACAATGCCAACGAAAATTGTTTGGACACTGTTATATCAATAGGATTTTGTTTCTACACATTTGCAACGCAAATTCTCGACCTGTGAAGTTTTTTATATGAGACTGTCACTGTAATGCAAACTGGTGTCATAAATATTTCAGTAAGAAAGTTAAGTGATCATCTTCACGTAATGAGGCATGGGCACCCAGCTGTGTGACAGTCGCCTGGAAAAAAGCTATTAGTGTGTGCCTTTCAGAGGCACAGGTGGAGAAAAAAAATTGGCCATTATCTTCGCTATTGACATTCCTTTGTAGAAAGCATCGCGAATACAACATGCTCAAACTTCAAAACATATGATTATACTGTGGAGCCCTTAATTTATGATATTTACTAAAATGCCTAATCAAACGATGAGAAACATTTTACATCTATTGTTTTTCTAGTTGAGAGAATTTTTTTGCCTTTGGAGACGCCATTTGCCTAGCGAATGACGTTTCATATGTTGCTTTATATATATATTTGCTCATTTTGTATAATATCAAGTTTCTAGCTGCACTGCAGCATTGGTAAAAATAAAATTTAATAGATGTACTAATATCACTATTTTCCGTCTACAGACCCAGTAAAGAATACGTTTATGATGTACTTTCTTAGAAAAAAGAGCACAAATAATCATTTCCCTTCACAGGATTTGCATACATAATATTCTTTTCAACTACTTGGTAATATTTCTCGTAGAATAAGTTGTGGTGCACCACTTTAATTGCATACACATTGAGATGTGAATATACATTTCCCTTGTCTGTATTGTTGTCTTTAATGTAATATTTTTTCTGCTTGAGCTATGTCATCTTTATATATAAGTTATTTCATTTGCTACTGCTGTTTGCCAGGCACAGTGTTACTGAATTAGACTTTGTGTTACTCTGCTAAGCCAGTTTACTAGTGATTTATTTTTCTTGTTTGCTGCTCATTGCCTTATATTAGTTGTAATATTGTTGCTTACTTTGCCAATTTGTATTTTTTTTTTTGTCCTTGCTGTTTGTGTTAATTGTTTTGTGCTGCTGCATTGCCTCGTCCCTTAGTTTATGCATCTGAGCTCAGTAGATTTAAGTTAGCTTAAGAGGGGGTGGACTATATAAGAAACTGACTGAGGACAATAGGGAAAGAATGCATGGAGAAGTTATATGAAAAAGATTTGGGCCAAAATGAGTATTGTACACTGAGAAATAATTATTTTGAAAGAAATACGAATAGAATACAGAAAGCAGGTATAGATAGGACTTTTTGGGAATAATGATGAATGAAGGGAGATCTCCAAGAAGTAAAGAAAGTTTTGTTTGCAAAATACTGCAGTAAAACAAACCCTGTCCTTTCCTTTTGTATTATTCCGCTATATGTTTGTGTATCCTTGTGTATTTGTGTTCATCCTGTCTTAATGTGTTTATCTGATACGATTTATGTTGTAGAATTTTTCTGATACTCAGCTACATTCACTATGATGAGGAATACTGTTATCCCCAAATATAATTTGCATTGATAATATGTTATTTACTTTGCGAAGATGTTTAGACATTATTTATCTGTTCCGTTTTGTTGCTCATGTGTGAAGTTGATGTTTCAAAAGTTATTCTGATCTTTTATGTAGGTACTTATAATTCCTGTAACACTGATGTATAAGTTATTTCGATTCTTTTGTAAGGCCTGTACTACAAATGTCATCTGTATTGTTATGTTCTTTAATGATGTATTTTGTACCTTTGATATTGTATTCTCATGTTATAATATTGTAATTGACACCAGTTCATCAAATTAAGTAACTTGTAAGTTACATTTCACTGCACACGTTTCTGTTGGTCATAGCATATGCACAATATGTGAGAAAAAAAGAGGACTGTTAGTGCTCCCACGTGTGTTGATAATTCAGCAAGGGACTGGTTAACAGCATTGCTGGTTCTAAGGACAATTCCAAAAAACTTTGTGAGTGCACAAATGGTGGTTTATGGACTTGCTACATTCTCTGCAAGACTCTTCGATGGTGATTGTGCACCTGCACAGTCGCAACAGATGGCTGCTGGCCGTCTCTACAACGACTACAGTGAGTCTGCACCTTTGATGACCCACCAATACAATTATTTCTACAAGGACTGCAGTGGGTCTGCACCTCTGGTGGACTACCAATACCGTAATCTCTACCAGGACTACAGTAGGTCTACTCTGTGATGACCTACCTACCAATATTCTTCAAAACTTCGACTGTGGTGGGTTGGCTCTGTTGTGGCCCATTACCTGTCTGCATGTCAAGAGTCAGCACTGTCTTTCCGTTGGAAGGACAACACTACTTCTTCAAGAGTGCATGGAAATCCACTACTTCCATGTGCATTTTCTTTTACTGATCAGACATTGAGAAAAACACTGCTATTTTACTGTGATGAACGATCAGGACTGACTTTATGGACTGTGAGAAAATGTTAGCTTTTGACCAACATTGTATCAATAGGTGTGTGCATTTGAAATCTTTGTTATTGTAATTATAATTATGAAAAATTTTTAACAAATATGTATTGGCCAGTGCCCAAAACAATTTGTAAAATTTTTTGTGGGGAACATGGGGCTATGTAAGTAAGCTGTTTAGGTTTTCTTATTGGTAACGCCACGTAGCGCTCTGTATGAAAATCACTGGCTGTGCTGTGTGCAGTCTGTGGCTAGTTTGCATTGTTGTCTGCCATTGTAGTGTTGGGCAGCTGGATGTGAACAGCGCGTAGCGTTGCGCAGTTGGAGGTGAGCCGCCAGCAGTGGTGGATGTGGGGAGACAGATGGCGGAGTTTTGAAATTTGTAACACTGGATATCATGAACTGCTATATATATTATGACTATTAAGGTAAATACATTGTTTGTTCTCTATTAAAATCTTTCATTTGCTATCTATGCCTATCAGTAGTCAGTGCCTTCCGTAGTCTGAATCTTTTATTTAGCTGGCAGTAATGGCGCTCGCTATATTGCAGTAGTTCAAGTAACGAAGATTTTTGTGAGGTAAGTGATTTGCGAAAGGTATAGGTTAATGTTAGTCAGGGCCATTTTTTTGTAGGGATTTTCGAAAGTCAGATTGCGTTGCGCTAAAAAATATTGTGTGTCAGTTTAAGCATAGTCGTGTATAATTGTTCTAAGGGGACGTTTCAACATATGGTCGCTTCGTCACCTAGCCAGCCAGTGTGGGAAATGCTCTCCGACTCATGGCCGCCTAGGCACTACAGCACTTGCTAACTATCGTGAATACATCAATAAGAGACAATAATTTACTAAAACTGGTAATAATGTCGTCTTCACGTAAGAGGCACCTTACAACGGTCAAGGGGTTTAAGTACGAAAAACGTTTCAGAATGTTTTTCATTGCTTCAGATGATCTTGGTAGAGCATAACCTCCTTGATAAGCCAGGAAATATATTCAACGTAGATGTACTACATAACTTAGAAATCGTTGCATCTAGCTGAATAATAGACCAGGT
Organism: Schistocerca piceifrons; assembly: GCF_021461385.2. Classification (NCBI taxonomy): domain Eukaryota; kingdom Metazoa; phylum Arthropoda; class Insecta; order Orthoptera; family Acrididae; genus Schistocerca; species Schistocerca piceifrons. The sequence continues at coordinate 592,243,239 of NC_060140.1, read as the reverse complement.
TACGTGTTGGCAGCAAAGGGGTCTAAGAGCTTTCCAGCGATAACATCGCTTGCAGCAATGGAGAGGGCATGTTTTTACCCCAAGTTTGTGTTTTGAAGGGAAAAAATGAAAAGGCCGAGTACAAGGACGGTATGCCTCCGGGTTCCACGATTTTCATGTCACAAAAATCGGCGTACGTAACAACTGATATTTTTATTCACTGGCTAAGGAACCATTGTGCACTGAGGAAGACTGAGGGAACAGTCGTGCTTAGTTTGGATGGACACGCCTCTCATTGTTGCAGCGAGGATACATTAGAGCTTGCAGAAGGAAAAAACCTAATTTTGCTTTGTCTACCCAGCCACACCACACACTCAAATGGTTCAAATGGCTCTGAGCACTATGCGACTTAACTTCTGAGGTCATCAGTCGCCTAGAACTTAGAACTAATTAAACCTAACTAACCTAAGGACATCACACACATCCATGCCCGAGGCAGGATTCGAACCTGCGACCGTAGCGGTCGCTCGGTTCCAGACTGTACACCACACACTATCTGCCGCCGCTAGACAGAGCATTTTTTAAAGCTCTGAGTCCTATTTTTACAATACTTGCAATTTCTACATTAAAATGAATCCAAATAGAAAAATTTCTAGACTAGTGTTCGGAGGACTGCTTACAAAGGCATGGGTACAAGCAGCTACGACAGAGAATGCAATATCGGGGTTCAGAAGCACAGGAATCAACCCGTGTAATCCTGATGTCATCCCCGAATACGCGTTTTTAACATCAGCTTCAGATCAACATCAGGAAAACAACGAACGACATGAAAACAGACCTACTTTACCTCGACTAAGTTGTCCGCACTGGCAGGAGATACACAATCCCTCGGAAGAAGCAACTGCAGACGTAGATAACGATCAGGGACTTGAACGCATACAAGCTTCACCACAACTGTGCTGTTCGCAACGTTCGGAAAATCCACAGGAAAACATGCAATCTTCGTCAGAAGCAACAGATATGATCTCGACAGTGACAACAGAGGAATCTAAAATAATCCCTGGCAAAGTCTTGGACCATATTCTGCCGATACCTATCCTAGATAAAGTTGCATCTGCAAGGAAGAAGTCCATAGCTTTAGCTGAGGTTTTGACTTCTCCAGCAAACATCGACAACCTGCGAAACATCAAACGACAAAATGGGTCAGTGAAGAGTAGAGCAAATGCTAAAAAGAGGACCAAAGCGAAACATCAAACGACAAAATGGGTCAGTGAAGAGTAGAGCAAATGCTAAAAAGAGGACCAAAGCAGAAACCGTAACCAAAGGAAAAACCGTTACGAAAGAGACTACCAAAGGAATTATCAAAAAGAAGCAGCCTAAGAAACGAAAAGCGTCTGCCACTGACACCGAATCCGACTCGTCGCTGGATATCCAATTGCAAGGCGATGATCACGATGCGGATGATGAAGCGTTTTGTTGTGTAGGGTGCGGTGAGCTGTACAGTTGCACTAAAAACAATGTGGATTGGATCAAATGTATTAGCTGCCAACCTTGGCTGCATGAAGACTGTTCGAAATATGAATCTATGTGTGACGTATGTGGCAAAAAGCAGGGGAAATAAGTTCACCATTTCACCCAAAGGGCATTCGCCATTTCACCTATATACATGGGTGAAATGGTGAAATTTATAAAAATAAGAATTTTTTTTAACTTTTGTAGTGCCTTAAAGAGGATGTCGTACTGTTAATGTGTTACGTATGTATTTTGAGAAAGGAGAGTGTTTTTATTTTGTTTAAATAAACAATTTCTTGGCTTCTACGAGGCCCAAATTTTTTGTTCACCATATCACCAAGATTTACACTATAGACAATCGAATTTTAAAGTCTATTTTTTAGTAATCATGTGGGTAAATCAATAGCTTTTCGTTGTTTAGGATACGTGAGTGCTTTTGCACACTGCAGATATCTTGTCTAAGTCCTTAGCCAATTCGTTATTATCTTTTGATGTCTTTTATAGGCAGTAAACGACGGAATGAGCTGAAACCAATCTGAGAACGCCGCTCATACTGTCTCCTAAATAGTTTATATATATTTGTAGTAACTGAGTGCATATAATACTTATTTGGGAAACTAGAGATAATAGTTCGGTCTGACTTTCTATCAGTTGCCACGAACTGTAAACACTGTGGCAGGTAATCACGAATCCAACCGCACAGCACAGACGATACACTATAGGCACGAAATATGACTGGAAGTCTCCTATGAAAAACTGTGTCAAAAACCTTCTGCTTGTCTAAAATTATAGAACCAACCTGAGATACTTAGTAGATAGCATTCATTACTTCGTGTTGATGAAGAGCCACTTACGTTTCACAAGGACGATATTTTCAGAATGTGTGCTGATTACATGTTAGTAGATCAGTTTAAACAAGGTATTTTATGATGTTGAAATGCGCATGAGCAAGAGCAAAGTGCACGCCGCAACTTAAGAATCAATAAACAGCACTGAGATCGTACCAATGTGCATAGTGGCTCACGACTTCGAAGTTAAGTCAGCCGTACATCAGGATGGAGACCGAGGGCCTTGAATCACGGGAGAATAAAGCTGTTAGTTGAAAATATTTATCACATCTAGATGATTCTTACAGAGACGTGCATATATAACATCCACTGTTTCCAAAGGCCAGAATAAATTAGGTAATGTGTCATGTATCTGGACTCGAAAGCTAAATCAAACGAACCTGGGAGGAGATATTTATAATGACAGTTTGTTTAAACATGCTGATGGAGGGCAGCAGTTGACAGTAGAACGTTCTCGTGCACAGAACTTAGTTGTAAATGGCCTGGATATAAAAGAAGAAAAGAAGACAGAGAAGTGACATTCATCATACTGAGGCCGTAACTGTATGGAACAACAGGACAGCACAATTAATCAGAATTTTTGAAGTACATGCAACTATGACAGTCCTTAAAATAAACAGAAGATGAGAATTTGTGTAAAAAGTTTCAAGCGTAGCACCTCAGGTCGCAATCAACATCCAGCTTTCCGCAGGCAAATGTTTTACGCTGAGTTTCAAGTAAAAACAAACCTTTTCACAGGAGGCCTAGTATTATTTTATACTTGCCTGTGATCAAACCCGAATGTATTCCATAAGTGACACATAACAATTTAGACATCACCATGTTCAAAACCGAATGCACTCCATGTCACTTCTATTTATTATAATTATATATCTAAATCTACATAGATACTCTGCAAATCACATCTAAATGCCTGGCAGAGTGTTCAGCGAACCACCTTCACAATTCTCTATTATTCCAATCTCATATAGCGCGCGAAAGGAACGAACATCTATATCTTTCAGTAGGAGCTCTGATTTCCCTTATTTTATCATGGTGATCGTTTCTCCCTATGTAGGTTGGCGTCAACAAAATATTTTCGCATTCGGAGGAGAAAGTTGGTGATTTTCAATTTCGTGAGAAGATTCCGTCGCAACGAAATACGCCTTTGATTTAATGATGCCCTTCCAAAATCCCGCATTATTTCAGTGACACTCACTACCCTGTTTTCACAATGATACAAAACGCCGCGCCCTTTTTGAACTTTTTCGATGTAGTCCATCACTCCTATCTAGTAAGGATCCCACAACGAGCAGCAGGATTCTAAAAGAGGACGGGCAAGTGTAGTGTAGGCAGTCTTCTTAATAGACCTGTTATATTTTCTGAGTGTCCTGCCAATAAAACACAGTCTTTGGTTAGCCTTCCCCACAAAATTTTCTGCGTGTTCCTTCCAATGTAAGTTGTTTGCAATTGTAATTCCTAGGTATTTAGTTGAAGCTACGGCCTTTAGATTTGAATGATTTATCGTGTAACCGAAGTTTAACGAATTACTTTTAGCACTCATGAGGATTGCCTCAGAGTTTTCTTATATAGGGTCAACTGTCAAGTTTCGCACCATTCAGATATCTTTTCTAAATCGTTTTGCAATTTCTTCTGACCTTCTGATGACTTCATTAGTCGATAAACGAAAGCATCATCTGCAAACAACCTAAGACAGCTGCTCAGATTGTCTCCCAAATCGTTTATATAGATAAGGAACAGAGAAAGGGCCTATACACTACCTTGGGGAACACCAGAAATCACTTCTGTTTTACTTGATGACTTTCCGTCAATTACTTCGAATTCTGATCTCTCTGACAGGAAATCACGAATCCAGTCACATAACGAAGACGATTTTCCATAAGCACACAATTTCACTGCAAGCCGGTTTTGTGGTGCAGTGTCAAAAGCCTTCCGCATTTCAAGAAATACGGAATCAATTTGAGATACTTGTCAATAGCACTCAATACTTCACCGCTAGTAAAGACGGAGTTGTGTTTCACAAGAACGATGTTCTCTAAATTTGTGTTGACTGTGTGCCACTAGACCGTTTTCTTCAAGGTAATTCATAATGTTCTAACACAGTATATGTTCCAAAATCCTGCTGCATATAGAAGTTAATCTCTAATCTTGGAGATTTTGCGTCTGTTTAAATTTGGTATATGTTTTTTTCGTTGTTTCTGCAACAGTGTAATTTAGCGGATTACTCCTATCAACTTTCTTTAATATTGGTGTGATCCGTACAGCTTTCCAGTCTTCGGTTACGGATCTTTCGTCGAGCGAAGGGGTCTATGTGATTGTTAAGTATGGAGCTATTGCATGAGCGAACTCTGCAAGGAACCTAATTGATATAAAATCTGGAGACTTGCTTTTATTAAGTGATTTAAGTTGCTTCGCTACTCCGAGCATATCTACTTTTATGTTACTTATGTTGGCAGCTGTTCTTGATTCTAATTCTTGAATATTAACTTTTGTGAAGATATCTCGGAAGGCTGTGTTTAGTAACTGTGCTTTGGCAGCACAGTCTTAGATAGTATCTCCACTGCTATCGCGCAGAGAAGCAGTGACTGTGTCTTGCCGCTAGCATATTTCACATACGGCCAGAATCTGTTTTGGTTTCCTGCCAGGTTTCGAGACAAAATTTCGTTGTGGAAACTCTTATAAGCATCTCGCATTGAAGTCCGCGCTAAATTTCCAGTTTCTGTAAATGATATCCAGTCTTGGAGATTTTGCGTCTGTTTAAATTTGGTATGTTTTTTTCATTGTTTCTGCAACAGTGTACTAACCCGTTTTGTGTACCAAGGAGGATCAGCTCCGTCGTTTGTTAATTTATGTGGTACAAATCTCTCAAAAATCTTATCTACACTTATATTGTTAATTTGGAAGGAGTGGAAACTGTCTCTCAGGAAGGCGTCCAGTGAATTTTTATCTGATTTCTTAAATAGGTATATTTTTCGTTTATTTTTGGAGGATTTGGGGGCTACAATATTCAGTCTCGCTACAACCACCATGTGTTCACTAATCACTGTATCCGTTTTGATGCTCGTTATTAACTCAGGTTTATTTGTCGCTAAAGAGATCAAGTGTGTTTTCCCAATCGTTTACTACTCGCGTGGGCTCATTAACTAACTGCCCGAAAGAATTTTCAGAGAATGTGTTTTGCACAATTTTGGATGATGTTACATGTGCACCTCTGGAATTAAACATGTATTTTCGCCAACATGTCGAGGGTAAATTAAAGTCACCACCAACTATAATTGTGTGAGTCGGGTATGTGTTTGAAATCAAACCCAAGTTTTCTTTGATCCTTTTAGCAATTGGATCATCTGAATTGGGAGATCAGTAATAACATCCAATCATTGTTTTATTCCGGTTGCCAACAAAGACCTCTGCCCGCACTAACTCACAGGAAGTATATACTTCAGTTTCGCGGCAACATAAACTACTAAGCCCTTGTGAGGCCAATTGAAGATCTCCTTGACTAGGGAGTAGCTGTTACGCTCATGAAAACTGACTGCAGCTGGGAGAGTGGTGAAATGATCCCCCTTCCTCCCACCATGTCTGCACCAGTGACGGGGTTGAGGACGTCACGGTGGTTGGTCGGTACCGTTGGGCCTTCCGAGGCCTATTCCGACGGAATTTTATTCACACAATTGTAGAGTGGAGGCCAACATTCGAGTGATATATTAGACGACTTGCAACAGCGTGAAGTATCCAAAGAAGAAAAAACACTGAAACGCCAAGGATACTGGTATAGGCATGCGTATTCAGAAACAGAGATGTGTAAACAGGCAGAATAAAGCGCTGTGGTCGGCAACGCCTATATACGACAACAAGTGTTTGGAGAAGGTGTTACGTCGGTTAGTGCTGCTATAATGGCACGTTATCAACATTTAAATGAGTTGAACGTAGTGTTATAGTCGGCGCACGAGCGATTGTACACAGTATATCCGAGATAGCGAAGAAGCGTGGATTTTCTCGTACGACCATTTCACGAATGTACCATCAATATCAGGAATCCGGTAAAACATCAAATTTACGACATCGCTGCGGCCGGGAAAAGATCATGCAAGAACGGGACCTACGACGACTGAAAAGAATCGTTCAACGTGACAGAAGTGCAGCCCCTTCACAAACTGCAGCAGATTTCAATGCTGGGCCATCAACAAGTACCAATGTGCCAACCTTTCAACGAAACATCATCGATATGGGCTTTCGCAATCGAAGCTCCCACTCGTGTTCCCTTTATGACAGCATGATACAGAGCTTAAACCAAGTCTGGGCTTGTCAACACTGACATTGGACTATTGACAACTGGAAACATGTTGCCTCGTCGGATGACTCTCGTTTCAAATTGTATCGAGTGAATGGACGCACACGTGTATGGAGACAACCTCATCAATCCATGGACCCTGCATGTCAGCAGGTACAGTTCAAGATGGTGGAGGCTCTGTAATGGTGTGGTGCGTGTGCAATTGGAGTGATAAGGGACCCTGTTATGCCTGGATACGACTCTGACAGATGACGTGTACGTAAGCAACCTTTCTAACCACCTGCATCCATTCACATCCATTGTGTATTCCGACGGACCTGGGCAATTCCAGCAGGACAATGTGACACGCCACACGTCCAGAACTGCTACACTCTTCTGAGTTTACACACATCCGCTGACCACCAAAATCCGCAAACATGAACATTATTGAGCATATCTGCAGCAACGTGCTGTTCAGAAGAGATCCCCACCCCCTCGTACTTTTACAGATTTATGGGCAGCCCTGCAGAATTTATGGTGTCGACTCCATCCAGCTCTACTTCAGACTTTAGTCGAGTGTATTCCACGTCGCGCTGTGGCAATTCTCTGTGCTCGCGGGGACCATACACGATATTAGGCAGGTGTACCAGTTTCTTCTGCTCTTCTGTGTATGAAGGCGAGTAAGTTGTATAGGTACCCTCTTCTAATTTGATGATCCATTAGAGAAGGAAGTGGTGTTATTTTCAAGGGAATGACGTCCAGATTAAACACTGTGACTATGTCAGGCAAATTAAATTGTAGATTATTACTTGTGAAAAAAAGCTTGGATACACAATAACGTCTGTATTTCCGACATACTCAAGTGCGACAGCACCATTCCACTACGTTACCTTCAGTCTCACTCATCTGAATTTAATGCCCTACTAAGTTTTTACGGCACTATATAATGAATACATCAGCCCTTGGTAAGCAGCCGCCAACATGATTCAGACAAACATCAGTACAGATAATATCAATCAAAGGTACACGAACTACTACAGAGCCACCCATACAATTGAAATGCAAAGGTTCGTCTCTCTTCTGTAGACTTTTGAACCAGAGACCTATAGTAGATGCGACAGAGCTCTCCCAACCAAATATTTGAAAGTCTAAAGGGCGAGCAAAAACAGCTCCACAAAGTAGGTCAACGAGCTTCACCTGATAATTAACTGATTGCTGGCAATCGAAAACATTTCACACGTCACTGACTAATGAGCAGCTTCGACGTTTAATTAATGCCACATGCAAATACGTGGGAGTAGTGATCCTAATTTTAATTGTGATGTAGTAGTCGTCATTCCATCTGAATGTATAGCAGGCCTTTGCACATTTCATATTTTCGTGCCGCCCACACGCACTAAATCAGTATTAACGCAAATTCTCAAACTTATTTCTATCGTATTCAGTGAGTACGTAAATATGGTAAATGTCTTGTTTACTTGTGTGTAAAGTGGTGTGTTAGGGGCTAAGATTAAAGAGGAGTATAGAGTAGCCAGTTATATAAAACCCTGATACAAGCATATAGGGATTGCTTAGACCTATGAGGAAACAATAACATTCTGACAATTCCATTAACAGACCGTTAATAATGTAAACAGTAACTTTCGTCATTGCTAAAGAATTGTACCACGTCTACCACACCTATCTTAAGAGCGTACACTTCTAGTTCTTTTGAACCTTTGTACCTATACTTTTCAAAATAAAGTGGCAAATGAGTTTGAGACCAACGTTTAAGGGACAGGGACAGTCTGCTGGAATTCAGTCACCTGACGGTACTAGGCTGAAAGTAATTTTTGAAACTTCTTAACTGTCCCACGTATTGTGTAACGTATCAAAAATTTCCACGTGTGTTCCAATTCATCCTTATATTCAAACCATAGAAGTTATTTGTATTAAACATGGTGTTTTGATTTAATTACCGGATTTTGAGGAGTACCTACAGTTGAACATGCCACCTTCAGATTCCCAACGCAAAAATCAAAGGTTATTACGTGGAGAACTACGTTGTGTCACAATGGAAACTTATGTCGTCGTTTTGCTCTCTTTTAAAACTGTTTATTCAAACGACAAAACCACACTATCATTGATTGCACTGTATTACCGGTTTCTGGCGTCACAGCAACCACTTACAGATAATACTACGGCATGACAATGTAGTAACGAAGTGTGGATTGTTCGATAAGAGATCATCACGATTCTCCTTTCTGTTTTTAAAGAAAGGACGTCATTTTCATTATTAAGAAATCTAATGCAAAATATCGCATGTCATTTAATGTTTACTTTATTACAGTTCATTTAGAATGAAGAAAAGAGTAATATGTCTCTACAGTTCGCGAATATTAAAGACAAACAGCTTTAAGCCATTGTGAGGCTGTCTGACCCACCATCCCTGTGTGACTGTATGGAATTCCAGTAAGTAATTAAACGCTGCTTGATGATGAATTGTAAAAGATATACTTTATATATCTGGTAACTCGAAGTTTCCTTCATAGTCTGTTCAGGTGGTAGATGGTATGAGCTTCACAAATGTGGATAATGTTAAAAGCCAGTCTTGTTTAATAATGTGTTTTATTTTCTATTACTTAAGAAAAATCTATGTCTTAATTAGCTTTGATGCAGATTTTGAGTAATCGACTACTAGTATCTCAGGGGTTTGTATCTTTTGAAGATAAGTCGATACGTTAAATGTCTGTTTTCTTGGCATGTGTCATGACCTAAACTCTACGTACAGCAATGTCGGTATGTGCAGTTTTAATACGATTAAATTTTTTTGTACCACTTTGATCGAAATGGTTGCTATTTAATACTTACTGAAGTGTAATAAAATGTTTTCTAACCCTCTTCATGCGTCTTGCAACCATAAAAAAAAAATCTTTTGAGTTCACACAACTCTACAATTATAAGTGTGCTGAATTTCATTAGCTTATTGTTAAGCACTTACTATTCATTTTAGAAAAATAAGATTCCTAGGATTATGCAGTCACCCTTTAATGGAATTGTGGCCTTGTATTAGTACAAATATGACGAATGTTAACTTTATTGGTAAAGTAACACCTTCTCTGTTTTCACACAAAGCGCAAAGTGCGGATGTATACGATTTTCGACTAGCTGGTCAAATAATACATGGATCGTAACCTGACGTATTAGGTAGATGTAATACTACACACTTTTAATTATTGGTTTCTGTTTACAGTCTGAAATTTGTTGATAGTCTATTTGTGGTCTAAAAAGGGGTTATTTTAGGTTCAGATCACCGTAGGTAGAATGCTGCTTATTACTCTCTTCACTTGTTTTCTAAAGACAAATGGCCACATTAATACAATTAATTTTGTGTATGGATGATATTTTGTTTCAATTTTTTGCGACTGTCTTCTTTAACTACATGGGTATACACTGCTGAGTAATGACATGTATACGCCATATTTGTTGACAGGGAGTAGCAGACTATATACATTGACCACAGTCTTTGATACTTGATTGTCATATTTTTTTGTGAATTCTGTTTGTAGTATCTTTGGCACTGGGCCATGTAATAAGATGTAACCCGACGATTATAATCACCGTATTTCAATTTCGTGATGGTGATCTTCTTACTTAAGTTCCTGCAATGATTAGCAAATACTGCGTGAGTCAAGACAGAGGCAAGTTTATAGTGAGGTGCCATTGTACCGACGTGTACGTATAAATTACCGATGTCCAGATTTGTAAATAATATCACAACTATAAGTTTTGGGAACATCTTTTTCTGTATTTCTCTGTGTAGTGTACATTGTGTTTATTATGTTGTTATAACCCTCCAGTGATAATGGTTTTGTGAACCGAAATCAATAGAGAAATAATGGTGTGTTGGTACAGCTGATGGTTTGCAATGCGGTATTTCAAAGTAAAAGCAGGAGCTTCAGCGCATCATCCACACGAATGATTTTACGTTTCTACCTGCAAGACCTGTCTTTCTTACGTCGCTACTGAGCCTGCGACCTTTCGACATCTAATCGAAAGAGTAATGTGACCTCCCTACCAGTCGCCAAGTAATGTTCTACTTAGCATCGTGCCAGTTGCACGTGCGCAGTCTTGTGCGTTAAGTTCGTCATGTATATCCATCTTACTCTGCGGTTCACACATACGCGCCTGGCAAAGTGTTCTTCAAACCATCTCCAGACTGTTTCTCTATCGTTTCACCCTCTAACAGTGCATGGGAAAAATAAGCACTTAAAGCTTCCTTTTTGAGCTCTAATTTCCCCGAATTTACTGTGATTATAATTCCTCCATATGAAAACTGGCAACAATAAACTATTTTCATTGTCAAAAGATAAACTTGGTGACCGAAATTTCGTGAGAAGATCTCGTCGCAACGAAAAACGCCTCTGTTTGTATTACAGCCACCCCAACTCGCTCTCGTATCTGTGACTCACTCTCTCCTCCTTCGTGATATTACAAAACGAGTTGCCCTTCATTGAACTCTTTCGATGAGGATGATAGACAAGGGGCACTGGATTAGTACCGCGTGGATAATTTGAGAATTTGGGTTTGACAGGAGACGTGCTAGAGTGGGCCGACCACTGTGTCCAGATTTTGGCGTAGTGGTCAGCGCATATGCCTAGTAACCAGGCGCCCCGGGTACGAATCCCGGTCCGACACAAGTTTTCCACTTTCCCCATTGATTTACATCAATGCCCGGTCCCAGTCAGTGTCTATTTTCTTTGTGCCCGTCGATGTCCTCTGACAATCCTATCTGGTAACGACCCACACAGCGCAGCAGCAATCTAGCAGAGGAAATGCTGTAGGGACTCTCTTTAGTAGATCAGTTGCATCTTCCAAGAGTTCTCCCAATAAAACGTAGCCTTTGGATGGGCTTCCTTACAACATTATCGACGAGTATGTGATCGTTCCAATTTAAGTTGTTCTTAATTGTAATTTCTAAGTATTTACACGCGTTGACAGCCTTGAGATTTGTGTGATTTATCGCCTAATCGAACTTTAACGGATGTTTTCTTGTATTTATTTGGACGACCTCGCACTTTTCCTACTGAGTGAAATTTGCCACTTTCGCACCATTCAGATATCGTGTTCAAGTGATTTTGCAATTAGTTTTTATCTAATGGGCACCATCTGCTAACGTTCTAATAGGACTGCTCAGATTAGCTCCTAAAAGGTTTATGTAGATTAACAGCAGAAGGGTTGTGACAAGTCCTTGGAGAACGAAGAATATCACTTTTGTGTTTCTAAATGATCTTCCGCCTATTACTACGTATAGTGATACTTCACAAGTTGTGGATTGGCAAGACAGCCAACCCACAATGATAGGAAGCCGAAAGGCACGCGTTTTAGCTCACGCAGGCTGGCGTGAGGTCTGGAACAGGTCTAGGAAATGACACTAGCAAAAAAGGAAGTAGCTGTGGAATACTGAACTTTAATTCATAAATGGTGAACATCGCTTTTGACGGTACATGTTTTACAGCATCAATAGTAACTGGTAGTGGCGCCTTGCTAGGTCGTAGCAAATGACGTAGCTGAAGGCTATGGTAACTATCGTCTCGGCAAATGAGATCGTATTTTGTCAGTGAACTATCGCTAGCAAAGTCAGCTGTACAACTGGGGCGAGTGCTAGGAAGTCTCTCTAGACCTGCCGTGTGGCGGCGCTCGGTCTGCAATCACTGATAGTGACGACACGCGGGTCCGACATATACTAACGGACCGCCGCCGATTTAAAAGCTACCACCTAGCAAGTGTGGTGTCTGGCGGTGACACCACATTCCTCCCCCGCAAATCGGCGTACGGTGGTATTATAAGGCATCCGCCCGCCGTGGTGACGACCCCATGTTGACGTATGCGACGAGGTGGGGAGCCTAACAACAGGCGAGGCTGTGCCACCCGCACCCTGCCATTCGGTCCGAGGGGAGCTAGGAAACACCTGAAAACCTGCTCCAGGGTGAACGCCAACATGCGGTGTATGCGCCCGCAGAGAGACAGGAGGGGCCGAAGGGTCGACCTCCATCGGGCCGGGGCACCCGACGGGCGAAGACGCCATATGGTCCGGAGCGGGCAAGAGGTCCATGTCGGAGGACAACTGGTCACGGGGAGCGATCGGCGGCGCGTAACCCAGGGAGGCGCCCGGCGTTTGCAGTGACGCGTCGACTGCGGGCGTCGCCGGCGGGAGAACAGGCGGCGGCGGCGGCGGCGCGTCGCCATGGCGCAAAATGGAAGGCAGCGTCGGTAACACCTGGGGCTGAGGCGAGCCAGTAGATAGGTCCCCATGGCGCTGACCGGACGGCACCGTCGCTGAAAGCAGACGGGGAGCGGCAGATCCCGTGCGACGACGGAGCGCAGCTGATTGAGATGCCGACGCACCTCACCAGAGGCCCCCAAAACCAGATACATATCGCGGCCGAGGCAGCGAAGAATGCGCCCTGCGAGCCAACGCCGTGAACCTCGATAGTTGCGATAGTAGACAACATCGCCTGGAGCAAAAGCAGGTGTCTGCCGCTGCACAGGAACCTGATGCGGCGGATGTAGCAAAGACATCAAGGTGCGATGAGGGCGACCGTGCAGCAACTCAGCCGGCGAGCGACCACCTCGGGGCTGAGAGCGATACGAGGACAAAATGCGACGCTTTCAACTTCAACATCTGTGACTTGAAAGTCTGACCCAACGTTCAGCGGCACCGTTTGACTGTAGCGAAAACGGCGCGCACGTCAGATGTTGAATACCATTGGCCTTGCAGAATGACTGAAATTCTGCGGACATGAATTGTGGGTCATTGTCGGAAACAATAGTCTGTGGAAGACCTTCAATGCAAAAGATAGCGGATAACGCTTGGATGGTGGCAGATGACGTCGTGGAAGACATCCGGACAACAAAAGGAAAATTACTGAATGAATCTACCACAACCAACCATCGAGCATTCCAGAATGGACCAGCAAAATCGATGTGTAAGCGTTGCCAAGGGGAAGTGGCTTTTGGCCATGCAAAGAATTTCCGCAAGAAGAGCACATATTCGTAATCGCGGCATCGATTCCGAACCAAGTACAGTGCTGACGAGCAAGTTGTTTCGTTCTCACTATACCCCAATGTCCTTGGTGGAGAAGCTGTAAGACAGAGGACTGTAACGAACGTGGGACCACGACCCTGGACTGATCATTATCAGAACGCAACAGCAAAACACCACGTCGTACAAAAAGTCTCTCCTTGTGAGCAAAAAATCGGCGAACCAACGGATCCCCGATCCGTGACTTTGACAAGGGCCATTGAGTAGCAACGAAACGCAGAACGGTAGCCAGGAAAGGGTCGGCAGCTGTTGCTGTAGCTACACGACGAAAATCAATCGGAAAAGAGTCGACCACGTCATCGGTATCCGCATCAATGAACATGCAAGCAAGTTCAGAGGAATCGAATGCCCTATTCTCAGCAACTGGCAAACGGGACAACGCATCGGCGTTTCCGTGCTTAGCAGTGGACCGATACAAGATGTCGTAGCGGTACTGCGAGAGGAAAATAGACCAGCGAATGAATTTCTGCGCTGTATGTGGAGGTACAGGCTTGGTCGGATGAAAAAGCGATGTCAAAGGTTTGTGGTCTGTGATGATGGTAAAGTGACGACCATACAAGAAATCATGAAACTTTGTAACACCAAATACGAGAGCCAATGCTTCTTTCTCGATCTGTAAATAATTTCTTTGTGCAGACGAGAGCAGTTTGAACGCAAAAGCAATAGGGCTATCATGTGATCCATCTTTGTGCGCAAGCACAGCACCGATCCCGAAATCCGATGCATCCACCATCAACAAAAGGGGCTTCCGGGGATCGAATGGCGTAAGGCAAATATTGGAAAGCAACGCCGATTTCAACTGGCGAAAGGCGCGTTCGCATTCCGTCGTCCAGACGAACGGAACACCTTTACGGCGAAAGCGATGAAGCGGAGCTGAAATGGAAGAGGCATGGGGAACATATTTGTTATAGTAATTTATTTTTCCCAGCACACTCTGTAGCTGCTTCAAATTCTGCGGCGAAGGCAAGTCTTGTATGGCACGGAGGTGCTCTGGACTGGGATGTATGCCTTGGACATTGAGTACATGTCCCAGACAGGGTAAGTCACGATCAAAAAACACATTTGTCCTTCCGCAAGCGAAGACCATTTTGTCGCAAGACCTGAAATAATGTTCTGAGATTGGCTAAATGTTCTTCTTCCGTCTTTCCGGAGATCACAATATCGTCCAGATAGTTTGCTGCAGTAGGGACCGACGCACAAACAGTTTGCAGATATTGCTGAAACAATGCAGGGGCTGATGCACACCCGAATGGCAGTCGTTTGAATCGATACAAACCAAGACGCGTGTTAACCACTAAAACGCGCTGGGATTCTTCGTCCACCGGTATTTGCAAGTACGCATCTTCTAGGTCCAACTTCGAAAAATATTTACCCGGGCACAGTTTGTCAATAAGATCTTCCGGGCGGGGTAAAGGAAAAGTTGCAGTCACTAGCTGTGGATTCACTGTTGCCTTGAAGGCCACACAAAGTCTCAATTTTCCGGAAGATTTTTGCAATATTACTAAGGGTGATGCCCAGAGAGAAGCCTGCACACGTTCAATTACACCTTGTGATTCCAAATCGTGTAATGTATTGCGATCTCATCACGCAATGCGTGGGGAACATTGCGCGCTCTGAAAAATTTTGGTTGCGCGTTTACTTTCAGTTCCAAATGTGCTTTATAGTTCGTAGCGCAACCGAGGCCCGGTGCAAAAGTGTCTGTAAATTCGTCACATAGACGAGAAACACTGTCTGAAGGCACAGTCTGGTTCACTGATAGGACCTGATTTACTATAGACAAGTTAAAGAACTGAAATAAATCGAAACCAAACAAGTTCATTGCAGAAGAAGAACGAAGGACGTACAATGACACAAGTTTTGTTTGTCCCTTGTATGTTGCAAGAAGGCTGCACTGTCCTAACACAGGGATATGCTGACCGGACTAGCTACTTAGCTTAACATTTGTGGCATGCAGCGGAGGTGTGCCCAGCTGTTTGTACATGTCTTGATTGATCAGTGAAATGGCAGCTCCGGTATTGAGCTGGAATGGTATCACTTTGCAGTTAATGTCCAAGTCTACAAAAAGTTTATAGTCCTGCTGACGACAAGAGCGACTGTCTCGTGCAACGTGAACTGACATTGGTACAAAAGCACTTGTGACATGACGGGATTTCCGTTGATGTCGATGCACACTATTTGTGGGACCAACACAGTCACTGTTAGAGAGAGTGGCACTGGGCGGAGTGGAATGATCTACATGAATTTCCATGGGCGAAGTTTCACGAGCCGGAGTATCTTTGGTTCTATTCCAATTCCGGCGCGAAGCAAAGGGCCTGGAATGGTTGTGAGTGTCCGATCTGAGCTTTTTCTGGCAAACACTCTCAACATGTCCTTTTTTATTACAGAAAAAGCAAATAGCCTGGCGTGACGGGCAATTCTCATGCAAATGTCTAGTAGCACAACGCGGGCATGATTTTAGCACTGCATTTGCTTGCCTGCGCAGCACACGTGGCTGAGAGCCTGGTGGCAGCTGCGCGGACGGGCGCGAGGGCTGTTTACTGTTCCGTGCAGCGCACCCGGCGGATGGGTAAAGTGACACACAGCTGGTGAAGTTTCAAATGATTCCAGAGCAAAGTCAAGTGTGTCCTGCCGATCCAATATGTCCATCACTTGTTGAAGGGAGGGACTGACTAGTTTCAAAATCTGTTCCCTTATACGAACATCAGAAACATTCTGTGCAATTGCATCACGTACCATAGTATCTGAATAAGGGAGTCCACATTGACACTCAAAAGCACAATACCTAGTAAGGCCTTGCAAAGTTTCAACCCACTCCCTATTAGTCTGACCGGCCGTACGTCTTGTACGAAAGAAGGTATACCTGTTCGCAATTACATTGACTGATTCTTTGAAATATGCATCTAATGCAGACAAAATTTCGTCGTAGGACAGAGTTGCTACGTCGTGTCGGGGAAATAATTTGACTATCACACGGTACGTTTGGACGCCTACGGAGGAAAGGAGAAAAGGCTGCTGCTCATTACCTTGAATTCTGTAGGCGGCGAGATGGAATCCAAATTGGCGTGACCACTGCGTCCAGCGTTCCAGTGCAGCATCAAAAGGACGAAAAGTTGGTGCAACTGCGTGTGGTGGCTGCGTGAGCGATGGAGCGGCGGCTGCCGCATCGTTTTGCATTGCACGTTGACCCTGGACGAGCTGTCCAAGGGCATCCAGCAAGGCCTGCGTCTGCTGGTTCTGTAAGCGATAAAATTCGGACAGTACATCTGGAGATTGTGGCGAAGCCATTACACAAGTAAATCAGGGCAGTATAGTTACGAACGCGAATTGGCCTCGTCACCAAATGTTGTGGATTGGCAAGACAGCAAGACGTTTTAGCTCACGCAGGCTGGCGTGAGGTCTGGAACAGGTCTAGAAAAGACACTAGCAAAAAAGGACGTAGCTGTGGAATACTTAACTTTAATCCATAAATGGTGAACATCGCTCTTGATGGTACATGTTTTACAGCATCAATAGTAACTGGTAATGGCGCCTTGCTAGGTCGTAGCAAATGACGTAGCTGAAGGCTATGCTAACTATCGTCTCGGCAAATGAGAGCGTATTTTGTCAGTGAACTATCGCTAGCAAAGTCGGCTGTGCAACTGGGGCGGGTGCTAGGAAGTCTCTCTAGACCTGCCGTGTGGCGGCGCTCGGTCTGCAATCACTGATAGTGACGACACGCGGGTCCGACGTATACTACCGGACCGCGGCCGATTTAAAGGCTACCACCTAGCAAGTGTGGTGTCTGGCGGTGACACCACATCACAGAAATGTATTATTATCATTAGAGTCTTGTGAGGAATATATCAAATGCCTTTTGGAAATTTAGAAATAAGTAATCAATCTGAGATCACCTGTCGGTAGCACTCCTTACTTCGTGCGAATGCGGAGCTAGTTTTATTTCACTAGAACGAAATTTTTTGAATCATTGTTCACTTAGTGCCATTAGACCATTATCTTCGAGGTAATTCATCGTGTTCCAATACAGAATATGTTCCAAAATCCCACTAAAAATCGACTCTAGTGACATGGATCTGTAATTCAGCGAATTACACTTACTTTCTTTCTTTCTTGAGTATTCATATGACCTGTGCAACTCTCCAATCTTTTTGTATGGATCTTCTGTCGAGTAAGCAGTTGTATATGATAACTAAGTACGGAGCTTCTGCATCAGCATACTCTGGAAAAACCTCAACAGTATTCTGCCTGTATCGGAAGATTAGCCTTTATTAAGTGCTTTACGCTGCTTCTCTACACTGACGATATCTACTTCTCAGTTAACTCGTGGCAGTTGTTCTCGATTCACATTTTGGAAAATTCACTTCATCTTCTTTGGTAAAGGAATTTCGGAAAACTGTGTTCAACAACTTCGCTTTAGTGGAGCTGTCACCGGTAATATTACCAGTGGTATTGCGCAGTGAAGGTATTGATTGTGTCTTAGCGCGTGGGTACTTTACGTAAGATCGAAATTTCTCTGGATTTGCTGGCAGATTTCGGGACAGTTTCACTGTGGAAGGTATGAACTGCATCTCAGATTGAAGTCCGCGTCGTCTTTCGAACTTCAGTAAAACCTTCCTAGCTTTGGAGATTTTTGGTTCTTTTTAAATTTGGCATGCGTATTTTCTTTGCAACACTGTTCTCAGAATCAGCACAATCTTTTATTAATTTAGCCGCGCGGGATCAGCAGAGCGGTCTAGGGCGCTGCAGTTATGGACTGTGGGGCTGGTTCCGGCGGAGGTTCGAGTCCTCCCTCGGGCATGGGTGTGTGTGTTTGTCCTTAGGATAATTTAGGTTAAGTAGTGTCCTACCTATAAATAAATGCAAATAAAAAATATAGACTTATGGTGGGACCGATTGAATGAAGGGCTTCCCTATTTGTCCGACGAACAGGTTTTGGGCGTTATATGTGGCTGAGCCAGACGCAGTAGCTCATCCTGTACCAGAGCAACCATCTCAGGTTGCAAGATCTGGGTGTTCATAGAGGGTGGATTTACTAGTAATTAGGATCTCTAAAGATAGGTATTTTATTTTATTTTAAAGATGGGGTCCCTCCACGCCCGCACCAACGTGGTGACCAAACCAAAAGTCTTACTGTCACCTCCGTAAACATGTTAGTTATCTAGTAAGTGGATCACAGGATGCTGGGTTGTGATGTTATCCGTGCGTATGGGTAAGACTACGCATTAACACGGTCCATCAGGTGACAGATAGTGGACGAAACGCGAGTGAGGGTACCGATTTGAAGAGCAGAGGGAAAAAAGTGCCATGGTTCGTGCCGTGGGAAAAAACTTCTGCGACAGTGGGATGGGTAGTAAGAGCAGTAGTGGCTTACTAGCTGCGATAGTTCATGCAAGGTTGGATTTGTTAGTACAGGTATCATGCATCATTACCGTGACAAGCGATGGCGATGTATCCCAGTTGCTGCAGCTGCTACATTCCTGGAACAATCAAGATCGTTATACCGTAGTGGGAGATCGGCCATAGATCATCACACTGTGTGGGGGACGTGTGGAGCTTGTCTGTATGCAGTGTACGATACGGCTTCCCTGTGTGGTGCCAGTTATTTGGCAGTGTATTCTAGCTGGATATCCAGTAATCGCGTCTGATTAACAGGGGCTCGCCTGTACCGTTATGTTTGCGTATGCTTGGCCATAGATGTTATGTCCTTACAAGTATGTCTTTTGGTCTTTTATGTTTCCATCTACGGTTGTGGTCGTAGTTCCCCAGATTCAGATTAAACGGGTTCTGCGAATGTCTGGAGTTTCTGTATAGTCTTGTGGTGAGTTTGTGAATTATCTCCGTGAGAGTCTGAAGTCGGTATTCCCGGTGAAGGTCGGCGATGCGTGTGTATCGTGGAGCATTGCTTACGATTTTGAGTACTTTGTTTTGTATGAGCTGCAGACGGCGCAAGTGTGTAGGCGCAGCGTATCCCCAGACAGGAGGTGCGTACGTCAGCAGGGGTCGGATAAGTGTCGTGTACATGGACCTCGACACCCTTCTGTTCAGTGCGCTACGCCTGTTGAGCATAGGATAGAGCTGTTGCGTAATCGCGCCCCTTAGGGATGCGGCTTCGAAGGAGGAGGAGAAAACCAGTGTATACTCTGTGAGCACATCGGGAGGACTCATTCCAAATGTGCAACGAATGTTTCAGGATGCCATGAGGAGCATAGGGTGCAACTGCTGGTGGTGACTCATGTTGGTACTAACGATATAAGTCGGTTTGGATCAGACGTCATTCTCTGTAGATCCAGGCGACAAGTTGAAGTTGCATGGACTGGCAGTGATGCTCGCGAGATGAAGGCGGAGCTCATCATCTGTGTCATCGTTGTCAGGACTGACTGCGGATTTTTGGTAGAGAGCCGATTGGAGGGTCTGAATCAGAGGCGCAGACGGGTTTGGGACTGTGTAGGCTGCAGATTTCTCGACTCGCGCCATGGGGTGGTGCTGTTTCTGGTACGACTTAATAGGTCAGGTTTCCACTACACGCAAGAGGAGGAATACACAGGTAGTGAGGGCTTTTCAGGTTAGAGGTTCTCGGGAAACTACAAAAAGGTGAATCAGTCTAAAAGGGTGCAGGGCAAACACAGGCCGACGGAAAAACTTGCAGTAATAGATATTGTAGTTGTAAATTGTTGTAGCAGTGTTGGGAAAGAACTAAAGCTACAAGCGCTAATAGGAAGCACTGAAGTTCAAATCATTATAGGAGTCGAAAGTTGGTTGAAGCCGGGGATATGTTGAGGCGGAATTTATACAAATGACCTGACAGTATTTAGAGAGGATAGATTAAATACAGTTGATGGTGCCGTCTTTGTTGCTATTAAAAGTAGGTTATCTTTTAGCGAAACTGAAACAGATAAACTTCTAGTATCTAAATAGCATTCAATAGTGTAGTTCACATCTGTTGAGATGTGAACAATGTTATTCGAACATTGCACGTAATTTTGGTGCATAGATCCTGAGAAATCATTATCCAGAAAAAACCACCTCTGGCCGTAATAACGGCCTTGATACGCCTGGGCATTGACTCAAACAGAGCTTGGATGGCTTGTACAGGTACAGCTGCCCATTCAGCTTCAACACGATACCACAGTTCATCAAGAGTAGCAACTGGCGTATTGTGACGAGACAGTTGCTCGGCCACCATTGACCAGACTTTTCAGTTGGTGAGAGATCTGGAGAATGTGCTGGCCAGGGCAGCAGTCGAACATTTTCTGTATCCAGAAAGGCCCGTACAGGACCTGCAACATGCGTTCGTGCTTTATCCTGCTGAAATGTAGGGTTTCGCAGGGATCGAATGAAGGGTAGAGCCACGGGTCGTAACACATCTGAAATGTAACGTCCGCTGTTCAAAGTGCCGTCAATGCGACCAAGAGGTGACCGAGACGTGTAACCAATGGCACCCCATACCATTACGCCGGGTGATACGCCAGTATGGCGATGACGAATACACGCCTCCAATGTGCGTTCACCGCGATGTCACCAAACACGGATGCGACCATCATGATGCTGTAAACAGAACCTGGATTCATCCCAAAAAAAGTTTTGGCATTCGTGCACCCAGGTTCGTCGTTGACTACACCATGAGAGGCGCTCCTGTCTGTGATGCAGCGTCAAGGGTAACCGCAGCCATGGTGTCCAAGCTGATAGTCCATGTTGTTGGAAATGTCATCGAACTGTTCGTGCAGATGGTTGTTGTCTTGCAAGCGTGCCCATCTGTTGACTCAGGGATCGAGACGTGGTTGCACGATTCGTTACATCCATGCAGGTATGTTGCCTGTCATTTCGACTGCTAGTGATTCGAGGTCTTTGGGATCCAGCACGGCGTTCCGTATTACCCTCCTGAACCCACCGATTCCATATTTTGCTAACAGTCATTGGATCTCAACCAACGCGAGCAGAAATGTCGCGATACGATAAACCGCAATCGCGATAGGCTACAATCCGAACTTTATTAAAGTCGGAAACGTGATAGTACACATTTCTCCTCCTTACAAGAGGCATCACAACATCGTTACACCAGGCAACGCCGGTCAACTGCTGTTTGTGTATGAGAAACCGGTTGAAAACTATCCTCATGTCAGCACGTTGTAGGTGTCGCCACCGGCGCCAGCCTTGTGTGAATGCTCTGAGAAGCTAATCCAGGGCCGCACAAACACGGAAAACCGCACGCGTGCAAAGCGAGGTGCAGCGAGTGCCTGCACAGTGCATCGGTTCAACTCGGCACACTTCGCCTCAGCTCGGCTTGCTAGATGAGGCCGACGCTGTGCGCTGCCGAATGCGCTGCCAGACGGCTTAGTCAACATTGGAATACGTAAGCGCAAGACAATTACCGGAATAATGGAACCATCTGCTCCAAAAAAGGGAAAATTGACGAAAGTCAATTTAAACCGGAATGGGAACTCTAAAAAAAATGGCTCTGAGCACTATGGGACTTAACATCTATAGTCATCAGTCCCCTAGAAGTTAGAACTACTTAAACCTAACTAACCTAAGGACAGCACACAACACCCAGTCATCACGAGGCAGAGAAAATCCCTGACCCCGCCGGGAATCGAACCCGGGAACCCGGGCGTGGGAAGCGAGAACGCTACAGCACGGCCACGAGCTGCGGACGGAATGGGAACTCTCCTACTTTTTTGTGCGTTGTGACGATAAAGCCAAATGTCTAATCTGCTGAACACTAATTACGTGTGTCAGAAAATCCTCTATTGAAAGGCACTACAGCAAATTGCATTCAGAAAAGTATAGTGATATAACAGGGGGTGCCAGAGAGGAAGATTTACGGAAGTTGCAAACTCTTGCAGAAGAGAATTCTGTATCTACAAACGAGGTTTGTTGCAAGTACTTTAGCACGTATATTTTGGTTAAAGGTCATGCGAAACGAAATAACATTTGTTTAGATTCCTTAGTTTTCGTTATCGCATAAATTATCTCTAACATATCTTTTTTTCTCTACTTTAGGGTGAAGAAGATGAGGGGTGTCGCGAAAGGACACTCAGAGCTAGTTACAAAGTTGCTCTACGTTTAGCAAGAGCTGGGAGGCCATTTATGGACGGGCCATTAATAAAAAACATTATGTTGGACGTAGTAGAGACAATGAATCCCACATTAGCTCCCGCATACAGCAGAATACCACTTTCCAGAATCACAATACATCGGAGAATCAACGACATTGCTGAGAATCTGCATGAACAACTGGCTGCCAAAACTGAAAACTTCCTAACGTACTCCATCGCACTTGATGAGTCCACGCATATTAAAGACACGGCTCGGTTAGCAACATTTTTGCGTGGCGTGGACGACGACCTACAAGTAACGGAAGAGCTCCTGGATATGATTTCGTTGAAGGACACTATTACAGGGGTGGATATTTTAGCAGCTGTTGAAATGGCAGCTAAAGGAATGGGACTTCCTTGGGAAAAGCTGTTTTCCGTAACCACAGACGGGGCACCAGCAATGTGCGGTAAAGCAAAAGGGTTTATTGGCCTATTGCGGAAAAAACTTAACATTCCGAATTTACCTTCCGTTCATTGTTTTGCATACCAAGAGGCTCTTTGTGCGAAAGTTATCGGTCTTCAAGATGTGATGAAGGTAGTGGTGCCTATCGTGAACTACATTCGTTCTCATGGACTCATTCATCGTCAACTCAAAGAATTTTTGATTTCCTTTGAAGAGGAGTATCCAGATATTCCCTACCACGCTGAGGTGCGCTGGCTGAGCAAAGGGAAAGTGATTTCCCGAATTTTTCGATTACGCCACACTGTGGCTCAGTTTTTGGAGAGCAAAGGACGTCCGGAGCCACTTTTTCATGACCCTGATGGGTAGCTCATTTAGGATTTTTAGCACACGTCCTAAATGATTTAAGTCTGAGACTCCAAAAAGAAAACAATCTCATCAACGATATGATCAGCAAATTAAACGCTTTCCAGTATAAACTGAAGCTCCTCAAAAACAACCTTTCAGAGAAAAATACGCAACACTTTCCTGAACTAGGTAACCGAGATATAAATTGTACCTTTATTAAAACAGCCTGATTTTTATAACCGCTCTAATCAAAACGGTACTATGTTTTTGTTTGACAGCATCTGTGCAGGAAGGAGCGCGCGTTAAAAAATACGTCGAGGTGTTACAATCTCTTGAAAATGCGTTTAAGACCGATTCCCGGTAATGTGCCGGTATGTGACCAACAGCTAAATAAAGGAGATTGCGTTACATATCCAAGTGTAACATTACATTAAAACCAATAGTACACATGTTTATTAAAATCTATCGCATTTTAGTACTTCGAAACAACGGCTTACATTACTTTCATTTATTGACATTGGCTTTGTTATTCTTTCAGAAAATTATCTACCTGCAGCCAATTCTCGATGTTTTTGTGAAACCTTTTTCGATGGATATTGAAAGTGCGCCTTCAGATTTACATTTCGAACCAATTGATTTGCAAAGCGATGTTCACCGAAAGGATGTGTTTTACAATACAAAAGGTTTGCTCCAATTCTACCAGAATTTGCCGAAGGAAGAATTTCCCAAGTTACACAGAGAAGCAGCGAAGATTATTTCTATGTTTGGTTCCACTTGTGTATGTGAAAGGTTTTTTTCTGTTTTGTCTTGTACAAAAACTAGATTGCGAGCGAGTATTTCTAATTGTTATTTAAAAAATTCTCTCCAAATTGCTGTCAGCCAATCTCTTGTTCCAGATCTTAGTAGCATAATTGCAAATAAAATAAAGAGTACATAGGAAGATACATTTGTGTTGCAACCAAATTTAAAATTTTTACCATTACAGTTATTATATAAATCTCTTTTGTACACCAAACTAAGCTCTCCATCTAGTGTACATTAGTATTTGGCAATGACGAAGACAACAGGGTAAAAGCTTTGAAACAGGTGGAGACAGGCGGCGCGAGCGACACAAGCTAAGGAAGTGAGAGGCAGCGCTGTTGCGCGAAGCCGAGGAGTGGGGGGTCTGCACCGTCGTCGACATAGCGCAGCCGTCCTCTGCACTCTGCACTGTGCGATGCACGTTGTGCGGTTCTGAGGCTAATCATTTGCATGTCACAGCATCTTCTTCCTGTCGGTTAGATTTCACGTCTGTAGCACATTATCTTCGCGGTGTAGCAATTTTAATGGCTAGTTGTGTATATTTCTCGACATAATATTCGGCATGGTAAGTGGGCCGCGAGAAGGAGTGGTACGACCGAATTGAGGTGTGAGTGATTTGTTACAGTTACAATTAATGTTACCACAGATATTCGGCAAATTAAGATGACGCAGTTTAAATTTGCATTATTCAACATAATGAAATCTGAGGCACAATCAGATTTCACAATTGAGAAGAAAATCAAAACTCACAATTAAAATAGTAATACGCCTCTGTTATCCCTAAATAATCTTTATAACACAAAAGACACAATTCCTTGTATAATTCTACAAGTTCCTGAATCATGAAAATTGTCCAGTGGCAGTAAGGAAAAAAAACAGTAAAACTCTTTAAAATACAGCTTAAGTCCAATTAAACAAAGAGGGTAGCGCTGAATACAAGATTTAACAATGACAGTATTTAGCCTTACATGGAACTCTTTCAGCAATTGTACACACCGCCTGGCCACTACAGCAACTTCATACAACAGACCATCAGCCCAAACGTACCAAAGACCAAAACAGCTCGTGGTGTCACTACTGGCCGAGAGCTTTAAAACTCCTTACGAAACTTAAAATTTGTATTCAAAGCAGGTTCATTGAAACACGTTATAGAAAAGAAACAATCTTGCAAAACAGTTACGGAAGAAGGAACCCGATCAAGACAAGCAGACTATGAAACACATATACTACAGGTACGTTGCCAGTCTATATACACGCATGCCGAGATAACAAGTACAATAAACTTGTACGTGCTGAACAGTACTGCAGTGCTACCCTGACTGAACAATGTATCTTGCGCATAGGTAACGCAATTTCATAACCAATCTGTGGAACACACAGTAATTAGAGATCAGTCTACCAACAGCAAGAGATGTTGCACCTAGGAATCAGTGCACTCTCGCTAATCGAACACACTGGTGATTAAGGAGTGAGAGACAGCGATCATATGTCACGGAAAGTCAAAGTAGCCCTGTCAGGTCACATAGTCACACAGGCTAAGTCGCTATCTCCAATGTTGCCTCGCAGGAAGAAGTAAAACAGACAGCACTAGATCAAAGTGCACCCAGCGTGCCCTACTGAAACTGTTCGACCAGCCCACTCCTCTTAACGCCAGCCGGCTCAACCGTGGCTCCTCTGGCATACTGTTAAATCAATGTGGCCTGCTCCTCGGCCAATGACCCCAGATTCCTTCTAGATTTTTCTCGATCAGGTGACTCCAACACTCTTCACACAGTCTCGTTAGTCGGTCTGCCCCGGCATCTCGAAGTGCCGCCCTTGTTGCGGTGCGCCCACCGGCAGCACCCCAAAGAAAGTCGCTCAGCAGTGGTCCTGCGCCACTGGTGCAGTTCTTGGATAGCTATGGCTCAGTGACATCCTATCGCGGTAAAGATTTATAAATAGATAAGTTGAATAAGGTAATTTAGTATCTATGATGAGATAAATTTAGTGCAGCATTCAATACAGCAGTTATAATAAAGTTTTTACAAGACAAGCTAAATGGTACACCATCCTCGACCTTGTCTGCTGTGACGAAGTCAGTATGTGCTAAGACAGTTGCTAATTTTTATAGAGTTAATAATGTTTAAGCAAAGAAGACCACACCTCTCGCTTTCAGCCAGTTGAAATACATTTTAGTTATACTCTATTATGTAGCTTTCCAATGACCTCACCATTTTCGGAGGAGAAGTGAAATCCCCGAAGCTATCAGAGTACTTGTAGTATTCAACATTAGTCTCCCAATGTAAACTTGATTCATTTTCCATTTCAAACTTAACAATCTCGATCTCAAATATTTCTGGTGCTTCAGGTAAGGAATCTCCTGTGAACACGCATCGGGAATATGGTATTTACTGTTTTTTAGCATAATATTCTAAGTGAGTATTAAAAAGTGCTCGTGTTGGAAGACTATTTAAGGACTTTTTTTTATCCAAGTACATTTTCACTGAATGGTACTCAGTACATGACCCTCTCTTCAAGATGGGCTATTGCTTCAATTGTATGATTATGCCTTTGCATGTCAGCCAAGTGATTGCAAACAGCCTCTGCATCATTAATTGCCTTAGCAGTGACTCCCACTCCTACAGGCAGTCCTCCAAATGCTGGTAATGTAGAAGATATTAGAATGAGACGTAATACTACTTCCATTTTGGTTATCGGTATTATACGCTCTCAGAAGAGCGATTTTGCTTTTGGAGTAACTTGTGAAATAATTTTACGAGCTGTTTTTGCATCTGTTATGAAATTACTGTCTGGCTTATACACTTCGTACTACTCCAGATTGTTTTAATTATTCTACTGTTATATTGTCTCATTCTTGTTCCACTTTATAATACCTACACTCATTTCAGCTTCGTCTTTCATTCCACCAGTCACTGCCAAAGCAACCGATTTCTCATTGAGTTTAGGGTCTTTTCCCTACACTTTACACCAACCACTTTCTCCCAGAATCCAGTCTGTTTAACGACTGACAAATTGTCTGGGTGCATCGCATACGAAATGTCGTGAGTAGCGGGGTAATGTTTGTTCTGGTGCATTTTGTTTGTTTGGATTGCATGCATTCAATAGCAAGCAATTATTCGTGGGCAAATTATGCCTCTCCCCTTCCCCTTAAGCTATTGTGATGCTAACTGAATTTTGACCTGCTAGCGATAGTCTGTTCTTCTGAGAAATCCCCCTTTCTTTCCTCCACCCCCGCCTGTATGGGAAAATATATGATGACTCTGGGACACTTTATTTTATTCATCCCCTCCCCAGTTCAGTTCTGAGACGTATTTCCCTCTGGGAAACTGACATCCTTCATCCATCCCCATTCACTTTAGAAGTCCTGTGCCACTTTTATACCGAAATAATTGTTGGGAAATACCTCAGTTGCGCTAACCCCACTCATATATTGGTGGATCCTGTTTGCATTTACACTACTCAGCCAGAACGTAATGACCACCTACCTAACAGCTGGTATGTCCAACTATGGCACAAGTATCAAGAGTGACATGTCATGGCACTGAAGCAATGAGGCTTTGGTAGTTTTCTACAGGGAGTTGGCACACCGCCTGCAAACACAAGTCACCTGTAAATTCCAGGGATGAGGCAACGAGCTCTGGTGCCATATTAAATCCCCTGATGTTATCGACTGAATTCAGATCTCGTGAGTTGTGAGGCCACCTCATCAATTGGAACTCACCACTGTGCCACTATGTTCCTCGAACTTCCCCATCACACTCCTGGTCTTGTGATATGGTGCATTGTCTTGCTGAAAAATGCCACTGCTGTACGGAAGTACGATCATCATGAAGGAGTGTATGTGGTCTATAACATGTGCACAATACTCCTTGGGCATCATGGTGCCTTACATATGCAGCACTGGACCCTTTCAGTCCCTGGAGAATGTTCCCCAGGGAATAATAAAGCTGCCACCTGCTTGCCTCTGTCCCATAGAACAGGTGTCAAGGAGCTCTTCACCCGTAAGACGATGGATTCACCATCTCACATCTGCACGATGAAGAAGGTATTCATCAGACCAAGTAATACTCTGCTACTATACCAGTGTCCAGTGCTGGCAGTCAAAGGCCCATTTCTGTCATGGTTCCCAGTACATGGCGTTAACATTGGTACATGCATGGCTCGTACACAGTCAGTGGAAGCCCATCATTAGCAGTGTCTGGTGCACTGCACATTCAGACACCCCTGTACTCTAACCAGCATTAAGTCTGATATTTCCACTACAGTTCAACACCTGTCTTCTTTTACCAGTACACCCAGCCTACAAAGTCCAACATTTGAGCAGATGGTGTCCAACCTGATGAAGTCTGGATGTGGCTACACCTTGATTTTGCCATGTGTTGAAGACATTCACCGTAGTACTCCTCAAATACCTGACCAGCTGTGCAGTTTCCAAAATACTTGTGCCAAGCCTCCAGGCCATCTCAATCAGCCCTCTGTTATACTCAGGTAGATCACCACTTTCCCCATTCTACACATGGGCCACATGCTCACTGATATGACATGACCCATGTGTGTGTCTGACTAGCAGTCCTCCCTCTTGATGTTACGCTGTTATCGTCTAGACGTATTTATATCAACAGTTTATCGGTAGTTATAACGTTCTGGCTGATCAACGTAGATCAAAATCCTCTACCGCCTCCATTGCACAACCCTTCGGTTACCCACCCCTTTCTGGAAACAAATCAAACGCTCGTGACTGATGGACTTCACTGAACTGATCACTACAGATTATTTGCGTATTTGGCAGGAAATATCTCATCAAATTTATTGACTATTTTGCAAAGAAAAGTACACATTCATGTCACTGTGCGCCCCATCCACCGACTGCAGGAGTGCCAGGAACTGCGGCCACGCATGCAGAGAGAAGTCTGCAGTTGTGATACCATCTCACCCATGCTTCCTGCGCGATTGCTGCATGATGGGAGAGCTTTGAAACTGGCGGAAATGCAGCATTGTTCCCTGTACTCACTTGGTAGGAAAAATCACAGATCAATTTAAAAAATCACATAGCATCCGAAGCTCTACTGACAATTATCCTACAGTACTTACGCTTCAAATGCACACCGATCATTGTTCAATACATGCTACCACAAATGACAGAAAATGCTTCACTGCGCCGGCTGGAGAGGCCGAGCGGTTCTAAGCGCTACAGCCTGGAACCGCGCGACCGCTACGTTCGCAGGTTCGAATCCTGCCTCGGGCATGGACGTGTGTGATGCCCTTAGGTTAGTTAGGTTTAAGTAGTTCTAAGCTCCAGGGGACTGAGCTCAGAAGTTAAGTCCCATAGTGCTCAGAGCTATTTGAACCTTTTTTTTCTTTTTTTTTTTTTTTTTTTTGCTTCACTGCTCGATTTACACATCGAAAGTTTCATGAAAGAGACCACCACTTGTAAACAACGCATGAGAATCACGAAACCATTCCGAAAATCAAGTAATTAAATTTGAAAAAAGAGGCGCTAGCCATAACCCTAAATATATCTGAGGTCCTGTTCCCACCGAAATATGAGAACACAAGCACTCTCCTCCATGTGCTGTCCATAACACACGCAACACACATGATAGCGAAGGCAGCCCAATGCATACAGTGTAATAATACACAATGCAGCCACCCAGAGGGCGCCCCAACAGTGGGCACAAGCTAAATTTTTGTTGATCGCCAACCAGGCAGCCCATGACTTAATCCCTCCCAGGAAATGTTATACTGGATATTGGGTTTACTTGATGTCGCAGCCCTCAACAATGCATCGTATGGCTACAGTACTTAGAAATTTGATACCTGAGAAATTCACGTTTGTGTGTGGTCTCTGAACACATGCACAAGTGGTTACTTCCTTTCAGGCAAACTCTATAATGGCGGCATACCTTTGACATTTGATACATGAGAAATTCCTTTGAAAAACATGCTCTCTCTCTCTCTCTACCACTCTCTCTCTCCTCTCTCTCTCTCTCTCTCTCTCTCTCTCTCTCTCTCTCTCTCTCTGTGTGTGTGTGTGTGTGTGTGTGTGTGTGTGTGTGTGTGTGTTTGTGTGTGTGTGTGCGTGCGTGAGCGGGCTCGCCTCACGAAAAGTCGTCCTTATCTCTTACTTAGTAACATCAACCTACAACCTAAGTAAAGTGCTTTGTTGACAATGCTCTAGGTGCATTTGTGGGTAGCTCTAAGCTGATTCAGAACAAATATGCACACACAACCACGGAGGGATGGTCGAGAAGTAGACGGTGGAGGGATTTTATCCACGTCACTTGCTCCTTGTGACCGTGTAGAAATCAGTAATAACACACCGCTTGTATGTGTTACAGAAGTAAACAATGAATCAAACTGTTTACAAATCTGAAACACAGGAACCTCTATTGTGACAGAGTCTATGGGATATCGTCTTCTTCAAGGACAGGTTGTAGCACCATAGCTCTAATGCTGTACGGATTTATTTTGCCTTTCGTTTTAGTTTAATGTTATAACATTGAGTATCTGTAAAGATTCTTGCATTGAATCGATACCATGAAAGTGTTTATTCTTTTCTGTGTAAAAAACTTTGATGTCATGGTTTGATCTATCATTGATCTATCATTTAAATTCCTTGTCTCATTTGCAGGGAGACAAAACTTACTGTATATAATAGTAATTTTGTTTAAATAATTTTTTATAGAAATGTTAATATTTGCAAATGTTCTGTTTTATTTAAAATGTTTGTTTGTTGGTATGTAAACTGCTGACCTTCACTTAGGGTTCTTAGCTAACTTGTATGTAAAAAGTGTTGTATTTCCCCTCGAGAATGGAACTGTGTAGCGCGCGCAAATTGTGGTTGGCACAGGTAGAAAAGGTGGAACCAAGAGTCAGTCGGGGACGAGCTACCAAACTGTGAGCTGCCCACGTAAAAGTTGTATATTGTGCTGGTTCTGAGAGAGGCTTTTCCTGACGCTTTCCTATGCCTCGGATGGATGGACAAAGAGCTGGAAATATTCTGAAATTGGTATCTATCATCGCCACCAAGAAATGACAGTCCAACAATTCTACCTGCAAATCCACCTACCAACATGCAATCGCCACCACATTGCGGAATCACTGTAACGGAACACTGTAATAATGTACAATGAAGGATCAGCTTATTGGATGTGTTAGTGTGCTCGAATATAAGGTAATTTATAACTGAATTTATATACCTACCCTGATTTTTTTCCTTATCATAACACCTCTCAGGTTCCTCTCCGTTTGAACTAATGTGATTACCGAGTGTCCTTACTGAAAGAACATTAAAACCCAGTGTTTTATTAATTAATGTCTCTTGAACATAGTAAAAAAGAAAGTTAAAGTTAATGTGGCAAAAAAGTGAACTAAAGTAATTGATGCTTGCAGAAAATAATTTTTCTATTCAAACCGCTTATTAATATGTTGTTGCCAACTTCAAAATTGAAAGTTCCTAAGACTGAGGCTTATAAAGTTTTCTTTAGTAAATGATCACATTACTGCTTGTTGTAAATCTCAAAAGGTGAGTCAGTATCTTACAAGTATGTTAATTTTGTGTCTCACTGTAGTAAAAGTGGAAAACTGCAATAGTGGAAAGTTATATACTCATGCTTACTAAGCACTTGTTTCTTTTGAGTATTGAAAGTGCATATTAATATTGTAATAGCATCCACAGGTTATCCTTTATGTGCATGATAAATAACAACTAATAGAAAGGCCACTATTTATGAAAACAATAACTTCTTTATTCAAAAGACAGTGAGAAGTAATTTGTTAGTGAAATACATTTAACTTTCATTCTAAATAGAAAAGTAATTAGCTGAGGGAAACTTAACCTATGGCCAGTTCATAATTTTGCAGTAAACTACAGTTACATTTTTTTGTCAGGTAGGAAAATGTTTGAAAGGTAATACTGAACCTATGTCCAATTTATGATTCTACAGTGAATATTAATAGCAATGTTATAAAGACCATTCAGTTTGAATAAGCCCTGAAAGTAATAGTCTGTATTGTCATTTCTTATATTTATGTAAATAGTTTTTTCTTCTGTAGCTGTTAGTTCTAACCTTAACGTTAACATATGCAGGTGTCAGAGTTCATTGCACTCGCGTGTGGCAAAGTATAGGTTGTATTTGTCCGTTAAAGTTACTCATGCTTACGTTCTTGAACAAGAATTTCAATCATTCTCTTGCCTAATTAGGCTGGCGACCGTTTTCCTTATTCTTTGAACAGTGTACATACGTAAAATATTGTTTGTTTCTGACTTTCACTTCCGATAAGCCACCTCCGTTAGGTACAACATGGCCGCCGAGTAAGTGACGCCAGAAATCATTTCA
The DNA here is from genome assembly GCF_021461385.2 of Schistocerca piceifrons. Taxonomy (NCBI): domain Eukaryota; kingdom Metazoa; phylum Arthropoda; class Insecta; order Orthoptera; family Acrididae; genus Schistocerca; species Schistocerca piceifrons. The sequence continues at coordinate 592,210,566 of NC_060140.1, read as the reverse complement.
AGAAAGTTAAGTGATTTAGACAGGAATATAATTTAGTTTATCGCCGACAACAAATTAAATACGTGCATTAGTGTATCGTTTAGTCTTTCCGTTAAGGGTTTGACTTTTCTTTGCGTATTTTTTCAGAAAACACGAAAAGATCGTAACTTCGCGAAATCGCGCTTAGGCTTAAATTTTGTAAACGTGTTTGTTTCTTGTTTCACGGTAATTTAACTAGTTTCTCGGTAACAAATAAGTAAACTACCGTAAATAGCGTATAACGTCATTGTTTTAATACAGATTTCAGAAAAACAGCGTAACTTTATATCAGAAACTCGCCTATATACATTTGTTTATAGGCCTAATTCTCGTAACGTTTTTGGAGAATCAAAGTTAAAGTATCTGGTTTAATTGTCCTTTTTTTCATTCCATCGAGTGAAATATATAATAAATAGCGTATACCTTCGTTGTTTTAATACAGATCTCAGAAAAACAGCGGAATTTTAAATCAGAAACTTGCTTATATACATTTGTGAATAGGCTTAATTCTTGTAACGTCTTTTTTGATTTTCGGTAATTTAATTGATTTATTCTAGCTAAAGTATTATGTTTGCCATGAGTGAGAAGTGCCTGACTTGCCATAGAATTGTTAGTTCCGGGGTTTGGTGTGATGAATGCAGTAGTTTTTTTCACTGGGGGGACTGCAGTGGCGTGGGTGTTGGGAAAGTGGATCAGGCTCATCAGTGGTTATTTAGGATTTGCAGCAGAGATAGGAAGATAGTGGAACAGGAGGGGAAAATTGCTGCCCTTCAGGCTGAGCTAGATCAGGCTAGGGAAGATCTGGACAGGTTAAGGAGGGAGAAGGGCAAAGAGAGGTGGGAAGTGGCAACAGGTAGCAGAAGGAGCAGGCCTAGAACTAAGTCTGACAGTTTTGTGGTGAATGTCAAAAATAAGTTTGACCTGTTGCTTCAGTTAGAAACTGATGAGCCTCAAGCAGAGGTAGGTGTAGACAGGACACAACAAACTTTCAATAGGATATTGAAAAAGAATGTAGGAAAGTCATCGAAAAGGAAGAAAGTTTTGTTGTTAGGCAGTTCTCATGCCAGAGGTGTAGGCCAACTTCTGCAGGAGGAATTAGGACCAGAATACCAGGTCACAAATTTTTTCAAACCAAGAGCTAGTCTGGATCAGGTGACAGAGGATTTAGGTTCACTCTGTAAAGGATTTACCAGGGAAGACACCGTGGTTATTGTGGGAGGGCCAGGGAACAGCATCGACAGAGATCCTGGGTACAGTATAGAGTGTGACCTGGTAAAGATTGCGTCGGCATCGAGACACACCAATGTTGAATTTGTATCTGTCCTGAGACGCCATGACCGGCCTCATTTGGACTCTTCTGTTGGGAGAGTTAATTTGGAGTTGGAACGGCTGCCTGGGTCGGGTGCGGGGGCTCACATTGGTGTCGTTCCTGTTGATTATCTCAGTAGGTGGGACTATACCAGGCACGGCCTACATCTCAACAGGAAAGGGAAGGGGAAACTGGCTGGGGTAATAGCAGGAAATTTAAGGGGGGGAGGCACTGCCACGAATGGTAAGATACCAGTAGTTACAGGTGTTGGAGCAGCACCTTTTTTAGGATAGGTAAGACAGAAAGATGTCAAGTTCTCTGAGTGGTCAGGATTGAAACAAATCTTCAGTATAGGAAAGAAATTAAACAGCACAATTCTAGCACATCGGATCACCAATCATAGCTACCAATTATAAATTTTCACCAATCACCAGAAATTTTATCTCCACCAAGTTGTATCTCAGTCCTAGGTAATTGCATTGATGAATTAAAGTCACCCAACCCAGTTGACATAATCTACCTCTCTGAACACCATGTCACCACTGGTATAGGAACTAGGCCTAAGCACAATGAGAAACTCAGACAGGAGAGTACTGCAAATGCTAGAATAAGGAAAGGTTCTCATAAAAGTATAATTAAAAATAATGTAAGTATATTTCATCAAAATATTGCGAGTTTAAAGAATAAAGTAGATGAGCTTCTGGTTTGTTTAGAAGATTTAGAAGCTGAGAATGAAATAGATATACTATGCCTGTCTGAGCATCACATTGTTACTGATATGGATAAGGTAAATGTAAGTGGTTATAAGCTCTCTGCACATGTAATGAGAGAAAATATGGAGAAAGGAGGAGTTGCCATATATGTCAAAAGCTATCATTGTGCAAAAAGTATAGAAACAAAAAAGTTTTGTGTAGAGAAACATATAGAAGCATGTGCCTGTGAGCTTAAATTAAATAAAGGCACATTTATAATTGTAACTGTATATAGGTCCCCATCAGGAAATTTTCATCTATTTCTGAAAAATTTGGACTCCTTGTTGTGCTATCTGTCAGACAGAGGGAAACAAATTATTATTTGTGGGGACTTCAATGTAGATTCTCTGAAAGAGGGTAATAGAAAAAATGACCTCGAAGTATTACTCGGTTCTTTCAATTTGACACCCGTTATTGATTTTCCTACTCGGGTGGTAAAGGATAGCAGCTCACTGATAGATAACTTCTTTATAGACCAAGATAAGTTTAACCAGCTAAATGCTCAGCCTGTTGAGAATGGTCTTTCTGATCATGGTGCACAGCTAGTTACAATATATGACATAGCTCCATTCAGCAATACTAAACAGCCCTCCAAAGTAGTACGTTCAGTCAACGATTTAACAATTGCAAATTTCAGGGAAAGCCTACAGCAGTTAGACTGAGATGAGGTGTACCGTGAACCTGATGCCAATTTAAAATATAATTTATTTCATGACATTTTTGTAAATGCATTTGAAAACTGCTTCCCCAAGAAAATAGTTAAATATACTCATAAGAAACCTTGTAACAAACCATGGCTTACTAAGGGTATAAAAATATCTTGTAACCGGAAAAGGGAAATGTATCTGACAGCAAGAAACAGTAGTGACCAGAAACTATCAAAAATTATAAAAACTACTGTGTCATATAAAGAAAAGTTATTAAAAAATCCAGGAGTATGTGTATCATGTCTGAAATCAGCAACTCTGATAATAAAATTAAAACAATTTAGAATATTATTGAAAGAGAAACAGGTCAACCAAGAGCAGAGGAAGACAGTATTACCATCAAATTGAATGAAAGCTTTACGAACAAAATTTCAGAAGTTGAAAATATTTTTAATAATCATTTTCTAAAGATTGTGGATATAGTAGGATCCAGGTGTTCATTAGAAGATGCTAGCCTGTTAATGGAAGAGGCCATACCTATGCAATTTGATACAATTTAAATCTCACCCACTTCTCCCTCTGAAATTAGGAAAATAATAAACTTGCTTAAAGGCAAAAACTCACATGGAAATGATGGCATTTCCAGCAAAATACTAAAAGCTTGTTCTCAACAGATAAGTAAGATTCTCAGCCACCTGTGTAATAGCTCTCTGGAACAGGGCATTTTCCCTGATAGACTGAAATATGCTATTGTTATACCTTTGCATAAAAAGTGGGATAGATCTGATGTCAACAATTACCGTCCAATCTCCCTTCTAACAGCTTTATCCAAAATTTTTGAGAAAGTAATGTATTCAAGAGTAGCTTCACATATCTGTAAAAATGAAGTAGTAACAAAATGTCAGTTTGGTTTCCAGAAAGGTTTTTCAAAAGAAAATGCCATATTTGCTTTCACCAGTCAAATTTTGAATGATCTGAATAACCGAAAACCACCCATTGGGATTTTTTGTGATCTCTCAAAGGCTTTTGATTGTGTAAATCATGAAATTCTGCTAGACAAGCTCAAGTATTGTGGCATGAGTGGGACAGTGCACAAATGGTTTAATTCGTACCTAACTGGAAGAGTGCAGAAAGTTGAAATAAGTAGTTCTCGTAACATGCAAAGATCAGCACATTCCTCAAACTGGGGAACTATCAAGAATGGGGTTCCACAAGGGTCAGTCTTGGGTCCTTTGTTGTTCTTATTATATATTAATGACTTGCCATTCTATATTCATGAAGAGGCAAAGTTAGTTCTCTTTGCTGATGATACAAGTATAGTAATCACACCTGAGAAACAAGAATTAACTCACGAAATTGTCAATACTGTCTTTCAGAAAATTACTAAGTGGTTCCTTGTAAATGGACTCTCACTGAATTTTGATAAGACACAGTACATACAGTTCCATACAGTGAATGGTATGATGCCATTAATAAATATAGACCTTAATCAGTAGCATATAGCTAAGGTAGAATATTCCAAATTTTTAGGTATGTCCATTGATGAGAGATTAAATTGGAAGAAACACATTGATGATCTGCTGAAACGTTTGAGTTCAGCTACTTATGCAATAAGGGTCATTGCAAATTTTGGTGACAAACATCTTAGTAAATTAGCTTACTACGCCTATTTTCACTCATTGCTTTCATATGGCATCATATTTTGGGGTAATTCATCACTAAGGAATAAAGTATTTATTGCACAAAAGCGTGTAATCAGAATAATAGCTGGAGTCCACCCAAGATCATCCTGCAGACATTTATTTAAGGATCTAGGGATATTCACAGTAGCTTCTCAGTATATATACTCTCTTATGAAATTTGTTATTAACAACCAAACCCAATTCAAAAGTAATAGCAGTGTGCATAACTACAATCCTAGGAGAAAGGACGCTCTTCACTATTCAAGATTAAATCTAACTTTGGCACAGAAAGGGGTGAATTATACTGGCACTAAAGTCTTTGGTCACTTACCAAATAGTATCAAAAGTCTGACAGATAACCAACAAGTATTTAAGAAGAAATTAAAAGAATTTCTGAATGACAACTCCTTCTACTCCATAGAGGAATTTTTAGATATAAATTAAGAAAAAATTATTAAAAAATAAAAATAAAAAATAAAGAAAAATAAAAAACACACCAAAAAAATAAAGTTGTTATATTAACTTAAGTATGTTGTTAAATTAACCTAATTATATCATGTATTGGAAAATTCGACTCGTTCCACATCATTACGAAATATCGTATTCATGATCCATGGAACTAGTATTAATCTAATCTAATCTAATCTAATCTACCTCTCAAAGGGTAGCACTGCTCTGTTGCGTTATACCATAACTGCTTTAACAAGATAGTTTTATTTCACGACCTGCCTTCAGCTTTCAGGTTATGGTATAGTAGTAGCGGATGGTAGTGTTATAAGGTGACAAAACTTTAGACACAGATCTGCAGAAGGAACTTTATTCATTGGTCACCTGCTGCAATGGACCAGTACATCTGTATTTAATGGGATCAGCACATATGCTTGATGTTAACATGTGGGTCGTATTTGTTTTCAACATATTTGAAGAGAGAGATGCGGTAATAATTCTATCGAGTTCTCTACCAGTTTTTAAAGGGAGATGAAAATCTGATAGTCATGTGGACTGAAAAGCAGTTGAGGGGGGTAAAAGATAGTGTTACAGGAGTATGGGCGTGGTAGTAGGAACGAGGAAGGATAGCGGTTAATCGACGTCTGCAACTGCACTGAAGAATCATAAGAGGAATAGGTAAACTTGTAAACTGCCAGGATGCATGGGAATATTTCACTTACATTACACCATGGTAAAGTAGAGATTCTGAACTGAGACACTGGATTTTAAGGCAAGGATTCAGCAATCAGATACTGAATTGTAACATGTACCCAGGGGCACATATAGACTCAGATCATAATTTAGAAATGATAATTGTCAAGCAGGGATTCCGAAATCAGGTCCTGAATTGTATGTTATACGCAGGGACACATACAGATTCAGATCATAATATACTAATGGTGAAGAGAAAGGTGAAGTTTAAGAGACTAATCGGGAAGAATTAGTTCGCAAAGAAGTGGGATATGGAAGTACTAAGGAATGAAGGGATGCACTTGAAGTTCTCTAAGGCTATAGATACAAGGATATGAAATAACTCAGTAGGTAGTTCAGTTTAAGAGGACGGGATATATCTAAAGAGGGCAATCACGGAAGATAGAAAGAAAATTGTGGGCACAAAGAAGACAGCTGCGAGGAAACAGAAGCAGATAACTGAAAATACTTCAGCTAACAGACTTCACCTCACGTCTGGTAAAGGATGTAGACGGTTTTAAAACAAATACTCTGATGGCAACGGTACAAGCAGCGGACATAATACTGAAATCAATTGAAGCACCAGCGAAATAAGTGCAAATTCACTCTTTTGTTGTGAACAGATGTTGCTACATTGAATATTACCCAAGAACATTGAATCTTGCATTCAATATACAAAAATAAGCACGTAACACCATACAACATTTCTTAAACATATATTCAGCTACCACATTCTACACGCTATAGTGTGTACAAGACTTTGCCGATAACTTAATGCTGGTAGGACCAAACAACAACATGATAACCAGTACTGTGTGAATATTCCAGGATGGATAAATGTTTTTCTTGTGAGCAGTATCAGTGTGTCTTAGGAGGAGAGATACATAATTCTCTTATAAGTGAGCAACTATTAAAAAAAAACACACAAATACACACACAATCGCACTGACTGTGTCCTGCTATGAGTACATCCCAAAAAAAAAATGTTCAAATGTGTGTGAAATCTTTTGGGACTTAACTGATAAGGAAATCAGTCCCTAAGCTTACACACTACTTAACCTAAATTATCCTAAGGATAAACACACACACCCATGCCCGAGGGAGGACTCGAACCTCCGCAGGGACCAGCCGCACAGTCCATGGCTGCAGCGCCTTAGGGTACATCCTAGCCTTGCTTGAATAGGAGGAGGGAAGACTATAATTTCAGACATTATCGAAAAATACCTTCCACCAGAACAGTACATGTGTTGTCTCCTTGATGTATGAAAACATACTAGCTGGTAGCTTAGAATCAATCCTATCTCACCTCCTACCTCCCATCCTCCGTCCCTCACCTCACCGATAAGTAGAGATACTGTTTTCCAGGCCTGTTCTAACCTCTCACTGGTGGTACTAAATGAGATGCATCTGCTAGCGACACCCTTCTTTGTTCGGTGTTGTGTTGACAATGACACACTGTTTCACATTTGCAGAAATCAAACACATTTCTAAGAAATGGCGAGCCCTGCAGCAACAGCGAAGTGCTTGACTATTTGTCACGGATGGAGCAAAGGCAACTCTCTGGAAGAAAAATGTCAACAAGAATGCTACAGTCCTGGGCTACATCTCATGGTTGGAAAAGGCAGCTCCACAGATTCCAGTTACAAGAGGGGTGGGCACAGTGACAAGTGGCCGTTCAGGGCGCTGTGCAGGCAGTCTCTGCTCAGTACGCTGGTGCAAATCAGTCCCCCCCCCCCCCTCACCACTCACCTCCCACATCCACTGCCACACGACACTTCCAGCAGCCTCCCATAACCTGTGCGCCATCCTAGCCACTGAGCATTCAAAATCAGTGTTTGTGGATGTCTTGTAAATAAATTGTCATGCATATGGCTATTACGTACATTTCAGATGCACAAATATCAACACAAAACAGCAGTTTTCATACTGTCAATTCACATGTAAGAAAAAAACGATATTTTTATACCTGTCAGCAAGCTACAGTTCACATTCCGTCCCTCCTCCCCTCTCCTCGTTATTTCATAACATACAACTGAGTAAAACAAAGATCTCGGTCTACACTACTGTTGTCGGTAACAGAAAGCAAACCTTCGAGGTTGGACGTCTATAACAATACATTCGATATATTTATTACCCTGACACACATCTGTTGTAGATGTCTACAGTGTATAAAATCGATAACACATTCTAAATGAATCGAAAACTTTCACTACTTTGGTGTGTAAACTATCGATCATCACAGAATGTCCTTGGTATTCCTGAGTAAAACTGAGAACTTTAATCTTCGAAAACATTCAACCTATTGAAACTTCTACTTTACAAGCTGTTGTGTGACGAACATTTTCAGTGGAACACTTGACCTAAGGTCAACTCATGCAAACAACCAGCTATTAAGAAAAAGCACATTCATGACGATAAAGCAGTCACTGTTGCATGAGAACAGTTTGATGGACAAATTGGCCTAGTTGAGAGCGATGCTGATTTTCAAAAGTAGTGTATGTGGAAGTCTTGTAAATAAATTGGCGTGCATGGGTACACAGGAATTTCAGATACATGAAATATCAGTACAGGACAATATCTGTCTCACTATCTATTAGTATGTCTAAAAAAAACGCTACATTTACGTTCAATATCAACTACAATTTGCATCTGTTTCTCTCTTCTCGTCATTTTCGTAACATTCAAACAGAGTAAAATCGCGAACTATTCAAACTTGGCTAACCTCATGGTTCGTTTTTTTTTCTTCTTCTTCTTCTTTGAGTTGTTAGTCTTCCGACTGGTTTGACGTAGCCTGCCGCGAGTTCCTCTCTTGGGCAAACCTCTCCATCTCAGAGTTACCCTTGCAACCTGCTTCCGCAATTATTTGCTGGATGTATTCCAATTTCTGCCTTCCTCTACAGCTTTTACCCTTTACAGCTTCTTCTGGAACCAATGACGTCTTAAGTGATGTCCTACCATCTTGTCCCTCCTTCCTGTCAGTGTTTGTTTTCCCTTTACTCGTTTCCTCGTCGATTCTGCGGACAACTTCCTCATTCCTTAGATTATAAGCCAATCTAATTTTCAACATTCTTCTGTGCACCACATAACAATTTCTTCGATTCGCTTCTGTTCCGGTTTTCCCCTCAGTCCACGGTTCAGTATCAAACAGTGCTACACTCCAAAGGTACATTCTCCAAAGTTTCTTCCTCAAAGCAAGGCCTGTATTTGATACTACTACACTTCTCTCGGCCAGAAATGCACTTTTTTCAGTGCTAATCTGTTTTGTTTAAGACCGTCTTGCTCCATCAGTCTTGGGTTATTTTGATACCCAGATAACAGAATTCCATAACTTCATCTAATATAAAATTACCAATCCTTCTGTTAAGTTTCTCACTGTTCTCATTACTACTATTTCTTATTACTTTCGTCTTTCGTCGATTTACTCTCAGTTCGTAATCTGTACACATTAGATTCTTCACTTCATTCAACATATCTTGTAATTCTTCCCTCTTTAACTGAGGATAAGATTCATTGTCTGTTGGAAGTATAAGAATCGCAAATAGAGAATACAGGATTGCGATACCTCGTGCAGAAAATGAGTACTCACGTTTCTTCAGTCACTTTTTTAAACAATGAGCTCAAATTACTGCTGCCGAACTGTTGAGACGAACATACCTTTAGGCAGGCATGCAGTACATTACTCCATAAGGATCAAGTAACCTGCGTAAAATTCCTCCACCGTCTATTCCTGCACTGTCTGTACACCAGGAGTACCTATCTTTCAACACTTACATAATTCTGTGGTTGTGTGTGAATATTCTCTCTGAAGCAGGTTTCAGCCACCTACAGTTTTACGAAGAGCATTGTCAACAAAGCATTTTACTTAGGTTTATGTTCCTATGTTCCTAAGTAACAGAGATAAAGATAACATTCTGCGAGGCAAGTGGACTTTCCATTCCTTTCGTAATATATGAGAATACACACACACACACACACACACACACACACAATACACAAAGTTGTTACTCTGTACTGTTGAGCATCTGAAGCAGACACCCTTTGGACAGTTTACATGAAGAAATGGAATAAATGAGTGTGATGACACGGACGATGACAGAATGAGGACGAGAAAAGGACTGGGGATGGGGCTAGGCTATCCGATGCAATGTACAGGGCTTCGAGGTCACTGGAAGCCGAAATACGGTATCATGCATTCCTCATGGGGATTTACGTCACAGGCTGGCAGAGCGGGTGACCACAAATCATTTATCTTGTACCCACTGTCGTGGCGCCCTCTGGGCACCTGTACTGTGGCCTACTAATGAGTATTCATTGGGCTGCCTTAGCGATCGTGTGTGTTGCGTGAGTTATGGGCAGCACGTGGAGGAGGGACCGCGTGTTCTCTAATATTGGTGGATACCAGACCTGAGATGTATTTATGGGTACGGTGAGTGTTATTTCGAAATTTAATTAGTTTATTTGCAAAATGTATGTGTAATTCTCATGAGTGAGTTGCATTATGGTAAGTTGTGTTACAAGTGGTGTTTTTTACATGACAATATCGATGTGCAATTCGACTAGTGGAGCATTTGCTGTCGCTTATGGTAGCGTGTATCAAACCATGATTTGTGTGTGTCTGAAGCACTAGTGCTATAGGGTAATTACTGTTAGTTCGGTTTCCAGAGGCATGTAATTTTTTTCAACTCTGTGGATCGATTTCCAACTCCACAAGCTGTTTCAACAGATGTTTGTATTTATATATCATAGATTCGTCATGCACCGCTTGTTACTTGGCTCTGTGATTTCGTGAATAGTGTATTACCCTGCCTTATCTGTGCGATTTTGAAGGAACTTGGTCTTAATCAGATAGCCAGCGTTCTATCTCAAAAAAATTTGCAACGGTTAACGTTCGTATGGTTATGTAATTTGCCAAGTTGTTACGCATAGCTATATTTCGGGTCTATGTCTTCTCTAGATTTTTTTTAACAAAAGAATTATTTGTTTTAAAATTCTAATGCAAAAGAACCGGGTGGTCTGTTTTAATATTTGTTTTCATAAAGTTTTAGAAGCTGGTGGCTTCTCTGGTACTACTATCCTGCCCTTTTAAGCATGTTGTGAGCTCCAGCTAATGGTAGGACCCTCGCGATTTGTTTATTACACTTCTTCCAGGAAGAGGTTACAGCTCCTTTTCTGCAGTTATCCCTTAGCTACACATTTTTCTTAGGGCTTATCAACTAATTGGATACAGTCTATAAGTGCAATGATGGTTAAAACATAACTTTACTTGTAGTATAATCCAGTCATAAGCTCATCTATCTGGTTTGTTTACAGCACTTGCTAAGTTGCTGGAAGTGTTGCGTGTCGCTGGCTTCTTGCCACGAGAACCTGGCTTACTTGTGGACATGTGCACAACTCTGAAGCACTTCCTACTGTGGCTTGTTATTTATGCGCAGTTGCACGGTTCTGGTTGTCTTTGCTCAAGTTGAGTATCTTCAGCAATCTAAGAGCGTGAGTCAAATGAAAACCTTAAATTAGCAATAAAAAATCGAAATTTCGCGCCGTTACCCTGTAAGTTGGTAAGCGTACTACAAACAGCGTGCAGAATGGCCTGTAGGTGGCATCATAGTGCAGATGCACACATAGCGTCGCTGTATCAGTATAAAGATGGCCGCCCCACTTGCGACTTGAACCAGGGAAGAACTGTGCGTTCTGTTATTCGGTTTTTGCGTAGTGAAGGTGTGAAACCTATTGAAATTCATCGATGAATGAAGGTTCAGTACGCTGATGCATGTCTGTCACAGCAGCAAGTCTACGAATGGAGTAGGAAGTTCGCAAATGGTGTGACTTCAGTGGAAGATGCTCCTCGTTCAGGTCAGGCACAACGAGTTGTGACGCCACGGAACATTGCAGCAGTTGAAGCCATATTGAAGGAAAACCGCTGAGCGACACTGAATGACATTGCAGCATGTTTAGAGATTAGTCATGGATCAGCACACCACATTGAGCTTGATGTACTGCAGTTTCACAAAGTGTCTGCAAGATTGGTGCCACGGCAGCTGACTCCTGAAATGAGAGAACGACTTGCTGATGCTTGTGAGGAACTTCTTCGACGTTTTGAACGAGTAGGTAACGGCTTCCTTGCAAGAATCGTTACTGGAGACGAAACCTGGGTTCACTTCCACCAACCGGAAACGAAGAGAGCGAGCAAGGAATGGCACCATTCTTCATCACCAAAACCAAAGAAGTTTCGAACAGAACCATCAACAGGGAAGGTTATGCTGTCTCTCTTTTGGGACGAAAAAGGAGTCATTTTGGAGCATTACATGCCTACAGGGACCACTGTCACCAGTGCATCATACACAGATCTCCTAAAAAATCATCTGCGACTTGCAATCAAATCAAAGCGACGTGGAATGCTGTCAGCAGGTGTCCTTTTGCAACATGACAATGCAAGGCCCCGCACTGCCCGTACAACAGTTGCAACAATCACAGACCTGTATTTTGAGTGTCTTCCTCATCCATAATACTCACAAGACCATATGTTTGCACCACTCAAAGACGCAATGGGAGAAAAGACGTTCCGTTCTGATGAAGAAGTAGGCCACGCGGTGCACGAGTGCTTGCGCGGACTACCAAAAGAATTTTTCTCTAAAGGAATTTATGCACTTTGTAAACGCTGGAGGACTTGCATTGTCCGTGGGGGAGATTATGTTGAAAATTGATACAGCTCTGTGCCACTTCTGCACAATAAATAATACTTTAAAAATATTTAAGGTTTTCATTTGACTCACCCTCGTAGCTTGCACTGTAACCGAAATTTTGCTGTTGGCCAAGGTGCCTTTGATTAACTGACTTCTCACAGGAAATATTCTCTTCAGTGTTTAATACATATTGTATTCTTGGAAGGAAAATCAGCATTGGCCGTATTTTGTTGTAACATACAATTAAAAAGGTCACTAAGTGACCGAAAATCGATTTTGCTGACAATAAAACAACAAAATACGGCCAATGCTGATTTTCCTTCCAATTCTATCCACTGTTGGGTCGTGGTGCACACAACACGGCATGGAGTCGCCAATGAATAAAATATTGTATTCTTGATCTAAGTTCTATTGTAAATTTTTTTACGTAAACTTTTGGGTAATTCCTACGTTATCTTTGTTGATATTTATCAATTGGGGGTCTGCCTGAGATCTCGGATTCGAATTCACTTGAAGAAATTTGTCTACCATTGTTTTAATGATTTTAATTGGCTGGTTTATTAAAAACTGCTTAATTTTTTAAAAAAATTGAAAGAGCAAATATTGTTAAGGAATTATTTCTTGAATTTGTTCAAAATGTTCAAATGTGTGTGAAATCTTATGGGGCTTAACTGCTAAGGTCATCAGTCCCTAAGCTTACACACTACTTAACCTAAATTATTCTAAGGACAAATACACACACACCCATGTCCGAGGGAGGACTCGAACCTCTGCGGGGACCAGCCGTCTTGAATTTGTTTTACGTCATTATTATTATTACTATAATTATTGTAATTTAATTGTTGTCTTACTCGCCATGTTGAACGCCCGTACAGGCAAATCAACTTACATTTTTCAAAGGGGACCTGCTATCAAAGTAAATATATAAAAATGAGTGGTATGTCGTTCAAGGATAAATGATGTTAGTTAAAGGGGCCTAGTCATCCCATGCCATTTCCGTGATCTTGTTAATCCCCGATTTCAGCTGCGTTTCCGCCAGTTTCGAACCTCAAGAGAGATGGAGCCACAGCTGGCGGCCTCTCCCTGCCAGCGCAGCCACAGTTCCCGGCGCTGCTGCAGCCTGCGAACGGTGCGTCCCATGATACAAGTGTGTTTTTCTTTTTTTTCTTTTTCACCAGATACGTTTAGTGTTCTGCAAAGGTTTTGGCCCAGTTGAAAAACACAAAAACGATTTCATCTTTTCCCACCTCTTTTCAAAACAGATCTCACATACTTAAGAATCCACCAGCACCCAGGTCAAGAGCGGTCTATCAAGTTACATCAGACATGTCGTCCAGCGCGTCCGATCGTCAACGCCATAAATGGTGTTGACTACCAGGCAGTAAAGTTATTAGTCATGATAACAAGCATTATGTTCACCCATCTAGTTTTTCCTTACGCAACCGTGGACATCTAATGTCCATTTTAAACGACTTGAAAATTCTCTGTGATGCCAACATAGCATCTTTAGACATTAAAAATATTTGTACCAAGGTACCTATGGACCAAGTTCAGAATATTATTGCTGAAAATCTGCGTACCCATAGTTGCCGTCCACACAATGGAATTAATGAAATACTTAAGTTGTTACGAATTGTTCTTAATTATAATTACTTCTAGTGTGTTGACTTTTTAAATTCAGAAACAGAGACTAACAATGGGTTGTCCTTTGTCTTACTGCCTGGAAAACATTTTCCTTTCTAAGTCTGAATACGATTTTGTGCATAAACGCACATGCTACAGTTTGGAAATCCTTGGTTGGTTTCATTATGTTGATGGTGTACTCTTACTGTATAAAGGCGCCAATGAGCTTTGCAGTTCCATTGTGGACCACCATAATTTGCTGCAGTCTGGTATTCAATTTACATTCGAACACAGTGTTATGGCACGTTCCCATACGTTGACGTTTTAATAACTTACTTTTGTTTTTGATATTTTCCGGACACGGTCAATCACTGACACCATGCACCATCGTTCTTCTAATCATCCCGTCAACCCATGAAATATGAAACTGTTGTCTTTCGTTCATTTATTTACCACCTCCATCAAGCCCCCTATCTCAGGCTTTCGATTGGGCGTACCAGGTTATACAAAGTATTGCACTAGCTAATGGTTAGAATATTGTTTTGTTCATAATGTTAAGAAGGAAGCATCGAACAAGACAAGTTCTACCAAAAACCACTCCACGGTTTCTAAAATTTATCACCTGTTAGACGGTATAAGAACTCTTGTTGCGTTGCTTACTACAGACTCTTCTCTGAAACAATGGGTCAACGTTTAAAAAAAGATTAACATAAATCCAGCGTTTTTTATTCTGCAGAATGCAGATTCGAAGCATAGACACAAGGAGCAGTAAATCAGCAACCCATATAAGAACTTAGGGGTTTATTCAGTTCCCTGTAATGGCTGTTCTCAAAAAGTACGTTGGGCAAACGGGTAGCCATTAGAAAATTCGCTTTAAAGAACATCTCAACGCAAGCATTTCGAAATCCGCCCTAACATCTCACTTATGGAATAATCGACATTCTATTTCACATCCTCACAACAGCTTAGAGATCCTACATAACGAGAGAAAGGGCGCTGTTTTAAACGTCATTGAGGAAATGTATATAACCAAGTCCATAAGACAGTCCTCTGATAATACTCTCAATAATCAAACAAAGGCACCGAGCTTTATTGGCCAATTTCGACTATTTAATTTTTTGAAAGTAGTTATCTCAACATCTCATCAGTTGGGTAGCTTATTACAGCTTTTTTTACGTTAACATTGATGTCTACTCCTGCTGTGTACTCTTTGGCACTGTAGAGTCTTGCACCATAGGAATCAAGGGAGATGATGTTTGGTAGCCCATATCCTCTATCTACAACACAATTACACACAAATATTAACAGGGTTATTTATTTACTTGAACAGAAAGCTACTTATCTTAAGAGAGCCCATATATCGTGGTACACGCTCTTCTAATAATAGTCCACGTTAGCCTCACTGCTGGTGAGGTACAAGTCCCACTATAAACACTACTCTTGTCGCTGTACACTCTTATAGCCGGTAATGTGAAATGACAGACGCCAGCTAGGATACTGACAGAGCTGCGGACCGAGACTGACATTGAATGAGCCCTCTGGCCCGCGGCGGCGATTGGATACTCGCAGTCAAGAGTGCGTTGGTGGCGTGTTGCTTGCGAGTCTGTCTTTGGCCTCTCTCCTTATAGGCGTGCTTGATCTAGCGGCTACTATCGATCTTATTGCTATATATTTGCTGACCTGTGTGCTAGCGACAGCTTATACCAGTACATTCCTGCCCCCTGTCCCCACCCCGAAATGGCACACCATTGTCTTGTAGGGAGAATGTGAACGACAATGGGAGGGGAGACAAGACGCTGGATGTAGAGATGAGGCAGGAGCCATAACTGTGAAGGACAGCATGCTCCCGACCATACCCCGCCATCTGGCTTGTGAGGTAACAGGTATATTATCCAGAAAACTGCTGCCAGGCACGTGTCCCAGCCTGAGGTCGTGTCGTAAGTTGATGGCCACGGCCATGGCGGGTCGAGGTCCATTGGGTCAGCGAGTAGGGAAATTGGGGGCGAGGGCGCATCGTCCATCAGCTCCTTCTGGGGTGCCCTTGTGGCACCAGAGGGCAGCTGCAAAGGCCGCGCAGTCTCGTGAGAATGAGAATCTGGGGGAAGAAAGGCAGCAGAATCACGTTGCAGATGACACCCAAGAATTTGGTTCTGCTGGCGGCACTGCAAACCATTTGAACCTGCAATCAAGTAAGTAAAAGTGCCAATGCGTTCCTCTCTCCCTGCGCCCACTGTTACCATAAACCCTGAAAAGAACAAGATCGCATGGCGCCAAGCAATATTTGCGGACCATTGGCGGCGCCAGATGCTGCGATGTATATACTAAGTGCAGCAGCGTGCGACAGCGGCGGCTCTGCAGAAGTCCCACCGTGATTCTCTCTTAGGTGGGAGCAATAGGAGGAGAGAAAGAGTCGCAGTGCCTGTTTTCCGTGTGTGTTTGTGGTGCGAAGTTCGTACACAGCGTTCTCCTTCTCCGTTGGACTGCAGGTGTTAGATGAAGAATCCCATCCCCACCACCACTGTTGTGTCCTCATCGCCACTGTTGATCAACTTCGATCGCTACTGAATCTTATCCTCGTCGCCACTATTGTGTCCTCTTCGAAACTATTGAGACCCGCTATAAACACTACTCTGGTCGCTGTACACTCTCACAGCTGCTGATGTAAACTGACAGATGCCAACTGTAAGAGTGACAGACTAAGACTTAGTGAACCCTCTGGTCCGTGGTGGCTATCTAAATACTTGGGGTTGAGAGGGCGTTGCTGGCGTGTTATTGCAAGTCTGTCTTTGGCCTCTTACGTGATAGGCGCTCTTGATCCAGCGTCTACTATCGATCTTCTTGCTACATCCTTGTCCACCAGTGTGCTGGCGATAGCTTACGCCCGCACAACACCCAATGCTGGTCCCCTAGAAGGCCATCTGCTCCATTAATGTCTGCATTGTTTTAACGATTCAGAAATAAGTTTCAATGATTCAGAAATAATTGATTCGTCTTAGCAACGTTTTTATAATCAGTATTACTCGGGTTCAGTTTTATGTAAACACAAAGCCAATTCTAATATTTTGTGTGGTGAGCATAGGTCCTCAGCAGAGCACTAGTGTCACTCTTTCTATTTTCAGCATTGCCTGTGTTCAATTTGTGTCACTGTCTCAGTACCCAGACGGCAGTCACAGCACATGATTCGATGCCACATGGGATGCTCTTGGCCTATGTTGTCACCTGCCATGTTGGTGACAAATACACATGAACTTGTCGGCTTTTGGTAAATTTGACCGGCAACTTATACTTCTTCCTTTTGGTCATTAGTGGCCCCCAGTAACACTTAAAAATAATTATCAGTAGATTTCAATATGTTAAATGTACCAGTTCTCATGGCAAACTATATTTTATTCTTCAGTCACCACAGGGCGCTTACTTCCCTGAATAAAATCTATGAGGGCATTTTGTTGCTTGACATAGACCAACGAAAACATATTTTAATCAGATATTGTACAGTTCATGATTTAACACAGGTCAGCCCCATTTCTAGCCGTTGATCGAAGTCACATGGGGATTGTCCCCATCTATTTTTCGTTTGAATTACCGTTTCACTGTTTTTAACTAAGGATCAGTTCTGATTTTTAATTCTGTTCTTCCGTTTTAACATGACTCATCATTGGCAATGGTATTTATATCAATTGCAAGTTTGCTTAAGATTCGCAGCTGGAAGAGAATGTTCATCAATCACTACAACTTACCAATTTTGTTCAGTGGAATAATCTGAATGAATTGGTGGAGAAAGTACTAATTTTGCTAGCTTCTAAAGCAGCAGGCAGTGATTGACACAATAGTGAAATACCCCATCCAGTCACACTGACCTGACTAGCCCCTTTGTTCAACGTCAACGTGCAATAACCAGTTAATAAGGCAGATGGTTGCGTTAGCAGTGGAGGGTATACAAAGTGTACCAGGGGTATGTGAAAAATAGTGCAGTTGTCGTAATGTGAAAAAGAAGGTTTCTATCTGCCATCCAAAAAGGCATGATCATTAGCTTTCAAGCCATAGGTGGAAGCGTTTCCGGAATGGCTAAATCTGTAATCAGTTTACATGTCGCCATCGTTAAAGTACACTGTACATGACAAAATGGCACAATCCAGAACTGGCACTCAGGCAGCTCTGGTGCACCGTGGCTCATAGATGAGTGGGTTGAACAACAGCTGAGAACATGTGTATGGGCGAATAGATGTGCAATTGATGACTAACTGACCACCAAAGGAATCAAGGGACTACTAACAGTGTCTCCACAATGAACTTTCAGCAAATCTTGCTGCGTATAGGCCTCTCTCTCGGATATACCCCGTGGTCTAGGGGTATCGTCTTTGATTCATAATCAAAACGTTTTCAATCCCGGGTTCGATCCCCGCCACTGCCTGTATTTTGATAAATAATCAGCACTGGCGGCCGAAGACTTCCGGCATAAGAAGTCAGCCTCATTCTGCCAACGGCCTTGCCAAAGAGGGCGGAGGAGCGGATAGAGGTTCAGGGCACTCTCTTATCCTAGGGGTGGGAAATTGCCCCAAAGGGCGGAAGAATCAGCAATGATCAACGACATGAGGATGCAGAAGGCAATGGAAACCACTGCATTAAAGACACGTAACGTGTATCCACAGGACATGTGGCCTGTAATTGAAGAAGTGTCATGATGATCTCTCCATTGGCAAAAGATTCCGGAATAGTCCCCCATTCGGATCTCCGGGAGGGGACTGCCAAGGGGGAGGTTACCATGAAAAAAAGATTGAATAATAAACGAAAGGATAACGTTCTACGAGTCGGGGCGTGGAATGCCAGAAGCTTGAACGTGGTAGGGAAACTAGAAAATCTGAAAAGGGAAATGCAAAGGCTCAATCTAGATATAGTAGGGGTCAGTGAAGTGAAGTGGAAGGAAGACAAGGATTTCTGGTCAGATGAGTATCGGGTAATATCAACAGCAGCAGAAAAGGGTGTAGGATTCGTTATGAATAGGAAGGTAGGGCAGAGGGTGTGTTACTGTGAACAGTTCAGTAACGGGGTTGTTCTAAACAGAATCGACAGCAGACCAACACCGACAACGATAGTTCAGGTATACATGCCGACGTCACAAGCTGAAGATGAACAGATAGAGAAAGTGTATGAGGATATTGAAAGGGTAATGCAGTATGTAAAGGGGGACGAAAATCTAATAGTCATGGCCGACTGGAATGCAGTTGTAGGGGAAGGAGTAGGAGAAAAGGTTACAGGAGAATATGCTCTTGGGACAAGGAATGAAGGAGGAGAAAGACTAATTGAGTTCTGTAACAAGTTTCAGCTAGTAATAGCGAATACCCTGTTCAAGAGTCACAAGAGGAGGAAGTATACTTGGAAAAGGCCGGGAGATACGGGAAGATTTCAATTAGATTACATCATGGTCAGACAGAGATTCCGAAATCAGATACTGGATTGTAAGGCGTACCCAGGAGCAGACATAGACTCAGATCACAATATACTAGTGATGAAGAGTAGGCTGAAATTCAAGACATTAGTCAGGAAGAACCAACAAGCAAAGAAGTGGGATACGGAAGTACTAAGGAATGACGAGATACGTCTGAAGTTCTCTAACGCTATAGATACAGCAATAAGGAATAGCGCAGTAGGCAGTACAGTTGAAGAGAAATTGACATCTCTAAAAAGGGCCATCATAGAAGTTGGAAAGGAAAACATAGGTACAAAGAAGGTAGCTGCGAAGAAACCATGGGTAACAGAAGAAATACTTCAGTTGATTGATGGAAGGAGGAAGTACAAACACGTTCTGGGAAATTCAGGAATACAGAAATACATGTCGCTGAGGAATGAAATAAATAGGAAGTGCAGGGAAGCTAAGACGAAATGGCTCCAGGAAAAATGTGAAGACATCGAAAAAGATATGATTGTCGGAAACAGCCTTTGGTGACATTAAAAGCAACAGTGGTAACATTAAGAGTGCAACGGGAATTCCACTGGTAAATGCAGAGGAGAGAGCAGATAAGTGGAAAGAATACATTGAAAGCCTCTATGAGGGTGAAGATTTGTCTGATGTGATAGAAGAAGAAACAGGAGTCGATTTAGAAGAGATAGGGGATCCTGTATTAGAATCGAAATTTAAAAGAGCTTTGGAGGACTTACAGTCTAATAAGGCAGAAGGGATAGATAACATTCCATCAGAATTTCTAAAATCATTGGGGGAAGTGGCAACAAAACGACTATTCACGTTGGTGTGTAGAATATATGACTGGCGATATACCATCTGACTGGCGATATACCATCTGACTTTCGGAAAAGCATCATCCACATAATTCCGAAGACGGCAAGAGGTGATAAGTGCGAGAATTATCACACTATCAGCTTAACAGCTCATGCACCGAAGCTGCTTACAAGAATAATATACAGAACAATGGAAAAGAAAATTGAAAATGCGCTAGGTGACGATCAGTTTGGCTTTAGGAAAAGTAAAGGGACGAGAGAGGCAATTCTGACGTTACGGCTAGTAATGGAAGCAAGGCTAAAGAGAAATCAAGACACTTTCATAGGATTTGTCGACCTGGAAAAAGCGTTCGACGATATAAAATGGTGCAAGCTGTTCGAGATTCTGAAAAAAGTAGGGGTAAGCTATAGGGAGAGACGGGTCATATACAATATGTACAACAACCAAGAGGGAATAATAAGAGTGGACTATCAAGAACGAAGTGCTCGTATTAAGAATTCAATCTGTACATCGAGGAAGCAATGATGAAAATAAAAGAAAGGTTATGGAGTAGAATTAAAATACAAGGTGAAAGGATATCAATGATACGATTCGCTGATGACATTGCTATCCTGAGTGAAAGTGAAGAAGAATTAAATGATCTGCTGAACGGAATGAACAGTCTAATGAGTACACAGTATGGTTTGAGAGTAAATCGGAGAAAGACGAAGGTAATGTGAAGTAGTAGAAATGAGAACAGCGATAAACTTAACATCAGTATTGATGGTCACGAAGTCAATGAACTTAAGGAATTCTGCTACCTAGACAGTAAAATAACCAATGACGGACGGGGCAAGGAGGACATCAAAAGCAGACTCGCTATGGGAAAAAAGGCATTTCTGGCCAAGACAAGTCTACTAATATCAAATACCGGTCTTAATTTGAGGAAGAAATTTCTGAGGATGTACGTCTGGAGTACAGCATTGTATGGTAGTGAAACATGGACTGTGGGAAAACCGGAACAGGAAAGAATCGAAGCATTTGAGATGTGGTGCTATAGACGAATGTTGAAAATTAGGTGGACTGATAAGGTAAGGAATGAGGAGGTTCTACGCAGAATCGGAGAGGAAAGGAATATGTGGAAGACACTGATAAGGAGAAGGGACAGGATGATAGGACATCTGCTAATACATGAGGGAATGACTTCCATGGTACTAGAGGGAGCTGTAGAGGGCAAAAACTGTGGAGGAAGACAGAGATTGGAATACGTCAAGCAAATAATTGAGCACGTAGGTTGTAAGTGCTACTCTGAGATGAAGAGGTTAGCACAGGAAAGGAATTCGTGGCGGGCCGCATCAAACCAGTCAGTAGACTGATGACCAAAAAAAAATGGGCCTCTGCTGTAGTTGTCTAGTTCATCGACCCAAGCTGACTGCTGTTCGTCGGAGACGAAGGCCGGAGGCTGCAAACCAGTATCTCAACCAGATGTCCACTGAGATAGGTAGCTTTTCCGGATGAATCACATTTAATGCTCAGTCAGATAGAAGGCAGTTAGCGTCTGAAAGCAAACTCCCTGCAACCCAGACGTTGAAAAGTTCCCTGCTGGAGGAGGGAGCATTCTTGTCTGGTGAATGTCTTCATGGCATTCCCTGGGTGGTCTGCTCATTCTGTAAGACACGTGGGTCAATCAAGTATTCAGCTATCCTTGGGGACCATGTCCAACCCTACGAGCAGTTTGTTTTTTCCACAGCATGATGGCATCTTTGGCAGAAGGACAATGCAACATGTCGCACAGCTCGCAGTTTATGCACATAGTTCGAAGAGCACGAGGATGAATTTATTGTACTCCCCTGGTCACCATAGTTCCCGGATTTAAACGCAATCGAGAACCTGTGGGACCAACTCAGTCAGGCTATTCGATTCGTCGATCCTCAACTGAGAAACCTAGTGCGACTGGCTACAGCACTGGAGTGAGCATTGGTCGAGATTCCTTTTGTTAACTTCCAGGCCCTCGTTGAGTCTCTACCTGCATGTGTCGTGGTGGTCCACTCTGCCTATGGTATTTATTTTGGCTTTGACATTAATGTGACTAGATTACAATGTATGAATGCTAAAGTGAATGAGTGAAATGCAAAACAGGATATTGCAAATGGAGACATTCCATCATCTGAGGAGTAATGAAAAAGTTCATTTTTCATATTCGGAAAAAATCAATGTGACTGCTGATTTGAATATTTCATATCAGGTAGCACACTGGACTATGGGAATGGATGGCAAGGGGTCGTTTTCTCTTGGGAAGATTTTATAATATTGACCAAATATTAGAGCTTGAACTACTCCAAGAATGCGCTTCATGTGACAGTATGCAGGTGATAACGCCACAATCTCTCGCACTGCCGCCCCCAGTACTCAGAGGATTTGTATTAACATAGCTCCTAAGATACACACGCTAACATTTTGTATTATTGTGTGCGTGTATTAAAATTTCTTTTATCACTTTTTTCTTTTCACACAAAGCTGTAATGCCGAGCAGTAAGGAGTGATTAATGCTTCGTCTCCAAGTTATTCAACATGCACATCCGCGATGTGATTCTTTTTATGGGACTATTTCTGGCAGTGAGAGAGAGTCTTCATTGCGGAATATGTGCCGCAACAATAAAAAAGATATGAAAAACAGTTGCTGACTAAAGCCTAGTAATCAGATTCTTCCCTGCTGACATTGTGACAAGGTGAGGGTATAAAAGCAGGACGACTCACGAAGAAGGTTCCGGTTGATGCTGAACCATTAGAGATACAGTCTTCGGAAAATGTATAAGTTTAACAAGGACTACTGTTAATAAGAATCTATATATATACTGCTGATTAGTTACGTGCTGTAATACATGAAAACAGGATCCCATGTTACAGAACTTGAATAATCTGTGGACCACAGAATGCACTGGAAGACTGTCGTCATTGGAGAAGGTTTATCACCACCAAATGTGGAGTAATGGTGCTGGTTGATCTGGAGGACTGTAAAATATGTCTCTCGCCAAGATATCCTATTACCATTCACATCCAGTTTGACTACTTCAGCAATGTTAACATTGCTTAACATATCACGGAACATTCAATAAACCAGATACAGTTAATTTTGAAAATATTGATATAAAGACTGAAGAGGCGAAGAAACTGGTACACCTGCCTAACATCTTGTAGTGACCCCCGGAGCAAGCAGAAGTGACGCAGCACGATATGCAATGGACTCGGCTGATGCCTGAAGTAGTGCTGGAGGGAACGTACACCATGAATCCTGAGAGCTGTCCATAAAGCCGTAAGAGTACCATGGGATGGAAATCTCTTCCGAACAGCACGTTGCAAGGCATCCCATCTGCTCAATAATGTTCATGTCTGGGGAGTTCGGTAGCCAGCGGAAGTGTTCCCAGAGTTCCCCAGTAGCAATTATGGGTGTGTGGGGTGTCGCATTGTCCTGCTGGAATTACCCAAGTACGTCGGAATGTACAATGATGCAGGTGATCAGACGGGGTGCTTAGGTACCTGTCACCTTTTAGAGTCGTATCGAGACGTATCAGGGGTCCAGTATAACTCCAACTGTACACGCCCCATAACATTACAGAGCCTCCACCAGCTTGAACAGTCACCTGCTGACATGCAGGGCCCATGGATTCATGAGGTTGTCTCCACACCTGTATACGTCCATATACTCGATACAGTTTGAAACGAGACTCGTCCGACCAGGCAATATGTCATCAACCGTCCGGTGTCGGTGTTGATGGGCCCAGCCGAGGCGTAAAGCTTTCTGTCGTGCAGTCAGCAGGGGTACATGAGTAGCCATTCGGCTCCGAAAGCCCATATCGATGGCTCGTCGAATGGTCCGCACGCTGACACTTGTTGATGGACCAGCATTCAAATCTGCAACAATTTGCGTAAGGGTTGCACTTCTGTCACGTTGAACGATTATCTTTAGTCATTCTTGGTCCCGTTCTTGCAGTATATTTTTCCGGCAGCAGCGACGTCGGACATTTGAGGTTTTAGCAGATTCCTGATATTCATGGTACACTCATGAGATGGTCGTACGGGAAAAATTCCCGCTTCATTGCTACCTCTGAGATGCTGTGTGCCGTCGCTCGAGAGCCGACTATAACACTACGTTCAAACTCACTTAAATCTTGATAACCTGCCACTGTATCAGCAGTACCAGATCTAACGACTGCGCCGGACACTTGTTGCCTCATATAGGCGTTGCCGACCACAGCGCCGTATTCTGCCTGTTTACATATCTCTGTTTTTGAATACGCATGCCTATACCAGTTCCTTCGGCGCTTACGTGTAATTGTTTGTCTATAAAAATGTCAAATTCTATTCACAAATGTCAGATCGTGGAACAATAGAAGATTTTAGGATTAGATCTCTAAACGAACACTTGGTTTATTCAAGAGAATGTTTAGTTTTGACATATAAAGTCATTGGTGCCCTGAAAGCTTTTACCGAAATGAGTGAGAGAATACACACACACACGCACGCACACACACACACACACATACACACACACACACACACATACACACACACACACACACACACACACACACACACACAAACACACTCCAGAGAAAGTGCTCTACTGACTCTGAACACTAGTTTCTTTATTAAGAATATGATCAGTACAAAAGTACATATTTATAGTACTCCTTTTTACCAATATAAGGAGCTGGTCGACTGCTACTTATTTTTCAATCATCGGTCTTCTGTCTGATCTGATGCAGTCTGCCACGAATTACTCTCAGAGTAGCAATAGCACCATAGTTCCTGAGTTATTTGCTGGATGTGTTCCTAGCTCTAACTTCCTCTACAGTTTCACCCTCTACGTTTCCCTCTAGTACCATAGAGGTTACACTCTGATATCTTAACAGGTGTTCGATCATCCTACCCCTTCATCTTGTTAGTGTTTCCCGCATGTTGCTTTCCTCGCAGATTCTCCGAGGAACTCGTCATTCCTTATCTTATCAGTCCAGCTGATTTCGAACATTCTTCTGTAAGATCACATCTCAAAGGCTCTTTTCCACTCTTCCGCATGTTATCCTTGTCAATAACTTGAATATATGAGCTGTTAAGCTGACTGCAATAATTCTCGCACTCGTCGGGCCCAGCTACCTTGGGAACTGTGTGAATGATGTTTTTCCGAAAGTGTGATGGTGTAGCGCCAGTCTCATACATTCTACAAAGCTACATGAATAGCCGTTTTGTTGATACACCCCTCAATGATTTCAGAAATTCCTATGGAATATTATCTCTCTCTTCTGCCTTATTTGGTCTTAAGTCTTCCAAAGCTCTTTTAAAATCTAATTCTAATACTGTATCCCCTATTTCTTTCCTGTCGACTCCCGTTTCTTCTCCTACCACATCATCATACAACTCTCTTTCCACTCATCCACTCTTTCCTTTGTGTTTAACCGTGGGATTCCCATTGAACTCTTAATTTTACAGCCCTTGCTTTTAATTTCACCGAAGGCTGTTCTGACTTTTTTGTTTACTGAATCCATCCTTCCAACAATCATTTCTTTTCTGATTTTTCCACGTTTCCCGTGCAGTCATTCTGCCTTAGCTTCCCTGCACTTCCTGTTTATTCCATACCTAAATGACTTGTTTTTCTGTATTCCTGAATTTTCCTGAACGTATTTGTACTTCCTTCTTTCATAGATCAGCTAAAGCATTTCATCTGTCATCCATGGTTTCTTCGCAATTGCCTTTCTAGTGCCTGCCTACGGTCTTCTTTCCAACTTCTGCGATTGCCCTCTTTATAATCTCTTCAAGTGAACTGCCTACTGAACTATTCATTATCGCAGTATCAACAGCCTCAGAGAACTTCCAAGGTATGTCTTCATTCCTTAGGACTTCCTTATCCCAATTTTTTGCAGACTGATTCTTCGTGACTTGTCTCTTAAATTTCAGTCTACTCTTCATCATTACTAAATTTTGATACGTGTTAATATGTGCTCCTGGGTACGCCCTACAATCCAGTATCTGATTTCGGAATCTCTGCCAGACCTTGATGTAATCTACGGAAATTTTCCCATATCTACTGGCCGTTTCCATATGTACCTACTCCTATTGTGATTCTTGAACAGAATATTCGTAACCTTTTCCTCTACTCCTCCCCTAAAACCGCATTCCAGTCCCACATGACAATTACATTTTTGTCTCCCTTAACGCAATGAATTATTTCTGCAGCTATTGATATTACGCTATTCATTATATTCGTCTGATTACTAATCCTTGCCTTCCATCTATTTCACTTCACTGTTCCACTTTGTCTTGATTAAGCCGCAGCGTTTCCCTGCTAGATTTTCTAGCTTCCCTGACACATTCAAACTTCTGACATTCTTCCAAGCCCCGACTCGTAGAACGTTATTCTTCCTTTGATTATTCAGTCTTTTTCTCATGTCCTCCCCCCCCCCCCCCCTCCTTGGCAGTCCCATCGTGTATATCCCAATGGGGACAAGTCTGGAACTTTTGCCAATGGAGAGATCAACCTGACACTTCAATTAAAGCCCACATGTGATGTGGATACACATTATGTACAGTGGTTTCTATTGCCTTCTGCATCCTCATGCCGTTGATCATTGCTGATTCTTTCGGCTTTAGGTGTAGTTTCGCACCCCAAGGGCAAGAGAGTGCCCTGAACCTCTATCTGCTCCTCCGCCCTCTTGCAGAACGTGGGTGACTTCTGACACCGAAAGTCTTTTGCCGTCGTTTCTGATGATTTTTATTGAAAATTAAGTGGTGGCGATGTTAGAACACGGGATTGAGGACGTTTTGATTACTAATCAGGCATTCATGAAAGAGATAACTTGGACCAAACTACATCCTAGTCAGCTTTGATGTGGTTTCTTTGTTCATCAAAGTGCCACTCAGTGACTCTCTGGAAAGTATCGGTTCCATTTTCTCGCAAGATATCACCAGGCTCTTTAATATAAGTCTGACCACGAGCTATTTCACATGGAATGGTAATTTCTACGAACAACTGGAATGCGTCGCCTTGGGTATTCCTCTTAGTTCAGTGGTGGCCGACTTCCTCATGGAATATTTCGAAGCACAGGCACTCGATTTGACACTGGTAAACCTAAGGTGTGAAGCAGATACATCGATGATACCTTCATTGTGTGGAGCCATAGTGAGGAACAGCTCGGTGGCTTCCTAAGACACCTGAACAGCCTCGATGTCAACAAAAAATTTACAGTAGAAGTAGAAAATGACAAACAGCTCCCATTTCTAGATCTGCTGGTCACAAGGGATTGCAAAAACCTGGGACCCAGCGTGTACCGAAAACCGACACATATGGACCGATATCTGCACGAAATGTTAGATCGTCACTCGATCCAGAAAAGAGGCATGATTAATACGCTCGTAATGCAACCAAACCAATATGTGAGCCGCAGCATCTCAGGCGCGAGATGCAACACATGGAAAGCGTTCTAGAGCAATGGATCCTCCATCAGTTGTATAGGAAGTGTAACAGGGTCAAACATTCAGCGAAGTGACACATCTGGAAAACAAAAATTTAAGTACGGCTTTTTTGCCATACAAGGCCAGAGTAACGGACAGACTCGGTCGCATATTGTGCAAAAATTACGTAAAATCTATTGTTAAACCGACAAAGAAAATCAAAGACTATGTCAGATAGGCAAAGGAGAAAAGGGACCCAATTACACTGTCGGATATATACCGCGCACCATGTACATGTGAAAAAGTTTCTGTTGCAATGACTGGACGATCAGTCAACACCATGATCACAGAATATAAAACATAGCAAAATTCGGCGACATGAAAGAACTGGTCGTAGAGAAGAGCTATCACACCCCCTTATTCAGAGCGGCTATAATAATATAAAAACAGGAGAATAGATCTCTCTGCAAGAGAGGCGCTCTGCATCGCGGTGTAGCTTGCTGTCCAGGTTTCGAGAGGGTGTGTTTCTGGATGAGGTATCGAATACATTGCTTCCCCCTACTTACAGCTCGCGAGAAGATCACGAATGTAAAATTAGAGAGATTCGAGGGCGCACGGAGGCTTTCCGGCAGTCGTTCTTCCCGCGAACCATACGCGACTGGAACGGGAAAGGGAGGTAATGACAGTGGCACCTAAAGTAACCTCCGCCATACACCGTTGGGTGGCTTGCGGAGTATAAATGTAGATGTAGATTTAGAACATGTTAATCAAAGAGGAAGGAGTCCTGTAGCCGACAGTGACTCAGATTTCCCGGCAACACACAACACAGATACGGAGTCTGAGGTACTGCGGCCAGTTTTTCGTGGAATGGCAGACGGCGCAAATAGACGTTACAGGGGGAGCGCCATCTTACGGAGTTCCGACCTTAAACACGTGCGCACCTCTGCCATGTACTGCCAATTGCCTGGTATCACTTGAAGTCCTCATTAAACGCCATTGAATACAATTCCACACTGTTGTTTGTTTTACGATTTCCTTTCTTTCGGCATTCACGCTGCAGTGATCTTGTAAGTTAATGACGACCTTGTTGAGTGTTGGCCTGTATTTCTAGGAATCCGTACACTACGTGAACTTAGTAGTTACTGACCATTCGGAAAGACCGTTTATCAAATGGTTAGTGCGTCGCTGTGTATTGCCCGACACTGAATTTTGGGTAACCAAGACGAGTAAGATAGTAAATGAATAATATGTGATTCTAATTAAAATACAATTTCATTAACTCAGAGATATCTAAAATCCCAAAATTATCACCATCATGTCAAGACAACAATCAGAAAAAATTTCAACTTAAATACTAAAAATTCAACGTGATGGAAATCTGGAATAGGTAACTGCCCATGCCTACGTCTACAGGTCACAAACAAACCATTCTGGTTAGCCTCTATTATGTGGGAGGTAGCTGGTCGCGGAATTTGAAAAAAACTGTCTACCAACATTTTGACGCCAGTAATGCCAGGCCCATAATACAAAAATAGCTATACGTAAACTTGAGTCAGCAGCGGACAAAGTAGACTGTGTTTAAATGAGTGAAAAACATGGTCGTCCATCATCACTCGAGCTTATTACTTTCAGGACTCACAACAGACTTCTTTACGGACTACTCAACATTAACCACAGTAATTTAGCTAATGATTAAAAGTTGCACTAATGCTATCGCTGTAGCTAAATACGAGGGCCATAGGTGAATACTTCTAATCTTACCAAAACGTTATTAACAACTTCACTCGCCCGCATCTCGTGGTCGTGCGGTAGCGTTCTCGCTTCCCACGCCCGGGTTCCCGGGTTCGATTCCCGGCGGGGTCAGGGATTTTCTCTGCCTCGTGATGGCTGGGTGTTGTGTGCTGTCCTTAGGTTAGTTAGGTTTAAGTAGTTCTAAGTTCTAGGGGACTGCTGACCATAGATGTTAAGTCCCATAGTGCTCAGAGCCATTTGAACCATTTGAACAACTTCACTCGAGAAATAATACAGAAACAGTAGTCAACACAACGTTACGGCAACTATAATATTACCGAAGTATCACAAAAGCAGTGGGCCGAAGAAGTTGATTTCGTAGCTATGACATACTAAATTAATCTAGTCACTCCACTATAACGTAAAAAAAGTTGTAAATAATAATAAGTAACCCAAAAGCAGTGGGCCCAAGACCCTATCAGGTTTTCTTCGGTCGCGTAGTGCCAGTCTTTTCATTTGACTCCACTTCGGCGAACGGTGACTTGCGCGTCGATGATTCTGGAATGGTGATGAGAACAGCACAATGCCAAATGAATTTACGTAACATATTGCGGAGGCAGAAGGTACTGAACAATTTACGTCGCTTTTACTAGTCACTGTAGTATAAGTGTAAAACGAGGTATCTGAAATAACAGCTGACGACTTAGTGCCAAAATGTCCAAGTAAACATCCGGTAAGCCACATCAGTCTTGTTGCGATGGCTTACCGCCGTCTTTCTTCTCACCTACTCTCCTAAGCACGTCTACATTTCTCTAAGCTTATTTCAGCTCCATCTGTGCTATTCTAGCATTATGCCTCGAAAGAATCCCCATTCTCTGTTCTAAAACTACTAAGGTAAATAAGTTGCCTTTTGCCTCCAGGACTGTTATTATACGTCTTTCTTTTCTCTCTCTGTGGCGGCTTCGGCCCATTTTACTTCTCTCCAAGTGACACCTCGCTATGAAGTGTGTCAATATATAATCGATCTTTTTGGGAGATTTTTCTAAACTACTGGAGGACTGTGGATGCAAGTATGGGGGTCACTCCAAAACAAATGCACGCTATTTTTGTAAAAATACATTTTTCATCCTGCATGTGTGAAAGTTTTACAGTGTGTAGATACATCCTTCCCGCTTGTTTTCACAATCAGTTCAAACTGTTCCCGTGAGTGGTGCCGTCACAGCATGTCTTCAAGATGGCTGCTACACTTGACGTTCGTCAGAAGCAACGTGCTGTCATAGAATTCGTGTGCTGTGAAAACGAGACAGTGATAAACACCCACAAGAGGTTGAAAAAGGCGTACGGAGATGCTGCTGTCGATAGCAGTACAGTTAGTCGGTGGGCAAGCAGGTTACGAGATGAAAGCGGGCACGGCAATATTGAGGATTGTCCTCGCAGCGGCAGGCCTCGTACTGCACACACTCCAGACAATGTGCACAGATTTAACTAACTGGTGACTGCTGACAGACGCATCACAGTGAACGAATTGTCACGCTATGTTGGGATAGCAGAAGGAAGTGTTTGCAGAATACTGAAAGTGTTGTCCTTATAAAAAGGCTTGTGCCAGGTAGGTTCCCAGGATGTTGACAGTGGCTCACAAAGAAACAAGGAAAACGTTATGGAGCGAACTTTTAGATCAGTACGAGAATGGTGGAGATGAATTTCTTGGAAGAATTGTGACAGGTGATGAAACTTGGCTCCATCATTTTTCACCAGAGACGAAGAGGCAATCAACCAAGTGGCATCATGCAAATTCACCCAATAAAAAAAAAAATTTCAAAACCACACCTTCTGTTGGAAAAGTTATGGCTACAGTGTTTTTCGGTTCCGAAGGACTTTTGCTTGTGGACATCATGCCAAGTGGAACCACCATAAATTCTGATGCATATGTGACGACACTGAAGAAACTTCAAGCTCGACTGAATCGTGTTCGACCACATCGGCAAAAGCAGGATGTTTTGCTGTTGCACGACAATGCACGGCCACATGTCAGTCAAAAAACCGTGGAAGCGATCACAAAACTCGCAGGGATGGAAATTATGCGGAGAAATGAAAATATTGTTCCTAAAGGATGTATCTACACACAGTAAAACTTTCAAACATGTAGAATAAGAGATGGGTTTTAAACAAAAATTGTGTGCATTTCTTTTGGAGTGACACTCGTAAATAGAAAATAATGTGTAAATTCAGTTTTCACACTAATATTTATCAATATTTCATATATGTACTGTATGAAGCATTTTCCACATTTCGTGGATGCTACATTTGGAGGCTAAATGCTTCTATTCTTTATGAAGACAGTTTTTGCTTGACCAGTTTCCACTCACATGTCTATTTCGAATCACCTTATGTGGTAATCTTTCTACTTAAGTAAATGCATACTGCTTGTCTGGGAATTCAATTCTGAATTTATTTCACACGTAATTCATTTTTTTTCGCGCTTTTACCTCTATAAATGAATTACAAGCTCTGATATGTAATAAATACAGGTGCAGTAGTACGAAGTACTTGTTTTGTGGTCTCCAACTCAAAGACTGAGTAACCTAAAGCTGAAATACGTAGGGACTTCAAAATGTAAGTTACACATGACGTCCCATGCTAAGACCATTGCACAATAAGTGCAGCTCATTCTCAGAAGACAGTACATGATCCACATATCTTGCTGAGAAGGTTTTACCGCAGTGCGCGCATGTCATTGTGCGATTGAAATGACGCGGCAACTGGAAACGTATTCCAAAATTAAACTATGCTTCTCGTCAGCAGATAGTACCTAGACTCACCGTCAAATTCTGGAGGTATATGGCTCAAATCCGATATGGTGAAATGGAGGAAACGATTAGGCCAAGGCCACACATACATGGATGGTGTTGATCGAGAATACCAGGTATTTCATCATGCTATTTCCATATTTTCGGCAAGCTGATGGGACACCTTAGGGAAAAGAGGTTTTCCAACTTTGAGGGAGTTCGCACTGTAGTTATAGAAACGCAGCGCGACCAAGAAACGCATTTCTATCATGGAGGAACTGAACATGTATTAGAAATGACTGGGAGTTGTTGAGAGATATGCTGACTATGTTAGCAAATGGTGTCATGCACTAGTTCAAAATGGTTCAAATGGCTCTGAGCACTACGGGACTTAACTACTAAGGTCATCAGTTTAGAACTACTTAAACCTAACTAACCTAAGGACATCACACACATCCATGCCCGAGGCAGGATTCGAACCTGCGACCGTAGCGGTCACGCGGTTCCAAACTGACGCGCTTAGAACCGCACGGCCACACCGGCCGGCCATGCACTAGTGTCAGTTTGAAGTGTAGCACAGCGTTCAAAGTAAGTTACTTGGTCTGCCATAATAATGTGCAACTTGCCCTTTGAAGTCCTGTTGTACGTAGTCAAAAATTACAAGATAGTCACTGTTTTTCCCCAATACGGTATCCCCAGTACGTGCAAATTACTATAACCTATATTTCTGACTTCGTACCTAATTGATCGTTATGTGTCCACACTTTCAGCTACTTTCAATTAGCAGGTTAAGAGTCTACGATGCTTTGAAATTCGAAAGTCTTGAAGCACTGACGCACACTGTACAGTTTCTTTATTAATTGATACTGATGTCACTTATCACTTCCTTCACTTGTGGTTACGTGAAAAATTCCAAGCTACACTGTGCACAAGCTGCATATCGCTTCCTGCTGCTATGTGAAGTCCACCGTTGGTGTCACGTTCGTTTTTTGGCTCGCAGCGGGTGGCGGTTGTCGTGCAAATGCAGAATGAGTTTCATCGATACAGAGAGTTCGAGAAGTTTGTCTTGTTCGTTGGAACTCGAGGCTAGGTTGATGATAAAAGGCTTGTCTGAGGGAAAAAAAAGGCATTTATTTGTCGGTCCGTGCTAGAATGTGCCGCGTAACAGTGTAATGCTACATTTTAGTGCACATTCTAAGAGAATTCAAGCATATTATTTCATACATATCCGCCGCAGCAAGCTGATTTAGCCATTTGTTGCAATTGTGAAATGTGTCATAAGAAGTATGCCTGTAGAAATCGTGCTTTGTAGCATACGGTGAGGGTGAGCGTTTCATTAGGATATTTACAAACGAATAAAGTGATTATCGCAACAGACAGAACTTGATGATGCTCACGCGAAACGAGCGATTACCTTGTGTAGTTTGTCTGTGAAAGTGATTTCGATTTATGTAAGTGAATAACGTGTGAGCGGTGCAGTCATATGAAAGAATAACGTAAATGGTAGAGTTGATACTACAATGACTGATTGGTGTAGTAGCACCAAATCTCTCCGTGTCGAACATCTGTATTGTGATGGAACGTTTCAGCGTTTCAGCAAACGTCTGTGCCATGGAGGAGGGGAGCAGCCTGGGCTGAAGTTTCAGGTTGATGGATTAAGCCACCGTCTTTAAACACACAGTCTTATCACCCACTATCCTGTACATTCTTCCAGTCAGTCGCCTTACACGTTGCCCAGAATCTCTGTTAAACAATAAGAGGCTGAATGAGTCAGTTCTAATGTCATAGAGAGGCAACGTCATACTACCCCACATAAGACCACGCCTAATAGTGCATCGACATCTTTACCTTTTGAAGTGTTGGGAATTTAATAGTTCGCTTCGGGCCTTTCTCTAACAATTATCTACTTCATTTTTTTCTGTGAAGATACGCAAGATGCTACATAACGATACGAACAAATTCCGACAGGTTGTTGAGAATCTCTGGTAATCGAGGACGGTGGGACGGCAGCTTGGACATAAACCACTTGAATAATTAATATTCAAACCAACGACTGTGTTGTAAATTACACAGCGTTTATTCAAAACATGCTGCAGTTTCGACGCAAAAAAGCACCATCCTTAGGTCAATCTATATGGAAACACACACAAAATGACAGTAAGGTAAGTAAGAGTTGTTTAATATCATGCTACGAATGTTTCAACATACACGGGCCTGAAGGCGATGCTTATGCATCACTTTGGTTCAGTTTTCATTATTTATGGTTGTTGAGAGTGTCTTGAAGAACAAATTGAACATAGGAACCTGTGTCCGGAAAGGTCATCCAACCACGCTAAAGAGCGTCGAAGTTACAGACGCTGGTGTCTGCCATTAGTCCACCCTTACGACAGCGAACTTGACTTTGCATGCTGACGCAACGCAGGCGGAATATTTCGCAATGCTGTTTGTTATTCAGCGATCGCGACTGAACACCACGATCCCCAGTGGAAACGACGAAACTAGCTGCTGCGTAAACAGGCCTTGTCTCCCATGAACATGATGCTCTGTTACTTCTGTGGATGACAGTTTTGGACAAGGGTTTCAATCAGCAGTTTATTTCTCTCCTGTATACTGAAAAACACAGGAATTTTCAGAGTTCTCCAGGTGAAAAGTAAACTGTGGATGGAAACCTATGTCTGAAACTGTCATCCATCGAGGCAACAGGGCATTGCATTCATAGACGACAAGGCATGTCTACCCAGCAGTTCGTTCCACCCTCTCCTCTGGCGATCGGGCAATCAGCTGCGATCACTCAATAAGTAACATCAATGCGAGACGTTACGCCTACTATCTGTCAGCGTACAAAGTCACCTTTGCTACCGAAGGGGTGGCCAGGCGACATGGGGCCCGTGTCAACAAATTCGACGCTCCATGCCGTACCCGGACACGGGTACAGGGGTTTTTATCCTCAATTTGTTCCTCAAGCGACCTGTACAATCACTCGCAGTTTGTCATACCGTTTTGTAACTGCCTGTATAAAGGTAGTGTTCTCCTTGGGAAATAAATACACGTTCACGTAGATATAACACTCGGATTATACTGAATTATCACTCTGTACATACATGGTGATACAGCTAGTTTGCTAAGCGCTGCTAGACTTCCGAGAACAGTCGCTGGTGTAAGCTGCGTCTGAACAGTACAAGTCAGCCACGATGCAGACAGAGCCAACAGAGGAGCAGCTGCTGGGACGGGTACTCTGCTAAGCAGAAGCGATCTTCTGAGGGCGTTAAAGGGCCCAGGACGCCGGCTAGTCCTACACAAACGGCGCGGGAACAGGCAAAGCTAGGGCTGCCCGGCTCCCTGCTTGTTGCCTAATTAGTGCCCGCAGGGTGCGCGTTTGTCCCTCCAGAGCAGGGCGGCCACCTTGAGCAACTGTTGTGCAAAGCCGACTGTGCAACTCTGCACAGTGAAGGCAACCGGCGTACGATGTCCACGTACTTAGAGACTGCTGTCAACTCTACTAGTATGAGTTGTGCACTAATGAATTCATTTTACACAGGGTATAGTCGGTATAAGTGCAGATATTTTTGTATTTGTTACCTTAATATGTACACACGTCAGTGTGCTGGTTGTTTCTTCTCTACATCGAACAATCTTCCCATAAACACGTCGCATAAAACGCTACCTGGTGTTTTCTGCACGGTTGTAACTAAGTGGACTACACGTACCAGTGTGGACGTACCAGTGTCCACACTTCAATACTTGACTACATACCCGGGGAAAGTATGCATTAATGGCTTTCCCTAAAAACACACCACACCTAACGGCTATAGTTATTGTTCTGGAAATAACTGATACAACGTTGTTCAGTACACCATCCTGTCACGAACAGAAATATCTGCACTTAAACCTGTTACGCCTTGTATGCTGACAAGAAGCTGATTTCACCATAGTAGACTATTCAAACAAAAGTTAGTTCTTATTTCCTTAATATAACAAGGTTTTAGCGAGAAATATTTAATACGAGCCAAGTTAATTGTAATTATGGTGCACGCAGATAACAGCTTAGCTTATTATTACAATGGTGCGCAAAATGCAGGGACGAACGTGACTTTAGCCTGATGTATCGCTGATAAGTAACATTGTTCAATGGAACTTGAACTATACATGGAAGGAACCGTTACAGTATAGTACAGAACGTAAACGAAAAACACATGCAATGAAACGAACAGAAATTACATTCTATTCAGACACAATTTTTACACTATGTCCCTGCGATTCGCGATGATTCCTGAAAGTTAAAAATGGCGGGACATGGTTCTTAATGGGGTGTGTGGTAACCGCCGACATCAGAACACGCTCTGTAGCGTGCTCCCACGCTGACCAGAGGGTTGACAAAGAGTTCTTGTGGGAGGGCGGTCGTTTCCTCCACCACTACTGGGTGGTCGCTGGTTGCAGGTGGACGTGCTGCAATGTGTCTCCCCAACGTCTCCCACACATCTCAATGGGAACTCTCAAGCAGTCCACTTGCTGAATATCCTCTCGTTCCAAGAGCTCTTCCAGCTGTGCTGATCCACGCGATCGCGCAGTGTCAAGCAAATAACTGATGTCAGTGCTGAATGCAACCCTGAAAAGACGGACTACAGTATCACAATAACATTGAGCAGTGAGTGTGCCGTGTTCAAAGATTTGGAGGACAGCACGTCCCTTTGCAAAATTTTCCCTCCCCACTTCGTAGAATCTGAATCACCAAACCGATCCCGTGCGAGAATATTTCTTGGGTGTATTAAGTGTTCCCACCACTACGAAAATCATCGTTTTGGTGGTGCAGTTGTTCCATATGGGGAGGCATAATGTTGCATGGGCGTCCTGATTTCTAAATCTTTGAACGCAGTAGAGAAACAAGTCAACATTATTGTGCCAGACCTTCCCAATGAGCGTCTTTTTAGGGTTCCATTCGCCCCTGATTTCATTTATAAGATGCCACCGCGTCTATCAGCACAGGTGGAAGCACTCTTGGAACCAGAGGATATTCAGAAAATTGCTTGCCTGTCCGTTCCCATCTAGCATTTATGGGATGCGTTGGTGAGACGTACTGTAGCAAATCGACGTGCACCGACGACTGTCAAGCAGTTATCAGCCGCGATGGTGGAGACAAAGGAACACCCTATCACAAGTACTCTTTACAAGTCTTGTGGCCATCTGGGGAGCACGTTGCAGAGAATGCGTCCTGTCCATGGTGGTAACACATAAACTATCAAGAACCGCATCCCGCCGCTTTTAATTTGCTGGGGGCCACCATGAGTCGTAGTGACTTCAGTGTAACAATTGTATTTGAATAAAAGTGTCAGCTCTGACTGTCTCATGCGAAATTCTTTCAGTTACCTTCTGTATTGCACTGTAGCGGCCCTTTCTACCGAATGTGCCACAATGTCTGGCCAACATTCAGCGATATGACAGGAACGATCATTCGAACCAAAGAAGTCTAGTAAACAAAGGCTCTAAAATGCGTACCTTGAGAGCTATGACGTCTGTTCGTCAGATACTTTGAACAGATCTCGTCTACTTCAAACTCTTTGCTTTCCATTACAAAGGTAGCATAGACCAAAACAAGAAACCGGCCTGAGTGCCCGAGCGGTTCTAGGCGCTACAGTCTGGAACGGCGCGACCGCTACGGTCGCAGGTTCGAATCCTGCCTCCGGCACTGATGTTTAAGTAGTTCTAAGTTCTAGGGGACTGATGACCTCAAAAGTTAAGTCCCATAATGCTCAGAGCCATTTGAAACATTTCAACCAAAACAAGAAAAAAGTGTGAAGTAAAGATGGGTTCTAAAATGTAAACCTTAAGAGCAATGAGCACTTTCTTAGCAAAATAGATGTGATTCACAGCAGCGAATATGAACAAATGCACACGGCGCTTCAGGAATGTACTTTGGAACCCTTGTTTACTGGGATTTTTTTCCTTGTGTTGGTCCATATTGCTAGCTCTCGAAACATGGAAAGCAAAGATCTCGTAAGAGATTTGTTTCGCAGTATCGAAGATGAAGAATTGCCACAGCTCTCGAGGTATGCATTTTAGACCCTGTTCTTACCAGACTTTTTTGCTCTCAATGATCGTTTCTGCCACATCCCTGAATACTGACCATTCCCCTGGAAAACACTGTATGTATGGTCAACATTTCAATGAGCTGCATCATTTGACTGTGAAACATCATGCTAAAGTTACTTTCGCCCGTAAGTTTTGCGTAGCAGTGTGTAAGACTGACAACTGAAGAAAAAAAATATATTCGCTAAATACATACTGGCACAAACCCGGAGATCTACGTAAACTTAGGCGGGAGGGGGATGGGGGAGGGGGAGGGGGACAATAACCTATGTGACACAGACAGTTCATTGTCACAGAGTCTTAAGGCACGAAAAACTGTTTTCAGCTTTACAGAGATTCCTCTGATAGAAGTACGCGTCGAAAGGCAGCCACAGCTTTTATCCATAAACGGTATTCAGAGAGAGATTAAAATTTTATTAAATAGGATGGTCGAATGATAGACAGTAGCCTTATGGACTAGAATCAGCGTATCAATAGCAATAAAAGGCGGCAGATTTTCACATTATCAGCATCGTAAATTAGTAAAGCCTAGCGCACGGCTCACACAAATAACAGAAACTACAGAAAACTGGTAATATCCTTTTAGGGAGAACACAAGGGAATCTGTATGTTTTGTTGTAACTAACAGTGAAAACTGATATGCATAAACATCAGTGACAATAGAGACAAAAACGTTCCAGGAAGGATGCATCCCCAAACGATTCGTTTGGTAGGACAGTGGCGAATGTTTGATTATGACCCGCCTCTGATTCAGTATGAAATACTATCCCAGATATGCATGAAATGTAAACTTTTAGATTAGATCCACTGAACTGGTCATCTTGATTGAGCATTTATGTGTTCATTTGATAACATTACTACTATTAATGGTTCCCTCCAAATATCCACATACTTTGTAAGTAGGCTGTTTAGGTTTTTATGTTGGTAACACCACGTAGCACTCTGTATGAAAATCAATGACTGTGCTGTGCGCAGTCTGTGGCTGGTTTGCATTTTTGGAATTTGCTGTTCTAGTGTTGCTCAGTTGGCTGTCAACAGGGCGTAGCGTTGCGCAGTTGGAGGTGAGCCACCAGCAGTGGTGGATGTGGGGAGAGAGATGGCATAGGTTTGAGAGCGGATGATCTGGATGTGTGTCCATCAGAGACAGTAAATTTGTAAGTTTGGATTTCATGAACTGATATATATATATTATGACTTTTGAACACTATTAAGGTAATTACATTGTTTGTTCTCTATCAAAATATTTCATTTGCTAACTATGCCTATCAGTAGTTAGTGCCTCAAGCAGTTAGAATCTTTTATATAGCTGACAGTAGTGGCGCTCACTGTATTGCAGTATTTCGAATAATGAAGATTTTTGTGAGGTAAGTGATTCATGAAAGGTACAGGTTATTGTTAGTCAGGGCCATTCTTCTGTAGGAATTTTTGAAAGTCAGATTGTGTTGTGCTAAAAATATTGTGTTTCAGTTTAGTGTTGATCAGAATAGGTAAATAGTGAAATGTTTGAGTACCTTCAGTTCTGCTCAGCTGTTTGAAAATCAAATAACATAAGAGGTTTACCTGCACAGTAATTCATTAATTTTTCTAAGGGGACGTTCCATATGGCAACCCTGCCAGGATACCTCACTGGAATCTTCTGATTTTTTCTTGTAGTTTGTGTAATTAGTGTAGCTTTTGTTTATTGCTAGCGCGTAATTGTAGAGAGAATCTCCTTTGTAGTTGCAGTCTTGCATTGTTGTACAGTAAAACAGTTGTGGCATGCATGTAGATTTGCACCAAGTATTTCGCAGCTGCACTAGCAATTAACGAGATATTATTTTCAGTGCTATGCTAATGTGTTTTCTTGTTTTTGCTCTTCAAATTGTGCTTTTCTGTGTTATTATGTGAAATATTGTGACAATAATGGCATGTGAAAAACGTAATACTAGGCTCCAAAGTAAACTGAGCAATGACAGTGAAGACGAGAGTAGTGTGTTAGCGCCACCGTGTAATGAATTAACTAATGTTCACATTGTAATTAGGCAATTTCGCATAGGGAAATGGAGCGGGCGGCAAATAATGGTGTAGACAGTGAAACAATTAGTGAACAGGGAAGCATTATCGATCGATCGGTAGGCAACAGCTCGCCTCAGGAATCCGAAATGACAGGACACAATCTTGCAAATACTGTAGATTCAGGTTTTGCGTCATCACCATTTTCTCAAAATAGTCAAGACACATTTTCTGCTTTTCAAAATGCGAATATTGCTGGTTCAAATGCACTGCCGAATAGCACTGAGGTACATGTTTCAGACACCAGTGCATTGTTATTACAATTAATGCAACAAGTGGGACAAAAGCTTCAAAAGTTAGACACAATGGAACAAAATTTCAAAAGTTAGACACAACGGAACAAAATCAGAGACAAACACAGCAAAAGTTAGACACACTGGAACAAATGCTTGAACAAACACGTGAAGGTATAACTGCTGAGTTACTTAAAATCGAATCGAAATGTCAAAAAGTCTGTAATGACGTAAAAACACAAATTTGTAAGCATTTTCAACCTTTTTTTCGCGTCATGAAAATGCATTACAGAATCATGAAGCAGCCATAAAGGAACCACAGACTATTGTTCATGAAAATCACGACTCCTTGCGAGCTAAAACTGACCCAGTTGCATTTACCGATTCGGTTACGCAACTTGATAAAC
This sequence comes from Schistocerca piceifrons, assembly GCF_021461385.2. Classification (NCBI taxonomy): domain Eukaryota; kingdom Metazoa; phylum Arthropoda; class Insecta; order Orthoptera; family Acrididae; genus Schistocerca; species Schistocerca piceifrons. The sequence goes on along the minus strand of NC_060140.1, from coordinate 592,169,723 downwards.
TCAGGAAAACTTAAAGGACACCGTAGATACGATTTCAGCACAAATGGACACTCTGAAACTTGGTTCAGAAAAACACACTGAGGAAATCAGTTCACTATTGGAGAAAGTGGCCGAACTTTGGGATCAGTTCACTAACTTATCTACAAAGGTAGGAGATGATCTGAATGACACGAGACCTGTAGCCTTCACTGACACAGAAGAGTATGAACAAATTAGTAAATTCAAACAAAATCAAAATCAAATCAATACACAGTGCAAAAGAGAAATACAGGAAGTACAAGATCAGTTGACACAGGTAATACAAGAATATTTCAGAGGACACTCGCGCTCCTATACGGGAAGAGGGACATAGAAATAAGAAACAGCCACAAAATAATAACACAGGGCACTTCGGAAATTATGAAAGAAATTGGCAAGGTACATCGAATTTTGAGATGGAACCGCCGAAACGAAGTAACAATGACCGATATGCGACTCGCCGACATGATTATTTTGACTATAAGCTGTTCATTACTAGTCGTAAATTCAAAACATTTAAGAATTCTGGCAACGACATTCATCCACAAGCATGGCTCCATCAATTCTCTCATTGTTTTCCTCCCAACTGGTCATTGGAGCACAGGTTAGAATTTATGTGTGGCTACTTAGAGAATGAACCAGCTATAAGAATGCGATCGGTCATTCACGGTTGACACAGTGAAGGAGAATTTTACCATACCTTCCTCTCAGCATATTGGTCTCAAGCTACACAAGACCGAGTAAAACATAGCATCATAATGATGAAACATTTCGATCAGTCTGAATTTTCCAGTCTTGTCAAAGGTATTTCTAAGACATGTTACATAAGAATCAGTATCTTTCAAACCCATACAGCCCCTCAGAACTCATCCGTATATGGTTAATCAAATTGCCTAAACATTTACGACATATTATTTTGGCAGAACGTTGCAAAGACGACATTGAAGCTTTTCAGGGACTCTTACAAGAATTGGAAATAGACACTGACAATCGCGGAACGAGAAACCAGGAACACAACAATTACAGGTCATAACCGTCAGAATTCCGATATGAAAGAAATAATAACTGGACACTACAAGGCTATTCTTACAACGTAAATCGTGACCAAAACAGACACCACCCATATGACAACCATTGGCAGAGTAGTAATAATTACAGAGAAAGATCGCATTTCTGTAGTAATGAATGACAGAGATAACCACAGAAACAGATAATATGGGAACCAAAACAATTATTATCATGGGAGACAGAATAACTTCAGACGCAACAGTTCAGAGCGCAGTTACGGTTCAGGGAGACATTCTCCACCATGTGACCAACAAGAAAGAAATTATGGAATCTACCGACATGACGACAGACGATATACTCATAACGACAGACTTGAATTTCATGAGAACTGGCAAGATTCAAACAGGACAGGGCCTTCTCATCAAAGTGAATTTGTAGAAGTTAGATCTCCAAATCCCAAGAGCGATGCGCGCCAACAAGGAGACAGACAATGACTCGCACCGCAGGCAACCACGTGCGCCGGCTGGCTCAGAGAAAAATAACATAGACGCTAACCTTGAGAAAAATTTTTGCATTCCTTACCGACATATACAACATGATAATTGCTTTGAAGTTGAAACTCTGTGCAGTAGGAAGAGTAAAGGATTGCACCACATTTCACATGTAAAACCGTTTATTGAGAGATAATCTGCTTTTTAACTTAGTCTTTGCTATAAAATTTTTCACTTCACGTTACTGGTACTCCATGTCACACTTAGAAACTGTTCACATGCAACTATGTTTTAAAGTTAACTATCCAGTCAAGAACCTAGGGAACTTATTTAGACAGTAATTACGAATGCATTGTTATAGTGAACAGATGACACAGTGTTGTTATTTGTACATTCTTGCTTGTTAGTTGCACTATTACATAACGAATATATGGCTTAAATACTTGGAATATATACTGCTAATGAGATTTTACTGCAACATTTTGGTTTACCTGAAAATACATTCTGGATTTAAACTTCTTTCTGAGAGATATCAGATGACACAGTGGTTAGTTTATTTGACAGCTACACGATTATATCACGACGTTACTAATGCATGACACAATTTACATTGTTGCTTTTCTGTTGTATCTGTTTTATATCTGCACAGTTTTTCTGAATTCTTCTGGAGAGTAAAACATATTTTAGTAGTAACTTTTGTGGTATAGCTACAATGAGACAGCCTTTTCCGTAGCACAACAATACGTTACAGTATAGTACTTTCTTGATCACGGCAATGTATGTAATAACTACGACATCTATATGCATAGCATTTCACTTTTGTTTATAATGAGGTAAGTACATTGACTTCTGCAGAACTTAGCTTTCGGAGGACGATAACTATGACACTTCCACAGAATTATCTTACAGCAAAAACTCACATTTAGCGCTAAAGGACGTGTATTTGAGTGATTAATTTTGTACTTAAAACATTTATTTTTAAAGATATTTGAATTACAATGTTACAAAGGTTTTCCGTGATACAGTTCATTTCATGGCTGTAATCTGTAACACCTGCGGGTATCATAAAGTACGGACAAAATACAATTTCGTAAGTGTGAAATTATCCAACTGTGTAATTGCGTAAACATGTGTCACTGATGTAGTAAAAAAATGTTTGTCTCTCTCAGTTAAATGACCAGATAGCTTTGTAATTCTGTGTTAGAGAAACATGGTACCGATGTGTAAAGTTGTATAAGCAAAAACCATATTAGCGTCGGCTCCTTGTGCTTGCCAAACACTTGGTACACAAAGGAAACGTGTACCCCAAGAGGATTAATCTCAAAATCGTCATAGCTTCCTCCAATAATTTCAAAACCTAAAGAAAATTCTCTGCTCATTTCCAGTTTTTTGTCATTGCTGTTTGTGTTCATTGTTTTGTGCAGCTGCATTGCCTCATACCTTAGTATATATTTCTGAGCTCAGTAGATTTAAGTTAGCTTAAGAGGGGGTGGACTATATAAGAAACTAACTATGAAGAATAGGGAAAGAATGAATTAAGTGGTATGAAAAAGATTGGGGCAAACATGAGTATTGTACCATGAGAAATATTTATTTTAAAAGAGGATATGAACAAAACAGTAGGGTTTAGGGACAACAGGGTAAGATAGGATTTTTTTTTTTTTTGTGGGAACAAATGTTGAAATAAAAGGAAAGATCTATGGAATGAAGTTTTGGGTTGGACTGCGGTACCAAATGTTGCACTGAAAACAAACCCTGTCCTTTCCTTTTGTGTTATTCCGCTATGTGTTTGTGTACTCTTGTGTACCTGGGTTTTTCCTGTCTTTATATGTTTAGCTGATACGAGTTATGTTGTGGAATTTTTCTAATAATGCGTTATTTTCTTTGTAAAGGTGTTTAGACATTATTTATTCTGTTCTGTTTTAATGCTCATGTGTGAAATTAATGTTTCGAAAACTATTCTCATTATTTTATATATTTACTTATGTCATAATTCCTGTAACACTGATGCATATGTATATTTCTATTCTTTTGTAAAGCCTGTATTACTACAAATGTTATCTGTATTATTATGTTTTAATGATTTTTCTGTATCGTTGTAATTGTATTCTCATGTTGTAAAATTGTAATCCACACCAGTTCATCAAATTGTAAGCATACATTTCACTGCATACATTTCTGTTCGTCATAATATATGCACAATATGTGAGAAGTTGGAACTGTTAGTGTTTGCACGTGTGTTAATAATTCAGCAAGGGACTGGTTAACAGCATTGCTGGTTCTAAGGACTGCAGTGGGTCTGCACCTCTGGTGGCCCACCAATACCGTAATCTCTAACAGGACTACAGTGGTCTGCTCTGTGATGACCTACCTATCAATATTCTTCAAAACTTCGACTGACTCTGCTGTGGGTTTGCTCTGTTGTGACCCACTACTTGTCTGCATGTCAAGAGTCAGCACTGTCTTTCAAATGGAAAGACTGTATGGAAATCCACTACTTCCATATGTTTTTTCTTTTACTGCTCAGACTTTGTGCATAAAATTGTAATTAATACTGTGATGAATGATCAGGACTGTCTTTATGGACTGTGAGAAAATTTTAGCTTTTGACCAACATTGTATCGATAAGTGTGTGCATTTGATATATTTGTTAGCGTTAATATAAAAAAAATTAACAAATATCTATTGGCCAGTGCCCAAAACTATTTAAAATTTTTGTGGGGACCATGGGGGCTATGTAAGTAGGCTGTTTAGGTTTTTATGTTGGTAACACCACGTAGCGCTCTGTACGAAAATCACTGACTGTGCTGTGCGCAGATTGTGGCTGGTTTGCATTGTTGTAATTTGCTATTGTAGTGTTGCTCAGTTGGCTGTTAACAGCGCATAGCGTTGCACAGTTGGAGGTGAGCCGCCAGCAGTGGTGGATGTGGCGAGAGAGATTTGTAAGACTGGATGTCATGAACTGATATATATATATATATATATATATATATATATATATATATATATGATTTTTCTGTATCGTTGTAATTGTATTCTCATGTTGTAAAATTGTAATCGACACCAGTTCATCAAATTGTAAGCATACATTTCACTGCATACATTTCTGTTCGTCATAATATATGCACAATATGTGAGAAGTTGGAACTGTTAGTGTTTGCACGTGTGTTAATAATTCAGCAATATATATATATATATATATATATATATATATATATATATATATTATAGTGTTCAAAAGTCATTATGACTTTTGAACACTATTAAGGTAAATACATTGTTTGTTCTCTATCAAAATCTTTCATTTGCTAACTACGCCTATCAGTAGTTAGTGCCTTCAGTTGTTAGAATCTTTTATTTAGCTGGCAGTAGTGGCGCTCGCTGTATTGCAGTAGTTCTAGTAACGAAGATCTTTGTGAGGTAAGTGATTCATGAAAGATATAGGTTATTGTTAGTCAGGGCCATTCATTTGTAGGGATTTTTGGAAGTCATATTGCGTTGCGCTAATAATATTGTGTGTCAGTTTGGTGTTGATCAGAATAGGTAAAGAGCGAAATGTCTGAGTACGTTTAGTTCTGCTCAACTGTTTGAAAATCAAATAACATAAGAGGTTTACCAGCACAGTAATTCCTTAATTTTTCTAAGGGGACGTTTCAACTTCAACTCCAATGTTTGGCCTTAGGTAGCTATTTTCTGACTATGCAGCAGTATGACATACTTACAGGGCTTGTGTCTGACACCTAAAGTCAGAGATAATAATCGCGAGAAAAATATTCCAGACATTATTTTTTGACATACAATTAGTCCTGATGAGTCAGAGGTTAAAGCTGATAATACTATAAAATTTATCACCCTCAGGTAGAGTACGCGTTGCTGAAACACGGTCTGCCGCTTGGTTGCCTCGGGGATGGAAGGACTGTGCAAACAGGGCTTGAATACCATTCGTGACACAAATTAATTTTAAAAACGCCTTATTCCAATCATCAAGTTCCTTGTCAAAGTAGAAATTAACATTACTCAGACACCATCTCATTCTAAAAGTAGAGACGTAACCAACCCTGAAATGTATACAATAACGACACACCAACTATACCCTTTACATACTGTATATGATCATAACAGTCTATCGTTTCAAACACATACTTAATTATGCTTTACTGCAGTCGTCAACTTCACGAATTTTTCTTACAATGCACAAGCGTTTTAACGGCGACCTGGCTCTACACCTTAACCTTTTATCAATCGATTCAGAAGGCCAATTAAATGTGCACAAATATTTTCAAATTCCATCAATTTTAATGAAAACAGGTGCTCTAGCACTTGGAATAGAGTACTCGGCCTCATTTACTTTTAATCAAAACTCTTGAGACGGATGTCAAATAAAAAACGCACATGCCTTCAAGCAATGTTTCATGTGGCTGGTCGACACAGCACAGACAGAAAGCGAGTGGAATTTGTGTACCCTATTTCACAAGTTACCTAGATTAATAGTCCTTATAGAAGAATGCACAAGCGGGCACTGCATTACAGAATTATTTTATAAACCACGAGGTTAGAAGGGAACAGTTCTCAAAAACGTAATAATTACACATACGTGGATGGAGGTTGAGTCGCACCGCATGCAAATTTAACAGACAAACATGCTTGTCTGGTGTCGGGGGAACCGAATTTATACCAGTTAATAACACGGGGCGTAGAATACAAGCATAGCATTGTCGGTTAAGGCCACTGAAAAGGTTGAGAGAATTGGTCGCGATTGGTCGCGCAGCAAACTGTTTTCCCCCTGGCCACAACGTGCGAAACAATTAACTCAACCACAGAGAAAGTTCAGAAACGTGCTCATTCGTATAAGCATCCGGCAAGCTGCTCGAGAACAAAGGATGACATCGGTTTGAGAGCTTTCCGACAGTAGTAGAACTCTTGCACTACTGGCTGCCACCCACAAATTTGTAAGGAACAAGCCACCTAATAAGAACGTGTTTAAAAACTTGTTAAAACGTGTTAAAACTGGAACTTGAATGAAGACCACAACCATCGTTATTAAAAAGCAAGTGAGCCGTTTTCGAACGCCTAACGATACAGCTAATGACATAAAATTTGTTCTGCCCTCCAGCATTCTACATATATATCTACATACAAACCAAACCACTGTAAAGTGTATGATAGAGACTACTTAGCATGGTACCACATGTTAGGGTTTTTGACATTCAAATGGCTTATCGATCGCAGGAGGAATATTCCAGCTTTATTTGTAGGTCCCACGAAGCTGAGTAATATTTTAAGATGAGACACACGTAATTTGTCATCAATCTCCTTTCTAGACTGCATACACTTCCACAGTAACCTGCCAAAGCATTGAAGTATGCTTCCTACCTACCCTACGTTATCATTCTGTTTCATAGCCGTTCTTTAAGCAAGTTGCCAATCTTTGTACCACTTGGAAACGTTATCAAGATCTGTCCGAATATTTCAGAAGTATTTTCAGGCTGTGCTTTATTACTGATGACGCTATCATCTCCGACAATTGTGAGTTTATTATTAATATACGCTGCTAGGTCTTCAGTACTCAACATGAAGAAGAAGGGTCCCAACGCACTTCCCTGGAGCATACATGAGGCCACTTCTACTATTGTTCAGGTCTCTCCACCGATGTTGCATCCTACCTACCAAGAAATCCTCAACCCATTCACAAATTTTGTTAGATACCACGTATAATAAAGTCTGGTGTGGTATAAGATGAAATGCTTTACCAAAATCAAGAAATATCGCATTCATTTGATTCCCTTGATCCATGAAACATAGGTTGCTATATGAGAGAAACGCAAGTTGGGTTTCGCAAGATCGGTATATTCGGAATCCGTGCTAGTTGGTATGGAGAAGGTGGTTCTCTTCAGATTCCTCATTATGCATGTGCTCAGAATGTGTTCTATGATTTTATAATGGTTGAATCCAATGAGATTCAACGGTCGATTTGTGGATCACTTTGCTTCCCTTCTTGGAGTCTGCCATCTACCCTTTGTTCCAATTGCTGGAAGAACGTTCTTTCAAAGATTCTGCGGTATGTTTTACTTAAAACACTGCACTCAGGTGCAGTATACGAATAAAATCGAACAAGAATCCGCTGGAGCCACGAAGACTTGTTTAATTTTATCGATTTCAGCTGATGGTCGCCTTGTACCGGGCGAGGCGCGTGAATCTTTGTACACTCGTAAATATAAGTAGCTTAGATTGTAATGATAGTTTTGTACTGATTATGTAGCATGTACATGTACACTGAAGAGCCAGAGAAACTGGTATAGACATGCGCATTCAAAAACAGAGATGTGTAAACAGGCACAATATAGCGCTGCCGTTGGCAACGCCTACATAAGACTACGAGTGCCTGGCGCAGTTGTTACATCCGTTACTGCTGCTACAAAGACAGGTAGGTCATAAAGATGTAAGTGAGTTTGAACGTGGTTAAAATCCCTGGGCTAGCACGACATAGGGGACGCGGTTATATTTGTGGAAAGGGGCCAAAATAAGTTACTGTCAGTTGCACTCAACATATAAACTTTTATTCCTTAAAACACATAATCATACAAGCAAGAATCAAAAATCTCAAGGTTTAAACGAAAGACCTCCTTTGATTTAATTTCGATCGGCTGAAGGCCACATCGAAAATCCAAAGCACAAGGTCAAAGTAAGGAATTGAGGTACAGGAGTTCTTCTTGACGTTTCACTTCTTTAGAAAAAAAATTATCTTCAATATTAATAGGCTGAAAGCCTCAGCTTAAATTTTTCCCATATAAATCGGCTGAATGCCTCACATTAATCAAGAACAGTGTTACGGCTTAAGGCCGAGACAAAGATTTTCAAAGTTTAACCTAAATAGGCTGAAAATCGACTGAAGGCCGCATGTCAACTAAACAATTTAACAGCTTAAGGCCTAGAAAGAAGAGCTTTCAATTTGAAAAGGCTGAAGGCCATATCTTAAAATATTTCGTGTAAAACTCGGCTGAAGACCTCATACTAAAGCATAACAATCTTATGAGTTAAGGGCAAGACAAGGATTTTGAATTTTTAATTTAAGAGAGATCAAAACTCGCGTGAAGGCTACACACCATGCACGAAACAAGTTTATGGCTTAAGGTCTAAACAGAGTACTTAAGACTAAAAAGAAATCATTATGTAAAACACAAGGAGCGGCGTTCAGAAGGTTCCAAGGATCGGTTTGATTCTTAGGTGAGACAGACAGCCAGACCGACAACCACCCAATCGGAAGGCAACCCAACCCAAAGCCAGCCGACGAACCAACCAACAAGACCAATTCTGCTCCATCTGGCCAGCAAAACGACAGCAAGATGTCAATAGCTCAACGTTGTGGATACTGGTGTGCAATCTTGCCAAGTCAAAACAAATGCCCAAAATTACCAAGAACACCTCAGCTGTCGAACTGCACGCCGTCCTGGACAGCATCAACACGACAAGGAAAATACACTGATAAGAAATGTGTCAACGAGCAGGACAAGTCACCGGAACGTCAATGGCCACAAGGCACAAGATACCGCTGGTACACTTCATTAATGAAGGAATGAATTAAATTAAGTTAAACACCACACAGGAAGACGGCTGCAATTCTAGCCGACTTCAATGCACACACGTTGTTGCTCGCAGGAATCTCCCAGATAGCAACAACCACCATCAAACAAAGAGATGTCATAGCAACTGAAGCTTGATAGTAGGTTAAGTAAGCACTCAACTTTAGTGTCCAGGATCGATGGTCGACGAACTCCGTAACCCTCGCAAGAAGCGCCTCACAACTCCAACTACACGTGCACGCTACCAGCGGCTCCAGTCTGACAACACGCCACGGAGACTTCCTCGCTGCTCTGCCTCAACCAACCGACTGCCCCACACACGGAAACATGTCTGCCGATGAGACGACCGACCATACGACCAACCAACGGTCGTTTCCGCTCCAGTCTCCTTCCGTCGCACAGTACATGTATGTCCCCAGCGGTCGGCAAGTTACTGTCTGTCAGCACCTCACTGGCGCTCCGTCCGCAACGCTGCTCCGAGCCCGACTGCACTCCTGATCCGTCTCCAACTGACTTCCAGACACACGACGATCCGGAAATACTATCGATCGCTCCAGAGATGGAACGACAGTGTACTTAACGATAAGCGCTGCTGCTGCCATTCACTGACTAGTAAGGCAGAAGTTAGTGACACCAGTAAATGGAATAAGAAAACGAGGCGGCAGTACCGTAAAAAAATATGACAAACAATAAATGGCATGAACACGAGCCGCGCACGACTCAGTGGTGTTACAGTCGGCTCACGAGGGATGGGACACAACGTCTCTGAGGTAGCGATGAAGTGGGGATTTTCCGATACGACCATTTACGAGTGTAACGAGAATGTCAGGAATCCGGTAAAACAACAAATCTACGACATCGGTGGAAAAAGATCCTGCAACAACGGGGCCAGCGACGGCTGAAGAGAGTAGTTGAAGGCGACAGAAACGTAACCCTTCAGCAAATTGTTGTAGATTTCAGTGCTGGGCCATCAACAAGTGCCAGCATGCGAACCACTCAACGAAACATCATCGATATTGACTTTCGGAGCCAAAAGCCCACTAGTGCACCCATGACGACTGCAAAACACAAAGCTTTACGCCTCGCCTGGGCCCGTCATCACCGAAATTGGACTGTTGGTGACTGGAAAATGTTGTCTGGTCGGATGAGTCATGTTTCAAATTCTATCAAGAGAATGGACGTGTACGGGTATGGAGACAACCTCATGAATCCATGGACCTAGTATGTCAGCATGGTAGTGTTCAAGCTACTGAAGGCTCTGGAATGGTATGGGGCATGTACAACTGGAGTGACCCCTGATACGTCCAGAGACGACTCTGACAGGTGGCAGCATCCTGTCTGATCACCTGCATCCATTCATGTCCATTGTGCTTTCCGACAGACTTGGGCAATTCCAGCCGGGCAATACGACAACCCACACGTCCACAATTGCTACAGAGTGGCTCCAGGAACACTCTTCTGAATTTAAACACTTCTGGTGACCACCAAACTCCCCAGAAATGAACTTAATCGGAATTCAGTAAGGCAAAAATTGATGATTTTAGGACACACATGAAAGATATGATGTGCTCATGGCATGAATGAAAAATACAAGTTCGTTAATGAAGCATGTTACCTGAATACTATTTCCCCCAAGGCCAAAGCCTACAAAGAAGCCATGGATTACTCAAGGAATAAAGGTATCTTATAAGACGAAAAGGAAACTATACGCCTAACGTATCACTGATGTTTATGATATAGATGTACTGAAATGTGTTAAAGATGCTAATACGGACATCAAAGCAAATGCATTATAAGAAACCGGTAATCGCATCAGATAAAAAATAAAGATAATATGGGATGTAATGAAGGTGGAGACTGGTAGTTTCAGAGATGTAGAGGAGATGATATCTTTAAGAGTAAATAATATAATGGTAACAGATGTGTGAAGTGGTGCAAAACATTTTAAAAAGCGTTTTATAACTGTTACAGAAAAGATAAGGATATGACGTTCTGTAGATGCTGCTACACAGTATCGCAGACCAGTCATTACAAATAACTTCAGTAACATGAGTATGGCCCTCGCTACACCAGCAGAAGTAATGACCATCATAATATCTTCAAGATGATATAAGTTGGTGATTATGGTAATACATCAACGAAGTTAATTCAAGTGTGTGCTTCTGAGTACAGCAACATATGAAGTTACCTATGGAAGCAGTGATTAATCAGTGGTACATTTCCAGAATAACTGAAATATATTGAAGTTACGCCTCTATTTAAGAAATGAGATAATGAAATATTTGTGGAATTTCACTTCTGCCGGCTCTGTCGAAATTTTGAAAACAGATCAATTAGGATCGCCTTCTTAACTTTCTAACAGCAATTAATATGTTTTGAAAGTCAAAGTTCAGCTTTTTAAATGGTTCTGATATTGAGAAAGCTATCTAAATACAGTGAGACTGGACATAATTATAAATTACAAGTGACTGCTATCATTTGTGATCTGACAAGGACATTTGACTGTGTACATCACTATACCCTTTTAAGTAAATTAGAGTATTATGTTCTAAGAGGAAATGTTGCAGAATCGTTCAAATCATACATTTCTCGCAGGAAACAAAGGATGTAATTGGGAAAGAGGCATGTATTAAGGTATCAGAGTGGCTCCAGGAACACTCTTCTGAATTTAAACACTTCTGGTGACCACCAAACTCCCCAGAAATGAACTTAATCGGAATTCAGTAAGGCAAAAATTGATTATTTTAGGACATACATGAAAGATATGATGTGCTCATGGCATGAATGAAAAATACAAGTTCGTTAGCTGATGCTGGTTGGAAACTAATTGATGTAGTGACACATAATGTTCCATCTTAGGGGGCATACTTTTTATTGTATATATCAATGACCTATCGTCTATAACATTACTAGGTGCCAAGTTGGCTTTGTTTGCTGCTGAAATAAACATTGCAAAAATGGCAAATTGAGTAAAGTTTTAGAAAGATTGGTTAATTAAATGTTCATGAACAGCAGTGATTGGTTTGTAGCCAATCCTTTGTTCCTAAGCTTTGAAAGCCACACCACATGCAATTTAGAATTTATAAGAGGTTTGCCACCAGTATATGTGTAAAATATCACAACAAACTGATATAAGAAGTCGATATTGTTAAATTATTCGGATTACAGCTTCATAATAAATTTAACTGGAAGGAGCATACCAGAGAAGGGCTCAAATGCCTAATCAAATCTGAGTCTGTAGTGCCAATGTTATCAGAAACATCTGATATAAAAATAAAAAAAAGTAGCATACTATGCTTACTTTCGTTGCGTAATATCTTACGGGATTCTTATTTGGGTAATTCATGTAATGATAATTATTTCTGGTACGACCTCAAGCGGCCTGCTTAGGGGACTAGGGGTACTGACTACTGATTTCCAATATATTTATTCCAGTCTGAGGAACATTCGTTCTTGTTACATCACTGGGCAGCAGAAAGAAATAAGCGCTTTCTTACGCGGAGACTGGGAGCTGAACTGAGGATAGAAGCTACGAGTTTCTTGGTCAGTCTAGTTCTGATTTTTTGTTCGTCGGGATGGACGTCATTTGTGGGCGTTGCATTAATTAAAAGTAATTAAGCTTGAATGGACCCTATTTATTCATGTAAGGATGGTAGATGGGTGCCTACGTATGGCTGAGCAGCCCCAAGAGGTGTTGCCATCTGTTCATCAGGAGGTTTGAGGAGAGAGGCAGAGGCTAGAGGAGCGACTACTCGGGGCCGAGGTCTGAAGCTAAGAGAGCGCGGATCTGTTTCCAAGCCGCCCTCGCCGATCACGGCCGCGGCCCCACGTGATCACACGACTAGTCTCTGATTGGAGGGTCGATTCCGCCAACGCGCCTTGCTAGTAGCGTACCCTCGTCAGTGCAATCAACTCGTGGGACTAGAGCCTGACCGAGGAGCACGTGGCACGAATGTGCCGACCACGGTCTTCGGGCCAGCACCTTCCACCACAGTGTGCCCAAGCCGGCTACGGCCGTACATTATGAATGGAAAAAATCATTTAATAAAATTTTATTGGCCATGATCCCTCTTGGGGGATCGCCTCCCTGCACATCCTTTCCCCTTCCGAAGAAGGCTCTGTGGATGGAAATGAATGAACTTATTCTGATTATTTCATTTTTTTAAAAAATATGTGAAAATATGTGATCATTATGAAGGGTCACAGAAATTAACATCCATAACATAGTGATATCATTATGTGCAAAAGTTACAAAGGCTCTTGAATAACAAACTTGTGAAGTTGGGGCGACGGCAGTAGGGGCGGCGCCATGGTGTGAGTGTGTGTGTCGGCGGTATCAGTGGTGGTGGGTAATCAGGCGATGGTGAGGGACACCGGAGCACAGCGCACTGAAACACTCCACCCTCGTGGGGGTGAGAGAATGCTCCCAGGCCTGACAGTCACAAGGGGGCTTTTGCCCTATAATATTACTTTGACTTCTTAAATATAGGATTACAACGGTAATTACTCAAGTGGGTGCATGAGAACATTACAAAATGACAATAATTTAAAGAGAAAACAAAATGACTTACATGAGTGTTAAGACTCGACAATTAAATTGGGATTCCATTGACTTCACATAGAAATACAAATCCATTATAAAATTAGTTCATTGACCTGACACCTAGACTACAACTTAATTCTAAGGGGGGGGGGGGGGGGTCATGCCTGATCACATGCACCAAGATTGGCAGGTAGGTTCAGGTGTGATATTCACCTTCAGGTTGTGGGTGTGGTACTACTTCTCGGAAGGAAGTGAAACATTTGCAAAACCCTCTTTTACAGAGTATCCAGGATACTATAATCAGAATCATTACAGTGATGAATACCGAACCAGCGCTGGGTAATACAACGGTGGTTAATCGCTTGGTTTGGTGCCAATCAGCAATACGTGAGGCCACTCGGTGAAGAGCAACTTCGTTATGTTCCTGGGTAAGGAGGTGGTTGATCGATTGGCGTAGATCTGAATCATTGGTATTCAGTAAATTCTTTAGCTTCTCATGGTGATGGAGTTAAAAAGAGAGTTCAGGAAGGTATAACGTATATGTGGGAATGGTGACATGAAAGGTGGAGTGCAATTGAGCTGATATCCTCATAGTAGCAGCGTATACATCACATCTGGAACTATTATACACTAGGCCACTATTATTCAGTGTTACCCGGTATGATTCAGTCTCTGACATTGAACGGTGGCACACCAGGGTGGCGGTGACAGTGTGTGGAACAGCGAATAGAAAACTGTCGCCTACAGGTTGAATTATTGGTTGACGAAGTGAGACTAGAACACGAGGACATGGAGGTGTAGTAGTTTCAGCTAAAAACAGTGACATCTCACACTCAGTAGTGTTAGTGTGTAAAATTGATGTGGATCATAATTAATGTGTTGTATGGATGCAACTGGATAGTTCAGCGCGAGAGAGGGTGGCGTGGGTTTGTCGATCCCGACTAAATACTAAACATTCTTGAGTCTACGAAACAACATGGTGGTGAAGGGTGGCCCAAGAGACTGGAAAAGTGTATATTTGATAGCAATCGTATTCGCAATTTGCGCACGTGATTGGCAACCTCATTGGCATCCGAAAACCATCTGAATTACGGGTAAGTCGGACCTCCAACGCAGCATAGTAAAAGGGGAGGTTGCTTTCCCGCATGGCATAAAGCATTTGCTTAGGGGCCAAAATCTGCGACGACACATTGTGTAGGATGTGCAAGAAGGGCTCTGAGGGTAACAGGTGTGGACTGAGTTTTCTTTGTAGTCCGCGTTGAATGGCCGAGTGTAACATGTGTACGTGTAACTGTGCTGTGTGTATATTAAATAAAAGAATCTGCGTGGTCTTCACAATGTCCAATGTGATAGATTACGTAATCCCGAGCGAAGATGAGTCCACTCTTGGTTAAAGGATTGTTCAAGTGCACCATAGTGCCGTGTTAATCTGTCGGCTACAACTTGTATTTGTCTAGTTGTGGCTAACAGGTTATTCTCAAGATGTGTCAGGCGCACCTGTTGATGTACCAACACTTCGTGATTAACTTGTGTTTACGAAAGGGCTTGCCGTCTGTCCAAATCCCAGCGTTTTGCGAGTGTTTCGTCAGGAGCCCCAAAGACAGATTTTAATAATGTACCTCCAAGGGGCAACCAGGCTCGTTTGAAACGACGCCGTGGTACTGCATTAATAATACTGTTCAACTGACTTCGAAGGATTGAAATAATTGTAGTCACTTCCCACAAAGATCGGAGAAACTCATGTTCCCTCGTCTGCGTCAAAAAGGTTTCATATTTTGCCAATTACTGAGCTGTATCATATAAAGTACTGTCTTCCTCTTCTAACAATGTTAAGTTACCACCAGCTAACACAATAGCATAATGTGGAATATGCACCAGATTATGATGACGTCCAAAAAGCACGCCAGATGTGGAAGGGTAGTCGTGAAATGGAGGCGCCTTAACGGCGACGACGACAACCATTGAGATTAACATGCTTCCCATTGCTTATGATAAGCCATTTGAACGGAGGTTACTTTCAGCTTCCAATGTTGATAACGGTCGACTGTGAGAGAAAGTAGTAGTGACCCTACATGTAATAATTTCTTGGATTACTGGATGAGTAATTCAGAGATGACAGAAGAGGTACATCGTTGTAGCAGTAGTTACCTAGCAAGTAGCGACGGGGGACCAGATCAGTCCCGCTTACTGATGAAGAAGGCCACGAAGTAGAATCACGGCAGGCAACCAACAGTTTGGCAGCCGTGGGGTAGCAAGGCGGCAAGACAATGTTGTAATTCAACACTGAGTATCCGCTGATCAGTCACGCGTCAGCAAAAAAGATGCTGAGCACAGAGGCAGTACTACACAGTGCAGACAAAGTGTAACTCGTTGGAAAAATTTTTCAACCTGCTATGGCACGAAAGCCAAGTGTCGTTAATTAATTTGAGATTTTGTACGAAGAAAGATTTTTTTTAAATGAATAAAAATGAGAAGGAATCCTGTGATCGCGGTGTAAACCCGCACGGCCTAGGCACCTCCCACGCATTGGCCACTACGCAGGGGCACCCACCCCGCTAAGGTTCGACACGGCGAGACAGGTGAAGTAGTTTCAGAAATAATATTGAGTGGTTTTTCAGCTGTAGAAAATCTGAATGAGGGTAGGACACCTCAAGTTAACTCAATAATCATAGAATCTTTACTTACAGAAGTGGTCAATAGAGAGATTAACTATACTGAAGTCGGAAATCAATGTTAGCGAGAGCGAGTCTGTTGCTCGTGAATACAGAGGCTGGGGCGTGAAACCGTGGAGGCGGCGCAGCGTAGCTTTATCAGCGCTGACCCGGCAGAGTGCTGAGCCCAGATACCAGCGTCGGAGAGCGGTAGAGGCTCTGCGTCCGAGGCTAAGACATTGTAAGTGCAACTTAGCTGATGTCACAAAGACGTTTGATTCCACATTAACAGAACAACTTAAGTCTTCAACAGGTAAATTGATATTGAACATTCAGCGTTGTTGATTAAAAGAAACTGCTACTGAATATAACGTACATACGTACGTACTTCCCTTTCCCCTTCTGAAGAGTGGAGAGCATAAACGATAAAAGCCTTGTTCATGTACTTAGTATGTGACAACAGAGGTCTGGTAACATCAGCAAGTTACACCAAGGTAGTGTGAATATGAACAGTGTGAGTGTGTTGTAAGTGTGCTATTGTGCGTATGAAGTGTTGTGTAAATGTGTGACTAATGGTAGCTGATGGCGGATATAAATTGAAGGGCAATAGTTGCTATCAGAGATACTTCCAGTCAAGAAAAAAATGAAAATTAAAAGGGAATACCGAGTATGACACAAAAATAACCCATGGCCATAAAGTGTACTAAACATGAATCATAACTATAAATTGATAATAACAAAACATGACATTGAAGTAATAATAATTGACAAGAAATAAAATCAAGGAAATATTTCCCAAACATAAACTTACGAATTGGATACAAAATACGTCAAGGGATGATGTTTTTTAGTCGATTGACAAAGGGCATAAGGGACTACGTCAGTAGAATCCGACAGTGTGTGTATATAACAACAGTGGCGTTGTACAAAATGTAATAAAAGAGCATCTGTGGCTCAGTTCATTCGTCTTTGAGTGCCAAAGACGTAGTGTGAGCGAAAATTGTCTCACGGTAATTGATGTATGAATTTTTTTGTGGTCAACCGAGTAGCCTAGGATTCGGCGACGTGCAAGTACAAGTTCGCGGCGCAAATGAGCTACCTGCGAGTGACTCGACTAATAAGTTCAGCAGTGCATTAGTGCAATCTGAAGACTTGGATTGATGATTATATAATTTGCAGGGCAATGGAGCAACCTGCGGACAGTGCTAAGCAACCTGTCTAATAATTGATGGGTAGGCAGTGCATTGGAGCTATCTGCGATACCGTTGTTCAGTGGGCCTAAGGACGTCCGTCTAAATTAATAAAGAATTAGTGCAGGCACATGGGTCTATTGCGATACATGGAAGAAAAGTATCAGCAGCGTTATTAGCGACCTGCTGTACTAGGAAAATGTCGACTGTTCAAGCAACAAAAGTAGCTCTGAGCTAGAATAGCATGCTTACATAAACAGCGTCACTTTTTGTGCGCACAGTACATAACAATACATAAAATGAAAATCATGAACTATAAATCACTAGCGCTAGCAAAATGACGTAATTAAACACAATGATGTATAATAATAACGCTGTAAGTAGTCGGAACAGATATTATGAATGGTAGTTCAAGAGTTTCGCGTCGAAGTTAACGCATGATGTAGGCTGTTGGGGCGACAGGGCGCCGTGCACCTTCTCTGGTATGTGGTAGGAAGAAGAGTCGCAACACAACTGCGTACGACCTTGACGGCAGCAGGCGCGCACACGTGTTGTCTTAGGATGCGAGGCGTCTGCCTCCGCCTGAGACTGCTCAACGTTAACATGTAACACTGGCCATCTGGGCTGGCTGCTAGGCTGCCAGAGTGTTTGTTTTAAAACTGACGATAACAAATTGAACTGAAAGAACAACTACGCACAGTTCTCGTAGCGCTTGCATCACCGGCTAATTAGAGCAAAAGTACGTATCTCACAATGGATCATCAGCCGATATTTTGGGGGCAAGACTGCAACAAGGGAGAAGCGATATCTCGGTGTAAATGGGTGGTAAGATTAAAAGACCGGTACTGTCGGGAGAGTGTACCTATCATGTTGAACCAGGGAACAATCGCCCACCGATATACGGCAGCCCGGACGATTGGTCTTTTGTGCCTCGTCAGTAGCGTGAAAAACCCGTGGCATTGCATTGGGTTGCCCATATCTGGCCTTGTCCAAGGAAAATAACGTTAAATGTCCTTACAGTTCGATGTGTAAGAGGGTTAGGGCTGTAGATTGTAGCTTATGCAATGAATCAAAGCAATAATGAAACTTCACTTACAAGATTTGCAGACTAAGGTATGCAGAATAATGTAAATCGTTAAGAACTTTGTGTAATTCATCCAGCTCATGTGAAACGAAACAAAGAAAAGAAATTAAACAATGAATCACATCTACTTAATATTTATGTTAAGATTTATTGGGATGTTTGAATGAATTTTGTTTGCCGTGTCTTGTGGCTGCACGAAAGAAACCAGCTTGGAACTGTTAGCGAGCGCGCAGCGCACTCGTAGGTGCGGAGTAAGCACGTCAACGGTTATGTGAGACGGTGTGTGGCCACGAGAGACAGGCTGCTACTGTAGCGACAAATATCATGCGCTTAGTATGTACAAGAAACAATGATGAATTAGAAATTGCTAATCATCTAGAATAAGAGTTTTAAAAAATCTGTTAGTTGTATAAAATGATGTTAAGTGCACTGTAGTCTGTCATACGCAGAGGATAGGGCAGTAATTTTCGGTTTGTTTTTGTAACTACTCGAACGCGCCGTGTGTCGAGAAGCTGGAGGCGGCAGCGCATGTGGTGATAATACAGGGTGTTACAAAAAGGTACGGCCAAACTTTCAGGAAACATTCCTCACACACAAATAAAGAAAAGATGTTATGTGGACATGTGTCCGGAAACGCTTGATTTCCATGTTAGAGCTCATTTTAGTTTCGTCAGTATGTACTGTACTTCCTCGATTCACCGCCATGATTTCATACTGGATACTCTACCTGTGCTGCTAGAACATGTGCCTTTAGAAGTACGACACAACATGTGGTTCATGCACGATGGAGCTCCTGCACATTTCAGTAGAAGTGTTCGTACGCTTCTCAACAACAGATTCGGTGACCGATGGATTGGTAGAGGCGGACCAATTCCATGGCCTCCACGCTCTCCTGACCTCAACCCTCTTGACTTTCATTTATGGGGGCATTTGAAAGCTCTTGTCTACGCAACCCCGGTACCAAATGTAGAGACTCTTCGTGCTCGTATTGTGGACGGCTGCGGTACAATACGCCATTCTCCAGGACTGCATCAGCGCATCAGGGATTCCATGCGACGGAGGGTGGATGCATGTATCCTCGCTAACGGAGGACATTTTGAACATTTCCTGTAACAAAGTGTTTGAAGTCGCGCTGGTACGTTCTGTTGCTGTGTGTTTCCATTCCATTATTAATGTGATTTGAAGTAATAAAATGAACTCTAACATGGAAAGTAAGCGTTTCCGGACACATGTCCACATAACATATTTTCTTTCTTTATGTGTGAGGAATGCTTCCTGAAAGATTGGCCGTACCTATTTGTAACACCCTGTATACGTCATCGGGCGAAGCATTGTTACTGGCTGAGAAACAATGATGGCCGCTGGCCAGTTCTTGGCGAGGAGAGGGGAAATGAGGTGTAAGGAGGAGACAATGCTGAAGAGAGGAGGGGAGGCGACAGCTGATGTGTTGCCCCGCCAACAGCTGGTCCCGTAAATAAAGCGTACAAGGCGTATGCATCTCAAGTCCTTACTTTTTCTGTTCCGATTACTTACGGTTAGCTGCAGCAAATACATAACTACAGCATATAGTACAATACACTAGACGTCAACATAACAAATATTAAGAAAAACTGGGAGTAAAAACACTCCAATGTTCTGGTTTGCCAAATAGATGGCAATAGATGACATTGAAGAATATTATTGGGAGTTGCGGTACTGCCAACACCAAGTGTAATGGTTGTATTTGAAGCAAGTCAGTTGCATGACGTCTAATGCGTGGCATTGCTTGCAAAACATAAAACATAATCATACATATAAAAATGAGTAAAAATACATGACAAGACTGGAAATTGACAATTGAGAATGGCTGGGAACTCGGTGGTGGCCAGGCACATCTTGCTTCCAAGTCCCTGGAGAAAATGACTTAAACTAAGCTGCAATAAAACATAACATAAAACACTAATTAGGCATGATTAATAACGTGATCTCAAAGCATTCGATTCCGCAAAGAGTATCTAGGACAACCCTGTGGAGGTAATCTCCATTTTTTCTTTCGTCTTTCTTCCACTTGAGGTGGAGATGACACAGGCGGATCAGGGGCTGCAACCTGTTGTGGTGACACAGCCCTACCGTGGTAAGGTTGCAGGCAGTCAAAGTGCACTATCACCGTACGATCGGTTAATTGCAGTTCTGCATTGGCTGGTGAGGTCAACCGTACAATCCGATACGGGCCTTCAAAGCGGGGAGAGAACTTTTTAGTTCGTCCCTTTTTGATTGCCAGGTTTCGTAGTAACACTAAATCACCTGTTTGATAAGTTGGTAAAACAGCATTTTTGTTCTGCCTGCCAGCACTTTTGTTCTGCCTGTGTAACTGTTTATTAGTAGCTTTGATATTATTCCTCTTTACCTTATACCAGATCGCTTTTAGCCGGCGTGCTAAACTTCTTGCTTCGTTTATTTCTACACCCTGAGTAGTTTGCCAGCTTCGAATGGCGAATTCATTGGGCGTCCAAACACAGCTTCATAAGGGGTATACCCCGTAGATTGATGTATTTGGGTGTTGTATGCAGAAGAAATATACGGTACATATCTGTCCCAATCAGCGAGAGTTTTTGCAACATAATAGGATAACTTTTACAAATTGTACGGTGTACACATTCAACGCGACCGTTGGCTTTAGGATGGAATGGAGTTGTACGCCATTTTTTGATTCTTAGCAATTTACAAACTTATACAAATAGCGCAGACATGAAATTGGCTCCTTGATCCATTAAAATGGCATCAGGACTTCCAAAAGGTATTATCACACGATTTACAAACTCTCTCGCCACAGTTTCAGCTGTCATGTCGGCGAAGGGAACCAAAATTAGATAACGTGAAAAGTGATCAACAACAGACAAAACATATTTGTTACCTTGCCGGCCAGATGGCCGAGCGGTTCTAGGCGCTACAGTCTGGAACCGCGCGACCGCTACGGTCGCAGGTTCGAATCCTGCCTCGGGCATGGATGTTTGTGATGTCCTTAGGTTAGTTAGGTTTAAGTAGTTCTAAGTTCTAGGGGACTGATGACCTTGGAAGTTAAGTCCCATAGTGCTCAGAGCCATTTGAACCATTTTTGTTACCTTGTTGCGACTGTGTAAAAGGACCTAGGATATCTAAAGCCAGAATTTCGAAGGGTGAAGATGCCTGAGGAAGTGTTTGCAGCGGCACTCGCGGATGCATATTTTGTGCTCGTTGTCCACATGGCAGGCAAGACCTTACATACCTGTCCACGTCACGTTGTCAGTGTTGCCACCAATAACGTGTCGTAATTGGAGCGTTCGTAGCGCGTTTTCCGCTGTGACATGCTTGGATTGTGTCATGGCATTGCCGTATTATACACTGCTGCAAGCGTTCCGGTATTAACAAACGATTTCCATGGGGAGTTTTTTGATACAAAAGGTCGTCTATTGGCTAAATGGCTCTGAGCACTATGGGACTCAACTGCTGTGGTCATAAGTCCCCTAGAACTTAGAACTACTTAAACCTAACTAACCTAAGGACATCACACACATCCATGCCCGAGGCAGGATTCGAACCTGCGACCGTAGCGGTCGTGCGGTTCCAGACTGAAGCGCCTGTAACCGCGCGGCCACTCCGGCCGGCGGTCGTCTATTACTTCAAATTCTGGCAAGGTGGCGCATCTTTGACATTGAACGTCCACCTACTGTGATTCTTTTAACTCTTCAATTGATACCTCATCTGACTGAATGACACGCACTTTTCTATTTAACGCATCAGCATTTTGATGCAACCGGCCAGGCTTGTGCCGAACTTCAAAATCATATTCTGACAATTTCATGGCCCAACGCATAAGTTTGCTGCTAGGATCCTTAAGATACAATAACCACTGCACAACAGAGTAATCGGTAAGAACTGTAAACTAGCGACCAGAATGGTAACATCTAAAATAATTAATTACAAAAAGAAGGGCTAGCAATTCCTTTTCTGTAGTACTGTAATTACTTTCTGCTATATTCAGTTGACGAGAGGCATACCCTACGGCTTTTTCTTCACCATCTTGCACTTGGCTTAGGACACATCCTACAGCAAAATCAGATGCGTCACAATATAAAATAAAAGGTTCAGCGAAGTCTGGGTAAACAAGTAGAGGTGAACTAGTTAAAATAAGTTTCACTGGTTGAAAGGCAGTCGAACATTCATCCGTCCATACAAAAGGAGTATACTTTTTCAACAATTTAGTAAGAGGTTTGGTAATATTAGCACAATCCTTAACAAAACGGTGGTAATAATTTGCAAGACCAAGGAAGGATTGTAATTCCTTTAAATTTGCTGGAATAGGAAAACTGTCTACTGCTTTAGTTAATCGTGGATCTGGCTTGATTCCGCTGGAACTGATGACATGACCTAAATACTGCACTTGTGATTGAGCAAACGAACATTTTTCTAATTTTAAGCTTAAATTAGCATTTTGCAATCGCGTAGATGTTCAGCAATGGATTTTGAAAATATAATTATATCATAAAGGTACACAAGGCACATAGTAGGTTTCAACCCACGTAACCGCGCGACCGCTACGGTCGCAGGTTCGAATCCTGCCTCGGGCATGGATGTGTGTGATGTCCTTAGGTTAGTTAGGTTTAAGTAGTTCTAAGTTCTAGAGGACTGATGACCTCAGATGTTAAGTCCCATAGTTCTCAGAGCCATTTGAACCATTTTTTTTTCAACCCACGTAATAGCAGATCTGCAAATCGCTGAAAGGTTGCTGGTGCGTTGAGATGCCCAAAAGGCATCCTTAAGAATTCATACAAGCCACCTGGAATTACAAAAGCTGTCTTAACTCGATCTTGACGAATAATTGGAATTTGACGATACCCACTGCGCATGTCTAATGTTGTAAAGTACCGGCAATTCCCCAGACGATCGAGTGTTTCATCGATCCGGGGTAATGGATAATGATCTGGAGTAGTAACCTTGTTTATTGCTCGAATGTCTACAAAGAGGCCATAGGATTTTTCTCCATCTATAGATTTCTTTGGAACGACTACAGTTGGGCTAGACCACGCACTAGAAGAGGGTTGTATTATTCCTGCTTCTAGTTGCTGTTGTATAGTTTCCTCTACCACTGACTGAAGATGGTAGGGAATTCGGTACCCTTTTTGAGCTATTGGCCTAGCATATCCGGTTGGAATCTCATGTTGGATTAGATCTGTTGCTAGTAAATATTTCCTGTCTTCAAACAACCATGAATACTCATTCAATACTTCATTTATTAGCTTTTGTTCATGCAATGGTAGGTGACTAAGCTTAGCTTTAAACTTATCTGTCAGATGTGACGTGATTGTCAAAAGATGTTGAGAGGCGGGAGCAGTCTTTTTTTTTTCACGGAGAAGGGGTTTTCATTGGCAACTCATCTTCTGTGATAACCTGTAAGCTGGCTAATACTGTACCACGCGGTATTAAAGCTTGCTTGTGACTAAAATTGTCTAAACACACGGGTACGCAATTTTCTTTCTGTACTTGCTGCGCTTTGCACAGGCTGCATTTTACGTGGACCTGCATCTGGTCAAGAGTTTCATTCTGGCAGAGTGGATCTACCAAGAAATGAACCTCTTCAGAGTCACATATCGCAACAGGCACTCAAAGGATCTTTCCTGTGCCTTCTGGTATCTCCACGGGATTATCGGCTTTTAACATCTTTACGGGAGACTCCGAAACTTGGGAAACGGATCTTTTTTCCCAGCTTCGCTCGTCCGCAACGTGCAGTCACGTCCAAAACGGTGCACATTGTCGTCGAATTGGACGGTATTTAACCTATAGTCAATAACCCCCTGGAAATGACACTGAAAGTCACTTTCCTAGATGATGTCGTAATCCGTGCGCCTGTTCCGTACAACCTCAATCGTAAAAGCATATTCTGTGGAGTCCAACATGAACTCAACGCCACAGCTGCCATCAGGTTTCACTATGCCGGGACCAATAGCACTGATACGGTACCGCGGCGGTGGCAATGTTCTTTTATCTCTCTTCAATAAAAATGCCAAGCTGATCTGTGCTCCTGTGTCAATTAGCACGCGTGTTGGTTTGCGGCCTCTAACACCATCGACAACCACACTTGCCACCTGCGTGATTCCCTTATAAGCTAGTGGGGTCACTATTTTTAACGGGGGCCGGCAGGGGTGGCACTTCCTGCCCCGCGGCTGTTTCCCGAATTCTGTGGTTGGTTTGCATTTCGCCTGGAACTTGCAGGTGGTTGGGGCCTACTATTTGGACAATGCACTCTTTGGTGACCCATGTTCCTGCACCGATGACAATATGGCACGCGACGTTGCTCTGCCACATGTCCTCGTCTATTACAGCGCCCACACTTAGTGTCGTTCGAAAACACATGTCGGAGCTCGCATTGCCGCGCGGAGACGGCCACAAATCGGCTCGCCTTCTCTCTCAAGAGTGCTAACCGCACGACTTCATGTAAGGTGCGGGGGGAAACTATCTTGATTTCGCCCCCTATTTGAGGGTTTATGCCATCAATTACACATCTATCGCACGACGTTCTGATTCTTCCAACAGAACCTCGTTACGAGCAGACTTGGCACTTAGTGCGTATGTGTTTTATGCGACGCTTCTGATCCTGTCTGCGAATGCTTCTAAATCCTCACCCGTTTTTTGATTAAGGGTGGAAAGCAAGTCGCGATAGTAACTAGTACCACGTTTGTCTGTATACCTTTCAATCAACCCTGTTGGAAGGGACTGGAAGGTAGGGGCACATTTCAAGCTCTCGACCGACTGCACGTAGTTCCGCGCTTCGTCGCTGAGTTTCATTTTCATCACGTTTAAGAGAAATTCATCTGGCCAACCATAAAGCTTTCCGATGTCCTGGATACTCTGGCCAAGCGTTTGAATATTCTCGTGCGGCTTTCCAGCGAACGCCGGAATAAACGCTACTGCTGGAAAGCTCTGCACCAAAGTAGAGGTGGCTACTGCCACAGGCGATTCTGCACTTGTGAGTGGTGGAATCATCTGCTTCGGTTGTTCCTCCGCTAGCACTTGTTTAGCAACATTAGATTGCGGAGAAGCCATTTGAAAATCATCTATCTGTTGCTTAAGATCCGCGTTAGTTAAAACTAATTGATTTATCTGTGTCTGCAGCGCCGAGAGATCTTTATCCTCTCCGGCTGCTCCTGCCTCCAATTGCTGCCTGGTGGTCGGCATGTTACAATAGTGTGGGCATCTGCGCCACCGTAGCGTCACTAGCGACTTACATGATTCGGTGGCGTGCAGACGACGGACGGCGGCGGTGTCGACGAGCGGCGGCAGGCGCGTCGATCACGCGCGGGCGCAGCAGGTGGCGGGCGGCGGCACGGACAGCTGCGACGGCGGGGCGGCGCGAGGGCCGCTCCCCGGACCCTGGCGCAGGCAGTCACCCACGGCAGCTACAAACAGTGGCGGCGGCGATGTCGGCGAACGTGACTGCATCGCTGACCCCCCTCGCCGAGCGTCCGGTGGCGAACGACGTCGCGGTTGTGGCACGCTAGTGCCCTGCCACACACATTCGGCAACGCAGGCGACCGGCTGGCATGCACATGGCGCGCTGCAGCCTCGCCGCTTTCGGTACAGTTTCCTTTACTTGCTCAGCCTCGGCCCCTTTGTCATACACATACTCAACCGATGAGTTTATTTTACAACCGTATGGTGGGTCGCATCCCACTTCTGACACCACTTGTTCGTCGGGATAGATGTCAGGAGCGGAAAATTGTAGGTATTGCAATAATTATTTATTCATGTAAAAAATGGTACGTGGGTGCCTACGTAGGGCTGAGCAGCCCCAAGAGGGGTTGCTGTCTGTTCAATAGGAGATTTGAGGATAGAGGCAGAGGCTAGAGGAGCGACTACTCGGGGCCGAGGTCTGAAGCTAAGAGAGCGCGGAGCCGTCTCCAAGCCGCTCTCACCGCTCCCAGTCTCATCCCCACTTGATCACACGACTAGCTCTGATTGGAGGGTGCATTCTGCCAACGCGCCTTGCTAGTAGCATACCCTCGTCAGCGCTACCAGCCCGTGGGACTGGAGCCTGACCGAGGAGCACGTGGCAGGATTGTGCCGACCACGCTCTTCCGGCCAGCACCTTCCACCACGGTATGCCCAAGCCGGCTACTGCCCTACATTATGAATGGAAAAAATTATTTAATAAAATTTTATCGGCAATGATCCCTCTTGGGAGAATCTCCTCCCTGGACATTTGTTCACGGAAGGGCGCAGGTGTGATGTATCCTACCGTCCGTTTCTTAAGAAGGCAGACACACGATTGAGATGTCAGATCTTCAAATAAAAAAATGGTTCAAATGGCTCTGAGCACTATGGGACTCAACTGCTGTGGTCATAAGTCCCCTATAACTTAGAATTACTTAAACCTAACTAACCTAAGGACATCACACACATCCATGCCCGAGGCAGGTTCGAACCTGCGAAAGTAACGGTCGCGCGGTTCCGGACTGAAGCGCGTAGAACCGCTCGGCCACTGTGGCCGGCATGTACAATTCAGTTGCTCACCTTTTATAAGTAATAAGCAGTGAAAATTCCATCTAACAATTCACCTTTTGTAGGTAGCATAGTCGCACACTTTATCAGCTAACGACTTCAACATTACCAGCACTAGAAACCGAAAGCATCTCACCCTATTCATATCAAACTACCTACCTGATATCATAAATGCATCAAAAGGGAGCAGGATTCTTTCTCTCCCTCTTATTTACAACTCCCTCAAAAGTAGAACACTTATATCGTCTTCAAACCAGCAGCTCAGTTCACGAAATCAGTACTAGAAATACGAATAATTTTCACAAAGATTCAATATCACTTACTTTAGTCCAGAAAGGTGTTCTTAATTCAGGAACACACATTTCCAGTAACTTACCAGGAGCTATAAAACGTTTATTAATGGCAGAAAGAGTTTATTGGTGGCCAACTGCTTTTACTCCACTGACAATTTCTTAGTAGAATCGAGTGATGAGTTTATCTTACTACTAACATCAAATAATGCTAGTGTAAGAACAATAAGACTTGTGTAAAAACTCATTGCAGTAAAGCGATCATGTAAACAACTGTTGTTAAACCATATGTCTATTTGTTGATGTGTGGCTAAAATAGTTTAAGAATTATCGTATGCACCTCAGTGTCTGGAACATTTACATGTTTTGTGACTAATTTCCTATTACCTTGTAAATAATAATATGTTTAAGATTGTTTTCTTTCTACTTATTTCACATCCGTGAGGGCCATTTCACTTGGGATCTGTGGAAGGTACAATAGCATATTTTGTTTCTTTGTGAATATTTGTTGTGTATCCTTGTTTTTCTGACATACTGTATATCCTGGAGGATCTCCTCACTATGGATCTACTCGAACTAAAAGCTAATTTAATCAACACAACAGTCATCTTTTCAGCAATGTCAGAAATAAACCTGAAAGTACACCCGTATCCTCGTTATTAAAGGAATGTTGGCAAATGGAGTTTAGCAGTTCTACATTGTCCAATACCATTAATATGACCATCGTCAATATTTGAAGTCAATATCCAATAAACAATGTCAGACGGCAATAGACAGCAGCAGCAGTAGGGGTTATATGAAACATGTCGGGAGGGACGCAGATAACAGTGCAGTCGTAACGCTTTGCCTTTCAGGGCAGGAGTGGAAACATTTGCGAAACGGACAAGTTTGTGGTTAAAGTGCCGCCATGGTTAAACTATACCGTGCTCCACGGGCCACAGATGACAGGAATGAACGACTGTTGCAGAGATGTATGCGGGCGAATAGAGATGCAACTGTTGAGCGACTGACTAAGGAGTCGGTTCATGCACCCATGGTGACTGCTATTCTATGGTCATGAAGGCTAAAAGTCGCACCATATACTGCAAGTGGACGTCCACCGAGTGGCAACAGGAGGCCTATTCAGATTCGTTGTGTTTTATGCTTCATCGAACAGATGTCCATTGGCGTGTACGGCGTGAAAAGTCTCAAAGCAAACACACTCCAGCCAGGAAGGAGCGTTATAATCTGGCGAATGTTTTCGTGAAATTCGCGTGGTGATCTCGCCATTCTGAAAGGTGCCCCTACATGCAGATGGTCTCTCCCCAGCAAAATGGCACGTACCAACAGAGCAATTTGACGTGTCACACAGCTCTAAGTGTACGTGCGTGGTTCTAACAGCACTAGGATAAGTTTACCTCACGCTTCCTGCCTCCAAATACCAGACTTAAACCCTCGATTGGGCTGTTCGCGCTATTGATTCTCAGCTGACAGACCTATCGCAGCTGGCCATGGCACTGGAGTCAGCATGACTCCACATCGCTGTCCGTACCTTCCAGGACCTCACTTACCCTCTTCCTGCGTGTCCCGCCCTCCAAAAGGTGGGTTTTCAAGCTTTTGACACGTGGTCACATTTATGTGACTTCAGAGTGTACTGCCGCCCGGAGTGGCCGAGTGGTTCTAGGCGCCACAGTCTGGAACCGCGCGACTCCCTCTTCCTACTTGTCTCGCCCACCAAAAGGTGGGTCTTCAAGCTTTTGACACGTGGTCACATTTATGTGACTTCAGAGTGTACTGCCGGCCGGAGTGGTCGGGTGGTTCTAGGCGCCACAGTCTGGAACCGCGCGACTCCCTCTTCCTGCATGTCTCGCCCTCCAAAAGGTGGGTTTTCAAGCTTTTGACACATGGTCACATTTATGTGACTTCAGAGTGTACTGCCGGCCGGAGTGGCAAGGTGGTTCTACGTGCCATAGTCTGGAACGGCGCGACTCCTTCTTCCTGCATGTCTCGCCCTCCAAAAGGTGGGTATTCGAGCTCTTGACACTTGGTTACATTTATGTGACTTCAGAGTGTACTGCCGTCCAGTGTGGCCGAGTGGTTCTAGGCGCAACAAGCTGGAACCGCGCGACTCCCTCTTCCTGCATGTCTCGCCCTCCAAAAGGTACGTTTTCAAGCTTTTGACACGTTGTCACATTTACGTCACTTCAGAGTGTACTGCCGGCCGGAGTGGCCGAGTGGTTCTAGGCGCCATAGTCTGCAATCGCGTGACTCCTCTTCCTGCATGCCTCGCCCTCCAAAAGGTGCGTTTTCAAGCTTTTACACGTGGTCACATTTATGTGACTTCAGAGTGTACTGCCGGCCGGAGTGGCCGAGTGGCTCTAGGCGCCACAGTCTGAACCCCGCGACTCCCTCTTCCTGCATGTCTCGCCCTCCAAAAAGTTGGTTTTCAAGCTTTTGACACGTGGTCACATTTATGTGACTTCAGAGTGTACAGCCAGCCGGAGTTGCCGAGTGGTTCTAGGCGCCATAGTCTGGAACCGCGCGACCCCTCTTCCTGCATGTAGCGCCCTCCAAAAGGTGGGTTCAAGCTTTTGACACGTGGTCAAATTAGTGTGGCTTCAGAGTGTACTGCCGGCCGGAGTGGCCGAGTGGTTCTAGGCGCCACAGTCTGGAGCCACGCGACTCCCTCTTCCTGCATGTCTCGCCCTCCAAAAGGTGGGTTTTCTAGCTTTTGAAACGGGGTCACATTTATGTGACTTCAGAATGTACTGGCGGCCGGAGTTGCCAAGTGGTTCTAGGCGCCACAGTCTGGAACCGCGTTACTCCCTCTTCCTGCACGTCTCGCACTCCAAAAGGTGGGTTATCAAGCTATTGACACGTGGTCAAATTTATATGACTTCAGAGTGTACTGCCGGCCGGAGTGTCCGAGTGGTTCTAGGCGCCACAGTCTATAACCGCGCGACTCCCTCTTCCTGCATGTCTCGCCCTCCAAAAGGTGGGTTTTCAAGCTTTTGACATGTGGTCACATTTATGTGACTTCAGAGTGTACTGCCGACCGAAGTGGCCGAGTGGTTCTAGGCGCCACAGTCTGGAACCGCGTGTATCCCTTATCCAGCATTTCTCCCCCTCCAAAAGGTGGGTTTTCAAGCTCTTGACACGTGGTCACATTTATATGACTTCAGAGTGTACTGCCGGCCGTAGTGGCCGCGTGGTTCTAGGCGCCACAGTCTGGAACCGCGCGACTTCTTCTTCCTGCATGTCTCGCCGTCCAAAAGTGCGTTTCAAGCTTTTCACACATGGTCACATTTATGTGACTTCAGTGTGTACTGCCGGCCGGAGTGGCCGAGTGGATCTAGGTGCCACAGTCTGGAACCGCGCAACTCCCTCTTCCTGCATGTCTATCCCTCCAAAAGGTGGGTTTTCAAGGTTTTGACACGTGGTCACATTTATGTCATATCAGAGTGTACTGCCAGGCGGAGAGGCCGAGTGGTTCTAGGTGCCACAGTCTGCAACCGCGCGACTCCCTCTTCCTGCATGTCTCGCCCTCCAAGCGGTGGGTTCTCAAGCTTTTGACACGTGGTCACATTTATGTCACTTCAGAGTGTACCGCCGGCCGGAGTGGACGAGTAGTTCTAGCCGCCACAGTCTAGAACCGCGTGACTCTCTCTTCCTGCATGTCTCGCCCTCCAAAAGGTGGGATTTCAGGCTTTTGGCACGTAGTCACATTTATGTGACTTCAGAGTGTACAGCCGGCCAGAGTGGCCGAGCGGTTCTAGGCGCCACAGTGTGGAACCGCTCGACTCCCTCTTCCTGCATGTCTCGCCCTCCAAAAGGTGGGTTTTTAAGCTTTTGACACTTGGTCACATTTATGTGACTTCAGAGTGTACTGCCGGCCGGAGTGGCCGAGTGGTACTAGACGCCACAGTCTGGAACCGCGCGACTCCCTCTTCCTGAATGTCTCGCCCTGCAAAAGGTAGGTTATCAAGCTTCTGACACGTGGTCACATTTACGTGACTTCAAAGTGTACTGCCGGCCGGAATGGCCGAGTGGTTCTCGGCGCCACAGTCTGGAACCGCGCGACTCCCTCTTCCTGTATGTCTCGCCCTCCAAAAGGTGGGTTTTCAAGCTTTTGACACGTGGTCACTTTTATGTGACTTCAGAGTGAACTGCCGGCCAAGTGGCCGAGTGGTTCTAGGCGCCACAGTCTGGAACCGCGTGTCTCCCTCGTCCTGCATGTCTCGCAATCGAAGAGGTGGGTTGTCAAGCTTTTGACACGTGGTCATATTTATGTGACTTCAGAGTGTACTGCCGGCTGGAGTGGCCGAGTGGTTCTAGGCGCCGCAGTCTGAAACCGCGCGACTCCCTCTTCCTGCATGTCTCGCCCTCCAAAAGCTGGGTTTTCAAGCTTTTGACATGTGGTCACATTTATGTGACTTCTGAGTGTACTGCCGGCCGGAGTGGCCGAGTGGTTCTAGGCGCCACAGTCCGTAACCGCGTGACTTCCTCTTCCTGCATGTCTCGCTGTAAAAAGGTGCATTTTCTAGCTTTTGTCACGTGGCCACATTTATGTGACTTCAGAGTGTACTGCCGGCCGGAGTGGCCGAGTGGTTCTAGGTGCCACAGTCTGAAACCGCGCGACTCCTTCTTCCTGCATGTCTCTCGCTTCAAAAGTGGGTTTTCTAGCTTTTGACACGTGGTCACATTTATGTGACTTCAGAGTGTACTGCTGGCCGGAGTGGCCGATTGGTTCTAGGCGGCACAGTCGGAAACCGCGCGTCTCCCTCTTCCTGCCTGTCTCGCCCTCCAAAAGGTGGGTTTTCAAGCTTTTCACACGTGGTCACATTTATGTGACTTCGGAGGGTACTGCCGGCCGCAGTGGCCGAGTGGTACTGGCGCCACAGTCTGGAACCGCGCGACTCCCTCTTAGTGCATGTCTCGCCCTCCAGAAGGTGGGTTTTCAAGCTTTTGACACGTGGTCACATTTATGTGACTTCAGAGTGTACTGCCGGCAGGAGTGGCAGAGTGGTTCTAGGCGCCACAGTCTGGAACCGCGCGACTCCCTCTTCCTGCATGTCTCGCTCTCCAAAATGTCGGTTTTCAAGCTTTTGAGACGGGGTTACATTTATGTGACTTCAGAGTGTACTGCTGGCCATAGTGGCCGAGCGGTTCTAGGCGCCACAGTCTGGAACCGCGCGACTCCCTCTTCCTCCAAGTCTCACCCTCCAAAATGTGGGTTATCAATCTTTTGACAAATGGTCACATTTATGTGACTTCAGATTATACTGCATGATGGAGTGGCCGAGAGGTTCTAGGGTCCATAGCCTGGAACTGCGCGACTCCCTCTTCCTGTATGTCTCGGCCTCCAAAACGTGGGTTGTCAAGCTTTTGACACGTGGTCACATTTAATCGACATCAGAGTGTACTGCCGGCCGGAGAGGCCGAGTGGTTCTAGGCGCCACAGTCTAGAACCGCGCGACTCCCTCTTCCTGCATGTCTCGCCCTCCAAAAGGTGCCTTTTCAAGCTTTTGACATGTGGTTACATTTATGTGACTTCAGAGTGTACTGCCGGCCGGAGTTGCCGAGTGGTTCTAGGCACCACAGTCTGGAACCGCGCGAATCCATCTTCCCGCATGACTCGCCCTCCAAAAGGTGCCTTTTCAAGCTTTTGACATGTGGTTACATTTATGTGACTTCAGAGTGTACTGCCGGCCGGAATGGCCGAGTGGTTCTAGGCGCCACATTCTGGAACAGCGCGTCTCCCTAGTCCCGCATGTCTCGCCCTCCAAAACGTGGGTTGTCAAGCTTTTGACACGTGGTCACATTTAATCGACATCAGAGTGTACTGCCGGCAGGAGTGGCCGAGTGGTTCTAGGCGCCACAGTCTGGAACCGCGCGACTCCCTCTTCCTGCATGTCTCGCACTCCAAAAGGTCGGGCTTCAAGCTTTTGAGACGTGGTCAAATTTATGTGACTTCAGAGTGTACTGCTGGCCATAGTGGCCGAGCGGTTCTAGGCGCCACAGTCTGGAACCGCGCGACTCCCTCTTCCTGCATGTCTCGCCCTCCAAAATGTGGGTTTTCAAGCTTTTGACATGTGATCACATCTATGTGACTTAAGATTGTACTGCCGGCCAGAGTGGCCATGTGGTTCTAAACGCCACAGTCTGGAACCGCGTGTCTCCCTCATCCTCCATGTCTCGCCCTGTAAAAGGTGGGTCTTCAAGCTTTTGACACGTGGTCACAATAATGTGACTTCAGAGTGTACTGCCGACCGAAGTGGCCGAGTGGTTCTAGGCGCCACAGTCTGGAACCGCGTGTATCCCTTATCCTGCATTTCTCCCCCTCCAAAAGGTGGGTTTTCAAGCTCTTGACACGTGGTCACATTTATATGACTTCAGAGTGTACTGCCGGCCGTAGTGGCCGAGTGGTTCTAGGCGCCACAGTCTGGAACCGCGCGACTTCTTCTTCCTGCATGTCTCGCCGTCCAAAAGTGCGTTTCAAGCTTTTCACACATGGTCACATTTATGTGACTTCAGTGTGTACTGCCGGCCGGAGTGGCCGAGTGGATCTAGGTGCCACAGTCTGGAACCGCGCAACTCCCTCTTCCTGCATGTCTATCCCTCCAAAAGGTGGGTTTTCAAGGTTTTGACACGTGGTCACATTTATGTCATATCAGAGTGTACTGCCAGGCGGAGAGGCCGAGTGGTTCTAGGTGCCACAGTCTGCAACCGCGCGACTCCCTCTTCCTGCATGTCTCGCCCTCCAAGCGGTGGGTTCTCAAGCTTTTGACACGTGGTCACATTTATGTCACTTCAGAGTGTACCGCCGGCCGGAGTGGACGAGTAGTTCTAGCCGCCACAGTCTAGAACCGCGTGACTCTCTCTTCCTGCATGTCTCGCCCTCCAAGAGGTGGGATTTCAGGCTTTTGGCACGTAGTCACATTTATGTGACTTCAGAGTGTACAGCCGGCCAGAGTGGCCGAGCGGTTCTAGGCGCCACAGTGTGGAACCGCTCGACTCCCTCTTCCTGCATGTCTCGCCCTCCAAAAGGTGGGTTTTTAAGCTTTTGACACTTGGTCACATTTATGTGACTTCAGAGTGTACTGCCGGCCGGAGTGGCCGAGTGGTACTAGACGCCACAGTCTGGAACCGCGCGACTCCCTCTTCCTGAATGTCTCGCCCTGCAAAAGGTAGGTTATCAAGCTTCTGACACGTGGTCACATTTACGTGACTTCAAAGTGTACTGCCGGCCGGAATGGCCGAGTGGTTCTCGGCGCCACAGTCTGGAACCGCGCGACTCCCTCTTCCTGTATGTCTCGCCCTCCAAAAGGTGGGTTTTCAAGCTTTTGACACGTGGTCACTTTTATGTGACTTCAGAGTGAACTGCCGGCCAAGTGGCCGAGTGGTTCTAGGCGCCACAGTCTGGAACCGCGTGTCTCCCTCGTCCTGCATGTCTCGCAATCGAAGAGGTGGGTTGTCAAGCTTTTGACACGTGGTCATATTTATGTGACTTCAGAGTGTACTGCCGGCTGGAGTGGCCGAGTGGTTCTAGGCGCCGCAGTCTGAAACCGCGCGACTCCCTCTTCCTGCATGTCTCGCCCTCCAAAAGCTGGGTTTTCAAGCTTTTGACATGTGGTCACATTTATGTGACTTCTGAGTGTACTGCCGGCCGGAGTGGCCGAGTGGTTCTAGGCGCCACAGTCCGTAACCGCGTGACTTCCTCTTCCTGCATGTCTCGCTGTAAAAAGGTGCATTTTCTAGCTTTTGTCACGTGGCCACATTTATGTGACTTCAGAGTGTACTGCCGGCCGGAGTGGCCGAGTGGTTCTAGGTGCCACAGTCTGAAACCGCGCGACTCCTTCTTCCTGCATGTCTCTCGCTTCAAAAGTGGGTTTTCTAGCTTTTGACACGTGGTCACATTTATGTGACTTCAGAGTGTACTGCTGGCCGGAGTGGCCGATTGGTTCTAGGCGGCACAGTCGGAAACCGCGCGTCTCCCTCTTCCTGCCTGTCTCGCCCTCCAAAAGGTGGGTTTTCAAGCTTTTCACACGTGGTCACATTTATGTGACTTTAGAATGTACTGCCGGCATGAGTGGACGAGTGGTTCTAGGCGCCACAGTCTGGAACCGCGCGACTCCCTCCTCCTGCATGTCTCGCCCTCCAAAAGGTGGGTTTTCAAGCTTTTTACACGTGGTCACATTTATGTGACTTCAGAGTGTACTGCCAGCTGGAGTGGCCGTGTGGTTCTAGGCGCCACAGTCTGCAACCGCGCGACTCCCTCTTCCTGAATGTCTCGCACTGCAAAAGGTAGGTTTTCAAGCTTCTGACTCGTGGTCACATTTATGTGACTTCAGAGTGTACTGCTGGCCGGAATGGCCGAGTGGTTCTAGGCGCCACTGTCTGGAACCGTGCGACTTCCTCTTCCTGCATGTCTCGCTGTCCAAAAGGTGCATTTTCAAGCTTTTGTCACGTGGCCACATTTATGTGACTTCAGAGTGTACTGCCGGCCGGAGTGGCCGAGTGGTTCATGGTGCCACAGTCTGAAACCGCGCGACTCCTACTTCCTGCATGTCTCTCCCTCCAAAAGGTGGGTTTTCAAGCTTTTGACACGTGGTCACATTTATGTGACTTCAGAGTGAACTGCCGGCCGGAATGGCCGAGTGGTTCTAGGCCCCACAGTCTGGAACCGCGCGACTTCCTCTTCCTGCATGTCTCGCTGTCCAAAAGGTGCATTTTCAAGCTTTTGTCACGTGGCCACATTTATGTGACTTCAGAGTGTGCTGCGGGCTGGAGTGGCCGAGTGGTTCTAGGTGCCACAGTCTGGAACCGCGCGACTTTCTCTTCCTGCATGTCTCGCTGTCCAAAAGGTGCATTTTCAAGCTTTTGTCACGTGGCCACATTTATGTGACTTCAGAGTGTACTGCCGGCCAGGGTGGCCGAGTGGTTCTAGGTGCCACAGTCTGAAACCGCGCGACTCCTTCTTCCTGCATGTCTCTCCCTCCAAAAGGTAGGTTTTCAAGCTTCTGACTCGTGGTCACATTTATGTGACTTCAGAGTGCACTGCCGGCCGGAATGGCAGAGTGGTTCTAGGCGCCACAGTCTGGAACCGCGCGACTTCCTCTTCCTGCATGTCTCGCTGTCCAAAAGGTGCATTTTCAAGCTTTTGACACGTGGTCACATTTATGTGACTTCAGAGTGTACTGCCGGCCGGAGTGGCCGAGTGGTTCCAGGCGCCACAGTCTGGAACCGCGCGACTTCCTCTTCTTGCATGTCTCGCTGTCCAAAAGGTGCATTTTCAAGCTTTTGTCTCGTGGCCACATTTATGTGACTTCAGAGTGTACTGCCGGCCGGAGTGGCCGATTGGTTCTAGGCGGCACAGTCGGAAACCGCGCGTCTCCCTCTTGCTGCCTGTCTCGCCCTCCAAAAGGTGGGTTTTCAAGCTTTTGACACGTGGTTACATTTATGTGACTTTAGAGTGTACTGCCGGCCGGAGTGGCCGAGTGGTTCTAGGCGCTACAGTCTGGAAACGCGCGACTCCCTCTTCCTGAATGTCTCGCACTGCAAATGGTAGGTTTTCAAGCTTCTGA
The DNA here is from genome assembly GCF_021461385.2 of Schistocerca piceifrons. Lineage (NCBI taxonomy): Eukaryota > Metazoa > Arthropoda > Insecta > Orthoptera > Acrididae > Schistocerca > Schistocerca piceifrons. The sequence goes on along the minus strand of NC_060140.1, from coordinate 592,132,791 downwards.
CTCGTGGTCACATTTATGTGACTTCAGAGTGTACTGCCGGCCGGAATGGCCGAGTGGTTCTAGGCGCCACAGTTTGGAACCGCGCGACTCCCTTTTCCTGCATGTCTCACCTCCAAAAGGTGGGTTTTCAAGCTATTGACACGAGGTCACATTTATGTGACTTCAGCGTGTACTGCCGGCTGAGTAGCCGAGTGGTTCTAGGCGCCATAGTCTGGAACTGCGCGACTTCCTCTTTATGTATGTCTCGCCCAACAAAACGTGGGTTGTCAAGCTTTTGACACGTGGTCACATTTAATCGACTTAAGAGTGTACTGCCGGCCGGAGTGGCCGAGCGTTTCTAGGCGCCACAGTCTGGAACCACGCGACTCCCTCATCCTGAATGTCTCTCCCTCCAAAACGTGGGTTTTCAAGCTTTTGACACGTGGTTACATTTATGTGACTTCAGAGTGTACTTCCTGCCGGAGTGGCGAGTTGTTCTAGGCGCCACAGTCTGGAACCGCGCGACTCCCTCTTCCTGCATGTCTTGCCCTCCAAAAGGAGCGTTTTCAAGCTTTTACACGGGGTTACATTTATGTGACTTCAGAGTGTACTGCCGCCGAAGTGGAGGAGTGGTTCTAGGCGCCACAGTCTGGAACCGCGCGAATCCATCTTCCTGCATTTCTCCCCCTCCAAAAGGTGGGTTTTCAAGATTTTGACACGTGGTCACATTTATGTGACTTCAGAGGGTACTGCCGCCGAAGTGGCCGAGTGGTTCTAGGCGCCACAGTCTGGAACCGCGAGTCTCCCTCATCCTGCATGTCCCGCCCTCCAAAAGGTGGGTTTTCAACTTTTGACACGTGGTCACATTTATGTGACTTCAGAGTGTACTGCCGGCCGGAATGGCCGAGTGGTTCTAGGCGCCACAGTCTGGAACAGCGCGACTCCCTCGTCCTGCATGTCCCGCCCTCCAAAAGGTGTGTTTTCAAGCTTTTGACACGTGGTCACATTTATGTGACGTCAGAGTGTACGGCCGGCCGAAGTGTCCAAGTGTTTCTAGGCGCCACAGTCTGAAACCGCGTGTGTCCCTCATCCTGCATGTCTCGCCCTCCAAAAGGTGGGTTTTCAAGCTTTTGACACGTGGTCACATTTATGTGACTTCAGAGTGTACTGCCGGCCGGAGTGGCCGAGTGGTTCTAGGCGCCACAGTCTGGAACCACTCGACTCCCTCTTCCTGCATGTTTCGCCCTGCAAAATGTAGGTTATCAAGCTTTTACACGTGGTCACATTTATGTGACTTCAGAGGGCACTGCCGGCGGTAGTGGCCGAGTGGTTGTAGGCGCCAAAGTCTGGAACCGAGCGTCTCCCTCTTCCTGCATGTCTCGCCCTCCAAAAGGTGGGTTTTCAAGCTTTTGACACGTGGTCACATTTATGTGACTACAGAGTGGACTGCCGACCGAAGTGGCCGAGGAGTTCTAGGCGCCACAGTCTGGAACCGCGCGACTCCCTCTTCCTGCCTGTCTCGCCCTCCAAAAGGTGCGTTTTCAAGCATTTGACACGTGGTCACATTTATGTGACATCAGAGTGTCCTGCCGGCCGGAGTGGCCGAGTGGCTCTAGGCGCCACAGTCAGGAACCGCGCGACTCCCTCATCCTACATGTCTCGCCCTCCAAAAGGTGGGTTTTCAAACTTTAGATACGTGGTCACATTTATGTGACTTCAGAGTGTACTGACGGCCGGAGTGGCCGAGTGGTTCTAGGGGCCTCAGTCTGGGACCATGCGACTCCCTCTTCCTGCATGTTTCGCCTTGCAAAATGTAGGTTTTCAAGCTTTTACACGTGGTCACATTAATGTGACTTCGGAGGGTACTGCCGGCCGCAGTGGCCGAGTGGTACTGGCGCCACAGTCTGGAACCGCGCGACTCCCTCTTAGTGCATGTCTCGCCCTCCAGAAGGTGGGTTTTCAAGCTTTTGACACGTGGTCACATTTATGTGACTTCAGAGTGTACTGCCGGCAGGAGTGGCAGAGTGGTTCTAGGCGCCACAGTCTGGAACCGCGCGACTCCCTCTTCCTGCATGTCTCGCTCTCCAAAATGTCGGTTTTCAAGCTTTTGAGACGGGGTTACATTTATGTGACTTCAGAGTGTACTGCTGGCCATAGTGGCCGAGCGGTTCTAGGCGCCACAGTCTGGAACCGCGCGACTCCCTCTTCCTGCAAGTCTCACCCTCCAAAATGTGGGTTATCAATCTTTTGACAAATGGTCACATTTATGTGACTTCAGATTATACTGCATGATGGAGTGGCCGAGAGGTTCTAGGGTCCATAGCCTGGAACTGCGCGACTCCCTCTTCCTGTATGTCTCGGCCTCCAAAACGTGGGTTGTCAAGCTTTTGACACGTGGTCACATTTAATCGACATCAGAGTGTACTGCCGGCCGGAGAGGCCGAGTGGTTCTAGGCGCCACAGTCTAGAACCGCGCGACTCCCTCTTCCTGCATGTCTCGCCCTCCAAAAGGTGCCTTTTCAAGCTTTTGACATGTGGTTACATTTATGTGACTTCAGAGTGTACTGCCGGCCGGAGTTGCCGAGTGGTTCTAGGCACCACAGTCTGGAACCGCGCGAATCCATCTTCCCGCATGACTCGCCCTCCAAAAGGTGCCTTTTCAAGCTTTTGACATGTGGTTACATTTATGTGACTTCAGAGTGTACTGCCGGCCGGAATGGCCGAGTGGTTCTAGGCGCCACATTCTGGAACAGCGCGTCTCCCTAGTCCCGCATGTCTCGCCCTCCAAAACGTGGGTTGTCAAGCTTTTGACACGTGGTCACATTTAATCGACATCAGAGTGTACTGCCGGCAGGAGTGGCCGAGTGGTTCTAGGCGCCACAGTCTGGAACCGCGCGACTCCCTCTTCCTGCATGTCTCGCACTCCAAAAGGTCGGGCTTCAAGCTTTTGAGACGTGGTCAAATTTATGTGACTTCAGAGTGTACTGCTGGCCATAGTGGCCGAGCGGTTCTAGGCGCCACAGTCTGGAACCGCGCGACTCCCTCTTCCTGCATGTCTCGCGCTCCAAAATGTGGGTTTTCAAGCTTTTGACATGTGATCACATCTATGTGACTTAAGATTGTACTGCCGGCCAGAGTGGCCATGTGGTTCTAAACGCCACAGTCTGGAACCGCGTGTCTCCCTCATCCTCCATGTCTCGCCCTGTAAAAGGTGGGTCTTCAAGCTTTTGACACGTGGTCACAATAATGTGACTTCAGAGTGTACTGCCGGCCGAAGTGGCCAAGTGGTTCTAGGTGCCACAGTCTGGTACCGCGCGACTCCCTCTTCTTGCATGTCTTGCCCTCAAAACGTGCGTTTTCAAGCTTTTGACACGTGGTCACATATATGTGACATCAGAGTGTGCTGCCGGCCATAGTGGCCGAGTAGTCCTAGGCGCCACAGTCTGGAAACCCGCGACTCCCTCTTCCTGCATGTCTTGCCCTCCAAAAGGAGCGTTTTCAAGCTTTTACACGGGGTTACATTTATGTGACTTCAGAGTGTACTGCCGCCGAAGTGGAGGAGTGGTTCTAGGCGCCACAGTCTGGAACCACGCGAATCCATCTTCCTGCATTTCTCCCCCTCCAAAAGGTGGGTTTTCAAGATTTTGACACGTGGTCACATTTATGTGACTTCAGAGGGTACTGCCGCCGAAGTGGCCGAGTGGTTCTAGGCGCCACAGTCTGGAACCGCGAGTCTCCCTCATCCTGCATGTCCCGCCCTCCAAAAGGTGGGTTTTCAAGCTTTTGACACGTGGTCATATTTGTGAAACTTCAGAGTGTACTGCCGGCCGGAGTGGCCGAGTGGTTCTAGGCGCCACAGTCTGGAACCGCGCGACTCAATCTTCCTGCATGTCTCGCCCTCCAAAAGGTGGGTTTTCAAGCTTTTGGTATATTTTCACATTTATGTGACTTCAGAGTGTGCTGCTGGCAGAAGTGGCCGAGAGCTTCTAGGCGCCACAGTCTGGAACCGCGCGACTCCCTCGTCCTACATGTCTCGCCCTGCAAAAGGTGGGTTTCCTAGCTTTAGACACGTCGTCACATTTATGTGACATCAGAGTGTACTGCCGGCCGGAGTGGCCGAGTGGTTCTAGCCGCCACAGTCTGGAACCGCGCAACTCCCTCTTCCTGCATGTTTCGCCCTGCAAAAGCTAGGTTTTCAAGCTTTTATACGTGGTCACATTTACGTGACTTTAGATGTTACTGCCGGCCGTTTGGCCGAGTGGTTCTAGGCGCCACAGTCTGGAACCGCTTGACTCCCTCTTAGTGCATGTTTCGCCCTCCAAAATCTGGGTTATCAAGCTTTTGAAACGTGCTGACATTTATGTGACTTCAGAGTGTACTGCCGGCTGGAGTGGCCATGTGGTTCTAGGCGCCACAGTCTGGAACCGAGTGACTCCCTCTTCCTGCATGTGTCGCCCTCCAAAATGTGGGTTTTTAACCTTTTGACACATGGTCACATTTATTTGACTTCAGAGTGTACTGCCGGCCGGAGTGGCCGAATGGTTCTAAGCGCTACAGCCTGGAACCGTGCGACTCCCTCTTCCTGAATGTCTCGCCCTGCAAAAGGTAGGTTTTCAAACTTCTGACACATGGTCACATTTATGTGACTTCAGAGTGTACTGCCGGCCGGAATGGCCGAGTGGTTCTAGGCGCTTCAGTCTGGAACCGCGCGACTCCCTCTTCCTGCATGTCTCGCCCTCCATAAGATGGGTTTTCAAGCTTTTGACACATGGTCACATTAACGTCTCTTCAGAGTGTACTGCCGGCCGGAGTGGCCGAGTGGTTCTAAGCGCCACAGTCTGGAACGGCGCGACTCCCTCTTCCTGCATGTCTCGCCCTCCAAAAGGTGGGTTTACAAGCTTTTGACACGTGGTCACATTTATGTGACTTCAGGGTGTACTGCCCTCCGGAGTGGCCGAGTGGTTCTAGGCGCCACAGTCTAAAACCGCGCGACTCCCTCTTCCTGCATGTCTCGCCCTCCAAAAGTGGGTTTTCAAGCTTCTGACACGTGGTCACATTTAATTGACTTCAGAGTGTACTGACGGCCGGAGTGGCCGAGTGGTTTTAGGCGCCACAGTCTGGTACCGTGCGATTCCCTCTTCCTGCATGTCTGGCCCTCCAAAAGGTGCCTTTTCAAGCTTTTGACATGTGGTCACATTCATGTGACTTCAGAGTGTACTGCCTGCCGGAGTTGCCGAGTGGTTCTAGGCACCACAGTCTGGAACCGCGCGACTCCATCTTCCCGCATGACTCGCCCTCCAAAATGTGGGTTATCAAGCTTTTGACACGTGGTCACATTAATGTGACTTCAGAGTGTACTGCCGGCCGGAGCGGCCGAGTGGTTCTAGGCACCACCGTCTGGAACCGCGCGACTCCCTCTTCCTGCATGTCCCGCCCTCCAAAAGGTGGGTTTTCAACTTTTGACGCGTGGTCACATTTATGTGACTTCAGAGTGTACTGCCGGCCGGAATGGCCGAGTGGTTCTAGGCGCCACAGTCTGGAACAGCGCGACTCCCTCGTCCTGCATGTCCCGCCCTCCAAAAGGTGTGTTTTCAAGCTTTTGACACGTGGTCACATTTATGTGACTTCAGAGTGTACGGCCGGCCGAAGTGTCCAAGTGTTTCTAGGCGCCACAGTCTGAAACCGCGTGTGTCCCTCATCCTGCATGTCTCGCCCTCCAAAATGTGGGTTTTCAAGCTTTTGACACGTGGTCACATTTATGTGACTTCAGAGTGTACTGCCGGCCGGAGTGGCCGAGTGGTTCTAGGCGCCACAGTCTGGAACCACTCGACTCCCTCTTCCTGCATGTTTCGCCCTGCAAAATGTAGGTTATCAAGCTTTTACACGTGGTCACATTTATGTGACTTCAGAGGGCACTGCCGGCCGTAGTGGCCGAGTGGTTGTAGGCGCCAAAGTCTGGAACCGAGCGTCTCCCTCTTCCTGCATGTCTCGCCCTCCAAAAGGTGGGTTTTCAAGCTTTTGACACGTGGTCACATTTATGTGACTACAGAGTGGACTGTCGACCGAAGTGGCCGAGGAGTTCTAGGCGCCACAGTCTGGAACCGCGCGACTCCCTCTTCCTGCCTGTCTCGCCCTCCAAAAGGTGCGTTTTCAAGCATTTGACACGTGGTCACATTTATGTGACATCAGAGTGTCCTGCCGGCCGGAGTGGCCGAGTGGCTCTAGGCGCCACAGTCAGGAACCGCGCGACTCCCTCATCCTACATGTCTCGCCCTCCAAAAGGTGGGTTTTCAAACTTTAGATACGTGGTCACATTTATGTGACTTCAGAGTGTACTGACGGCCGGAGTGGCCGAGTGGTTCTAGGGGCCTCAGTCTGGGACCATGCGACTCCCTCTTCCTGCATGTTTCGCCTTGCAAAATGTAGGTATCCAAGCTTTTACACGTGGTCACATTAATGTGACTTCGGAGGGTACTGCCGGCCGCAGTGGCCGAGTGGTACTGGCGCCACAGTCTGGAACCGCGCGACTCCCTCTTAGTGCATGTCTCGCCCTCCAGAAGGTGGGTTTTCAAGCTTTTGACACGTGGTCACATTTATGTGACTTCAGAGTGTACTGCCGGCAGGAGTGGCCGAGTGGTTCTAGGCGCCACAGTCTGGAACCGCGCGACTCCCTCTTCCTGCATGTCTCGCTCTCCAAAATGTCGGTTTTCAAGCTTTTGAGACGGGGTTACATTTATGTGACTTCAGAGTGTACTGCTGGCCATAGTGGCCGAGCGGTTCTAGGCGTCACAGTCTGGAACCGCGCGACTCCCTCTTCCTGCAAGTCTCACCCTCCAAAATGTGGGTTATCAATCTTTTGACAAATGGTCACATTTATGTGACTTCAGATTATACTGCATGATGGAGTGGCCGAGAGGTTCTAGGGTCCATAGCCTGGAACTGCGCGACTCCCTCTTCCTGTATGTCTCGGCCTCCAAAACGTGGGTTGTCAAGCTTTTGACACGTGGTCACATTTAATCGACATCAGAGTGTACTGCCGGCCGGAGAGGCCGAGTGGTTCTAGGCGCCACAGTCTAGAACCGCGCGACTCCCTCTTCCTGCATGTCTCGCCCTCCAAAAGGTGCCTTTTCAAGCTTTTGACATGTGGTTACATTTATGTGACTTCAGAGTGTACTGCCGGCCGGAGTTGCCGAGTGGTTCTAGGCACCACAGTCTGGAACCGCGCGAATCCATCTTCCCGCATGACTCGCCCTCCAAAAGGTGCCTTTTCAAGCTTTTGACATGTGGTTACATTTATGTGACTTCAGAGTGTACTGCCGGCCGGAATGGCCGAGTGGTTCTAGGCGCCACATTCTGGAACAGCGCGTCTCCCTAGTCCTGCATGTCTCGCCCTCCAAAACGTGGGTTGTCAAGCTTTTGACACGTGGTCACATTTAATCGACATCAGAGTGTACTGCCGGCAGGAGTGGCCGAGTGGTTCTAGGCGCCACAGTCTGGAACCGCGCGACTCCCTCTTCCTGCATGTCTCGCACTCCAAAAGGTCGGGCTTCAAGCTTTTGAGACGTGGTCAAATTTATGTGACTTCAGAGTGTACTGCTGGCCATAGTGGCCGAGCGGTTCTAGGCGCCACAGTCTGGAACCGCGCGACTCCCTCTTCCTGCATGTCTCGCCCTCCAAAATGTGGGTTTTCAAGCTTTTGACATGTGATCACATCCATGTGACTTAAGATTGTACTGCCGGCCAGAGTGGCCATGTGGTTCTAAACGCCACAGTCTGGAACCGCGTGTCTCCCTCATCCTCCATGTCTCGCCCTGTAAAAGGTGGGTCTTCAAGCTTTTGACACGTGGTCACAATAATGTGACTTCAGAGTGTACTGCCGGCCGAAGTGGCCAAGTGGTTCTAGGTGCCACAGTCTGGTACCGCGCGACTCCCTCTTCTTGCATGTCTTGCCCTCAAAACGTGCGTTTTCAAGCTTTTGACACGTGGTCACATATATGTGACATCAGAGTGTACTGCCGGCCATAGTGGCCGAGTGGTCCTAGGCGCCACAGTCTGGAAACGCGCGACTCCCTCTTCCTGCATGTCAAGCCCTCCAAAAGGTGGGTTTTCAAGCTTTTGACCCGTGGTCACATTTATGTGACTTAAGAGTGTACTGCCGGCCAAAGTGGCCGAGTGGTTCTAAACGCCACAGTCTGGAACCGCGTGTCTCCCTCATCCTCCATGTCTCGCCCTCCAAAAGGTGGGTCTTCAAGCTTTTGACACGTGGTCACATTTATGTGACTTCAGAGTGTACTGTCGGCCGGAGTGGCCGAGCGGTTCTAGGCGCCACAGTCTGGAACCGTGCGACTCCCTCTTCCTGCATGTCTCGCCCTCCAAAAGGTGGGTTTTCAAGCTTTTGACACGTGGTCACATTTACGTGACTTCAGAGTGTACTGCCGGCCAGAGTGGCCGAGTGGCTCTAGGCACCACACTCAGGAACCGCGCGTCTCCCTCTTCCTACATATCTCGCCCTCCAAAAGTTGCGTTTTCAAGCTTCTGACACGTGGTCACATTTAATTGACTTCAGAGTGTACTGCCGGCCGGTGTGGCCGAGTGGTTCTAGGCGCCACAGTCTGGAACCGCGCGACTCCCTCTTCCTGCATGTCTCGCCTTCCTAAAGGTGCGTTTTCAAGCTTATCACACGTGGTCACATTTATGTGACTTCAGAGTGTACTGCCGGCCGGAGTTGCCGAGTGGTTCTAGGCGCCACAGTCTGGAACCGCGCGACTCCATATTCCCGCATTTCTCGCCCTCCAAAATGTGGGTTATCAAGCTTTTGACACGTGGTCACATTAATGTGACTTCAGAGTGTACTGCCAGCCGGAGTGGCCGAGTGGTTCTAGGCGCCACAGTCTGGAACCGCGCGACCCCCTCTCCCTCCATGTCCCGCCCTCCAAATGGTGGGTTTTCTAGCTTTTGACACGTGGTCACATTTATGTGACCTCAGAGTGTACTGCCAGACGGAATGGCCGAGTGGTTCTAGGCGCCACAGTCTGGAACAGCGCGACTCCCTCGTCCTGCATGTCTCGCCCTCCAAAAGGTGTGTTTTGGAGCTTATGACACGTGGTCACATTAATGTACTTCAGAGTGTACTGCCGGCCGGAGTGGCCGTGTGGTTTTGGCGCCACAGTCTGGAACCACGTGACTCCCTCTTCCTGCATATTTCGCCCTGCAAAATGTAGGTTTTCAAGCTTTTACACGTGGTCACATTAATGTGACTTCGGAGGGTACTGCCGGCCGCAGTGGCCGAGTGGTACTGGCGCCACAGTCTGGAACCGCGCGACTCCCTCTTAGTGCATGTCTCGCCCTCCAGAAGGTGGGTTTTCAAGCTTTTGACACGTGGTCACATTTATGTGACATCAGAGTGTACTGCCGGCAGGAGTGGCCGAGTGGTTCTAGGCGCCACAGTCTGGAACCGCGCGACTCCCTCTTCCTGCATGTCTCGCTCTCCAAAAGGTCGGGCTTCAAGCTTTTGAGACGTGGTCAAATTTATGTGACTTCAGAGTGTACTGCTGGCCATAGTGGCCGAGCGGTTATAGGCGCCACAGTCTGGAACCGCGCGACTCCCTCTTCCTGCATGTCTCACCCTCCAAAATGTGGGTTATCAAGCTTTTGACACGTGGTCACATTTATGTGACTTCAGAGTGTACTGCCGGCCGGTATGGCCGTGTGGTTCTAGGCGCCACAGTCTGGAACCGCGCGACTCCCTCTTCCTGCATGTCTCGCTCTCCAAAAGGTCGGTTTTCAAGCTTTTGAGACGTGGTCACATTTATGTGACTTCAGAGTGTACTGCTGGCCATAGTGGCCGAGCGGTTCTAGGCGCCACAGGCTGGAACCGCGCGACTCCCTCTTCCTGCATGTCTCGCCCTCCAAAAGATGCGTTTACAAACTTTTGACATGTGGTCACATTTATGTGACTTCAGAGTGTACTGCCGGCCGGAGTTGCCGAGTGGTTCTAGGCACCACAGTCTGGAACTGCGCGACTCCATCTTCCTGCATGACTCGCCCTCCAAAATGTGGGTTATCAAGCTTTTGACACGCGGTCACATTAATGTGACTTCAGATTGTACTGCCGGCCGGAGTGGCCGAGTGGCTCTAGGCGCAACAGCCTGGAACCGCGCGACTTCCTCTTCCTGCATGTAACGCCCTCCAAAACGAGGGTTTTCAAGCTTTTGACACGTGGTCACATTTATGTGACTTCAGAGTGTACTGCCGGCCGGAATGGCCGAGTGGTTCTAGGCGCCACAGTCTGGAACTGCGCGACTCCCTCTTCCTGCATGTCTCCCCCTTCTAAAGGTGTGTTTTCAAGCTTTTGACACGTGGTCACATTTATGTGACTTCAGAGTGTACTGCCGGCCGAAGTGTCCGAGTGTTTCTGGGCGCCACAGTCGGAAACCGCGTGTCTCCCTCATCCTGCATGTCTCGCCCTCCAAAAGGTGGGTTTTCAAGCTTTTGACACATGGTCACATTCATGTGACTTCAGAGTGTACTGCCTGCCGGAGTGGCCGAGTGGTTCTAGGCGCCACAGTCTGAAACCGCGCGACTCCATCTTCAAGCATTTCTCGCCCTCCAAAATGTGGGTTATCAAGCTTTTGTCACGTGGTCACATTAATGTGACATCAGAGTGTACTGCCGGCCGGAGTGGCCGAGTGGTTCTAGGCGCCACAGTCTGGAACCGCACGACTCCCTCTTCCTGCATGTCCCGCCCTCCAAATGGTGGGTTTTCAAGCTTTTGACACGTTGTCACATTTATGTGACTTCAGAGTGTGCTGCCGGCCGAAGTGTCCGAGTGTTTCTAGGCGCCACAGTCTGAAACCGCGTGTCTCCCTCATAATGCATGTCTCGCCCTCCAAAAGGTGGGTTTTCAAGCTTTTGACACGTGGTCACATTTATGTGACTTCAGAGTGTACTACCGGCCGGAGTGGCCGTGTGGTTCTACGCGCCACAGTCTGGATCCACGCGACTCCCTCTTCCTGCATGTTTCGCCCTGCAAAATGTAGGTTTTCAAGCTTTTACACGTGGTCACATTATTGTGACTTCAGAGGGTACTGCCGACCTCAGTGGCCGAGTGGTACAGTGCCACAATCTGGAACCGCGCGACTCCCTCTTCTTGCATGTCTCGCCCTCCAAAAGGTGGGTTTTCAAGCTTTTGACACGTGGTTACATTTATGTGACTTCAGAGTGTACTGCCGGCAGGAGTGGCCGAGTGGTTCTAGGCGCCACAGTCTGGAACAGCGCGACTCCCTCTTCCTGAACGTCTCGCCTTGCAAAAGGTAGGTTTTCAAGCATCTGACACGTGGCCACATTTATGTGCCTTCAGAGAGTACTGCCGGCCGGTATGGCCGTGTGGTTCTAGGCGCCACAGTCTGGAACCGCGCGACTCCCTCTTCCTGCATGTCTCGCTCTCCAAAATGTCGGTTTTCAAGCTTTTGAGACGTGGTCACATTTATGTGACTTCAGAGTGTACTGCTGGCCATAGTGGCCGAGCGGTTCTAGGCGCCACAGTCTGGAACCGCGCGACTCCCTCTTCCTGCATGTCTCACCCTCCAAAATGTGGGTTATCAATCTTTTGACACATGGTCACATTTATGTGACTTCAGATTATACTGCATGATGGAGTGGCCGAGAGGTTCTAGGGTTCATAGCCTGGAACTGCGCGACTCCCTCTTCCCGTATGTCTCGGCCTCCAAAACGTGGGTTTTCAAGCTTTTGACACGTGGTTACATTTATGTGACTTCAGAGTGTACTGCCGGCAGGAGTGGCCGAGTGGTTCTAGGCGCCACAGTCTGGAACCGCGCGACTCCCTCTTCCTGCATGTCTCGCCCCCCAAAAGGTGCCTTTTCAAGCTTTTGACATGTGGTTACATGTATGTGACTTCAGAGTGTACTGCCGGCCGGAGATGCCGAGTGGTTCTAGGCACCACAGTCTGGAACCGCGCGACTCCATCTTCCCGCATGACTCGCCCTCCAAAATGTGGGTTATCAAGCTTTTGACACGTGGTCACATTAATGTGACTTCAGAGTGTACTGCCGGCCGGAGTGGCCGAGTGGTTCTAGGCGCCACAGTCTGGAACCGCGCGACCCCCTCTTCGTGCATTTCCCGCCCTCCAAAAGGTGGGTTTTCAAGCTTTTGACACGTGGTCACATTTATCAGACTTCAGAGTGTACTGCCGGCCGGAATGGCCGAGTGGTTCTAGGCGCCACAGTCTGGAACAGCGCGTCTCCCTAGTCCTGCATGTCTCGCCCTCCAAAAGGTGTGTTTTCAAGCTTTTGACACGTGGTCACATTTATGTGACTTCAGAGTGTACTGCCTTCCGCAGTGTCCGATTGTTTCTAGGCGCCACAGTCTGAAACCGCGTGTCTCCCTCATCCTGCATGTCTCGCCCTCCAAAAGGTGGGTTTTCAAGCTTTTGACATGTGGTCACATCTATGTGACTTAAGAGTGTACTGCCGGTCAGAGTGGCCGAGTGGATCTAAACGCCACAGTCTGGAACCGCGTGTCTCCCTCATCCTCCATGTCTCGCCCTCCAAAAGGTGGGTCTTCAAGCTTTTGACACGTGGTCACATTTATGTGACTTCAGAGTGTACTGCCGGCCGAAGTGGCCAAGTGGTTCTAGGTGAAACAGTCTGGTACCGCGCGACTCCCTCTTCTTGCATGTCTTGCCCTCAAAACGTGCGTTTTCAAGCTTTTGACACGTGGTCACATATATGTGGCATCAGAGTGTACTGCCGGCCATAGTGGCCGAGTGGTTCTAGGCGCCACAGTCTGGAACCGCGCGACTCCCTCTTCCTGCATGTCTCGCCCTCCAAAATGTGGGTTTTCAAGCTTTTGACACGTGGTCACATTTATGTGACTTCAGAGTGTACTGCCGGCCGAAGTGTCCGAGTGTTTCTAGGCGCCACAGTCTGAACCGCGTGTCTCCCTCATCTTGCATGTATTGCCCTCCAAAAGGTGGGTTTTCAAGCTTTTTACACGTAGTCACATTTATGTGACTTCAGAGTGTACTGCCTGCCGGAGTGGCCGAGTGGTTCTAGGCGCCACAGTCTGAAACCGCGCGACTCCCTTTTCCTGCATGTCTCGCCCTCCAAAAGGTGGGTTTTCAAGCTTCTGACACGTGGTCACATTTAATTGACTTCAGAGTGTACTGCCTGCCGGAGTGGCCGAGTGGTTCTAGGCGCCACAGTCTGAAACCGCGCGACTTCCTCTTCCTGCATGTCTCGCCCTCCAAAAGGTTGGTTTTCAAGCTTTTGACACGTGGTCACATTAATGTGACTTCAGAGTGTACTGCCTGCCGGAGTGTCCGAGTGGTTCTAGGCGCCACAGTCTGAAACCGCGCGACTCCCTCTTCCTCCATGTCTCGCTCTCCAAAAGGTGGGTTTTTCAAGCTTTTGACACGGGGTCACATTTATGTGACTTCAGAGTGTACTGCCGGCCTTGAGTGGCCGAGTGGTTCTAGGCGCCACAGTCAGGAACAGCGCGACTCCCTCTTCCTACATGTTTCGCCCTCCAAAAGGTGGGTTTTCAAACTATAGATACGTGGTCACATTTATGTGACTTCAGAGTGTACTGGCGGCCGGAGTGGCCGAGTGGTTCTAGGCGCCACAGTCTGGAACCACGCGACTCCCTCTTCCTGCATGTTTCGCCCTGCAAAATGTAGGTTTTCAAGCTTTTACACGTGGTCACATTAATGTGACTTCAGAGGGTACTGCCGGCCGCAGTGGCCGAGTGTTCCTAGGCGCCACAGTCTGGAACCGCGCAACTCCCTCTTCCTGCATGTCTCGCCCTCCAAAAGGTGGGTTTTCAAGCTTTTGACACATGTTCACATTTATGGGACTTCAGAGTGTACTGCTGGCCGAAGTGGTTGAGTGGTTCTAGGCGCGACAGTCTGGAACCGCGTGATTCCCTCATCCTCCATGTCTCGCCCTCCAAAAGGTGGGTTTTCAAGCTTTTGACATGTGGTCACATTTATGTAACTTCAGAGTGTACTGCTGGCAGAAGTGGTTGAGTGGTTCCAGGCGCCACAGTCTGGAACCGCGTACTCCCTCTTCCTGCATGTCTCGCCCTCCAAAATGTGGGTTTTCAAGCTTTTGACATGTGGTCACATCTATGTGACTTATGAGTGTACTGCCGGTCAGAGTGGCCGAGTGGATCTAAACGCCACAGTCTGGAACCGCGTGTCTCCCTCATCCTCCATGTCTCGCCCTCCAAAAGGTGGGTCTTCAAGCTTTTGACACGTGGTCACATTTATGTGACTTCAGAGTGTACTGCCGGCCGAAGTGGCCAAGTGGTTTTAGGTGAAACAGTCTGGTACCGCGCGACTCCCTCTTAGTGCATGTCTCGCCCTCCAAACGGTGGGTTTCGAAGCCTTTGACACGTGGTCACATTTATGTGACTTCAGAGTGTACTGCCGGCAGGAGTGACCGAGTGGTTCTAGGCGCCACAGTCTGGAACCGCGCTTCTCCCTTTTCCTGAACGTCTCGCCTTGCAAAAGGTAGGTTTTCAAGCATCTGACACGTGGTCACATTTATGTGACTTCAGAGTGTACTGCCGGCCGGTATGGCCCTGTGGTTCTAAGCGCTACAGTCTGGAACCGCGCGACTCCCTCTTCCTGCATGTCTCGCTCTCCAAAGTGTCGGTTTTCAAGCTTTTGAGACGTGGTCACATTTATGTGCCTTCAGAGTGTACTGCTGGCCATAGTGGCCGAGCGGTTCTAGGCGCCACAGTCTGGAACCGCGCGTCTCCCTCTTCTTGCATGTCTTGCCCTCGAAAAGGTGGGTTTTCAAGCTTTTGACACGTGGTCACATATATGTGACATCAGAGTGTACTGCCGGCCACAGTAGCCGATTGCTTCTAGGCGCCACAGTCTGGAACCGCGCGACTCCCTCTTCCTGCATGTCTCGCCCTCCAAAAGGTGGGTTTTCAAGCTTTTGACACGTGGTCACATTTATGTGACTTCAGAGTGTACTGCCGGCCGGAGTGGCCGAGTGGTTCTAGGCGCCACAGTCTGGAACCACGCGACTCCCTCTTCCTGCATGTTTCACCCTGCAAAATGTAGGTTTTCAAGCTTTTACACGTGGTCACATTATTGTGACTTCAGAGGGTACTGCCGACCTCAGTGGCCGAGTGGTACAGTGCCCCAATCTGGAACCGCGTGACTCCCTCTTCTTGCATGTCTCGCCCTCCAAAAGGTGGGTTTTCCAGCTTTTGACACGTGGTCACATTTATGTGACTTCAGAGTGTACTGCCGGCAGGAGTGGCCGAGTGGTTCTGGGCGCCACAGTCTGGAACAGCGCGACTCCCTCTTCCTGAACGTCTCGCCTTGCAAAAGGTAGGTTTTCAAGCATCTGACACGTGGCCACATTTATGTGCCTTCAGAGTGTACTGCCGGCCGGTATGGCCGTGTGGTTCTAGGCGCCACAGTCTGGAACCGCGCGACTCCCTCTTCCTGCATGTCTCGCTCTCCAAAATGTCGGTTTTCAAGCTTTTGAGACGTGGTCACATTTATGTGACTTCAGAGTGTACTGCTGGCCATAGTGGCCGAGCGGTTCTAGGCGCCACAGTCTGGAACCGCGCGACTCCCTCTTCCTGCATGTCTCACCCTCCAAAATGTGGGTTATCAATCTTTTGACACATGGTCACATTTATGTGACTTCAGATTATACTGCATGATGGAGTGGCCGAGAGGTTCTAGGGTTCATAGCCTGGTACTGCGCGACTCCCTCTTCCTGTATGTCTCGGCCTCCAAAACGTGGGTTGTCAAGCTTTTGACACGTGGTCACATTTAATCGTCATCAGAGTGTACTGCCGGCCGGAGTGGCCGAGTGGTTCTAGGCGCCACAGTCTGGAACCGCGCGACTCCCTCTTCCTGCATGTCTCGCCCTCCAAAAGGTGCCTTTTCAAGCTTTTGACATGTGGTTACATGTATGCGACTTCAGAGTGTACTGCCGGCCGTAGATGCCGAGTGGTTCTAGGCACCACAGTCTGGAACCGCGCGACTCCATCTTCCCGCATGACTCGCCCTCCAAAATGTGGGTTATCAAGCTTTTGACACGTGGTCACATTAATGTGACTTCAGAGAGTACTGCCGGCCGGAGTGGCCGAGTGGTTCTAGGCGCCACAGTCTGGAACCGCGCGACTCCCTCTTCGTGCATGTCCCGCCCTCCAAAAGGTGGGTTTTCAAGCTTTTGACACGTGGTCACATTTATGAGACTTCAGAGTGTACTGCCGGCCGGAATGGCCGAGTGGTTCTAGGCGCCACAGTCTGGAACAGCGCGTCTCCCTAGTCCTGCATGTCTCGCCCTCCAAAAGGTGTGTTTTCAAACTTTTGACACGTGGTCACATTTATGTGACTTCAGAGTGTACTGCCTTCCGCAGTGTCCGATTGTTTCTAGGCGCCACAGTCTGAAACCGCGTGTCTCCCTCATCCTGCATGTCTCGCCCTCCAAAAGGTGGGTTTTCAAGCTTTTGACACGTGGTCACATTTATGTAACTTCAGAGTGTACTGCTGGCAGAAGTGGTTGAGTGGTTCCAGGCGCCACAGTCGGGAACCGCGTACTCCCGCTTCCTGCATGTCTCGCCCTCCGAAATGTGGGTGTTCAAGCTTTTGACATGTTGTCACATCTATGTGACTTAAGAGTGTACTGCCGGTCTGAGTGGCCGAGTGGTTCTAAACGCCACAGTCTGGAACCGCGTGTCTCCCTCATCCTCGATGTCTCGCCCTCCAAAAGGTGGGTCTTCAAGCTTTTGACGCGTGGTCACATTTATGTGACTTCAGAGTGTACTGCCGGCCGAAGTGGCCAAGTGGTTCTAGGTGAAACAGTCTGGTACCGCGCGACTCCCTCTTCTTGCATGTCTTGCCCTCAAAACGTGCGTTTTCAAGCTTTTGACACGTGGTCACATATATGTGACATCAGAGTGTACTGCCGGCCGAAGTGTCCGAGTGTTTCTAGGCGCCACAGTCTGAACCGCGTGTCTCCCTCATCTTGCATGTATTGCCCTCCAAAAGGTGGGTTTTCAAGCTTTTCACACGTAGTCACATTTATGTGACTTCAGAGTGTACTGCCTGCCGGAGTGGCCGAGTGGTTCTAGGCGCCACAGTCTGAAACCGCGCGACTCCCTTTTGCTGCATGTCTCGCCCTCCAACAGGTGGGTTTTCAAGCTTCTGACACGTGGTCACATTTAATTGACTTCAGAGTGTACTGCCTGCCGGAGTGGCCGAGTGGTTCTAGGCGCCACAGTCTGAAACCGCGCGACTTCCTCTTCCTGCATGTCTCGCCCTCCAAAAGGTGGGTTTTCAAGCTTTTGACACGTGGTCACATTAATGTGACTTCAGAGTGTACTGCCTGCCGGAGTGTCCGAGTGGTTCTAGGCGCCACAGTCTGAAACCGCGCGACTAGCTCTTCCTCCATGTCTCGCTCTCCAAAAGGTGGGTTTTTCAACCTTATGACACGTGGTCACATTTATGTGACTTCAGAGTGTACTGCCGGCCTTGAGTGGCCGAGTGGTTCTAGGCGCCACAGTCTGAAACCGCGCGACTTCCTCTTCCTGCATGTCTCGCCCTCCAAAAGGTGGGTTTTCAAGCTTTTGACACATGTTCACATTTATGGGACTTCAGAGTGTACTGCTGGCCGAAGTGGTTGAGTGGTTCTAGGCGCCACAGTCTGGAACCGCGCGACTCCCTCTTCCTGCATGTCTAGCCTCCAAAAGGTGGGTTTTCAAGCTTTTGACACGTTGTCACATTTATGTGAGTTCAGAGTGTGCTGCCGGCCGAAGTGACCGAGTTGTTCTAGGTGCCACAGTCTGGAACCGCGCGACTCCCTCTTCTTGCATGTCTTGCCCTCGAAAAGGTGGGTTTTAAAGCTTTTGACACGTGGTCACATATATGTGACATCAGAGTGTACTGCCGGCCACAGTGGCCGATTGCTTCTAGGCGCCACAGTCTGGAACCGCGCGACTCCCTCTTCCTGCATGTCTCGCCCTCCAAAAGGTGGGTTTTCAAGCTTTTGACACGTGGTCACATTTATGTGACTTCAGAGTGTACTGCCGGCCGGAGTGGCAGAGTGGTTCTAGGCGCCATAGTCTGGAACCGCGCGACTCCCTCTTCCTGCATGTCTCGGCCTCCAAAATGTGGGTTGTCAAGCTTTTGACACGTGGTCACATTTATGTGACTTCAGAGTGTACTGTCGGCCGGAGTGGTCGAGCGGTTCTAGGCGCCACAGTCTGGAACCGCGCGACTCCCTCTTCCTGCATGTCTCGCCCTCCAAAAGGTGGGTATTCAAGCTTTTGACACGTGGTCACATTTATGTCACTTCAGAGTGTACTGCCGGCCAGTGTGGTCGAGTGGCTCAAGGCGCCACAGTCTGGAAGCGTGCGAATCCCTCTTCCTGCATGTCTCGCCCTCCAAAAGGTGGGTTTTCAAGCTTTTGACACGTGGTCACATTTATGTGACTTCAGAGTGTACTGCCGGCCGGAGTGGCCGAGTGGCTCTAGGCGCCACAGTCTGGAACCGCATGTCTCCCTCTTCCTACATGTCTCGCCCTCCAAAAGTTGCGTTTTCAAGCTTTTGACATGTGGTCACATTTATGTGCCTTCAGAGTGTACTGCCGGCCGGAGTTGCCGAGTGGTTCTAGGCGCCACAGTCAGGAACCGCGCGACTCCCTCTTCCTGCATGTCTCGCCCTCCAAAAGGTGTGTTTTCGAGCTTTTGACACGTGGTCACATTTATGTGACTTAAGAGTGTACTGCCGGCCGAAGTGTCCGAGTGTTTCTAGGCGCCACAGTCTGAAACCGCGTGTCTTCCTCATCCTGCATGTCTCGCCCTCCAAAAGGTGGGTTTTCAAGCTTCTGACACGTGGTCACATTTAAGTGACTTCAGAGTGCACTGCCGGCCGGAGTGGCCGTGTGGTTCTAGGCGCCACAGTCTGGAACCACGCGACCCCCTCTTCCTCCATGTTTCGCCCTGCAAAATGTAGGTTCTCAAGCTTTTACACGTGGTCACATTAATGTGACTTCAGAGAGTACTGCCGGCCGCAGTGACCGAGCGGTACTGGCGCCACAGTCTGGAACTGCGCGACTCCCTCTTAGTGCATGTCTCGCCCTCCAAAAGGTGGGTTTCGAAGCCTTTGACACGTGGTCACATTTATGTGACTTCAGAGTGTACTGCCGGCAGGAGTGTCCGAGTGGTTCTAGGCGCCATAGTCTGGAACCGCGCTTCTCCCTTTTCCTGAACGTCTCGCCTTGCAAAAGGTAGGTTTTCAAGCATCTGACACGTGGTCACATTTATGTGACTTCAGAATGTACTGCCGGCCGGTATGGCCGTGTGGTTCTAGGCGCTACAGTCTGGAACCGCGCGACTCCCTCTTCCTGCATGTCTCGCTCTCCAAAGGGTCGGTTTTCAAGCTTTTGAGACGTGGTCACATTTATGTGCCTTCAGAGTGTACTGATGGCCATAGTGGCCGAGCTGTTCTAGGCGCCACAGTCTGGAACCGCGCGTCTCCCTCTTCTTGCATGTCTTGCCCTCGAAAAGGTGGGTTTTCAAGCTTTTGACACGTGGTCACATATATGTGACATCAGAGTGTACTGCAGGCCACAGTAGCGGATTGCTTCTAGGCGCCACAGTCTGGAACCGCGCGACTCCCTCTTCCTGAACGTCTCGCCTTGCAAAAGGTAGGTTTTCAAGCATCTGACACTTGGCCACATTTATGTGCCTTCAGAGAGTACTGCCGGCCGGTATGGCCGTGTGGTTCTAGGCGCCACAGTCTGGAACCGCGCGACTCCCTCTTCCTGCATGTCTCGCTCTCCAAAATGTCGGTTTTCAAGCTTTTGAGACGCTGTCACATTTATGTGACTTCAGAGTGTACTGCTGGCCATAGTGGCCGAGCGGTTCTAGGCGCCACAGTCTGGAACCGCGCGACTCCCTCTTCCTGCATGTCTCACCCTCCAAAATGTGGGTTATCAATCTTTTGACACATGGTCACATTTATGTGACTTCAGATTATACTGCATGATGGAGTGGCCGAGAGGTTCTAGGGTCCATGGCCTGGAACTGCGCGACTCCCTCTTCCTGTATGTCTCGGCCTCCAAAACGTGGGTTGTCAAGCTTTTGACACGTGGTCACATTTAATCGTCATCAGAGTGTACTGCCGGCCGGTATGGCCGTGTGGTTCTAGGCGCCACAGTCTGGAACCGCGCGACTCCCTCTTCCTGCATGTCTCGCTCTCCAAAATGTCGGTTTTCAAGCTTTTGAGACGCTGTCACATTTATGTGACTTCAGAGTGTACTGCTGGCCATAGTGGCCGAGTGGTTCTATGCGCCACAGTCTGGAACCGCGCGACTCCCTCTTCCTGCATGTCTCGCCCTCCAAAAGGTGGGTTTTCAAGCTTTTGACACGTGGTCATATTTATGTGACTTCAGAGTGTACTGCCGGCCGAAGTGTCCGAGTGTTTCTAGGCGCCACAGTCTGAACCGCGTGTCTCCCTCATCTTGCATGAATTGCCCTCCAAAAGGTGGGTTTTCAAGATTTTTACACGTAGTCACATTTATGTGACTTCAGAGTGTACTGCCTGCCGGAGTGGCCGAGGGTTCTAGGCGCCACAGTCTGAAACCGCGCGACTCCCTTTTCCTGCATGTCTCGCCCTCCAAAAGGTGGGTTTTGAAACTATAGATACGTGGTCACATTTATGTGACTTCAGAGTGTACTGGCGGCCGGAGTGGCCGAGTGGTTCTAGGCGCCACAGTCTGGAACCACGCGACTCCCTCTTCCTGTATGTTTCGCCCTGCAAAATGTAGGTTTTCAAGCTTTTACACGTGGTCACATTAATGTGACTTCAGAGGGTACTGCCGGCCGCAGTGGCCGAGTGTTCCTAGGCGCCACAGTCTGGAACCGCGCAACTCCCTCTTGCTGCATGTCTCGCCCTCCAAAAGGTGGGTTTTCAAGCTTTTGACACATGTTCACATTTATGGGACTTCAGAGTGTACTGCTGGCCGAAGTGGTTGAGTGGTTCTAGGCACCACAGTCTGGAACCGCGCGACTCCCTCTTCCTGCATGTCTAGCCTCCAAAAGGTGGGTTTTCAAGCTTTTGACACGTTGTCACATTTATGTGAGTTCAGAGTGTGCTGCCGGCCGAAGTGACCGAGTTGTTCTAGGTGCCACAGTCTGGAACCGCGCGACTCCCTCTTCTTGCATGTCTTGCCCTCGAAAAGGTGGGTTTCAAAGCTTTTGACACGTGGTCACATATATGTGACATCAGAGTGTACTGCCGGCCACAGTGGCCGATTGCTTCTAGGCGCCACAGTCTGGAACCGCGCGACTCCCTCTTCCTGCATGTCTCGCCCTCCAAAAGGTGGGTTTTCAAGCTTTTGACACGTGGTCACATTTATGTGACTTCAGAGTGTACTGTCGGCCGGAGTGGTCGAGCGGTTCTAGGCGCCACAGTCTGGAACAGCGCGACTCCCTCTTCCTGCATGTCTCGCCCTCCAAATGGTGGGTATTCAAGCTTTTGACACGTGGTCACATTTATGTCACTTCAGAGTGTACTGCCGGCCAGTGTGGTCGAGTGGCTCAAGGCGCCACAGTCTGGAACCGCATGTCTCCCTCTTCCTACATGTCTCGCCCTCCAAAAGTTGCGTTTTCAAGCTTTTGACATGTGGTCACATTTATGTGCCTTCAGAGTGTACTGCCGGCCGGAGTTGCCGAGTGGTTCTAGGCGCCACAGTCAGGAACCGCGCGACTCCATCTTCCCGCATGTCTCGCCCTCCAAAATGTGGGTTATCAAGCCTTTGACCGGTGGTCACATTAATGTGACTTCAGAGTGTACTGCCGGCGGGAGTGGCCGAGTGGTTCTAGGCGCCACAGTCTGGAACCGCGCGACTCCCTCTTCCTGCATGTCTCGCCCTCCAAAACGTGGGTTTTCAAGCTTTTGACACGTGGTCACATTTATGTGACTTCAGAGTGTACTGCCGGCCGGAATGGCCGAGTGTTTCTAGGCGCCACAGTCTGGAACTGCGCGACTCCCTCTTCCTGCATGTCTCGCCCTCCAAAAGGTGTGTTTTCGAGCTTTTGACACGTGGTCACATTTATGTGACTTCAGAGTGTACTGCCGGCCGAAGTGTCCGAGTGTTTCTAGGCGCCACAGTCTGAAACCGCGTGTCTTCCTCATCCTGCATGTCTCGCCCTCCAAAAGGTGGGTTTTCAAGCTTCTGACACGTGGTCACATTTAAGTGACTTCAGAGTGCACTGCCGGCCGGAGTGGCCGTGTGGTTCTAGGCGCCACAGTCTGGAACCACGCGACCCCCTCTTCCTGCATGTTTCGCCCTGCAAAATGTAGGTTCTCAAGCTTTTACATGTGGTCACATTAATGTGACTTCAGAGGGTACTGCCGGCCGCAGTGGCCGAGTGGTACTGGCGCCACAGTCTGGAACCGTGCGACTCTCTCTTAGTGCATGTCTCGCCCTCCAAAAGGTGGGTTTCGAAGCCTTTGACACGTGGTCACATTTATGTGACTTCAGAGTGTACTGCCGGCAGGAGTGTCCGAGTGGTTCTAGGCGCCACAGTCTGGAACCACGCTTCTCCCTTTTCCTGAACGTCTCGCCTTGCAAAGGGTAGGTTTTCAAGCATCTGACACGTGGTCACAATTATGTGACTTCAGAGTGTACTGCCGGCCGGTATGGCCGTGTGGTTCTAGGCGCTACAGTCTGGAACCGCGCGACTCCCTCTTCCTGCATGTCTCGCACTCCAAAGGGTCGGTTTTCAAGCTTTTGAGACGTGGTCACATTTATGTGCCTTCAGAGTGTACTGCTGGCCATAGTGGCCGAGCGGTTCTAGGCGCCACAGTCTGGACCCGCGCGACTCCCTCTTCCTGCATGTCTCGCCCTCCAAAACGTGGGTTTTCAAGCTTTTGACACGTGGTCACATTTATGTGACTTCAGAGTGTACTGCCGGCTGGAGTGACCGAGTGGTTCTAGGCGCCATAGTCTGGAACCGCGCGACTCCCTCTTCCTGCATGTCTTGGCCTCCAAAATGTGGGTTGTCAAGCTTTTGACACGTGGTCACATTTATGTGACTTCAGAGTGTACTGCCGGCCAGTGTGGTCGAGTGGCTCAAGGCGCCACAGTCTGGAACCGCGCGAATCCCTCTTCCTGCATGTCTCGCCCTCCAAAAGGTGGGTTTTCAAGCTTTTGACACGTGGTCACATTTATGTGACTTCAGAGTGTACTGCTGGCCATAGTGGCCGAGCGGTTCTAGGCGCCACAGTCTGGAACCGCGCGACTCCCTCTTCCTGCATGTCTCGCCCTCCAAAAGGTGCCTTTTCAAGCTTTTGACATGTGGTTACATGTATGTGACTTCAGAGTGTACTGCCGGCCGGAGATGCCGAGTGGTTCTAGGCACGACAGTCTGGAACCGCGCGACTCCATCTTCCCGCATGACTCGCCCTCCAAAATGTGGGTTATCAAGCTTTTGACACATGGTCACATTTTGTGACTTCAGAGTGTACTGCCGGCCGGAGTGGCAGATTGGTTCTAGGCGCCACAGTCTGGAACCGCGCGACTCCCTCTTCGTGCATGTCCCGCCCTCCAAAAGGTGGGTTTTCAAGCTTTTGACACGTGGTCACATTTATGAGACTTCAGAGTGTACTGCCGGCCGGAGTGGCAGAGTGGTTCTAGGCGCCACAGTCTGGAACCGCGCGACTCCCTCTTTGTGCATGTCCCGCCCTCCAAAAGGTGGGTTTTCAAGCTTTTGACACGTGGTCACATTTATGTGACTTCAGAGTGTACTGCCGGCCGGAGTGGCCGAGTGGTTCTAGGCGCCATAGTCTGGAACCGCGCGACTCCCTCTTCCTGCATGTCTCGGCCTCCAAAATGTGGGTTGTCAAGCTTTTGACACGTGGTCACATTTATGTGACTTCAGAGTGTACTGCCGGCCGAAGTGGCCAAGTGTTTCTAGGTGAAACAGTCTGGTACCGCGCGACTCCCTCTTCTTGCATGTCTTGCCCTCAAAACGTGCGTTTTCAAGCTTTTGACACGTGGTCACATATATGTGACATCAGAGTGTACTGCCGGCCATAGTGGCCGAGTGGTTCTAGGCGCTACAGTCTGGAACCGCGCGACTCCCTCTTCCTGCATGTCTCGCCCTCCAAAAGGTGGGTTTTCAAGCTTTTGACACGTGGTCACATTTATGTGACTTCAGAGTGTACTGCCGGCCGAAGTGTCCGAGTGTTTCTAGGCGCCACAGTCTGAACCGCGTGTCTCCCTCATGTTGCATGTATTGCCCTCCAAAAGGTGGGTTTTCAAGCTTTTTACACGTAGTCACATTTATGTGACTTCAGAGTGTACTGCCTGCCGGAGTGTCCGAGTGGTTCTAGGCGCCACAGTCTGAAACCACGCGACTCCCTTTTGCTGCATGTCTCGCCCTCCAAAAGGTGGGTTTTCAAGCTTCTGACACGTGGTCACATTTAATTGACTTCAGAGTGTACTGCCTGCCGGAGTGGCCGAGTGGTTCTAGGCGCCACAGTCTGAAACCGCGCGACTTCCTCTTCCTGCATGTCTCGCCCTCCAAAAGGTGGGTTTTCAAGCTTTTGACACGTGGTCACATTAATGTGACGTCAGAGTGTACTGCCGGCCGAAGTGTCCGAGTGTTTCTAGGCGCCACAGTCTGAAACCGCGTGTCTTCCTCATCCTGCATGTCTCGCCCTCCAAAAGGTGGGTTTTCAAGCTTCTGACACGTGGTCACATTTAAGTGACTTCAGAGTGCACTGCCGGCCGGAGTGGCCGTGTGGTTCTAGGCGCCACAGTCTGGAACCACGCGACCCCCTCTTCCTGCATGTTTCGCCCTGCAAAATGTAGGTTCTCAAGCTTTTACATGTGGTCACATTAATGTGACTTCAGAGGGTACTGCCGGCAGCAGTGGCCGAGTGGTACTGGCGCCACAGTCTGGAACCGTGCGACTCTCTCTTAGTGCATGTCTCGCCCTCCAAAAGGGGGGTTTCGAAGCCTTTGACACGTGGTCACATTTATGTGACTTCAGAGTGTACTGCTGGCAGGAGTGTCCGAGTGGTTCTAGGCGCCACAGTCTGGAACCGCGCTTCTCCCTTTTCCTGAACGTCTCGCCTTGCAAAGGGTAGGTTTTCAAGCATCTGACACGTGGTCACATTTATGTGACTTCAGAGTGTACTGCCGGCCGGTATGGCCGTGTGGTTCTAGGCGCTACAGTCTGGAACCGCGCGACTCCCTCTTCCTGCATGTCTCGCACTCCAAAGGGTCGGTTTTCAAGCTTTTGAGACGTGGTCAGATTTATGTGCCTTCAGAGTGTACTGCTGGCCATAGTGGCCGAGCGGTTCTAGGCGCCACAGTCTGGACCCGCGCGACTCCCTCTTCCTGCATGTCTCGCCCTCCAAAACGTGGGTTTTCAAGCTTTTGACACGTGGTCACATTTATGTGACTTCAGAGTGTACTGCCGGCTGGAGTGACCGAGTGGTTCTAGGCGCCATAGTCTGGAACCGCGCGACTCCCTCTTCCTGCATGTCTTGGCCTCCAAAATGTGGGTTGTCAAGCTTTTGACACGTGGTCACATTTATGTGACTTCAGAGTGTACTGCCGGCCAGTGTGGTCGAGTGGCTCAAGGCGCCACAGTCTGGAACCGCGCGAATCCCTCTTCCTGCATGTCTCGCCCTCCAAAAGGTGGGTTTTAAAGCTTTTGACACGTGGTCACATTTATGTGACTTCAGAGTGTACTGCTGGCCATAGTGGCCGAGCGGTTCTAGGCGCCACAGTCTGGAACTGCGCGACTCCCTCTTCCTGCATGTCTCACCCTCCAAAATGTGGGTTATCAATCTTTTGACACATGGTCACATTTATTTGACTTCAGATTATACTGCATGATGGAGTGGCCGAGAGGTTCTAGGGTCCATAGCCTGGAACTGCGCGACTCCCTCTTCCTGTATGTCTTGGATTCCAAAACGTGGGTTGTCAAGCTTTTGACACGTGGTCACATTTAATCGTCATCAGAGTGTACTGCCGGCCAGAGTGGCCGAGTGGTTCTAGGCGCCACAGTCTGGAACCGCGCGACTCCCTCTTCCTGCATGTCTCGCCCTCCAAAAGGTGCCTTTTCAAGCTTTTGACATGTGGTTACATGTATGTGACTTCTGAGTGTACTGCCGGCCGGAGATGCCGAGTGGTTCTAGGCACGACAGTCTGGAACCGCGCGACTCCATCTTCCCGCATGACTCGCCCTCCAAAATGTGGGTTATCAAGCTTTTGACACATGGTCACATTTTGTGACTTCAGAGTGTACTGCCGGCCGGAGTGGCAGAGTGGTTCTAGGCGCCACAGTCTGGAACCGCGCGACTCCCTCTTCGTGCATGTCCCTTCCTCCAAAAGGTGGGTTTTCAAGCTTTTGACACGTGGTCACATTTATGAGACTTCAGAGTGTACTGCCGGCCGGAATGGCCGAGTAGTTCTAGGCGCCACAGTCTATAACAGCGCGTCTCCCTAGTCCTGCATGTCTCGCCCTCCAAAAGGTGTGTTTTCAAGCTTTTGACACGTGGTCACATTTATGTGACTTCAGAGTGTACTGCCGGCCGGAGTGGCCGAGTGGTTCTAGGCGCCATAGTCTGGAACCGCGCGACTCCCTCTTCCTGCATGTCTCGGCCTCCAAAATGTGGGTTGTCAAGCTTTTGACACGTGGTCACATTTATGTGACTTCAGAGTGTACTGGCGGCCGAAGTGGCCAAGTGTTTCTAGGTGAAACAGTCTGGTACCGCGCGACTCCCTCTTCTTGCATGTCTTGCCCTCAAAACGTGCGTTTTCAAGCTTTTGACACGTGGTCACATATATGTGACATCAGAGTGTACTGCCGGCCATAGTGGCCGAGTGGTTCTAGGCGCTACAGTCTGGAACCGCGCGACTCCCTCTTCCTGCATGTCTCGCCCTCCAAAAGGTGGGTTTTCAAGCTTTTGACACGTGGTCACATTTATGTGACTTCAGAGTGTACTGCCGGCCGAAGTGTCCGAGTGTTTCTAGGCGCCACAGTCTGAACCGCGTGTCTCCCTCATGTTGCATGTATTGCCCTCCAAAAGGTGGGTTTTCAAGCTTTTTACACGTAGTCACATTTATGTGACTTCAGAGTGTACTGCCTGCCGGAGTGGACGAGTGGTTCTAGGCGCCACAGTCTGAAACCGCGCGACTCCCTTTTGCTGCATGTCTCGCCCTCCAAAAGGTGGGTTTTCAAGCTTCTGACACGTGGTCACATTTAATTGACTTCAGAGTGTACTGCCTGCCGGAGTGGCCGAGTGGTTCTAGGCGCCACAGTCTGAAACCGCGCGACTTCCTCTTCCTGCATGTCTCGCCCTCCAAAAGGTGGGTTTTCAAGCTTTTGACACGTGGTCACATTAATGTGACTTCAGAGTGTACTGGCTGCCGGAGTGTCCTAGTGGTTCTAGGCGCCACAGTCTGAAACCGCGCGACTCCCTCTTCCTCCATGTCTCGTTCTCCAAAAGGTGGGTTTTTCAAGCTTTTGACACGTGGTCACATTTATGTGCATTCAGAGTGTACTGCCGGCCTTGAGTGGCCGAGTGGTTCTAGGCGCCTCAGTCAGGAGCAGCGCGACTCCCTCTTCCTACATGTTTAGCCCTCCAAAAGGTGGGTTTTCAAACTATAGATACGTGGTCACATTTATGTGACTTCAGAGTGTACTGGCGGCCGGAGTGGCCGAGTGGTTCTAGGCGCCACAGTCTGGAACCACGCGACTCCCTCTTCCTGCATGTTTCGCCCTGCAAAATGTAGGTTTTCAAGCTTTTACACGTGGTCACATTAATGTGACTTCAGAGGGTACTGCCGGCCGCAGTGGCCGAGTGTTCCTAGGCGCCACAGTCTGGAACCGCGCAACTCCCTCTTGCTGCATTGCTCGCCCTCCAAAAGGTGGGTTTTCAAGCTTTTGACACATGTTCACATTTATGGGACTTCAAAGTGTACTGCTGGCCGAAGTGGTTGAGTGGTTCTAGGCGCCACAGTCTGGAACCGCGCGACTCCCTCTTCCTGCATGTCTAGCCTCCAAAAGGTGGGTTTTCAAGCTTTTGAGACGTGGTCACATTTATGTGCCTTCAGAGTGTGCTGCCGGCCGAAGTGACCAAGTTGTTCTAGGTGCCACAGTCTGGAACCGCGCGACTCCCTCTTCTTGCATGTCTTGCCCTCGAAAAGGTGGGTTTTAAAGCTTTTGACACGTGGTCACATATATGTGACATCAGAGTGTACTGCCGGCCACAGTGGCCGATTGCTTCTAGGCGCCACAGTCTGGAACTGCGCGACTCCCTCTTCCTGCATGTCTCGCCCTCCAAAAGGTGTGTTTTCAAGCTTTTGACACGTGGTCACATTTATGTGACTTCAGAGTGTACTGCCGGCCGGAGTGGCCGAGTGGTTCTAGGCGCCATAGTCTGGAACCGCGCGACTCCCTCTTCCTGCATGTCTCGGCCTCCAAAATGTGGGTTGTCAAGCTTTTGACACGTGGTCACATTTATGTGACTTCAGAGTGTACTGTCGGCCGGAGTGGTCGAGCGGTTCTCGGCGTACAGTCTGGAACCGAGCGACTCCCTCTTCCTGCATGTCTCGCCCTCCAAAAGGTAAGTATTCAAGCTTTTGACACGTGGTCACATTTATGTCACTTCAGAGTGTACTGCCGGCCAGTGTGGTCGAGTGGCTCAAGGCGCCACAGTCTGGAAGCGCGCGAATCCCTTTTCCTGCATGTCTCGCCCTCCAAAAGGTGTGTTTTCGAGCTTTTGACACGTGGTCACATTTATGTGACTTCAGAGTGTACTGCCGGCCGAAGTGTCCGAGTGTTTCTAGGCGCCACTGTCTGAAACCGCGTGTCTTCCTCATCCTGCATGTCTCGCCCTCCAAAAGGTGGGTTTTCAAGCTTCTGACACGTGGTCACATTTAATTGACTTCAGAGTGCACTGCCGGCCGGAGTGGCCGTGTGGTTCTAGGCGCCACAGTCTGGAACCACGCGACCCCCTCTTCCTGCATGTTTCGCCCTGCAATATGTAGGTTCTCAAGCTTTTACACGTGGTCACATTAATGTGACTTCAGAGGGTACTGCCGGCCGCAGTGGCCGAGTGGTACTGGCGCCACAGTCTGGAACCGCGCGACTCCCTCTTAGTGCATGTTTCGCCCTCCAAAAGGTGGGTTTCGAAGCCTTTGACACGTGGTCACATTTATGTGACTTCAGAGTGTACTGCCGGCAGGAGTGTCCGAGTGGTTCTAGGCGCCACAGTCTGGAACCGCGCTTCTCCCTCTTCCTGAACGTCTCGCCTTGCAAAAGGTAGGTTTTCAAGCATCTGACACGTGGTCACATTTATGTGACTTCAGAGTGTACTGCCGGCCGAAGTGGCCGTGTCGTTCTAGGCGCTACAGTCTGGAACCGCGCGACTCCCTCTTCCTGCATCTCTCGCTCTCCAAAAGGACGGTTTTCAAGCTTTTGAGACGTGGTCACATTTATGTGCCTTCAGAGTGTACTGCTGGCCATAGTGGCCGAGCGGTTCTAGGCGCCACAGTCTGGAACAGCGCGACTCCCTCTTCCTGCATGTCTCGCCCTCCAAAATGTGGGTTATCAAGCTTTTGACACGTGGTCACATTTATGTGACTTCAGATTGTACTGCATGATGGAGTGGCCGAGAGGTTCTAGGGCCCATAGCCTGGAACTGCGAGACTCCCTCTTCCTGTATGTCTCGCCCTCCAAAACGTGGGTTGTCAAGCTTTTGACACGTTGTCACATTTAATCGACTTCAGAGTGTGCTGCCGGCCGCAATGGCCGAGCGGTGCTAGGCACCACAGTCTGGAACCATGCGACTCCCTCATCCTGCATGTCTAGCTCTCCAAAAGGTGGGTATTCAAGCTTTTGACACATGGTCCCATTTATGTGACTTCAGAGTGCACTGCCGGCAAGTGTGGCCGAGTGGATCTAGGCGCCACGGTCTGGAACCCCGCGACTCCCTCTTTCTTCTTGTCTCGCCCTGCAAATTGTTGGTTTGCAAGCTTTTACACGTGGTCACATTTATGTGACTTCAGAGTGTACTGCTGGCCCCAGTCGCCGAGTGGCTCTAGGCGCCACAGTCTGGAACCGCGCGAATCCCTCTTCCTGCATGTCTCGCCCTCCAAAAGGTGGGTTTTCAAGCTTATGACACATGGTCACATTTATGTGACTTCAGAGTGTACTGTAGGCCGGAGTGGCCGATTGGTTCTAGGCGCCACAGTCTGGAACCGCGCAACTCCCACTTCCTGCCTGTCTCGCCCTCCAAAAGGTGGGTTATCAAGGTTTTGACACGTGGTCACATTTATGTGACTTCAGAGTGCACTGCCGGCAAGTGTGGCCGAGTGGTTCTAGGCGCCACAGTCTGGAACCGCGCGACTCCCTCTTCCAGCATGTCTCGCACTCCAAAAGGCAGGTTTTCAAGCTTTTGACACGTGGTCACATTTATGTGACTTCAGAGTGTACTGCCGGACCCAGTGGCCGAGTGGTTCTAGGCGCCACAGCATGGAACCGCGCGAATGCCTCTTCCTGCATGTCTCGCCCTCCAAAAGATGGGTTTTCAAGCTTTTGACACCTGGTCACATGTATGTGACTTCAGAGTGTACTGGCGTACGTAGTGGCCGAGTGGTTCTAGGCGCCACAGTCCCGAACCGCGGCGACTACGTCTTCCTGCATGTCTCGCCCTGCAAAAGGTAGGTTTTCAAGCTTTTGACACGTGGTCACATTTATGTGACTTCAGATTGTACTGCCGGCCGGAGTGGCCGAGTGGTTCTAGGCACCACACTCTGGAACCGCGGGACTCCCTCTTCCTGCATATCTCGCCCTCCAAAAGGTGATTTTTCAAGCTTTTGACACGTGGTCACATTTATGTAACTTCAGAGTGTACTGTCAGCCAGAGTGGCCCAGCGGTTCTAGGCGCCACAGCCTGGAACCGCGCGCCTCCTTCTTCCTGCATGTCTCGCCCTCCAAAAGGTTGGTTTACAAGCTTTTACACGGGGTCACATTTATGTGACTTCAGAGTGTACTGCCAGACTAAGTGGCCGAGTGGTTCTAGGCGCCACAGTCTGGAACCGCGCGAATCCCTCGTCCTGCATCTCTCGCCCTCCAAAAGATGGGTTTTCAAACTTTTGACATGTGGTCACATTTATGTCACTTCAGAGTGTACTGCCGTACGGAGTGGCCGAGTGGTTCTAGGCGCCACAGTCTGGAATCGCGCGACTCCCTCTTCCTGCATGTCTCGCCCTCCAAAAGGTGGGTTTTCAAGCTTTTGACACGTGGTCACATTTATGTGACTTCAGAGTGTACTGCCGGCCGGAGTCGCCGAGTGGCTCTAGGCGCCACAGTCTGGAACCGCGCGAATCCCTCTTCCTGCATGTCTCGCCCTCCAAAAGGTGGGTTTTCTAGCTTTTGACACGTGGTCACATTTATGTGACTTCAGAGTGTACTGCCAGCCGGAGTTAACGAGTGGTTCCAGGCGCCACAATCTGGAACCGCGCGACTCCCTCTTCCTGCATGTCTCGCCCTGCAGAAGTGGGTTTTCAAGCTTTTGACACATGGTCACATTTATGTGACTTCAGAGTGTACTGCCGGCCGGAGTGGCCGAGTGGTTCTAGGCGGCACAGTATGGAACCGCGTGACTCCCTCTTCCTGCATGTCTCGCCTGCCAAAAGGTGGGCTTTCAAGCTTTTGACACATGGTCACATTTATGTGACTTCAGAGTGTACTGCCGGCCGGAGTGGCCGATTGGTTCTAGGCGCCACAGTCTGGAACCGCGCGGCTCCCTCTTCCTGCATCTCTCGCTCTCCAAAAGGTCGGTTTTCAAGCTTTTGAGACGTGGTCACATTTATGTGCCTTCAGAGTGTACTGCTGGCCATAGTGGCCGAGCGGTTCTAGGCGCCACAGTCTGGAACAGCGCGACTCCCTCTTCCTGCATGTCTCGCCCTCCAAAATGTGGGTTATCAAGCTTTTGACACGTGGTCACATTTATGTGACTTCACATTGTACTGCATGATGGAGTGGCCGAGAGGTTCTAGGGCCCATAGCCTGGAACTGCGCGACTCCCTCTTCCTGTATGTCTCGCCCTCCAAAACGTGGGTTGTCAAGCTTTTGACACGTTGTCACATTTAATCGACTTCAGAGTGTGCTGCCGGCCGCAATGGCCGAGCGGTGCTAGGCACCACAGTCTGGAACCATGCGACTCCCTCATCCTGCATGTCTAGCTCTCCAAAAGGTGGGTATTCAAGCTTTTGACACATGGTCACATTTATGTGACTTCAGAGTGCACTGCCGGCAAGTGTGGCCGAGTGGATCTAGGCGTCACGGTCTGGAACCGCGCGACTCCCTCTTCCTGCGTGTCTCGCCCTCCAAAAGGTGGTTTTCAAGCTTTTGACACGTGGTCACATTTAAGTAACTTCAAAGTGCACTGCTGGCCGGAGTGACCGAGTGGTTCTGGGCGCCACAATCTGGAACCGCGCGACTCCCTCTTTCTTCTTGTCTCGCCCTGCAAATTGTTGGTTTGCAAGCTTTTACACGTGGTCACATTTATGTGACTTCAGAGTGTACTGCCGGCCCCAGTCGCCGAGTGGCTCTAGGCGCCACAGTCTGGAACCGCGCGAATCCCTCTTCCTGCATGTCTCGCCCTCCAAAAGGTGGGTTTTCAAGCTTATGACACATGGTCACATTTATGTGACTTCAGAGTGTACTGCCGGCCGGAGTGGCCGATTGGTTCTAGGCGCCACAGTCTGGAACCGCGCGACTCCCACTTCCTGCCTGTCTCGCCCTCCAAAAGGTGGGTTATCAAGCTTTTGACACGTGGTCACATTTATGTGACTTCAGAGTGCACTGCCGGCAAGTGTGGCCGAGTGGTTCTAGGCGCCACAGTCTGGAACCGCGCGACTCCCTCTTCCAGCATGTCTCGCACTCCAAAAGGCAGGTTTTCAAGCTTTTGACACGTGGTCACATTTATGTGACTTCAGAGTGTACTGCCGGCTGAAGTGGCCGAGTGGTTCTAGGCGCCAAAGCCAGGAACCGCGCGACTCCCTCTTCCTGCATGTCTCGCCCACCTAAAGGTGGGTTTTCAAGCTTTTGACACGTGGTCACATTTATGTGACTTCAGAGTGCACTGCCGGCGGGAGTGACCGAGTGGTTCTAAGCGCAACAATCTGGAACCGCGCGACTCCCTCTTCCTGCTTGTCTCGCCCTGCAAAATGTTGGTTTTCAAGCTTTTACACGTGGTCACATTTATGTGACTTCAGAGTGTACTGCCGGCCCCAGTGGCCGAGTGGTTCTAGGCGCCACAGCCTGGAACCGCGCGAATCCCTCTTCCTGTATATCTCGCCCTCCAAAAGATGGGTTTTCAAGCTTTTGACACCTGGTCACATGTATGTGACTTCTGAGTGTACTGGCGTACGGAGTGGCCGAGTGGTTCTAGGCGCCACAGTCCCGAACCGCGGCGACTACGTCTTCCTGCATGTCTCGCCCTGCAAAAGGTAGGTTTTCAAGCTTTTGACACGTGGTCACATTTATGTGACTTCAGATTGTACTGCCGGCCGGAGTGGCCGAGTGGTTCGAGGCACCACACTCTGGAACCGCGCGACTCCCTCTTCCTGCATATCTCGCCCTCCAAAAGGTGATTTTTCAAGCTTTTGACACGTGGTCACATTTATGTAACTTCAGAGTGTACTGCCAGCCAGAGTGGCCCAGCGGTTCTAGGCGCCACAGCCTGGAACCGCGCGCCTCCTTCTTCCTGCATGTCTCGCCCTCCAAAAGGTTGGTTTACAAGCTTTTACACGGGGCCACATTTATGTGACTTCAGAGTGTACTGCCAGACTAAGTGGCCGAGTGGTTCTAGGCGCCACAGTCTGGAACCGCGCGAATCCCTCGTCCTGCATCTCTCGCCCTCCAAAAGATGGGTTTTCAAGCTTTTGACATGTGGTCACATTTATGTCACTTCAGAGTGTACTGCCGTACGGAGTGGCCGAGTGGTTCTAGGGCCACAGTCTGGAATCGCGCGACTCCCTCTTCCTGCATGTCTCGCCCTCCAAAAGGTGGGTTTTCAAGCTTTTGACACGTGGTCACATTTATGTGACTTCAGAGTGTACTGCCAGCCGGAGTTGCCGAGTGGCTCTAGGCGCCACAGTCTGGAACCGCGCGAATCCCTCTTCCTGCATGTCTCGCCCTCCAAAAGGTGGGTTTTCTAGCTTTTGACACGTGGTCACATTTATGTGACTTCAGAGTGTACTGCCAGCCTGAGTTAACGAGTGGTTCCAGGCGCCACAATCTGGAACCGCGCGACTCCCTCTTCCTGCATGTCTCGCCCTCCAAAGGGTGATTATTCAAGCTTTTGACTCGTGTTCACATTTATGTAACTTCAGAGTATACTGCCGGCCAGAGTGGCCGAGCGGTTCTAGGCGCCACAGTCTGGTACCGCGCAACTCCCTCTTCCTGCATGTTTCGCCCTCCAAAACTTGGGTTTTCAAGCTATTGACACGTGGGTACATTTATGTGACTTCAGAGTGTACTGCCGGCCAGAGTGGCCGAGTGGTTCTAGGCGCCA
The DNA here is from genome assembly GCF_021461385.2 of Schistocerca piceifrons. Classification (NCBI taxonomy): domain Eukaryota; kingdom Metazoa; phylum Arthropoda; class Insecta; order Orthoptera; family Acrididae; genus Schistocerca; species Schistocerca piceifrons. Next base: position 592,098,203 of record NC_060140.1, on the reverse strand, counting down.
CAGTCTGGAACCGCGCGACTTCCTCTTCCTGCAGGTGTCGCCCACCAAAAGGTGGGTTTTCAAGCTTTTACACGTGGTCACATTTATGTGACTTCAGAGTGTACTGCGGGCTGGAGAGGCCGAGTGGTTCTAGACGCCACAGTCTGGAATCGCGCGACTCCCTCTTCCTGCATGTCCCGCCCTCCAAAAGGTGGGTTTTCAAGCTTTTGACACGTGGTCACATTTAAGTGACTTCAAAGTGCACTGCCGGCCCGAGTGGCCGAGTGGTTCTAGACGCCACAATCTGGAACCGCGCGACTCCCTCTTCCTGCTTGTTTCGCCCTGCAAAATGTTGGTTTTCAAGCTTTTACACGTGGTCACATTTATGTGACTTCAGAGTGTACTGCCGGCCGGAGTGACCGAGTGGTTCTAGGCGCCACAATCTGGAACCGCGCGACTCCCTCTTCCTGCTTTCCTCGCCCTGCATAAGGTTGGTTTACAAGCTTTTACATGTGGTCACATTTATGTGACTTCAGAGAGTACTGCCAGCCCCAGTGGCCGAGTGGTTCTAGGCGCCACAGTCTAAAACCGCACGACTCCCTTTTCCTGCATCTCTCGTCCTCCAGAAGATATGTTTTCAAGCTTTTGACACGTGGTCACATTTATGTGACTTCAGAGTGAACTGCCGTCCGGAGTGGCCGAGCGGTTCTAGGCGCCACAGTCAGGAACCGCGTGACTCCCTCTTCTTAAATGTCTCGCCCTCCAAAAGGTGAGTTTTCAAGCTTTTGACACATAGTCACATTTATGTTACTTTAGAGTGTACTGCCGGCCGGAGTGGCCGAGTGGTTCTAGGCGCCACAGTCTGAAACCGCGCGATTCCCTCTTCCTGCATGTCTCGCCCTCCAAAAGGTGGGTTTTCAAGCTTTTGACACATGGTCACATTCATTTGACTTCAGAGTGTACTGCCGGCCGGAGTGGCCGATTGCATCTAGGTGCCACAGTCTGGAACCGCGCGACTCCCTCTTCCTGCCTGTCTCGCCCTCCAAAAGGTGGGTTTTCAAGCTATTGACACGAGGTCACATTTATGTGACTTCAGAGTGTACTGCCGACCAGAGTGGCCGAGTGGTTCAAGGCGCCGCAGTCTGGAACCGCGCTACTCCCTCTTCCTGCCTGTTTCGCCTTCCAAAATGTGGGTTTTCAAGCTTTAGACACGTGGTCACATTTATGTGACTTCACAGTATACTGCCGGCCGGAGTGGCAGAGTGGTTCTAGGCGCCGCAGTCTGGATTCGCGCGACTCCCTCTTCCTATATGTCTCGCCCTCCAAAAGGTGGGTTTTCAAGCTTTTGACACGTGGTCACATGTATGTGACTTCAGAGTGTACTGGCGTACAGAGTGGCCGAGTGGTTCTAGGCGCCACAGTCCCGAACCGCGGCGACTCCGTCTTCCTGCATGTCTCGCCCTGCAAAAGGTAGGTTTTCAAGCTTTTCACACGTGGTCACATTTATGTGACTTCAGAGTGTACTGCCGGCCAGAGTGGCCGAGTGGTTCTAGGCGCCACAGTCTGGAATCGCGCGACTCTCTCTTCCTACATGTCTCGCCCTCCAAAATGTGCGTTTTCAAGCTTTTACACGGGGTCACATTTATGTGACTTCAGAGTGTACTGCAAGACTGAGTGGCCGAGTGGTTCTAGGCGCCACAGTCTGGAACCGTGCGAATCCCTCGTCCTGCATTTCTCGCCCTCCAAAAGATGGGTTTTCAAGCTTTTGACATGTGGTCACATTTATGTCACTTCAGAGTGTACTGCCGTACGGAGTGGCCGAGTGGTTCTAGGCGCCACAGTCTGGAATCGCGCGACTCCCTCTTCCTCCATGTCTCGCCCTCCAAAAGGTGGGTTTTCAAGCTTTTGACATGTGGTCACATTTAAGTGACTTCAGAGTGTACTGCCGGCCGGAGTCGGCGAGTGGCTCCAGGCGTCACAGTCTGGAACCGCGCGAATCCCTCTTCCTGCATGTCTCGCCCTCCAAAAGGTGGGTTTTCTAGCTTTTGACACGTGGTCACATTTATGTGACTTCAGAGTGTACTGCCGGCCGGAGTAAACGAGTGGTTCCAGGCGCCACAATCTGGAACCGCGCGACTCCCTTTTCCTGCATGTTTCGCCCTGCAGAAGGTGGGTTTTCAAGCTTTTGACACATGGTCACATTTATGTGACTTCAGAGTGTACTGCCGGCCGGAGTGGCCGGGTGGTTCTAGGCGGCACAGTATGGAACCGCGCGACTCCCTCTTCCTGCATGTCTCGCCCTCCAAAAGGTGGGCTTTCAAGCTTTTGACACATGGTCACATTTATGTGACTTCAGAGTGTACTGCCGGCCGGAGTGGCCGATTGGTTCTAGGCGCCACAGTCTGGAACCGCGCGACTCCCTCTTCCTGCCTGTCTCGCCCTCCAGAAGGTGGGTTTTCAAGCTTTTGACATGTGCTCACATTTATGTGACTTCCGAGTGTACTGCCGGCCGGAGTGGCCGAGTGGATCTAGGCGCCACAGTCTGGAACCGCGCAACTCCCTCTTCCTGCATGTCTCGCCCTCCAAAGGGTGATTACTCAAGCTTTTGACACGTGGTCACATTTATGTAACTTCAGAGTATACTGCCGGCCAGAGTGGCCGAGCGGTTCTAGGCGCCACAGTCTGGTACCGTGCAACTCCCTCTTCCTGCATGGTTCGCACTCCAAAACTTGGGTTTTCAAGCTTTTCACTCGTGGGCACATTTATGTGACTTCAGAGTGTACTGCCGGTCAGAGTGGGCGAGTGGTTCTAGGCGCCACAGTCTGGAACCGCGCGACTTCCTCTTCCTGCAGGTGTCGCCCACCAAAAGGTGGGTTTTCAAGCTTTTACACGTGCTCACATTTATGTGACTTCAGAGTGCACTGCGGGCCGGAGAGGCCCAGTGGTTCTAGACGCCACAGTCTGGAATCGCGCGACTCCCTCTTCCTGCATGTCTCGCCCTCCAAAAGGTGGGTTTTCAAGCTTTTGACACGTGGACACATTTAATCGACTTCAGAGTGTACTGCCGGCCGTAGTGGACGAGCGGTTCTAGGCGCCACAGGCTGGAACCATGCGACTCCCTCATCCTGCATGTCTCGCCCTGCAAGTGGTGGGTTTTCAAGCTTTTGACACATGGTCACATTTATGTGACTTCAGAGTGTACTGCCGGCCGGAGTGGCCGAGTGGTTCTAGGCGGCACAGTAAGGAACCGCGCGACAACCTCTACCTGCATGTCGCGCGCTCCAAAAGGTGAGTTTTCAAGCTTTTGACATGTGCTCACATTTATGTGACTTCGGAGTGTACTGCCGGCCGGAGTGGCCGAGTAGATCTAGGCGCCACAGTCTGGAACCGCGCGACTCCCTCTTCCTGCATGTCTCGCCCTCCAAAGGGTGATTATTCATGCTTTTGACACGTGTTCACATTTATGTAACTTCAGAGTATACTGCCGGCCAGAGTGGCCGAGCGGTTCTAGGCGCCACTGTCTGGAACCGCACAACTCCATCTTCCTGCATGTTTCGCCCTCCAAAACTTGGGTTTTCAAGCTTTTCACACGTGGGCACATTTATGTGACTTCAGAGTGTACTGCCGGCCAGAGTGGCCGAGTGGTTCTAGGCGCCACAGTCTGGAACCGCGCGACTTCTCTTCCTGCAGGTGTCGCCCACCAAAAGGTGGGTTTTCAAGCTTTTTCACGTGGTCACATTTATGTGACTTCAGAGTGTACTGCGGGCCGGAGAGGCCGAGTGGTTCTAGACGCCACAGTCTGGAATCGCGCGACTCCCTCTTCCTGCATGTCTCGCCCTCCAAAAGGTGGGTTTTCAAGCTTTTGACACGTGGACACATTTAATCGAATTCAGAGTGTACTGCCGGCCACAGTGGACGAGCGGTTCTAGTCGCCACAGTCTGGAACCATACGACTCCCTAATCCTGCATGTCTCGCTCTCCAAAAGGTGGGTATTCAAGCTTTTGACACGAGGTCACATTTAATTGACTTCAGAGTGCACTGCCGGCAAGTGTGGCCGAGTGGTTCTAGGCGCCACAGTCTGGAACCGCGCGACTCCCTCTTCCTGCATGTCTCGCCCTCCAAAAGGTGGGTTTTCAAGCTTTTGACACGTGGACACATTTAATCGAATTCAGAGTGTACTGCCACCACAGTGGACGAGCGGTTCTAGTCGCCACAGTCTGGAACCATGCGACTCCCTCATCCTGCATGTCTCGCTCTCCAAAAGGTGGGTAATCAAGCTTTTGACACGAGGTCACATTTAAGTGACTTCAGGGTGCACTGCCGGCAAGTGTGGCCGAGTGGTTCTAGGCGCCACAGTCTGGAACCACGCGACTCCCTCTTCCTGCATGTCTCGACCTCCAAAAGGTGCGTTTTCAAGCTTTTACACGGGGTCATATTTATGTGACTTCAGAGTGTACTGCCAGCCGGAGAGGCTGAGTGGTTCTAGACGCCACAGTCTGGTATCGCGCGACTCCCTCTTCCTGCATGTCTCGCCCTCCAAAAGGTGGGTTTTCAAGCTTTTGACACGTGGACACATTTAATCGACTTCAGAGTGTACGGCCGGCCGCAGTGGATGAGCGGTTCTAGGCGCCACAGTCTGGAACCATGCGACTCCCTCATCCTGCATGTCTCGCTCTCCAAAAGGTGGGTATTCGAGCTTTTGACACGTGGTCACATTTAAGTGACTTCAGAGTGCACTGCCGGCAAGTGTGGCCGAGTGGTTCTAGGCGCCACCGTCTGGAACCGCGTGAATCCCTCGTCCTGCATCTCTCGCCCTCCAAAAGGTGGGTTTTCAAGCTTTTGACATGTGGTCACATTTATGTCACTTCAGAGTGTACTGCCGGCCGGAGTGGCCGAGTGGTTCTAGACGCCACAGTCTGGAACCCCGCGACTCCCTCTTCCTGGATGTCTCGCCCTCCAAAAGGTAGGTTTTCAAACTTTTCACACGTGGTCAGATTTAAGTGACCTCAGAGTGTACTGCCGGCTGTAGTGACCGAGTGGTTCTAGGCGCCACAATCTGGAACCGCGCGACTCCCTCTTCCTGCTTGTCACGCCCCGCATAAGGTTGGTTTACAAGCTTTTACACGTGGTCACATTTATGTGACTTCAGAGTGTACTGCCGGCACCAGTGGCCGAGTGGTTCTAGGCGCCACAGTCTGGAACCGCACGACTCCCTCTTCCTGCATCTCTCGTCCTCCAAAAGGTATGTTTTCAAGCTTTTGACACGTGGTCACTTTTATGTGACTTCGGAGTGTACTGCCGGCCATAGTGGCCGAGCGGTTCTAGGCGCCACAGTCTAGAACCGCGTGAATCCCTCTTCCTGCATGTCTCGCCGTCCAAAAGGTGGGTTTTCAAGCTTTTGACACGTGGTCACATGTATGTGACTTCAGGGTGTACTGGCGTACGAAGTGGCCGAGTGGTTCTAGGCGCGACAGTCTCGAACCGCGGCGACTCCCTCTTCCTGCATGTCTCGCCCTGCAAAAGGTAGGTTTTCAAGCTTTTGACACGTGGTCACATTTATGTGACTTCAGAGTGTACTGCCGGCCGGAATGGCCAAGTGGTTCTAGGCGCCACAGTCTGGAACCGCGCGGCTCCCTCTTCCTGCATGTCTCGCCCTCCAAAAGGTGATTTTTCAAGCTTTTGAAACGTGGTCACATTTATGTTACTTCAGAGTGTACTGCCGGCGATAGTGGCCGAGCGGTTCTAGGCGCCATAGTCTGGAACCGCGCGCCTCCCTCTTCCTGCATGTCCCGCCCTCCAAAAGGTGGGATTTCAAGCTTTTCACACGTAGCCACATTTATGTGACTTCAGAGTGTACTCGCGGCCAGAGTGGCCGAGTGGTTCTAGGCGCCACAATCTGGAATCGCGCGACTCTCTCTTCCTACATGTCTCGCCCTCCAAAAGGTGGGTTTTCAAGCTTTTGACATGTGGTCACATTTATGTCACTTCAGAGTGTACTGCCGTCCGTAGTGGCCGAGTGGCTCTAGGCGCCACAGTCTGGAACCGCGCGAATCCCTCTTCCTGCATGTCTCGCCCTCCAAAAGGTGGGTTTTCAAGCATTTGACACGTGGTCATATTTATGTGACTTCAGAGTGTACTGCCGGCTGGAGTGGCCGAGTGGCTCTAGGCGCCACAGTCTGGATCCGCGAGAATACCTCTTCCTGCATGTTTCGCCCTCCAAAAGGTGGGTTCTCTAGCTTTTGACACGTGGTCACAATTATGTGACTTCAGAGTGTACTGCCGGCTGGAGTGACCGAGCTGTTCTAGGCGCCACAATCTGGAACCGCGTGACTCCGTCTTCCTGCATGTCTCGCCTTCCAAGAGGTGGGTTTTCAAGCTTTTGACATGTGGTCACATTTTTTGTAATTTCAGAGTGTACTGCCGTCCGGAGTGGCCGAGTGGTTCTAGGCGCCACAGTCTGGAACTGCGCGAATCCCTCTTCCTGCATGTTTCGCCCCCCAAAAGGTGGGTTTTCAAGCTTTTGACACGTGGTCACATTTATGTGACTTCAGAGTGTACTGCCGGCCCGAGTGACCTAGTGGTTCTAGGCGCCACAATCTGGAACCGCGCGCCTCCCTCTTCCTGCATCTCTCGCCCTCCAAAAGGTGGATTTTCAAGCTTTTGACATGTGGTCACATTTATGTCACTTCAGAGTGTACTGCCGTCGGTAGGGGCCGACTGGCTCTTGGCGCCACAGTCTGGAACCGCGCGAATCCCTCTTCCTGCATGTCTCGCCCTCCAAAAGGTGGGTTTTCTAGCTTTTGACACGTGGTCACATTTATGTGACTTCAGAGTGTACTGCCGGCCGGAGTGACCGAGTGGTTCTAGGCGCCACAATCTGGAACCGCGCGACTCCCTCTTGCTGCATGTCTCGCCCACCAAAAGGTGGGTTTTCAAGCTTTTGACATGTGGTCACATTTATGTCGCTTCAGAGTGTACTGCCGTCCGGAGTGGGCGAATGGCTCTAGGCGCCACAGTCTGGAACCGCGCGACTCCCTCTTCCTGCATGTCTCGCCCTCCAAAAGGTGGGTTTTCTAGCTTTTGACACGTGGTCACATTTATGTGACTTCAGAGTGTACTGCCGGCCGGATTGACCGAGTGGTTCTAGGCGCCACAATCTGGAACCGCGCGCCTCCCTCTTCCTGCATCTCTGGCCCTCCAAAAGGTGGGTTTTTAAGCTTTTGACATGTGGTCACATTTATGTCACTTCAGAGTGTTCTGCCGTCCGGAGTTGCCGAGTGGCTCTAGGCGCCACAGTCTGGAACCGCGCGAATCCCTCTTCCTGCATGTCTCGCCCTCCAAAAGCTAGGTTTTCTAGCTTTTGACACGTGGTCACATTTATTTGACTTCAGAGTGTAATCCCGGCGGAGTGACCGAGTGGTTCTAGGCGCCACAATCTGGAACCGCGCGCCTCCCTCTTCCTGCATCTCTCGCCCTCCAAAAGGTGGGTTTTCAAGCTTTTGACATGTGGTCACATTTATGTCACTTCAGAGTGTACTGCCGTCCGGAGTGGCCGAGTCGCTTTAGGCGCCACAGTCTGGAACCGCGCGAATCCCTCTTCCTGCATGTCTCGCCCTCCAATAGGTGGGTTTTCTAGCTTTTGACACGTGGTCACATTTATGTGGCTTCAGAGTGTACTGCCGGCCGGAGTGACCGAGTGGTTCTAGGCGCCACAATCTGGAATCGCGCGCCTCCCTCTTCCTGCATCTCTCGCATTCCAAAAGGTGGGTTTTCAAGCTTTTGACATGTGGTCACATTTATGTCACTTCAGACTGTACTGCCGACCTGAGTGGCCCAGTTGCTCTAGGCGCCTCAGTCTGGAACCGCGCGAATCCCTCTTCCTGCATGTCTCGCCCTCCAAGAGGTGGGTTTTCTAGCTTTTGGCACGTGGTCACATTTATGTGACTTCAGAGTGCACTGCCGGCCGGAGTGGCCTAGTGGTTCTAGGCGCCACAGTCTCGAACCGCGCGGCTCCCTCTTCCTGCATGTCTCGCATTCCAAAAGGTGATTTTTCAAGGTTTTGAAACGTGGACACATTTATGTGACTTCAGAGTGTACTGCCGACGAGAGTGGCCGCGCGGTTCTAGGCGCCATAGTCTGGAACCGCGCGCCTCCCTCTTCCTGCATGTCTCGCCCTCCAAAAGGTGGGTTTTCAAGCTTTTCACACGTAGGCACATTTATGTGACTTCAGAGTGTGCTGCCGGCCAGAGTGGCCGAGTGGTTCTAGGCGCTACAGTCTGGAATCCCGTGACTCTCTTTTCCTACATGTCTCGCCCTCCAGAAGGTGCGTTTTCAAGCTTTAACACAGGGTCACATTTATGTGACTTCAGAGTGTACTGCCGGACTGAGTGGCCGAGTGGCTCTAGGCGCCACAGTCTGGAACCGCGCGAATCCCTCTTCCTGCATGTCTCGCCCTCCCAACGGTGGGTTTTCTAGCTTTTGACACGTGGTCACATTTATGTAACATCAGAGTGAACTGCCGGCCGAAGTGACCGAGTGGTTCTAGGCGCCACAATCTGGAAACGCGCGACTCCCTCTTCCTGCATCTCTCGCCCTCCAAAAGGTGGGTTTTAAAGCTTTTGACATGTGGTCACATTTATGTCACTTCAGAGTGTACTGCCGTCCGGAGTGGCCGAGTGGCTCTAGGCGCCACAGTCTGGAACCGCGCGAATCCCTCTTCCTGCATGTCTCGCCCTCCAAAAGCTAGGTTTTCTAGCTTTTGACACGTGGTCACATTTATTTGACTTCAGAGTGTACTCCCGGCCGGAGTGACTGAGTGGTTCTAGGCGCCACAATCTGGAACCGCGCGCCTCCCTCTTCCTGCATCTCTCGCCCTCCAAAAGGTGGGTTTTCAAGCTTTTGACATGTGGTCACATTTATGTCACTTCAGAGTGTACTGCCGTCCGGAGTGGCCGAGTCGCTTTAGGCGCCACAGTCTGGAACAGCGCGAATCCCTCTTCCTGCATGTCTCGCCCTCCAAAATGTGGGTTTTCTAGCTTTTGACACGTGGTCACATTTATGTGGCTTCAGAGTGTACTGCCGGCCGGAGTGACCGAGTGGTTCTAGGCGCCACAATCTGGAACCGCGCGCCTCCCTCTTCCTGCATCTCTCGCCCTCCAAAAGGTGGGTTTTCAAGCTTTTGACATGTGGTCACATTTATGTCACTTCAGAGTGTACTGCCGACCTGAGTGGCCGAGTGGCTCTAGGCGCCTCAGTCTGGAACCGCGCGAATCCCTCTTCCTGCATGTCTCGCCCTCCAACAGGTGGGTTTTCAAGCTTTTGACACGTGGTTACATTTATGTGACTTCAGAGAGTGTACTGCCGTCCGGAGTGGCCGAGTGGTTCTAGGCGCCACATTCTGGAATCGCGCGAATCCCTCTTCCTGCATGTCTCGCCCTCCAAATGGTGGGTTTTCAAGCTTTTGACACGTGGTCACATTTATGTGTCTTCAGAGTGTACTGCCGGCCGGAGAGGCTGAGTGGTTCTAGACGCCACAGTCTGGTATCGCGCGACTCCCTCTTCCTGCATGTCTCGCCCTCCAAAAGGTGGGTTTTCAAGCTTTTGACACGTGGACACATTTAATCGACTTCAGAGTGTACGGCCGGCCGCAGTGGATGAGCGGTTCTAGGCGCCACAGTCTGGAACCATGCGACTCCCTCATCCTGCATGTCTCGCTCTCCAAAAGGTGGGTATTCGAGCTTTTGACACGTGGTCACATTTAAGTGACTTCAGAGTGCACTGCCGGCAAGTGTGGCCGAGTGGTTCTAGGCGCCACCGTCTGGAACCGCGTGAATCCCTCGTCCTGCATCTCTCGCCCTCCAAAAGGTGGGTTTTCAAGCTTTTGACATGTGGTCACATTTATGTCACTTCAGAGTGTACTGCCGGCCGGAGTGGCCGAGTGGTTCTAGACGCCACAGTCTGGAACCCCGCGACTCCCTCTTCCTGGATGTCTCGCCCTCCAAAATGTAGGTTTTCAAACTTTTCACACGTGGTCACATTTAAGTGACCTCAGAGTGTACTGCCGGCTGGAGTGACCGAGTGGTTCTAGGCGCCACAATCTGGAACCGCGCGACTCCCTCTTCCTGCTTGTCACGCCCTCCAAAAGGTGGGATTTCAAGCTTTTGACACGTGGTCACATTTATGTGACTTCAGAGTGTACTGCCGGCACCAGTGGCCGAGTGGTTCTAGGCGCCACAGTCTGGAACCGCACGACTCCCTCTTCCTGCATCTCTCGTCCTCCAAAAGGTATGTTTTCAAGCTTTTGACACGTGGTCACTTTTATGTGACTTCGGAGTGTACTGCCGGCCATAGTGGCCGAGCGGTTCTAGGCGCCACAGTCTGGAACCGCGTGAATCCCTCTTCCTGCATGTCTCGCCGTCCAAAAGGTGGGTTCTCAAGCTTTTGACACGTGGTCACATGTATGTCACTTTAGAGTGTAGTACCGGGCGGAGTGGCCGAGTGGTTCTAGGCGCCACTGTCTCAAACCGCGCGACTCCCTCTTCCTGCATGTCTTGCCCTCCAAAAGGTGGGTTTTCAAGCTTTTGATACATGGTCACATTCATGTGACTTCAGAGTGTACTGCCAGCCGGAGAGGCCGATTGGTTCTAGGCGCCACAGTCTGGAACCGCGCGACTCCCTCTTCCTGAGTATCTCGCCCTCCAAAATGGGTTTTCAAGCTTTTGACACGTGGTCACATTTATGTGACTTCAGAGTGTACTGCCGACCAGAGTGGCCGAGTGGTTCTAGGCGCCACAGTCTGGAACCGCGCTTCTCCTTCTTCCTGCCTGTTTCGCCTTCCAAAAGGTCTGTTTTCAAGCTTTAGACACGTGGTCACATTAATGTGACTTCAGAGTGTACTGCCGGCGGGAGTGGCCGAGTGGTTCTAGGCGCCACAGTCTGGATCCGCGCGACTCCCTCTTCCTATATGTCTCGCCATCCAAAAGGTGGGTTTTCAAGCTTTTGACACGTGGTCACATGTATGTGACTTCAGGGTGTACTGGCGTACGAAGTGGCCGAGTGGTTCTAGGCGCGACAGTCTCGAACCGCGGCGACTCCCTCTTCCTGCATGTCTCGCCCTGCAAAAGGTAGGTTTTCAAGCTTTTGACACGTGGTCACATTTATGTGACTTCAGAGTGTACTGCCGGCCGGAATGGCCAAGTGGTTCTAGGCGCCACAGTCTGGAACCGCGCGGCTCCCTCTTCCTGCATGTCTCGCCCTCCAAAAGGTGATTTTTCAAGCTTTTGAAACGTGGTCACATTTATGTTACTTCAGAGTGTACTGCCGGCGATAGTGGCCGAGCGGTTCTAGGCGCCATAGTCTGGAACCGCGCGCCTCCCTCTTCCTGCATGTCTCGCCCTCCAAAAGGTGGGATTTCAAGCTTTTCACACGTAGGCACATTTATGTGACTTCAGAGTGTACTGGCGGCCAGAGTGGCCGAGTGGTTCTGGGCGCCACAATCTGGAATCGCGCGACTCTCTCTTCCTACATGTCTCGCCCTCCAAAAGGTGGGTTTTCAAGCTTTTGACATGTGGTCACATTTATGTCACTTCAGAGTGTACTGCCGTCCGTAGTGGCCGAGTGGCTCTAGGCGCCACAGTCTGGAACCGCGCGAATCCCTCTTCCTGCATGTCTCGCCCTCCAAAAGCTAGGTTTTCTAGCTTTTGACACGTGGTCACATTTATTTGACTTCAGAGTGTACTCCCGGCCGGAGTGACTGAGTGGTTCTAGGCGCCACAATCTGGAACCGCGCGCCTCCCTCTTCCTGCATCTCTCGCCCTCCAAAAGGTGGGTTTTCAAGCTTTTGACATGTGGTCACATTTATGTCACTTCAGAGTGTACTGCCGTCCGGAGTGGCCGAGTCGCTTTAGGCGCCACAGTCTGGAACAGCGCGAATCCCTCTTCCTGCATGTCTCGCCCTCCAAAATGTGGGTTTTCTAGCTTTTGACACGTGGTCACATTTATGTGGCTTCAGAGTGTACTGCCGGCCGGAGTGACCGAGTGGTTCTAGGCGCCACAATCTGGAACCGCGCGCCTCCCTCTTCCTGCATCTCTCGCCTTCCAAAAGGTGGGTTTTCAAGCTTTTGACATGTGGTCACATTTATGTCACTTCAGAGTGTACTGCCGACCTGAGTGGCCGAGTGGCTCTAGGCGCCTCAGTCTGGAACCGCGCGAATCCCTCTTCCTGCATGTCTCGCCCTCCAACAGGTGGGTTTTCAAGCTTTTGACACGTGGTTACATTTATGTGACTTCAGAGAGTGTACTGCCGTCCGGAGTGGCCGAGTGGTTCTAGGCGCCACATTCTGGAATCGCGCGAATCCCTCTTCCTGCATGTCTCGCCCTCCAAATGGTGGGTTTTCAAGCTTTTGACACGTGGTCACATTTATGTGTCTTCAGAGTGTACTGCCGGCCGGAGAGGCTGAGTGGTTCTAGACGCCACAGTCTGGTATCGCGCGACTCCCTCTTCCTGCATGTCTCGCCCTCCAAAAGGTGGGTTTTCAAGCTTTTGACACGTGGACACGTTTAATCGACTTCAGAGTGTACGGCCGGCCGCAGTGGATGAGCGGTTCTAGGCGCCACAGTCTGGAACCATGCGACTCCCTCATCCTGCATGTCTCGCTCTCCAAAAGGTGGGTATTCGAGCTTTTGACACGTGGTCACATTTAAGTGACTTCAGAGTGCACTGCCGGCAAGTGTGGCCGAGTGGTTCTAGGCGCCACCGTCTGGAACCGCGTGAATCCCTCGTCCTGCATCTCTCGCCCTCCAAAAGGTGGGTTTTCAAGCTTTTGACATGTGGTCACATTTATGTCACTTCAGAGTGTACTGCCGGCCGGAGTGGCCGAGTGGTTCTATACGCCACAGTCTGGAACCCCGCGACTCCCTCTTCCTGGATGTCTCGCCCTCCAAAATGTAGGTTTTCAAACTTTTCACACGTGGTCACATTTAAGTGACCTCAGAGTGTACTGCCGGCTGGAGTGACCGAGTGGTTCTAGGCGCCACAATCTGGAACCGCGCGACTCCCTCTTCCTGCTTGTCACGCCCTCCAAAAGGTGGGATTTCAAGCTTTTGACACGTGGTCACATTTATGTGACTTCAGAGTGTACTGCCGGCACCAGTGGCCGAGTGGTTCTAGGCGCCACAGTCTGGAACCGCACGACTCCCTCTTCCTGCATCTCTCGTCCTCCAAAAGGTATGTTTTCAAGCTTTTGACACGTGGTCACTTTTATGTGACTTCGGAGTGTACTGCCGGCCATAGTGGCCGAGCGGTTCTAGGCGCCACAGTCTGGAACCGCGTGAATCCCTCTTCCTGCATGTCTCGCCGTCCAAAAGGTGGGTTCTCAAGCTTTTGACACGTGGTCACATGTATGTCACTTTAGAGTGTAGTACCGGGCGGAGTGGCCGAGTGGTTCTAGGCGCCACTGTCTCAAACCGCGCGACTCCCTCTTCCTGCATGTCTTGCCCTCCAAAAGGTGGGTTTTCAAGCTTTTGATACATGGTCACATTCATGTGACTTCAGAGTGTACCGCCAGCCGGAGAGGCCGATTGGTTCTAGGCGCCACAGTCTGGAACCGCGCGACTCCCTCTTCCTGAGTATCTCGCCCTCCAAAATGGGTTTTCAAGCTTTTGACACGTGGTCACATTTATGTGACTTCAGAGTGTACTGCCGACCAGAGTGGCCGAGTGGTTCTAGGCGCCACAGTCTGGAACCGCGCTTCTCCTTCTTCCTGCCTGTTTCGCCTTCCAAAAGGTCTGTTTTCAAGCTTTAGACACGTGGTCACATTAATGTGACTTCAGAGTGTACTGCCGGCGGGAGTGGCCGAGTGGTTCTAGGCGCCACAGTCTGGATTCGCGCGACTCCCTCTTCCTATATGTCTCGCCATCCAAAAGGTGGGTTTTCAAGCTTTTGACACGTGGTCACATGTATGTGACTTCAGGGTGTACTGGCGTACGAAGTGGCCGAGTGGTTCTAGGCGCGACAGTCTCGAACCGCGGCGACTCCCTCTTCCTGCATGTCTCGCCCTGCAAAAGGTAGGTTTTCAAGCTTTTGACACGTGGTCACATTTATGTGACTTCAGAGTGTACTGCCGGCCGGAATGGCCAAGTGGTTCTAGGCGCCACAGTCTGGAACCGCGCGGCTCCCTCTTCCTGCATCTCTCGCCCTCCAAAAGGTGATTTTTCAAGCTTTTGAAACGTGGTCACATTTATGTTACTTCAGAGTGTACTGCCGGCGATAGTGGCCGAGCGGTTCTAGGCGCCATAGTCTGGAACCGCGCGCCTCCCTCTTCCTGCATGTCTCGCCCTCCAAAAGGTGGGATTTCAAGCTTTTCACACGTAGGCACATTTATGTGACTTCAGAGTGTACTGGCGGCCAGAGTGGCCGAGTGGTTCTAGGCGCCACAATCTGGAATCGCGCGACTCTCTCTTCCTACATGTCTCGCCCTCCAAAAGGTGGGTTTTCAAGCTTTTGACATGTGGTCACATTTATGTCACTTCAGAGTGTACTGCCGTCCGTAGTGGCCGAGTGGCTCTAGGCGCCACAGTCTGGAACCGCGCGAATCCCTCTTCCTGCATGTCTCGCCCTCCAAAAGGTGGGTTTTCAAGCTTTTGACACGTGGTCATATTTATGTGACTTCAGAGTGTACTGCCGGCTGGAGTGGCCGAGTGGCTCTAGGCGCCACAGTCTGGATCCGCGAGAATACCTCTTCCTGCATGTTTCGCCCTCCAAAAGGTGGGTTCTCTAGCTTTTGACACGTGGTCACAATTATGTGACTTCAGAGTGTACTGCCGGCTGGAGTGACCGAGCTGTTCTAGGCGGCACAATCTGGAACCGCGTGACTCCCTCTTCCTGCATGTCTCGCCTTCCAAGAGGTGGGTTTTCAAGCTTTTGACATGTGGTCACATTTTTTGTCATTTCAGAGTGTACTGCCGTCCGGAGTGGCCGAGTGGTTCTAGGCGCCACAGTCTGGAACTGCGCGAATCCCTCTTCCTGCATGTTTCGCCCCCCAAAAGGTGGGTTTTCAAGCTTTTGACACGTGGTCACATTTATGTGACTTCAGAGTGTACTGCCG
The DNA here is from genome assembly GCF_021461385.2 of Schistocerca piceifrons. NCBI lineage: Eukaryota > Metazoa > Arthropoda > Insecta > Orthoptera > Acrididae > Schistocerca > Schistocerca piceifrons. The sequence continues at coordinate 592,083,119 of NC_060140.1, read as the reverse complement.
GCCCGAGTGACCTAGTGGTTCTAGGCGCCACAATCTGGAACCGCGCGCCTCCCTCTTCCTGCATCTCTCGCCCTCCAAAAGGTGGGTTTTCAAGCTTTTGACATGTGGTCACATTTATGTCACTTCAGAGTGTACTGCCGTCGGTAGGGGCCGACTGGCTCTTGGCGCCACAGTCTGGAACCGCGCGAATCCCTCTTCCTGCGTGTCTCGCCCTCCAAAAGGTGGGTTTTCTAGCTTTTGACACGTGGTCACATTTATGTGACTGCAGAGTGTACTGCCGGCCGGAGTGACCGTGTGGTTCTAGGCGCCACAATCTGGAACCGCGCGACTCCCTCTTCCTGCATGTCTCGCCCACCAATAGGTGGGTTTTCAAGCTTTTGACATGTGGTCACATTTATGTCGCTTCAGAGTGTACTGCCGTCCGGAGTGGGCGAATGGCTCTAGGCGCCACAGTCTGGAACCGCGCGAATCCCTCTTCCTGCATGTCTCGCCCTCCAAAAGGTGGGTTTTCTAGCTTTTGACACGTGGTCACATTTATGTGACTTCAGAGTGTACTGCCGGCCGGATTGACCGAGTGGTTCTAGGCGCCACAATCTGGAACCGCGCGCCTCCCTCTTCCTGCATCTCTGGCCCTCCAAAAGGTGGGTTTTTAAGCTTTTGACATGTGGTCACATTTATGTCACTTCAGAGTGTTCTGCCGTCCGGAGTTGCCGATTGGCTCTAGGCGCCACAGTCTGGAACCGCGCGAATCCCTCTTCCTGCATGTCTCGCCCTCCAAAAGCTAGGTTTTCTAGCTTTTGACACGTGGTCACATTTATTTGACTTCAGAGTGTACTCCCGGCGGAGTGACCGAGTGGTTCTAGGCGCCACAATCTGGAACCGCGCGCCTCCCTCTTCCTGCATCTCTCGCCCTCCAAAAGGTGGGTTTTCAAGCTTTTGACATGTGGTCACATTTATGTCACTTCAGAGTGTACTGCTGTCCGGAGTGGCCGAGTCGCTTTAGGCGCCACAGTCTGGAACCGCGCGAATCCCTCTTCCTGCATGTCTCGCCCTCCAATAGGTGGGTTTTCTAGCTTTTGACACGTGGTCACATTTGTGTGGCTTCAGAGTGTACTGCCAGCCGGAGTGACCGAGTGGTTCTAGGCGCCACAATCTGGAATCGCGCGCCTCCCTCTTCCTGCATCTCTCGCATTCCAAAAGGTGGGTTTTCAAGCTTTTGACATGTGGTCACATTTATGTCACTTCAGAGTGTACTGCCGACCTGAGTGGCCCAGTTGCTCTAGGCGCCTCAGTCTGGAACCGCGCGAATCCCTCTTCCTGCATGTCTCGCCCTCCAAGAGGTGGGTTTTCTAGCTTTTGGCACGTGGTCACATTTATGTGACTTCAGAGTGCACTGCCGGCCGGAGTGGCCTAGTGGTTCTAGGCGCCACAGTCTCGAACCGCGCGGCTCCCTCTTCCTGCATGTCTCGCATTCCAAAAGGTGATTTTTCAAGGTTTTGAAACGTGGACACATTTATGTGACTTCAGAGTGTACTGCCGACGAGAGTGGCCGCGCGGTTCTAGGCGCCATAGTCTGGAACCGCGCGCCTCCCTCTTCCTGCATGTCTCGCCCTCCAAAAGGTGGGTTTTCAAGCTTTTCACACGTAGGCACATTTATGTGACTTCAGAGTGTGCTGCCGGCCAGAGTGGCCGAGTGGTTCTAGGCGCTACAGTCTGGAATCCCGTGACTCTCTCTTCCTACATGTCTCGCCCTCCAGAAGGTGCGTTTTCAAGCTTTAACACAGGGTCACATTTATGTGACTTCAGAGTGTACTGCCGGACTGAGTGGCCGAGTGCCTCTAGGCGCCACAGTCTGGAACCGCGCGAATCCCTCTTCCTGCATGTCTCGCCCTCCCAACGGTGGGTTTTCTAGCTTTTGACACGTGGTCACATTTATGTAACATCAGAGTGAACTGCCGGCCGAAGTGACCGAGTGGTTCTAGGCGCCACAATCTGGAAACGCGCGACTCCCTCTTCCTGCATCTCTCGCCCTCCAAAAGGTGGGTTTTCAAGATTTTGACATGTGGTCACATTTATGTCACTTCAGAGTGTACTGCCGTCCGGAGTGGCCGAGTGGCTCTAGGCGCCACAGTCTGGAACCGCGCGAATCCCTCTTCCTGCATGTCTCGCCCTCCAAAAGCTAGGTTTTCTAGCTTTTGACACGTGGTCACATTTATTTGACTTCAGAGTGTACTCCCGGCCGGAGTGACTGAGTGCTTCTAGGCGCCACAATCTGGAACCGCGCGCCTCCCTCTTCCTGCATCTCTCGCCCTCCAAAAGGTGGGTTTTCAAGCTTTTGACATGTGGTCACATTTATGTCACTTCAGAGTGTACTGCCGTCCGGAGTGGCCGAGTCGCTTTAGGCGCCACAGTCTGGAACAGCGCGAATCCCTCTTCCTGCATGTCTCGCCCTCCAAAATGTGGGTTTTCTAGCTTTTGACACGTGGTCACATTTATGTGGCTTCAGAGTGTACTGCCGGCCGGAGTGACCGAGTGGTTCTAGGCGCCACAGTCTGGAACCGCGCGCCTCCCTCTTCCTGCATCTCTCGCCCTCCAAAAGGTGGGTTTTCAAGCTTTTGACATGTGGTCACATTTATGTCACTTCAGAGTGTACTGCCGACCTGAGTGGCCGAGTGGCTCTAGGCGCCTCAGTCTGGAACCGCGCGAATCCCTCTTCCTGCATGTCTCGCCCTCCAACAGGTGGGTTTTCAAGCTTTTGACACGTGGTTACATTTATGTGACTTCAGAGAGTGTACTGCCGTCCGGAGTGGCCGAGTGGTTCTAGGCGCCACATTCTGGAATCGCGCGAATCCCTCTTCCTGCATGTCTCGCCCTCCAAATGGTGGGTTTTCAAGCTTTTGACACGTGGTCACATTTATGTGTCTTCAGAGTGTACTGCCGGCCGGAGTGACCGAGTGGTTCTACGCGCCACAATCTAGAACCGCGCGCCTCCCTCTTCCCGCATCTCTCGCCCCCCAAAAGGTGGGTTTTCAAGCTTTTGACACATGGTCACATTTATTTCACTTCAGAGTGTACTGCCGTCCGGAGTGGCCGAGTGGCTCTAGGCGCCACAGTCTGGAACCGCGCGAATCCCTCATCCTGCATGTCTCCCCCTCCAAAAGGTGGGTTTTCTAGCTTTTGACACGTGGTCACATTTATGTGACTTCAGAGTGTACTGCCGGCCGGAGTGACCGAGTGGTTCTAGGCGCCACAATCTGGAACAGCGCGACTCCCTCTTCCTGCATGTCTCGCCCTCCAAAAGGTGGGTTTTCAAGCTTTTGACATGTGGTCACATTTATGTCACTTCAGAGTGTACTGCCGTCCAGAGTGGCCGAGTGGCTCTAGGCGCCACAGTCTGGAACCGCGCGAATCCCTCTTCCTGCATGTCTCGCCCTCCAAAATGTGGGTTTTCTAGCTTTTGACACGTGGTCACATTTATGTGACTTCAGAGTGTACTGCCGGCCAGAGTGACCGAGTGGTTCTAGGCGCCACAATGTGGAACCGCGCGCCTCCCTCTTCCTGCATCTCTCGCCCTCCAAAAGGTGGGTTTTCAAGCTTTTGACATGTGGTCACATTTATGTCACTTCAGAGTGTACTGCCGTCCGGAGTGGCCGAGTGGTTGTAGGCGCCACAGTCTGGAATCGCGCGAATCCCTCTTCCCGCATGTTTCGCCCTCCAAAAGGTGGGTTTTCAAGCTTTTGACACGTGGTCACATTTATGTGACTTCAGAGTGTACTGCCGGCCGGAGTGGCTGAGTGGCTCTAGGCGCCACAGTCTGAAACCGCGCGAATCCCTCTTCCTGCATGTCTCGCCCTCCAAAAGGTGGGTTTTCTAGCTTTTGACACGTGGTCACATTTATGTGACTACAGAGTGTACTGCCGGCCGGAATGACCGAGTGGTTCTAGGCGCCACAATCTGGAACCGCGCGACTCCCTCTTCCTGCATGTCTCGCCTGCAAAAGGTGGGTTTTCAAGCTTTTGACACATGGTCACATTTATGTGACTTCAGAGTGTACTGCCGCTCGGAGTGGCCGAGTGGTTCTAGGCGGCACAGTCTGGAATCGCGCGACTCCCTCTTCCTATATGTCTCGCCCTCCGAAAGGTGCGTTTTCAAGCTTTTACACGGGGTCACATTTATGTGACTTCAGAGTGTACTGCCGGACTGAGTGGCCGAGTAGTTCTAGGCGCCGCAGTGTGGAACCGCGCGAATCCCTCGTCCTGCATCTCTCGCCCTCCAAAAGGTGGGTTTTCAAGCTTTTGACATGTGGTCACATTTATGTCACTTCAGAGTGTACTGCCGGCCGGAGAGGCCAAGTGGCTCTAGGCGCCACAGTCTGGAACCGCGCGAATCCCTCTTCCTGCATGTCTCGCCCTCCAAAAGGTTGGTTTTCTTGCTTTTGACACGTGGTCATAAATATGTGACTTCAGAGAGTACTGCCGGCCGGAGTGACCGAGTGATTCTAGGCGCCACAATCTGGATCCGCGCGACTCCCTCTTCCTGCGTGTCTCGCCCTGCAAAAGGTAGGTTTTCAAGCTTTTACACGTGGTCACATTTATGTGACTTCAGAGTGTACTGCCGGCCCTAGTCGCCGAGTGGTTCTAGGCGCCACAGTCTGGGACCGGGCGTATCCCTCTTCCTGCATGTCTCGCCCTCCAAAGGGTGAGTTTTCAAGCTTTTGTCACATGGTCAAATTTATGTCACTTCAGAGAGTACTGCCGACCGGGGTGGCCGAGTGATTCTAGGCGCCACCGTCTGAAAGCGCGCGACTCGCTCTTCCTGCATGTCTCGCCCTCCAAAAGGTGGGTTTTCAAGCTTTTGACATGTGGTCACATTTATATCACTTTCGAGTGTACTGCCGGCCGTAGTGGCCGAGTCGTTCTAGGCGCCACAGTCTGTAACCGCGCGACTCTCTCTTCCTACATGTCTCGCCCTCCAAAAGGTGGGTTTTCAAGCTTTTGACACATGGTCACATTTATGTGACTTCAGAGTGTACTGCCGCCCGGAGTGGCCGAGTGGTTCTAGGCGGCACAGTCTGCAATCGCGCGACTCCCTCTTCCTATATGTCTCGCCCTCCGAAAGGTGCGTTTTCAAGCTTTTACACGGGGTCACATTTATGTGACTTCAGAGTGTACTGCCGGACTGAGTGGCCGAGTAGTTCTAGGCGCCGCAGTGTGGAACCGCGCGAATCCCTCGTCCTGCATCTCTCGCCCTCCAAAAGGTGGGTTTTCAAGCTTTTGACATGTGGTCACATTTATGTCACTTCAGAGTGTACTGCCGGCCGGAGAGGCCAAGTGGCTCTAGGCGCCACAGTCTGGAACCGCGCGAATCCCTCTTCCTGCATGTCTCGCCCTCCAAAAGGTTGGTTTTCTTGCTTTTGACACGTGGTCATATTTATGTGACTTCAGAGAGTACTGCCGGCCGGAGTGACCGAGTGATTCTAGGCGCCACAATCTGGATCCGCGCGACTCCCTCTTCCTGCGTGTCTCGCCCTGCAAAAGGTAGGTTTTCAAGCTTTTACACGTGGTCACATTTATGTGACTTCAGAGTGTACTGCCGGCCCTAGTCGCCGAGTGGTTCTAGGCGCCACAGTCTGGGACCGGGCGTATCCCTCTTCCTGCATGTCTCGCCCTCCAAAAGGTGAGTTTTCAAGCTTTTGTCACATGGTCACATTTATGTCACTTCAGAGAGTACTGCCGACCGGAGTGGCCGAGTGGTTCTAGGCGCCACCGTCTGAAAGCGCGCGACTCGCTCTTCCTGCATGTCTCGCCCTCCAAAAGGTGGGTTTTCAAGCTTTTGACATGTGGTCACATTTATGTCACTTTCGAGTGTACAGCCGGCCGTAGTGGCCGAGTCGTTCTAGGCGCCACAGTCTGTAAACGCGCGACTCTCTCTTCTTACATGTCTCGCCCTCCAAAAGGTGGGTTTTCAAGCTTTTGACACATGGTCACATTTATGTGACTTCAGAGTGTACTGCCGGCCGAAGTGGCCGATTGGTTCTAGGCGCCACAGTCTGGAACTGCGCGACTCCCTCTTCCTGCCTGTCTCGCCCTCCAAAAGGTGGGTTTTGAAGCTTTTGACACGTGGTCACATGTATGTGACTTCAGAGTGTACTGCCGTACGGAGTGGCCGAGTGGTTCTATGCGCCACAGTCTGGAACCGCGCGTCTCCCTCTTCCTGCATGTCTCGCCCTGATAAAGGTAGGTTTTCAATCCTTTGACACGTGGTCACATTTATGTGACTTCAGAATGAATTGCCGACCGGAGTGGCCGAGTGGCTCTAGGCGCCACAGTCTGGAACCGCGCGACTCCCTCTTCCTGCATGTCTCGCCCTCCAAAAGGTGGGTTTTCTAGCTTTTCACACGTGGTCACATTTATGTGACTTCAGAGTGTACTGCCGGCCGGAGTGGCCGAGTGGTTGTAGGCGCCACAATCTGGATTTGCGCGACTCCCTCTTCCTGCACGTCTCGCCCTCCAAAAGGTGGGTTTTCTAGCTTTTGACTCGTGGTCACATTTATGTGACTTCAGAGTGTATTGCCGGGCGGAGTGACCGAGTGGTTCTAGGCGCCACAATCTGGAAGCGCGCGACTCCCTCTTCCTGCATGTCTCGCCCTGCAAACGGTTGGTTTCCAAGCTTTCACACGTGGTCACATTTATGTGACTTCTGAGTGTACTGCCGGCCGGACTGTCCGAGCGGTTCTAGGCGCCACAGTCTGGAACCGCGTGACTCCCTCTTCGTGCATGTCTCGCATTCCAAAAGGTAGGTATTCAAGCTTTTGACACGTGGTCACATTTATGAGACTTCGAAGTGTATGGCCATCCATTGTGGCCGAGTGGTTCTATGCGCTTCAGTCTGGAACCGCGCACCTCCCTCTTAATGCATGTCTCGCCCTCCAAAAGGTGGGTTTTCCAGCTTTTGACACGTGGTCACATTTATGTCACTTTAAAGAGTACTGCCGACCGGAGTGGCCGAGTGGTTCTAGGCGCCACAATCTGAAACCGCGCGACTCCCTCTTCCTGCGTTTCTCTCCCTCCAAAAGGTGGGTTTTCAAGCTTTTGACACATGGTCACATTTATGTGACTTCAGAGTGTACTGCGGCCAGAGTGGCGGAGTGGTTCTATTCGCCACAGACTGGAACCGCGCTACTCCCTCTTCCCGCCTGTTTCGCCCTCCAAAATGTGGGTTTTCAAGCTTTAGACACGTGGTCACATTTATGTGACTTCAGAGTGTACTGCCGGCCGGAGTGGCCGAGTTGTTCTAGGCGCTACAGTCTGGAATCGCGCGACTTCCTCTTCCTATATGTCTCGCCCTCCAAAAGGTGAATTTTCAAGCTTTTGACACGTGGTCACATGTATGTGACTTCAGAGTGTACTGCCGTCTAGAGTGGCCGAGTGGTTCTAGGCGCCACAGTCTGGAACCGCGCGACTCCCACTTCCTGCATGTCTCTCCCTGCAAAAGGTAGGTTTTCAAGCTTTTGACACCTGCTCACATTAATGTGACTTCAGAGGGTACTGCCGGCCGCAGTGGCCGAGTGGTACTGGCGCCACAGTCTGGAACCGCGCGACTCCCTCTTAGTGCATGTCTCGCCCTCCAAAACGTGGGTTATCAAGCTTTTGACACGTGGTCACATTTATGTGACTTCAGATTGTACTGCATGATGGAGTGGCCGAGAGGTTCTAGGGCCCATAGCCTGGAACTGCGTGACTCCCTCTTCCTGTATGTCTCGCCCTCCAAAATGTAGGTTTTCAAGCTTTAGACACGTGGTCACATTTAAGTGACTTCAGAGTGCACTGCCGGCAAGTGTGGCCGAGTAGTTCTAGGCGCCACCGTCTGGAACCGCGTGAATCCCTCGTCCTGCATCTCTCGCCCTCCAAAAGGTGGGTTTTCAAGCTTTTGACATGTGGTCACATTTATGTCACTTCAGAGTGTACTGCCGGCCGGAGTGGCCGAGTGGTTCTAGACGCCACAGTCTGGAACCCCGCGACTCCCTCTTCCTGGATGACTCGCCCTCCAAAAGTAGGTTTTCAAACTTTTCACACGTGGTCACATTTAAGTGACCTCAGAGTGTACTGCCGGCTGGAGTGACCGAGTGGTTCTAGGCGCCACAATCTGGAACCGCGCGACTTCCTCTTCATGCTTGTCACGCCCTGCAAATTGTTGGTTTTCAAGCTTTTACACGTGGTCACATTTATGTGACTTCAGAGTGTACTGCCGGCCGTAGTGGCCGAGCGGTTCTAGGCGCCACAGTCTGGAACCGCACGACTCCCTCTTCCTGCATCTCTCGTCCTCCAAAAGGTATGTTTTCAAGTTTTGACACGTGGTCACTTTTATGTGACTTCGGTGTGTACTGCCGGCCGTAGTGGCCGAGCGGTTCTAGGCGCCAAAGTCTGGAACCGCGTGAATCCCTCTTCCTGCATGTCTCGCCCTCCAAAAGCTGGGTTCTCAAGCTTTTGACACGTGGTCACATTTATGTCACTTCAGAGTGTACTACCGGCCGGAGTGGCCGAGTGGTTCTAGGCGCCACTGTCTCAAACCGCGCGCCTCCCTCTTCCTGCATGTCTCGCCCTCCAAAAGGTGGGTTTTCAGGCTTTTCACACGTAGGCACATTTATGTGACTTCAGAGTGTACTGCCGGCCAGAGTGGCCGACTGGTTCTAGGCGCCACAGTCTGGAATCGCGCGACTCTCTCTTCCTACATGTCTCGCCCTCCAAAAGTTGGGTTTTCAAGCTTTTGACATGTGGTCACATTTATGTCACTTCAGAGTGTACTGCCGTCCGTAGTGGACGAGTGGCTCTAGGCGCCACAGTCTGGAACCGCGCGAATCCCTCTTCCTGCATGTCTCACCCTCCAAAAGGTCGGTTTTGTAGCTTTTGACACGTGGTCACATTTATGTGACTTCAGAGTGTACTGCCGGCTGGTGAGGCCGAGTGGCTCTAGGCGCCACAGTCTGGATCCGCGCGAATCCCTCTTCCTGCATGTCTCGCCCTCCAAAAGGTGGGTTTTCTAGCTTTTGACACGTGGTCACATTTATGTGACTTCAGAGTGTACTGCCGGCCGGAGTGACCGAGTGGTTGTAGGCGCCACAATCTGGAACCGCGCGACTCCCTCTTCCTGCATGTCTCGCCCTCCAAAAGGTGGGTTTTCTAGCTTTTGACACGTGGTCACATTTATGTGATTTCAGAGTGTACTGCCGGCCGGAGTGGCCAATTGGCTCTAGGCGCCACAGTCTGGAACCGCGCGAATCCCTCTTCCTGCATGTTTCGCCCTCCAAAAGGTGGGTTTTGAAGCTTTTGACACGTGTTCACATTTATGTGACTTCAGAGTGTACTGCCGGCCGGAGTGGCCGAGTGGCTCTAGGCGCCACAGTCTGGATCCGCGCGAATCCCTCTTCCTGCATGTTTCGCCCTCCAAAAGGTGGGTTTTCTAGCTTTTGACACGTGGTCACATTTATGTGACTTCAGAGTGTACTGCCGGCTGGAATGACGGAGTGGTTCTAGGCGCCACAATCTGGAACCGCGCGACTCCCTCTTCCTGCATGTCTCGCCCTCCATAAGGTGGGTTTTTAAGCTTTTGACATGTGGTCACATTTTTTGTCACTTCAGAGTGTACTGCCGTCCGTAGTGGCCGAGTGGTTCTAGGCGCCACAGTCTGGAATTGCGCGAATCCCTCTTCCTGCATGTTTCGCCCTCCAAAAGGTGGGTTTTCAAGCTTTTGACACGTGGTCACATTTATGTGACTTCAGAGTGTACTGCCGGCCGGAGTGACCGAGTGGTTCTAGGCGCCACAATCTGGAACCGCGCGCCTCCCTCTTCCTGCATCTCTCGCCCTCCAAAAGGTGGGTTTTCAAGCTTTTGACATGTGGTCACATTTATGTCACTTCAGAGTGTACTGCCGTCGGTGGTGGCCGAGTGGCTCTAGGCGCCACAGTCTGGAACCGCGCGAATCCCTCTTCCTGCATGTCTCGCCCTCCAAAACGTGGGTTTTCTAGCTTTTGACGCGTGGTCCCATTAATGTGACTTCAGAGTGTACTGCCGGCTGGAGTGACCGAGTGGTTCTAGGCGCCACAATCTGGAACCGCGCGGCTCCCTCTTCCTGCATGTCTCGCCCTCCAAAAGGTGGGTTTTCAAGCTTTTGACATGTGGTCACATTTATGTCGCTTCAGAGTGTACTGCCGTCCGGAGTGGGCGAGTGGCTCTAGGCGCCACAGTCTGGAACCGCGCGAATCCCTCTTCCTGCATGTCTCGCCCTCCAAAAGGTGGGTTTTCTAGTTTTTGACATGTGGTCACATTTATGTGACTTCAGAGTGTACTGCCGGCCGGATTGACCGAGTGGTTCTAGGCGCCACATTCTGGGACCGCGCGCCTCCCACTTCCCGCATCTCTCGCCCTCCAAAAGGTGGGTTTTTAAGCTTTTGACATGTGGTCACATTTATGTCACTTCAGAGTGTTCTGCCGTCCGGATTTGCCGAGGGGCTCTAGGCGCCACAGTCTGGAACCGCGCGAATCCCTCTTCCAGCATGTCTCGCCCTCCAAAAGGTGGGTTTTCTAGCTTTTGGCACGTGGTCACATTTATGTTGACTTCAGAGTGCACTGCCCGCCGGAGTGGCCTAGTGGTTCTAGGTGCCACAGTCTCGAACCGCGCGGCTCCCTCTACCTGCATGTCTCGCCCTCCAAAAGGTGATTTTTCAAGCTTTTGTAACATGGTCACATTTATGTGACTTCAGAGTGTACTGCCGGCGAGAGTGGCCGCGTGGTTCTAGGCGCCATAGTCTGGAACCGCGCGCCTCCATCTTCCTGCATGTCTCGCCCTCCAAAAGGTGGGTTTTCAAGCTTTTCACACGTAGGCACATTTATGTGACTTCAGTGTGTACTGCCGGCCAGAGTGACCGAGTGGTTCTAGGGGCCACAGTCTGGACTCCCGCGACTCTCTCTTCCTACATGTCTCGCCCTCCAAAAGGTGCGTTTTCAAGCTTTTACACGGGGTCACATTTATGTGACTTCAGAGTGTACTGCCGGCCAGAGTGGCCGACTGGTTCTAGGCGCCACAGTCTGGAATCGCGCGACTCTCTCTTCCTACATGTCTCGCCCTCCAAAAGTTGGGTTTTCAAGCTTTTGACATGTGGTCACATTTATGTCACTTCAGAGTGTACTGCCGTCCGTAGTGGACGAGTGGCTCTAGGCGCCACAGTCTGGAACCGCGCGAATCCCTCTTCCTGCATGTCTCGCCCTCCAAAAGTCGGTTTTGTAGCTTTTGTCACGTGGTCACATTTATGTGACTTCAGAGTGTACTGCCGGCCGGAGTGGGCGAGTGGCTCTAGGCGAAACAGTCTGGATCCGCGCGAATCCCTCTTCCTGCATGTTTCGCCCTCCAAAAGGTGGGTTTTCTAGCTTTTGACACGTGGTCACATTTATGTGACTTCAGAGTGTACTGCCGGCTGGAATGACGGAGTGTTTCTAGGCGCTACAATCTGGAACCGCGCGACTCCCTCTTCCTGCATGTCTCGCCCTCCAAAAGGTGGGTTTTCTAGCTTTTGACACGTGGTCACATTTATGTGATTTCAGAGTGTACTGCCGGCCGGAGTGGCCAATTGGCTCTAGGCGCCACAGTCTGGAACCGCGCGAATCCCTCTTCCTGCATGTTTCGCCCTCCAAAAGGTGGGTTTTGAAGCTTTTGACACGTGGTCACATTTATGTGACTTCAGAGTGTACTGCCGGCCGGAGTGGCCGAGTGGCTCTAGGCGCCACAGTCTGGATCCGCGCGAATCCCTCTTACTGCATGTTTCGCCCTCCAAAAGGTGGGTTTTCTAGCTTTTGACACGTGGTCACATTTATGTGACTTCAGAGTGTACTGCCGGCTGGAATGACGGAGTGGTTCTAGGCGCCACAATCTGGAACCGCGCGACTCCCTCTTCCTGCATGTCTCGCCCTCCAAAAGGTGGGTTTTTAAGCTTTTGACATGTGGTCACATTTTTTGTCACTTCAGAGTGTACTGCCGTCCGGAGTGGCCGAGTGGTTCTAGGCGCCACAGTCTGGAATTGCGTGAATCCCTCTTCCTGCATGTTTCGCCCTCCAAAAGGTGGGTTTTCAAGCTTTTGACACGTGGTCACATTTATGTGACTTCAGAGTGTACTGCCGGCCGGAGTGACCGAGTGGTTCTAGGCGCCACAATCTGGAACCGCGCGCCTCCCTCTTCCTGCATCTCTCGCCCTCCAAAAGGTGGGTTTTCAAGCTTTTGACATGTGGTCACATTTATGTCAGTTCAGAGTGTAATGCCGTCGGTAGTGGCCGAGTGGCTCTAGGCGCCACAGTCTGGAACCGCGCGAATCCCTCTTCCTGCATGTCTCGCCCTCCAAAAGGTGGGTTTTCTAGCTTTTGACGCGTGGTCACATTTATGTGACTTCAGAGTGTACTGCCGGCCGGAGTGACCTAGTGGTTCTAGGCGCCACAATCTGGAACCGCGCGACTCCCTCTTCCTGCATGTCTCGCCCTCCAAAAGGTGGGTTTTCAAGCTTTTGACATGTGGTCACATTTATGTCGCTTCAGAGTGTACTGCCGTCCGGAGTGGGCGAGTGGCTCTAGGCGCCACAGTCTGGAACCGCGCGAATCCCTCTTCCTGCATGTCTCGCCCTCCAAAAGGTGGGTTTTCTAGTTTTTGACATGTGGTCACATTTATGTGACTTCAGAGTGTACTGCCGGCCGGATTGACCGAGTGGTTCTAGGCGCCACATTCTGGAACCGCGCGCCTCCCACTTCCCGCATCTCTCGCCCTCCAAAAGGTGGGTTTTTAAGCTTTTGACATGTGGTCACATTTATGTCACTTCAGAGTGTTCTGCCGTCCGGATTTGCCGAGTGGCTCTAGGCGCCACAGTCTGGAACCGCGCGAATCCCTCTTCCAGCATGTCTCGCCCTCCAAAAGGTGGGTTTTCTAGCTTTTGGCACGTGGTCACATTTATGTGACTTCAGAGTGCACTGCCCGCCTGAGTGGCCTAGTGGTTCTAGGCGCCACAGTCTCGAACCGCGCGGCTCCCTCTACCTGCATGTCTCGCCCTCCAAAAGGTGATTTTTCAAGCTTTTGAAACATGGTCACATTTATGTGACTTCAGAGTGTACTGCCGGCGAGAGTGGCCGCGCGGTTCTAGGCGCCATAGTCTGGAACCGCGCGCCTCCATCTTCCTGCATGTCTCGCCCTCCAAAAGGTGGGTTTTCAAGCTTTTCACACGTAGGCACATTTATGTGGCTTCAGTGTGTACTGCCGGCCAGAGTGACCGAGTGGTTCTAGGCGCCACAGTCTGGACTCCCGCGACTCTCTCTTCCTACATGTCTCGCCCTCCAAAAGGTGCGTTTTCAAGCTTTTACACGGGGTCACGTTTATGTGACTTCAGAGAGTACTGCCGGCTGGTGAGGCCGAGTGGCTCTAGGCGCCACAGCCTGGATCCGCGCGAATCCCTCTTCCTGCATGTCTCGCCCTCCAAAAGGTGGGTATTCTAGCTTTTGACACGTGGTCACATTTATGTGACTTCAGAGTGTACTGCCGGCCGGAGTGACCGAGTGGTTCTAGGCGCCACAATCTGGAACCGCGCGACTCCCTCTTCCTGCATGTCTCGCCCTCCAAAAGGTGGGTTTTCTAGCTTTTGACACGTGGTCACATTTATGTGATTTCAGAGTGTACTGCCGGCCGGAGTGGCCAATTGGCTCTAGGCGCCACAGTCTGGAACCGCGCGAATCCCTCTTCCTGCATGTTTCGCCCTCCAAAAGGTGGGTTTTCAAGCTTTTGACACGTGGTCACATTTATGTGACTTCAGAGTGTACTGCCGGCCGGTGTGGCCGAGTGGCTCTAGGCGCCACAGTCTGGATCCGCGCGAATCCCTCTTCCTGCATGTTTCGCCCTCCAAAAGGTGGGTTTTCTAGCTTTTGACACGTGGTCACATTTATGTGACTTCAGAGTGTACTGCCGGCTGGAATGACCGAGTGGTTCTAGGCGCCACAATCTGGAACCGCGTGACTCCCTCTTCCAGCATGTCTCGCCCTCCAAAAGGTGGGTTTTTAAGCTTTTGACATGTGGTCACATTTTTTGTCACTTCAGAGTGTACTGCCGTCCGGAGTGGCCGAGTGGTTCTAAGCGCCACAGTCTGGAATTACGCGAATCCCTCTTCCTGCATGTTTCGCCCTCCAAAAGGTGGGTTTTCAAGCTTTTGACACGTGGTCACATTTATGTGACTTCAGAGTGTACTGCCGGCCGGAGTGACCGAGTGGTTCTAGGCGCCACAATCTGGAACCGCGCGCCTCCCTCTTCCTGCATCTCTCGCCCTCCAAAAGGTGAGTTTTCAAGCTTTTGACATGTGGTCACATTTATATCACTTCAGAGTGTACTGCCGTCGGTAGTGGCCGAGTGGCTCTAGGCGCCACAGTCTGGAACCGCGCGAATCCCTCTTCCTGCATGTCTCGCCCTCCAAAAGGTGGGTTTTCTAGCTTTTGACGCGTGGTCACATTTATGTGACTTCAGAGTGTACTGCCGGCCGCAGTGACCGAGTGGTTCTAGGCGCCACAATCTGGAACCGCGCGACTCCCTCTTCCTGCATGTCTCGCCCTCCAAAAGGTGGGTTTTCAAGCTTTTGACATGTGGTCACATTTATGTCGCTTCAGAGTGTATTGCCGTCCGGAGTGGGCGAGTGGCTCTAGGCGCCACAGTCTGGAACCGCGCGAATCCCTCTTCCTGCATGTCTCGCCCTCCAAAAGGTGGGTTTTCTAGTTTTTGACATGTGGTCACATTTATGTGACTTAAGAGTGTACTGCCGGCCGGATTGACCGAGTGGTTCTAGGCGCCACAATCTGGAACCGCGCGCCTCCCTCTTCCCGCATCTCTCGCCCTCCAAAAGGTGGGTTTTTAAGCTTTTGACATGTGGTCACATTTATGTCACTTCATAGTGTTCTGCCGTCCGGAGTTGCCGAGTGGCTCTAGGCGCCACAGTCTGGAACCGCGCGAATCCCTCTTCCAGCGTGTCTCGCCCTGCAAAAGGTGGGTTTTCAAGCTTTTACACGGGGTCACATTTATGTGACTTCAGAGTGCACTGCCCGCCGGAGTGGCCTAGTTGTTCTAGGCGCCACAGTCTCGAACCGCGCGGCTCCCTCTTCCTGCATGTCTCGCCCTCCAAAAGGTGATTTTTCAAGCTTTTGAAACGTGGTCACATTTATGTGACTTCAGAGTGTACTGCCGGCCGGAGTGGGCGAGTGGCTCCAGGCGCCACAGTCTGGAACCGCGAGAATCCCTCTTCCTGCATGTCTCGCCCTCCAAAAGGTGGGTTTTCTAGCTTTTGACACGTGGTGACATTTATGTGACTTCAGAGTGTACTGCCGGCCGGAGTGACCGAGTGGTTCTAGGCGCCACAATCTGGAACCGCGCGACTCCCTCTTCCTGCATGTCTCGCCCTCCAAAAGGTGGGTTTTCAAGCTTTTGACATGTGGTCACATTTATGTCACTTCAGAGTGTACTGCCGTCCGGAGTGGCCGAGTGGTTCTAGGCGCCACAGTCTGGAATCGCGCGAATCCCTCTTCCTGCATGTTTCGCCCTCAACAACGTGGGTTTTCAAGCTTTTGACACGTGGTCACATTTATGTGACTTCAGAGTGTACTGCCGACCGGAGTGACCGAGTGGTTCTAGGGGCCACAATCTGGAACCGCGCGCCTCCCTCTTCCTGCATCTCTCGCCCTCCAGAAGGTGTGTTTTCAAGCTTTTGACATGTGGTCACATTTATGTCACTTCAGAGTGTACTGCCGTCCGGAGTGGCCGAGTGGCTCTAAGCGCCACAGTCTGGAACCGCGCGAATCCCTCTTCCTGCATGTCTCGCCCTCCAAAAGGTGGGTTTTCTAGCTTTTGACACGTGGTCACATTTATGTGACTTCAGAGTGAACTGCCAGCCGGAGTGAGCGAGTGGTTCTAGGCGCCACAATCTGGAACCGCGCGACTCCCTCTTCCTGCATGTCTCGCCCTCCAAAAGGTGGGTTTTCAAGCTTTTGACATGTGGTCACATTTATGTCACTTCAGAGTGTACTGCCGTCCGGAGTGGCCGAGTGGCTCTAGGCGCCACAGTCTGGAACCGCGCGAATCCCTCTTCCTGCATGTCTCGCCCTCCAAAAGCTGGGTTTTCTAGCTTTTGACACGTGGTCACATTTATGTGACTTCAGAGTATACTGCCGGCCGGAGTGACCGAGTGGTTCTAGGCGCCACAATCTGGAACCGCGCGCCTCCCTCTTCCTGCATCTCTCGCCCTCCAAAAGGTGGGTTTTCAAGCTTTTGACATGTGGTCACATTTATGTCACTTCAGAGTGTACTGCCGTCCGGAGTGGCCGAGTGGCTCTAGGCGCCACAGTCTGGAACCGCGCGAATCCCTCTTCCTGCATGTCTCGCCCTCCAAAAGGTGGGTTTTCTAGCTTTTGACACGTGGTCACATTTATGTGGCTTCAGAGTGTACTGCCGGCCGGAGTGACCGATTGGTTCTAGGCGCCACAATCTGGAACCGCGCGCCTCCCTCTTCCTGCATGTTTCGCCCTCCAAAAGGTGGGTTTTCAAGCTTTTGACATGTGGTCACATTTATGTCACTTCAGAGTGTACTGTCGTCCTAAGTGGCCGAGTGGCTCTAGGTGCCTCAGTCTGGAGCCGCGCGAATCCCTCTTCCTGCATGTCTCGCCCTCCAAAAGGTGGGTTTTCAAACTTTTGACACGTGGTCACATTTATGTGACTTCAGAGTGTACTGCCGTCCGGAGTGGCCGAGTGGTTCTAGGCGCCACAGTCTGGAATCGCGCGAATCCCTCTTCCTTCATGTCTAGCCCTCCAAATGGTGGGTTTTCAAGCTTTTGACATGTGGTCACATTTATGTCACATCAGAGTGTACTGCCGTCCATTGTGGCCGAGTGGCTCTAGGCGCCACAGTCTGGAACCGCGCGAATCCCTCTTCCTGCATGCCTCGCCCTCCAAAAGGTGGGTTTTCTAGCTTTTGACACGTGGTCACATTTATGTGACTTCAGAGTGTACTGCCGGCCAGAGTGACCGAGTGGTTCTAGGCGCCACAATCTGGAACCGCGCGCCTCCCTCTTCCTGCATCTCTCCCCCTCCAAAAGGTGGGTTTTCAAGCTTTCGACATGTGGTCACATTTATGTCACTTCAGAGTGTACTGCCGGCCGGAGTGGCCGAGTGGCTCTAGGCGCCACAGTCTGAAACCGCGCGAATCCCTCTTCCTGCATGTCTCGCCCTCCAAAAGATGGGTTTTCTAGCTTTTGACACGTGGTCACATTTATGTCACTACAGAGTGTACTGCCGGCCGAAGTGAACGAGTGGTTCTAGGCGCCACAATCTGGAACCGCACGACTCCCTTTTCCTGCATGTCTCGCCCTGCAAAAGGTGGGTTTTCAAGCTTTTGACACATGGTCACATTTATGTGACTTCAGAGTGTACTGCCACCCGAAGTGGCCGAGTGGTTCTAGGCGGCACAGTCTGGAATCGCGCGACTCCCTCTTCCTATATGTCTCGCCCTCCAAAAGGTGCGTTTTCAAGCTTTTACACGGGGTCACATTTATGTGACTTCAGTGTGTACTGCCGGCCAGAGTGACCGAGTGGTTCTAGGCGCCAGAGTCTGGACTCCCGCGACTCTCTCTTCCTACATGTCTCGCCCTCCAAAAGGTGCGTTTTCAAGCTTTTACACGGGGTCACATTTATGTGACTTCAGAGTGTACTGCCGGACTGAGTGGCCGAGTGGCTCTAGGCGCCACAGTCTGGAACCGCGCGAATCCCTCTTCCTGCATGTCTCGCCCTCCAAAAGGTCGGTTTTGTAGCTTTTGACACGTGGTCACATTTATGTGACTTCAGAGTGTACTGCCGGCTGGTGAGGCCGAGTGGCTCTAGGCGCCACAGTCTGGATCCGCGCGAATCCCTCTTCCTGCATGTCTCGCCCTCCAAAAGGTGGGTTTTCTAGCTTTTGACACGTGGTCACATTTATGTGACTTCAGAGTGTACTGCCGGCGGGAGTGACCGAGTGGTTCTAGGCGCCACAATCTGGAACCGCGCGCCTCCCTCTTCCTGCATCTCTCGCCCTCCAAAAGGTGGGTTTTCAAGCGTTTGACATGTGGTCACATTTATGCCACTTCAGAGTGTACTGCCGTCGGTAATGGCCGAGTGGCTCTAGGCGCCACAGTCTGGAACCGCGCGAATCCCTCTTCCTGCATGTCTCGCCCTCCAAAAGGTGGGTTTTCTAGCTTTTGACGCGTGGTCACATTTATGTGACTTCAGAGTGTACTGCCGGCCGGATTGACCGAGTGGTTCTAGGCGCCACAATCTGGAACCGCGCGAATCCCTCTTCCAGCATGTCTCGCCCTCCAAAAGGTGGGTTTTCTAGCTTTTGGTACGTGGTCACATTTATATGACTTCAGAGTGCACTGCCCGCCGGAGTGGCCTAGTGGTTCTAGGCGCCACAGTCTCGAACCGCGCGGCTCCCTCTTCCTGCATGTCTCGCCCTCCAAAAGGCGATTTTTCAAGCTTCTGAAACGTGGTCACATTTATGTGACTTCAGAGTGTACTGCCGGCGAGAGTGGCCGCGCGGTTCTAGGCGCCATAGTCTGGACTCCCGCGACTCTCTCTTCCTACATGTCTCGCCCTCCAAAAGGTGCGTTTTCAAGCTTTTACACGGGGTCACATTTATGTGACTTCAGAGTGTACTGCCGGACTGAGTGGCCGAGTGGCTCTAGGCGCCACAGTCTGGAACCGCGCGAATCCCTCTTCCTGCATGTCTCGCCCTCCAAAAGGTGGGTTTTCTAGCTTTTGACACGTGGTCACATTTATGTGGCTTCAGAGTGTACTGCCGGCCGGAGTGACCGAGTGGTTCTAGGCGCCACAATCTGGAACCGCGCGCCTCCCTATTCCTGCATCTCTCGCCCTCCAAAAGGTGGGTTTTCAAGCTTTCGACATGTGGTCACATTTATGTCACTTCAGAGTGTACTGCCGTCCGGAGTGGCCGAGTGGCTCTAGGCGCCACAGTCTGGAACCGCGCGAATCCCTCTTCCTGCATGTCTCGCCCTCCAAAAGGTGGGTTTTCTAGCTTTTGACACGTGGTCACATTTATGTGGCTTCAGAGTGTACTGCCGGCCGGAGTGACCGATTGGTTCTAGGCGCCACAATCTGGAACCGCGCGCCTCCCTCTTCCTGCATGTTTCGCCCTCCAAAAGGTGGGTTTTCAAGCTTTTGACATGTGGTCACATTTATGTCACTTCAGAGTGTACTGCCGTCCTAAGTGGCCGAGTGGCTCTAGGCGCCTCAGTCTGGAGCCGCGCGAATCCCTCTTCCTGCATGTCTCGCCCTCCAAAACGTGGGTTTTCAAACTTTTGACACGTGGTCACATTTATGTGACTTCAGAGTGTACTGCCGTCCGGAGTGGCCGAGTGGTTCTAGGCGCCACAGTCTGGAATCGCGCGAATCCCTCTTCCTGCATGTCTAGCCCTCCAAATGGTGGGTTTTCAAGCTTTTGACATGTGGTCACATTTATGTCACTTCAGAGTGTACTGCCGTCCAGAGTGGCCGAGTGGCTCTAGGCGCCACAGTCTGGAACCGCGCGAATCCCTCTTCCTGCATGCCTCGCCCTCCAAAAGGTGGGTTTTCTAGCCTTTGACACGTGGTCACATTTATGTGACTTCAGAGTGTACTGCCGGCCAGAGTGACCGAGTGGTTCTAGGCGCCACAATCTGGAACCGCGCGCCTCCCTCTTCCTGCATCTCTCGCCCTCCAAAAGGTGGGTTTTCAAGCTTTTGACATGTGGTCACATTTATGTCACTTCAGAGTGTACTGCCGGCCGGAGTGGCCGAGTGGCTCTAGGCGCCACAGTCTGAAACCGCGCGAATCCCTCTTCCTGCATGTCTCACCCTCCAAAAGGTGGGTTTTCTAGCTTTTGACACGTGGTCACATTTATGTGACTACAGAGTGTACTGCCGGCCGGAGTGACCGAGTGGTTCTAGGCGCCACAATCTGGAACCGCACGACTCCCTCTTCCTGCATGTCTCGCCCTGCAAAAGGTGGGTTTTCAAGCTTTTGACACATGGTCACATTTATGTGACTTCAGAGTGTACTGCCGCCCGGAGTGGCCGAGTGGTTCTAGGCGGCACTGTCTGGAATCGCGCGACTCCCTCTTCCTATATGCCTCGCCCTCCAAAAGGTGCGTTTTCAAGCTTTTACACGGGGTCACATTTATGTGACTTCAGAGTGTACTGCCGGCCGGAGAGGTCGAGTGGCTCTAGGCGCCACAGTCTGGAACCGCGCGAATCCCTCTTCCTGCATGTCTCGCCCTCCAAAAGGTGGGTTTTCTTGCTTTTGTGACTTCAGAGTGTACTGCCGGCCAGAGTGACCGAGTGGTTCTAGGCGCCACAATCTGGAACCGCGCGCCTCCCTCTTCCTGCATCTCTCGCCCCCAAAAGGTGGGTTTTCAAGCTTTTGACATGTGGTCACATTTATGTCACTTCAGAGTGTACTGCCGTCCGGAGTGACCGAGTGGTTCTAGGCGCCACAATCTGGAACCGCACGACTCCCTCTTACTGCATGTCTCGCCCTGCAAAAGGTGGGTTTTCAAGCTTTTGACACATGGTCACATTTATGTGACTTCAGAGTGTACTGCCGGCTGGAGTGGCCGAGTGGTTCTAGGCGCCACAGTCTGGAATCACGCGTCTCCCTCTTCCTGCGTGTCTCGCCCTGCAAAAGGTAGGTTTTCAAGCTTTTACACGTGGTCACATTTATGTGACTTCAAAGTGTACTGCCGGCCCTAGTCGCCGAGTGGTTCTAGGCGCCACAGTCTGGGACCGGCGAATCCCTCTTCCTGCATGTCTCGCCCTCCAAAAGGTGAGTTTTCAAGCTTTTGTCACATGGTCACATTTATGTCACTTCAGAGAGTACTGCCGACGGGAGTGGCCGAGTGGTTCTAGTCGCCACCGTCTGAAAGAGCGCGACTCGCTCTTCCTGCATGTCTCGCACTCCAAAAGGTGGGTTTTCAAGCTTTTGACATGTGGTCACATTTATGTCACTTTCGAGAGTACTGCCGGCCGTAGTGGCCGAGTCGTTCTAGGCGCCACAGTCTGAAACCGCGCGACTCCCTCTTCCTACATGTCTCGCCCTCCAAATGGTGGGTCTTCAAGCTTTTGACACATGGTCACATTTATGTGACTTCAGAGTGTACTGCCGGCTGGAGTGACCGATTGGTTCTAGGCGCCACAGTCTGGAACCGCGCGACGCCCTCTTCCTGCATGTCTCGCCCTGATAAACGTAGGTTTTCAATCCTTTGACACATGGGCACATTTATGTGACTTCAGAGTGAACTGCCAGCCGGAGTGGCCGAGTTGCTCGAGGCGCCACAGTCTGGAACCGCGCGACTCCCTCTTCCTGCATGTCTCGCCTTTCAAAAGGTGGGTTTTCTAGCATTTGACACGTGGTCACATTTATGTGACTTCAGAGTGTACTGCCGGCCGGAGTGGACGAGTGGTTCTAGGTGCCACAATCTGGAAGCGCGCGACTCCCTCTTCCTGCATGTCTCGCCCTGCAAAAGGTAGGTTTTCAAGCTTTCACACGTGGTCACATTTATGTGACTTCAGAAAGTACTGCCGCCCTTACTGGCCGAGTGGTTCTAGGCGCCAAAGTCTGGAAGCGCGCGACTCCCTCTTCCTGCATGTCTCGCCCTCCAAAAGTGGGTTTTCAAGCTTTTGACACGTGGTCACATTTATGTGACTTCAGAGTGTACTGCCGGCCATTGTGGCCGAGTGGTTTTATGCGCTTCAGTCTGGAACCGCGCGACACCCTCTTCCTGCATGTCTCGCCCTCCAAAAGGTGGCTTTTCAAGCTTTTGACACGTGGTCACATTTATGTCACTTTAAAGAGTATTGCCGACCGTAGTGGCCGAGTGGTTCTAGGCGCCACAATCTGAAACCGCGCGACTCCCTCTTCCTACGTTTCTCTCCCTCCAAAAGGTGGGTTTTCAAGCTTTTGACACATGTTCACATTTATGTGACTTCAGAGTGTACTGCCGGCCAGAGTGGCGGAGTGGTTCTATTCGCCACAGACTGGAACCGCGCTACTCCCTCTTCCCGCCTGTTTCGCCCTCCAAAATGTGGGTTTTCAAGCTTTAGACACGTGGTCACATTTATCTGACTTCAGAGTGTACTGCCGGCCGGAGTGGCCGAGTGGTGCTAGGCGCTACAGTTTGGAATCGCGCGACTTCCTCTTCCTATATGTCTCGCCCTCCAAAAGGTGGGTTTTCAAGCTTTTGACACGTGGTCACATGTATGTGACTTCAGAGTGTACTGCCGTCTAGAGTGGCCGAGTGGTTCTAGGCGCCGCAGTCTGGAACCGCGCGACTCCCACTTCCTGCATGTCTCTCCCTGCAAAAGGTAGGTTTTCAAGCTTTTGACACCTGGTCACATTAATGTGACTTCAGAGGGTACTGCCGGCCGCAGTGGCCGAGTGGTACTGGCGCCACAGTCTGGAACCGCGCGACTCCATCTTAGTGCATGTCTCGCCCTCCAAAAGGTGGGTTTCGAAGCCTTTCACACGTGGTCACATTTATGTGACTTCAGAGTGTACTGCCGGCAGGAGTGTCCGAGTGGTTCTAGGCGCCACATTCTGGAACCGCGCGACTCCCTCTTCCTGCATGTCTCGCTCTCCAAAAGGTCGGTTTTCAAGCTTATGAGACGTGGTCACATTTATGTGCCTTCAGAGTGTACTGCTGGCCATAGTGGCCGAGCGGTTCTAGACGCCACAGTCTTGAACCGCGCGACTCCCTCTTCCTGCATCTCTCGCCCTCCAAAAGGTGGGTTTTGAAGCTTTTGACACGTGGCACATTTATGTGACTTCAGAGTGTACTGCCGGCCGGAGTGGCCGATTGGTTCTAGGCGCCACAGTCTGGAACCGCAAGACTCCCTTTTCCTGCCTGTCTCGCCCTCCAAAAGGTGGGTTTTCAAGCTTTTGACACGTGGTCACATTTATGTGACTTCAGAGTGTACTGCCGGCCAGAGTGGCCGAGTGGTTCTAGACGCCACAGTCTGGAACCGCGCGACTCCCTCTTCCTGGACATCTCGCCCTCCAAAAGGTACGTTTTCAAACTTTTGACACGTGGTCACATTCATGTGACTTCAGAGTGTACTGCCGGCCGGAGTGACCGATTGGTTCTAGGCGCCACATACTGGAACCGCGCGACTCTTTCTTCCTGCTTGTCTCGCCCTGCATAAGGTTGGTTTACTAGCTTTTACACGTGGTCACATTTATGTGACTTCAGAGTGTACTGCTGGCCGGAGTGACCGAGTGGTTCTAGGCGCCACAATCTGGAAGCGCGCGACTCCCTCTTCCTGCATGTCTCGCCCTGCAAAAGGTAGGTTTTCTAGCTTTCACACGTGGTCACATTTAAGTGACTTCAGAAAGTACTGCCGGCCTTACTGGCCGAGTGGTTCTAGGCACCACAGTCAGGAACCGCGCGACTCCCTATTCCTGCATGTCTCGCCCTCCAAAAGGTGGGTTTTCAAGCTTTTGACACGTGCTCACATTTATGTGACTTCTGAGTGTACTGCCGGCCGGACTGTCCGAGCGGTTCTAGGCGCCACAGTCTGGAACCGCGTGACTCCCTCTTCCTGCATGTCTCGCATTCCAAAAGGTGGGTATTCAAGCTTTTGACACGTGGTCACATTTATGAGACTTCAGAGTGTACTGCCGGCCAGAGTTGTGGAGTGGTTCTATTCGCCACAGACTGGAACCGCGCTACTCCCTCTTCCCGCCTGTTTCGCCCTCCAAAATGTGGGTTTTCAAGCTTTAGACACGTGGTCACATTTATGTGACTTCAGAGTGTACTGCCGGCCGGAGTGGCGGAGTGGTTCTATTCGCCACAGACTGGAACCGCGCTACTCCCTCTTCCCGCCTGTTTCGCCCTCCAAAATGTGGGTTTTCAAGCTTTAGACACGTGGTCACATTTATGTGACTTCAGAGTGTACTGCCGGCCGGAGTGGCCGAGTGGTTCTAGGCGCTTCAGTCTGGAATCGCGCGACTTCCTCTTCCTATATGTCTCGCCCTCCAAAAGGTGGGTTTCCAAGATTTTGACACGTGGTCACATGTATGTGACTTCAAAGTGTACTGCCGTCTAGAGTGGCCGAGTGGTTCTAGGCGCCACAGTCAGGAACCGCGCGACTCCCACTTCCTGCATGTCTCTCCCTGCAAAGGGTAGGTTTTCAAGCTTTTGACACCTGGTCACATTTATGTGACTTCAGAGTGTACTGCCGGCCGGAGTGGCCGAGTGGTTCAAGGCGCCACAGTCTGGAACATCGCGACTCCCTCTTCCTGCATGTCTCGCCCTCCAAAAGGTGATTTTTCAAGCTTTTGACACGTGGTCACATTTATGTGACTTCAGAGTTTACTGCCGCCCAGAGTGGACGAGCGGTTCTAGGCGCAAGAGTCTGGAACCGCGCGACACCCTCTTCCTGCATGTCTCGCCCTGCAAAATGTAGGTTCTCAAGCTTTTACACGTGGTCACATTAATGTGACTTCAGAGGGTACTGCCGGCCGCAGTGGCCGAGTGGTACTGGCGCCACAGTCTGGAACCGCGCGACTCCCTCTTAGTGCATGTCTCGCCCTCCAAAATGTGGGTTTCGAAGCCTTTGACACGTGGTCACATTTATGTGACTTCAGAGTGTACTGCCAGCAGGAGTGTCCGAGTGGTTCTAGGCGCCACAGTCTGGAACCGCGCGACTCCCTCTTCCTGAACGTCTCGCCTTGCAAAAGGTAGGTTTTCAAGCATCTGACACGTGGTCACATTTATGTGACTTCAGATCGTACTGCATGATGGATTGGCCGAGAGGTTCTAGGGCCCATAGCCTGGAACTGCGTGACTCCCTCTTCCTGTATGTCTCGCCCTCCAAAACGTGGGTTGTCAAGCTTTTGACACGTGGTCACATTTAATCGACTTCAGAGTGTACTGCCGGCCGCAATGGCCGAGCGGTGCTAGGCGCCACAGTCTGGAACCATGCGACTCCCTCATCCTGCATGTCTCGCTCTCCAAAAGGTGGGTATTCAAGCTTTTGAGACATGGTCACATTTATGTGACTTCAGAGTGCACTGCCGGCAAGTGTGGCCGAGTGGTTCTAGGCGCCACAGTCTGGAACCGCGCGACTCCCTCTTCCTGCATGTCTCGCACTCCAAAAGGTAGGTTTTCAATCCTTTGACACGTGGTCACATTTATGTGACTTCAGAGTGTACTGCCTGCCGAAGTGGCCGATTGGTTCTAGGCGCCACAGTCTGGAACCGCGCGACTCCCTCTTCCTGCCTGTCTCGCCTTCCA
The DNA here is from genome assembly GCF_021461385.2 of Schistocerca piceifrons. Classification (NCBI taxonomy): domain Eukaryota; kingdom Metazoa; phylum Arthropoda; class Insecta; order Orthoptera; family Acrididae; genus Schistocerca; species Schistocerca piceifrons. The sequence goes on along the minus strand of NC_060140.1, from coordinate 592,057,747 downwards.
AAAGGTGGGTTATCAAGCTTTTGACACTTGGTCACATTTATGTGACTTCAGATTGTACTGCATGATGGAGTGGCCTAGATGTTCTAGGGCCCATAGCCTGGAACTGCGCGACTCCCTCTTCCTGTATGTCTCGCCCTCCAAAACGTGGGTTGTCAAGTTTTTCACACGTGGTCACATTTAATCGACTTCAGAGTGTACTGCCGGCCGCAAGGCCGAGCGGTGCTAGGCGCCACAGTCTGGAACCATGCGACTCCCTCATCCTGCATGTCTCGCCCTCCAAAAGGTGGGTTTTCAAGCTTTTGACACGTGGTCACATTTATGTGACTTCAGAGAGCACTGCCGGCAAGTGTGGCCGAATGGTTCTAGGCGCCACTGTCTGGAACCGCGCGACTCCCTCTTCCAGCTTGTCTCGCACTCCAAAAGGTAGGTTTTCAAGCTTTTGACACGTGGTCACATTTATGTGACTTCAGAGTGTACTGCTGGCCCCAGTGGACGAGTGGTTCTAGGCGCCACAGTCTGGAACCGCGCGAATCCCTCTTCCTGCATGTCTCGCCCTCCAAAAGGTGGGTTTTCAAGCTTTTGACACATGGTCACATTTATGTGACTTCAGAGTGTACTGCCGGCCGCAGTGGCCGATTGGTTCTAATCGCCACAGTCTGGAACCGCGCGACTCCCTCTTCCTGCCTCTCTCGCCCTCCAAAAGGTGGGTTTTCAAGCTTTTGACACGTGGTCACATTTATCTGACTTCAGAATGTACTGACGGCCAGAATGGCCGAGTGGTTCTAGACGCCACAGTCTGGAACCGCGCGACTCCCTATTCCTGGGCATCTCGCCCTCCAAAAGGTAGGTTTTCAAACTTTTGACACGTGGTCACATTTATGTGACTTCAGAGTGTACTGCCGGCCGGAGAGACCGAGTGGTTCTAGGTGCCACAATCTCGAACCGCGCGACTCCCTCTTCCTGCTTGTCTCGCCCTGCATAAGGTTGGTTTACAAGCTTTTACACGTGGACACATTTATGTGACTTCAGAGAGTACTGCCGGCTCCAGTGGCCGAGTGGTTCTAGGCGCCACAGTCTAAAACCGCACGACTCCCTCTTCCTGCATCTCTCGTCCTCCAAAAGATATGTTTTCAACCTTTTGAAACGTGGTCACATTTATGTGAATTCAGAGTGTACTGCCGGCCGGAGTGGCCGAGCGGTTCTAGGCGCCACAGTCTGGAACCGCGTGACTCCCTCTTCCTTAATGTCTCGCCCTCCAAAAGGTGGGTTTGCAAGCTTTTGACACGTAGTCACATTTATGTCACTTTAGAGTGTACTGCTGGCCGGAGTGGCCGAGTGGTTCTAGGCGCCACAGTCTGAAATCGCGCAACTCCCTCTTCCTGCATGTCTCGCCCTCCAAAAGGTGGGTTTTGAAGCTTTTGACACATGGTCACATTCATGTGACTTCAGAGTGTACTGACGGCCGGAGTGGCCGATTGGATCTAGGCGCCACAGTCTGGAACCGAGCGACTCCCTCTTCCTTCCTGTCTCGCCCTCCAAAAGGTGGGTTTTCAAGCTTTTGACATGTGGTCACATTTATGTCACTTCAGAGTGTACTGCCGTCCGATGTGGCCGAGTGGTTCTAGGCGCCACAGTCTGGAATGGCGCCAATCCCTCTTCCTGCATGTTTCGCCCTCCAAAAGGTTTGTTTTCAAGCTTTTGACACGTGGTCACATTTATGTGACTTCAGAGTGTACTGCCGGCCGGAGTGACCGAGTGGTTCTAGGCGCCACAATCTGGAACCGCGCGACTCCTTCTTCCTGCATGTCTCGCCCTCCAAAAGGTGGGTTTTCAAGCTTTTGACATGTGGTCACATTTATGTCACTTCAGAGTGTACTGCCGTCCAGAGTGGCCGAGTGGCTCTAGGCGCCACAGTCTGGAACCGCGCGAATCCCTCTTCCTGCATGCCTCGCCCTCCAAAAGGTGGGTTTTCTAGCTTTTGACACGTGGTCACATTTATGTGACTTCAGAGTGTACTGCCGCCGGAGTGACCGAGTGGTTCTAGGCGCCACAATCTGGAACCGAACGACTCCCTCTTCCTGCATGTCTCGCACTGCAAAAGGTGGGTTTTCAAGCTTTTGACACATGGTCACATTTATGTGACTTCAGAGTGTACTGCCGCCCGGAGTGGCCGAGTGGTTCTAGGCGGCACAGTCTGGAATCGCGCGACTCCCTCTTCCTATATGTCTCGCCCTCCAAAAGGTGCGTTTTCAAGCTTTTACACGGGGTCACATTTGTGTGACTTCAGAGTGTACTGCCGGACTGAGTGGCCGAGTGGTTCTAGGCGCCACAGTGTGGAACCGCGCGAATCCCTCGTCCTGCATCTCTCGCCCTCCAAAAGGTGGGTTTTCAAGCTTTTGACATGTGGTCACATTTATGTCACTTCAGAGTGTACTGCCGGCTGGAGTGGCCGAGTGGTTCTAGGCGCCACAGTCTGGAATCACGCGTCTCCCTCTTCCTGCATGTCTCACCCTCCAAAAGGTGGGTTTTCAAGCTTTTGACACGTGGTCACATTTATGTGACTTCAGAGTGTACTGCCGGCCGGATAGGCCGAGTGGCTCTAGGCGCCACAGTCTGGAACCGCGCGAATCCCTCTTCCTGCATGTCTCGCCCTCCAAAAGGTGGGTTTTCTTGCTTTTGACACGTGGTCATATTTATGTGACTTCAGAGAGTACTGCCGGCCGGAGTGACCGAGTGATTCTAGGCGCCACAATCTGGATCCGCGCGACTCCCTCTTCCTGCGTGTCTCGCCCTGCAAAAGGTAGGTTTTCAAGCTTTTACACGTGGTCACGTTTATGTGACTTCAGAGTGTACTGCCGGCCCTAGTCGCCGAGTGGTTCTAGGCGCCACAGTCTGGGACCGGCGAATCCCTCTTCCTGCATGTCTCGCCCTCCAAAAGGTGAGTTTTCAAGCTTTTGTCACATGGTCACATTTATGTCACTTCAGAGAGTACTGCCAACCGGAGTGGCCGAGTGGTTCTAGGCGCCACCGTCTGAAAGCGCGCGACTCGCTCTTCCTGCATGTCTCGCCCTCCAAAAGGTGGGTTTTCAAGCTTTTGACATGTGGTCACATTTATGTCACTTTCGAGTGTACTGCCGGCCGTAGTGGCCAAGTCGTTCTAGGCGCCACAGTCTGAAACCGCGCGACTCCCTCTTCCTACATGTCTCGCCCTCCAAATGGTGGGTTTTCAAGCTTTTGACACGTCGTCACATTTGTGTGACTTCAGAGTGTACTGCCGGCCGGAGTGACCGATTGGGTCTAGGCGCCACAGTCTGGAACTGCGCGACTCCCTCTTCCTGCCTGTCTCGCCCTCCAAAAGGTGGGTTTTCAAGCTTTTGACACGTGGTCACATGTATGTGACTTCAGAGTGTACTGCCGTACGGAGTGGCCGAGTGGTTCTAGGCGCCACAGTCTGGAACCATGCGACTCCCTCTTCCTGCATGTCTCGCCCTGATAAAGGTACGTTTTCAATCCTTTGACACGTGGTCACATTTATGTGACTTCAGAGTGAACTGCCGGCCGGAGTGGCCGAGTGGCTCGAGGCGCCACAGTCTGGAACCGCGCGACTCCCTCTTCCTGCATGTCTCGCCCTCCAAAAGGTGGGTTTTCTAGCTTTTGACACGTGGTCACATTTATGTGTCTTCAGAGTGTACTGCCGGCCGGAGTGGACGAGTGGTTGTAGGCACCACAGTCTGGAATTGCGCGACTCCCTCTTCCTGCATGTCTCGCCCTCCAAAAGGTGGGTTTTCTAGCTTTTGACACGTGGTCACATTTATGTGACTTCAGAGTGTACTGCCGGCCGGAGTGACCGAGTGGTTCTAGGCGCCACAATCTGGAAGCGCGCGACTCCCTCTTCCTGCATGTCTCGCCCTGCAAAAGGTAGGTTTTCAAGCTTTCACACGTGGTCACATTTATGTGACTTCAGAAAGTACTGCCGGCCATACTGGCCGAGTGGTTCTAGGCGCCACAGTCTGGAACCGCGCGACTCCCTCTTCCTGCATGTCTCGCCCTCCAATAGTGGGTTTTCAAGCTTTTGACACGTGGTCACATTTATGTGACTTCTGAGTGTACTGCCGGCCGGTCTGTCCGAGCGGTTCTAGGCGCCACAGCCTGGAACCGCGTGACTCCCTCTTCCAGCATGTCTCGCATTCCAAAAGGTGGGTATGCAAGCTTTTGACACGTGGTCACATTTATGAGACTTCGAAGTGTATGGCCGGCCATTGTGGCCGAGTGGTTCTATGCGCTTCAGTCTGGAACCGCGCGACTCCCTCTTCCTGCATGTCTCGCCCTCCAAAAGGTGGGTTTTCAAGCTTTTGACACGTGGTCACATTTGTGTGACTTCAGAGTGCACTGCCGGCCGGAGTGACCGAGTGGTTCTAGGCTCCACAATCTGGAACCGCGCGACTCCCTCTTCCTGCTTGTCTCGCCCTGCAAATTGTTGGTTTTCAAGCTTTTACACGTAGTCACATTTATGTGACTTCAGAGTGTACTGCCGGCCCCAGTCGCCGAGTGGTTCTAGGCGCCACAGTCTGGAACCGCGCGAATCCCTCTTCCTGCATGTCTCGCCCTCCAAAAGGTGGGTTTTCAAGCTTTTGACACGTGGTCACATTTATGTGACTTCAGAGTGTACTGCCGGCCGGAGTGGCCGATTGTTTCTAGGCGCCACAGTCTGGAACCGCGCGACTCCCTCATCCTGCCTGTCTCGCCCTCCAAAAGGTGGATTTTCAAGCTTTTGACACGTGGTCACATTTATGTGACTTCAGAGTGTACTGCCGGCCAGACTGGCCGAGTGGTTCTAGACGCCACAGCCTGGAACCGCGCGAGTCCCTCTTCCTGGACATCTCGCCCTCCAAAAGGTACGTTTTCAAACTTTTGACACGTGGTCGCATTCATGTGACTTCAGAGTGTACTGCCGGCCGGAGTGACCGAGTGGTTCTAGGCGCCACAAACTGGAACCGCGCGACTCCCTCTTCCTGCCTGTCTCGCCTTCCAAAAGGTGGGTTATCAAGCTTTTGACACTTGGTCACATTTATGTGACTTCAGATTGTACTGCATGATGGAGTGGCCTAGAGGTTCTAGGGCCCATAGCCTGGAACTGCGCGACTCCCTCTTCCTGTATGTCTCGCCCTCCAAAACGTGGGTTGTCAAGTTTTTCACACGTGGTCACATTTAATCGACTTCAGAGTGTACTGCCGGCCGCAAGGCCGAGCGGTGCTAGGCGCCACAGTCTGGAACCATGCGACTCCCTCATCCTGCATGTCTCGCCCTCCAAAAGGTGGGTTTTCAAGCTTTTGACACGTGGTCACATTTATGTGACTTCAGAGAGCACTGCCGGCAAGTGTGGCCGAATGGTTCTAGGCGCCACTGTCTGGAACCGCGCGACTCCCTCTTCCAGCTTGTCTCGCACTCCAAAAGGTAGGTTTTCAAGCTTTTGACACGTGGTCACATTTATGTGACTTCAGAGTGTACTGCTGGCCCCAGTGGACGAGTGGTTCTAGGCGCCACAGTCTGGAACCGCGCGAATCCCTCTTCCTGCATGTCTCGCCCTCCAAAAGGTGGGTTTTCAAGCTTTTGACACATGGTCACATTTATGTGACTTCAGAGTGTACTGCCGGCCGCAGTGGCCGATTGGTTCTAATCGCCACAGTCTGGAACCGCGCGACTCCCTCTTCCTGCCTCTCCCGCCCTCCAAAAGGTGGGTTTTCAAGCTTTTGACACGTGGTCACATTTATGTGACTTCAGAATGTACTGACGGCCAGAGTGGCCGAGTGGTTCTAGACGCCACAGTCTGGAACCGCGCGACTCCCTATTCCTGGGCATCTCGCCCTCCAAAAGGTAGGTTTTCAAACTTTTGACACGTGGTCACATTTATGTGACTTCAGAGTGTACTGCCGGCCGGAGAGACCGAGTGGTTCTAGGCGCCACAATCTCGAACCGCGCGACTCCCTCTTCCTTAATGTCTCGCCCTCCAAAAGGTGGGTTTGCAAGCTTTTGACACGTAGTCACATTTATGTCACTTTAGAGTGTACTGCTGGCCGGAGTGGCCGAGTGGTTCTAGGCGCCACAGTCTGAAACCGCGCGACTCCCTCTTCCTGCATGTCTCGCCCTCCAAAAGGTGGGTTTTGAAGCTTTTGACACATGGTCACATTCATGTGACTTCAGAGTGTACTGACGGCCGGAGTGGCCGATTGGATCTAGGCGCCACAGTCTGGAACCGCGCGACTCCCTCTTCCTTCCTGTCTCGCCCTCCAAAAGGTGGGTTTTCAAGCTTTTGACACATGGTCACATTTATGTCACTTCAGAGTGTACTGCCGTCCGGAGTGGTCGAGTGGCTCTAGGCGCCACAGTCTGGAACCGCGAGAATCCCTCTTCCTGCATGTCTTGCCCTCCAAAAGGTGGGTTTTCTAGCTTTTGACACGTGGTCACATTTATGTGACTTCAGAGTGTACTGCCGGCCGGAGTGACCGAGTGGTTCTAGGCGCCACAATCTGGAACCGCGCGACTCCCTCTTCCGGCATGTCTTGCCCACCAAAAGGTGGGTTTTCAAGCTTTTGACATGTGGTCACATTTATGTCACTTCAGAGTGTACTGCCGTCCGATGTGGCCGAGTGGTTCTAGGCGCCACAGTCTGGAATGGCGCCAATCCCTCTTCCTGCATGTTTCGCCCTCCAAAAGGTTTGTTTTCAAGCTTTTGACCCGTGGTCACATTTATGTGACTTCAAAGTGTACTGCCGGCCGGAGTGACCGAGTGGTTCTAGGCGCCACAATCTGGAACCGCGCGACTCCTTCTTCCTGCATGTCTCGCCCTCCAAAAGGTGGGTTTTCATGCTTTTGACATGTGGTCACATTTATGTCACTTCAGAGTGTACTGCCGTCCAGAGTGGCCGAGTGGCTCTAGGCGCCACAGTCTGGAACCGCGCGAAACCCTCTTCCTGCATGCCTCGCCCTCCAAAAGGTGGGTTTTCTAGCTTTTGACACGTGGTCACATTTCTGTGACTTCAGAGTGTACTGCCGGCCCGAGTGACCGAGTGGTTCTAGGCGCCACAATCTGGAACCGCACAACTCCCTCTTCCTGCATGTCTCGCACTGCAAAAGGTGGGTTTTCAAGCTTTTGACACATGGTCACATATATGTGACTTCAGAGTGTACTGCCGCCCGGAGTGGCCGAGTGGTTCTAGGCGGCACAGTCTGGAATCGCGCGACTCCCTCTTCCTATATGTCTCGCCCTCCAAAAGGTGCGTTTTCAAGCTTTTACACGGGGTCACATTTATGTGACTTCAGAGTGTACTGCCGGACTGAGTGGCCGTGTGGTTCTAGGCGCCACAGTGTGGAACCGCGCGAATCCCTCGTCCTGCATCTCTCGCCCTCCAAAAGGTGGGTTTTCAAGCTTTTGACATGTGGTCACATTTATGTCACTTCAGAGTGTACTGCCGGCTGGAGTGGCCGAGTGGTTCTAGGCGCCACAGTCTGGAATCACGCGTCTCCCTCTTCCTGCATGTCTCACCCTCCAAAAGGTGGGTTTTCAAGCTTTTGACACGTGGTCACATTTATGTGACTTCAGAGTGTACTGCCGGCCGGATAGGCCGAGTGGCTCTAGGCGCCACAGTCTGGAACCGCGCGAATCCCTCTTCCTGCATGTCTCGCCCTCCAAAAGGTGGGTTTTCTTGCTTTTGACACGTGGTCATATTTATGTGACTTCAGAGAGTACTGCCGGCCGGAGTGACCGAGTGATTCTAGGCGCCACAATCTGGATCCGCGCGACTCCCTCTTCCTGCGTGTCTCGCCCTGCAAAAGGTAGGTTTTCAAGCTTTTACACGTGGTCACATTTATGTGACTTCAGAGTGTACTGCCGGCCCTAGTCGCCGAGTGGTTCTAGGCGCCACAGTCTGGGACCGGCGAATCCCTCTTCCTGCATGTCTCGCCCTCCAAAAGGTGAGTTTTCAAGCTTTTGTCACATGGTCACATTTATGTCACTTCAGAGAGTACTGCCAACCGGAGTGGCCGAGTGGTTCTAGGCGCCACCGTCTGAAAGCGCGCGACTCGCTCTTCTTGCATGTCTCGCCCTCCAAAAGGTGGGTTTTCAAGCTTTTGACATGTGGTCACATTTATGTCACTTTCGAGTGTACTGCCGGCCGTAGTGGCCGAGTCGTTCTAGGCGCCACAGTCTGAAACCGCGCGACTCCCTCTTCCTACATGTCTCGCCCTCCAAATGGTGGGTTTTCAAGCTTTTGACACGTCGTCACATTTGTGTGACTTCAGAGTGTACTGCCGGCCGGAGTGACCGATTGGTTCTAGGCGCCACAGTCTGGAACTGCGCGACTCCCTCTTCCTGCCTGTCTCGCCCTCCAAAAGGTGGGTTTTCAAGCTTTTGACACGTGGTCACATGTATGTGACTTCAGAGTGTACTGCCGTACGGAGTGGTCGAGTGGTTCTAGGCGCCACAGTCTGGAACCGTGCGACTCCCTCTTCCTGCATGTCTCGCCCTGATAAAGGTACGTTTTCAATCCTTTGACACGTGGTCACATTTATGTGACTTCAGAGTGAACTGCCGGCCGGAGTGGCCGAGTGGCTCGAGGCGCCACAGTCTGCAACCGCGCGACTCCCTCTTCCTGCATGTCTCGCCCTCCAAAAGGTGGGTTTTCTAGCTTTTGACACGTGGTCACATTTATGTGACTTCAGAGTGTACTGCCGGCCGGAGTGGACGAGTGGTTGTAGGCACCACAGTCTGGAATTGCGCGACTCCCTCTTCCTGCATGTCTCGCCCTCCAAAAGGTGGGTTTTCTAGCTTTTGACACGTGGTCACATTTATGTGACTTCAGAGTGTACTGCCGGCCGGAGTGGACGAGTGGTTGTAGGCACCACAGTCTGGAATTGCGCGACTCCCTCTTCCTGCATGTCTCGCCCTCCAAAAGGTGGGTTTTCTAGCTTTTGACACGAGGTCACATTTATGTGACTTCAGAGTGTACTGCCGGCCGGAGTGACCGAGTGGTTCTAGGCGCCACAATCTGGAAGCGCGCGACTCCCTCTTCCTGCATGTCTCGCCCTGCAAAAGGTAGGTTTTCAAGCTTTCACACGTGGTCACATTTATGTGACTTCAGAAAGTACTGCCGGCCATACTGGCCGAGTGGTTCTAGGCGCCACAGTCTGGAACCGCGCGACTCCCTCTTCCTGCATGTCTCGCCCTCCAAAAGGTGGGTTTTCTAGCTTTTGACACGTGGTCACATTTATGTGACTTCAGAGTGTACTGCCGGCCGGAGTGACCGAGTGGTTCTAGGCGCCACAATCTGGAAGCGCGCGACTCCCTCTTCCTGCATGTCTCGCCCTGCAAAAGGTAGGTTTTCAAGCTTTCACACGTGGTCACATTTATGTGACTTCAGAAAGTACTGCCGGCCATACTGGCCGAGTGGTTCTAGGCGCCACAGTCTGGAACCGCGCGACTCCCTCTTCCTGGATGTCTCGCCCTCCAATAGTGGGTTTTCAAGCTTTTACACGTGGTCACATTTATGTGACTTCTGAGTGTACTGCCGGCCGGTCTGTCCGAGCGGTTCTAGGCGCCACAGCCTGGAACCGCGTGACTCCCTCTTCCTGCATGTCTCGCATTCCAAAAGGTGGGTATGCAAGCTTTTGACACGTGGTCACATTTATGAGACTTCGAAGTGTATGGCCGGCCATTGTGGCCGAGTGGTTCTATGCGCTTCAGTCTGGAACCGCGCGACTCCCTCTTCCTGCATGTCTCGCCCTCCAAAAGGTGGGTTTTCAAGCTTTTGACACGTGGTCACATTTGTGTGACTTCAGAGTGCACTGCCGGCCGGAGTGACCGAGTGGTTCTATGCTCCACAATCTGGAACCGCGCGACTCCCTCTTCCTGCTTGTCTCGCCCTGCAAATTGTTGGTTTTCAAGCTTTTACACGTGGTCACATTTATGTGACTTCAGAGTGTACAGCTGGCCCCAGTCGCCGAGTGGTTCTAGGCGCCACAGTCTGGAACCGCGCGAATCCCTCTTCCTGCATGTCTCGCCCTCCAAAAGGTGGGTTTTCAAGCTTTTGACACGTGGTCACATGTATGTGACTTCAGAGTGTACTGCCGGCCGGAGTGGCCGATTGGTTCTAGGCGCCACAGTCTGGAACCGCGCGACTCCCTCTTCCTGCCTGTCTCGCCCTCCAAAAGGTGGGTTTTCAAGCTTTTGACACGTGGTCACATTTATGTGACTTCAGAGTGTACTGCCGGCCAGACTGGCCGAGTGGTTCTAGACGCCACAGTCTGGAACCGCGCGAGTCCCTCTTCCTGGACATCTCGCCCTCCAAAAGGTACGTTTTCAAACTTTTGACACGTGGTCGCATTCATGTGACTTCAGAGTGTACTGCCGGCCGGAGTGACCGAGTGGTTCTAGGCGCCACAAACTGGAACCGCGCGACTCCCTCTTCCTGCTTGTCTCGCCCTGCAAAAGGTAGGTTTTCAAGCCTTCGACACGTGGGCACATTTATGTGACTTCAGAGTGAACTGCCGGCCGGAGTGGCCGAGTGGCTCTAGGCGCCACAGTCTGGAACCGCGCGACTCCCTCTTCCTGCATGTCACGCCCTCCAAAAGGTGGGTTTTCTACCTTTTGACACGTGGTCACATTTATGTGACTTCAGAGTGTACTGCCGGCCGGAGTGGCCGAGTGGTTGTAGGCGCCACAGTCTGGAATTGCGCGACTCCCTCTTCCTGCATGTCTCGCCCTCCAAAAGGTGGGTTTTCTAGCTTTTGACACGTGGTCACATTTATGTGACTTCAGAGTGTACTGCTGGCCGGAGTGACCGAGTGGTTCTAGGCGCCACAATCTGGAACCGCGCGACTCCCTCTTCCTGCATGTCTCGCCCTCCAAAAGGTGGGTTCTCAAGCTTTTGACACGTGGTCACATTTATGTGACTTCTGAGTGTACTGCCGGCCGGACTGTCCGAGCGGTTCTAGGCGCCACAGTCTGGAACCGCGTGACTCCCTCTTCCTGCATGTCTCGCATTCCAAAAGGTGGGTATTCAACCTTTTGACACGTGGTCACATTTATGAGACTTCAGAGTGTACTGCCGGCCAGAGTGGCGGAGTGGTTCTATTCGCCACAGACTGGAACCGCGCTACTCCCTCTTTCCGCCTGTTTCGCCCTCCAAAATGTGGGTTTTCAAGCTTTAGACACGTGGTCACATTTATGTGACTTCAGAGTGTACTGCCGGCCGGAGTGGCGGAGTGGTTCTATTCGCCTCAGACTGGAACCGCGCTACTCCCTCTTCCCGCCTGTTTCGCCCTCCAAAATGTGGGTTTTCAAGCTTTAGACACGTGGTCACATTTATGTGACTTCAGAGTGTACTGCCGGCAGGAGTGGCCGAGTGGTTCTAGGCGCTACAGTCTGGAATCGCGCGACTTCCTCTTCCTATATGTCTCGCCCTCCAAAAGGTGGGTTTCCAAGCTTTTGACACGTGGTCACATGTATGTGATTTAAGAGTGTACTGCCGTCTAGAGTGGCCGAGTGGTTCTAGGCGCCACAGTCTGGAACCGTGCGACTCCCACTTCCTGCATGTCTCTCCCTGCAAAAGGTAGGTATTCAAGCTTTTGACACCTGGTCACATTTATGTGACTTCAGAGTGTACTGCCGGCCGGAGTGGCCGAGTGGTTCAAGGCGCCACAGTCTGGAACTTCGCGACTCCCGCTTCCTGCATGTCTCGCCCTCCAAAAGGTGATTTTTCAAGCTTTTGACACGTGGTCACATTTATGTGACTTCAGAGTGTACTGCCGCCCAGAGTGGCCGAGCGGTTCTAGGCGCCAGAGTCTGGAACCGCGCGACACCGTCTTCCTGCATGTCTCGCCCTGCAAAATGTAGGTTCTCAAGCTTTTACACGTGGTCACATTAATGTGACTTCAGAGGGTACTGCCGGCCGCAGTGGCCGAGTGGTACTGGCGCCACAGTCTGGAACCGCGCGACTCCCTCTTAGTGCATGTCTCGGCCTCCAAAAGGTGGGTTTCGAAGCCTTTGACACGTGATCACATTTATGTGACTTCAGAGTGTACTGCCAGCAGGAGTGTCCGAGTGGTTCTAGGCGCCACAGTCTGGAACCGCGCGACTCCCTCTTCCTGAACGTCTCGCCTTGCAAAAGGTAGGTTTTCAAGCATGTGACACGTGGTCACATTTATGTGACTTCAGATTGTACTGCATGATGGATTGGCCGAGATGTTCTAGGGCCCATAGCCTGGAACTGCGTGACTCCCTCTTCCTGTATGTCTCGCCCTCCAAAACGTGGGTTGTCAAGCTTTTGACACGTGGTCACATTTAATCGACTTCAGAGTGTACCGCCGGCCGCAATGGCCGAGCGGTGCTAGGCGCCACAGTCTGGAACCATGCGACTCCCTCATCCTACATGTCTCGCTCTCCAAAAGGTGGGTATTCAAGCTTTTGAGACATGGTCACATTTATGTGACTTCAGAGTGCACTGCCGGCAAGTGTGGCCGAGTGGTTCTAGGCGCCACAGTCTGGAACCGCGCGACTCCCTCTTCCTGCATGTCTCGCACTCCAAAAGGTAGGTTTTCAATCCTTTGACACGTGGTCACATTTATGTGACTTCAGATTGTACTGCATGATGGATTGGCCGAGAGGTTCTAGGGCCCATAGCCTGGAACTGCGTGACTCCCTCTTCCTGCATGTCTCGCCCTCCAAAAGGTGGGTTTTCAAGCTTTTGATACGTGGTCACATTTATGTGACTTCAGAGTGCACTGTCGGCCGGAGTGACCGAGTGGTTCTAGGCGCAACAATCTGGAACCGCGCGACTCCTCCTTCCTGCTTGTCTCGCCCTGCAAATTGTTGGTTTTCAAGCTTTTACACGTGGTCACATTTATGTGACTTCAGAGTGTACTGCCGGCCCTAGTCGCCGAGTGGTTCTAGGCGCCACAGTCTGGAACCGCGCGAATCCCTCTTCCTGCATGTCTCGCCCTCCAAAAGGTGGGTTTTCAAGCTTTTGTCACATGGTCACATTTATGTGACTTCAGAGTGTGCTGCCGACCGTAGTGGCCGATTGGTTCTAGGCGCCACAGTCTGGAACCGCGCGACTGCCTCTTCCTGCCTGTCTCGCCTTCCAAAACGTGGGTTATCAAGCTTTTGACACTTGGTCACATTTATGTGACTTCAGATTTTACTGCATGATGGAGTGGCCTAGAGGTTCTAGGGCCCCTAGCCTGGAACTGCGCGACTCCCTCTTCCTGTATGTCTCGCCCTCCAAAACGTGGGTTGTCAAGCTTTTCACACGTGGTCACATTTAATCGACTTCAGAGTGTACTGCCGGCCGCAAGGCCGAGCGGTGCTAGGCGCCACAGTCTGGAACCATGCGACTCCCTCATCCTGCATGTCTCGCCCTCCAAAAGGTGGGTTTTCAAGCTTTTGACACGTGGTCACATTTATGTGACTTCAGAGAGCACTGCCGGCAAGTGTGGCCGAATGGTTCTAGGCGCCACTGTCTGGAACCGCGCGACTCCCTCTTCCAGTTTGTCTCGCACTCCAAAAGGTAGGTTTTCAAGCTTTTGACACGTGGTCACATTTATGTGACTTCAGAGTGTACTGCCGGCCGAAGTGGCCGAGTCGTTCTAGGCGCCACAGTCTGGAACCGCGCGACTCCCTCTTCCTGCATGTCTCGCCCACCTAAAGGTGGGTTTTCAAGCTTTTGACACGTGGTCACATTTATGTGACTTCAGAGTGCACTGCCGGCCAGAGTGGCCGAGTGGTTCTAGACGCCACAGTCTGGAACCGCGCGACTCAATATTCCTGGGCATCTCGCCCTCCAAAAGGTAGGTTTTCAAACTTTTGACACGTGGTCACATTTATGTGACTTCAGAGTGTACTGCCGGCCGGAGAGACCGGGTGGTTCTAGGCGCCACAATCTCCAACCGCGCGACTCCCTCTTCCTGCTTGTCTCGCCCTGCATAAGGTTGGTTTACAAGCTTTTACACGTGGACACATTTATGTGACTTCAGAGAGTACTGCCGGCCCTAGCGGCCGAGTGGTTCTAGGCGCCACAGTCTAAAACCGCACGACTCCCTCTTCCTGCATCTCTCGTCCTCCAAAAGATATGTTTTCAACCTTTTGAAACGTGGTCACATTAATGTAACTTCAGAGTGTACTGCCGGCCGGAGTGGCCGAGCGGTTCTAGGCGCCACAGTCTGGAACCGCGTGACTCCCTCTTCCTAAATGTCTCGCCCTCCAAAAAGTGGGTTTTCAAGCTTTTGACACGTAGTCACATTTATGTCACTTTAGAGTGTACTGCCGGCCGGAGTGGCAGAGTGGTTCTAGGCGCCACAGTCTAAAACCGCGCGACTCCCTCTTCCTGCATGTCTCGCCCTCCAAAAGGTGGGTTTTCAAGCTTTTGACACATGGTCACATTCATGTGACTTCAGAGTGTACTGCCGACCAGAGTGGCCAAGTGGTTCAAGGCGCCGCAGTCTGGAACCGCGCTACTCCTTCTTCCTGCCTGTTTCGCCTTCCAAAAGGTGGGTTTTCAAGCTTTAGACACGTGGTCACATTTATGTGACTTCAGAGTGTACTGCCGGCCGGAGTGGCAGAGTGGTTCTAGGCGCCGCAGTCTGGATTCGCGCGACTCCCTCTTCCTATATGTCTCGCCCTCCAAAAGGTGGGTTTTCAAGCTTTTGACACGTGGTCACATGTATGTGACTTCAGAGTGTACTGGCGTACGGAGTGGCCGAGTGGTTCTAGGCGCCACAGTCTCGAACCGCGGCGACTCCGTCTTCCTGCATGTCTCGCCCTGCAAAAGGAAGGTTTTCAAGCTTTTGACACGTGGTCACATTTATGTGACTTCAGAGTGTACTGCTGGCCGGAGTGGCCGAGTGGTTCTAGGCACCACACTCTGGAACTGCGCGACTCCCTCTTCCTGAATGTCTCGCCCTCCAAAAGGTGATTTTTCGAGCTTTTGACACGTGGTCACATTTATGTGACTTCAGAGTGTACTGCCGGCCAGAGTGGCCGAGCGGTTCTAGGCGCCACAGTCTGGAACCGCGCCCCTCCCTCTTCCTGCATGTCTCGCACTCCAAAATGTGGGTTTTCAAGCTTTTCACACGTAGGCACATTTATATCACTTCAGAGTGTACTGCCGGCCAGAGTGGCCGAGTGGTTCTAGGCGCCACAGTCTGAAATCGCGCGACTCTCTCTTCCTACATGTCTCGCCCTCCAGAAGGTGCGTTTTCAAGCTTTTACACGGGGTCACATTTATGTGACTTCAGAGTGTACTGCCGGCCGGAGTGGCCGAGTGGTTCTAGGCGGCACAGTCTGGAACCGCGCGACTCCCTCTTCCTGCATGTCTCGCCCTCCAGAAGGTGGGTTTTCAAGCTTTTGACACGTGGTCACATTTATGTGATTTCAGAGTGTACTGCCGGCCGGAGTCGCCGAGTGGCTCTAGGCGCCACAGTCTGGAACCGCGCGAATCCCTCTTCCTGCATGTCTCGCCCTCCAAAGGGTGATTATTCAAGCTTTTGACACGTGGTCACATTTATGAACTTCAGAGTATACTGCCGGCCTGAGTGGCCGAGCGGTTCTAGGCGCCACAGTCTGGAACCGCGCAACTCCCTCTTCCTGCATGTTTCGCCCTCCAAAACTTGGGTTTTCAAGCTTTTCACACGTGGGCACCGTTATGTGACTTCAGAGTGTACTGCCCGCCAGAGTGGCCGTGTGGTTCTAGGCGCCACAGTCTGGAACCGCGCGACTTCCTCTTCCTGCAGGTGTCGCCCACCAGAAGGTGGGTTTTCAAGCTTTTACACGTGGTCACATTTATGTGACTTCAGAGTGTCCTGCGGGCCGGAGAGGCCGAGTGGTTCTAGACGCCACAGTCTGGAATCGCGCGACTCCCTCTCCCTGCATGTCTCGCTCTCCAAAAGGTGGGTATTCAAGCTTTTGACACGAGGTCACATTTAAGTGACTTCACAGTGCCCTGCCGGCAAGTGTGGCCGAGTGGTTCTCGGCGCCACAGTCTGGAACCGCGCGACTCCCTCTCCCTGCATGTCTCGCCCTCCAAAAGGTGGGTTTTCAAGCTTTTGACACGTGGACACATTTAATCGCCTTCAGAGTGTACTGCCGGCCGTAGTGGACGAGCGGTTCTAGGCGCCACAGTCTGGAACCATGCGACTCCCTCATCCTGCATGTCTCGCTCTCCAAAAGGTGGGTAATCAAGCTTTTGACACGAGGTCACATTTAAGTGATTTCAGAGTGCACTGCCGGCAAGTGTGGCCGCGTGGTTCTAGGCGCCATAGTCTGAAACCGCGCGAATCCCTCTTCCTGCATGTCTCGCCCTGCAAAAGGTGGGTTTTCAAGCTTTTGACACATGGTCACATTTATGTGACTTCAGAGTGTACTGCCGACCGGAGTGGCCGAGTGGATCTAGGCGCCACAGTTTGGAACCGAGCGAATCCCTCTACCTGCATGTCTCGCCCTCCAAAGTGTGGTTATTCAAGCTTTTGACACGTGGTCACATTTATGTAACTTCAGAGTGTACTGCCGGCCAGAGTGGCCGAACGGTTCTAGGCGCCACAGTCTGGACACGCGAAACTCCCTCTTCCTGCATGATTAACCCTCCAAAAGGTGGGTTTTCAAGCTTTTCACACGTGGGAACATTTATGTGACATCAGAGTGTACTGCCGGCCAGTGTTGCCGAGTGGTTCTAGGCGCCACAGTCTGGAACCGCGCGACTTCCTCTTCCTGCAGGTGTCGCCCTCCAAAAGGTGGGCTTTCAAGCTTTTACACGTGGTCACATTTATGTGACTTCAGAGTGTACTGCCAGCAGGAGAGGCCGAGTGGCTCTAGTCGCCACAGTCTGGAATCGCGCGACTCCCTCTTCCTGCATGTCTCGCCCTCCAAAAGGTGGGTTTTTAAGCTTTTGACACGTGGACACATTTGATCGACTTCAGAGTGTACTGCCGGCCGCCGTGGCCGAGCGGTTCTAGGCGCCACAGTCTGGAACCATGCGACTCCCTCAGCCTGCATGTCTCGCTCTCCAAAATTGTTTATTCAAGCTTTTGACACGTGGTCACATTTAAGTGACTTCAGAGTGCACTGCCGGCAAGTGTGGCCGAGTGGTTCTAGGCCCCACAGTCTGGAGCCGCGCGACTCCCTCTTCCTGCATGTCTCGCCCTCCAAAAGGTGGGTTTTCAAGCTTTTGATACATGGTCACATTCATGTGACTTCAGAGTGTACTGCCAGCCGGAGAGGTCGATTGGTTCTAGGCGCCACTGTCTGGAACCGCGCGACTCCCTCTTCTTGAGTATCTCGCCCTCCAAAAGGTGGGTTTTCAAGCTTTTGACACGTGATCACATTTATGTGACTTCAGAGTGTACTGCCGACCTGAGTGGCCGAGTGGTTCTAGGCGCCACAGTCTGGAACCGCGCTACACCCTCTTCCTGCCTGTTTCGCCTTCCAAAAGGTGGGTTTTCAAGCTTTAGACACGTGGTCACATTAATGTGACTTCAGAGTGTACTGCCGGCCGGAGTGGCCGAGTGGTTCTAGGCGCGACAGTCTCGAACCGCGGCGACTCCCTCTTCCTGCATGTCTCGCCCTCCAAAAGGTGATTTTTCAAGCTTTTGAAACTTGGTCACATTTATGTTACTTCAGAGTGTACTGCAGGCGATAGTGGCCGAGCGGTTCTAGGCGCCATAGTCTGGAACCGCGCGCCTCCCTCTTCCTGCATGTCTCGCCCTCCAAAGGTGGGTTTTCAAGCTGTTCACACGTAGGCACATTCATGTGACTTCAGAGTGTACTGCCGGCCAGAGTGGCCGACTGGTTCTAGGCGCCACAGTCTGGAATCGCGCGACTCTCTCTTCCTACATGTCTCGCCCTCCAAAATGTGCGTTTTCAAGCTTTTACACGGGGTCACATTTAAGTGACTTCAGGGTGTACTGCCGGACTGAGTGGCCGAGTGGTTCTAGGGGCCACAGTCTGGAACCGCGCGAATCCCTCTTCCTGCATGTTTCGCCCTCCAAAAGGTGGGTTTTCAAGCTTTTGACACGTGGTCACATTTATGTGACTTCAGAGTGTACTGCCAGCCGGAGTGGCCGAGTGGCTCTAGGCGCCACAGTCAGGATCCGCGCGAATCCCTCTTCCTGCATGTCTCGCCCTCCAAAAGGTGGGTTTTCAAGCTTTTGGCACGTGGTCACATTTATGTGACTTCAGAGTGTACTGCCGGCCGGAGTGACCGAGTGGTTCTAGGCGCCACAATCTGGAAACGCGCGACTCCATCTTCCTGCATGTCTCGCCCTCCAAAAGGTGGGTTTTCAAGCTTTTGAAATGTGGTCACATTTTTTGTCACTTCAGAGTCTACTGCCGTCCGAAGTGGCCGAGTGGTTCTAGGCGCCACAGTCTGGAATCGCGCGAATCCCTCTTCCTGCATGTTTCGCCATCCAAAAGTTGGATTTTCAAGCTTTTGACACGTGGTCACATTTATGTGACTTCAGAGTGTACTGCCGACCGGAGTGACCGAGTGGTTCTAGGCGCCACAATCTGGAACCGCGCGCCTCCCTCTTCCTGCATCTCTCGCCCTCCAAAATGTGGGTTTTCAAGCTTTTGGCATGTGGTCACATTTATGTCACTTCAGAGTGTACTGCCGTCCGTAGTGGCCGAGTGGCTCTAGGCGCCACAGTCTCGAACCGCGCGAATCCCCCTTCCTGCATGTCTCGCCCTCCAAAAGTGGGTTTTCTAGCTTTTGACACGTGGTCACATTTATGTGACTTCAGAGCGTGCCGCCGGCCGGAGTGACCGAGTGGTTCTTGGCGCCACAATCTGGAACCGCGCGACTCCCTCTTCCTGCATGTCTCGCCCTCCAAAAGGTGGGTTTTCAAGCTTTTGACATGTGGTCACATTTATGTCACTTCAGAGTGTACTGCCGTCCGGAGTGGGCGAGTGGCTCTAGGCGCCACAGTCTGGAACCGCGCGAATCCCTCTTCCTGCATGTCTCGCCCTCCAAAAGGTGGGTTATCTAGCTTTTGACACGTGGTCACATTTATGTTACTTCAGAGTGTACTGCCGGCCGGTTTGACCGAGTGGTTCTAGGCGCCACAATCTGCAACCCCGCGCCTCCCTCTTCCTGCATGTCTCGCCCTCCAAAAGGTGGGTTTTCTAGCTTTTGACACGTGGTCACATTTATGTGACTTCAGAGTGTACTGCCGGCCGGAGTGGCCTAGTGGTTCTAGGCGCCACAGTCTCGAACCGCGCGTCTCCGTCTTCCTGCATCTCTCGCCCTCCAAAAGGTGATTTTTCAAGCTTTTGAAACGTGGTCACATTTATGTGACTTCAGAGTGTACTGCCGGCGAGAGTGGCCGCGCGCATCTAGGCGCCATAGTCTGGAACCTCGCGCCTCCCGCTTCCTGCGTGTCTCGCCCCCCAAAAGGTGGGTTTTCAAGCTTTTCACACGTAGGCACATTTATGTGACTTCAGAGTGTACTGCCGGCCAGAGTGGCCGAGTGGTTCTAGGCGCCACAGTCTGAAATCGCGCGACTCTCTCTTCCTACATGTCTCGCCCTCCAAAAGGTGCGTTTTCAAGCTTTTACACGGGGTCACTTTTATGTGACTTCAGAGTGTACTGCCGGACTGAGTGGCCGAGAGGTTCTAGGCGCCACAGTCTGGAATCGCGGGACTCCCTCTTCCTGCATGTCTCGCCCTCCAAAAGGTGGGTTTCAAGCTTTTGACACGTGGTCACATTTATGTGACTTCAGAGTGTACTGCCGGCCGGAGTGGGCGAGTGGCTCTAGGCACCACAGTCTGGAACCGCGCGAATCCCTCTTCCTGCATGTCTCGCCCTCCAAAAGGTGGGTTTTCTAGCTTTTGACACGTGGTCACATTTATGTGACTTCAGAGTGTACTGCCGGCCCGAGTGACCGAGTGGTTCAAGGCGCCACAATCTGGAACCGCGCGACTCCCTCTTCCTGCATGTCTCGCCCTCCAAAAGGTGGGTTTTCAAGCTTTTGACTTGTGGTCACATTTATGTCACTTCAGAGTGTACTGCCGTCCGGAGTGGCCCAGTGGTTCTAGGCGCCACAGTCTGGAATCGCGCGAATCCCTCTTCCTGCATGTATCGCCCTCCAAAAGGTGGGTTTTCAAGCTTTTGACACGTGGTCACATTTATGTGACTTCAGAGTGTACTGCCGGCTGGAGTGGCCGCGCGGTTCTAGGCGCCATAGTCTGGAACCGCGCGCCTCCCGCTTCCTGCGTGTGTCGCCCCCCAAAAGGTGGGTTTTCAAGCTTTTCACACGTAGGCACATTTATGTGACTTCAGAGTGTACTGCCGGCCAGAGTGGCCGAGTGGTTCTAGGCGCCACAGTCTGGAATCGCGCGACTCTCTCTTCCTACATGTCTCGCCCTCCAAAAGGTGCGTTTTCAAGCTTTTACACGGGGTCACATTTATATGACTTTAGAGTGTACTGCCGGATTGAGTGGCCGAGTGGTTCTAGGCGCCACAATCTGGACCTGCGCGACTCCCTCTTCCTGCATGTCTCGCCCTCCAAAAGGTGGGTTTTCAAGCTTTTGACACGTGGTCACATTTATGTGACTTCAGAGTGTACTGCCGGCCGGAGTGGGCGAGTGGCTCTAGGCGCCAAGTCTGGAACCGGGCGAATCCCTCTTCCTGCATGTCACGCCCTCCAAAAGGTGGGTTTTCTAGCTTTTGACACGTGGTGACATTTATGTGACTTCAGAGTGTACTGCCGGCCGGAGTGACCGAGTGTTTCTAGGCGCCACAATCTGGAACCGCGCGACTCCCTCTTCCTGCATGTCTCGCCCTCCAAAAGGTGGGTTTTCAAGCTTTTGACATGTGGTCACATTTATGTCACTTCAGAGTGTACTGCCGTCCATAGTGGCCGAGTGGTTCTAGGCGCCACAGTCTGGAATCGCGCGAATCCCTCTTCCTGCATGTTTCGCCCTCCAAAAGGTGGGTTTTCAAGCTTTTGACACGTGGTCACATTTATGTGGCTTCAGAGTGTACTGCCGGCCGGAGTGACCCTGTGGTTCTAGGCGCCACAATCTGGAACCGCGCGCCTCCCTCTTCCTGCATCTCTCGCCCTCCAAAAGTTGGGTTTTCAAGCTTTTGACATGTGGTCACATTTATGTCACTTCAGAGTGTACTGCCGTCCGTAGTGGCCGAGTGGCTCTAGGCGCCACAGTCTGGAACCGCGCGAATCCCTCTTCCTGCATGTCTCGCCCTCCAAAAGGTGGATTGTCTAGCTTTTGACACGTGGTCACATTTATGTGACTTCAGAGTGTACTGCCGGCCGGAGTGACCGAGTGGTTCTAGGCGCCACAATCTGGAACCGCGCGCCTCCATCTTCCTGCATCTCTCGCCCTCCAAAAGGTGGGTTTTCAAGCTTTTGACATGTGGTCACATTTATGTCACTTCAGAGTGTACTGCCGTCCGGAGTGGCCGAGTGGCTCTAGCCGCCACAGTCTGGAACCGCGCGAATCCCTCTTCCTGCATGTCTCGCCCTGCAAAAGGTGGGTTTTCTAGCTTTTGACACGTGGTCACATTTATGTGACTTCAGAGTGTACTGCCGGCCGGAGTGGCCGAGTGGTTCTAGGCGCCATAATCCGGAACTGCGCGCCTCCCTCTTCCTGCATCTCTCGCCCTCCAAGAGGTGGGTTTTCAAGCTTTTGACATGTGGTCACATTTATGTCACTTCAGAGTGTACTGCCGTCCGGAGTGGCCGAGTGGTTCTAGGCGCCACAGACTGGAATCACGCGAATCCCTCTTCCTGCATGTCTCGCCCTCCAAATGGTGGGTTTTCAAGGTTTTGACACGTGGTCACATTTATGTGTCTTCAGAGTGTACTGCCGGACGTTGTGACCGAGTGGTTCTAGGCGCCACAATCTGTAACCGCGCGCCTCCCTCTTCCTGCATCTCTCGCCCTCCAAAACGTGGGTTTTCAAGCTTTTGACACGTGGTCACATTTATGTGACTTCAGAGTGTACTGCCGGCCGGAGTGACCGAGTGATTCTAGGCGCCACTATCTGGAACCGCGCGCCTCCCTCTTCCTGCATCTCTCGCCCTCCAAAGGGTGGGTTTTCAAGCTTTTGACATGTGGTCACATTTATGTGTCTTCAGAGTGTACTGCCGGCCGGAGTGACTGAGTGGTCCTAGGCGCCACAATCTGGAACCGCGCGCCTCCCTCTTCCTGCATCTCTCGCCCTCCAAAAGGTGGGTTTTCAAGCTTTTGACATGTGGTCACATTTATGCCACTTCAGAGTGTACTGCCTTCCGGAGTGGCCGAGTGGCTCTAGGCGCCACAGTCTGGAACCGCGCTAATCCCTCTTCCTGCATGTCTCGCCCTGCAAAAGGTGGGTTTTCTAGTTTTTGACACGTGGTCACATTTATGTGACTTCAGAGTGTACTGCCGGCCGGTGTGACCGAGTGGTTCTAGACGCCACATTCTGGAACCGCGCGACTCTCTCTTCCTGCATGTCTCGCCCTCCAAAAGGTGGGTTTTCAAGCTTTTGACATGTGGTCACTTTTATGTCACTTCAGAGTGTACTGCCGTCCAGAGTGGCCGAGTGGCTCTAGGCGCCACAGTCTGGAACCGTGCGAATCCCTCTTCCTGCATGTCTCGCCCTCCAAAAGGTGGGTTTTCTAGCTTATGACACGTGGTCACATTTATGTGACTACAGAGTGTACTGCCGGCCGAAGTGACCGAGTGGTTCTAGGCGCCACAATCTGGAACCGCGCGCCTCCCTCTTCCTGCATCTCTCGCCCTCCAAAAGGTCGGTTTTCAAGCTTTTGACATGTGGTCACATTTATGTCACTTCAGAGTGTACTGCCGTCCGGAGTGGCCGAGTGGTTCTAGGCGCCACAGTCTGGCATCGCGCGAATCCCTCTTCCCGCATGTTTCGCCCTCCAAAAGGTGGGTTTTCAAGCTTTTGACACGTGGTCACATTTATGTGACTTCAGAGTGTACTGCAAGCCGGAGTGGCCGAGTGGCTCTAGGCGCCACAGTCTGGAACCGCACGAATCCCTCTTCCTGCATGTCACGCCCTCCAAAAGGTGGGTTTTCTAGCTTTTGACACGTGGTCACATTTATGTGACTACAGAGTGTACTGCCGGCCGGAGTGATCGACTGATTCTAGGCGCCACTATCTGGAACCGCGCGACTCCCTCTTCCTGCATGTCTCGCCCTGCAAAAGGTGGATTTTCAAGCTTTTGACACATGGACACATTTATGTGGCTTAAGAGTGTACTGCCGCCCGGAGTGGCCGAGTGGTTCTAGGCGGCACAGCTGGAATCGCGCGACTCCCTCTTCCTATATGTCTCGCCCTCCAAAAGGTGGGTTTTCAAGCTTTTGACACGTGGCCACATGTATGTGACTTCAGAGTGTACTGCCGTCCGGAGTGGCCTAGTGGTTCTAGGCGCCACAGTCTGGAACCGTGCAACTCCCTCTTCCTGCCTGTCTCGCCCTCCAAAAGGTGGGTTTTCAAGCTTTTGACATGTGGTCACATTCATTCAACCTCAGAGTGTACTGACGTCCGGAGTGGCCGAGTGGCTCTAGGCGCCACAGTCTGGAATCGCGCGACTCTCTCCTCCTACATATCTCGCCCTCCAAAAGGTGCGTTTTCAAGCTTATACACGGGGTCACATTTAAGTGACTTCAGAGTGTACTGCCGGACTGAGTGGCCGAGTGGTTCTAGGCGCCACAGTGTGGAACCGCGCGAATCTGTGGAACCGCGCGAATCCCTCGTCCTGCATCTCTCGCCCTCCAAAAGGTGGGTTTTCAAGCTTTTGACATGTGGTCACATTTATGTGACTTCAGAGTGTACTGCCGGCCGGAGTGAACGAGTGGTTCTAGGCGCCACAATCTGGAACCGCGCGACTCCCTCTTCCTGCATGTCTCGCCCAGCAAAAGGTGGGTTTTCAACCTTTTGACACATGGACACATTTATGTGACTTCAGAGTGTACTGCCGCCCGGAGTGGCCGAGTGGTTCTAGGCGCCACAGTCTGGGACCAGGCGAATCCCTCTTCCTGCATGTCTCGCCCTCCAAAAGGTGGTTTACAAGCTTTTGACATGTGGTCACATTTATGTCACTTTCGAGTGTACTGCCGGCCGTAGTGGCCGAGTCGTTCTAGGCGCCACAGTCTGAAACCGCGCGACTCATTCTTCCTACATGTCTCTCCCTCCAAAAGGTGGGTTTTCAAGCTTTTGACACATGGTCACATTTATGTGACTTCAGAGTGTACTGCCGGACGGAATGGCCGATTGGTTCTAGGCGCCACAGTCCGGAACTGCGCGACTCCCTCTTCCTGCCTGTCTCGCCCTCCAAAAGGTGGGTTTTCAAGCTTTTGACACGTGGTCACATTTATGTGACTTCAGAGTGTACTGCCGTACGGAGTGGCCAAGTGGTTCTAGGCGCCACAGTCTCGAACCGCGCGACTCCCTCTTCCTGGATGTCTCGCCCTCCAAAAGGTGGGTTTTCTAGCTTTTGACACGTGGTCACATTTATGTGACTTCAGAGTGTACTGCCGGCCGGAGTGGCCGAGTGGTTGAAGGCGCCACAGTCTGGAATTGCGCGACTCCCTCTTCCTGCATGTCTCGCCCTGCAAAAGGTAGGTTTTCAAGCTTTCACACGTGGTCACATTTATGTGACTTCAGAAAGTACTGCCGGCCATACTGGCCGAGTGGTTCTAGGCGCCACAGTCTGGAACCGCGCCACTCCCTCTTCCTGCATTTTTCGCCCTCCAAAAGGTGGGTTTTCAAGCTTTTGACACGTGGTCACATTTATGTGACTTCTGAGTGTACTGCCGGCCGGACTGTCCGAGCCGTCCTAGGCGCCACAGTCTGGAACCGCGTGACTCCCTCTTCCTGCATGTCTCGCCCTCCAAAAGGTGGGTATTCAAGCTTTTGACACGTGGTCACATTTATGAGACTTCCAAGTGTATTGCCGGCCATTGTGGCCGAGTGGCTCTATGCGCTTCAGTCTGTAACCGCGCGACTCCCTCGTCCTGCATGTCTCGCCCTCCAAAAGGTGGGTTTTCGATCTTTTGACACGTGTTCTCATTTATGTCACTTTAAAGAGTACTGCCGACCGGAGTGGCCGAGTGGTTCTAGGCGCCACAATCTGAAACCGCGCGACCCCCCCTTCCTGCGTTTCTCTCCCTCCAAAAGGTGGCTTTTCAAGCTTTTGACACATGGTCACATTTATGTGACTTCAGAGTGTACTGACGGCCAGAGTGGCGGAGTGGTTATATTCGCCACAGACTGGAACCGCGCTACACCCTCTTCCCGCCTGTTTCGCCCTCCAAAATGTGGGTTTTCTAGCTTTAGAAACGTGGTCACATTTATGTGACTTCAGAGTGTACTGCCGGCCGGAGTGGCCGAGTGGTTCTAGGCGCCACAGTCTGGAACCGCGCGAATCCCTCGTCCTGCATCTCTCGCCCTCCAAATGTGGGTTTTCAAGCCTTTGACATCTGGTCACATTTATGTCACTTCAGAGTGTACTGCCGGCCGGAGTGGCCGAGTGGTTCTAGGCGCCACAGTCTGGAATCGCTCGACTCCCTCTTCCTTCATGTCTCGCCCTCAGAAAGGTGGCTTTTCAAGCTTTTGACACGTGGTCACATTTACATGACTTCAGAGTGTACTGCCGGCCGGACAGGCCGAGTGGCTCTAGGCGCCACAGTCTGGAACCGCGCGAATCCCTCTTCCTGCATGTCTCGCCTTCCAAAAGGTGGGTTTTCTAGCTTTTGACACGTGGTCACATTTATGTGACTTCAGAGTGTACTGCCGGCCGGAGTGACCGAGTGGTTCTAGGCGCCACAATCTGGAACCGTGCGACTCCCTCTTCCTGCATGTCTCGCCTTGGAAAAGGTAGGTTTTCGAGCTTTTACACGTGGTCACATTTATATGACTTCAGAGTGTACTGCCGGCCATAGTGGCCGAGTGGTTCTAGGCGCCACAGTCTGGAGCCGCGGGACTCCCTCTTTCTGCATGTATCTCCCTTCAAAAGGTGGGTTTTCAAGCTTTTACACGTGGTCACATTTTAGTGACTTCAGAGTGTACTGCCGGCCTGGGTGGCCGAGTGGTTCTAGGGGCCACATCTAGGATCACGCGACTCTTTCTCCTGTCTGTTTCGCCCTCCAAAAGGGGGGTTTTCAAGCTTCAGACACGTGGTCACATTTATGTAACTTCAGAGTGTACTGCCGGCCGGAGTGGCCGAGTGGTTGTAGGCGCCACAGTCTGGAATCGCGCGACTCCCTCTTCCTACATGTGTCGCACTCCAAACGGTGGGTTTTCAAGCTTTTGACACGTGGTCACATTTATGTAACTTCAGAGTGTACTGCCATCCGGAGCGGACGAGTTGATCTAGGCGCCACAGTCTGGAACCGCGCGGCTCCCTCTTCCTGGATGTCTCGCCCTGCAGAAGGTAGGTTTTCAAGCTAATTGACATGTGGTCACATTTATGTGACTTCAGAGTGTACTGCAGGCCGATGTGGCCGAGTTGTCCCATGCGCCACAGTCTGGATCCGCGCGACTCCCTCTTCCTGCATGTCTCGCCCTCCAAAAGGTGATTTTTCAAGCTTTTGACACGTGGTCACATTTATGTCACTTCAGAGTTTACTGCCGTCCGGAGTGGCCGAGTGGCTCTAGGCGCCACAGTCTGGAACCGCGCGAATCCCTCTTCCTGCATGTCTCGCCCTCCAAAAGGTGGGTTTTCTAGCTTTTGACACGTGGTCACATTTATGTGGCTTCAGAGTGTACTGGCGGCCGGAGTGACCGAGTGGTTCTAGGTGCCACAATCTGGAACCGCGCGCCTCCCTCTTCCTGCATCTCTCGCCCTCCAAAAGGTGGGTTTTCAAGCTTTTGACATGTGGTCACATTTATGTCACTTCAGAGTGTACTACCGTCCGGAGTGGCCGAGTGGCTCTAGGCGCCACAGTCTGGAACCGCGCGAATCCCTCTTCCTGCATGTCTCGCCCTCCAAAAGGTGGGTTTTCAAGCTTTTGACATGTTATCACATTTATGTGACTTCAGAGTGTACTGCCGGCCGGAGTGGCCGAGTGGTTCTAGGCGCCACAGTCTGGAACCGCGCGAGTCCCTCTTCCTCCCTGTCTCCCCCTCCAAAAGGTGGGTTTTCAAGCTTTTGACATGTGGTCACATTTTCGTGACTTCAGAGTGTACTGCCGGCCGGAGTGGCCGAGTGGTTCTAGGGGCCAGAGTCTGGAATCGCGCGACTCTCTCTTCCTACATCTCTCGCCCTCCAAAAGGTGCGTTTCAAGCTTTTGACACGTGGTCACATTTATGTGACTTCAGAGTGTACTGCCAGCCGGAGTGGCCGAGTGGTTCTAGGCGCCACAGTCTGGAACCGCGCGACTCCCTCTTCCTGCATGTCTCGCCCTCCAAAAGGTGGGTTTTCAAGCTTTGGACACATGGTCACATTTATGTGACTTCAGAGTGTACTGCCAGCCGGAGTGGCCGAGTGGTTGTAGGCGCCACAGTCTGGAACCGCACGACTCCCTCTTCCTGCCTGTCTAACCCTCCAAGAGGTGGGTTTTCAAGCTTTTGACACATAGTCACATTTATGTGACTTCAGAGTGTACTGCCAGCCAGAGTGGACGAGTGGTTCTAGGGGCCACATCTAGGACCGCGCGACTCCCTCTTCCTGCCTGTCTCGCACTCCAAAAGGTGGGTTTTCAAGCTTTTGACACGTGGTCACATGTATGTGACTTCAGAGTGTACTGCCATCCGGAGTGGACGAGTGGATCTAGGCGCCACAGTCTGGAACCGCGCGACTACCTCTTCCTGCATGTCTCGCCCTGCAAAAGGTAGGTTTTCAAGCTTTTGACACGTGGTCACATTTATATGACTTCAGAGTGTACTGCAGGCCGGAGTGGCCGAGTTGTCCTAGGCGCCACAGTCTGGAACCGCGCGACTCCCTCTTCCTGCATGTCTCGCCCTCCAAAAGGTGATTTTTCAAGCTTTTGACACGTGGTCACATTTATGTGACTTCAGAGTGTACTGCCAGCCGGAGTGGCCGAGTGGTTCTAGGCGCCACAGTCTGGAACCGCGCGAGTCCCTCTTCCTCCCTGTCTCCCCCTCCAAAAGGTGGGTTTTCAAGCTTTTGACATGTGGTCACATTTTCGTGACTTCAGAGTGTACTGCTGGCCGGAGTGGCCGAGTGGTTCTAGGGGCCAGAGTCTGGAATCGCGCGACTCTCTCTTCCTACATCTCTCGCCCTCCAAAAGGTGCGTTTCAAGCTTTTGACACGTGGTCACATTTATGTGACTTCAGAGTGTACTACCGGCCTGGGTGGCCGAGTGGTTCAAGGCGCCACAGTCTGGAAACGCGCGAGTCGCTCTTCCTGCCTGTCTCGCCCTCCAAAAGGTGGGTTTTCAAGCTTTTGACACGTGGTCACATTTATGTGACTTCAGAGTGTACTGCCGGCCGGAGTGGCCGAGTGTTTTAGGCGCCACAGTCTGCAATCGCGCGACTCTCTTTTCCTACATGTCTCGCCCTCCAAAAGGTGGGTTTTCAAGCTTTTGACACGTGGTTACATTTATGTGACTTCAGAGTGTACTGCCGGCCGGAGTGACCGATTGGTTCTAGGCGCCACAGTCTGGAACCGCGCGATTCCCTCTTCCTGCCTGTCTCGCCCTCCAAGAGGTGGGTTTTCAAGCTTATGACACAAGGTCACATTTATGTGACTTCAGAGTGTACTGGCGGCAGGAGTGGCCGAGTGGTTCTAGGGGCCACATCTAGGACCGCGCGACTCCCTCTTCCTGCCTGTTTCGCCCTCCAAAAGGTGGGTTTTCAAGCTTTAGACATGTGGTCACATTTATGTAACTTCAGAGTGTAATGCCGGCCGGAGTGGCCGATTGGTTCTAGGCGCCACAGTCTGGAACCGCGCCACTCCCTCTTCCTGCATGTCTCGCCCTCCAAAAGGTGGGTTTTCAAGCTTTGGACACATGGTCACATTTATGTGACTTCAGAGTGTACTGCCGGCCGGAGTGGCCGATTGGTTCTAGGCGCCACAGTCTGGAACCGCACGACTCCCTCTTCCTGCCTGTCTCGCCCTCCAAGAGGTGGGTTTTCAAGCTTTTGACACATGGTCACATTTATGTGACTTCAGAGTGTACTGCCGGCCGGAGTGGCCGAGTGGTTGTAGGCGACACAGTCTGGAATCGCGCGACTCTGTCTTCTTACATGTCTCGCCCTCCAAAAGGTGCGTTTTCAGCTTTTGACACGAGGTCACATGTGTGTGACTTCAGAGTGTACTGCCGGACGGAGTGGACGAGCGGCTCTAGGCGCCACAGTCTTGAAACGCGCGACTCCCTCTTCCTGCATATCTCGCCCTTCAAAAGGTGGGTTTTCAAGCTTTTGACACGTGGTCACATTTATGTGACTTCAGAGTGTACTGCCGGCTGGAGTGGCCGAGTGGTTCTAGGCGCCACAGCCTGGAACCGAACGACTCCCACTTCCTGCATGTTTCGCCCTCCAAAAGGTGGGTTTTCAAGCTTTTGTCACGTGGTCACATTTATATGACTTCAGAGGGTACTGCCGGCCGGAGTGGCCGAGTGGTTCTAGGCGCCACAGTCTGGAACCGCGCGACTCCCTCTTCCTGCATGTCTCGCCCTGCAAAAGGTAGGTTCTCAAGCATTTGACACCTGGTCACATTTATGTGACTTCAGAGTGTACTGCCGGCCGGAGTGGCCGTGTGGTTCAAGGCGCCACAGTCTGGAACTTCACGACTCCCTCTTCCTGCATGTCTCGCCCTCCAAAAGGTGATTTTTCAAGGCTTTGTAACGTGGTCACATTTATGTGACTTCAGAGTGTACTGCCGGCCGGTGTGGCTGAGTGGATTTAGGCGCCACAGTCTGGAATCGCGCGACTCTCTTTTCCTACATGTCTCGCCCTCCAAAAGGTGGGTTTTCAAGCTTTTGACACAAGGTCACATTTATGTCACTTTAAAGTGTACTGCCGACCGGAGTGGCCGAGTGGTTCCAGGCGAAACAATCTGAAACCACGCGACTCCCTTATCCTGCGTTTCTCTCCCTCCAAAAGGTGGGTTTTCAAGCTTTTGACACATGGTCACATTTATGAGACTTCAGATTGTACTGCCGGCCAGAGTGGCCGAGTGGTTATAGGTGCCACAGACTCGAACCGCGCTACTCCCCCTTCCCGCCTGTTTCGCCCTCCTAAATTTGGGTTTTCAAGCTTTAGACACATGGTCACATATATGTGACTTCAGAGTGTACTGCCGGCCGGAGTGGCCAGTGGTTCTAGGCGCCACAGTCTGGGACCGGGCGAATTCCTCTTCCTGCATGTCTCGCCCTCCAAAAGGTGAGTTTTCAAGCTTTTGACACATGGTCACATTTATGTGACTTCAGAGTGTACTGCCGGCCGGAGTGGCCGAGCGGTTCTAGGCGCCAGCGTCTGAAACCGCGCGACTCCCTCTTCCTGCATGTCTCGCCCTCCAAAAGGGGGGTTTTCTAGCTTTTACACGTGGTCACATTTATGTGACTTCAGAGTGTACTGCCTGCCTGAGTGGCCGAGTGGTTCTAGGCGCCACAGTCTGGGACCGGGCGAATTCTCCTTCCTGCATGTCTCGCCCTCCAAAAGGTGAGTTTTCAAGCTTTTGACACTTGGTCACAATTATGTAACTTCAGAGTGTACTGCCGGCCTGAGTGGCAGATTGGTTCTAGGCGCCACAGTCTGGAACCCCGCGAGTCCCTCTCCCTGCCTGTCTCGCCCTCCAAAAGGTGGGTTTTCTAGCTTTTGACACGTGGTCACATTTATGTGACTTCAGAGTGTACTGCCGGCCGGAGTGGCCGAGTAGTTCTAGGCGCCACAGTCTGGGACCGGGCGAATTCCTCTTCCTGCATGTCTCGCCCTCCTAAAGGTGGGTTTTCAAGCTTTTGACACGTGGTCACATTTACGTGACTTCAGAGTGTACTGTCGGCCGGAGTGGCCGAGTGGTTCTAGGGGCCACAGTCTGGAATGGCGCGACTTTCTCTTCCTACATCTCTCGCCCTCCAAAACGTGCGTTTCAAGCTTTTGACACGTGGTCACATTTATGTGACTTCAGAGTGTAGCGCCGGCCGGGGTGGCCGAGTGGTTCAAGGCGCCACAGTCTTGAACCGCGCGAGTCCCTCTTCCTGCCTGTCTCGCCCTCCAAAATGTGGGTTTTCAAGCTTTTGACACGTGGTCACATTTATGTGACTTCAGAGTGTACTGCCGGCCGGAGTGGCCGAGTGGATTTAGGCGCCACAGTCTGGAATCGCGCGACTCTCTTTTCCTACATGTCTCGCCCTCCAAAAGGTGGGTTTTCAAGCTTTTGACACATGGTCACATTTATGTGACTTCAGATTGTACTGCCGGCCATAGTGGCCGAGTGGTTCTAGGTGCCACAGACTCGAACCGCGCTACTCCCCCTTCCCGCCTGTTTCGCCCTCCAAAAGGTGGGTTTTCAAGCTTTCCACACGTGGGCACATTTATGTGACTTCAGAGTGTACTGCCGGCCAGAGTGGCCGAGTGGTTCTAGGCGCCAGAGTCTGGAACCGCGCGACTCCCTCTTCCTGCTTGTCTCGCCCTCCAAAAGGTGGGTTTTCAACCTTTCCACACGTGGGCACATTTATGTGACTTCAAAGTGTACTGCCGGACAGAGTGGCCGAGTGGTTCTAGGCGCCACAGTCTGGAACCGCGCGAATCCTTCGTCCTGCATCTCTCGCCCTCCAAATGTGGGTTTTCAAGCTTTTGATATGTGGTCACATTTATGTCACTTCAGAGTGTACTGCCGGCCGGAGTGGCCGAGTGGTTCTAGGCGCCACATTCTGGAATCGCGCGACTCCCTCTTCCTGCATGTCTCGCCCTCCAAAAGGTGGGTTTTCAAGCTTTTGACACGTGGTCACATTTATGTGACTTCAGAGTGTACTGCCGGCCGGACAGGCCGAGTGGCTCTAGGCGCCACAGTCTGGAACTGCGCGAATCCCTCTTCCTGCATGTCTCGCCCTCCAAAAGGTGGGTTTTCTAGCTTTTGACACGTGGTCACATTTATGTGACTTCAGAGTGTACTGCCGGCCATAGTGGCCGAATGGTTCTAGGCGCCACAGTCTGGAGCCGCGCGTCTCCCTCTTTCTGCATGTCTCGCCCTCCAAAAGGTGCGTTTTCAAGCTTTTACACGTGGTCACATTTATGTGACTTCAGAGTGTACTGCCGGCCAGAGTGGCCGAGTGGTTCTAGGCGCCACAGTCTGGAACCGCGCGACTTCTTCTTCCTGCATGTCTCGCCCTCCAAAAGGCAGGTTTTCAAGCTTTTACATGTGGTCACATTTATGTCACTTCAGAGTGTACTGCTGGCCGGAAAGTCCGAGTGGTTCTAGGCGCCACAGTCTGGAACCCCGCGAGTCCCTCCTCCTGCCTGTCTCGCCCTCCAAAAGGTGGGTTTTCTAGCTTTTGACACGTGGTCACATTTATGTCACTTCAGAGTGTATTGCCGGCCAGAGTGGCCAGTGGTTCTAGGCGCCACAGTCTGGGACCGGGCGAATTCCTCTTCCTGCATGTCTCGCTCTCTAAAAGGGGGGTTTTCTAGCTTTTACACGTGGTCACATTTATGTGACTTCAGAGTGTACTGCCTGCTTAAGTGGCCGAGTGGTTCTAGGCGCCACAGTCTGGGACCGGGCGAATTCCTCTTCCTGCATGTCTCGCCCTCCAAAAGGTGAGTTTTCAAGCTTTTGACACATGGTCACAATTATGTCACTTCAGAGTGTACTGCCGGCCTGAGTGGCAGATTGGTTCTAGGCGCCACAGTCTGGAGCCCCGCGAGTCCCTCTCCCTGCCTGTCTCGCCCTTCAAAAGGTGGGTTTTCTAGCTTTTGACACGTGGTCACATTTATGTCACTTCAGAGTGTACTGCCGGCCGGAGTGGCCGAGTGGTTCTAGGCGCCACAGTCTGGGACCGGACGAATTCCTCTTCCTGCATGTCTCGCCCTCCAAAAGGTGTGTTTTCAAGCGTTTGACACATGGTCACATTTATGTCACTTCAGAGTGTACTGCCGGCCGGAGTGGCCGATTGGTTCTAGACGCCACAGTCTGGAACCGCGCGACTACCTCTTCCTGCCTGTTTCGCCCTCCAAAAGGTGGGTTTTCAAGCTTTAGACACGTGGTCACATTTATGTGACTTCAGAGTGTACTGCCGGCCGGAGTGGCCGAGTAGTTCTAGGCGCCACAGTCTGGGACCGGGCGAATTCCTCTTCCTGCATGTCTCGCCCTCCAAAAGGTGAGTTTTCAAGCTTTTGACACATGGTCACATCTATGTCACTTCAGAGTGTACTGCCGGCCGGAGTGGCCGATTGGTTCTAGACGCCACAGTCTGGAACCGCGCGACTCCCTCTTTCTGCATGTCTCGCCCTGCAAAAGGTAGGTTTTAAAGCTTTTGACACGTGGTCACATTTATGTGACTTCAGAGTGTACTGCAGGCCGGAGTGGCCTAGTTGTCCTAGGCGCCACAGTCTGGAACCGCGCGACTCCCTCTTCCTGCATGTCTCGCCCTCCAAAAGGTGATTTTTCAAGCTTTTGACACGTGGTCACATTTATGTGACTTCAGAGTGTACTGCCGGCCGGAGTGGCCGAGTGGATTTAGTCGCCACAGTCTGGAATCGCGCGACTCTCTTTTCCTACATGTCTCGCCCTCCAAAAGGTGGGTTTTCAAGCTTTTGACACAAGGTCACATTTATGTCACTTTAAAGTGTACTGCCGACCGGAGTGGCCAAGTGGTTCTAGGCGAAACAATCTGAAACCGCGCGACTCCCTTATCCTGCGTTTCTCTCCCTCCAAAAGGTGGGTTTAAAGCTTTTGACACATGGTCACATTTATGTGACTTCAGAGTGTACTGCCGGCCAAAGTGGCCGAGTGGTTCTAGGCGCCACAGTCCGGAATCGCGCGGCTTCCTCTTCCTATATGTCTCGCCCTCCAAAAGGTTGGTTTTCAAGCTTTTGACACGTGGTCACATGTATGTGACTTCAGAGAGTACTGCCGTCCGGAATGGCCGAGTGGTTCTAGGCGCCACATTCTGGAACCGCGCGACTCCCTCTTCCTGCATATCTCGCCCTGCAAAAGGTAGGTATTCAAGCTCTTGGCACCTGGTCACATTTATGTGACTTCAGAGTGTACTGCCGGCCGGAGTGTCCGAGTGGTTCTAGGGGCAACATCTAGGACCGCGCGACTCCCTCTTCCTGCATTTCTCGCCCTCCAAAAGGTGGGTTTTCAAGCTTTTCACACGTGGGCACATTTATGTGACTTCAGAGTGTACTGCCGGCCAGAGTGGCCGAGTGGTTCTAGGCGCCAGAGTCTGGAACCGCGCGACTCCCTCTTCCTGCTTGTCTCGCCCTCCAAAAGGTGGGTTTTCAAGCTTTTGACACGTGGTCACATTTATGTGACTTCAGAGTGTACTGCCGGCCGGACAGGCCGAGTGGCTCTAGGCGCAACAGTCTGGAACCGCCTGAATCCCTCTTCCTGCATGTCTCGCCCTCCAAAAGGTGGGTTTTCTAGCTTTTGACACGTGGTCACATTTATGTGACTTGAGAGTGTACTGCCGGCCGGAGTGACCGAGTGGTTCTAGGCGCCACAATCTGGAACCGTGCGACTCCATCTTCCTGCATGTCTCGCCCTGCAAAAGGTAGGTTTTCAAGCTTTTACACGTGGTCACATTTATGTGACTTCAGAGTGTACTGCCAGGCATTGTGGCCGAGTGGTTCTAGGCGCCACAGTCTGGAGCCGCGCGAATCCCTCTTTCTGCATGTCTCGCCCTCCAAAAGGTGCGTTTTCAAGCTTTAGACACGTGGTCACATTTATGTAACTTCAGAGTGTACTGCCGGCCGGAGTGGCCGATTGGTTCTAGGCGCCACAGTCTGGAACCGCGCGACTCCCTCTTCCTGCATGTCTCGCCCTCCAAAAGGTGGGTTTTCAAGCTTTGGACACATGGTCACATTTATGTGACTTCAGAGTGTACTGCCGGCCGGAGTGGGCAATAGGTTCTAGGCGCCACAGTCTGGAACCGCACGACTCCCTCTTCCTGCCTGTCTAACCCTCCAAGAGGTGGGTTTTCAAGCTTTTGACACATGGTTACATTTATGTGACTTCAGAGTGTACTGCCGGCCAGAGTGGACGAGTGGTTCTAGGGGCCACATCTGTGACCGCGCGACTCCCTCTTCCTGCCTGTGTCGCACTCCAAAAGGTGGGTTTTCAAGCTTTTGACACGTGGTCACATGTATGTGACTTCAGAGTGTACTGCCATCTGGAGTGGACGAGTGGATCTAGGCGCCACAGTCTGGAACCGCGCGACTGCCTCTTCCTGCATGTCTCGCCCTGCAAAAGGTAGGTTTTCAAGCTTTTGACACGTGGTCACATTTATATGACTTCAGAGTGTACTGCAGGCCGGAGTGGCCGAGTTGTCCTAGGCGCCACAGTCTGCAACCGCGCGACTGCCTCTTCCTGCATGTCTCGCCCTCCAAAAGGTGATTTTTCAAGTTTTTGACACGTGGTCACATTTATGTGACTTCAGAGTGTACTGCCGGCCGGAGTGGCCGAGTGGATCTAGGCGCCACAGTCTGGAACCGCGCGAGTCCCTCTTCCTCCCTGTCTCGCCCTCCAAGAGGTGGGTTTTCAAGCTTTTGACACATGGTCACATTTATGTGACTTCAGAGTGTACTGCCGGCCGGAGTGGACGAGTGGTTCTAGGGGCCACATCTAGGACCACGCGACTCCCTCTTCCTGCCTGTTTCGCCCTCCAAAAGGTGGGTTTTCAAGCTTTAGACACGTGGTCACATTTATGTAACTTCAGAGTGTACTGCCGTCCGGAGTGGCCGAGTGGTTCTAGGCGCCACAGTCTGGAATCGCGCGACTCCCTCTTCCTACATGTCTCGCACTCCAAAAGGTGGGTTTTCAAGCTTTTGACACGTGGTCACATGTATGTGACTTCAGAGTGTACTGCCATCCGGAGTGGACGAGTGGATCTAGGCGCCACAGTCTGGAACCGCGCGACTGCCTCTTCCTGCATGTCTCGCCCTGCAAAAGGTAGGTTTTCAAGCTTTTGACACGTGGTCACATTTATATGACTTCAGAGTGTACTGCCGGCCGGAGTGGCCGAGTTGTCCTAGGAGCCACAGTCTGGAACCGCGCGACTCCCTCTTCCTGCATATCTCGCCCTCCAAAAGGTGATTTTTCAAGTTTTTGACACGTGGTCACATTTATGTGACTTCAGAGTGTACTGCCGGCCGGAGTGGCCGAGTGGTTCTAGGCGCCACAGTCTGGAACCGCGCGAGTCCCTCTTCCTCCCTGTCTCCCCCTCCAAAAGGTGGGTTTTCAAGCTTTTGACATGTGGTCACATTTTCGTGACTTCAGAGTGTACTGCCGGCCGGAGTGGCCGAGTGGTTCTAGGGGCCAGAGTCTGGAATCGCGCGACTCTCTCTTCCTACATCTCTCGCCCTCCGAAAGGTGCGTTTCAAGCTTTTGACACGTGGTCACATTTATGTGACTTCAGAGTGTACTACCGGCCTGGGTGGCCGAGTGCTTCAAGGCGCCACAGTCAGGAAACGCGCGTGTCGCTCTTCCTGCCTGTCTCGCCCTCCAAAAGGTGGGTTTTCAAGCTTTTGACACGCGGTCACATTTATGTGACTTCAGAGTGTACTGCCGGACGGAGTGGCCGAGTGTTTTAGGCGCCACAGTCTGCAATCGCGCGACTCTCTTTCCTACATGTCTCGCCCTCCAAAAGGTGGGTTTTCAAGCTTTTGACACGTGTTCACATTTATGTGACTTCAGAGTGTACTGCCGGCCGGAGTGACCGAGTGGTTTTAGGCGCCACAGTCTGGAATCGCGCGACTCTGTCTTCTTACATGTCCCGCCCTCCAAAAGGTGCGTTTTCAAGCTTTTGACACGAGGTCACATGTGTGTGACTTCAGAGTGTACTGCCGGACGGAGTGGCCGAGCGGCTCTAGGCGCCACAGTCTTGAAACGCGCGACTCCCTCTTCCTGCATGTCTCGCCCTCCAAAAGGTGGGTTTTCAAGCTTTTGACATGTGGTCACATTTTCGTGACTTCAGAGTGTACTGCCGGCCGGAGTGGCCGAGTGGTTCTAGGGGCCAGAGTCTGGAATCGCGCGACTCTCTCTTCCTACATCTCTCGCCCTCCAAAAGGTGCGTTTCAAGCTTTTGACACGTGGTCACATTTATGTGACTTCAGAGTGTACTACCGGCCTGGGTGGCCGAGTGGTTCAAGGCGCCACAGTCTGGAAACGCGCGAGTCGCTCTTCCTGCCTGTCTCGCCCTCCAAAAGGTGGGTTTTCAAGCTTTAGACACGTGGTCACATTTATGTAACTTCAGAGTGTAATGCCGGCCGGAGTGGCCGATTGGTTCTAGGCGCCACAGTCTGGAACCGCGCCACTCCCTCTTCCTGCATGTCTCGCCCTCCAAAAGGTGGGTTTTCAAGCTTTAGACACGTGGTCACATTTATGTAACTTCAGAGTGTAATGCCGGCCGGAGTGGCCGATTGGTTCTAGGCGCCACAGTCTGGAACCGCGCCACTCCCTCTTCCTGCATGTCTCGCCCTCCAAAAGGTGGGTTTTCAAGCTTTGGACACATGGTCACATTTATGTGACTTCAGAGTGTACTGCCGGCCGGAGTGGCCGATTGGTTCTAGGCGCCACAGTCTGGAACCGCGCCACTCCCTCTTCCTGCATGTCTCGCCCTCCAAAAGGTGGGTTTTCAAGCTTTAGACACGTGGTCACATTTATGTAACTTCAGAGTGTAATGCCGGCCGGAGTGGCCGATTGGTTCTAGGCGCCACAGTCTGGAACCGCGCCACTCCCTCTTCCTGCATGTCTCGCCCTCCAAAAGGTGGGTTTTCAAGCTTTGGACACATGGTCACATTTATGTGACTTCAGAGTGTACTGCCGGCCGGAGTGGCCGATTGGTTCTAGGCGCCACAGTCTGGAACCGCACGACTCCCTCTTCCTGCCTGTCTCGCCCTCCAAGAGGTGGGTTTTCAAGCTTTTGACACATGGTCACATTTATGTGACTTCAGAGTGTACTGCCGGCCGGAGTGGACGAGTGGTTCTAGGGGCCACATCTAGGACCGCGCGACTCCCTCTTCCAGCCTGTTTCGCCCTCCAAAAGGTGGGTTTTCAAGCTTTAGACACATGGTCACATTTATGTAACTTCAGAGTGTACTGCCGGCCGGAGTGGCCGAGTGGTTGTAGGCGCCACAGTCTGGAATCGCGCGACTCTGTCTTCTTACATGTCTCGCCCTCCAAAAGGTGCGTTTTCAGCTTTTGACACGAGGTCACATGTGTGTGACTTCAGAGTGTACTGCCGGACGGAGTGGACGAGCGTCTCTAGGCGCCACAGTCTTGAAACGCGCGACTCCCTCTTCCTGCATGTCTCGCCCTCCAAAAGGTGGGTTTTCAAGCTTTTGACACGTGGTCACATTTATGTGACTTCAGAGTGTACTGCCGGCTGGAGTGGCCGAGTGGTTCTAGGCGCCACAGCCTGGAACCGAACGACTCCCACTTCCTGCATGTTTCGCCCTCCAAAAGGTGGGTTTTCAAGCTTTTGTCACGTGGTCACATTTATATGACTTCAGAGGGTACTGCCGGCCGGAGTGGCCGAGTGGTTCTAGGCGCCACAGTCTGGAACCG
Organism: Schistocerca piceifrons; assembly: GCF_021461385.2. NCBI lineage: Eukaryota > Metazoa > Arthropoda > Insecta > Orthoptera > Acrididae > Schistocerca > Schistocerca piceifrons. The sequence continues at coordinate 592,019,048 of NC_060140.1, read as the reverse complement.
CGCGACTCCCTCTTCCTGCATGTCTCGCCCTGCAAAAGGTAGGTTCTCAAGCATTTGACACCTGGTCACATTTATGTGACTTCAGAGTGTACTGCCGGCCGGAGTGGCCGTGTGGTTCAAGGCGCCACAGTCTGGAACTTCACGACTCCCTCTTCCTGCATGTCTCGCCCTCCGAAAGTTGATTTTTCAAGCTTTTGTAACGTGGTCACATTTATGTGACTTCAGAGTGTACTGCCGGCCGGAGTGACTGAGTGGATTTAGGCGCCACAGTCTGGAATCGCGCGACTCGCTTTTCCTACATGTCTCGCCCTCCAAAAGGTGGGTTTTCAAGCTTTTGACACAAGGTCACATTTATGTCACTTTAAAGTGTACTGCCGACCGGAGTGGCCGAGTGGTTCCAGGCGAAACAATCTGAAACCACGCGACTCCCTTATCCTGCGTTTCTCTCCCTCCAAAAGGTGGGTTTTCAAGCTTTTGAAACATGGTCACATTTATGTGACTTCAGATTGTACTGCCGGCCAGAGTGGCCGAGTGGTTCTAGGTGCCACAGACTCGAACCGCGCTACTCCCCCTTCCCGCCTGTTTCGCCCTCCAAAATGTGGGTTTTCAAGCTTTAGACACATGGTCAAATATATGTGACTTCAGAGTGTACTGCCGGCCGGAGTGGCCAGTGGTTCTAGGCGCCACAGTCTGGGACCGGGCGAATTCCTCTTCCTGCATGTCTCGCCCTCCAAAAGGTGAGTTTTCAAGCTTTTGACACATGGTCACATTTATGTGACTTCAGAGTGTACTGCCGGCCGGAGTGGCCGAGCGGTTCTAGGCGCCAGCGTCTGAAACCGCGCGACTCCCTCTTCCTGCATGTCTCGCCCTCCAAAAGGGGGGTTTTCTAGCTTTTACACGTGGTCACATTTATGTGACTTCAGAGTGTACTGCCTGCCTGAGTGGCCGAGTGGTTCTAGGCGCCACAGTCTGGGACCGGGCGAATTCTCCTTCCTGCATGTCTCGCCCTCCAAAAGGTGAGTTTTCAAGCTTTTGACACATGGTCACAATTATGTCACTTCAGAGTGTACTGCCGGCCTGAGTGGCAGATTGGTTCTAGGCGCCACAGTCTGGAACCCCGCGAGTCCCTCTCCCTGCCTCTCTCGCCCTCCAAAAGGTGGGTTTTCTAGCTTTTGACACGTGGTCACATTTATGTGACTTCAGAGTGTACTGCCGGCCGGAGTGGCCGAGTAGTTCTAGGCGCCACAGTCTGGAACCGCGCGACTCCCTCTTCCTGCATGTCTCGCGCTCCAAAAGGTGATTTTTCAAGCTTTTGACACGTGGTCACATTTATGTGACTTCAGAGTGTACTGCCGGCCGGAGTGGCCGAGTGGTTCTAGGCGCCACAGCCTGGAACCGCGCGAGTCCCTCTTCCTCCCTGTCTCCCCCTCCAAAAGGTGGGTTTTCAAGCTTTTGACATGTGGTCACATTTTCGTGACTTCAGAGTGTACTGCCGGCCGGAGTGGCCGAGTGGTTCTAGGGGCCAGAGTCTGGAATCGCGCGACTCTCTCTTCCTACATCTCTCGCCCTCCAAAAGGTGCGTTTCAAGCTTTTGACACGTGGTCACATTTATGTGACTTCAGAGTGTACTACCGGCCTGGGTGGCAGAGTGGTTCAAGGCGCCACAGTCTGGAAACGCGCGAGTCGCTCTTCCTGCCTGTCTCGCCCTCCAAAAGGTGGGTTTTCAAGCTTTAGACACGTGGTCACATTTATGTAACTTCAGAGTGTAATGCCGGCCGCAGTGGCCGATTGGTTCTAGGCGCCACAGTCTGGAACCGCGCCACTCCCTCTTCCTGCATGTCTCGCCCTCCAAAAGGTGGGTTTTCAAGCTTTGGACACATGGTCACATTTATGTGACTTCAGAGTGTACTGCCGGCCGGAGTGGCCGATTGGTTCTAGGCGCCACAGTCTGGAACCGCACGACTCCCTCTTCCTGCCTGTCTCGCCCTCCAAGAGGTGGGTTTTCAAGCTTTTGACACATGGTCACATTTATGTGACTTCAGAGTGTACTGCCGGCCGGAGTGGACGAGTGGTTCAAGGGGCCACATCTAGGACCGCGCGACTCCCTCTTCCAGCCTGTTTCGCCCTCCAAAAGGTGGGTTTTCAAGCTTTAGACACGTGGTCACATTTATGTAACTTCAGAGTGTACTGCCGGCCGGAGTGGCCGAGTGGTTGTAGGCGCCACAGTCTGGAATCGCGCGACTCTGTCTTCTTACATGTCTCGCCCTCCAAAAGGTGCGTTTTCAGCTTTTGACACGAGGCCACATGTGTGTGACTTCAGAGTGTACTGCCGGACGGAGTGGACGAGAGTCTCTAGGCGCCACAGTCTTGAAACGGGCGACTCCCTCTTCCTGCATGTCTCGCCCTCCAAAAGGTGGGTTTTCAAGCTTTTGACACGTGGTCACATTTATGTGACTTCAGAGTGTACTGCCGGCTGGAGTGGCCGAGTGGTTCTAGGCGCCACAGCCTGGAACCGAACGACTCCCACTTCCTGCATGTTTCGCCCTCCAAAAGTGGGTTTTCAAGCTTTTGTCACGTGGTCACATTTATATGACTTCAGAGGGTACTGCCGGCCGGAGTGGCCGAGTGGTTCTAGGCGCCACAGTCTGGAACCGCGCGACTCCCTCTTCCTGCATGTCTCGCCCTGCAAAAGGTAGGTTCTCAAGCATTTGACACCTGGTCACATTTATGTGACTTCAGAGTGTACTGCCGGCCGGAGTGGCCGTGTGGTTCAAGGCGCCACAGTCTGGAACTTCACGACTCCCTCTTCCTGCATGTCTCGCCCTCCGAAAGTTGATTTTTCAAGCTTTTGTAACGTGGTCACATTTATGTGACTTCAGAGTGTACTGCCGGCCGGAGTGGCTGAGTGGATTTAGGCGCCACAGTCTGGAATCGCGCGACTCTCTTTTCCTACATGTCTCGCCCTCCAAAAGGTGGGTTTTCAAGCTTTTGACACAAGGTCACATTTATGTCACTTTAAAGTGTACTGCCGACCGGAGTGGCCGAGTGGTTCCAGGCGAAACAATCTGAAACCACGCGACTCCCTTATCCTGCGTTTCTCTCCCTCCAAAAGGTGGGTTTTCAAGCTTTTGACACATGGTCACATTTATGTGACTTCAGATTGTACTGCCGGCCAGAGTGGCCGAGTGGTTCTAGGTGCCACAGACTCGAACCGCGCTACTCCCCCTTCCCGCCTGTTTCGCCCTCCAAAATGTGGGTTTTCAAGCTTTAGACACATGGTCACATATATGTGACTTCAGAGTGTACTGCCGGCCGGAGTGGCCAGTGGTTCTAGGCGCCACAGTCTGGGACCGGGCGAATTCCTCTTCCTGCATGTCTCGCCCTCCAAAAGGTGAGTTTTCAAGCTTTTGACACATGGTCACATTTATGTGACTTCAGAGTGTACTGCCGGCCGAGTGGCCGAGCGGTTCTAGGCGCCAGCGTCTGAAACCGCGCGACTCCCTCTTCCTGCATGTCTCGCCCTCCAAAAGGGGGGTTTTCTAGCTTTTACACGTGGTCACATTTATGTGACTTCAGAGTGTACTGCCTGCCTGAGTGGCCGAGTGGTTCTAGGCGCCACAGTCTGTGACCGGGCGAATTCTCCTTCCTGCATGTCTCGCCCTCCAAAAGGAGAGTTTTCAAGCTTTTGACACATGGTCACAATTATGTCACTTCAGAGTGTACTGCCGGCCTGAGTGGCAGATTGGTTCTAGGCGCCACAGTCTGGAACCCCGCGAGTCCCTCTCCCTGCCTGTCTCGCCCTCCAAAAGGTGGGTTTTCTAGCTTTTGACACGTGGTCACATTTATGTGACTTCAGAGTGTACTGCCGGCCGGAGTGGCCGAGTAGTTCTAGGCGCCACAGTCTGGGACCGGGCGAATTCCTCTTCCTGCATGTCTCGCCCTCCAAAAGGTGAGTTTTCAAGCTTTTGACACATGGTCACATCTATGTCACTTCAGAGTGTACTGCCGGCCGGAGTGGCCGATTGGTTCTAGACGCCACAGTCTGGAACCGCGCGACTCCCTCTTTCTGCATGTCTCGCCCTGCAAAAGGTAGGTTTTCAAGCTTTTGACACGAGGTCACATTTATGTGACTTCAGAGTGTACCGCCGGCCGGGGTGGCCGAGTGGTTTTAGGCGCCACAGTCTGGAATCGCGCGACTCTCTTTTCCTACATGTCTCGCCCTCCAAAAGGTGGGTTTTCAAGCTTTTGACACAAGGTCACATTTATGTCACTTTAAAGTGTACTGCCGACCGGAGTGACCGAGTGGTTCTAGGCGAAACAATCTGAAACCGCGCGACTCCCTTATCCTGCGTTTCTCTTCCTCCAAAAGGTGGGTTTTCAAGCTTTTGACACATGGTCACATTTATGTGACTTCAGATTGTACTGCCGGCCAGAGTGGCCGCGTGGTTCTAGGTGCCACAGACTCGAACCGCGCTACTCCCCCTTCCCGCCTGTTTCGCCCTCCAAAATGTGGGTTTCACGCTTTAGACACGTGGTCACATTTATGTGACTTCAGAGTGTACTGCCGGCCGGAGTGGCCGAGTGGTTCTAGGCGCCACAGTCCGGAATCGCGCGGCTTCCTCTTCCTACATGTCTCGCCCTCCAAAAGGTTGGTTTTCAAGATTTTGACACGTGGTCACATGTATGTGACTTCAGAGTGTACTGCCGTCCGGAATGGCCGAGTGGTTCTAGGCGCCAGAGTCTGGAACCGCGCGACTCCCTCTTCCTGCTTGTCTCGCCCTCCAAAAGGTGGGTTTTCAAGCTTTCCACACGTGGGCACATTTATGTGACTTCAGAGTGTACTGCCGGCCAGAGTGGCCGAGTGGTTCTAGGCGCCAGAGTCTGGAACCGCGCGACTCCCTCTTCCTGCTTGCTCGCCCTCCAAAAGGTGGGTTTTCAAGCTTTCCACACGTGGGCACATTTATGTGACTTCAAAGTGTACTGCCGGCCAGAGTGGCCGAGTGGTTCTAGGCGCCACAGTCTGGAACCGCGCGAATCCTTCGTCCTGCATCTCTCGCCCTCCAAATGTGGGTTTTCAAGCTTTTGATATGTGGTCACATTTATGTCACTTCAGAGTGTACTGCCGGCCGGAGTGGCCGAGTGGTTCTAGGCGCCACATTCTGGAATCGCGCGACTCCCTCTTCCTGCATGTCTCGCCCTCCAAAAGGTGGGTTTTCAAGCTTTTGACACGTGGTCACATTTATGTGACTTCAGAGTGTACTGCCGGCCGGACAGGCCGAGTGGCTCTAGGCGCCACAGTCTGGAACCGCGCGAATCCCTCTTCCTGCATGTCTCGCCCTCCAAAAGGTGGGTTTTCTAGCTTTTGACACGTGGTCACATTTATGTGACTTCAGAGTGTACTGCCGGCCGGAGTGTCCGAGTGGTTCTAGGTGACACAATCTGGAACCGTGCGACTTCATCTTCCTGCATGTCTCGCCCTGCAAAAGGTAGGTTTTCAAGCTTTTACACGTGGTCACATTTATGTGACTTCAGAGTGTACTGCCAGCCATTGTGGCCGAGTGGTTCTAGGCGCCACAGTCTGGAGCCGCGCGAATCCCTCTTTCTGCATGTCTCGCCCTCCAAAAGGTGCGTTTTCAAGCTTTAGACACGTGGTCACATTTATGTAACTTCAGAGTGTACTGCCGGCCGGAGTGGCCGATTGGTTCTAGGCGCCACGGTCTGGAACCGCGCGACTCCCTCTTCCTGCATGTCTCGCCCTCCAAAAGGTGGGTTTTCAAGCTTTGGACACATGGTCACATTTATGTGACTTCAGAGTGTACTGCCATCCGGAGTGGACGAGTGGATCTAGGCGCCACAGTCTGGAACCGCGCGACTGCCTCTTCCTGCATGTCTCGCCCTGCAAAAGGTAGGTTTTCAAGCTTTTGACACGTGGTCACATTTATATGACTTCAGAGTGTACTGCAGGCCGGAGTGGCCGAGTTGTCCTAGGAGCCACAGTCTGGAACCGCGCGACTCCCTCTTCCTGCATGTCTCGCCCTCCAAAAGGTGATTTTTCAAGTTTTTGGCACGTGGTCACATTTATGTGACTTCAGAGTGTACTGCCGGCCGGAGTGGCCGAGTGGTTCTAGGCGCCACAGTCTGGAACCGCGCGAGTCCCTCTTCCTCCCTGTCTCCCCCTCCAAAAGGTGGGTTTTCAAGCTTTTGACATGTGGTCACATTTTCGTGACTTCAGAGTGTACTGCCGGCCGGAGTGGCCGAGTGGTTCTAGGGGCCAGAGTCTGGAATCGCGCGACTCTCTCTTCCTACATCTCTCGCCCTCCAAAAGGTGCGTTTCAAGCTTTTGACACGTGGTCACATTTATGTGACTTCAGAGTGTACTACCGGCCTGGGTGGCCGAGTGCTTCAAGGCGCCACAGTCAGGAAACGCGCGAGTCGCTCTTCCTGCCTGTCTCGCCCTCCAAAAGGTGGGTTTTCAAGCTTTTGACACGCGGTCACATTTATGTGACTTCAGAGTGTACTGCCGGACGGAGTGGCCGAGTGTTTTAGGCGCCACAGTCTGCAATCGCGCGACTCTCTTTTCCTACATGTCTCGCCCTCCAAAAGGTGGGTATTCAAGCTTTTGACACGTGGTCACATTTATGTGACTTCAGGGTGTACTGCCAGCAGGAGTGACCGAGTGGTTGTAGGCGCCACAGTCTGGAATCGCGCGACTCTGTCTTCTTACATGTCCCGCCCTCCAAAAGGTGCGTTTTCAAGCTTTTGACACGAGGTCACATCTGTGTGACTTCAGAGTGTACTGCCGGACGGAGTGGCCGAGCGGCTCTAGGCGCCACAGTCTTGAAACGCGCGACTCCCTCTTCCTGCATGTCTCGCCCTCCAAAAGGTGGGTTTTCAAGCTTTAGACACTTGGTCACATTTATGTAACTTCAGAGTGTACTGCCGGTCGGAGTGGCCGATTGGTTCTAGGCGCCACAGTCTGGAACCGCGCGACTCCCTCTTCCTGCATGTCTCGCTCTCCAAAAGGTAGGTTTTCAAGCTTTGGACACGTGGTCACATTTATGTGACTTCAGAGTCTACTGCCGGCCGTAGTAACCGATTGGTTCTAGGCGCCACAGTCTGGAACCGCGCGATTCCCTCTTCCTGCCTGTCTCGCCCTCCAAGAGGTGGGTTTTCAAGCTTTTGACACATGGTCACATTTATGTGACTTCAGAGTGTACTGCCGGCAGGAGTGGCCGAGTGGTTCTAGGGGCCACATCTAGGACCGCGCGACTCCCTCTTCCTGCCTGTTTCGCCCTCCAAAAGGTGGGTTTTCAAGCTTTAGACACGTGGTCACATTTATGTAAGTTCAGAGTGTAATGCCGGCCGGAGTGGCCGATTGGTTCTAGGCGCCACAGTCTGGAACCGCGCCACTCCCTCTTCCTGCATGTCTCGCCCTCCAAAAGGTGGGTTCTCAAGCTTTGGACACATGGTCACATTTATGTGACTTCAGAGTGTACTGCCGGGCGGAGTGGCCGATTCGTTCTAGGCGCCACAGTCTGGAACCGCACGACTCCCTCTTCCTGCCTGTCTCGCCCTCCAAGAGGTGGGTTTTCAAGCTTTTGACACATGGTCACATTTATGTGACTTCAGAGTGTACTGCCGGCCGGAGTGGACGAGTGGTTCTAGGGGCCACATCTAGGACCGCGCGACTCCCTCTTCCTGCCTGTTTCGCCCTCCAAAAGGTGGGTTTTCAAGCTTTAGACACGTGGTCACATTTATGTAACTTCAGAGTGTACTGCCGGCCGGAGTGGCCGAGTGTTTTAGGCGCCACAGTCTGGAATCGCGCGACTCTCATTTCCTACATGTCTCGCCCTCCAAAAGGTGGGTTTTCAAGCTTTTGACACGTGGTCACATTTATGTGACTTCAGAGTCTACTGCCGGCCGTAGTAACCGATTGGTTCTAGGCGCCACAGTCTGGAAGCCCGCGAGTCCCTCTCCCTGCCTCTCTCGCCCTCCAAAAGGTGCGTTTTCAGCTTTTGACACGAGGTCACCTGTGTGTGACTTCAGAGTGTACTGCCGGACGGAGTGGCCGAGCGGCTCTAGGCGCCACAGTCTTGAAACGCGCGACTCCCTCTTCCTGCATGTCTCGCCCTCCAAAAGGTGGGTTTTCAAGCTTTTGACACGTGGTCACATTTATGTGACTTCAGAGTGTACTGCCGGCTGGAGTGGCCGAGTGGTTCTAGGCGCCACAGCCTGGAACCGAACGACTCCCTCTTCCTGCATGTTTCGCCCTCCAAAAGGTGGGTTTTCAAGCTTTTGTCACGTGCTGACATTTATGTGACTTCAGAGGGTACTGCCGGCCGGAGTGGCCGAGTGGTTCTAGGCGCCACAGTCTGGAACCGCGCGACTCCCTCTTCCTGCATGTCTCGCCCTGCAAAAGGTAGGTTCTCAAGCATTTGACACCTGGTCACATTTATGTGACTTCAGAGTGTACTGCCGGCCGGAGTGGCCGAGTGGTTCAAGGCGCCACAGTCTGGAACTTCACGACTCCCTCTTCCTGCATGTCTCGCCCTCCAAAAGGTGATTTTTCAAGCTTTTGTACCGTGGTCACATTTATGTGACTTCAGAGTGTACTGCCGGCTGGAGTGGCCGAGTGGTTCTAGGCGCCACAGCCTGGAACCGAACGACTCCCTCTTCCCGCCTGTTTCGCCCTCCAAAATGTGGGTTTTCAAGCTTTAGACACGTGGTCACATTTATGTGACTTCAGAGTGTACTGCCGGCCGGACAGGCCGAGTGGCTCTAGGCGCCACAGTCTGGAACCGCGCGAATCCCTCTTCCTGCATGTCTCGCCCTCCAAAAGGTGGGTTTTCGAGCTTTTGACACGTGGTCACATTTATGTGACTTCAGAGTGTACTGCCGGCCGGACAGGCCGAGTGGCTCTAGGCGCCACAGTCTGGAACCGCGCGAATCCCTCTTCCTGCATGTCTCGCCCTCCAAAAGGTGGGTTTTCTAGCTTTTGACACGTGGTCACATTTATGTGACTTCAGAGTGTACTGCCGGCCGGAGTGACCGAGTGGTTCTAGGCGCCATAATCTGGAACCGTGCGACTCCATCTTCCTGCATGTCTCGCCCTGCAAAAGGTATTTTTTCAAGCTTTTACACGTGGTCACATTTATGTGACTTCAGAGTGTACTGCCAGCCATTGTGGCCGAGTGGTTCTAGGCGCCACAGTCTGGAGCCGCGCGAATCCCTCTTTCTGCATGTCTCGCCCTCCAAAAGGTGCGTTTTCAAGCTTTAGACACGTGGTCACATTTATGTAACTTCAGAGTGTACTGCCGGCCGGAGTGGCCGATTGGTTCTAGGCGCCACAGACTGGAACCGCGCGACTCCCTCTTCCTGCATGTCTCGCCCTCCAAAAGGTGGGTTTTCCAGCTTTGGACACATGGTCACATTTATGTGACTTCAGAGTGTACTGCCGTCCGGAATGGCCGCGTGGTTCTAGGCGCCACATTCTGGAACCGCGCGACTCCTTCTTCCTGCATATCTCGCCCTGCAAAAGGTAGGTTTTCAAGCTTTTGGCACCTGGTCACATTTATGTGACTTCAGAGTGTACTGCCGGCCGGAGCGTCCGAGTGGTTCTAGGGGCAATATCTAGGACCGCGCGACTCCCTCTTCCTGCATGTCTCGCCCTCCAAAAGGTGGGTTTTCAAGCTTTTCACACGTGGGCACATTTATGTGACTTCAGAGTGAACTGCCGGCCAGAGTGGCCGAGTGGTTCTAGGCGCCACATTCTGGAACCGCGCGAATCCTTCGTCCTGCATCTCTCGCCCTCCAAATGTGGGTTTTCAAGCTTTTGATATGTGGTCACATTTATGTCACTTCAGAGTGTACTGCCGGCCGGAGTGGCCGAGTGGTTCTAGGCGCCAGAGTCTGGAACCGCGCGACTCCCTCTTCCTGCTTGTCTCGCCCTCCAAAAGGTGGGTTTTCAAGCTTTCCACACGTGGGCACATTTATGTGACTTCAAAGTGTACTGCCGGCCAGAGTGGCCGAGTGGTTCTAGGCGCCACATTCTGGAACCGCGCGAATCCTTCGTCCTGCATCTCTCGCCCTCCAAATGTGGGTTTTCAAGCTTTTGATATGTGGTCACATTTATGTCACTTCAGAGTGTACTGCCGGCCGGAGTGGCCGAGTGGTTCTAGGCGCCACAGTCTGGAATCGCGCGACTCCCTCTTCCTGCATGTCTCGCCCTCCAAAAGGTGGGTTTTCAAGCTTTTGACACGTGGTCACATTTATGTGACTTCAGAGTGTACTGCCGGCCGGACAGGCCGAGTGTCTCTAGGCGCCACAGTCTGGAACCGCGCGAATCCCTCTTCCTGCATGTCTCGCCCTCCAAAATGTGGGTTTTCTAGCTTTTGACACGTGGTCACATTTATGTGACTTCAGAATGTACTGCCGGCCGGAGTGACCGAGTGGTTCTAGGCGCCATAATCTGGAACCGTGCGACTCCACCTTCCTGCATGTCTCGCCCTGCAAAAGGTAGGTTTTCAAGCTTTTACACGTGGTCACATTTATGTGACTTCAGAGTGTACTGCCAGCCATTGTGGCCGAGTGGTTCTAGGCGCCACAGTCTGGAGCCGCGCGAATCCCTCTTTCTGCATGTCTCGCCCTCCAAAAGGTGCGTTTTCAAGCTTTAGACGCGTGGTCACATTTATGTAACTTCAGAGTGTACTGCCGGCCGGAGTGGCCGATTGGTTCTAGGCGCCACAGTCTGGAACCGCGCGACTCTCTCTTCCTGCATGTCTCGCCCTCCAAAAGGTGGGTTTTCAAGCTTTGGACACATGGTCACATTTATGTGGCTTCAGAGTGTACTGCCGGCCGGAGTGGCCGATTGGTTCTAGGCGCCACAGTCTGGAACCGCACGACTCCCTCTTCCTGCCTGTCTCGCCCTCCAAGAGGTGGGTTTTCAAGCTTTTGACACATGGTCACATTTATGTGACTTCAGAGTGTACTGCCGGCCGGAGTGACCGAGTGGTTGTAGGCGCCACAGTCTGGAATCGCGCGACTCTGTCTTCTTACATGTCTCGCCCTCCAAAAGGTGCGTTTTCAAGCTTTTGACACGAGGTCACATGTGTGTGACTTCAGAGTGTACTGCCGGACGGAGTGGCCGAGCGGCTCTAGGCGCCACAGTCTTGAAACGCGCGACTCCCTCTTCCTGCATGTCTCGCCCTCCAAAAGGTGGGTTTTCAAGCTTTAGACACGTGGTCACATTTATGTAACTTCAGAGTGCACTGCCGGTCGGAGTGGCCGATTGGTTCTAGGCGCCACAGTCTGGAACCGCGCGACTCCCTCTTCCTGCATGTCTCGCTCTCCAAAAGGTAGGTTTTCAAGCTTTGGACACATGGTCACATTTATGTGACTTCAGAGTGTACTGCCGGCCGGAGTACCCGATTGGTTCTAGGCGCCACAGTCTGGAACCGCGCGATTCCCTCTTCCTGCCTGTCTCGCCCTCCAAGAGGTGGGCTTTCAAGCTTTTGACACATGGTCACATTTATGTGACTTCAGAGTGTACTGCCGGCCGTAGTGGCCGAGTGGTGCTAGGCGCCACAGTCTGGAACCGCGCTAGTCCCTCTTCCTCCCTGTCTCCCCCTCCAAAAGGTGGGTTTTCAAGCTTTTGACATGTGGTCACATTTACGTGACTTCAGAGTGTACTGCCGGCCGGAGTGGCCGAGTGGTTCTAGGGGCCACAGTCTGGATTCGCGCGACTCTCTCTTCCTACATCTCTCGCCCTCCAAAAGGTGCGTTTCAAGCTTTTGACACGTGGTCACATTTACGTGACTTCAGAGCGTACTGCCGGCCTGGGTGGCCGAGTGGTTCTAGGCGCCACAGTCTGGAACCGAGCGACTCCCTCTTCCTGCATGTCTCGCCCTCCAAAAGGTGATTTTTCAAGCTTTTGACACATGGTCACATATATGTGACTTCAGAGTGTACTGCCGGCCGGAGTGGCCGAGTGGTTGTAGGCGCCACAGTCTGGAACCGCGCGACTCCCTCTTCCTGCATGTCTCGCCCTACAAAAGGTAGGTTCTCAAGCATTTGACACGTGGTCACATTTATGTGACTTCAGATTGTACTGCCGGCCGGAGTGGCCGAGTGGTTGTAGGCGCCACAGTCTGGATTCGCGCGACTCTGTCTTCTTACATGTCTCGCCCTCCAAAAGGTGCGTTTTCAGCTTTTGACACGAGGTCACATGTGTGTGACTTCAGAGTGTACTGCCGGACGGAGTGGACGAGCGGCTCTAGGCGCCACAGTCTTGAAACGCGCGACTCCCTCTTCCTGCATGTCTCGCCCTCCAAAAGGTGGGTTTTCAAGCTTTTGACACGTGGTCACATTTATGTGACTTCAGAGTGTACTGCCGGCTGGAGTGGCCGAGTGGTTCTAGGCGCCACAGCCTGGAACCGAACGACTCCCTCTTCCTGCATGTTTCGCCCTCCAAAAGGTGGGTTTTCAAGCTTTTGTCACGTGGTCACATTTATGTGACTTCAGAGGGTACTGCCGGCCGGAGTGGCCGAGTGGTTCTAGGCGCCACAGTCTGGAACCGCGCGACTCCCTCTTCCTGCATGTCTCGCCCTACAAAAGGTAGGTTCTCAAGCATTTGACACTTGGTCACATTTATGTGACTTCAGAGTGTACTGCCGGCCGGAGTGGCCGAGTGGTTCAAGGCGCCACAGTCTGGAACTTCACGACTCCCTCTTCCTGCATGTCTCGCCCTCCAAAAGGTGATTTTTCAAGCTTTTGACACGTGGTCACATTTATGTGACTTCAGAGTGTACTGCCGGCCAGAGTGGCCGAGCGGTTCTAGGCGCCAGAGTCTGGAACCGCGCGACTCCCTCTTCCTGCATGTCTCGCCCTCCAAAAGGTGGGTTTTCAAGCTTTTGACACGTGGGCACATTTATGTGACTTCAGAGTGTACTGCCGGCCAGAGTGGCCGAGTGGTTCTAGGCGCCACAGTCTGGAACCGCGCGAATCCCTCGTCCTGCATCTCTCGCCCTCCAAATGTGGATTTTCAAGCTTTTGACATGTGGTCACATTTATGTGACTTCAGAGTGTACTGCCGGCCGGAGTGACCGAGTGGTTCTAGGCGCCACAATCTGGAACCGTCCGACTGCCTCTTCCTGCATGTCTCGCCCTGCAAAAGGTAGGTTTTCAAGCTTTTACACGTGGTCACATTTATGTGACTTCAGAGTGTACTGCCGGCCGGAATGGCCGAGTGGTTGTAGGCGCCACAGTCTGGAACCGCGCGAGTCCCTCTTCCTCCCTGTCTCCCCCTCCAAAAGGTGGGTTTTCAAGCTTTTGACATGTGGTCACATTTTCGTGACTTCAGAGTGTACTGCCGGCCGGAGTGGCCGAGTGGTTCTAGGGGCCAGAGTCTGGAATCGCGCGACTCTCTCTTCCTACATCTCTCGCCCTCCAAAAGGTGCGTTTCAAGCTTTTGACACGTGGTCACATTTATGTGACTTCAGAGTGTACTACCGGCCTGGGTGGCCGAGTGCTTCAAGGCGCCACAGTCAGGAAACGCGCGAGTCGCTCTTCCTGCCTGTCTCGCCCTCCAAAAGGTGGGTTTTCAAGCTTTTGACACGCGGTCACATTTATGTGACTTCAGAGTGTACTGCCGGACGGAGTGGCCGAGTGTTTTAGGCGCCACAGTCTGCAATCGCGCGACTCTCTTTTCCTACATGTCTCGCCCTCCAAAAGGTGGGTATTCAAGCTTTTGACACGTGGTCACATTTATGTGACTTCAGAGTGTACTGCCAGCCGGAGTGACCGAGTGGTTGTAGGCGCCACAGTCTGGAATCGCGCGACTCTGTCTTCTTACATGTCCCGCCCTCCAAAAGGTGCGTTTTCAAGCTTTTGACACGAGGTCACATGTGTGTGACTTCAGAGTGTACTGCCGGACGGAGTGGCCGAGTGTTTTAGGCGCCACAGTCTGCAATCGCGCGACTCTCTTTTCCTACATGTCTCGCCCTCCAAAAGGTGGGTATTCAAGCTTTTGACACGTGGTCACATTTATGTAACTTCAGAGTGTACTGCCGGTCGGAGTGGCCGATTGGTTCTAGGCGCCACAGTCTGGAACCGCGCGACTCCCTCTTCCTGCATGTCTCGCTCTCCAAAAGGTAGGTTTTCAAGCTTTTGACATGTGGTCACATTTATGTGACTTCAGAGTCTACTGCCGGCCGTAGTAACCGATTGGTTCTAGGCGCCACAGCCTGGAACCGCGCGATTCCCTCTTCCTGCCTGTCTCGCCCTCCAAGAGGTGAGTTTCCAAGCTTTTGACACATGGTCACATTTATGTGACTTCAGAGTGTACTGCCGGCAGGAGTGGCCGAGTGGTTCTAGGGGCCACATCTAGGACCGCGCGACTCCCTCTTCCTGCCTGTTTCGCCCTCCAAAAGTGGGTTTTCAAGCTTTAGACACGTGGTCACATTTATGTAAGTTCAGAGTGTAATGCCGGCCGGAGTGGCCGATTGGTTCTAGGCGCCACAGTCTGGAACCGCGCCACTCCCTCTTCCTGCATGTCTCGCCCTCCAAAAGGTGGGTTTTCAAGCTTTGGACACATGGTCACATTTATGTGACTTCAGAGTGTACTGCCGGCCGGAGTGGCCGATTGGTTCTAGGCGCCACAGTCTGGAACCGCACGACTCCCTCTTCCTGCCTGTCTCGCCCTCCAAGAGGTGGGTTTTCAAGCTTTTGACACATGGTCACATTTATGTGACTTCAGAGTGTACTGCCGGCCGGAGTGGACGAGTGGTTCTAGGGGCCACATCTAGGACCGCGCGACTCCCTCTTCCTGCCTGTTTCGCCCTCCAAAAGGTGGGTTTTCAAGCTTTAGACACGTGGTCACATTTATGTAACTTCAGAGTGTACTGCCGGCCGGAGTGGCCGAGTGTTTTAGGCGCCACAGTCTGGAATCGCGCGACTCTCATTTCCTACATGTCTCGCCCTCCAAAAGGTGGGTTTTCAAGCTTTTGACACGTGGTCACATTTATGTGACTTCAGAGTCTACTGCCGGCCGTAGTAACCGATTGGTTCTAGGCGCCACAGTCTGGAAGCCCGCGAGTCCCTCTCCCTGCCTCTCTCGCCCTCCAAAAGGTGCGTTTTCAGCTTTTGACACGAGGTCACCTGTGTGTGACTTCAGAGTGTACTGCCGGACGGAGTGGCCGAGCGGCTCTAGGCGCCACAGTCTTGAAACGCGCGACTCCCTCTTCCTGCATGTCTCGCCCTCCAAAAGGTGGGTTTTCAAGCTTTTGACACGTGGTCACATTTATGTGACTTCAGAGTGTACTGCCGGCTGGAGTGGCCGAGTGGTTCTAGGCGCCACAGCCTGGAACCGAACGACTCCCTCTTCCTGCATGTTTCGCCCTCCAAAAGGTGGGTTTTCAAGCTTTTGTCACGTGCTGACATTTATGTGACTTCAGAGGGTACTGCCGGCCGGAGTGGCCGAGTGGTTCTAGGCGCCACAGTCTGGAACCGCGCGACTCCCTCTTCCTGCATGTCTCGCCCTGCAAAAGGTAGGTTCTCAAGCATTTGACACCTGGTCACATTTATGTGACTTCAGAGTGTACTGCCGGCCGGAGTGGCCGAGTGGTTCAAGGCGCCACAGTCTGGAACTTCACGACTCCCTCTTCCTGCATGTCTCGCCCTCCAAAAGGTGATTTTTCAAGCTTTTGTACCGTGGTCACATTTATGTGACTTCAGAGTGTACTGCCGGCTGGAGTGGTCGAGTGGTTCTAGGCGCCACAGCCTGGAACCGAACGACTCCCTCTTCCCGCCTGTTTCGCCCTCCAAAATGTGGGTTTTCAAGCTTTAGACACGTGGTCACATTTATGTGACTTCAGAGTGTACTGACGGCCGGAGTGGCCGAGTGGTTCTAGGCGCCACAGTCCGGAATCGCGCGGCTTCCTCTTCCTATATGTCGAGCCCTCCAAAAGGTGGGTTTTCAAGCTTTGGACACATGGTCACATTTATGTGACTTCAGAGTGTACTGCCGGCCGGACAGGCCGAGTGGCTCTAGGCGCCACAGTCTGGAACCGCGCGAATCCCTCTTCCTGCATGTCTCGCCCTCCAAAAGGTGGGTTTTCAAGCTTTTGACACGTGGTCACATTTATGTGACTTCAGAGTGTACTGCCGGCCGGACAGGCCGAGTGGCTCTAGGCGCCACAGTCTGGAACCGCGCGAATCCCTCTTCCTGCATGTCTCGCCCTCCAAAAGGTGGGTTTTCTAGCTTTTGACACGTGGTCACATTTATGTGACTTCAGAGTGTACTGCCGGCCGGAGTGACCGAGTGGTTCTAGGCGCCATAATCTGGAACCGTGCGACTCCATCTTCCTGCATGTCTCGCCCTGCAAAAGGTATTTTTTCAAGCTTTTACACGTGGTCACATTTATGTGACTTCAGAGTGTACTGCCAGCCATTGTGGCCGAGTGGTTCTAGGCGCCACAGTCTGGAGCCGCGCGAATCCCTCTTTCTGCATGTCTCGCCCTCCAAAAGGTGCGTTTTCAAGCTTTAGACACGTGGTCACATTTATGTAACTTCAGAGTGTACTGCCGGCCGGAGTGGCCGATTGGTTCTAGGCGCCACAGACTGGAACCGCGCGACTCCCTCTTCCTGCATGTCTCGCCCTCCAAAAGGTGGGTTTTCAAGCTTTGGACACATGGTCACATTTATGTGACTTCAGAGTGTACTGCCGTCCGGAATGGCCGCGTGGTTCTAGGCGCCACATTCTGGAACCGCGCGACTCCTTCTTCCTGCATATCTCGCCCTGCAAAAGGTAGGTTTTCAAGCTTTTGGCACCTGGTCACATTTATGTGACTTCAGAGTGTACTGCCGGCCGGAGCGTCCGAGTGGTTCTAGGGTCAATATCTAGGACCGCGCGACTCCCTCTTCCTGCATGTCTCGCCCTCCAAAAGGTGGGTTTTCAAGCTTTTCACACGTGGGCACATTTATGTGACTTCAGAGTGAACTGCCGGCCAGAGTGGCCGAGTGGTTCTAGGCGCCAGAGTCTGGAACCGCGCGACTCCCTCTTCCTGCTTGTCTCGCCCTCCAAAAGGTGGGTTTTCAAGCTTTCCACACGTGGGCACATTTATGTGACTTCAAAGTGTACTGCCGGCCAGAGTGGCCGAGTGGTTCTAGGCGCCACATTCTGGAACCGCGCGAATCCTTCGTCCTGCATCTCTCGCCCTCCAAATGTGGGTTTTCAAGCTGTTGAAATGTGGTCACATTTATGTCACTTCAGAGTGTACTGCCGGCCGGAGTGGCCGAGTGGTTCTAGGCGCCACAGTCTGGAATCGCGCGACTCCCTCTTCCTGCATGTCTCGCCCTCCAAAAGGTGGGTTTTCAAGCTTTTGACACGTGGTCACATTTATGTGACTTCAGAGTGTACTGCCGGCCGGACAGGCCGAGTGTCTCTAGGCGCCACAGTCTGGAACCGCGCGAATCCCTCTTCCTGCATGTCTCGCCCTCCAAAATGTGGGTTTTCTAGCTTTTGACACGTGGTCACATTTATGTGACTTCAGAGTGTACTGCCGGCCGGAGTGACCGAGTGGTTCTAGGCGCCATAATCTGGAACCGTGCGACTCCACCTTCCTGCATGTCTCGCCCTGCAAAAGGTAGGTTTTCAAGCTTTTACACGTGGTCACATTTATGTGACTTCAGAGTGTACTGCCAGCCATTGTGGCCGAGTGGTTCTAGGCGCCACAGTCTGGAGCCGCGCGAATCCCTCTTTCTGCATGTCTCGCCCTCCAAAAGGTGCGTTTTCAAGCTTTAGACGCGTGGTCACATTTATGTAACTTCAGAGTGTACTGCCGGCCGGAGTGGCCGATTGGTTCTAGGCGCCACAGTCTGGAACCGCGCGACTCCCTCTTCCTGCATGTCTCGCCCTCCAAAAGGTGGGTTTTCAAGCTTTGGACACATGGTCACATTTATGTGGCTTCAGAGTGTACTGCCGGCCGGAGTGGCCGATTGGTTCTAGGCGCCACAGTCTGGAACCGCACGACTCCCTCTTCCTGCCTGTCTCGCCCTCCAAGAGGTGGGTTTTCAAGCTTTTGACACATGGTCACATTTATGTGACTTCAGAGTGTACTGCCGGCCGGAGTGACCGAGTGGTTGTAGGCGCCACAGTCTGGAATCGCGCGACTCTGTCTTCTTACATGTCTCGCCCTCCAAAAGGTGCGTTTTCAAGCTTTTGACACGAGGTCACATGTGTGTGACTTCAGAGTGTACTGCCGGACGGAGTGGCCGAGCGGCTCTAGGCGCCACAGTCTTGAAACGCGCGACTCCCTCTTCCTGCATGTCTCGCCCTCCAAAAGGTGGGTTTTCAAGCTTTAGACACGTGGTCACATTTATGTAATTTCAGAGTGTACTGCCGGTCGGAGTGGCCGATTGGTTCTAGGCGCCACAGTCTGGAACCGCGCGACTCCCTCTTCCTGCATGTCTCGCTCTCCAAAAGGTAGGTTTTCAAGCTTTGGACACATGGTCACATTTATGTGACTTCAGAGTGTACTGCCGGCCGGAGTAACCGATTGGTTCTAGGCGCCACAGTCTGGAACCGCGCGATTCCCTCTTCCTGCCTGTCTCGCCCTCCAAGAGGTGGGCTTTCAAGCTTTTGACACATGGTCACATTTATGTGACTTCAGAGTGTACTGCCGGCCGTAGTGGCCGAGTGGTGCTAGGCGCCACAGTCTGGAACCGCGCTAGTCCCTCTTCCTCCCTGTCTCCCCCTCCAAAAGGTGGGTTTTCAAGCTTTTGACATGTGGTCACATTTACGTGACTTCAGAGTGTACTGCCGGCCGGAGTGGCCGAGTGGTTCTAGGGGCCACAGTCTGGATTCGCGCGACTCTCTCTTCCTACATCTCTCGCCCTCCAAAAGGTGCGTTTCAAGCTTTTGACACGTGGTCACATTTACGTGACTTCAGAGCGTACTGCCGGCCTGGGTGGCCGAGTGGTTCTAGGCGCCACAGTCTGGAACCGAGCGACTCCCTCTTCCTGCATGTCTCGCCCTCCAAAAGGTGATTTTTCAAGCTTTTGACACATGGTCACATATATGTGACTTCAGAGTGTACTGCCGGCCGGAGTGGCCGAGTGGTTGTAGGCGCCACAGTCTGGAACCGCGCGACTCCCTCTTCCTGCATGTCTCGCCCTACAAAAGGTAGGTTCTCAAGCATTTGACACGTGGTCACATTTATGTGACTTCAGATTGTACTGCCGGCCGGAGTGGCCGAGTGGTTGTAGGCGCCACAGTCTGGATTCGCGCGACTCTGTCTTCTTACATGTCTCGCCCTCCAAAAGGTGCGTTTTCAGCTTTTGACACGAGGTCACATGTGTGTGACTTCAGAGTGTACTGCCGGACGGAGTGGACGAGCGGCTCTAGGCGCCACAGTCTTGAAACGCGCGACTCCCTCTTCCTGCATGTCTCGCCCTCCAAAATGTGGGTTTTCAAGCTTTTGACACGTGGTCACATTTATGTGACTTCAGAGTGTACTGCCGGCTGGAGTGGCCGAGTGGTTCTAGGCGCCACACCCTGGAACCGAACGACTCCCTCTTCCTGCATGTTTCGCCCTCCAAAAGGTGGGTTTTCAAGCTTTTGTCACGTGGTCACATTTATGTGACTTCAGAGGGTACTGCCGGCCGGAGTGGCCGAGTGGTTCTAGGCGCCACAGTCTGGAACCGCGCGACTCCCTCTTCCTGCATGTCTCGCCCTACAAAAGGTAGGTTCTCAAGCATTTGACACCTGGTCACATTTATGTGACTTCAGAGTGTACTGCCGGCCGGAGTGGCCGAGTGGTTCAATGCGCCACAGTCTGGAACTTCACGACTCCCTCTTCCTGCATGTCTCGCCCTCCAAAAGGTGATTTTTCAAGCTTTTGACACGTGGTCACATTTATGTGACTTCAGAGTGTACTGCCGGCCAGAGTGGCCGAGCGGTTCTAGGCGCCAGAGTCTGGAACCGCGCGACTCCCTCTTCCTGCATGTCTCGCCCTCCAAAAGGTGGGTTTTCAAGCTTTTGACACGTGGGCACATTTATGTGACTTCAGAGTGTACTGCCGGCCAGAGTGGCCGAGTGGTTCTAGGCGCCACAGTCTGGAACCGCGCGAATCCCTCGTCCTGCATCTCTCGCCCTCCAAATGTGGATTTTCAAGCTTTTGACATGTGGTCACATTTATGTGACTTCAGAGTGTACTGCCAGCCGGAGTGGCCGAGTGGTTCTAGGCGCCACAGTCTGGAATCCCGCGACTCCCTTTTCCTGCATGTCTCGCCCTCCAAAAGGTGGGTTTTCTAGCTTTCGACACGTGGTCACATTTATGTGACTTCAGAGTGTACTGCCGGCCGGAGTGGCCGAGTGGTTCTAGGCGCCACAATCTGGAACCGTCCGACTGCCTCTTCCTGCATGTCTCGCCCTGCAAAAGGTAGGTTTTCAAGCTTTTACACGTGGTCACATTTATGTGACTTCAGAGTGTACTGCCGGCCGGAATGGCCGAGTGGTTGTAGGCGCCACAGTCTGGAATCGCGCGTCTCCCTCTTGCTTGCATGTCTCGCCCTCCTAAAGGTGGGTTTTCAAGCTTTTGACACATGGTCACATTTATGTGACTTCAGAGTGTACTGCCGGCCGGAGTGGCCTATTGGTTCTAGGCGCCACAGTCTGGAACCGCGCGACTCCCTCTTCCTGCCTTAATCGCCCTCCAAAAGGTGGGTTTTCAAGCTTTTGACACGTGGTCACATTTATGTGACTTCAGAGTGTACTGCCGGCCGGAATGGCCGAGTGGTTGTAGGCGCCACAGTCTGGAATCGCGCGACTCTGTCTTCTTACATGTCTCGCCCTCCAAAAGGTGCGTTTTCAAGCTTTTGACACGAGGTCACATGTGTGTGACTTCAGAGTGTACTGCCGGACGGAATGGCCGAGCGGCTCTAGGCGCCACAGTCTTGAAACCCGCGACTCCCTCTTCCTACATGTCACGCCTTCCAAAAGGTGGGTTTTCAAGCTTTAGACACGTGGTCACATTTATGTAACTTCAGAGTGTACTGCCGGTCGGAGTGGCCGATTGGTTCTAGGCGCCACAGTCTGGAACCGCGCGACTCCCTCTTCCTGCATGTCTCGCTCTCCAAAAGGTAGGTTTTCAAGCTTTGGACACATGGTCACATGTATGTGACTTCAGAGTGTACTGCCGGCCGGAGTGGCCGATTGGTTCTAGGCGCTACAGTCTGGAACCGCGCGATTCCCTCTTCCTGCCTGTCTCGCCCTCCAAGAGGTGGGTTTTCAAGCTTTTGACACATGGTCACATTTATGTGACTTCAGAGTGTACTGCCGGCAGGAGTGGCCGAGTGGTTCTAGGGGCCACATCTAGGACCGCGCGACTCCCTCTTCCTGCCTGTTTCGCCCTCCAAAAGGTGGGTTTTCAAGCTTTAGACACGTGGTCACATTTATGTAACTTCAAAGTGTACTGCCGGCCGGAGTGGCCGAGTGGTTCTAGGCGCCACAGTCTGGAATCGCGCGACTCCCTCTTCCTACATGTCTCGCACTCCAAAAGGTGGGTTTTCAAGCTTTTGACACGTGGTCACATGTATGTGACTTCAGAGTGTACTGCCATCTGGAGTGGACGAGTGGATCTAAGCGCCACAGTCTGGAACCGCGCGACTCCCTCTTCCTGCATGTCTCGCCCTGCAAAAGGTAGGTTTTCAAGCTTTTGACACGTGGTCACATTTATGTGACTTCAGAGTGTACTGCAGGCCGGAGTGGCCGAGTTGTCCTAGGCGCCACAGTCTGGAACCGCGCGACTCCCTCTTCCTTCGTGTCTCGCCCTCCAAAAGGTGATATTTCAAGCTTTTGACACGTGGTCACATTTATGTGACTTCAGAGTGTACTGCCGGCCGGAGTGGCCGAGTGGTTCTAGGCGCCACAGTCTGGAATCGCGCGACTCTCTCTTCCTACATGTCTCGCACTCCAAAAGGTGGGTTTTCAAGCTTTAGACACGTGGTCACATTTATGTAACTTCAAAGTGTACTGCCGGCCGGAGTGGCCGAGTGGTTCTAGGCGCCACAGTCTGGAATCGCGCGACTCCCTCTTCCTACATGTCTCGCACTCCAAAAGGTGGGTTTTCAAGCTTTGACACGTGGTCACATGTATGTGACTTCAGAGTGTACTGCCATCTGGAGTGGACGAGTGGATCTAAGCGCCACAGTCTGGAACCGCGCGACTCCCTCTTCCTGCATGTCTCGCCCTGCAAAAGGTAGGTTTTCAAGCTTTTGACACGTGGTCACATTTACGTGACTTCAGAGTGTACTGCCGGCCGGAGTGGCCGAGTGGTTCTAGGCGCCACAGTCTGGAATCGCGCGACTCTCTCTTCCTACATGTCTCGCACTCCAAAAGGTGGGTTTTCAAGCTTTAGACACGTGGTCACATTTATGTAACTTCAAAGTGTACTGCCGGCCGGAGTGGCCGAGTGGTTCTAGGCGCCACAGTCTGGAATCGCGCGACTCCCTCTTCCTACATGTCTCGCACTCCAAAAGGTGGGTTTTCAAGCTTTTGACACGTGGTCACATGTATGTGACTTCAGAGTGTACTGCCATCTGGAGTGGACGAGTGGATCTAAGCGCCACAGTCTGGAACCGCGCGACTCCCTCTTCCTGCATGTCTCGCCCTGCAAAAGGTAGGTTTTCAAGCTTTTGACACGTGGTCACAATTTCGTGACTTCAGAGTGTACTGCCGGCCGGAGTGGCCGAGTGGTTCTAGGCGCCACAGTCTGGAATCGCGCGACTCTCTCTTCCTACATGTCTCGCACTCCAAAAGGTGGGTTTTCAAGCTTTAGACACGTGGTCACATTTATGTAACTTCAAAGTGTACTGCCGGCCGGAGTGGCCGAGTGGTTCTAGGCGCCACAGTCTGGAATCGCGCGACTCTCTCTTCCTACATGTCTCGCACTCCAAAAGGTGGGTTTTCAAGCTTTAGACACGTGGTCACATTTATGTAACTTCAAAGTGTACTGCCGGCCGGAGTGGCCGAGTGGTTCTAGGCGCCACAGTCTGGAATCGCGCGACTCTCTCTTCCTACATGTCTCGCACTCCAAAAGGTGGGTTTTCAAGCTTTTGACACGTGGTCACATTTATGTAACTTCAAAGTGTACTGCCGGCCGGAGTGGCCGAGTGGTTCTAGGCGCCACAGTCTGGAATCGCGCGACTCTCTCTTCCTACATGTCTCGCACTCCAAAAGGTGGGTTTTCAAGCTTTTGACACGTGGTCACATTTATGTGACTTCAGAGTGTACTGCCGGCCGGAGTGGCCGAGTGGTTCTAGGCGCCACAGTCTGGTACCGCGCGAGTCCCTCTTCCTCCCTGTCTCGCCCTCCGAAAGGTGGGTTTTCACGCTTTTGACATGTGGTCACATTTACGTGACTTCAGAGTGTACTGCCGGCCGGAGTGGCCGAGTGGTTCTAGGCGCCACAGTCTGGAATCGCGCGACTCTCTCTTCCTACATGTCTCGCACTCCAAAAGGTGGGTTTTCAAGCTTTTGACACGTGGTCACATGTATGTGACTTCAGAGTGTACTGCCATCTGGAGTGGACGAGTGGATCTAAGCGCCACAGTCTGGAACCGCGCGACTCCCTCTTCCTGCATGTCTCGCCCTGCAAAAGGTAGGTTTTCAAGCTTTTGACACGTGGTCACATTTACGTGACTTCAGAGTGTACTGCCGGCCGGAGTGGCCGAGTGGTTCTAGGCGCCACATTCTGGAATCGCGCGACTCTCTCTTCCTACATGTCTCGCACTCCAAAAGGTGGGTTTTCAAGCTTTAGACACGTGGTCACATTTATGTAACTTCAAAGTGTACTGCCGGCCGGAGTGGCCGAGTGGTTCTAGGCGCCACAGTCTGGAATCGCGCGACTCTCTCTTCCTACATCTCTCGCCCTCCAAAAGGTGCGTTTCAAGCTTTTGACACGTGGTCACATTTACGTGACTTCAGAGCGTACTGCCGGCCTGGGTGGCCGAGTGGTTTTAGGCGCCACAGTCTGGAACCGAGCGACTCCCTCTTCCTGCATGTCTCGCCCTCCAAAAGGTGATTTTTCAAGCTTTTGACACATGGTCACATATATGTGACTTCAGAGTGTACTGCCGGTCGGAGTGGCCGAGTGTTTTAGGCGCCACAGTCTGGAATCGCGCGACTCTCTTTTCCTACATGTCTCGCCTTCCAAAAGGTGGGTTTTCAAGCTTTTGACACACGGTCACATTTATGTGACTTCAGATTGTACTGCCGGCCGGAGTGGCCGAGTGGTTGTAGGCGCCACAGTCTGGAATCGGGCGACTCTGTCTTCTTACATGTCTCGCCCTCCAAAAGGTGCGTTTTCAAGCTTTTGACACGAGGTCACATGTGTGTGACTTCAGAGTGTACTGCCGGACGGAGTGGCCGAGCGGCTCTAGGCGCCACAGTCTTGAAACGCGCGACTCCCTCTTCCTGCATGTCTCGCCCTCCAAAAGGTGGGTTTTCAAGCTTTTGACACATGGTCACATTTATGTGACTTCAGAGTGTACTGCCGGCTGGAGTGGCCGAGTGGTTCTAGGCGCCACAGTCTGGAACCGAACGACTCCCTCTTCCTGCATGTTTCGCCCCCCAAAAGGTGGGTTTTCAAGCTTTTGTCACGTGGTCACATTTATGTGACTTCAGAGTGTACTGCCGGCCGGAGTGGCCGAGTGGTTCTAGGCGCCACAGTCTGGAAACGCGCGACTCCCTCTTCCTGCATGTCTCGCCCTGCAAAAGGTAGGTTCTCAAGCATTTGACACCTGGTCACATTTATGTGACTTCAGAGTGTACTGCCGGCCGGAGTGGCCGAGTGGTTCAAGGCGCCACAGTCTGGAACTTCACGATTCCCTCTTCCTGCATGTCTCGCCCTCCAAAAGGTGATTTTTCAAGCTTTTGACACGTGGTCACATTTATGTGACTTCAGAGTGTACTGCCGGCCAGAGTGGCCGAGCGGTTCTAGGCGCCATAGTCTGGAACCGCGCGACTCCCTCTTCCTGCATGTCTCGCCCTTCAAAAGGTGGGTTTTCAAGCTTTTGACACGTGGGCACATTTATGTGACTTCAGAGTGTACTGCCGGCCATAGTGGCCGAGTGGTTCTAGGCGCCACAGTCTGGAACCGCGCGAATCCCTCGTCCTGCATCTCTCGCCCTCAAAATGTGGGTTTTCAAGCTTTTGACATGTGGTCACATTTATGTCACTTCAGAGTGTACTGCCAGCCGGAGTGGCCGAGTGGTTCTAGGCGCCACAGTCTGGAATCCCGCGACTCCCTCTTCCTGCATGTCTTGCCCTCCAAAAAGTGTGTTTTCAAGCTTTTGACACGTGGTCACATTTATGTGACTTCAGAGTGTACTGCCGGCCGGACAGGCCGAGTGGCTCTAGGCGACACAGTCTGGAACCGCGCGAATCCCTCTTCCTGCATGTCTCGCCCTCCAAAAGGTGGGTTTTCTAGCTTTCGACACGTGGTCACAGTTATGTGACTTCAGAGTGTACTGCCGGCCGGAGTGACCGAGTGGTTCTAGGCGCCACAATCTGGAACCGTCCGACTCCCTCTTCCTGCATGTCTCGCCCTGCAAAAGGTAGGTTTTCAAGCTTTTACACATGGTCACATTTATGTGACTTCAGAGTGTACTGCCGGCCATTGTGGCCGAGTGGTTCTAGGCGCCACAGTCTTGAGCCGCGCGACTCCCTCTTGCTGCATGTCTCGCCCTCCTAAAGGTGGGTTTTCAAGCTTTTGACACATGGTCACATTTATGTGCCTTCAGAGTGTACTGCCTGCCGGAGTGGCCGATTGGTTCTAGGCGCCACAGTCTGGAACCGCGCGACTCCCTCTTCCTGCATGTCTCGCCCTCCAAAAGGTGGGTTTTCAAGCTTTTGTCACGTGGTCACATTTATGTGACTTCAGAGGGTACTACCGGCCGGAGTTGTCGAGTGGTTCTAGGCGCCACAGTCTGGAACCGCGCGACTCCCTCTTCCTGCATGTCTCGCCCTGCAAAAGGTAGGTTCTCAAGCTTGTGACACCTGGTCACATTTATGTGACTTCAGAGTGTACTGCCGGCCGGAGTGGCCGAGTGATTCAAGGCGCCACAGTCTGGAACTTCGCGACTCCGTCTTCCTGCATGTCTCGCCCTCAAAAAGGTGATTTTTCAAGCTTTTGACACGTGGTCACATTTACGTGACTTCAGAGTGTACTGCCGGCCACACTGGCCGAGCGGTTCTAGGCGCCAGAGTCTGGAACCGCGCGACTCCCTCTTCCTGCATGTCTCGCCCTCCAAAAGGTGGGTTTTCAAGCTTTTGACACGTGGGCACATTTATGTGACTTCAGAGTGTACTGCAGGCCAGAGTGGCCGAGTGGTTCTAGGCGCCACAGTCTGGAACCGCGCGACTTGTTCTTCCTGCCTGTCTCGCACTCCAAAAGGTGGGTTTTCAAGCTTTTGACACGTGGTCACATTTTTGTGACTTCAGAGTGTACTGCCGGCCGCACAGGCCGAGTGGCTCTAGGCGACACAGTGTGGAACCGCGCGAATCCCTCTTCCTGCATGTCTCGCCCTCCAAAAGGTGGGTTTTCTAGCTTTTGACACGTGGTCACATTTATGTGACTTCAGAGTGTACTGCCGGCCGGTGTGACCGAGTGGTTCTAGGCGCCACAATCTGGAACCGTCCGACTCCCTCTTCCTGCATGTCTCGCCCTGCAAAAGGTAGGTTTTCAAGCTTTTACACGTGGCCACATTTATGTGACTTCAGAGTGTACTGCCGGCCATTGTTGCCGAGTGGTTCTAGGCGCCACAGTCTGGAGCCGCGCGACTTCTTCTTCCTGCATGTCTCGCCCTCCTAAAGGTGGGTTTTCAAGCTTTTGACACATGGTCACATTTATGTGACTTCAGAGTGTACTGCCGGCCGGAGTGGCCGATCGGTTCTAGGCGCCACAGTCTGGAACCGCGCGACTCCCTCTTCCTGCCTGTCTCGCCCTCCAAAATGTGGGTTTTCAAGCTTCTGACACATGGTCACATTTATGTGACTTCAGAGTGTACTGCCGGCCGGAGTGGCCGATTGGTTCTAGGCGCCACAGTCTCGAACCGCGCGACTCTCTCTTCCTGCCTGTCTCGCCCTCCAAAAGGTGGGTTTTCAAGCTTTTGACACATGGTCACATTTATGTGACTTAAGAGTGCACTGCCGGCCGCAGTTGCCGAGTGGTTCTAGGCGCCACAGTCTGGAACCGGGCGAATGCCTCTTCCTGCATGTCTCGCCCTCCAAAAGGTGAGTTTTCAAGCTTTTGACACATGGTCACATTTATGTCACTTCAGAGTGAACTGCCGGCCGGAGTGGCCGATTGGTTCTAGACGCCACAGTCTGGAACCGCGCGACTACCTCTTCCTGCCTGTTTCGCCCTCCAAAAGGTGGGTTTTCAAACTTTAGACACGTGGTCTCATTTATGTGACTTCAGAGTGTACTGCCGTCCGGAGTGGCCGAGTGGTTCTAGGCGCCACAGTCTGGGACCGGGCGATTTCCTCTTCCTGCATGTCTCGCCCTCCAAAAGCTGAGTTTTCAAGCTTTTGACACGTGGTCACATTTATGTCACTCCAGAGTGTACTGCCGCCGGAGTGGCCGAGTGGTTCTAGGCGCCACAGTCTGGAACCGCGCGAGTCCCTCTTCCTGCCTGTCTCGCCCTCCAAAAGGTGGGTTTCCAAGTTTTTAACACGTTGTCACATTTACGTGACTTCAGAGTGTACTGCCGGCCGGAGTGGCCGAGTGGTTCTAGGGGCCACAATCTGGAATCGCGCGACTCACTCTTCCTACATCTCTCGCCCTCCAAAAGGTGCGTTTCAAGCTTTTGACACGTGGTCACATTAATGTGACTTCAGAGTCTACCACCGGCCGGGGTGGACGAGTGGTTCAAGGCGCCACAGTCTGGAACCGCGCGAGTCAATCTTCCTGCCTGTCTCGCCGTCCAAAAGGTGGGTTTTCAAGCTTTTGACACGTGGTCACATTTATGTGACTTCAGAGTGTACTGCCGGCCAGAGTGGCCGAGTGGTTTTAGGCGCCACAGTCTGGAAACGCGCGACTCTCTTTTCCTACATGTCTCGCCCTCCAAAAGGTGGGTTTTCAAGCTTTTGACACGTGGTCACATTTATGTCACATTAAAGTGTACTGCCGGCCGGAGTGGCCGAGTGGTTCTAGGCGCCACAATCTGAAACCCCGCGACTCCCTTATCCTGCGTTTCTCTCCCTCCAAAAGGTGGGTTTTCAAGCTTTTGACACATGGTCACATTTATGTGACTTCAGAGTGTACTGCCGGCGGGAGTGGCCGAGTGGTTCTAGGCGCCACAGAATCGAACCGCTCTACTCCCCCTCCCCTCCTGTTTCGCCCTCCAAAAAGTGGGTTTTCAAGCTTTAGACACGTGGTCACATTTATATGACTTCAGAGTGTACTGCCGGCCGGAGTGGCCGAGTGGTTCTAGGCGCCACAATCCGGAATCGCGCGGCTTCCTCCTCCTATATGTCTCGCCCTCCAAAAGGTTGGTTTTCAAGCTTTTGACACGTGGTCACATGTATGTGAGTTCAGAGTGTACTGCCGTCCGGAGTGTCCGAGTGGTTCTAGGCGCCACAGTCCGGAACCGCGCGACTCCCTCTTCCTGCATGCCTCGCCCTGCAAAAGGTAGGTTTTCAAGTTTTTGGCACCTGGTCATATTTATGTGACTTCAGAGTGTACTGCCGGCCGGAGTGGCCGAGTGGTTCTAGGGGCAACATCTAGGAACGCGCGACTCCCGCTTCCTGCATGTCTCGCCCTCGAAAAGGTGGGTTTTCAAGCTTTTCACACGTGGACACATTTATGTGACTTCAGAGTGTACTGCCGGCCAGAGTGGCCGAGTGGTTCTAGGCGCCAGAGTCTGGAAACGCGCGACTCCCTCTTCCTGCATGTCTCGCCCTCCAAAAGGTGGGTTTTCAAGCTTTCCACACGTGGGAACATTTATGTGACTTCAAAGTGTACTGCCGGCCGGAGTGGCCGAGTGGTTCTAGGCGCCACAGTCTGGAATCGCGCAACTCCCTCTTCCTGCATGTCTCGCCCACCAAAAGGTGGGTTTTCAAGGTTTGACACATGGTCACATTTATGTGACTTAAGAGTGTAATGCCGGCCGGAGTTGCCGAGTGGTTCTAGGCGCCACAGTCTGGGACCGGGCGAATTCCTCTTCCTGCATGTCTCGCCCTCCAAAAGGTGAGTTTTCAAGCTTTTGACACATGGTCACATTTATGTCACTTCAGAGTGTACTGCCGGCCGGAGTGGCCGAGTGTTTTAGGCGCCACAGTCTGGAATCGCGCGACTCTCTTTTCCTACATGTCTCGCCCTCCAAAAGGTGGGTTTTCAAGCTTTTGACACGTGGTCACATTTGTGTGACTTCAGAGTGTACTGCCGGCCGGAGTGGCCGAGCGGCTCTAGGCGCCACAGTCTTGAAACGCGCGACTCCCTCTTCCTGCATGTCTCGCCCTCCAAAAGGTGGGTTTTCAAGCTTTTGACACGTGGTCACATTTATGTGACTTCAGAGTGTAATGCCGGCTGGAGTGGCCGAGTGGTTCTAGGCGCCACAGTCTGGAACCGCGCGACTTGTTCTTCCTGCAGGTGTCGCCCTCCAAAAGGTGGGTTTTCAAGCTTTTACACGTGGTCACATTTATGTGACTTCAGAGTGTACTGCTGGCCGGAGTGGCCGAGTGGTTCTAGGCGCCACAGTCAGGAACCGCGCGAATCCCTCGTCCTGCATCTCTCGCCCTCCAAATGTGGGTTTTCAAGCTTTTGACATGTGGTCACATTTATGTGACTTCAGAGTGTACTGCCGGCCGGAGTGGCCGAGTTGTTCTAGGCGCCACAGTCTGGAATCCCGCGACTCCCTCTTCCTGCATGTCTCGCCCTCCAAAAGGTGGGTTTTCAAGCTTTTGACACGTGGTCACATTTATGTCACTTCAGAGTGTACTGCCGGCCGGAGTGGCCGAGTGTTTGTAGGCGCCACAGTCTGGAATCGCGCGACTCTGTCTTTTTACATGTCTCGCCCTCCAAAAGGTGCGTTTTCAAGCTTTTGACACGAGGTCACATGTGTGTGACTTCAGAGTGTACTGCCGGACGGAGTGGCCGAGCGGCTCTAGGCGCCACAGTCTTGAAACGCGCGACTCCCTCTTCCTGCATGTCTCGCCCTCCAAAAGGTGGGTTTTCAAGCTTTTGACACGTGGTCACATTTATGTGACTTCAGAGTGTAATGCCGGCTGGAGTGGCCGAGTGGTTCTAGGCGCCACAGTCTGGAACCGCGCGACTTGTTCTTCCTGCAGTTGTCGCCCTCCAAAAAGTTGGGTTTTCAAGCTTTTACACGTGGTCACATTTATGTGACTTCAGAGTGTACTGCTGGCCGGAGTGGCCGAGTGGTTCTAGGCGCCACAGTCTGGAACCGCGCGAATCCCTCGTCCTGCATCTCTCGCCCTCCAAATGTGGGTTTTCAAGCTTTTGACATGTGGTCACATTTATGTGACTTCAGAGTGTACTGCCGGCCGGAGTGGCCGAGTTGTTCTAGGCGCCACAGTCTGGAATCCCGCGACTCCCTCTTCCTGCATGTCTCGCCCTCCAAAAGGTGAGTTTTCAAGCTTTTGACACATGGTCACATTTATGTCACTTCAGAGTGTACTGCCGGCCGGAGTGGCCGAGTGTTTGTAGGCGCCACAGTCTGGAATCGCGCGACTCTGTCTTTTTACATGTCTCGCCCTCCAAAAGGTGCGTTTTCAAGCTTTTGACACGAGGTCACATGTGTGTGACTTCAGAGTGTACTGCCGGACGGAGTGGCCGAGCGGCTCTAGGCGCCACAGTCTTGAAACGCGCGACTCCCTCTTCCTGCATGTCTCGCCCTCCAAAAGGTGGGTTTTCAAGCTTTTGACACGTGGTCACATTTATGTGACTTCAGAGTGTAATGCCGGCTGGAGTGGCCGAGTGGTTCTAGGCGCCACAGTCTGGAACCGCGCGACTTGTTCTTCCTGCAGGTGTCGCCCTCCAAAAGGTGGGTTTTCAAGCTTTTACACGTGGTCACATTTATGTGACTTCAGAGTGTACTGCTGGCCGGAGTGGCCGAGTGGTTCTAGGCGCCACAGTCTGGAACCGCGCGAATCCCTCGTCCTGCATCTCTCGCCCTCCAAAAGGTTGGTTTTCTAGCTTTTGACACGTGGTCACATTTATGTGACTTCAAAGAGTACTGCCGGCCGGAGTAACCGATTAGTTCTAGGCGCCACAGTCTGGAACCGCGCGACTCCCTCTTATTGCCTGTCTCGCCCTCCAAAAGGTGGGTTTTAAAGCTTTTGACACAAGGTCACATTTATGTGACTACAGAGTGTACTGCCGGCCTGAGCGGCCCATTGGTTCTAGGCGCCACAGTCTGGAACCGCGCGACTCCCTCTTCCTGCCTGTCTCGCCCTCCAAAAAGGGGGTTTTCAAGCTTTCGACACATGGTCACATTTATGTGACTTAAGAGTGTACTGCCGGCCGGAGTTGCCGAGTGGTTCTAGGCGCCACAGTCTGGGACCGGGCGAATTCCTCTTCCTGCATGTCTCGCCCTCCAAAAGGTGAGTTTTCAAGCTTTTGACACATTGTCACATTTATGTCACTTCAGAGTGTACTGCCGGCCGGAGTGGCCGATTGGTTCTAGACGCCACAGTCTGGAACCGCGCGACTACCTCTTCCTGCCTGTTTCGCCCTCCAAAAGGTGGGTTTTCAAGCTTTAGACACGTGGTCACATTTATGTGTCTTCAGAGTGTACTGCCGTCCGGAGTGGCCGAGTGGTTCTAGGCGCCACAGTCTGGGACCGGGCGAATTCCTCATCCTGCATGTCTCGCCCTCCAAAAGGTGAGTTTTCAAGCTTTTGACACATGGTCACATTTATGTCACTTCAGAGTGTACTACCGGCCGGAGTGGCCGAGTGGTTCTAGGCGCCACAGTCTGGAACCGCGCGAGTCCCTCTTCCTGCCTGTCTCGCCCTCCAAAAGGTGGGTTTTCAAGCTTTTGACACGTGGTCACATTTACGTGACTTCAGAGTGTACTGCCGTCCGGAGTGGCCGAGTGGTTCTAGGCGCCACAGTCTGGGACCGGGCGAATTCCTCTTCCTGCATGTCTCGCCCTCCAAAATGTGAGTTTTCAAGCTTTTGACACATGGTCACGTTTATGTCACTTCAGAGTGTACTGCCGGCCGGAGTGGCCGATTGGTTCTAGACGCCACAGTCTGGAACCGCGCGACTACCTCTTCCTGCCTGTTTCGCCCTATAAAAGGTGGGTTTTCAAGCTTTAGACACGTGGTCACATTTATGTGACTTCAGAGTGTACTGCCGTCCGGAGTGGCCGAGTGGTTCTAGGCGCCACAGTCTGGGACCGGGCGAATTCCTCTTCCTGCATGTCTCGCCCTCCAAAAGGTGAGTTTTCAAGCCTTTGACACATGGTCACATTTATGTCACTTCAGAGTGTACTGCCGGCCGGAGTGGCCGATTGGTTCTAGACGCCACAGTCTGGAACCGCGCGACTACCTCTTCCTGCCTGTTTCGCCCTCCAAAAGGTGGGTTTTCAAGCTTTAGACACGTGGTCACATTTATGTGTCTTCAGAGTGTACTGCCGGCCGGAGTGGCCGAGTGGTTCTAGGCGCCACAGTCTGGGACCGGGCGAATTCCTCTTCCTGCCTGTTTCGCCCTCCAAAAGGTGGGTTTTCAAGCTTTTGACACATGGTCACATTTATGTCACTTCAGAGTGCACTACCGGCCGGAGTGGCCGAGTGGTTCTAGGCGCCACAGTCTGGAACCGCGCGAGTCCCTCTTCCTGCCTGTCTCGCCCTCCAAAAGGTGGGTTTTCAAGCTTTTGACACGTGGTCACATTTACGTGACTTCAGAGTGTACTGCCGTCCGGAGTGGCCGAGTGGTTCTAGGCGCCACAGTCTGGGACCGGGCGAATTCCTCATCCTGCATGTCTCGCCCTCCAAAAGGTGAGTTTTCAAGCTTTTGACACATGGTCACAATTATGTCACTTCAGAGTGTACTGCCGGCCAGAGTGGCCGAGTGGTTTTAGGCGCCACAGTCTGGAAACGCGCGACTCTCTTTTCCTACATGTCTCGCCCTCCAAAAGGTGGGTTTTCAAGCTTTTGACACGTGGTCACATTTATGTCACATTAAAGTGTACTGCCGGCCGGAGTGGCCGAGTGGTTCTAGGCGCCACAATCTGAAACCCCGCGACTCCCTTATCCTGCGTTTCTCTCCCTCCAAAAGGTGGCTTTTCAAGCTTTTGACACATGGTCACATTTATGTGACTTCAGAGTGTACTGCCGGCGGGAGTGGCCGAGTGGTTCTAGGCGCCACAGAATCGAACCGCTCTACTCCCCCTCCCCCCCTGTTTCGCCCTCCAAAAAGTGGGTTTTCAAGCTTTAGACACGTGGTCACATTTATATGACTTCAGAGTGTACTGCCGGCCGGAGTGGCCGAGTGGTTCTAGGCGCCACAATCCGGAATCGCGCGGCTTCCTCCTCCTATATGTCTCGCCCTCCAAAAGGTTTGTTTTCAAGCTTTTGACACGTGGTCACATGTATGTGAGTTCAGAGTGTACTGCCGTCCGGAGTGTCCGAGTGGTTCTAGGCGCCACAGTCCGGAACCGCGCGACTCCCTCTTCCTGCATGTCTCGCCCTGCAAAAGGTAGGTTTTCAAGTTTTTGGCACCTGGTCATATTTATGTGACTTCAGAGTGTACTGCCGGCCGGAGTGGCCGAGTGGTTCTAGGGGCAACATCTAGGAACGGGCGACTCCCGCTTCCTGCATGTCTCGCCCTCCAAAAGGTGGGTTTTCAAGCTTTTCACACGTGGGCACATTTATGTGACTTCAGAGTGTACTGCCGGCCAGAGTGACCGAGTGGTTCTAGGCGCCAGAGTCTGGAAACGCGCGACTCCCTCTTCCTGCATGTCTCGCCCTCCAAAAGGTGGGTTTTCAAGCTTTCCACACGTGGGAACATTTATGTGACTTCTAAGTGTACTGCCGGCCAGAGTGGCCGAGTGGTTCTAGGCGCTACAGTCTGGAACCGCGCAAATCCCTCGTCCTGCATCTCTCGCCCTCCAAATGTGGGTTTTCAAGCTTTTGATATGTGGTCACATTTACGTCACTTCAGAGTGTACTGCCGGCCGGAGTGGCCGAGTGGTTCTAGGCGCCACAGTCTGGAATCGCGCAACTCCCTCTTCCTGCATGTCTCGCCCACCAAAAGGTGGGTTTTCAAGGTTTGACACATGGTCACATTTATGTGACTTAAGAGTGTAATGCCGGCCGGAGTTGCCGAGTGGTTCTAGGCGCCACAGTCTGGGACCGGGCGAATTCCTCTTCCTGCATGTCTCGCCCTCCAAAAGGTGAGTTTTCAAGCTTTTGACACATGGTCACATTTATGTCACTTCAGAGTGTACTGCCGGCCGGAGTGGCCGAGTGTTTTAGGCGCCACAGTCTGGAATCGCGCGACTCTCTTTTCCTACATGTCTCGCCCTCCAAAAGGTGGGTTTTCAAGCTTTTGACACGTGGTCACATTTGTGTGACTTCAGAGTGTACTGCCGGCCGGAGTGGCCGAGCGGCTCTAGGCGCCACAGTCTTGAAACGCGCGACTCCCTCTTCCTGCATGTCTCGCCCTCCAAAAGGTGGGTTTTCAAGCTTTTGACACGTGGTCACATTTATGTGACTTCAGAGTGTAATGCTGGCTGGAGTGGCCGAGTGGTTCTAGGCGCCACAGTCTGGAACCGCGCGACTTGTTCTTCCTGCAGGTGTCGCCCTCCAAAAGGTGGGTTTTCAAGCTTTTACACGTGGTCACATTTATGTGACTTCAGAGTGTACTGCTGGCCGGAGTGGCCGAGTGGTTCTAGGCGCCACAGTCAGGAACCGCGCGAATCCCTCGTCCTGCATCTCTCGCCCTCCAAATGTGGGTTTTCAAGCTTTTGACATGTGGTCACATTTATGTGACTTCAGAGTGTACTGCCGGCCGGAGTGGCCGAGTTGTTCTAGGCGCCACAGTCTGGAATCCCGCGACTCCCTCTTCCTGCATGTCTCGCCCTCCAAAAGGTGGGTTTTCAAGCTTTTGACACGTGGTCACATTTATGTCACTTCAGAGTGTACTGCCGGCCGGAGTGGCCGAGTGTTTGTAGGCGCCACAGTCTGGAATCGCGCGACTCTGTCTTTTTACATGTCTCGCCCTCCAAAAGGTGCGTTTTCAAGCTTTTGACACGAGGTCACATGTGTGTGACTTCAGAGTGTACTGCCGGACGGAGTGGCCGAGTGGCTCTAGGCGCCACAGTCTTGAAACGCGCGACTCCCTCTTCCTGCATGTCTCGCCCTCCAAAAGGTGGGTTTTCAAGCTTTTGACACGTGGTCACATTTATGTGACTTCAGAGTGTAATGCCGGCTGGAGTGGCCGAGTGGTTCTAGGCGCCACAGTCTGGAACCGCGCGACTTGTTCTTCCTGCAGTTGTCGCCCTCCAAAAAGTTGGGTTTTCAAGCTTTTACACGTGGTCACATTTATGTGACTTCAGAGTGTACTGCTGGCCGGAGTGGCCAAGTGGTTCTAGGCGCCACAGTCTGGAACCGCGCGAATCCCTCGTCCTGCATCTCTCGCCCTCCAAATGTGGGTTTTCAAGCTTTTGACATGTGGTCACATTTATGTGACTTCAGAGTGTACTGCCGGCCGGAGTGGCCGAGTTGTTCTAGGCGCCACAGTCTGGAATCCCGCGACTCCCTCTTCCTGCATGTCTCGCCCTCCAAAAGGTGAGTTTTCAAGCTTTTGACACATGGTCACATTTATGTCACTTCAGAGTGTACTGCCGGCCGGAGTGGCCGAGTGTTTGTAGGCGCCACAGTCTGGAATCGCGCGACTCTGTCTTTTTACATGTCTCGCCCTCCAAAAGGTGCGTTTTCAAGCTTTTGACACGAGGTCACATGTGTGTGACTTCAGAGTGTACTGCCGGACGGAGTGGCCGAGCGGCTCTAGGCGCCACAGTCTTGAAACGCGCGACTCCCTCTTCCTGCATGTCTCGCCCTCCAAAAGGTGGGTTTTCAAGCTTTTGACACGTGGTCACATTTATTTGACTTCAGAGTGTAATGCCGGCTGGAGTGGCCGAGTGGTTCTAGGCGCCACAGTCTGGAACCGCGCGACTTGTTCTTCCTGCAGGTGTCGCCCTCCAAAAGGTGGGTTTTCAAGCTTTTACACGTGGTCACATTTATGTGACTTCAGAGTGTACTGCTGGCCGGAGTGGCCGAGTGGTTCTAGGCGCCACAGTCTGGAACCGCGCGAATCCCTCGTCCTGCATCTCTCGCCCTCCAAAAGGTTGGTTTTCTAGCTTTTGACACGTGGTCACATTTATGTGACTTCAAAGAGTACTGCCGGCCGGAGTAACCGATTAGTTCTAGGCGCCACAGTCTGGAACCGCGCGACTCCCTCTTCCTGCCTGTCTCGCCCTCCAAAAGGTGGGTTTTAAAGCTTTTGACACAAGGTCACATTTATGTGACTACAGAGTGTACTGCCGGCCTGAGCGGCCCATTGGTTCTAGGCGCCACAGTCTGGAACCGCGCGACTCCCTCTTCCTGCCTGTCTCGCCCTCCAAAAAGGGGGTTTTCAAGCTTTCGACACATGGTCACATTTATGTGACTTAAGAGTGTACTGCCGGCCGGAGTTGCCGAGTGGTTCTAGGCGCCACAGTCTGGGACCGGGCGAATTCCTCTTCCTGCATGTCTCGCCCTCCAAAAGGTGAGTTTTCAAGCTTTTGACACATTGTCACATTTATGTCACTTCAGAGTGTACTGCCGGCCGGAGTGGCCGATTGGTTCTAGACGCCACAGTCTGGAACCGCGCGACTACCTCTTCCTGCCTGTTTCGCCCTCCAAAAGGTGGGTTTTCAAGCTTTAGACACGTGGTCACATTTATGTGTCTTCAGAGTGTACTGCCGTCCGGAGTGGCCGAGTGGTTCTAGGCGCCACAGTCTGGGACCGGGCGAATTCCTCATCCTGCATGTCTCGCCCTCCAAAAGGTGAGTTTTCAAGCTTTTGACACATGGTCACATTTATGTCACTTCAGAGTGTACTACCGGCCGGAGTGGCCGAGTGGTTCTAGGCGCCACAGTCTGGAACCGCGCGAGTCCCTCTTCCTGCCTGTCTCGCCCTCCAAAAGGTGGGTTTTCAAGCTTTTGACACGTGGTCACATTTACGTGACTTCAGAGTGTACTGCCGTCCGGAGTGGCCGAGTGGTTCTAGGCGCCACAGTCTGGGACCGGGCGAATTCCTCTTCCTGCATGTCTCGCCCTCCAAAAGGTGAGTTTTCAAGCTTTTGACACATGGTCACGTTTATGTCACTTCAGAGTGTACTGCCGGCCGGAGTGGCCGATTGGTTCTAGACGCCACAGTCTGGAACCGCGCGACTACCTCTTCCTGCCTGTTTCGCCCTCCAAAAGGTGGGTTTTCAAGCTTTAGACACGTGGTCACATTTATGTGACTTCAGAGTGTACTGCCGTCCGGTGTGGCCGAGTGGTTCTAGGCGCCACAGTCTGGGACCGGGCGAATTCCTCTTCCTGCATGTCTCGCCCTCCAAAAGGTGAGTTTTCAAGCCTTTGACACATGGTCACATTTATGTCACTTCAGAGTGTACTGCCGGCCGGAGTGGCCGATTGGTTCTAGACGCCACAGTCTGGAACCGCGCGACTACCTCTTCCTGCCTGTTTCGCCCTCCAAAAGGTGGGTTTTCAAGCTTTAGACACGTGGTCACATTTATGTGTCTTCAGAGTGTACTGCCGGCCGGAGTGGCCGAGTGGTTCTATGCGCCACAGTCTGGGACCGGGCGAATTCCTCTTCCTGCCTGTTTCGCCCTCCAAAAGGTGGGTTTTCAAGCTTTTGACACATGGTCACATTTATGTCACTTCAGAGTGTACTACCGGCCGGAGTGGCCGAGTGGTTCTAGGCGCCACAGTCTGGAACCGCGCGAGTCCCTCTTCCTGCCTGTCTCGCCCTCCAAAAGGTGGGTTTTCAAGCTTTTGACACGTGGTCACATTTACGTGACTTCAGAGTGTACTGCCGTCCGGAGTGGCCGAGTGGTTCTAGGCGCCACAGTCTGGGACCGGGCGAATTCCTCATCCTGCATGTCTCGCCCTCCAAAAGGTGAGTTTTCAAGCTTTTGACACATGGTCACATTTATGTCACTTCAGAGTGTACTACCGGCCGGAGTGGCCGAGTGGTTCCAGGCGCCACAGTCTGGAACCGCGCGAGTCCCTCTTCCTGCCTGTCTCGCCCTCCAAAAGGTGGGTTTTCAAGCTTTAGACACGTGGTCACATTTATGTGACTTCAGAGTGTACTGCCGTCCGGAGTGGCCGAGTGGTTCTAGGCGCCACAGTCTGGGACCGGGCGAATTCCTCTTCCTGCATGTCTCGCCCTCCAAAAGGTGAGTTTTCAAGCTTTTGACACATGGTCACATTTATGTCACTTCAGAGTGTACTGCCGGCCGGAGTGGCCGATTGGTTCTAGACGCCACAGTCTGGAACCGCGCGACTACCTCTTCCTGCCTGTTTCGCCCTCCAAAAGGTGGGTTTTCAAGCTTTAGACACGTGGTCACATTTATGTGTCTTCAGAGTGTACTGCCGTCCGGAGTGGCCGAGTGGTTCTAGGCGCCACAGTCTGGGACCGGGCGAATTCCTCATCCTGCATGTCTCGCCCTCCAAAAGGTGAGTTTTCAAGCTTTTGACACATGGTCACATTTATGTCACTTCAGAGTGCACTGCCAGCCAGAGTGGCCGAGTGGTTCAGGGCCACAATCTGAAACCGCGCGACTCCCTTATCTTGCGTTTCTCTCCCTCCAAAAGGTGGGTTTTCAAGCTTTTGACACGTGGTCACTTTTATGTGTCTTCAGAGTGTACTGCCGGCCGGGGTGGCCGAGTGGTTCTAGGCGCCACAGTCCGGAACCGCGCGACTCCCTCTTCCTGCATGTCTCGCCCTGCAAAAGGTAGGTTTTCAAGTTTTTGGCACCTGGTCATAATTATGTGACTTCAGAGTGTACTGCCGGCCAGCGTGGCCGCGTGGTTCTAGGCGCCAGAGTCTGGAACCGCGCGACTCCCTCTTCCTGCATGTCTCGCCCTCCAAAAGGTGGGTTTTCAAGCTTTCCACACGTGGGCACATTTACGTGACTTCAAAGTGTACTGCCGGCAAGAGTGGCCGAGTGGTTCTAGGCGCCACAGTCTGGAACCGCGCGAATCCCTCGTCCTGCATCTCTCGCCCTCCAAATGTGGGTTTTCAAGCTTTTGATATGTGGTCACATTTATGTCACCTCAGAGTGTACTGCCGGCCGGAGTGGCCGAGTGGTTCTAGGCGCCACAGTCTGGAATCGCGCGACTCCCTCTTCCTGCATGTCTCGCCGTCCAAAAGGTGGGTTTTCAAGCTTTTGACACGTGGGCACATTTATGTGACTTCAGAGTGTACTGCCGGCCGGACAGGCCGAGTGGTTCTAGGCGCCACAGTCTGGAACTGCGCGACT
Organism: Schistocerca piceifrons; assembly: GCF_021461385.2. Taxonomy (NCBI): domain Eukaryota; kingdom Metazoa; phylum Arthropoda; class Insecta; order Orthoptera; family Acrididae; genus Schistocerca; species Schistocerca piceifrons. The sequence continues at coordinate 591,979,491 of NC_060140.1, read as the reverse complement.
CCCTCTTCCTGCCTGTTTCGCCCTCCAAAAGGTGGGTTTTCAAGCTTTAGACACGTGGTCACATTTATGTAACTTCAGAGTGTACTGCCGGCCGGAGTGGCCGAGTGGTTCTAGGCGCCACAGTCTTGAATCGCGCGACTCCCTCTTCCTACATGTCTCGCACTCCAAAAGGTGGGTTTTCAAGCTTTTGACACGTGGTCACATGTATGTGACTTCAGAGTGTACTGCCATTCGGAGTGGACGAGTGGATCTAGGCGCCACAGTCTGGAACCGCGCGACTCCCTCTTCCTGCATGTCTCGCCCTCCAAAAGGTGGGTTTTCAAGTTTTTCACACGTGGGCACATTTATGTGACTTAAGAGTGTACTGCCAGCCAGAGTGGCCGAGTGGTTCTAGGCGCCACAGTCTGGAACCGCGCGACATCCCTCTCCTGCAGGTGTCGAGCTCCAAAAGGTGGGTTTTCAAGCTTTTGACACGTGGTCACATTTATGTGATTACAGAGTGTACTGCCGGCCGGAGTGGCCGAGTGGTTCTAGGCGCCACAGTCTGGAACCGCGCGTGTCCCTCTTCCTCCCTGTCCCGCCCTCCAAAAGCTGGGTTTCTAAGCTTTTGACATGTGGTCACATTTACGTGACTTCAGTGTGTACTGCCGGCCGGAGTGGCCGAGTGGTTCTAGGCGCCACAGTCTGGAATCGCGCGACTCTCTCTTCCTACATCTCTCGCCCCCCAAAATGTGCGTTTCAAGCTTTGACACGTGGTCACATTTATGTGACTTCAGAGTGTACTGCCGGCTTGGGTGGCCGAGTGGTTCAAGGCGCCACAGTCTGGAACCGCGCGAGTCGCTCTTCCCGCCTGTCTCGCCCTCCATAAGGTGGGTTTTCAAGCTTTTGACACGTGGTCACATTTATGTGACTTCAGAGTGTACTGCCGGCCGGAGTGGCCTAGTGGTTTTAGGCCCCACAGTCTGGAATCGCGCGACTCTCTTTTCCTACATGTCTCGCCCTCCAAAAGGTGGGTTTTCAAGCTTTTGACACGTGGTCACATTTATGTGACTTCAGAGTGTACTGCCGGCCGGAGTGGCCGAGTGGTTGTAGGCGCCACAGTCTGGAATCGCGCGACTCTGTCTTCTTACATGTCTCGCCCTCCAAAAGGTGTGTTTTCAAGCTTTTGACACGAGGTCACATGTATGTGACTTCAGAGTGTACTGCCGGACTGAGTGGCCGAGCGGCTCTAGGCGCCACAGTCTTGAAACGCGCGACTCCCTCTTCCTGCATGTCTCGTCCTCCAAAAGTGGGTGTTCAAGCTTTTGACACGTGGTCACATTTATGTGACTTCAGAGTGTACTGCCGGCTGGAGTGGCCGCGTGGTTCTAGGCGCCACAGTCTGGAACAGAGCGACTCCCTCTCCCTGCATGTCTCGCCTCCAAAAGGTGGGTTTTCAACCTTTTGTCACGTGGTCACATTTATGTGACTTCAGAGCGTACTGCCGGCCGGAGTGGCCGAGTGGTTCTAGGCGCCACAGTCTGGAACCGCGCGACTCCCTCTTCCTGCATGACTCGCGCTGCAAAAGGTAGGTTCTCAAGCTTTTGACTCCTGGTCACATTTATGTGACTTCAGAGTGTACTGCCGGCCAGAGTGGCCGAGTGGTTCAAGGCGCCACAGTCTGGAACTTCGCGACTCTATCTTCCTGCATGTCTCGCCCTCCGAAAGGTGATTTTCCAAGCTTTTGACACGTGGTCACATTTATGTGACTTCAGAGTGTACTGCCGGCCAGAGTGGCCGAGCGGTTCTAGGCGCCAGAGTCTGGAACCGCGCGACTCCCTCTTCCTGCATGTCTCGCCCTCCAAAAGGTGGGTTTTCAAGCTTTTGACACGTGTGCACATTTATGTGACTTCAGAGTGTACTGCCGGCCAGAGTGGCCGAGTGGTTCTAGGCGCCACAGTCTGGAACCGCGCGACTTGTTCTTCCTGCAGGTGTCGCCCTCCAAAAGGTGGGTTTTCAAGCTTTTACACGTGGTCACATTTATGTGACTTCAGAGTGTACTGCTGGCCGGAGTGGCCAAGTGGTTCTAGGCGCCACAGTCTGGAACCCCGCGAGTCCCTCTTCCTGCCTGTCTCGCCCTCCAAAACGTGGGTTTTCAAGCTTTTGACAAGTGGTCACATTTATGTAACTTCAGAGTGTACTGCCGTACTGAGTGGCCGAGTGGTTCTAGGCGCCACAGTCTGGAACCGCGCGAATCCCTCTTCCTGCATCTCTCGCCCTACAAATGTGGGTTTTCAAGCTTTTGACATGTGGTCACATTTATGTCACTTCAGAGTGTACTGCCGGCCGGAGTGGCCGAGCGGCTCTAGGCGCCACAGTCTTGAAACGTGCGACTCCCTCTTCCTGCATGTCTCGCCCTCCAAAAGGTGGGTTTTCAAGCTTTTGACACGTGGTCACATTTATGTGACTTCAGTGTGTACTGCCGGCAGGAGTGGCCGAGTGGTTCTAGGCGCCACAGTCTGGAACCGAGCGACTCCCTCTTCCTGCATGTCTCGCCCTCCAAAAGGTGGGTTTTCAAGCTTTTGTCACGTGGTCACATTTATGTGACTTCAGAGGGTACTGCCGGCCGGAGTGGCCGAGTGGTTCTAGGCGTCATAGTCTGGAACCGCGCTACTCCCTCTTCCTGCGCGTCTCGCCCTCCAAAACGTGGGTTTTCAAGCTTTTGACACGTGGTCACATTTATGTGACTTCAGAGTGTACTGCCGGTCGGAGTGGCCGAGCGGTTTTAGGCGCCACAGTCTGGAACCGCGTGACTCCTACGGTCGCTGGTTCGAATCTTGCCTCGGGCATGGATGTGTGTTATGTCCTTAGGTTAGATTGGTTTAAGTAGTTCTAAGTTCTAGGGGCCTGCTGACCTCAGAAGTTAAGTTCCATAGTGCTCAGAGCCATTTGAGTGTGTACTTTCCGTTTGTTACACTCAATTTTAGTTACTGTGTCATGCATGAATATCTGGACATTAACTTTGATGCTGCTGACGGCCTTTGCATATGCATCAAATTTCTTTGCGGTATATTTCGATAAATACACTCCTGGAAATTGAAATAAGAACACCGTGAATTCATTGTCCCAGGAAGGGGAAACTTTATTGACACATTCCTGGGGTCAGATACATCACATGATCACACTGACAGAACCACAGGCACATAGACACAGGCAACAGAGCATGCACAATGTCGGCACTAGTACAGTGTATATCCACCTTTTGCAGCAATGCAGGCTGCTATTCTCCCATGGAGACGATCGTAGAGATGCTGGATGTAGTCCTGTGGAACGGCTTGCCATGCCATTTTCACCTGGCGCCTCAGTTGGACCAGCGTTCGTGCTGGACGTGCAGACCGCGTGAGACGACGCTTCATCCAGTCCCAAACATGCTCAATGGGGGACAGATCCGGAGATCTTGCTGGCCAGGGTAGTTGACTTACACCTTCTAGAGCACGTTGGGTGGCATGGGATACATGTGGACGTGCATTGTCCTGTTGGAACAGCAAGTTCCCTTGCCGGTCTAGGAATGGTAGAACGATGGGTTCGATGACGGTTTCGATGTACCGTGCACTATTCAGTGTCCCCTCGACGATCACCAGTGGTGTACAGCCAGTGTAGGAGATCCCTCCCCACACCATGATGCCGGGTGTTGGCCCTGTGTGCCTCGGTCGTATGCAGTCCTGATTGTGGCGCTCACCTGCACGGCGCCAAACACGCATACGACCATCATTGGCACCAAGGCAGAAGCGACTCTCATCGCTGAAGACGATACGTCTCCATTCGTCCCTCCATTCACGCCTGTCGCGACACCACTGGAGGCGGGCTGCACGATGTTGGGGCGTGAGCGGAAGACGGCCTAACGGTGTGCGTGACCGTAGCCCAGCTTCATGGAGACGGTTGCGAATGGTCCTCGCCGATACCCCAGGAGCAACAGTGTCCCTAATTTGCTGGGAAGTGGCGGTGCGGTCCCCTACGGCACTGCGTAGGATCCTACGGTCTTGGCGTGCATCCGTGCGTCGCTGCGGTCCGGTCCCAGGTCGACGGGCACGTGCACCTTCCGCCGACCACTGGCGACAACATCGATGTACTGTGGAGACCTCACGCCCCACGTGTTGACCAATTCGGCGGTACGTCCACCCGGCCTCCCGCATGCCCACTATACGCCCTCGCTCAAAGTCCGTCAACTGCACATACGGTTCACGTCCACGCTGTCGCGGCATGCTACCAGTGTTAAAGACTGCGATGGAGCTCCGTATGCCACGGCAAATTGGCTGACACTGACGGCGGCGGTGCACAAATGCTGCGCAGCTAGCGCCATTCGACGGCCAACACCGCGGTTCCTGGTGTGTCTGCTGTGCCGTGCGTGTGATCATTGCTTGTACAGCCCTCTCGCAGTGTCCGGAGCAAGTATGGTGGGTCTGACACACCGGTGTCAATGTGTTGTTTTTTCCATTTCCAGGAGTGTAGTTTGTGAGTAGGCTGTCTAGGTTTTTATGTTGGTAACGCCACGTAGCGCTCTATACGAAAATCACTAACTGTGCTGTGTGAAGGCTGTGGCTGGTTGGCATTGTTGGAATATTCGCTATGTAGTGTTGGGCAGTTGGATGTGAACAGGGCGTAACGTTGCCCAGTTGGAGGTGAGTCGCCAGCAGTGTTGGACGTGTGGACTGAGATGGCGGAGTATTGAGAGCGGATGATCTGGATGTGTGTCCATCAGAAAGAGTAAATTTGTAAGACTGGATGTCATGAACTGATATATATATATATATATATATATAATGACTTTTGAACACTATTAAGGTTAATACATTGTTTGTTCTCTATCAAAATATTTCATTTGCTAACTATGCCTATCAGTAGCTAGTGCCTTCAGCAGTTAGAATCTTTAATTTAGCTGGCAGTATTGGCGCTCGCTGTATTGCAGTAATTCGAGTAACGAAGTTTTTTGTGAGGTAAGTGATTCATGAAAGGTATAGGTTATTGTTAGTTAGGGCCATTCTTTTGTAGGGATTTTTGAAAGTCAGACTGCGTTGCGCTAAAAATATTGTGTGTCAGTTTAGTGATGATCAGAATAAGTAAAGAGAAAACTGTTTGAGTGGGTTGAGTTTTGCTCAGCTGTTTGAAAATCAAATAACGTAGAAGTTTGCCAGCACAGTCATTGATAATTTTTCTGAGGGGACGATAGAAGAGCTTTTGACACGTGGTCACATTAATGTCACTTCAGAGTGTACTTTCCCTTTGTTACTCTCAATTTTAGTTACTGTGTCATCCACGAATATCTGGACACTAACTTTGATGCTGCTGACGGCCTTTGCATATGCACAAAATTTCTTTGCGTTATATTTCGGGAGCCGGTCGGTGTGGCCGACCTGTTATAGGCGCTTCAGTCTGGAACCGTGCGACCGCTACGGTCGCCGGTTCGAAGCCTGCCTCGGGCATGGATGTGTGTGATGTCCTTAGGTTAGTCAGGTTTAAGTAGTTCTAAGTTCTAGGGGACTGATGACCTCAGATGTTGAGTCACATAGTGCTCATAGCAGCCATTTATTTATCGGGAAATAGTTGAAGACTTCATGCATTGCCCTCATAATTCCGCAACTGGCCCACTGCTTTCTTTTACACAAGCCACTGTTTCATCAGAAAGTTCTTTATAGTGATTGTTCATCATGGAGAAACCTAACTACCACATACCTGGCGAGTGCTTGGTCAACTATTGTTTTTAACTCGAGCCAAAGCTGTTGTACATGCTCCCACCCAAGGCTGTTTCAGTTCGTCTGGGATATGACGCGATTGCCTCTTCATCAGACTCTTTCCTGCAGCAGTACCGCGTGGATTGGGTGGCAGAGTACTGCATCTGAAAGGAATGGTCCAGTTTCGAGACCAGTGCAGCACAAATTTTTAATTTGCATGGGCTACCTTTAAAGCCTAAACTTCGCTGCTGAATTACACATTCGGTGAGTGTTAGTATGTTCAACTATTCTGGCAGCGAGATTCGGCGCAGGACCGCGCGCGCGGCAGGTGAAAGACACTCGCCTGGCGGCGGTCGGCTGCAGCGGCGCAGTTTGCTAACGAGGCGGCCTTTGATCTGGAGCCGCGGTCGCTGTATGCCGCCACGCGTCCCGCAGTCGCCTCCGCCCCCCACCCACCCTCCCCCTGCCTCCCCTTAACTTTATTACTCCAGCTGCGCGGCGGAGGCAGCGCCGCCAAAAAGCCGCGTTATGGGGCGTCGCGGGGAGGGGCAAATTGGGAGATTGCGCTTGCAGCCTCAGGTCGATACGTAAGGCCTTAACGAGATGGCCTGCCGAAGGCGGCCAAGTTTGCCGCGAGGAGAACTCCGCCGCGCAGTCAGCGCAAGTCGCGAACAGTCGCAGTGGGGCGGTAGAGAAAGGCGGAAGCAGACCGTGGCTCAGCGTTTCTCCCAGCTCGCTACTGTCAGTAATCATTACCGTATACAGTGTCGCGAGACTTTTATGACTACTGCGCTGGTGAAATTCTGTAATGATTGATAATAATTACGTGGCTTACCAGGACCTATAGTAATAAAGGATACGATTCAGTAAGGGACAAAACTGATCTCTGCTAATCTAGTTTGGTGTCCCTGGTTTGTTTGCATATAACTAACTCTTAAGCCCCGTCTGTGAGGCCATTGAGCACGGACCGGCTGCCGATTCATTCCGTACCAACAGGGCTGTGCGGTTGGGGTGTGCAGGGGTATGGTGTCAGAACCCTGCTCTCCCGGCCGCTGGTAGCGTCTCGGACCTAAGAGCCAGTACCTCTCTCTTAGGTATCTCCTCAGTTGGCATCACGAAGCTGAGAGCATTTGATGACCATAACTCAGAAACTAAGAATTTCCGTACACAAAAACATTTTTATTGTCTAAATATTAGAATACATATTTGAAATCATTCCATTTCTGGAACACTGTGTATAGTGAATATTTTAATTCATTTTCAGGTATTTACAAAACACTGATAATTTTCTTTTTCTACAGCATCTCTGTAAGTGACGAAAGAGAAAAACAGACATACCCGCAATCGGACACTGAAATAAATCTAATAGCAAATGTGCCGGACTCGGACTCGAGAATCCAGATTTCCCACTCATCACAAGAGGTCACCTAAACCACTTCGGTTATTCGAGAACGCTTCCCATCCATCCCAAATTCCCATATGCCTCACACTAAATACATAGTGTTACCTGTCCATTATCCTCATCACTCGCAGCCTCACCTGATTCCCACAAGCGGTCGACAAAGATTACATCCACACTGAAGGTAACATTATTTGCCGTCAAGGTACGTGTAGTTATATGTGTGTAGTCTGTTCTTTCAGACGTGTCTGAAAATACAGACACAACACGTGTATTAGGTTGCTGCATATCTTCTTAGGATTTTTGTTTTGTATGTTGGTATTCCAGCTGCTATGTGTTTATCTATCTATTGTCATTTGTTATTTATAGGTCACTGTTGCTATATGATTTTACATATTGTCATTTCTTTTTCGTAAACACTCGTCGGCAGCTTCGTAAAGGCCTCGCCGCTGTTGCTGTGGAGGCCGGGTTACCGCTGTTGTTTCGGTAGGCCGAGTTCGTGAAAAGGCTTCTGGTGCAGTACACCGCTATAAGACAATTTCTCCCTGCGCAGCTTTGCCCCAGGGTCAGGTAACAGGATAGGAGAACGAAGGTTCTACAACACTCCAACCAAGTAGTAACAAAGTCACACAAATGACTTAAAACGGTTTACTTATCTTTGTGACTTGTTGAAACATAAAGTCTGCAACACTGCATGTAATATAACACAAAATGGCCCCCAATGGCTAAGTGCAAATGATGGGCCAGCTTCACAGCAGTGTGCGGTTTGTAGGGGGGGATGGGGGGAATTCCCCCCCCCCCCCCCTCTGCATCAGACCATCCCCTCCTCTGGTTTTAGTTTATGCATCCCAACCTGGGATGTTTATTTCCCATGCACTGGAGTAAAACTTTACATATAATTTAAATTTGTGGAGCTGAGCACTGAAAGTTTTTAATACAGTCTTACTATTAATACTATTATTATGGTCGGTTATTAATTTTGAAAAATTGTTATGTAGTAGGTAAGCATTTCAAAACATTTAGAACTAAATGACAAGACGACACACGCCACATTTCCGTAGCATGCCACAACGTTGCAAGACGTCGCCCCAGCGTAAACGAGGCTTTCTGAGCCACGTCTGCATTGCATGGTGGATGTGATGTGTTGCATACCAAACTAAAACCAGCAATCAGATCCAAACGGCGTGGAAAACTGTGAAGAGGTGTCATCCTTCAGCAAGATAACGCTCGCCCACATTCTGCCAAACGGACAGCCGACGCAATAAAGGAGTTGAGATTCGAGGTGCTGGAACAGCCACCATACAGTCCAGACCTGGCTCCAAGCGATTTTCACATGTTTGGACCCTTAACGGAAGCACTACAGGGAAGAAGATTTGAAAGTGATGAAGACGTCATTGCTGCGGTGCGAAATTGGTTACAGATGCAACTGATGAACGTATTTTCTGATGAAATAAAAAAAACGTCGGAAAACTGCATTGAAGTCCAGAGAGGTTACGTAGAAAAATAGCGCATGTTTCAGTTTTCTATCATCAGAATAAGTACAGCTTTTGACAAATGTGCCTTTAATTTTTGAATTCCCCTCGTATACCTGTATGTCGATGATTTTGTAAATAAGCTTCACCTATATTGTACTTTTAAAGATATAACAAGGGATGGCTTTTCTGATAGTGCATACGTGTGAATAGTGAGTTTCGGCATTAACATCTATTTATAAATAACTGTTTAACCATGGGTAACGCCACGGTCAAAGCTAGTAACGTATATAATTTTATTAACCCCCTAAGACATCCCCCCACTGGTAAAAGCACAAATCGCACACTGCTTCACAGTACATAGCAAATGCAAACTGTGTGTTAATTTCTAAGAGGTAAATAAACGACTTTCCCTGTCTAAGCCTGTACCGGACGATAACCTATAACCAAGTGGGCGAGACCTGTTTTCTATCTTCCGAATAGGCTTCTGTCCGATGTCTTCCGGTCATTCGCGGACTGTACTCGGCCGGAAATTGGTCGAAGCGAAGTCGATATCTTCGTACACAGTGCCGCCCATGGCGCTGGTGGAATATGCGAAAGTGGCGAGTCTCTATGGCACTGACACCAGCTCGCATCTTTGCGCCTGTGGTGCTTTTGCCCTGGTAGTGTCTTGTTCGGACGACACAGCAATTTTGTTATTTGCGGATACTGAGGGGGGATGTGGACGCTAGAAAATGGAGTGCCAATGGAGAAATCGGAACATGCCCGATATATATTCTTCTGTTTATGATCTGTAGAGTGTGACAGCAGTCGAGGCAACCAGAAACATTTGCGTCGTTTATGGGGATAATAGTACTGCATAGAGGACGGTAAGAAAATTTTTTTCTCGTTTTAAAGAGAATAGTTTTGATATGAGTGACTCTCCAGGTTCAAGAAGACCTTTGGGGTTTGGTGAAGATCGTTTCAACGAACCAGTTGAGAATGTTCCCTCTCATTGTGAAACGGAACTTTTCGTACCGTTCCATATCCTTTTCATTAAATTTCCGCCGGCCAGAGTGGCCGTGCGGCTCTGGGCGCTACAGTCTGTAGCCGAGCGACCGCTACGGTCGCAGGTTCGAATCCTGCCTCGGGCATGGATGTGTGTGATGTCCTTAGTTAGGTTTAATTAGTTCTGAGTTCTAGGCGACTGATGACCTCAGAAGTTAAGTCGCATAGTGCTCAGAGCCATTTGAACCATTAAATTTCCGGTGCAGGATAATCAATAGCGACAGGGTTTTTGCTCTGCAGAAATAAATCAGTTGCTAACAAGCAGGAGAGAATGGACCAAACGGCGTTTGTTTGTTTATTTATTTTATTTCGTGTGTATCACCTTTCCCTGAGTCCTTTCCCTTGTGCGACCTGAGCTGTGTGAATGAGAAATTATGTGAAGTAGCGGAAAGCTTTAGTCAGAGGTTGTAGCATTGCATGAATTGAGTGGTAGGGTAGTACCAACCTCTAAGCACGAACAAGTTTGGCGAAGACAAAGAGTGCAAGTCAGGTCAGAGCAGTCGCTAAGGCACAAATATAGGCTCTGTCAGGTTGGCAAAACACTCCCTCCACCCATGCTTTTGTACGTGCAACGGTTAGGCGATGTGGCCCGCAGGACACTGGTTCCTGGGTAGTAGCGCTGTGCAGACTTTGAAGACTTAGCTCTCGATTTTATGACAATATTATACAAAGTCCAGATGTTGAAATCAAGCGTGGGATTACCGCGAAACCAGCATAAGGGAGTTTATATTCCTAATTCGATTACATTTCAGTAAGAACTTTGCGTTTGTGCCTTGGTTAGGTGCGGACTATGGGCCTTAAGCTCACAGTCGCATTATTGCTCTGAGCGTAACAGAAGTTAACTCATTTAATGTATTTTAATGTACTGTTTCTTTCATAGTAGTATTTTGGCTGAGTTTTTTATATCTGATATGCTTTCTTTGTGTACTTGGTTTTCCGCCACGCGGTCTGTTGGAGCCGCCTTAGTTAAGTGCAGTTTCGTTCCAAAAATGTACAGTAGCTTCACTACAGTTTCATATAGATCAATTCCGAAATAGTAAATTTGTGCGGAGAATAAGCACTCCGAATCACGAAATGTACTCGTATTCACTTTGGCGCGAAACGGTCGCTAATACAAAGGTGGGCCACATAAATAGATATAAGGTACGAGGAAATAATTATACGGTAGTGCGTGAGTGTAAGATAGGGAAGAAATAATCTTGTGTGTCAGAATTTTTGCATTTCTGTTGGCTACCCCAACTTGGCCACGTGTGTGATCTGGTAACAAGGTGATAATTAATAAATGTTTCTTGTGCCCCCCCCCCTATAACTATTTGATTTGATTATAATAAAGTGTGTTACATAAAATATGCATCTTCAACTCTTGTATCTAAGAAAAGTTCAGATTTTAATGCCTAATGATGGGATGGAGACTTGTAAATTTTTTCCGCCATACGATAGCAAATATTCTTGCGTCCCCAGGTTAGTAACGTGGTGTTGTTTCGGAACACAGGATTAAATCAAACTAGGCAGTCATAGTCAAATGGAGCACTTGCTACCCCTCTTCGGCGCAAGTTTTAATGAAATTTGAAATATTTAGGCAGATACTGTTCCACCCTGACCGAATTCACTTGTAGTGTTTTTTGCCGAACTTGTTCTGTAATATCAGTAGAAGGCATGGGTTTAGGTATAATTGTGTGCCTGCATAAAATTCCACTGAAGCCATGTCTGCGCTCCACTCTCCGTTTCCATAGTTACGTGGGGAAAGTAAATCCTGTTGACTAGACAGACCATTTGTCAGTAACTATTCCAATAGATGCACGGCTAATTGTTCAACTGCAGTAGGTATCAATTAATCTAGATCCTCTACTGATTATTTCCTCCATTTATCGTAAACAACTTACAAATAGGTGAAACCTAAAGTATGCAAACCTCCCTAGAAAATTAAAATAGGATTGACAAAATATCCCTTAGAAATGACTTGCAAACCCCCACAAATTAGTCCCTTCCTCAGTAGTATGCTGTGTCAACAAATAAAAATAAATAAAAGCTCTGTGCTCCCTATTAAGCACTGAATAGGTGCCTTCTGTAGAGGTTATAAAGATTGCGTTATCCGTTGCCTTCAAATTTTTACCGGTAGGTGAAACCCACCCTCCAAAAATTATTAATATCCCAGCAATAACTCGCAGGGGCCTGTAATTTCGTGGAACACACGAATTTTGTAAACCAGTACTACAGATGGTAACTTGCAGAAGCAGTACGACAAGATAAACAAGATAAGATTCTGTAAACATCTTACCCGGTCGAATTCTATCAGTACCATCGGTAGGCTGGTTATGTTGCAATTGCACTCGAGAAGTGGCGAATATCATGAAATGTGATCATTCGACTATCGTGCGACATTTTTATCCAGTGGGGAAGGTTCAGAAACCGGATGTATGGGTACCGCATGCTCTAAGCCAAAACTCAAAACAGCGGGTGGCTCTACGTGCATCTCTGCTTGGTCACTATCAAATGAATCGTGAGCAGCGCCGACCGTTCTTACCCTTCATGATTGATGGTGACGAATAATGTTGGCATCATGCTAACTTGAGGAAAATAAAAAGAATGGCCGAACTCAAACAAAGCAGCAATTCCCCACACTAAGACCTGCGCACGTCCACAAAGGATAGGCCTAATATTACGTAGTTGGTGGAATAGCGTCGGTGTTGTACTACGAATTCCATCCTCGGGGTGTAATCAAAAATCTTTTATTCATAACATTTAGCCACACCTTCCAGCTACCTCTCCAAATAGCCGCCGCTCCGACTTAGACATTCTTCGCGGCGTTGTTCAAACTTCCCAGTACCTTAGTCACAGAAATCAGCCACCTGTGGTTTCGCCAATTCTCTACGCTGGTCTGCCTTTCGTTGTTCGTGCCAAAAGGTTGTCTTCGTATACAGCGGTTCATGTGAGCAGAAAGAAACAACGGAGGGAGCCAATTGAGGGCTGTATTGTGGGTGATCAAACACTTCCCAGCGACAACGCTGCAGGATCGTTTTAAATGCCCTGCAGAATGCGGCTGAAAATTGTCTTCGGGGAAGAAATGCATGACGTTTATATTATGTGGGTTGCATAGCGTCAGACGAAATCCCTCACCAGATTCATATACTTGGCGGGAGGCACTGTTGTTTTAGGCATTTCTGGGTGATCACTTGGCGCTCTGAACTCAAAAGAGCGATGGGAAACACATCTGTGCGAAGTTACATCGGATTTTCACATTCGTTTCGATTTAGTGCCTAATTGGACCTTACTTTCGAGTACACCTCGTAGAATTGACTATTAATTCACTTCAGAAATAGTAAAGTAAATTTTCTGAATGAGCATGGTGACTGTAAAACCTACTTATAATATTTATTTCAGAGGGTTCAATAAGCTGAGTGACGAAGTTTTTTTCCTGTGAGTTCAAATAACGATTGTTACGATTGCTTATATAACCATGGTCTCAAAACGACGTCGAAGATAGAGCATTTGTGATAGTGTGTGAAATATATGATCGGACCCCTACATCCACAGATCAGTTGCTTTGGAATCAGTAGTCGATTGCCCTTTTTGTCTAACAACAATCCAGTGATAGCACTCGTGATTCGAACAAGAAAATCAGTGACGGTACTATCGTTTTTTTGCCAATGTAATAGAAGTGCAAACACTCCATTGACTGAGATGGTAAAGCTTATATGTTTGCTGAAGGCTTTCGATGGAAAAAGTTCGACCTGCTTAGAAGCCATGGTCGCGCTCAGCGATCGTTTAGCCGCCGCTCTTTTGCGCAAAGCCATCGCAGACGCGGAACAGTGCATTTCCTACCTCAGTACAAAAGTTTTGGCCGCACTTGGTGTATTTAAACGATATAAATACATGAAACAAACAAAATTAAGACCAATTCGTCACAAACTATAAACATTTTGGTAAATGATACGGAACAAACTGGACGCAGCTTTACGCAGTTTGTTACCATATCAAATTACAAATTGAGACATCATAGAATGGTAGCATTCGCTCGTACCTTACGTATACATCTGAAGAGTGGAAATCTCACATTTGTCAAGAAAGTCAAAACACGATGTATCTCTGCTTATTGATAACTTATTTCCATAAAAAAATAAAAAAAAGTTTTGTGTCAGGTGCGAATAATCCTGACGTTCCACGTTTTGTCTGTGATAATACGAGTAAAGCAATAACACAGTAGTAATGTTATAACGGGCATAATTATAGTCAAAGAAAAGTATTTCTCATATTTTTTTAAATTTTGTACAAGGAAAAAAATTAAATTCAGTCAGAAACATTTGGTATTGACTTCTGGTCCTTACAAGACTCCATTCTTCTGATCGAATGTTGCAAACTTTACTGTAGAGATCCTGTGCTGTTGAGGGAGAAATGGCTTTTCGTAATATTTTCCAAATACAAGATTTTCTGTCTGTTCACTTTTCCAACCTTTTTCTATTGTTTTTGAGACCAAAATTAATTTTTTTGCATTCAAAGACTTTTATTTGTTTAGATTCCCGTTACGGTTGCACACTTACTCCTTAACAGCGACTATTCCATTCATTTTGTAGCCACTAAAACCATGCAGAGCTTTCAATATGGACGGACTCGTTTAAAACTAGGAACCAATGTGCAGTGTTTACTCAACTGTGGCAGGAAACTAAATAAATAATAAAATACAATTGCTGGTATTTTATGAGAATGCAGTGTTGGAATCTCGGGGTTCCGGGTTCGATTCCCGGCCGGGTCTGAGATTTTTTCTCCTGCCGGGAACTGGGTGTTTGTGTTGTCACCATCTCATCATCATCTCATCATCGTTCAGGTAGTGGCGAGACTGGAAATAGATAGATTGGAGCTCGTACGGGCGCTGATGAGCACGATGTTGAGCGCCCGACAAACAAATGTCATCATCAGCAGCAGCAATGTTGGAATTATGCAAAGATGATGCATCTATACTAACACAAGCGTACATTCACCCTAGCTACAGCACAAACAGTGCACGAACTAAGGGAATGACGCATGACACTTGAAACTCCAGATAGTAGTACTGTTGGTGCGCCCTCTATTAACGTATGGTTTAAGCACTTTCTCCACAGTTTGCCGAGTCTTAAAATTTTGTTAGAAGCTTACCCTGTGTATCCATACCAAATAAACAAAATAAATATCCTGTTGTTATAGTTAAAATGCATATAATGACAGAGGTCCATTGTTGGCTGAAATTGCCGGATGAGAAACTTGGTAGATATTCTAATGCATTAATGCGGTACCGATTTAGGCCGCAAAAAATATTAGTTTCAATTTTGGTCACCAGGTGCAAATCTGGCTCTGTGAATGCAAGAATGACGTATAGAACTATTTCCATACGTAATGGATTAAGAACTGGTCCTGCGCAGAAAGGGTTAAAAAGTGAGAAAAGCATAATATTGATTTTATTATTAACCGCCTCTTACACAATTTGTTCAATGTGAGCATCGGAGACATCGACGAGATGCTGCATCCCTAAAACAACGTGATCAACAGTTGCTCGCCGCATTGTGGTAGAATCTGAGCGACTTGTACCTGTATACTGGCTTTCAGCTCAAGTGCTGACCGAACGCTTCTCTGGTAAACGGGTCCATGTAAATATTCCGAGAGTCAAAAGTCGCGTGAATTCTGACCAGGTGATGTTGCACCAGAGTATGTGCAAAATATCTGTAGATAATACGTTCGTGGAAGGCCTTGTTAAACATATCTTTGTCGAACGACGTAAGGTGCTTCGCAATGTTGCATGAATACAGCAGTTCCCACACAGCTGCGCTCTACCAAAGCGGAAATTACATACAACGAGGTCTCGATGAGATGCAGAGGTCACGGTACACCTGACAGTCCCTCTGTGCGTATTTTTAAAGAATAACGGACCGAGAATAAAGGTGCTTGTAAATCCACAACAAACAGCCTCATACGACGAGTGCAATGGCTCTTCGTGCACAACACGCGGTTTAGGTATATCGCAAATTCTGCATTCTAAAGTGAGTCTCGTCACTCCATAGAATATTGTGCGGTCATCAAATTCGACCTGAGCCAAAAACCTAAGAGCATATTCAGAATGTTGCTGCAGCTGCACCATAAATCCTTCCGTACTGTTGATCATGGGACGGACAATTCTAGTGACGCTACACGAGTACTAGGACTACCCGAGGAACTCACTGACGTCAGTTAAAGCTACAGTTACCTCGTCAATAGCTTTTCAGGGGCAATTCTAAGCTCGCCCGTGTTTTACAATTTTATTTTCTTTAAACCATTAAATGAGAATGGACCTTTCCTGAGACTTTTCGGTCGGTGATACTCTCTCAGTGTAGCACTGTACTCGTAACTGCTACCGCTCACATAAAACAGTTTCGCTATGACCATACGGGCTCTCATCTTGATAGCCATAGTGTTCACTCACGTTACGGCTTGTCAAATGACAGCGTGGATGTCTTACCGTCATAAGACCAGTGCACAGTCCTAGATTGTTACTTGGTGCCCAGAATTGGAACTTACTTCTTTAGAGTGTAAATTGGTTCCGCATTAACTCATTAGCTTATCTACCAGGCCTCACTAACGTACTATAGTTACAACATATACAGAACCTCCGTGGGTAGCTGCACTGTAATTCTAACCACCCGGTTCACTGAGGAAATGAGGAAACGAATGGAAATGGAGACAGCGAGTACTGTGTGTCATGTGTCGCGCTTGGTGCAAATGCATTGTGACCACCCAGCATGAAACTCACCTGCTACGTGCGCTAAGTGGTGGCAAATAAGAGTTGAGGCCTGTGAAACGGGCCTCTACTGTGTCTGTGCGAGGAGAGAAAGTGTATGGCGGCTTCCTGGCTGAGAGAACACGCTGCGGCACAGTGTCAGAAAACAACTGCGGCCGCGACCCGCGCGTCGGGTGCAATAAACTCCGCTGGTGCCGCCTCTGCCCGGAAAACAGCCATCTCTGGTAATGGGAGTACTTCTGCCAACCTTGCAGCGGACTTTGCCCTCTGTCCTAACGGATACTGCACGCTGGGGAGTCTGAAGCTTTGTTTCTTCTCTCTTTGACTTTCCAGTCGACGTTAAATCGCAGGGAATGTGTAACTGAACGATATCTTTGAAAATTTCCTTTTATCCGCGACGTTCTTGAAGGATTATAATTACTTTTTAGTTCGTAAAGATAAAAAACTGAAACAACTGAGCGCACTCAGTCAGACCAAAAAGTTTCGAGACAGTGTTAATAATAAACACAAATAAAAGTTAAAATGCTGCTTTTAATGCTTCAGGTGTTCTAGATAATCTCACTCCCCCCCACCCCTCCACAGTAGAGCATGATGCACAGAGCGAACCATGTGAAACTGTGAGAAAAGTCCTTCTTTGGAATATTGTTCAACTCGCGCTTTAAACTAGCTTGAAAGTCGATTACGTCTTCAAAGCGTTGACTCTTCTTTTGAATTTCTGTACTTTGCCGTTTTGTAGTGGGTCTATACTGATAAGACTAGCCACGTAAACGGTGATGATTGTCACCAGAAATTAAATGTCTGCGTCTTGCATTTCCGTCAATTCGCGGCGTGCGTCCATACGTCTTTCGTGAGTCAAAATGTGGGGGGCTAACCTTGCACACACTTTCCTCTTTCTCATTTTCAGAACTTGATTTACAGATGGTTCTCCATTGCTGTTTATGACTTAACAGTGTTGACACACTACGATAGTACATCCTCTGCTTAATACTGCCTGTTGACATATTACTGGTTGAATGCACATCCTTGGTTTGCAGCTGTCAGTTAGAGCAGTCACCTTACTGTGTTGACGTCGCGTGTAGGCCACGAACAGATTCAGTCTCTGAAATTTTTGACTGAGTGGTATTCAACAAAATTATATACAACAAATCGACTTTATCATTGACTTCTTATAATGTCAAGTAGCTACCTACTTTTTGTATATTAGCTTAAACTGCCCGAAACTAGGAGGCGTAAACGTATTTAGATATCTATAAGGAAAGAATGCAAACAGTTGACAGATGCTAAGACGTAACTACGGAACGGCATACGCCGTGCTTTCGCAATAAATACGTTTTACAAAGCCGACAAAAGCACATTACACTGCGAAATGGTGCGGTGGTTAATGCACTATGGATTCGTGTACTGTAGGACGGAGGTTCTAGTCTACGTACAGTCGTCCAGATTTAGCTTCTGTGTGGCTTTCGTAAATCAATGAAGGCACATGCTGAGAAGATTCCTCTCACATGAACACGGCCGGTTTCCTTCGATAACCTGCCACTAATAGTAGCTCGTGCTTTGTCTCTACGTCTTCAAAGCCATAGATAGCTCCACAGATACTGCAAACAGATCTCCACATTTTTTTAAGCGCAATTGCAGAATGTGCTCGTGTGTTTTAGCTACTCTGAAATCGACATTTCATGAATTATGACAACACCACGTCTTAAAAGCAGCCCAACATATTCAGAGATAGTATTGTAGAGGAACGTGAGGAGATCTTGCTCCATGATGAGGTTGAGAAATAAAAGCAGCGTTTACAAACAAGTTCCTTGAGCGTGATCAGTGCACCATGGCACACAGTGGGAAGTTTCATTCATGCCTCACTAACTGAAGAGCTTACATCACGCCACATGGACATGCCTTCCCCGCATTTGCATGTTAGCAACATACCACCTTACTAAAACAGTAAACCAAGTGGTAAGCCAGAAAGTTATCGACCATCGACCCAGCGACGTAGGTGATTCAGCTACCCATACCACTGTCGTTTTATGAAACCTGCAATATTCGGGCTTTTCATATTCTCTCCCTCGCTGAACGGGACTATTTTATAAAAAAATTTAATATAATCAAATTTTTACTGGGATCCGCTTTCGATGGAGGCCATGGTTTCCGAGTTATTCAAGAAAAACGTACAGAAGTACCTCCTAACGCATCTCCACCCCCACACACATTGCTCACGACTTGTGATTTCCGATATGTTATTCGTGGCGCTCCCTCCTACCACAGTACAGAAACACTCAGGGGGCTCAGCAACTAGTTGCTGGGTACGGGCTTGGCGACCCCGGGGTCCCTGAGCTGGGGACTGGGAAGTGCCACCAGTCCTCAATACCGTAAGGCCTGAGTGTGCTTCAACGACCACCGTAAGACGCGACGGTGGAATGTTGTACGGTACAGAGCCCGGGGATCTAGGCTTAACTGCCTGGGTCGCGAGGATGGTATAAACCTCTATAAAAAAAAAAAAAAAAACTCATTCTCAAGGTGTGTTGCGCGCCGAGGAGACGCATGGCTGTTGAGGTAGAACAGTTGCTAGTGGGCGACCTCTGGGGAACCTGCCGCCCCCAGTTGTATTAGGCTTATCCAGGCAAGTGGGTCTCTGTCTGGGTGGACATTACTTTCCCTAGCTGCTCGTGGGACCACCACGAAAAGAAATACGAATAGTGCGCAAGCACGAGTCTCTAAGAAAGGAAAGTTCAATGCTTTACAGTATGACCCCCAATCTTTCCCTTCCCTGCCCACACCAGGGGAGGAACGGCGGTCTTAATTACCTGGTGAAACGAATTCTCCTCGATTTCTGGTTTGCGGCCGAACAGATGGGGACTCATTTTTGACCACAAAGCCTCAGTATTTTGTGGAAAATTTAGAGGACAAGTTTGGAAAAGCTGAGGGCATGTCTAAAATGAGGTCTGGAGCAGTCCTCATACAGACAGCATCCCCAGCACAGTCACGGGCATTGCTTGCTTGCGACAAGCTCGGTGATGTTGCAGTCTCCATTACGCTTCATAAGAGCCTCAACATGGTTCAGGGACTTATTTTTCATCGTGACCTGTTCTTGCAGTCTGACGACGAGCTCCGTGCAAATATGGAATGCCGCAGTGTCTACTTCGTACGATGTGTCTTCAGGGGACCTAAAGATAGTAGGGTCGCCACTGGCGTCTTCATGTTGGCTTTTGAGGGTGACACCCTGCCCGAGAAGGTCAAGGTGATGATATGTCGATTTGATGTTAAGCCTTACGTCCCCCCCTCCCATGCGCTGCTTTAAGTGCTGGAGGTTTAGGCATATGTCATCGAGATGTGACGCCAAGCCTACCTGTCGGGATTGTGAACGTGCCTCCCACCCCAATGTACCATGTTCGCCGCCCCCTGTTTGTGTCAACTGCGGACGGAAACATTCAACTTGCTCATCAGACTCCGCAGTTTATCAAAAAGAACGGAAGACTATGGAGTATAAGCCCTTGGACAGGCTCACTTACACAGAGGCTACACGCAAGTTCGACCAACTTCACCCTGTGCGCATTTCATCGACGTATCCTGCAACAGCTTTGATGTCACCATCCCTGGCGATGAGCCCCCAACCTCAGCCGCTTTTTGTGGGCCCTGCAGCCTGGTCGTCTATTCCTGCCCCCCCTGGTAGTTGGTGGAACACCCTCTTCCATTGCTCCCCTGTTTTCAACAACTGTCCTTCTTTGGGGACTTCGGTCCCCACTTCTGAGCAGGAGAAGTGCTCACCTCCTCCAGCTCCCCTTGCGCGGAAGGGATCTCTTGGTGCCCTAACTTCAACGGTTACTGCCCCTCCAGATGTCAGCCAGTGGCTGAAAAAGCCACCACCTGAGGGCCGTAGGGCTTCCAGGTCTTCCTCAGTCCATGAGACTGGGTAGGAAAAGCCCACCCAGCCTAATAAACCGAAGGACAAACAGGACCCTACCAAAAAGAAGGAAAAAGCAAAAGGAGAAGGACATAGGGACAGAAAAGGAGTTCACCACTGCACCTGAAGATGATGCGGAGCATCTAGCGTCCACTCAGGAGTTAGATGTTGCTCGACCTGCAGCTCCTATGGAAGTTGGTCAGGCTACTTCGCAATTGGTGGTGGCGAGAGCTTCTAATGCATGGCCTATCCCCCCCCTCCCCAGGTTCTTTCATGTCTTCACAGTCGGATACCATTATCCTTCAATGGAACTGACATGGTTTTTTCCACCACCTTGCTGAGTTGAAACAGCTTTTGTGCTGCTTCCCTGCCACTTGTCTGGCCGTACAGGAAACCTGGTTGCCTGTTCATCGGACCCCCTCCCTCTGTGGCTTCTGGGGTTACTATAAGAACTGTATAAAATATGACAGGGTGTCTGGCGGTGTCTGTGTTTATGTTCTTGCCACTGTTCCTAGTGCCCCAGTGCCACTTCACATGGCTCTCGAGGCTGTGGCTGTTAGAATCTGGGCAGGAATGGAGCTTACCATCTGTTCCCTCTACCTTCCCCTGGATGAGGTTGTCCCTCTTGCTGACCTAGCTGCCTTGCTTGCCCAGCTCCCCCCACCATTCCTCCTTTTGGGGGACTTTAATGCCCACCACCCTTTATGGGGTGGGGCCCAGATCTCAGGCCGGGGTAGGAAAGTTGAGGCTCTCTTGGCACAGCAGGACATTTTCCTCATTAACACTGGTGTTCCCAAATATGGCACATACTCGGCCATTGACCTCTCTCTTAGTAGCCCAGGTCTTCTTCCATACCTCAGTTGGAGGGTCCACGACGACCTCTGTGGTAGCAACCACTTTCCTATCCTGGTTTCTCTTCTTCAATCCCAACCCCCTGACCAGCTGCTGTGGTAGCAACCACTTTCCTATCCTGGTTTCTCCTCTTCAATCCCAACCCCCTAACCAGCTGCCACGATGGTCTCTCCATGGAGCTGATTGGGCAGCCTAAACCTCAGCTACTATGGCCATTGCTCCGCTTCCTGGAGACATTGATTTAGCAGTGGATGAGGTCACTATGGCCATTCTTTCTGCTGCCAAGGCAACTGTCCCCTGTTCTTCAAGTACCCTAAGGTGTAAGTCATTCCCTTGGTGGACACCAGAGATTGCAGAAGCTATCTGGGACCGCTGGCGAGCCCTGCAACGACACTGGCGTCATCCTTCCCTAGAGAATCTGGTTGCCTTTAAACGGCTGCGGGCCTAGGCTCGGCAGTTAATCCGGCAGAGCAAACAGGACTGCTGGGAACGATATGTAGCCACCATAGGTTTTCGCACCTCCCCATCATAGATATGATCGCAGGTTTGGCGCATTTTTGGCTTTCGCCCTCATGTGTCTGTCCCTTGCCTTTCTCTTCAGGGTACACTTTGTACTGACCCAATCGCCATCGCCAAATATCTGGCAGGTTACTTTGCTCATAGTTCCACGACAGCAGGCTACAGCGCAGAATTCCGCGCCATTAAAGAGCAGGTTGAGCGTACACAGTTGTTTCGCACGCCCCGTTGGGAACGATACAACACCCCCTTTAGTGAATGGGAGTTCGAAAATGCCCTTGCAGCTTGCCCTGATACCTTTCAAGGTCCAGACCGAATCTACAACCAGTTTCTTCGCCATCTCTCAGCGCACTGTCAGGGTGAATTACTCGCACTGTTTAACCGCATCTGGATGGAGGGCGTTTTCCCAACTCGTTGGCAGGATAGCGTTACCATCCTGGTGCTGAAACCTGCTGCAGATCTGCTGGTGGTTGATAGCTATCGCCCTATCAGCCTTACCAACGTTATGTGCAAACTCCTGGAATGGATGGTGAGTCAGCGGCTCATGTGGAACCTCGAAGCTTGGGGCCTCCTGGCCCAGCAACAGGGGGCCTTCCGTCGGAGCCGCTCAGCGATCAACAATTTAGTCTCGCTAGAGTCGGCTGTTCGTACAGCTTTTACTCGGCGAGAACATCTAGTTGCTGTTTTCTTTAATCTTCGGAAGGAATACGATACCACCTGGCGCCATCATATCCTTGCTACAATGCTTACGGGGTCCACTTCCGATTTTTCTACGGAATTTTCTCTCCGATCGCTCCTTTCGGGTTAGAATTGGCACTTATTTTAGTTCTGCTCATATTCAGGAGAACGGTGTTCCGCAGGGTTCAATTCTCAGTGTTCCCCTCTTTCTGGTGGCGATTAATGGCCTTGCACCTGCGGTGGGCTCATCAGTCTGTTCCTCTCTATATGCCGATGACTTTTGTCTTTATTACAGTTCCCCAAGCATCAATGTCATTGAACGGGTGCTGTAAGGAGCTACCCCTCTAAGACCAGAGTGATGCATTTCTGTCGTCGTCGAACAGTCCACCTCCATCCAGAGCCAATGAAATCCTTCGTATTGAGGAGACACATTGCTTTCTTGGCTTGCTGTTTGATGCTCAGCTCACTTGGACACCTCATCTTCGTGAGCTTAAACAGCGGTGCTGGCGGCACCTCAACATCCTTCACTGCCTCAGCCACACAGTTTGGGGGGCTGCACGAACAACCCTCCCACAGCTCTATAAGGCCTTAGTCCAGTCCCGCCTCGAATACGGGGGCGTGGTGTATGACTCAGCAGCATCTTCAACGTTGCAGATCCTCAACACGATTCTCCATTGTGGCGTCAGACTGGCGACAGGTGCCTTCCGCACTAGTCCAGTGACTAGCCTTCGTGCAGATGCTGGAATCACTCCCCTACAATTCCAGTTGCTTGCGTCATACATCGCCTGCGTCCATGCCTCGCCCGACCACCCAAACTGCAGGCTCCTTTTTCCATCTTCTGCACTCCGCGCCCCACGACGGCGACCTAGGTCGGGTCTCCCGATCGCGGTCCGCGTTCGTTCCCTTCTCTCGTCACTCGAGTCCTTTCCCCTTCCTCCATCCTTCTGGCCCTCTTCTTCTATCCCTCCTTGGTCCCTCCCTCGCTTGCGGCTTTGCTTGGATTTGCCCTGCGACTCCAAGTCCTCCGTTCCACCTGCCAGTCTTCATCAACAATTCATGGCTCTTCTTGCCTCGTTTCGTGATGCAGTCTACACCGATGGCTCTGTGGTCGATGGACGCACTGAGTTTGGTTTCATCCACGGCGACTACGTTGAGCAGCATTCCCTGCCTTGTGGGAGCAGTGTTTTTACTGCAGAGCTGGTTGTTCTTTATCTTGCACTCGCTCACCTTTCCTCCTGCCCTGGGGAGTCATTTGTCATATGCAGCAAGCACTCGACCAGACTTTTTCTCGGGACCCTTTGGTGCGCGGTCTTGAAGGTGTTGTTTTTGCTCTCGCCGAGTGTGGTCGTCCAGCGACGTTTGTGTGGACCCCAGGCCACATCGGCATTCCAGGAAACGAACGTGTCGATCGGTTGACCAAGCAGGCCACCACCTCGCCACACCTGGAGCTTGGTCTCGTGGAAAGAGACCTCTGGTCAGCACTACATCGCAAGGTCCACGATGTCTGGAGCTCTGAATGGTCTATCTTGAACACGCCAAATAAGCTCCGCATGGTAAAGTCGTCCACGGCCGTATGGATCTCATCCTTGAGGAGCACATGTAGGGACTCAGTTGTTCTTTGCTGTCCCCAAATTGACATACGCAGTTGACCCACAGCCATCTCCTTCGGCATGAGAACCCGCCCAAGTGCCACTGTGATGCAGGGCTGACAGTTGTCCATCTTCTGGTGGACTGCCCCCTTTTATCCCCCTTGCGGCAGTCCTTTAGTTTACCAGCTGCACTTCCCTTAATTCTAGATGACGATGCCTCTAAAGCTGACTCAGTTTTAAGTTTTATCCGTGCAGCTGGGTTTTATCTCTCTCTCAAGTGTGGGAGCTCTCGCATGATTTCTCAGGTTACACCCACTCCAGCGACTTTTAATTGTGACGTTGATACCAAAATAGTGTCTTTTATGGCAACAAGCTGTGTTGGTACCTCTATCGACGCTTTCCAGCTGGAGGTTCATCGTTTGTAGTTGAGTGGTTGACCTTTTACCTGATCCATCAACCACTGTAGTCGGTTTTACCTCGTCACTATTTGCTCTGCTCCTTTTAAGTGTCTTCTATTTTGTGTTATTGCGGTGTTCATTTTAGCTCCGTACCCCTTGGTGTTCCCTCCCTCTGGGTGCAGAGGTTACGCTTTTACTCTACGGGCCTTTTACAAGTATGCCTGTTTGGAACAGGGGACTGATGACCTCGATGATTAGCCCCCATCAAACCCCAAAACCAACCAACCAACAGTACAGAAATTTCCGACTACATGAACTGTTCCCGGTATTCGACATTTCTTCGGCTCTACTGCATGGGCTACTACAGCACCAGTATAGTCGGCTACTTTGCTAACATTATTAATTTAAACGAACAAGTGATGATAATGAAAGAAAAACGACTTTGTTAACGTTATGCTAAATTTAATTACGTTGACATTAGCCCTTACAAGCACAGTAGTTTCGTAGTCACAGGACCAGAAGAATACAACGAGGTAATTGTTTGTTTTATGCTGTTAAAAATCACGAATCTGCTAGCATCACCATACACATACATAATTTTCACAATTTTAAGTGCTTAATAAGAGTAGTCAATGAGATCTAAAAAACGTAGAAAGTAGGAAATAATTCGTGCAGTCGCAAATTTTTGTGCCCTGATAGAAGGGAATGCCATGAGCAACATACTGCAATCCTGACTTGTGAGGGATAATTCTGGGGATGCAGGTTTGTCTGAAGGTCACTTACGTAAGTTTTTCTTGAATAACTAAACGACTACGGTGTCTAGCAGAAACTTATCCCACTACGAAATTTAACTACGTTAAATTTCCTACAAAAAGGCCCTGCTTTTTTTATTTTATTTTATTTTTTAGTCTGCGCGCAGTGAGCGACAGCGTGTGAAATTGTCTGGAGTTTTTTGAAGTCCAGATATAACATTACGAGTTGCATAAAACGACAGGGGAAGGGACACCTGAATCACATTATATAAGTTCGTGGATAGAATGGTGTACGGTAGAACGTCATGTTGTTGCTGTGGTCTGCAGTCCTGAGACTGGTTTGATGCAGTTCTCCACGCTACTCTATCCTGTGCAAGCTTCTTCATCTCCCAGTACGTACTGCAGCCTACATCCCTCTGAATCTGCTTAGTGTATTCATGTCTTGGTCTCCCTCTGCGATTTTTACCCTCCACGCTGCCCTCCAATACTAAATTGGTGATCCCTTGATGCCTCAGAACATGTCCTACCAACCGATCTCTTCTTCTAGTCAAGTTGTGCCACAAACTCCTCCTCTCCCCAATCCTATTCAGTACCTCCTCATTAGTTATGTGATCTACCCATCTAATCTTCAGCATTCTTCTGTAGCACCACATTTCGAAAGCTTCTATTCTCTTCTTGACCAAACTAGGTATCGTCCATGTTTCACTTCCATACATGGCTACACTCCATACATATACTTTCAGAAACGACTTCCTGAAACTTAAACCTATACTCGATGTTAACAAATTTCTCTTCTTCAGAAATGCTTTTCCTTGCCATTGCTAGTCTACATTTTATATCCTCTCTACTTCGACCATCATGAGTTATTTTGCTCTCCAAATAGCAAAACTCCTTTACTACTGTCAGTGTCTCATTTGCTAATCTAATTCCCTTAGCATCACCCAATTTAATTCGACTACATTCCATACGCCATAGTATCTTTGAAAATATACTGGTTAAATAGGCAGGATTCAGACCAAACCCCAGCTGCACACTTCAAGAAGTCGTCTAATAGTCTTCATATAAGCTGCTTTTTAGAATCGAGAGAAGTCATTAGCCGTATTCATTGACCTAATGGATGCGTATGATACTCTCTGAAGGCAACGTGTCATACTGAATCTTCTAAAAATATGCAGTTTCTTCAGTGAACTGTTCAGTAGGCGATGTTTCGAAGTACATATGGGACAGAAGATGAGGCGGTGCAGGCGAAACTAACCAATGATTTGCCACGAGGATTTGTCTGGGATCGTCCTCTGTCCATCTTTTACGTATCAGATATCCCCGAAGCCACATCAAGAAAGTTTGGACACGCTATCAACTGGACACTGCAATGAGATCTTGAAGTCGCCGAGTCTGTTTTGACTAGAAATTTTTTAACTTTTGGTGAATATTTTCACAAATGGAGTTTGCAGCCAAATATCGCTGGAACAGAAATCTCATCGTATCACCTAAGCAACAAGTTGGCCAAGAAAGCGCTCGAAGATCTGCTATGAAGGAAGGCTACGCAGACGTAGCATACACCCGAACTATCTAGGCGTCATGATTGACAGAACGCTCAGTTACACACAACATCTTTTATCATCAGCTGCCAAACTCGAAACTCGAGAATCTCCAGGATCCCTTTGGCACATCATGAAGATCGTCCACATCGACAGAGATCTCAGTTTTTCGGTTGGTTTAGCCTGTTTCGGAATGTTGCCCCCAGCTTGCGTGAATAGTACTCGTACTTGTTGAGACACAGCTTAGGCATACGATGCATCTTATAACTGGTACAATCAGACCTACACATCCTTTCCGATTGCCCGTGCTTAGCCACGTGCCACCTCCACCTCTGCGGCAGGAAAATGCAGTTGTATGGGAGTGTAAAAAACTACGTAAAAATTATCACCTCTCTGATCAGGCACACGTTCTATCCATTAGCAAAGGTAGGCTCCGCTCTCGATATTCACTCCGGGAAACCGTATGAATGTTGAAACTTCCTGACTAATTAAAACTGTGTGCTGGACCGAGACTCGAACTCGGAACCTTCGCCTTTAGTGGGCAAGTGCTCTACCAATTGAGCTACCCAAGTACAACTCACGACCCCTACTCACAATCTTACTTCCACCAGATTCACGACCCGTCCTCACAACCTTACTTCGGCCAGATTGTGAGGACGGGTCGTGAGTTATGCTTGGGTAGCTCAATTGGTAGAGCACTTGCCCGCGAAAGGCAAAGGTCTCGAGTTCGAGTCTCGGTCCGGCACACAGTTTTAATCTGTCAGGAAGCTCCAAAACCAGCGTACACTCTGCTGCAGAGTGAAAATTTCATTCCGTAAGAATGTTGTTTGACAAAGGCTTTATTTTTAACGACTGTTCGAAATACACATGGCAGATCAACGCTACTACGAAACAACTGAAGAACCCGTGCATATAAGGCTGAGTAAACTCGCTTTGGAATTGCCATTCAAGATATGGAATGTGTGCCAACTCTCTATGCAAGTGGAAGAAAATAGCTTCCCCAAGTTTTGACCATGGAGCTGCAAATCAGACTGTTCGCCATGTAATTCAAGAATACCCTCTGAGTGCTTCCTCTGGCAATCCAACGGAATGCCTGTTAGTGACAGAGGGAATCGTGTATATTAGCTTCGAATTTGAGACTGTAAACACTTTTTTTGTGATACGTTTAATAAATAACATTCCGACACCCAGTGTGACCGCAAAGAGCCTTGAGGCTGCGACTCGTGCCCTGGCATGACTCTTCCCCCTCTACCTAACCAATGGAGCCGCCGGAGAGTACTCAGTACACGTGCAAACGTAAGTTGACACTCTGCGCAGTGAATGGCTGTAGTAGGGGTTCCGGGAGGAGGAGGGGGGGGGGGGGGGGAGGGAATCGACCAATGTCGAAAGACGATGATGTATGACTTTGAGACAACATTCACCTGTTTCGGGTAGCGGCCAACCTTCGTATAGCGTTGGTGCTGCATAATAACGGTTATTGTTGACGTTCTGTGTTACCTCTACTGATCTGCGTTTTGTATCGTGGTAAAATAATATTTACGAAGTTTTTCCAAATTATGACTACTAATCCTATCACTTCCTTCCACTTCTGTATGTAAAAGGAATAAAATGCTACGTAGCCGAGCACGTAAAATAGTGCTTAATATCATAAAGGCCTGATGAGGAAAAGAAGCAAAAGAAACTATTCCACCCGCCTACACAATCAGAGAAAAGAGATACTAAGAACACAGGAAAATTTGTAGTAAGTCCCTGTGGGACCAGACTGCTGAGGACATCGGTCCCTAGGCTTACACACTGCTTAATCTAACTTAAAATAACTTACGCTAAGGACGACACACACACCCATGCGCAAGGTAGGATTAGAACCTGCGACGGGGACCGCTGCGCGAACAGTGGAAACGCACCTGAGACCAAGCGGCTACCCCAAGCGGCCTACACAGGAAGAAGCCTGTGTAGTATGAGCAGAATAGTTAAACTTAGCAATGTAATAGTACACATATGTAGACGAATTATTGGGTCGTCTGGAATTAGTACGAGATGGGGTGAATGTGCCCGTGAGGCTGATCGCTGGCGGAAGCCACAAGGTCGTCAAGGCGCTGCGGCCAGTTTAGCCGGAGCGACCGTTGCTGGTCAGCAAAGATGCGGGAACAACGGCTTCACAAGAAATGGGTAGACTACAAAGCTGGGAATTCGGACAGCGATCGGTCTCTTAGAAGGATGCCGTACGCACCAGCAATGGTGGACCATCAGATAAGCTGAAAGATGACTTCTTAACGTCTCTTGGAAATTCGACAAGAAATCACAGTTACATAATAAGGCAAAACTGAGTACATCTGTGATCTCAGAAATATGAGGGGACTGATGACCATTGATGTTAAGTCCCATAGTGCTCAGAGCCATTTCAGAAATATGAGATGCATCTAGTTACGCAATAATGCTTTCAATAGCTTTAAATATACAGAAGTCAGTATTTTATAGTGACTAACATTTTCACTGAAATTACAATGAAATGAACACCCTTAGCTGCTTACAGGCGTTGACATACGTCAACGGCGACAGATGAAAACGTGTGCCCCGACCGGGACTCGATCCCGGGATCTCCCGCTTACGTGGTAAACGCTCTATCCATCTGAGCCACCAAGGACACAGAGTATAGCGCGACTGCAGGGATTTATCTCTGACACGCCTCCTGCGAAACCCACATTCTCAACGTATTGTCCCGCACTACATTCGTAGTGCCTCCGCCCATTATACTCATTACTCGCGGCGCGTTGCCGATTCCTGTGAGAGTTCGAGCACTGTTTGTGCATTCGCATAGAAGAAGAAGATGGTCAAGTGGCCGGTGAGCCTTAACTATATATATACTAAGATCGTATCTGTTCTTTCGGACATGTGACCATGCAGCTCGTTAGAATGAAATTACAATGAAACGAACACCCTTACCTGCTTATAGGCGTTGACATACGTCAACGGGGACAGATGAAAATGTGTGCCCCGACCGGGTCTCGAACTCGGGATCTCCTGCTTACATGGCAGACGCTCTATCCTGAATAGCCACCGAGGACACAGAGGATAGCGCGACTGCAGGGATTTATCTCTGGCACGCCTCCTGCGAAACCCACATTCTCAACGTATTGTCCCACACTACATTCGTAGTGTCCCCGCCATGTAAGCAGGAGATCCCGGGTTCGAGTCCTGGGCGGGGCACACATTTTCATCTGTCTCCGTTGACGTATGTCAACGCCTGTAAGCAGCTAAGCGTGTTCATTTCATTGTAATTTCATTCTAACGAGCTGCGTGATCACCGATGGTATCTGTACTTTCGGACATGTCCGAAAGACAAGATACCATCTCAGTATATGAAGGCTCAAAAAGTAGTTAATCCAGAGGTTCATTGTGAAAATGTTCACAATGAACCTCTGGATTAACTACTTTTTGAGCCTTCATGTGATTTCAACAAACAATGTCTCAGATGATAGCATTGCATTGTTGTTGTCGTCATTCCTGAAACATATATATCTATATCTAATTTATTTCCTGATTTATTATATTTTTTATGTCTTTTCATTATACATCTGTCACAAATTCGTATTCTACACAGTACCACAGTAAATGAATGCGGTATGAATAGGCCATATCTTGATGTAATTTTGTAGTTAATTCATGAATATTTTACTATTTTTGACAGATATTTATGTAATTATTAACTACAATTGCTAGTACACAATCATGATAATTTAAGAAGTGGTCAATCGCATGTGATAGCTGGCACCACCTTTGGAAACAGATTCAAACGATGCTTATTTCAAGCTGGCCTAAATATTTGTTTAAACAATACTTACACTTTTTTTTTGTCATCAGTCTACTGACTGGTTTGATGCGGCCCGCTACGAATTCCTTTCCTGTGCTAACCTCTTCATCTCAGACTAGCACTTGCAACCTATGTCCTCAATTATTTGCTTGACGTATTCCAATCTCTGTCTTCCTCTACAGATTTTGCCCTCTACAGCTCCCTCTAGTACCATGGAAGTCATTCCCTCATGTCTTAGCAGATGTCCTATCATCCTGTCCCTTCTCCTTATCAGTGTTTTCCACATATTCCTTTCCTCTCCGATTCTGCGTAGAACCTCCTCATTCTTACCTTATCAGTCCACCTAATTTTCGACATTCGTCTATAGCACCACATCTCAAATGCTTCGATTCTTTTCTGTTCCGGTTTTCCCACAGTCCATGTTTCACTACCATACAATGGTGTACTCCAGACGTACATCCTCAGAAATTTCTTCATCAAATTAAGGCCGGTATTTGATATTAGTAGCGCGACTGCTACGGTCGCAGGTTCGAATCCTGCCTCGGGCATGGATGTGTGTGATGTCCTTAGGTTGGTTAGGTTTAAGTAGTTCTAAGTTTTAGGGGACTGATGACCACAGATGTTAAGTCCCATAGTGCTCAGAGCCATTTGATATTAGTAGACTTCTCTTGGCCAGAAATGCCTTTTTTGCCCTAGTGAGTCTGCTTTTGATGTCCTCCTTGCTCCGTCCGTCATTGGTTATTTTACTGCCTAGGTAGCAGAATTCCTTAACTTCATTGATTTCGTGACCATCAACCCTGATGTTAAGTTTCTCGCTGTTCTCATTTCTACTACTTCTCATTACCTTCGTCTTTCTCCGATTTACTCTCAAACCATACTGTGTACTCATTAGACTGTTCATTCCGTTCAGCAAATCATTTAATTCTTCTTCACTTTCACTCAGGATAGCAATGTCATCAGCGAATCGAATCATTGATATCCTTTCACCTTGTATTTTAATTCCACTCCTGAACCTTTCTTTTATTTCCATCATTGCTCCCTCGATGTACAGATTGAAGAGTAGGGGCGAAAGGCTACAGCCATGTCTTACACCCTTCTTAATACGAGCACTTCGTTCTTGATCGTCCACTCTTATTATTCCCTCTTGGTTGTTGTACATATTGTATATGACCCGTCTCTCACTATAGCTTACCCCTACTTTATTCAGAATCTCGAACAGCTTGCACCATTTTATATTGTCGAACGCTTTTTCCAGGTCGACAAATCCTATGAAAGAGTCTTGATTTTTCTTTAGCCTTGCTTCCATTATTAGCCGTAACGTCAGAATTGCCTCTCTCGTCCCTTTACTTTTCCTAAAGCCGAACTGATCGTCACCTAGCGCATTCTCAATTTTCTTTTCCATGCTTCTGTATATTATTCTTGTAAGCAGTTTCGATACATGAGCTGTTAAGCTGATTGTGCGATAATTCTGGCACTTGTCAGCTATTGCCGTCTTCGGAATTGTGTGGATGACGCTTTTCCGAAAGTCAGATGGTATATCGCCAGACTCATATATTCTACACACCAACGTGAATAGTCGTTTTGTTGCCACTTCCCCCAATGATTTTAGAAATTCTGATGGAATGTTATCTATCCCTTCTGCCGTATTTGACCGTAAGTCCTCCAAAGCTCTTTTAAATTCCGAGTCTAATACTGGATCCCCTATCTCTCCTAAATCGACTCCTGCTTCTTCTTCTATCACATCAGACAAATCTTCACCCTCATAGAGGCTTTCAATGTATTCTTGCCACTTATCTGCTCTCTCCTCTGCATTTAACAGTGGAATTCCCGTTGCACTCTTAATGTTACCACCGTTGCTTTTAATGTCACCAAAGGTTGTTTTGACTTTCCTGTATGCTGAGTCGGGCCTTCCGACAATCATATCTTTTTCGATGTCTTCACATTTTTCTTGGAGCCATTTCGTCTTAGCTTCCCTGCAGTTCCTATTTATGTCGTTCCTCAGCGACATGTATTTCTGTATTCCTAATTTTCCCGCAACATGTTTGTACTTCCCCCTTTCATCAATCAACTGAAGTATTTCTTCTGTTACCCATGGTTTCTTCGCAGCTATCTTCTTTGTACCTATGTTTTCCTTCCCAACTTCTGTGATGGCCCTTTTTAGAGATGTCCATTCCTCTTCAACTGTACTGCCTACGGCGCTATTCCTTATTGCTGTATCTATAGCGTTAGAGAACTTCAAACGTATCTCATCATTCCTTAGTACTTCCGTATCCCACTTCTTTGCGTATTGGTTCTTCCTGACTAATGCCTTGAACTTCAGCCTACTCTTCATCACTACTATATTGTGATCTGAGTCTATATCTGCTCCTGGGTACGCCTTACAATCCAGTATCTGATTTCGGAATCTCTGTCTGACCATGATGTAATCTAATTGAAATCTTCCCGTACCTCCCGGCCTTTTCCAAGTATACCTCCTCCTCTTGTGATTCTTGAACAGGGTATTCCCTATTACTAGCTGAAACTTGTTACAGAACTCAATTAGTCTTTCTCCTCTTTCATTCCTTGTCCCAAGCCCATATTCTCCTGTAACCTTTTCTTCTACTCCTTCCCCTACAACTGCATTCCAGTCGCCCATGAATATTAGATTTTCGTCCCCCTTTACATACTGCATTACCCTTTCAATATCCTCATACACTTTCTCTATCTGTTGATCTTCAGCTTGTGACGTCGGCACGTATACCTGAACTATCGTTGTCGGTGTTGGTCTACTGTCGATTCTGATTAGAACAACCCGGTCACTGAACTGTTCACAGTAACACAACCTCTGGCCTACCTTCCTATTCATAACGAATCCTACACCTGTTATACCATTTTCTGCTGCTGTTGATATTACCCGATACTCATCTGACCAGAAATCCGTGTCTTCCTTCCACTTCACTTCACTGACCCCTACTATATCTAGATTGAGCCTTTGCATTTCCCTTTTCAGATTTTCTTACACATTCTGTCGTTATTTAACATATGTGGACTTTCGTAAGAATACTGGCTTATTTATTTATGAACAAACATTTATTTACATGTATTGTGCATGATTTGTGTGTGACCAAATGTTTATAACATTCCTTTATTTAGTTATAGTTGTAATCTAACATTTCTGGAATAGTGAATTGACAGTGTGTGAGTTCCTTCTCAGGTCATGTGTGTTAATTTGTAAATAATCGTGTCGATTTGACTATTTTTAGCTGGTGAATATTTTGTGTATTGTGTTCACGAAATCGATTTAATTTTAAAATATCTTGGATGACTGTTTAGCATGGGGATTCTGCCACCATTCTCATAATTCTCTCATTGCAACTTTATTGTTAATTAGATTACTTCTGTCTGTATTATACTTGATTATCAAGGAACCACTTTCCGCTTATTTGAGCTTTACTTTCGTGAATAAACATTGTTCAACGTAATTCTCTGTCATATACATCAATTGCACCCATTAGATTTGAACCTTCTTTATTAATCACTCATTTGTCTTTCGTTTTATACGTATTTTTACTTAATTAATGTGAATTTTTGCCACTGTTTGACTGGGGAACCACAGGTTCAGGTTATTATTTGCACCGAGTTAGCTGCTTAACATGAAACCCGAAGTGCGCCGCTGGCCCCTATGATTTTATCGAGCTATTCCTTTTAAGCAGAATCTTGCATAGCCCACCCAGTCAACTAAGGTGTGGGCAACATCAGATAAAGACGCCACAGATTTGCTAATATGGACCGCTGGTTAGGGAGCAACTGTTTAGCAGAAAACCATTACGTGTAGCCGCACTAACAAGGGGAGGCCGCCAATTGTGAAATTCAGATTCGATTCATACTGCGCATAATAAAAGCTCATGGCCAGAGGTGTAATGTGGCAAAGCACCAAGATGCACTTCTCAGCCGTTGTCGAGAAAATCGACAGTTAAAAGAAACTGTTGCGGTGAAATACTCTCTACGATTAATAATCTTCCACAGCGTCGTGGCGCAGCGGTAAGCGCTCTGGTTTGTAATCCGAAGGTCGCCGGGTCGAATCTCGCACCATGCAACTTTTTTTTTGCCACTCTTAATGTGACGTATCATGTGAAAGTTGCTGGATTAGGACGGGTTACTCCTGTAACTGAAATATCAGATCTGAAGATAGTTCTGAATGAACCGAAACCGGTCATATGAATAATAAAAAAATTTACAATCAAGACGGATTTTAAGTAACATTATAAATTCACTGATTGCTGTTATCCCATAAGTCATTATGTCTGTTTTTGCAAACACTGTGATACCTTTAGGGGTGGTGGTCCAGATTGCTAAACACACCGCTAATACCCAGTATCAAGTCCTCCTGCATTGATGCACGTCTGGATTCGTGGCATACTATCCACAAGTTCATCAAGGCACTGTTGTTCCAGATTGTCCCACTCCTCAACGGAGATTCGGCATGGATCCCTCAGAGTGGATGGTGGACACGTCGTCCATAACATCCCTTTTCAATCTATACCAGGCATGTTCGAGAGGCTCATGTTTGGAGAAAATGCTGGACCCTCTAGTCGATCGATGTCGTTATCGCGAACGAAGTCATTCACAAGATATGCACGATGGGGACGCGAACTGTCGTCCATGAAGACGAATGCCTCCACAATATGCTGCCGATATGGTTGCACTATCGGTCGGAGGATGGCATTCACGTATCGAACATCCGTTACGTCGCCTTCCACGACCACGTCGGCCTCACATAATGCCATCGCAAAACACCAGGAAACCTCCACCTTGCTGCACTCGCTGGACAGTGTGTCTAAGGCGTTCAGCCTGACCGCGTTGCCTCCAACACGTCTCCGACGATTGTATGGTTGAAGGCATATGCGACACTCATCGGTGAAGAGAACGTGATGCCAGTCCTGAGCGGTCCATTCGGCATGTTGTTGGCTTATCTGTTCTGCGCTCCATGGTGTCCTGGTTGCAAAGATGGACATCGCCATAGACGTCGGGAGTGAAGTTACGCATCATGTAGCCTATTGCGCACATTTTGAGTCGTAACACTATGTCCTGTCGCTGCACGAGAAGCATTATTCAACATGGTGACGTTGATGTCAGGGTTCCTCCGAGCCACAATCCGTTGGTAGCGGTCATCTACTGCAGTACTAGCCCTTGGGCGGCCTGATCGGGGCATGTCATCGACAGTTCCTCTCTCTCTGTATCTCCCCCATGTCCGAATAACATCACTTTGGTTCACTCCGAGACGCCTGGACACTTCCCTTGCTGGGAGCCCTTCCTGGCACAAATTAACAATGTGGACGCGATCGAACCGCGGTATTGACCGTCTAGGCATGGTTGAACCACAGACAACACGAGCCGTGTTCCTCCTTTCTGGTGGAATGACTGCAACTAAGCGGCTGTCGGCCGCCCTCCGTCTAATAGGCGCTGCTCATACGTGGTTGTTTACATCTTTGGGCGGGTTTAGTGACATCTGTGAACAGTCAAAGGTACTGTGTCTGTGATACAATATCCACAATGAACATTTATCTTCAAGAGTTCTGGGAACCGGGGTGATACTCTAAGATTCTGCGTGGTGCCTGTTTGTTCTATATCGTGTCTCCCTACCACTTTCG
Source organism: Schistocerca piceifrons (assembly GCF_021461385.2). NCBI lineage: Eukaryota > Metazoa > Arthropoda > Insecta > Orthoptera > Acrididae > Schistocerca > Schistocerca piceifrons. The sequence goes on along the minus strand of NC_060140.1, from coordinate 591,943,461 downwards.
CGCAACGACGTTCTAAGCGTGTTTTTTAGGGAATTGACTAGTTTGAACCTGGGACCTGTCGCTGGTAAGGAGACGCCAGACCACACATGACATGTAGAGTTCAGAAGAGTTCAGTGAGACTAGCGATGATATAACCAAATACTTAATGATTTCAGCGTCAGCTCCACTGCACTCCCTGTAAAAGAATCTTAATACTAACTAAATTTAGTGGAAGAGGTTCAAGGCTTTCCTATTTTTAGTTAGCTGGTAAAATAACGTCGAAAAAGGAGTAAAGTTTACCACTGCATATTTTATTCTACTCACAAAACATTGTTTATAAATTGCATTACTGATAAAAGGAAATATTTTAATACAGGATGGTAAAAACCAACTGCGTTCAACAAAAATGTGAACGAATATTCCCTGAATGGGTTTCCAAGTTCTACAATATATCGAAGGATGACCTATGCCATATCACATCTATAATCTAGGTTTAAATTAAGTTTCACAAAATAGAAAACCGTCAAAATGGTCCACAGTGACCCTCAATCATCTTTAATTACTTATCTAACTTGTCGTAAATTACAGTGGCTGATGTGGCTTCTCAATAATTACATAACAGAAAAATCATCGCGTTTCAGAATTTTACTTTAACCGGCAAATGTGAACACCATGAGCTTTAATTGACGATCGACACTAGTATTACGCAAAAAGGGGGTGTAACAGATGAGACTTCAGCAGTTCTGAGTGAAGCTTTATGCGCTGTTATGCGGCATCGCGTGCTTTCATTACCTTGTCGGTGTTCGTCAGGGAGCTGCGGGCAGCACAGCTCCGCTCACCTCGCCGTCTCGGAAGCACTTCTCCTTACTACTATTTACCGAAGTTGGTTTAAAAAAAACTATCTGGCTGTGTTTTCATGTGACCAACCGGGGTCTCTATGTTAAAATTCTGTCTATCCAATGAGAAACGTTATTCTTTTCGTGGTGGGGCTTTTTTTTTTTAAGTTTGCAACGTAACAGAGACGCGAAAAAGTCTCACGCTAAAACTTGCTGCTGGTGTGGTCCTTTTAGTGTTATCTTAAGACCTATACTGTTCTTATGGAGGGCTCTATCTTTTAATATGGGCTGGGGTGGTGTTCCCGACGTAACAGAGACGCGAAAAAGTCTCACGCTAAAACTGCCGGCTGGGATGGCCCTTTTTGTGTTATCGTAAGATCTATACTGTTCTTCTGGAATGCTCTAGCTTTTAACATGGGCTGGGGGGTGGTCCTAGCGGTTAGCTGGTGACGTGGGTGTCCGTCCTGTATCGTAGGGCCTTCCAGCTTAACACGGTTCTGCTCTCAGCTTCTGTTATCGTTTCACCCCTCGGAACTGCGTCACGGTGGGAAGGTATGACATGCGTTCAGGCATTCTTGTGTTAGTCTGTGGTATTCCATTTGCTCACTCGTTACTCGTATTACTTTGGTTAATTTAATGTCACGATTTATTCGGAGCTATGTGACATACTACAGGATTTGCTTATCATGTCAGGGTTTTCATGGAAGGTGTTGGATTTGCCTGACACCTTACAATGCAAAACTTTTTTGATGTGTGTATATCATAACGCCGTTGATTACAAAGGTTTCGTAGAAATAATTTTATTGTTGCTCTACAAAATTTAAATGTATCAGTTCAGGTTGGCTGTTCTATGGTTGCAAGTTGAATCTTACAGCAGGATGATCAGATGTAACAGGTGGTGCCGTCAGATGTGGTCGGACCCAGGTGAACGATCAGATTTTGGTGAGGAGAGTCACCATCAAACTGTAGGCTTGATAGTCCACCCAGAGTTTCTTGTCTTTCTTGTTTGTCTCACTCAGAATCATATCATCGTCGGATCACATGAGACAATTGTACAATTGGATTACTACTACGTCGAGGAAAACTTACACAACGTATATTAAAATAACCTTTCATTAGACTATAAATAACAGATTTTTCTTTATTTGACACACAATAATAATATCAGTCTTGACACATGGAATGGATCCGGTTTCATTTAAGGAAAAGAAAATTCTGTTACACTTCAAATTTCCGTAAATATCTTTTTTGTTTACGCAGCATACAGTTGCAAAAGTCCGTGGTGAACTAGTCCTTGAAGTAAAGTCGCTACTTCATTTAATGCCTGTAACATGCACATATATGGTGTCTCTGTCTGCAAGTCCTTTTAGTTTTCAAAACATGCATTCTGATTTACCAACGCAGGCATGCCGAATATTCACAGTGACAGTTCGTCTGACAGCTCAGCACAGCGGCCATTAGCTACGGGTCAGAATGCCAGTTCCCGGGCGTCCCAGAATTGCATCCTTCGGCGCGGGTGTTTACGCATCGTGCAAGCAGACATCGCACTTCACAGCGGGTTAACTCTGTCATACAGCTTTACCACACCAGCAGCAGCTTGTTTTGCTGTTCACAACACACTTCGAACAGTACCAGCGCGGACCGCACCACTATTAACCTTTCTAGTGTTCATCACTATGTCAGGCCACTAATTCATAGTCATAAGAGAATGCTTCCTAGAAACTGAGATCACATCATCACAGTCTAATCTGATCAGATAATTCGTATCAAAATTCATGATTTCGTTTGATTGCAGACTGTAGGGCAAGTGTGCATACGTGCCAAACAAAATATTCAATAAGCGTCGCTTAATTTCCATATGACTACAGTACTGTTAAGATAAATGGTTATAATGATGCTCCTTTATAGCTCTTTAGGTTTTGATTTTACTTGGTCGAGGGCCATAAAGTGGAAGTTAGACAAGCTAGAGGTGGTAGTAGGTAATATCTGCATTCCTTTCCATCAGTCTCTTATTCTTTCTTTAGGCGTAAGACGAGTTAAACCAAATGCTGTAAGCCTGTATATGGTGAAAATGTATATACTACTGTGTTATTGAATTAAACGAGAAGTATTACTGCATGCATTTTGTTTCTCGTTAAAAAAACCGAGACAATTATGTGTCGTGAATGATTATCTGGGGAGATTTATGAGAAATTAGGGACAGCCCCGGCATAATCGGGTCGTCTGGTCAGCTTGTCATACTCCGATGTTTTAAGCCGGCCGCGGTGGTCTCGCGGTTCTAGGCGCTCAGTCCGGAGCCGCGCGACTGCTACGGTCGCAGGTTCGAATCCTGCCTCGGGCATGGATGTGTGTGATGTCCTTAGGTTAGTTAGGTTTAAGTAGTTTTAAGTTCTAGGGGACTGATGACCACAGATGTTAAGTCCCATAGTGCTCAGAGCCATTCCGATGTTTTAACGTTTTATAGTATGTACTATTTTCTTTCCCACAGAATCAAAGTGCCTTTATCACACTTTCCTAACTAACGCATTGCCATACATGGTAACAGAGTGAGTCATCAGTCATTTTCTGGTGTCAGTTGCGATTAAGGCCTGGCCAGCACGCATCTTTATATTAGAACCACTTAGTGCGAGCTTAGGTTGACATTATCTGACTGTAGAATGACGAGTCCAACGGCCACATAGAGCGTGAGGTCAATTCAATTCATGGGGTACAGATAGGGAAACTAAGCATGAAAGAAAATTAAGGCTCTAAGGTGAGCAATATTCAGAACCGAGTGAGGCTACAAAATTTTACTCGTAGAAAACTTGCTTGTTTTACTTCAGACCAATATTTACAAGGTTTTACAGAGTACAGTATCTAAATCATTTTCATAGCTACTTGTGGTAACGTAACTATATGTAATATAAGTAATAACAAGTCTGGCGTCTGTAGCATCCTCTCATTGCGCCTAGGCTCTTATTTGCTGAGTCAAGAAGTACGGGATGAAAATACTCAGTGATTAGTCATCTAGCTTTACTGCTGATTACAATGGGTTTATTTATAAAGTGGTCAATCGCAATAATTACCTGAATGAATAGGTGTGTGTCACGGTTGCATTACCTTTCGGTCGACGCGCCAACATCATAGAGAAAATGCGCTTTCCATTTTCCTTAAGAATTACCTCTAAATGTCAAGAAGAAATAAATCTCATTTTGTTCTTTCATCTAAATAATTAAATTACTCACCATCACTATATCGCTTATGCCTGAAATTACTGTGTTCAGACTAAGTAACAAACATAAGTTTAAACAACGGTGTTCCTCTTTAAATCATCTCACTCAAGAAAGTGAAATATAGACGATAAGCTGTTTGGACAAGAAGAGAATATAAGGTTTCGAAACGTGGTTCTACAGAAGAATGCTGAACATTAGATGGGTGGATCACGTAATTAATGAGGAGGAACTGTATAGAGCTGGGGAGAGAAGACATCAGTGGCACAACCTGACTAGAGGAAGGGGTCGGTTGGTAGGACACATTCTGAGACATTGGCAGGTCAGCAATCTAGTACCCCCCAGGGAAAGTGTGGGGGGTGCAAATCGTAGAGGGATACCAAGAACTGAATTCTGTAAGCATTCAGAAACATGTAGATTGCGGTAATTACTCGAAGATGAAGAGACTTGCACAGGATACAGTATCGTGGAGAGCTGCATCATATCAGTCCTCGGACTGTGGACCACAAGAACAACAACAACAACAACAATATACATCAGCTAATAAGTGTAGTACTCCAGGCCGAGCAATGTCTAGCAGTAAAGTGCACTCTAAAGATATAATTTGTGGAGTAGCATCATTTACCCTTTACTACCAAAACTTCCTTCTGGAGTATTTAACTACTTCTAATATTAACATTTAAAGTCTTTCCTTAGTCAATATAGTTTGTGTCTCAAATTCACCAAATATTTTACTATTAGTAGTCGTTAATTCGGATTCAATTCCTAACTAATGGTTACACTAAAAATTTGGAACCAAACTGCTAAGGTCATCGGTCCTTAAGCTTACACACTATTTAATCTAACTTTAACTTACGCTAAGGACGACACACACACACCCATGTTCAAGGGAAGACTCGAACCTCCGACGGCGGCAGCTGCGCGGACCGTGACAAGAAGCGTGAGGCCTCGCGTCGGTTACACTAAGTACTACACCTTAATGCAGTAAGCATAAGCTCGTTTTTCACTTTTGAAAGTATTTCTTCAGGTCTTGATTGGCACACAACCCCTTAATTTTATTGATTCTAGCGTGCACTAGAAGATAGCTCCCCTCATACGGATTTCTCTTAATCTTACAGACCTGTGCACAACAATTACCATTTGCGTTTCCTAACTGGTACCCTCGCGGTCACCTGTCGTAAAGGATTATCCTTAGACGTTCTCGAAGTGAAACTAAGGCTCTCATTACCTTTTCTTCCGAGGAACTCATGTCTGCATATACGAGATGGAGAATTGACCCTGTTCTTGCTTTCCTTCACGTTACTTATGAGTTCTGCTTGCGAAATTCGTATATTGTACAGTGACAAATTATTCAACACCTGCTGAAAAAGATCAAAATATTCTGTTGACCTAGCTTGATTATTGTGTCCATAAGGCTAAGCTGGAGTTTAAGAAAAGTCAGGATGAACCAGTACGCAAAGCAATGGCATATGCAAATACCAGAGAATGTAGAAGTACCCTTGAATTTATCTAAGGCTATAGATGCTGCTATAACGAACAGCTCAGTGGAAGTAGAGTGAACATCTCCAAAAAGAGCAGTCACAGAAGCTGGAAAGAAAAACATAGGTACAAAGTAGGTAATTGCCAAGAAACCATGGGTAACAGAAGAAATACTCCAGTTGATCGAAGAAGGAAGAAACTATAAAACTATTCAGGGGAATTCAGGTTTGCAGAAATACAATTCGCTTAGAAATGAAACAAATAGAAAGTGCAGGGAAGACAAGGCGAAATGGATGCATGAAAAATGCGAAGATATCGAAAAAGAAGTGACTGTCGGAAAGACTGAGTCAGCATGTAGAAGGGTCAAAACAACATTCGGTGACATTAAAGGCAAGGGTACGAAGATTAAACCAGCGAAAGGGAATTCCACAGTTAAATGCACCAGAGAGGCAGTTCTGAAGTTGTGGTTGATAATGGAAGCAAGACTAATGAAAAATCAAGGCACGTTCGTAGGATTTGTCGACGTGGAAAAAAGCGTTCGGAAATGTAAAATGATGCAAGCTCGTTCGAAATTCTGAAGAAAATAGGGGTAAGCTATAGGAAACCTGGATAAGATACAACATGGACAAGAGGCAAGAGAGAATAATAAGAGTGGAAAACAAAGAACGAAGAGCTCGGATTAAAAAGGGTGTAGGACAGGGAGGTAGACTTTGGCCCCTAAAAAAGTTGAAAATTAGATGAACTGATAAAGGAAAGAATGAAGGGGTTCTCCAGAGAACCAACGAGGAAAGGAATGAGAGCAGCCCACCACAAGAAGAATGGACAAGATGTAAGAAGAAAGGACAAGATGTTATTAAAATTGTTAGGACATCAGGGAGCTGTAAAGGCTGAAATTTCAGAGGAAAACAGAGATTGGAATACATACAGAAAATAATTGACGACATAGGTTGCAAGTGCTACTCTGAGATGAAGAGATTGGCATAGGACAGGAATTCGTGGAGGACCTATTCAAACCATTCAGGAAACTGGTGCCTCAGATACTTAGAAAGAATATAAAGGTAATTATTAAATGATTATAGAAAAACAAAAAAGAGGAACTGGATACTGAAAAATAAATATAAAATCAGAAATTTTTTCGAGTCTGTTTGTCATTGTAAAATAGCATGTAAGTAAGACCTTATCCATTATTTTGGTTATGCATACAATGTTCTTACTCCTCTTCTTTTCCCAGCATTGAGTATTTACACATAATTTTTTTTTTGTTTTATTGTTAATAGTATTTAGACTTACAATTTATACGAACAAATAAACTGTAGCTTGGCTGAACAAAATGGCTGAAATCATTACACGAACCTTCATAATGGTGCACTGATGCTTGACTGTTGCATTTTGTTGGCGCTACATTCTAGAACGTCATAGTTTCGCAGACTTCTTCAGTTGTATGTAGATATAATTTTGTGTGTACAAGTTCCCACACGTGATTTCCGACATTTCGTGTGAAGTAGTAAAATCATGTAGTCAATTACAATGGCAACTGAACTGCAGAGCAAGATATTTAGTACAGCTACTAGCAATCTATCGCCACAAGACAATGAAGTGTTACGCGGTATAGCGGTAATGACAAAGCAGATATCAGCTGAAATGCGACGTACTAGGAATGAAATACATAAATTACATAATGAGATGTGTGCTAAAGATGATGTCTACTTTACGTAATGAAATGTGTACTAAAAGTGATTAGCAGCTTTCCGTGCTGTAATGCCAACTATTCGTAAGTAGTTTTGATGAGGTGTCAACGATAAATCACGATGCAAGATCAATTCACAGTAATAATAAAACAGTGTTCAGACCAACAAACATAGCACAGCTGTTCAGCTTACACTTTAGAATGACGCTTTGGGAAAGGTCAGTGAGCCCAATGTGAACCTGTCAGAGTGTGTATTCAGCAATTAACAAACTCCTGACAGTCGTAATGACACAATATAAAACAGTAATGTGCAACCAGAACAGTCCGATATAAAACAAGTGCCATCATCTACTGCAACTCCGCACAGTGAAAACATTGGTACTACACTACACGGTAAAACATTTGACAACAAATTGAAGAACCCTATCGTGTCACCGAAATGTAAGTTTTACAGAGTGCGGGCAGTGCCCTATTTGCATTCAGTTTTAAACCGTGAATACTTGTTTGACTAAAACAACTACGAGTGTTCACGTCGAACAAAAACAGTGATAGTGACAAAAATTACAGCAACAATTGTGGCACGAATCTCTTCACTTAGTTTTGATGCCGCAGTACGTCGAAAGACGAAAACGTCAATCCGGTGGCGCAACGAATGACAGCTTGGCTATGTTACACATGACACGATGAGTTAAGTCCGCATTGCGTTACTAAGAGAAGATTTGACAGAAATCCAGACGATTACTGTTATCCTCCATTACGATAGTCCTCTTAATACGAAAAGGACATAACAACCTGAAAATAACTGACAATTACTCAAAATTCTGTGTGAACTTACGAAGGAACCACCTCTCGCAACATTAAGTATAACAAAATCAGGAAACCGAGGGATAAGATGGGAGCAACCAAAACCATAGAGTAAACTTCCAACGTTATGATGGTGTGGCCATCTGAGAGGAATGAATCACATCATTCAAACTGCCGTAACTTTAAGAAAGGTATTGTACAGGCCAACGTTCATGCATTAGTGGGTCGAATACCGACAACAGTCGCATTAGACACAGGTGCTATAATAAGTGTTTTATCGTATATTTTGTATAATAAAATACTTGAGATCAGTAAAGTATCATCCCACTCAGGGTAAAACTGTAGGATGACCAGGGATATTGGTATGAAGTCACGATGTGTCAAGATGCAGGCTGAAGTGGATGTGAAATTAGGAGCTGGAGTAGTAAAATGTCTGTTTCTATTCACGAGTACGTTGGTCATCGAATGCATTTGGGGCAAAGACTTCTCGCAGGAGACGAGGAAAATTATCGACTTCTCTGTGGGGAAATACACTTTGAACATCGATGATCAAGAAATAGTTGTACAATTGATAAAAAATGTAGTTGGAGCATCGTAAATATGCCAGAATTTGAGAGTAAGTTATTTTGGACAAAAACACGATGCACTACAGACACACCTATACGCTGCAGTCTAGTAAAGATATAGAAAGTTAAGTAAAATGTGAGACTGCTGAAAACACGTTTATTGATACAGTGCAACAAGCAGAAATGAGAGACCTTTTGTTGAACTGTGTTCACATATATGTTAGTAAACTTAGTGCCATTAAAATGTACCAATATGACATGGAGGTCTGCCCCCATGTGTTTTTTCCTTTGGACCAAAAGAGCAGCCATGGGTGCTTAAATTAAACAAAGAGAGTAATGGAGAGTCATTGAACCCTTCTCACACCCTACAGTAGCCCCTTGTTAGCAGCTGTGAAGCTTGATGCAACTGTTCACTTGGTTCTGGACACAAGAGCAATTAATGAAATTATTGTGACTGTTTGAACATGTCCAGAAAGCGATTTATTTGCTACCTTTTCGTCTCAATGTCAGTTTAAGTGTATTCATAACTGCACTACATATAATACTTGGGCCTGAACCATTTGATAGTGTTACATTTTATTTTAACGACATATTGATAGCCATACCTGGGAGGAATGCGTGTAGTTAATATGGAAGATGCTTCAGAAATACTCTGAACCAGGAGTAACTGGAAAGTTAAAAAAACTCTGTTCGTGAGGGATAAAATGAATTTTCCTGGACACAGAATATCTTTTGAAGGGATCGTTGCTGACACTGACAAAATCAGTGCCATTGAACACTTTCCACAACCCAACACTAAAAGAGGGTTTAAAGTGTATTTTGGTTTGTGCTCGTATTTTCGAAGAGTCGTACCAAATCAACTTTTAAATAGTAATATCTTTTCGAATCTGCCGAAGGAAAATGAACCATGGATGATGAACCAACAAATTTTTAAAAATATTTTGATGTCATAATGGTCGCCTTGGTTAACTCAAACATGCTGCACTACCCTCACATGAACTAGGATTTTTGTCTGTCCACTGATGCACCAATTTCTGTTTTCGGAACTTATACCTTTCAAATGAGGAATGAAGATGGAAATCAGAACATATGTTTTAGTAGTTTAGCAAACCGAACACTATCAGAATGTGAACATGCATACTCAGCCACAGAACTCGAAACGTTAGCAATAATATGGGCATTTGAAAGTTCAAGTATTACTTTTAGGGGAAGAAAATCAAAGTTTATTGTGATGACCAAGCTTTAAACTTTTTGCTGTCTTGCAAGTTACTTCATCTGCGTGCTGGTCCTTATCTCTACAGGAATACTGTTATCAGATCATCCATATTTCCAGTAAGGATAACATCTGTCTGATGCTCTATCATGGTTCCGCAGGGACTACCGAAATACACAGATGTTGTTGTGCAATCTGCATATGAGAGATTACAATTACAGACAATACTACCTACATATGTGCAAAAACATTGCAGAACTACAGAATGCTGACCCACTTTGGTGCAAGGTAAAACATTTCTGACATATTTCTGTCATCATATGACAAAACTGCATTTCTGACGCTAACTGCAAGAGGTACAGAAAAATGACACTACACATTGGAAAGTTTTCTATTTTACACGAATGATCCAAGTTACAATGTATGGTACATTTGTCAACAAACTTCATCCGAGAATGCAATAATCGGGAATACTCATAACGTGTGGGGTCACCATGGTGCATCCAAATGTTTTAGCAAGATCAACATGTACTGCTAGTGTTCAAACATGAAGAGACGTATTCAACAGCTGTTGAAACATGTCCTTCATGTCAAAAGCAAAAAACCATGAGCAGATGCTCTCGTACAGAACCACGCCCCATCATACCAACAAGCCCACTGACAACCATCGGCATTGATATCGCACGGCCCCTTCCGTCAAGTATGACTTTTTTTTAGGTGCGTTAAGTTATGTGCTACATGGTTCACTGCAGCGCAACCCATCGGAGAGAGAAGAATAGTTACACTTATACTTCAACAGTTGGCGAACCTGCTGCTCCGCTGTCAGATAGTGCTACAAAGTATAGACGTCACAGACGTAAAACATTTGTACGAGGAATTTGCATTAAGTAGATACTTATATCACACATTTTATGCTCAAGGAAATACGACAGTACATTTTTTAGTGAATGCAACTAATGCATTAGGACTTTTTTTGTGTCATCAGTATTCTCTCTGGTTTGATGCGGCCCACCACTAATTTCTCTCCTGAGCCACCCTCTTCATCTCAGAGTAGCACTTACAATCTCAGTTATTTCTCGATATATTCCAACTCCGTCTTCCTCTACAGTTTATACCCTCGTCAGCTTGCTCTGATACATTGAGTATTATTCCCTAATGTCTTAACAGACGTCATACTATTCTGTCCCTTCTTCTTGTCAGTGTGTTCCATGTACTCCTTTCCGATTCTGCGCAGAACCTCCTCATTCCTTAGTTATCAGTCCACCTAATTTTCAACATTCGTCTGTAGAACCACATTTCAAATGCTTCGGTTCACTTCTGTTTCCGTTTTCCCACAGTCCGTGTTTTACTGCCTTGCATAGCTGTGCTCCAAACATACATTCCCAGAGATCTCCTCGTCACATTAAGGCTTACGTTTGATACGAGTAGAATGGTTCAAATGGAACATCAGAGGTCATTAATCCCCAAGACTTAGAACTACTTAAACCCAACTAACCTAAGGACAGCACACACATCCATGCCAGAGGCAGGATTCGAACCTGCGACGGAGCAGCAGCGCGATTCCGGACTGAAGCGCCTAGAACCGCTCTACCACAGCAGCAGGCGATACGAGTAGACTTCCTTGGCCAGGAATGACGTTTTTTCCAGTGGTATTCTGCTTCTTATAAACTGCTTGCTTCGTCCGTCATTGGTTATTTTGCTGTCTAGGTAGCAGAAATCCGTAACTTCATCTTCCTCATAATCACCAATCCTGATGTTAAGTTTCTCGCTGTACCATCTCTGCTACTTCTCATTACTTTCGTCTCTCTTCGATTTATTCTCAGTCCATATTCTATACACATTAGGTTGTTCATTCCATTCAGCAAATCGTGTAATTTTTCTTCACTGTCACTGAGGATAGGAATATCGTCAGAGAATCTTATCGTTGATATCATACCACGTTGAATTTTAATCTCTCATGGACCTGTCTTTTGTTTCCCTCATTGCTTAATTGCTGTATAGAGTGAACAGTAGGGATGAAAGACTACTTCCCTATCCTACACCCATTCTAATCCGGGCATTTCTTTCTTGCTCATCCGTTCTTATTCTTTCCTTTCGGTTCCTGTGCATGCCGTATATCACTCGTCTTTCTGTGTAGCTTATCCCTATTTTTCTCAGAATATCCAACGCCTTCCACCATTTGAAACGTCCAAAACTTTTTCCAGGTCGACACATTCTATAAACGTGTCTTGATTTTTTTAGTGTTGTTTTCATTAACGACCGTAACGTCAGAATGGACTCTCTGGTACCTTTCCCTTTCCTGGAGGCACACTGTTCATCATCTACCACATTCTCGTTTTCCATTCTTCCACATATTATTCGTGTTAGCAACTTATATGCATGAGCTGTTAAGCTGATTGTGCGATGATACTCGCAGTTGCGGCTCTTGCACTCTTCGGAATCGTGTGGATGATGTGAAGTTTAAAGTTTTCACGGCGAATTAAGTGTTCGAAGAGATTTCTGGACTGCAGACGGTCGTCGTAAACTTCATTCGACGATAGTTAAACGGGTCACCCGCCAGTCACCATCATCAGGTGAGCCTTCGAAGACTGACGAAGACGTTCTCCGCTCCGCCTTACACAGCGCGCTGATAGTATTGTGGTGCGTGCATGTCACCGTGACTGGTGACAGAAGGACCACACCGTCAGGCGGCAGCGATTCAAAAAATGGTTCAAATGGCTCTGAGCACTATGGGACTTAACATCTGTGGTCATCAGTCCCCTAGACCTTAGAACTACTTAAACCTAGCTAACCTAAGGACATCACACACATCCATGCCCGAGGCAGGATTCGAACCTGCGACCGTAGCAGTCACGCGGTTCCGGACTGCGCGCCTAGAGGCGGCAGCACTCTCGTTGTTGAAACTGCAAGGATCAGCTGTCTTCGGTCTATTCAGAAGTCTTCGTCTCTAGCAAATCTCGGAGATAACGGGATTCCACGATTGTCCAGCTGGTAGCCGCTGTCCCGATTCATTAGCTTTTCCGCGATACGTATTTCAGTGGATTCTTCTATAATGGAGTCCCAAAAGAGCGTTGCTTAGGCAAAAATTAATGTTTGGCCATACTCCACTGAATGTCCGTTCTCTTTGACAAAGCCGTTGGCAGAACAAGTGTAATTTCATATGCCGGAACTCCTCGATCGACATTGATGATAATTGTTATTAAAAGTGTAAGAGGTGACGGAGTTCGAACTCGGGTCCAAGGACTTTTCTGATTGCTACTTTACGAATTTGTTATTAAATGTTCCTCATATTCCATGTTTTTTTCCCACGAAAAGAAATAAATAATCATTATAACAATGAGAAATCCAAAATTAATATTTTACAATTTGTAGTGGTCCTAAGAATTAAATGATCTGCTGGATGGAATGAACAGTCTAATGAGTACACAGTATGGTTTGAGAGTAAATCGGAGAAAGACGAAGGTAATGAAAAGTAGTAGAAATGAGAACAGCGATAAAATTAACATCAGGATTGATGGTCACGAAGTCAATGAAGTTAAGGAATTCTGCTACCTAGGCAGTAAAATAACCAATGACGGACGGAGCAAGGAGGACATCAAAAGCAAACTCGCTATGGCAAAAAAGGCATTTCTGGCCAAGAGAAGTCTACTAATACCGGCCTTAATTTGAGGAAGAAATTTCTGAGGATGTACGTCTGGAGTACAGCATTGTATGGTAGTGAAACATGGACTGTGGAAAAACCGGAACAGAAGAGAATCGAAGCATTTGAGATGTGGTGCTATAGACGAATGTTGAAAATTAGGTGGACTGATAAGGTAAGGAATGAGGAGGTTCTACGCAGAATCGGAGAGGAAAGGAATATGTGGAAAACACTGATAAGGAGAAGGGACGGGATGATAGCACATCTGCTAAGACATGGGGGAATGACTTCCATGGTACTAGAGGGAGCTGTAAAGGGCAAAAACTGTAGAGCAAGCCAGAGATTGGAATACGTCAAGCAAATAATTGAGGACGTAGGTTGCAAGTGCTACTCTGAGATGAAGAGATTAGCACAGGAAAGGAATTCGTGGCGGGCCGCATCAAACCAGTCAGTAGACTGATGACCAAAAAAAAAGTGGTCCTATTGATCAGGCCTTGTCTCGGTGTAGGCAATGGAACTCCTCAATATAAAAGAGAGAGTAAGAGCCAAAGTGAGAAAACTGTTGTAATATTCTTTCGAATCTGAATTATGTTAGCGTCGAGATGAGTCACAGTGACAACTACAGTAATCAATTTAACCAAATATTAACGATGCATTACAATTTCTACTGCGAAATGTCTGTTATGATTGATTTTGTTACCTGGTGTGCCGGTAATCAGATACCGAACCGTTGTTAGCGGACAGGTAAGTCTGGTGACGGAAGATCGTATTTGTATTAAATGGGATGCAATTATTAATTATGCATTACGTGGAATAACGTGGATTAGACTTCGTGTAGTAAATTTAGATTGCAAAGGCTAGACTTTTCTAAAGCGTGCTAATTTGAACGAATTGGCAGGTGGATGGTGGAAAAATTGTGGCGTCACCAACCCAGTCTCTTTGTAAGTTTAATTCCACTGAAAATTGCAAGTGTTTTGCATCGTTGCTGATAAGGAAGGCAACTGTTTCTTTAAATGATACATAGACGAAGGTATATTTCTCAATCATTTCTATTGGCCTCTTTAAATACAATTATATTGTTTTTTACATACTGAGCTGCTGCGAGAGAGAGAGACAGAGAGAGAGAGAGAGAGAGAGAGAGTGAGAGAGAGAGAGAAAAGTGGTGAGAAAAGATAGGAGGCGGTTCATGTCTAGCCTGTTCACAAACGAAAGTTGCAATTCACCTCAGCGATTGTTGCAGGAATGTAATAGCAATAAGTTTGACGTTTAAATATTTACTTACAGAAGGAACGCGAGTCGTTGGATCTGTGGGTATGGTAGGTGAGTAAGTTATAACGAAAAAAAAAAAACAGAACATCTGGTTAAAAAACCTGGTGGCATTTATTGTATCTTTAGCGGTACGTATGGGTCACCGGGGGAGACGCCACGTGTCTAGAGGGGAGCATTCTGGCTAAAGTTTCGAGTGATCATAGAGCAAAACACCACATATGAGAGAGAAATGTGACGTCTGTCAGAATCTGAAATTAACTGAGAATTAGGTACTAAATTTAAAGTTTGTAATAGATTTATTGAGCTTTAACTGATTTTCTCAAGCAAAGGATGTGAAGTTGGGGAATTTGCATAATAGTAATATTTAAAGGAACTGGTTATGACAATGGACTCAAGATTTAATAAACACTATGGTTTATAATCAAAGATATAGGAATATTAATACTGTGGAAAACAATTATGATGAGAAGAACGTCACAAAGACGTATTTCGCTACACGTATTGCTAATCAACGCTCTGAGTTGGCAAAGTTACTGGAAACGGCAGAATTGCGTCAAATATCGGATCCAGTTCTGTGAGATAGGCGCAGTAGCCTGACTACGCTGATCACAGATATTTTTTTTCTGGAACCATCACCAAAATATTTTATAGAAGTGAGTAAATGCTGATGAATGAGCCATTTTGAAACTGAAGTGCAGCACTCTTGGTTTCTCTAATATGCCAGAGCTGTAAGCGATACTTACCATAATTTTCTCTGAATTTTTGAGCAGAGTTGAAGCACAGTGAGTTTATAACTTGACTGCACAGCCACATTCTGGCCTACGCATCTTTCGACCGACTCCTCTTTTCCATGTCCCAGATACGACTCTCCTCATCTAAGTCTTCCCATCGACTCCATCCGCTACCTTCCCTGCGACTCTTTCCTTCGCGTTTCAAGGTTTGCGGCCGACACTCTATAAAGCATCCATCAGTTAGTAGTCCCTGCCCCGAGAATTATGCCTAGCCGAAATCACATGTTTGGGCACTGAGCGGGCTGGGAGAGCGGTCTTTCAATAAGCAGCAAACTCAATTTTAAAATAATAAAATAAATAAATAAATCGCCCATGTTCCTTCCAAATGTGTCGCCAGCTGCAATGTAAGTTCATCTCTACACACAGTCTAGCAGTTTAGAAAACGGCGAGTGACTTGTGAGAGCAAGACAGTTAAATATTTAAACGAAGATTTCCTACATTTCGGTTGGTTAATTTCATGCTTCAGAGATTATTTATACTGTTAATCGCAATGGTGAGGAACGAGTCGTTTTTTTATTTCACACCGGCCGCTGTGACCGAGCGGTTCTAGGCGCTTCAGTCTGCAACCACGCGGCTGCTACGGTTGCAGGTTCGAATCCTGCCTCGGGCATGGATGTGTGTGATGTCCTTAGGTTAGTTAGATTTCAGTAGTTCTAAGTCTAGGGCACTGATGACCTCAGATGTTATGTCCCATAGTGCTTAGAGCCATTTGAACCATCTTTTTATTTCACGTTACACATTACTGGTAGTGGCCACTGCACTATTTCCGCGTTCAGCACGCCAGTTCGACAGATGGACTAAAATACAGAAACGACTGTGTTAGTTCAAACTGAGAAAAAATATCATATAATGGGACAGAGTTTTGTAGTACGGAACGCTTTTTTGGAGTTCCACCTCTAACCAGCCCTGTTATAGAAATTAAATATATATTTTCTTATTGCATTTTGAAATGAAAGCATTCACATTATGTGCTGCAGTCTTTTGCTGAAAATACAATAATTACCCTAGAATAGAAAGCTTTTCCCAAATCTGATAAAATGTTCCTAGGCACAACATGGTCTTGTACATACCAACACACATTCGTGCCTAAAAGTACTGTACGCGAGAAAACAGTGTCAATAGAGTATTTTATAATCTACGTGTTACATTATTACTCCACTGCACATCAATGTGCAGTAAGAGAAATTAAATTAAGTGTAAATATTATCAAAATAGTTACAAATTAAAAACATTTTGAAACAAAAAATTTTTTGGAACATTGTTATATGAAAAACAGCGAGCTTTATAATATTATAACTCATTTCAATACATACAGTCATGATCACGTTCAAATGGTTTATTTTTATTTTAAGATGTCCTGTGTCGATCTTCTAAGAAGTAGTCTTCAGGTCTTGCATTCCTTGATGACACCAAGAATGTAAGACCGAAACCATTCATCTGAAACAGAAAATCAACAACTTAAATGGGATCACGAGTGTATGTATTGAAATAAGTTACAATTTTCAAATGTAAGCTGCTGACAACTAACGCTGTTTTCAAGACAGGAAAATTGTTAAGACATTAAAAAAATTAAGTCGTTGCGTGGTATAAGGCCTTACTCCGTTCCAAGGTCCAAGATGGAGCGTGGTGACGAAGTATGGCTTAACAGTCCACATGTTGAGTAACTAATTTTGCTTGCTATGAGACTCTGTAAGTGAAGAATTAGCAGTATCCTCCAAATAGCCTCAATACATTAAAAAGCACTTAATTACGTAGAACTCATAATACTTATAAGCACTGCACAAAACACGACTTCATGTCTCATACAACTTCAAAAACAGCAGAAAATGCCGGAAGCTACCGGTAAGCAACCCTTGCCCGCCCTGTTACCCGTGCAGTCTAACGCACCGCTTTCCGGATTGGGAAGGAGTGCCTGGTCCCCGGCACGAATCCGCCCGGCGGACCTGTGTCTAGGTCAAGTGAGCCGGCCAGTCTGTGGATGGTTTTTAGGCGGTTCCCCATCTGCCTCGGCGAATGCGGGCTCGTTCCCCTTATTCCGCCTCAGCTACACTATGTCGGCGATTGCTGCGCAAACTGTTTCTCCACGTGCGTGTACACCACCATTACTCTACCACGCAAACAGAGGGGTCACACTTGTCTGGTGTGAGACGTTCCCTGATGGGTTCACTGGGAGCCGAACCGCACAATAGCTGTGAAAGAATGGTTCGGTGTGGGGTGGCGGAGGGGTGAAGTGGACTGCAGTAGTCGTCGTGGGGTTGTGGACCACTGCGGCTGCGGCGGGGACGGAGCATCTCCGTCGTTTCTAGGACCCCGGCTAACGTACAATACAATACATGCAAGCACTCCTTCATCTGACACTAACATCGGTAAGTAGATTGGAAGATCGACCGGGAAGTATCATGTGTGCCTAGGTACGCTATCGTCCAGGTATAAAACTGTCCACTACAAAAATCCGTGAAAGTGATGTCGGCGTTAGTATACCAATCTTGAGTATGCAGGAAAGTGTTTGTCAGTGTTGTGGCTATTAGACGATACCTACAACTATGTAAGATATATACCGCACATGGTTACATGCAGTGATCAAACATTATTTATTGCTTTACTCTGAACAAGGAAATTCTTTTTTATTTAGTTGAAAAGCGGAAGGCAAAATAATTTTAACGCAAAAGTTCAAAAGTCCGTTAGTTCATCGATGTGAGTGCGGAATAGAGACGAACTTAAAATAAAAACTTCGTTCGCAACTGGATACACACACTGCACAAATTCAGAGCTGCGATATTAATTCTGATTAAATGCAGCAACACGTTTTCCGTGTAATAATACCAGTTAGGTATGGATTTCCACTAGAAACTGGTTTTTAAAAGACAAAACGCCACTTTGTGCGGCTATCACACGGCGGCAGTTGTGCGGCCGATGAGTGCATTCATTTCTGGAACACGCCCGTCCTGGACGGCTTAGCTTTGTCCAGCGCCGGAGCGCCAATGGCAGCTCACACACTGCTCGCAGAACTCATTAGTGCGGTGAATGGCAACTGATTCGTGCGTTTTAATCCCTCCATACAAATCCTGCGTCCCACGACAAGCGATTAATTTCAACCGGAGGCTGTGGTCGACATGAAAATGGCACTGATCACGTTATTCTCTCCAACAAAAAAAAAGAAAAAAAAACATATTTTTGTTGCACGTCCAGAGAAATTTTGTACTTAATCCATGCTCATTGACATCAGTGTCAGTATTCACGTGAACCAACTTTCACTACTCACTGTATATCAAATTTTTGGTGTGTAGGGGTAGCATCTTTTTTTTTTTTTTTCCTGAGACGCACAGTTGTAACACACTTTGAAATCACTCATGTTTGGTGCAAAGTATTACACAGCAGTTCCTCATAGACTCAAGAACCCATCTGTATCTGTACTCCGCAATACAACTTACAGTGTTCGGTGGAGGTTACTTCTGGTTCCATGATGCTATGCTTCGCTTTTCCTTCGCATCTATTAGCAAATGAAACCCAGTGAAGATTGTGCCATACAGTGTGGCCTTGAAGCATCTGACACGATCCTACCTGCAGGTGTGAATCAAGCAGTCACTGCGAATATTGATTAATCCAATCTATCCATCGAATGTAGTTGAACAGAAAGGGCAGTACCACAGTCAGAACAATGGAAAGCGGCAAAATTCGACTCTTTGATCGCGATGCATTCTGCATTCAAGATTGGCGAACCAACAGGAAACGAAAATTAAGGACAGATTGTCATTCACAATAGCAAAAAATACGCTAAGTTTGGTAATTTTCCTGAGACAATGTAAGACAAATAAAAGGATCTGTTTGGGAATTATGTTTCATCATACTTTGCAGTTAGGTTTGATCAAGGACCTGCGAGTCTGAAGTATGCAGACTGCGTGCAGTGTAGCCCCTCAGGAGTTATCTGAATTCAAAAATGGATAACATCTGGGCCTGACGCTAGTTGTGCTCCACTTGCGTCGCTGATATCGACACTCGTCTGGTCTTGTATCTCTGACTGTTCCGCCTTTGGATTTCCGGTTTGACGTGTGGCCAGGGTCTTTCTCCGGTCGGCGTTCGACGAGGCAACATGTTTTGAAGGCAGGCCCTCGTCTCGATTCGCTGTGCTTGGGCCTCGCCGTCCTTGCCGCTTTGCAGCGCGCCGGGTGTACGGTGGTGATTAGTCGACGCGTTTGCGTGCGAAACGTTGGCGGGTCCGTCATCTCATGCTGGACATCTTCTCATCGCGTAACCGGATACATGAAGTTACGTATGATTCATATTCTGCTGTTAATCTGTGAAGATTTGTGAAACATACGGTGGTATGTTGTATCTACTGGAGATCAGTAAGGATGGGTTTGAATAAGAGAGTGTTATACGGAACTTACGAAGTCTAAGGCTTCGAAGTCTAATTATTTCGGCAAATGCAAAAGGGAGTACAGTTTTACAGCTTGTTTTAAAGGTTACGTGCAGTGTTAATTTGATGTAGTATGTTAATTAGTGTGCTTTTCGCCGAGTTTTGATTTTAGACTTCCATTTGATATGAAGGGCAGAGCTTTTGTTTAGTCAGTGTAATTTTAATTGTTCTTGTATTCGGTAAATGTCTCAGTTTGGTTTTCAGTTACCTTACAGATAGTCAAGCAGTTAGTACGCCTTGCATGTTCTTGGAAAAACTGAATCATGAGTTGAATTTGTCTGTCGCCTGAATTATTTGCTGTTGCAGAAATGGTCTGGTATGTGGGGCAGACGGACTTTGTCTCCTTGGCGGGAAGGCTGAGATCGTGTGTGCGTTCCGCTTGTTTTCTGCCCTGGCTTGCAGCCTGATCATCTTCGAAATTGCTTGGCGGTTGCTTTCTACTCGTTTGTTCCGAGTACCACCGTGTATAAGCCTCGCTTCCATCCTTTAGTTAAATATCCGGCCTGTCCGCCGGGACGGAAGAGACCTTTTCGTACGTAACTCAAGGTGAATCATTAGTGTTGAGAAAATTTGGTTACGTAAGCAATGAACTTCATACTGTGCTTATGGTGGTGACTGTCTGTGATCCTTTTGCAATCAGATCTAATTATTATCATTGAAATACTGTTTGTTATATTAATTCATGATCTAATCACATAGTTTTTCTAAGTGTCCGAAATTTAAAGACTTGATCTTTGCTAATTCCATTTGTATCTCTTTTAAGAAAAAGAGAAGAAGGGGCAGACGGATAAAGTCAGTTTATTTTCTTAAGAGGACAAAGGTTCGAATTAAATTTTTATATTGTTATTCTGATTCTGTAATTCTGCCATAACGAAATTTGTTCTTTAATTGCCATTAAAGCTATGTACCAACCACAAGTTTGTCCATCAGCAAAGATCCCTAGCTTCTTATCTCATTTGAGTAGCTGTGGTTAAATTGCAATTTTGGTTTCTCTAGCACGTAACTTCAGCGGTAACACCGCTCAACATCAGTCTATACTACACTGCTGGCCACCGTAAATGCAACACCAAGAAAGACAAGAGGTAGCACAACAAAATTTATTTTGTAGATAACATGTTGACCAAGTATCAATCGATTACGGTTACAGACGTCTGTGACATGTGGTTCCTGCCAGAATCAGTAGCCAGAGTAGCCGCCATTGTTGGAGATCACCGCTGCCACACGTCTCGGCATTGAGTCAAAGAGACGTTGGATGTGTTCCTGGGGTACAGCAGCCCAAGCAGCTTCCACACGTTGCCAAAGATCATCTGGTGTGGCAGCTGAGGATGTAATCTGGGTCACTCGTTGAGCAACCATGGACCACATGTTTTCTATCGGCGAAAGATCCGGAGAGCGAGCCGGCCAGGGAAGCCATTCAATCTGGTTATTGACGAAGAACCTTTGGACAATGCGTGCCACGTGTGGTCGCGCATTATCCTGTTGAAATATGGCTGTGGCCGAGCCCTGAAGGTAACGAAGGACAACTGGCTCCAGCACCTCGGATATGTAGCGCCGGCTGTTTAAAGTACCGGCAATGCGTACTAGAGGCGCGCGAGAGTAATATCGAATACCACCCCATACCATAATACCCGGTGCTAGACCAGTGTGGCGGTGCATAATGCAGCTGTCCAGCATCCTCTCTCCACGGTGTCTCCACACTCGAATCCGACCATCGTGGTGCTGCAGACAGAAGCGTGCCTCGTCACTAAAGGCAACGTCATTCCATTCTGCCGTCCACATCCGTCTGTCATCACACCATTGGCGACGGAGACGTCTGTGGTTCTGCGTCAATGGTAGACGAAGCAATGGACGTCTTGCGGACAGACCACTCTGCTGTAAACGGCGTCGAATGGTACGCGCAGACACTGGATGATGCGTTACGGACGCAATGTGCTGTGCTATGGTTCGGGATGTCATTGAGCGATCCGTCACTGCCATGCGCACAATTTGCCTATCAGTACGTGCAGTGGTGCACCGAGGTGAATGCGATCGACCACGTCTGTCCGTCGTACCCTCCTGCATCCAACGGTCACATATCCGCATTACAGTTGTTTGGTTTCGTCCAACACGACTAGCGATTTCTCTGTATGATAATCCACAATCTCGGTAAGCCACTATCCTTCCTCTGTCGAACTCGGATACTTGATCAAAAGATGTTCGCTGTTGTCTACGAGGCATAACTGATCGTCTTGTGAAACAACCACAAGGTAAACACACGTGCCGAACGTACAGTCGTCGAAATCGCCAAGCCTTAAATGGTGCTATGAGGTGGCGCCAAAGGCGCGCGTGATGTGCGTCTGCACTAAAATTCTAATCAGTTGCATATCTCATCGCTGCAAACCCATGGTGTAATTTTCACTTGATTCGGATGCTTCCTTCAGGGTGTTGCATTTACAGTGGCCAGCAGTGTATATTAAATTTCTGGGAGTTTACATCTGACCACAATAAAATAATCTTAAATTAAACTATATGGCGCTAACTAGAAATTTCAGTTCGATTTCTGGGGGTTTGTTTCACTACTTATGGCTTCACCAAAAAATAATTAATATAACCATATTTCACATATTATAGGGGTAAGCTGCCAAGAAAGTGTTTACTTCTCGGGCGTCGAACGTTGAAGTTAACTGGTTGAACTGTTTTTATCTTGTGGTGCACACAGTTTTGAAAAATCGTTTCTCGATAAAAACCTGTTTAAAGATGAAGAAAAAGTTTTATGTGTATTATTATTTCAATTTGCGTAAGAACTACATGCTCTTATATATTTTTCATGTCACTGAACACAAATCTAAAGACGGATTTTCAAAATTCAAAATGACTAATCCAATATGACAGATCAAAAATTATTATCTGACCAATTATGACCAAAAGTGACCAAAAAATGTATTTTTGTTACTTACGTTTAGTCTGCATTTCCAGGGCCGTTATATCAATACTTCCTCTAACTCGAACTATTGCTGGGGAGCAATTCCCTCGTTTATCTTTGCGAGAAAAGCCAACATGGCTAAGCTGGATGTGCAGCGTCCGCTACCACGAACACGTTGCTCGTCAGCATTTTCCTCTAATATGTTTGCATGCGTGCTGCAATATACAGGGTGATTCAAAAAGAATACCACAACTTTAGGAATTTAAAACTTTGTAACGACAAAAGGCAGAGCTAAGCACTATCTGTCGGCGAATTAAGGGAGCTATGAAGTTTCATTTAGTTGTACATTTGTTCGCTTGAGGCGCTGTTGACTAGGCGTCAGCGTCAGTTGATGCTAAGATGGCGACCGCTCAACACAAAGCTTTTTGTGTTATTGAGTACGGCAGAAGTGAATCGACGACAGTTGTTCAGCGTGCATTTCGAACGAAGTATGGTGTTAAAGCTCCTGATAGGTGGTGTATTAAATGATGGTATAAACAGTTTACAGAGAATGGGTGTTTGTGCAAAGGGAAAAGTTCTGGACGGCCGAGAACGAGTGATGAAAATGTAGCACGCATCCAGCAAGCATTTGTTCGCAGCCCAGGAAAATCGACTCGCAGAGCTAGCAGAGAGCTGCAAATTCCACAATCAACTGTATGGAGAGTCCTACGAAAAAGGTTAGTTATGAAACCTTATCGTCAACTACCCAAGGCGATGGATCGGCCGCCAGGCAGCCCGTGACAGAGCACTTCATCACTGGCCTCCAAGAAGCCCTGATCTTACCCCCTGCGATTTTTTCCTATGGGGGTATGTTAAGGATATGGTGTTTCGGCCACCTCTCCCAGCCACCATTGATGATTTGAAACGAGAAACAACAGCAGCTATCCAAACTGTTACACCTGATATGCTACAGAGAGTGTGGAACGAGTTGGAGTATCGGGTTGATATTGCTCGTGTGTCTGGAGGGGGCCATATTGAACATCTCTGAACTTGTTTTTGAGTGAAAAAAACCTTTTTAAATACTCTTTGTAATGATGTATAACAGAAGGTTATATTATGTTTCTTTCATTAAATACACATTTTTAAAGTTGTGGTATTCTTTTTGAATCACCCTGTAGATCATTTTGTGAACGTGAGTCACGGCGCTACAGGTTTTCTACCTGAGCCGTGCGTCTCTGAGTGTCCTACGGCGGCTGTCACATTGCTTCGAACAATGAGCTGTAGAAACTTTTGTAACGCACTGATTAAAAAACCTTTCCGTCCCAACATTCTGGACACAAAATGCAATTTAAAAAATCGAATTTTCGATCGTTTTGAATGAAAACCTAATCCGAAATCGGGGAAGAAAAAGTACAGTAACGTTTAGCATCGTTATCAATTAAATTAAGAGTTACAAGGATTTAGTTAATGAAGCCCTTTAAGGTTGAGGCGAGCGAGGAAGAGAAATGCTATGAAGAGCAGCAGTGGAGCACGGTACGATATTGCAGTGCGTGTCCAAAGGTACAATGCATCGTTCTTCTTAACAACACAGGCACTGTAATATTGTGTTCATTCGCCGATACCAGGCAGCGACTTTCAGTTAAATGTCCTCCCCTGTACGAGTGCAGTCTCTGACGCAGGAACGGGGACATATGAGAAGTTTGGAACTGGCCGTGAGTCGTACACGGATAGCGAAAATTGTTAAGGTGACCGCTCGAGTAAAGCGGAAATCCAGCTCCCAGACCCGGTCAGGCACAAAGTTTCATTGTGGTCATTCTCTTGTACAGCTGGCGGTCTTTCGTATCCACAACTGTGATTCTATTTCATATGTGTGTTACCTAGCCTATAGACCGTAGTGTCTCGCCGTGCTGTGCTGACGGCTGCTGGTGGTCGCCCACGAGTTCCTCTGTGATCGACACGGAAGCTACGCGTTGACAGCTATAGGGCAGTGAGGCTGAGTGACCCTGCTGTATCGCATTGAAAACTCAATCCCAGCAATAAAACAGCAGAGTAAAAGGATAGGCACCATTTCTGTTCTCACTAAACAGTCGCTCCAACAAAAAGCTATGTCTCTCTTACGAGCGAGTTCTGAGGGGACTTTGCAGATCTATTAGACTGTCATTACCTGGCACTTCCTAACCGCCATCTACCTCCCAGGAATATATCCTTGCGCTCTTGGCATCCTTCTTCAGACCTAGGATCTTCCCTGACGGTCACCGCCATCTTAGTGACGACCACTTAATTACAGCTTGGAAGGCGTTGTCTTAAAATTAACCTCTCCCAGAATTGCTGTAAAAAGGGAATAGGTCTCAAAATGTGACTGCGCCTGCTCGTCATCACTGATTTCGGTGAAATTTTATGGTTTATACAGGTCTAGTCCACAAACTATTGTGACAGAAGTGGAGCTCCAGATGGCTAAGCGTTTAGAAAAAAAATAGCGGTTTTCGAGCGGAACGGACTAGACATGGGCCATTTATGTTAGCGTAGTTGCTAGGCAGTGATTGACGCAGCGGAAAGAGTACCAAATGGTAATCCGAGGGTCGTGGAGTAGTCTCCATCAGGCACATATTTTTATTTTCAATTTTTACGTTCACACATCGCGAACATATTTGAATAATGCTCCGTTTGTTGTGTTTATAATTATTTTCATAAAAGGTATGGAAAAGAAGCCGAAGAAAGATGTGATGCATGAGTACATGACAAAGTATAGGAACGTCGTCAATAATTCAACAAAATCTGGAAAATTTAGAGCAACCTCGCACAAATTTTGTTTCGACTGATGTGGGCAAAGGAAGAAGATCTAATTTCTTTTGTTGATTGACTCGTGGGGAGGACAAACGAATTACAACTACACGAAGACATTTATCAAGATGAGGAAGTATTGCCTTAATGTAGCCCACCCTAATGCTCCCATTAGTACGGTCTTAATATGTCTGTTTTTACCGCCAGGTAAAGAATGTGACTAAAACATTGCCATACCTGCCGTGAGGAGAAGATTTGATTAATTACAGCACGCACAGAGACATGTAAAAATCATTTTTCTCGCGCTCCATACGTGAGTGGAACGTGAAGAACCCCTAAGAAATGGTACCGGTGGACGTACTCTGGCATGACCTTCACTGTGGGTCACAGAGCACACAACTGGCTGTAGACGCAAATGTACAAACCGAAACTGCTCTTATCTCATCGAGCGAGTAAAACAAATCACATCCCGTGAAGATTGCACGGAAAAAAATTCCAGTGCACTGTGGGATGAAACAAACTTTTGTGGATGTAAACTAAGTTTCTTCTACTACAGAAACTTTAAGGCCACTACGTAATTGCAAAAATTCGGCGTTATATCGTGGGAAAGATGTCAAAAAGAGGAAAGAAAAAGAAATACTGCATCCCCTACTTTTACAATGAATATCATCCCAGTACGTGTAAATCATCAACCGTAATAATAACAATAGAAGTATCTAAGTTTATATACGGATCCCTCTTACACGCCTTACAATGTCTTCCTGGAAATTTATTTCCAAACCCAAATTTTGGCTGATATTTCTTTTTCATGCCTTTTATGAAAATATTAATAGATGTATTATTTCCAGAATTATTTCACTTTATTAGCTGCGTAAGTTACGAAAAAATTCTAAATAAAGAAATATTTCGCATAGAGAATGTCCCCCCCCCCCCCCCCCCCAACCTCCGATAACCACCCACTACTGTTGTTGCTGCGCCGACCGCCGTCTGCACAGGACGACAACGCAAATATATCGTGCCTCGAACGACGCGCGAAAAATTCCATTTCTTCCACGCGCTTGGCTTCTGTCACTTTCATGTCTGTCGAAGTCCTGGGTATACTTTGCATTTGGATGAAATCGGTGATGAGTACGTTGTTCTCTTGTAAGTTATTTCCGTCCTACTCTCATCTTTTGAACACACAGAATATCTGAAGAAAGGTTTATTTATTTTAATTTATAGCCTAATTCTCTAATAAAATGGATTTAGTCTCACAATATGACAACGCTTTCCTCGTTTCTTGTTTCAATCAAGAATGTTGAATGAAATGGACTGTTCAAAAACCTCCGTATCAGCGCTCCGTCGAGGTCATCCCTCGGGACATACGAGGGACGAAGTAATGTGCTGCCCGAAGGATTAGTAATAACTACGCTCTCGGAAATTCAACTGCAGACCTCTAGTGACAAACAACTTCCACGTTGTACCGTCTGCCACTGTTGATTTTGTTGAGCGCTTCCATAACCATCTTGTGATATATATATATATATATATATATATATATATATATATATATATATATATATATATATATATATCCAGCCTGATGAGCGGTACTCAGGAAGCGACTTCTTTCGTGGAGGAACCACGCTTCCTTATGAATTTTCCAATGAATGACAGCCTGTCATTTGTTTTTCTTACTGCTTGTTTTCTGTGATCACTTCGCCTTAAGTTGTTCCAGATGGTTACTCCTAGGTACCTTACGGTTCTCGTTGTTACCATTGATTTATCGACGACAGAATAAATGAACAGTAATGGATCTCTTTGCATATTTACGTACAACATGTGAAAATCACTTATGTTCCGTTCCTACAACAATCAACGATCCTCAGCAGGGTTCCTGAATTTTGCTGCACCCTACGGTTATTGCAGCCTTCCTGCACGCAACAAGCACTGTCTACGAACAGCCGCACGTTGCTTCCGTCTACATCGCTAATATCTGCTAATAAAAGTAATGGGCCTATACTACTCTCTGAATCACGCTTAAATCTGTACATTTAGTCCCGTTAAGTATAACACGTACAAGAACCAAGAGGGAAGAACAACACCTAAAGACCAAGAATGAAGCGGTCGGGTTAAAAAGCGTCTAAGACAGGGATGCAGTCTTTAACCCCTAATGTTCAGTCCATACATCAAAGAAGCTTGACGGAAACAAAATAAAGTTTCAACAGTGGTACAGAAATTCTGGGTGACAGGATATCAGTGATAAGATTCGCTGAGGACATTGCTATCATCAGTCAATATGAAGATGAACTAAACGGTCTATTGGATGGAATGCTCCAATAATACAGAATATGGATTGAGAGTGAAACGGAAGAAGCAGAAATGAGAAAAGCGAGAAACGTAACATGAAAACTGGTGATCACGAAATAGCCGAAGTTAAGAAATTCTGCTACCTCGGATGAAAAGCTACCCTGACGGACGAGGGTAGAAGAACATAAAAAGCAGACTAGCACAGGCTAGAAGGCCATTTCTGACCAGGAGAAGTCTACTGGTAGCAAACACAGGCCTTAAGCTGAGGAAGAAATTTCTGAGAATGTAGATTTGGAGCAAAGCATTGTGTGAAAGTGAAACATGGACTGTGAGAAAATCGGAACAGAAAAAAATCGAAGCATATGAGATGAAGTGCTGCAGAAGAATGTTAAGATTTAGATGGACTTGTGAGGTTTGTAATTCTCCGCAGAACTGGCTAGCAAAGGAATATATGGACAACACTGACAAGAAGTAGTGACAGGATGACAGAACATGTGTTAAGACATCACCAAATAACTTCCATGGTACTAGAGTGCGCTATAAGGGATAAAAGCTGTAGAAGAAGAGATTGGAATACATCCAGCAAATAATTGAGGACGTAGGTTACAAGTGCTACTCCGAGATAAAGTACACTCCTGGAAACGGAAAAAAGAACACATTGACACCGGTGTGTCAGACCCACCATACTTGCTCCGGACACTGCGAGAGGGCTGTACAAGCAATGATCACACGCACGGCACAGCGGACACACCAGGAACCGCGGTGTTGGCCGTCGAATGGCGCTAGCTGCGCAGCATTTGTGCACCGCCACCGTCAGTGTCAGCCAGTTTGCCGTGGCATACGGAGCTCCATCGCAGTCTTTAACACTGGTAGCATGCCGCGACAGCGTGGACGTGAACCGTATGTGCAGTTGACGGACTTTGAGCGAGGGCGTATAGTGGGCATGCGGGAGGCCGGGTGGACGTACCGCCGAATTGCTCAACACGTGGGGCGTGAGGTCTCCACAGTACATCGATGTTGTCGCCAGTGGTCGGCGGAAGGTGCACGTGCCCGTCGACCTGGGACCGGACCGCAGCGACGCACGGATGCACGCCAAGACCGTAGGATCCTACGCAGTGCCGTAGGGGACCGCACCGCCACTTCCCAGCAAATTAGGGACACTGTTGCTCCTGGGGTACCGGCGAGGACCATTCGCAACCGTCTCCATGAAGCTGGGCTACGGTCCCGCACACCGTTAGGCCGTCTTCCACTCACGCCCCAACATCGTGCAGCCCGCCTCCAGTGGTGTCGCGACAGGCGTGAATGGAGGGACGAATGGAGACGTGTTGTCTTCAGCGATGAGAGTCGCTTCTGCCTTGGTGCCAATGATGGTCGTATGCGTGTTTGGCGCCGTGCAGGTGAGCGCCACAATCAGGACTGCATACGACCGAGGCACACAGGGCCAACACCCGGCATCATGGTGTGGAGAGCGATCTCCTACACTGGCCGTACACCACTGGTGATCGTCGAGGGGACACTGAATAGTGCACGGTACATCCAAACCGTCATCGAACCCATAGTTCTACCATTCCTAGACCGGCAAGGGAACTTGCTGTTCCAACAGGACAATGCACGTCCGCATGTATCCCGTGCCACCCAACGTGCTCTAGAAGGTGTAAGTCAACTACCCTGGCCAGCAAGATCTCCGGATCTGTCCCCCATTGAGCATGTTTGGGACTGGATGAAGCGCCGTCTCACGCGGTCTGCACGTGCAGCACGAACGCTGGTCCAACTGAGGCGCCAGGTGGAAATGGCATGGCAAGCCGTTCCACAGGACTACATCCAGCATCTCTACGATCGTCTCCATGGGAGAATAGCAGCCTGCATTGCTGCGAAAGGTGGATATACACTGTACTAGTGCCGACATTGTGCATGCTCTGTTGCCTGTGTCTATGTGCCTGTGGTTCTGTCAGTGTGATCATGTGATGTATCTGACCCCAGGAATGTGTCAATAAAGTTTCCCCTTCCTGGGACAATGAATTCACGGTGTTCTTATTTCAATTTCCAGGAGTGTAGTTGGAACAGGAGAGGATTCATGACGGGCCGTATTCCAACCATTTAGAAGACTGATCGCTCCAAAAACAAAATGTGCAACGAATTGGCTTTTTGTCTGCTAGGATGTCCTGAATCAAGTTATAAACCTGGCCTGATAGTAAGTTCGCACGTTGTCCACAAAAGAAAGTGAGGACGTGTATCAAATGTAATCAGGAAGTTATCCAACGGGGTATGAACGTGAATGCCTTAATCTATGGCGTTTGAATTTAATGGAGGATAAAAGTGAGCTATGCCTTTAAGGACTTCTCCGTACACAAACCGTGTTGAATTAAACATTACTGATCCACTGATCAGCCAGAACATTATAACCACCTACTTAATAGTCGGTACGTCCACGTTTGCCACAGATAACAGCGGCGACTTGTTGAGGTATGGGGCCAATGAGTCCTTGATAGGTCGTTTGAGGGAGATGGCTTCACATCGGACACCAATGTAAATTCCGGGGAGGGAGCGATGAGCTCTGCTACCAGGTTCAATCACATCCCATATGTGTTTGATCGGGTTCAGATCTGGTGAGTTGGGGAGACAGCACATCAATTGTAACTCTCCATTTCGTTTCTCGAACCACTCCGTCACACTCCTGGCCTTGTGGTGCGTTATCTTGTGGAAAAACGCCAGTGCTGTCGGGGAACATGATCGTCATGAAGCGGTGTACAGAGTCTGGAAGCAGAGCACGATACCGCTTGGCCGTCATGGTGCCTTGCACGATCTCCACTGGATCCACGGATGTGCACGTCAATAATCGCCAGAGCATAATGGAGCCCCTGCCAGCTTGTCTCTGACCCACAACACAGGTGTCAAAGAGCTGTTCCCCTGAAAGACGATTTTGCGCTTTCTCTTCGGCATGATGAAGGAAGTATCGGGATTCATCAGACCATGTACAGTCCTGAAACAACGTCAGCGTCCATTGCCGATGGTCACGTGCCCATTACCGCCGTAGTTGCCGGTGTAGTGGTGTTAACATTGACACATGCATGGGTCGTCGACTGCGGAGGCCCATCATTAGGAGTGTTTGGTGCAATGTGTATTCAGACACACTTGCACTCTGCCCAGCATCGAAGTCTAATGTTAGTTCCGCCACAGTTCGCCGCCTGTCCTGTTTGACCAGTCTTCCCAGCTTACGACGTCCAACTCTGTAATGAGGGGTGGCCGCCCAACTCCACGACGTCACAGTGGTCTCGTCACGGGTTTAAGACACTCACCGCAGCAGCACTGCTCGAACACCCGACAAGTCGTGCAGTTTCCGAAATCATCGTACCGAGCCCCCGGGCCATCACAATGTTCCCCCCAGTCAAATTCTGGTAGATCCCGCGCCTCCCCCATTCTACACGTGGACAGGACGCTCGCTAGTGCCACATGCACCATTCCTATGTCTGACTAGCAGAAATTCTTCGCCAGATGACGCTGCTACCACCCGGACGGTTTATACCATGTGTATGGGACGAATTGCACTGCCCAACTGAGTGACAGTAGTGAACATAAAGGACAAGATACGACTTTTCAGCGCAGTCACTTGAAACCAGATGCTTGGGCCCATTCTATGAAACCCAATATCTGGGATATGGTACATTCTTAAGTTCTCACCGGTCACTAGGCCAAGAGTCTGTCCTCGATGCCTCTCTTCAGGTGAAAAGAGCCTTGGGGTATATGCTCCCTTGCGTTCCTAGGTCATTTAAATGCCGTCGAAAACCGACAGGTCGCTGTGGAAGCGAATCTGTAGTTTTTTGGACCTTTCTCAAACGTCAAGACGGGAGTATAGCATCACCACAGCAAAATTTGTGTTTCTAGGGGTGGAATCATGCAACTTGATTCTGCTAACAGTTATGCATTTCTGATAAATTCACTTTTTGCGTGTGTTAGTAGATTGTTTTTATTGTTTTACACCCGATTCCACAAATTTTTAATTTATTATATTCCCACCGATTTTACCAAGCGTAAAAAGAGATAAAGTGTCACCTTGCCGCAGAACGGGATTATTGAGTTGAATGTTTTAAATTCAGTGGTTTTACCATCGAAAATCACACAGAAAATTTGCTCCTTCAAATTCTGATAAATTCTCATGCCAGCATGTGTGGCATTTGCAACAAACACTCTGACAAGTCCTCTGACCTCATCACCAGCAGGGCACCGCACTGTACTGTCCATGGAAGATTTTCTTTTTGTCATCAAACGTTCACCTTCACCTC
This sequence comes from Schistocerca piceifrons, assembly GCF_021461385.2. Lineage (NCBI taxonomy): Eukaryota > Metazoa > Arthropoda > Insecta > Orthoptera > Acrididae > Schistocerca > Schistocerca piceifrons. The sequence continues at coordinate 591,911,340 of NC_060140.1, read as the reverse complement.
TTGTGTTCCGTAGGTGAGCTTATTAAACATTTGGGATTTGCGTACAATGGCTTTTGGTTTTCTTGCTCGTGGCCTTTCTTTCGCGAATGAAATGGAATCATAGATACTTCGGCTCTGTTTTCACTTAAAGAGAACGCTACTTGTTGAAGGTCATCGTTCTTCTTTTTATTACGATTCTCTGTAGGTTGACCAATGGTTGCTGCAGTACTAGTCATGATCCGTAACAAGACAGTTTCTAGTTTTGGCAGCAGAAAAATCAACATCGTTAAACACAGTGGGATTATATGGTTCAGTTCCACATTATCTGATTCCATTAGCTGTAGCAGCTTTGAAGTAGTTGCGTATTCCCGTGCACTTTGATTTTATAAACAGTTTATGTTGCATATCACTTTAAGTAAACTATACTTTGACTATTGTTGCGAACACAAAAGATAAAATGCGGTTCTTGTTACTGGTTTCTGTAACTGAAAATCTTAACTTTGTGCTCTCTGATCTATTATGCGGGGATACGCACAACACTAAAAGATTTCCTGCTGTGAATGTATGATCATTAATTTGCAAGACTATGTTCTCATTATTCTAATGTGACTTGTTAGAAATGGAACATTGTATCATTACTGTAACTGATTACGAAATTAAACATCTCTTTTTCTACTTTAGTCTCTGAAATGCACTGAAAATTACTCTTATTACACGCACAGAAGTTAGAGTATGCAGTGTTTGTCAAACATAAAAACTGCAGTAGATTGTATAATATTTGAACACTATTGATTGCCATGGCTAACACTAGAGCATGAAACTAAAAATGAAAACTGATTTTAATACCATTAGCCGGGCCAGATACAACACAGCAGTCTTTGTCCATTATAATTATCCGGGCTGTTATGCCGTGGTCGGTTGATGAATTCTGCGTCGATTCCCAACGTTTCCTCTCCGACTGCGGGACACATCTTCAAGGGGGTCCGTAGCTCAAGGGTGGGTCCAACACACCCACTGGCTCGCTGCTGACTGCCGCTAAATTCCGTGTCCGTGCGCTCCCACGCGGCGGCGTGACGTCACGTGTTTTAAAAACGTCAGTGCAATTGGCCGCTGTCCGTCGCCGTCGATCGCCGTTGCCATCACCCAGTAGTGGGCGGGTGGTACACATCTTCTTTAACGCCGGCATCCATATGCCGTTTAATTTCACACCCTCCTCCTTACGGTTGAAATTATTAGGGTGTTTAGCGATTCCCATTGCCTCCCTGTAGAGCCTTTCGTAATATCCGCTTGTGGCCGCTAGTACTTGCGTCTCCTCGAAACGAATATTGTGGTTCCCTGGCTGTAAAGAATGCTCCGCAACAGCTGATCGTTCCGTTTCTCCTCTTCTGCAATTTCCCTTATGCTCTTCGAAACGTTTAGAAACAGTTCTTTTAGTGGTACCCACATAAACATCACCACAGCTGCATGGGGTCCTATACACTCCAGCTTTTTCCAGTGGTTTGCGAGCGTCCTTGGCAGGGTTAAGGTATTCCTGCATCTTCCTGGTGGGCTTGTAAATTACGGTAATATTCCGCTTCGTCAAGATCCTCCCTATTCTTTCCGTTACATTTTTAACAAACGGCAGGAAAACCTTAGATTTTGCAGTAGCCCGTACGTCAGTATGATTTCTGCGTGGGTGCCTCAACGCACGTTTTATTTCGGCGGACGAATATCCGTTCTTCATTAGTGCATTGTGGAGATGTTCCATCTCAGCGTCGAGCAACTCAGGTTCACAAATTTTTCTAGCTCTGTCGGCTAACGTCTTGATAACACCCCGCTTCTGTTGTGAGTGGTGGTTCGAATCCCGGTGCAAATAACAATCCGTGTGCGTGGGTTTGCGGTATGCTGAGTGGCCCAAACTACCATTTTCGTTTCTAAAAACAAGCACATCGAGGAAATGTAACTTGCTGTCTACCTTCTCCTCCATCGTAAACTGAATTCTCGAGTTTATACTGTTCAGATGTTCGTGGAACCGGCTTAGTCCCTCCCTACCATGTCTCCACAGCACAAACGTGTCATCCACGTATCGAAACCATATATTTGGTTTTTTGCTGGCAGTACCTAAGGCCTGTTCTTCGAATTTCTCCACAAAGAAGTTTGCAATTACGGGACTTAGGGGGCTTCTCATAGCCGCGCCATCCGTTTGTTCATAAAACTGTTCATTCCACTTGAAGTATGTGGTCGTCAAACAACACTTAAACAGTTCTGAAATATCGGCAGGAAAAATTCGATCCAGCTGTTCCAATACATCATGAAGTGGAACCATGGTAAACAGCGATACCACATCGAAGCTGACCAATATGTCCTCCATTGGAGAGAGTGTACAGAAAGGTCTCTGCAATTTTGTTGCGCTACGACCGAGGCTTTATGGATTGCCCAAAATTGATAAAGAAAATGTGCCGTTAAGACCGATACTAAGTGCCATTGGTTCGCCCACCTACTCGTTAGCCAAGTTTTTGACTACGCTGCTAAAACCACATGTGGGCCGTTCGGACTCTTATATAAAGAATTCGACACATTTCATCAGCAGATTGAATGGCATAGTGGTCCAGCCGGAGGACATATTGGTCAGCTTCGATGTGGTATCGCTGTTTACCATGGTTCCACTTCATGATGTATTGGAACAGCTGGATCGAATTTTTCCTGCCGATATTTCAGAACTGTTTAAGTGTTGTTTGACGACCACATACCTCAAGTGGATTGAACAGTTTTATGAGCAAACGGATGGCGTGGCTATGGGAAGCCCTCTAAGTCCCGTAATTGCAAACTTTTTTATGGAGAAATTCGAAGAATAGGCCTTAGGTACTGCCAGCAAGAAACCAAATGTATGGTTCCGATACGTGGATGACACGTTTGTGCTGTGGAGATATGGTAGGGAGGAACTAAGCCGGTTCGGTTCCACGAACATCTGAACTGTATAAACTCGATAATTCAGTTTACGATAGAGGAGGAGGTAGACGGCAAGTTACATTTCCTCGATGTGCTTGTTTTTAGAAACGAAAATGGTAGTTTGGGCCACTCAGTATACCGCAAACCCACGCACACGGACTGTTATTTGCACCGGGATTCGAACCACCACTCACAACAGAAGCGGGGTGTTATCAGGACGTTAGCCGACAGAGCTAGAAAATTTTGTGAACCTGAGTTGCTCGACGCTGAGATGGAACATCTCCACAATGCACTAATGAAGAACGGATATTCGTCCGCCGAAATAAAACGTGCGTTGAGGCACCCACGCAGAAATCATACTGACGTACAGGCTACTGCAAAATCTAAGGTTTTCCTGCCGTTTGTTAAAAATGTAACGGAAAGAATAGGGAGGATCTTGACGAAGCGGAATATTACCGTAATTTACAAGCCCACCAGGAAGATACAGGAATACCTTAAGCCTGCCAAGGACGCTCGCAAACCACTGGAAAAAGCTGGAGTGTATAGGACCCCATGCAGCTGTGGTGATGTTTATGTGGGTACCACTAAAAGAACTGTTTCTAAACGTTTCGAAGAGCATAAGGGAAATTGCAGAAGAGGAGAAACGGAACGATCAGCTGTTGCGGAGCATGCTTTACAGCCAGGGAACCACAATATTCGTTTCGAGGAGACGCAAGTACTAGCGGCCACAAGCGGACATTACGAAAGGCTCTACAGGGAGGCAATCGGAATCGCTAAACACCCTAATAATTTCAACCGTAAGGAGGAGGGCGTGAAATTAAACGGTATATGGATGCCGGTGTTAAAGAAGATGTGTACCACCCGCCCACTACTGGGTGATGGCAACGGCGATCGACGGCGACGGACAGCGGCCAATTGCACTGACGTTTTCAAAACACGTGACGTCACGCCGCCGCGTGGGAGCGCGCGGACACGGAATTTAGCGGCAGTCAGTAGCGAGCCAGTGGGTGTGTTGGACCTTCCATTGAGCTACGGACCCCCTTGAAGATGTCTCCCGCAGTCGGAGACGAAACGTAGGGAATCGACACAGAATTCATCAACCGACCACGGCATAACAGCCCGAATAATTATAATGGACATGATATTTCCGGCCGTGAAAGCCTACATTTTAGTAACAGCAGTCTTTGATATCACATAAGCAAAGTTTTAACACTCTGATTTATTATTCAGAATTAGACATATGAAATTTGTGCCCCTGCCCCCACAGTTTCAAAGGGAATTTCCTGAAACAGATTGCTTGAACTATCTAAAGCACAAGCTTCTACGTTTACGGCACTGGTTGGCTGCTGTTCCTCAGTAACCATACATATTTCATATGTCTAATTTTGAATGTACAAGAGCCTAGTTGTTTCTGCGGCTACTAGATGGCGCTCGTAGCGACACCATGTTTACTTGCCCACACTTTCTAACGTGGGCACTTCAGTTTTGTTGCAACCCGTGTTCACTCAGGTATGAGCAGTCCTTAGCGTCTCGCCATCTTATCTTATTTACAACTTTTCATGATGTCGCCTTTCCGGCCTAGATTTTTTTTTTTAGAATGTGACTTGTAAGTACTGCATCTCTTTCCTGTTAGTACACACTTTAGTTTGTTAATGTCTTATATACCTGTTATGTTTTAGAACAGTTAGTTTAATTCTGAAGACGACACTCATAGTAGCGTCGAAAACTGTTCAATTTTGACTTAATATTTGTGACCAAGGGTTATTTGTTCTAATATAATTCTAACACGGTCACTGAACCTTAGCAGCTATGTTCAAAGTTTCATGTTTTCATTCAATCAGAGTTCGCAAATTCCGCGGCAGCGGCTCTTGCGATCGTGGCGCGGCACTGCGTCACTGAAAATTCTAATTTCGCTAAAAACGGCTAAAAATGTGCAATGAAATACTGGGCAAGCTAGCTACGAATTGTTACAAGCATTTTTAACAATTTCTATGTTCAAAATCAACATAAAATTCAAAGTATAGGAGTTTTTAATACGCCGGTATCCAATGGTGTCTTTCTCGAGAAATGAACAAAAGAAAGCTAACTAAGCTTTAGAGAGAGCGTCACAAGCTCTTACAACAATCACAGCCACAATAAGAAGAGAAAGTAATGTCTAAACCTCCATTATTAATACTCAATTTAATATGCTAATATGTATCTTTGTTATATTTTTAATTATCATTGTCTGCTTCGATTTCCACAGTCGCCGACCACAGACGTTATTTGCAAAATGGTCGTAAATAACATTACAGAAACATAAACTGGAGAAATAATTACTTCCTTTTTTACATAATCCACAGAATCTATAACTGTTCATATAGAAATGAAATATAATTACAACATATATTACACCGATTTTACCAATGTCTTGCCAGGAGACGCCACAATGCCCCTGGCAGCATATGACTGACATTCGCAAATGTTTGTCATTATGATGCCATTGACGTCAACACAGTCACTGTATATCACTTTATGTTTTGTACGTGATGCTTACTTTGTTCACATTGTCACACGGTAGTCTATTTACACTGTCCAATGCTTTCCCGAGGAGTGTATGTCACCTCCACTTTGCTAGCTGACTGTGTGCCTAGTCCCAGGATCATTGCAGTTTCCAGGCTGTGTGCGCTCAGGAAACCTGGGAAAACTACGCCGGAGCCATGGTCATCTCGCTTGCTTCGCAGTTTAACACAGTTCTACTGGTTGACGAATGAAGTTCGACATTTGTCAAGTGTTCACAATCGAAGCACAAAACACTAAAGTTGTTCGTCATAAATGTTAAAATCAGGTCCTTTTCGAAAATGTATATTATGAAATTCCACATCAGTGGTAACGTTCAAGTTTGTTTTGGGGAAAGCATAATATTAATAATTAAATAATTCAACAGTAGTGTTCTGACTTGGCCTCGCAATTGTTCATTATAGACATTCCACCGTGGCAATGTACCCATGCAAGTTTGTGTTGCTAATATGAAGAAAACATCTAACAAGAGGTGTCTAACAGGTTCGCGTCAGAGCGTCTCTCAACGAGAACAATTATTTCGGTTCGCACACACTAATTGTTTCTGCCGATCGATGTTTATTGTCATCGTCTCCGAACGGATTACTAACCACTCCCTTACAAACGATAAGTTTATTATTATTTGAGCGCTGCGTTATGACAGTTTGTAAATCAACATTCAATTTACTTCGACGAATAATTGGTTCAGTTGCAACAGTCACTCTCTGTCCCCTCTACACACAATATTCCGTCTGTCTGCAAGATTGCGTGTGCACACAGTCTATCTTCCTTACACTATTACTTTCACTTATGATGAGTCGCCGGCCGGAGTGACCGAGAGGTTCTAGGCGCTACAGTCAGGAACTGCGCGACCGCTACGGTCGCAGGTTCGAATCCTGCATCGGGCATGGATGTGTGTGATGTCCTTAGGTTAGTTAGGTTTAAGTAGTTCTAAGTTCTAGGGGATTGATGACCTCAGCAGTTAAGTCCCATAGTGCTCAGAGCCATTATGGTGAGTCTACTATATTTACAATGTTCATTGCACTTTTCTTAACGTTGTTAAAATGCATAAATGAATTTTTTACAATTAATTGAAGGTGTGTGACTTTGTGCATTAGTTTTTTTCGTGTAGCCTGCAAAGTTATCACTACTCCGATAAACAGATCTCATTATGTGCATATCAGCCGGACTTGGGCATAATGTTCAACAAATACTTTCTTTGGTGACAGAATTTGCATGAACAATTCGTCCTACGGGACTACAGTCTACGAGTTTCCGTGTAGTTTCCGTGTAGAATAAATTAATTCGCATAACGCGCAGTTAATGTTCAAAGATGTGAACAAAATACACAGGCTTCAATTGAAGCATTGGTACATACAAAGTGTACGTCATATAAAAAGGGTTCAGTTCAGACTGAATTTGTTTCAGTGTCCCTCTCAAATCACTATTGGTGGTAACACTGGTATACGTAATCATTATATGACTCAAAGTTACCCTAATTCAAATAAAGACCCTCTCAGAGATTTACTTTAACCTGGCACACTTAAATCTATTATAGTACTATATTGAAATTAATCATCGATTATCTATATACACTGTAACGAAAAATTACTCAAGAAATTGTTCAGTGCTTTCTAAACAATAAATTGTTCACTGCTTGATGAGCGTGAAATATTTTTACTGACACTAATCTGTCTATAAGCAAGTCTTCATCTCCCACATTATTACACTTTCTAGAGAGTATTCGCACACACCATAAATATTATTTAACTGTCTTGATTTTTTAAAACTGAATATACTCAAGTTCATACTTGAAACTAAACACTTTTTTTTGCTGCTACTATTTAAAAATTATTGTACAAATAGTTTTACGTCTTTGCGTGAGTATAGTGCTTTGATTTTTCCAGTTTCGGGATGTGCCAACAGATAACTACATCCATGTTGCGCCTTAACCACTACAAAGGGTCAAGAATATATTAATTGCCACTTACTGTTTTGTTTCAGCGTGGCTCACGATTTGTGGCGGTTACGAATTAGTACCAAGTCCCCTGTATTGTATTTCTGTGTTTTCCTCACACCCCGACCGTATATTTGCTTCCTCTTGGTGACATAACTGTTTAAGTTGTCCCATAACTTTTTTTTATTTTCTCCTCTTTCGTCTCCACTTTTGGTGGGTAGTTTCGGAACAAGCGTAAGCCATTCATTCCGCGCCTTGTCATCTCCCTTTATTATATATATTGGTGGGCATCCTGACTGGAGTGAGATTTTAGATTATGTATTTCTACGAATTTCGGTATCAGCTCGGCCCATTTTGAGTTTCCTTTGAAATGTAGATTCTGATGAACTTATTTAATTCTTTAAAGGTTCTTTCCTCTAAATTTGCTTCAGGATGGAACCTGGCTAAAAGGATATGCTGTATACCTTGTTCTCTTACGTAATTCTTTCAAGTATAGCCAGTTAAGTAGGTAGCATTATCAGTAATCATGGCTTCGGGTTTTCCTACCTGAGGTATGTACTCTTGATTAATCCTTCAGACTATCCTCTTAGCCATAGCTGATTTCTTTGGAAACACGTTCAAATACTTGGAAAAAATATCGTATACTGCTAGTATATACTTCATCCCTCCCATAGCCATGGGATATGGACCTGCTGTAGCCAAGGATACTAATTGGAGAGGTCGTTGTGGGACTATAGGATGGAGTTCAAATTTTGTCGATCTGTTATTGTGTTTTGCATTCTGGGAAATAACAGAAATCCTGACTATTGCTTGTACTTGACGGCCGGCCGAAGTAGCCGTGCAGTTCTAGCCGCTACAATCTGGGGCCGAGCGACCGCTACGGTCGCAGGTTCGAATCCTACCTCGGGCATGGATGTGTGTGATGTCCTTAGGTTAGTTAGGTTTAATTAGTTCTAACTTCTAGGTGACTGATGACCTCAGAAGTTAAGTCGCATAGTGCTCAGAGCCATTTGAACCATTTGTACTTGACGTTTTATTTTCGTAAAGTAGTAGTATCTCGCTAGGAGCTCCACACACTTTCCAATTTCTGCGTGGCTCCATCCCAAATGCGTGTGCCATACTACTGTTCTGACCGACTGACTGCATATACATACTACCCAGCAGTTTTCTAATGGATTGCGTTTATGGTACAAAATGTCATCCACAATTTTGTAACTTTGTTGGCCTCTATTGTTGATACCGGTGTCGATATTGTTAATATTTTCTCCCAGTGTTGGATCAGATGTTTGGTTTGTAATTCATGCATTTTCTTGGACATACATAGAAAATGCTTCATATGCATGTAATCCTCCACTCGAAGTACTTTGTGCTCGGCTGATTTCTCTAACATTTCAGCTAACTGCGTTAAGCCAACCCACAGTCGTGAGAAAAGCATCTGCTACTAATTGTCTTGACCTTTTATATGCATTACTTTTTTGGTATTCTTGTAAGGTTAGCATCAATCTCTTTAAACCAGAATGGATTAACTTCCAGGACACTAAATAACTTAATGCCTGGCGATCACTGTAAACCTTGATTTCCTTTCCGTATAGATAATAACTGAACTTTTTGACAGCTCACACTACTGCGAGCGCTTCCAGTTCTGTAGCTGAGTAAGCTCTCTCGCAGCTGGTTAATGTTCCACTAGCGAATCCGAAAACTTTTATTGCAGGCAGTTCGCTGCCTTCCTCCCATTGGAACAGACACGCGCCCAAGCCATACGAACACGAGTCCGTTTCGAGAGAAAAGTTTTTTGACATGTCCGAGTGCTGCAGAATGTTTTCATTCACCAAGGCTGTTTTGATAGCTTCAAAAACGTGCTGGCATTTGTCAGCCCAGACCCACTGAACATTTTTCCGCAGTAAATTTAACAGTGATTCAACATTTAATAATTGTTTAGGCACAAACCTCCTGAAAATGGACGTAAGTCCAATAAACGCCTTTAATTTCCTCCTTGTTCTTGGTCTAGGGAATTCTCGGGTCGCTTCTAATTTTTTATGGTTCGATCTAACTCCGATCGGCGTGACAACATGGCCTAGAAATTTAATTCTATTGCGCCCGAATTTCGACTTCTCTAGATTTGCTGTCACGCCTGCCTGTCTAAATCTTTCAAAGACTCTGTGCATTAATTCCACATGCTCGTCCCAGGTAGCAGTCGCAATTACCAAGTCATCAATATATTGTAATTCTTTCTAATAGGTTTGGGCCTAGTAATGTGTCAAGTGCGATAATAAACACTCCCGCACTCACAGTCAATCCGAAGGGAAGTACTCTGAACTAATAACTTCGCCCTCCGAATATAAATGCTGTGTATTTTCTGGATTCTGGCGTAAGTGGGATCTGGTAGTATGAACTTCCTAAATCAATCGAAGTTAAGTGCTGCACGCGGTGAAATTTGATTATTTGTTCGTCTAGATTTTCCGGGCGTATTCTTACGGATACAATAATTTTGTTGATGTCCCGTGTGTCTAATACCAGACGAATTTTTCCATTGGCTTTCGCCACTGCTACAAGAGGGCTGCTATACGGTGAGAGAGAGGGTTCGATGATATCCGACTCTAACATCTTTCGGATCTCTTTCGCCGCTGCCTCCCTTCTCGACCATGGGATGGGATAAGACGATAGTTGTAACCCCTAATTACTCCTGGACGTTCAGCAAATACCACTGTATATTCTGACAGCAGCTGCGTTATTTGTTGTTTTTACGTAGGACTTAAACTTTCAGATTCCTGAACTTGATTCTGGAATGCATCTACATTTACTTCAAAATCATTAGTTTCCTTGGTAGGATAGTAAAGATCCGTTGTTGGTGAATTATTATCTAAGTGCAGTACACGCAGGTTCCTACACCTGGTATTTATCCTGTTAAAACATGGCATAAGTGCCTCTTTCGATCTCATCATTGACAGTTCAACTCTTCTGCCTCTATTAATTACGCTTAGCTTTCCTGCGGAGGGGTCGATCACTGCGTCCCTCTCACGGAGAAAATCTGCTCCCAGAATGCAAGCTACCCTTAACCCCTTAACAACGAGGAACGAGCTCACTATGGCTTCGCTCTCTTTACAAATTCCTACCAGCACCTGGTGCTTAATTAACTGGCTCTGTGCGCTTATGGCTCCAGACACCTTGCAGTTGTTCACTGGGAATGCCGGTATACTTCGTCCTTTCTCAAGTGTTTTAGACAGTTCTGCACTCATCACATTGACGGAGGCACCTGTGCCAATGATGATATCTAAGGTAATATCATAGATTTTTGCTTATATGATTGCTTGTATGCCTTCATTATTATTCTTTGCACAGTCGTGCAGTTCTGGCAGGGGATCATGCTCCATGCGTATTCCGTCACTGTAACGCAGCTTGTTGATTCCAGGTATACTACCATTTGTGGTGTCTCACCCCACCCCAAGGTCATCGACGGAGAGCATATCGTGGCCGATTCTAGTTTGTTGAACTATTTTCGTGCGAGGAGCTCGGACGATTGTCGTCCGTGAGCTCTATATTACGCACATTTTTATTTGCCGGACGGCACGGCTGCGCGATAGGCGCGTTTTGCTGCGGTGGTCAGCTGTTGTCATACCTCTCATTATTTTGCCGGTCTTCGTTCGGTCGGGGATTATGATTCCAGTTACGGTTATTTTCATTGTAATTACCGTGCCATTGACCTCGTGCATTTTTCCAGCGGTTGGCCCTGGCTGGTCCGGAATCATATCGGTAGTCAAATCTACGTTTTTTTTTTTATTATTTGACGGCTGACCATAACCATTTTGCTTTCTGTTGTTGCTACTACTGGGCGGATATTCTTGCCGTTTGCCACCGCCCCCACCATTTCCATGGTTTTGGTTCGGTGCGTTACTATTTCTATCGTTTTTGCATGCTGAGCCATTGTTTCTCGCGTGTTCACACACTGACTTCACGTCTTCCTGGATTAGGTCGATCGAATCTAGTACTGACAGGAAATGTTCTATGTCATTTTAGGGAACGTGTATCAGCTTTTCCTCAATGTGGGCAGGCAGATGAGATTTAAGCAGCCTAATAATATCTCTCGACGATATAGGCTCGTCCCAATAGCGCGTCTTGTTGATGTATTTTTCTAAATATCGTCCTAGTTTTCCAAGACGACCTGAATAAGTTCAGGATTATACACCTAAGCCTCTCTAGGATGCAAGGCGACCAATATATTGCTAAAAATGTCTTCTCAAGTTGCGCATATGTTACGCAGCTTTCCGCTACTTCAGTAGCCCATACTACTGCGTCTCCCTGAATATAGGACAAGATATACTGTATTTTCTGTGCTTCATTCCATGCGCTTGGCAAGGCGTTTCTGAAACTTCTGATAAACACAACCGGATGTACGGACTTCCGTTCGGTAGTGGAAGTCTGGAATTATTTATTTTTAATTAAACTTTCCTCGACTAATATTTTTGAGTTATACGCATTTGCGCCTGGTGCATAGGCTGCCTGCTCTGACCTGGAGCTGCAGCTTTTCCCATTATCGCACGAAGATTCCTCATTATTACGTCGCGCGTGTGTATGTGCGTTACCAAAAACATTGGTTGCTGGCGACACACTTTCATTTTCTACACGTTTGCTGCGACCAGCTAAACCTTTTTCCAAGTCTGATATCCGCTTAGTTATGTTCATCTGCCAATGCAGAATATCATTACTTAGTATTTGTTTGATAGTCTGAACATCACTCTGTACTGGGCTGTTTATTACAGTGCTAAAAGATTCAGAATCCTTATCGTGAATAGCTGCTCTCACCTTTGAATCAATCTTTTTCTCAATTTCACTGTATTTCGATTCCAAGCTTGTTCGTTCAGTTTGTGTTCGACAAGCTGTGTAGAATCTAGTTCTAATTTTTCGATTCGGTTAGCTAAAATGCGTTTTATATGCAATGGTAGTGTTCGCTACCTGCAGATTATCTGCTTGCACAGTCAGCTCCTGCACAGCCTTAGGTATTGACTCACATGTTTGTTTCATGTTTGCTACCTCCTTTTGCACGGGTTCTAAGGCCTGTACTACTTGCTGGTCACGCTCAGCTTGTTGGCGGTCCCCGCTCAGCTTGCTGTGCGAGAAAACTTTCGATATTTTCGTCATTTTCCGCTTGCTGTTGCGCTAACTTATCATGGTGATTTAGCATTCGCTCTAACATGGCCTGAATCAAATATCCATCAGGCAGATTATCAACATCTGGTTCCTGCTCTACTGGTGGTTGTACTACTTCCTTTTCTACGTCTGCTTGGGCATTGGTGGACGGTGGCACAACTTCCTCTGCCCTCGCCCCCACAGTTTCAAAGGGTATTTCCTCAAACAGATTGCTTATGCTATCTAAAGCACTCGCTTCTACGTTTACTGCACTGGTTGGCTGCTGTACCTCAGCATCCATGTTGCCTATGCGTTTCCTCCGCAGTTTGACTATATTTATGGTTTACGAACTTGGATGCAGTATCTATCAACTTACTCGTCGCACACAAAATATACGAACTTTTACACAATACATAACACAATGAAAAATTCTATCTACACTCAAACTCTGTCCTGTCACTATCCTTAAACTACACACACGCTGCTAGTGATATAAGATGACTTCACCGAAATTCATACTCTACTGACAGGACAACTACACTGTAGTCTCACCTTTAATTTGTATGGTTCTGATTTCGGCTGCCCGAGGACTGTGTTGTTGTTACAGTTTCTCTGTAGAATCTGGTTCTACTCGTTCGGTTTACTCGCAGTGGTATAGTTTTCATTAAAGAATTTTACATGCATTAATACATAACATTTGTTACAAAATACACATGTACATTTATCAGTAAACATACATACACAAACTATTGTTGTTGTGGTCCTCAGTTCAGAGACTGGTTTGATATAGCTCTTCATGCTACTCTACCCTGTGCAAGCTCCTTTATCTCCCAGTACCTACAGCAACCTACATCCTCCTGAATATGCTTAGTGTATTCATCTCTTGGTCCCCCTCCACAGGTGAACAAGTGGTTCTAGGGCCTTCAGTCTGGAACCGCACGACCGCTACGGTCGCAGGTTCGAATCCTGCCTCGGGCATGGATGTATGTGATGTCCTTAGGTTAATTAGGTTTAAGTAGTTCTAAGTTCTAGGGGACTGATGACCTGAGATGTTAAGTACAATAGTGCTCAGAGCCATTTGAACCATTTTTTTCTCCCTCCACTCTGCCCTCCAGTACTGAGCTGGTGATCGCTTGATGCCTCAGAACATGTCCTACCAACCGATCTCTTCTTCTAGACAAGTTGTGCCACAAATTTCTCTTCTCCCCAATTCTATTCAATACTTCCTCATTAGTTATGTCATCTACCCATCTAATCTTCAGCATTCTTTTGTAGCACCACATTTTCTACTTTTGTCTCTGAAATTCACTGAGAATTACTCTTAGTATACGCTCAGATATTGCAGTATGCAGTGTTTGTCAAACATAAAAACTGCAGTGGATTGTATAATATTTGAACACTATTGACTGCCATGGCTAACACTAGAGCATGCATTTGCCGCGGCAGCGTCTCTCGCAATCGTGGCGCAGCACTGCGTCAAGCAAAATTCTAAATTCTCTGAAAACCGCTAAAAATGTGGAATGAAATACTGAACAAATTAGCTACAAATTATTACAAGCATTTTTAACAATTTCTATATTCAAAATCAACATTAAATTCAAAGTACACACGGTTTTTATACATCATAATCCAATGGCGTCTTTCTCGATAAAAGAACAAAAGTAAGTTAACTAAGCCTTAGACAGAGCGTCACAAGCTCTTACAACATTCACGGCTACAAGAAGACAGAGAGAGTAATGTCTAAGCCTCCACTATTTATAATGAACTTAATATGCTCAGACACTACTGGCCATTAAAACTCTGATCAGGCTGATACCCGTGGTTGATTCATAATCAAAAACGTCTTCGGTCCCGGTTTCGATCCCCGCGACTGCCTATATTTTGATAAATAATCAGCATTGGCGGCCGAAGACTTCAGGCATAAGAAGTCAGCCTCATTCTGCCAACGGCCTTGTCAAAGAGGGCAGAGGAGCGGATAGAGGTTCAGGGCACTCTCTTGTCCTAGGGGTGAGAAATTGCCTCTAAAGGCGCAAGAATCAGCAATGATAAACCACGTGAGGATGCAGAAGGCAATGGAAACCACTGCATTAAAGACACGTAACGTGTATCCACAGGACATGTGGCCTGTAATTGAAGAAGTGTCATGATGATCTCTCCATTGGCAAAGGATTCCGGAATAGTCCCCCATTCGGATATCCGGGAGGGGACTGCCAAGGGGGAGGTTACCATGAGAAAACGATTGAATAATCAACGAAAGGATAACGTTCTACGAGTCGGGGCGTGGAATGTCAGAAGCTTGAACGTGGTAGGGAAACTAGAAAATCTGAAAAGGGAAATGCAAAGGCTCAATCTAGATATAGTAGGGGTCAGTGAAGTGAAGTGGAAGGAAGACAAGGATTTCTGGTCAGATGAGTATTGGGTAATATCAACAGCAGCAGAAAATGGTGTAGGATTCGTTATGAATAGGAAGGTAGGGCAGAGGGTGTGTTACTGTGAACTGTTCAGTGACCGGGTTGTTCTAATCAGAATCGACAGCAGACCAACACCGACAACGATAGTTCAGGTATACATGCCGACGTCGCAAGCTGAAGATGAACAGATAGAGAAAGGGTATGTGGATATTGAAAGGGTAATGCAGTACGTAAAGGGGGACGCAAATCTAATAGTCATGGGCGACTGGAATGCAGTTGTAGGGGAAGGAGTAGAAGAAAACGTTACAGGAGAATATGGGCTTGGGACAAGGAATGAAGGATTCGAAAGACTAATTGAGTTCTGTCACATGTTTCAGCTAGTAATAGCGAGTACCCTGTTCTAGAATCACAAGAGGAGGAGGTATACTTGGAAAAGGCCGGGAGATACGGGAAGATTTCAATTAGATTACATCATGGTCAGACAGAGATTCCGAAATCAGATACTGGATTGTAAGGCGTACCCAGGAGCAGATATAGACTCAGATCACAATATAGTAGTGGTGAAGAGTAGGCTGAAGATCAAGACATTAGTCAGGACGGATCAATACGCAAAGAAGTGGGATACGGAAGTACTAAGGAATGACGAGATACGTTTGAAGTTCTCTAACGCTATAGATACAACAATAAGGAATAGCGCAGTAGGCAGTACAGTTGAAGAGGAATGGACATCTCTAAAAAGGGCCATCACAGAAGTTTGAAAGGAAAACGTAGGTACAAAGAATGTAGCCGCGAAGAAACCATGGGTTACTTCAGTTGATTGATGAAAGGAGGAAGTACAAACGTGTTCCGGGAAAATCAGGAATACAGAAATACAAGTCGCTGAGGAATGAAATAAATAGGAAGTGCAGGGAAGCTAAGACGAAATGGCTGCAGGAAAAATGTGAAGACATCGAAAAAGGTATGATTGTCGGAAGGACAGACTCAGCATACAGGAAAGTCAAAACGACCTTTGGTGACATTGAAATCAACGGTGGTAACATTAAGAGTGCAACGGGAATTCCACTGTTAAATGCAGAGGAGAGAGCAGATAGGTGGAAAGAATATATTGAAAGCCTCTATGACGGTGAAGATTTGTCTGATGTGATAGAAGAAGAAACAGGAGTCGATTTAGAAGAGATAGGGGATCCAGTATTAGAATCGGAATTTAAAAGAGCTTTGGAGGACTTACGGTCAAATAAGGCGGAAGGGATGGATAACATTCCATCACAATTTCTAAAATCATTGGGGGAAGTGGCAACAAAACGACTATTCACGTTGGTGTGTAGAATATATGAGTCTGGCGATATACCATCCGACTTTCGGAAAAGCATCATCCACACAATCAAGAACGAAGATCAAGAACGAAGTGCTCGTATTAAGAAGGGTGTAAGACAAGGCTGTAGATGAGAACTAGTAGAAATGAGAACAGCGAGAAACTTAAGTCTACTGACTGGTTTGATGCGGCCCGCCACGAATTCCTTTCCTGTGCTAACCTCTTCATCTCAGAGTAGCACTTGCAACCTACGTCCTCAATTATTTGCTTGACGTATTCCAGTCTCTGTCTTCCTCTACAGTTTTTGCCCTCTACAGCTCACTCTAGTACCATGGAAGTCACTCCCTCATGTCTTAGCAGATGTCCTATTATCCGTGTCCCTTTTCCTTATCAGTGTTTTCCACATATTGGTTTTCTCTCCGATTCTGCGTAGAACCTTATCATTTTATTTCCATCATTGCTTCCTCGATGTACAGATTGAAGAGAAGGGGCGCAAGGCTATTGCCTTGTCTTACACCCTTCTTAATACGAGCACTTCGTTCTTGATCGTCCACTCTTATTATTCCCTCTTGGTTGTTGTACATATTGTATATGACCCGTCTCTCCCTATAGCTTACCCCTACTTTTTTCAGAATCTCGAACAGCTTGCACCAGTTTATATTGTCGAAAGCTTTTTCCAGGTCGACAAATCCTATGAAAGTGTCTTGATTTTTCTTTAGCCTTGCTTCTGTTATTAGCCGTAACGTCAGAATTGCCTCTGTCGTCCCTTTACTTTTCCTAAAGCCAAACTGATCGTCACCTAGCGCATTCTCAATTTTCTTTTCCATTCTTCTGTATATTATTCTTGTAAGCAGCTTCGATGCATGACCTGTTAAGCTGATTGTGCGATAATTCTCCCACTTGTCAGCTCTTGCCGTCTTCGTAATTGTGTGGATGATGCTTTTCCGAAAGTCAGATAATATACCGCCAGACTCATATATTCTACACACCAACGTGAATAGTCGGTTTGTTGCCACTTCCCCCAATGATTTTAGAAATTCTGATGGAATGTTATCTATCCCTTCCGCCTTATTTGACCGTAAGTCCTCCAAAGCTCTTTTAAATTCCGATTCTAATACTGGATGCCCTATCTCTTCTAAATCGACTCCTGTTTCTACTTCTATCAGATCAGACAAATCTTCACCGTCATAGAGGCTTTCAATGTATTCTTTCCACCTATCTGCTCTCTCCTCTGCATTTAACAGTGGAATTCCCGTTGCACTCTTAATGTTACCACCGTTACCTTCAATGTCACCAAAGGTCGATTTGACTTTCCTGTATGCTGAGTCTGTCCTTCCGACAATCATATTTTTTTCGATGTCTTCACATTTTTCCAGCAGCCATTTCGTCTTAGCTTCCCTGCACTTCCTATTCATTTCATTCCTCAGCGACTTGTATTTCTGTATTCCTGATTTTTCCGGAACACGTTTGTACTTCCTCCTTTCATCAATCAACTGAAGTATTTTTTCTCTTACCCATGGTTTCTTCGCAGCTACCTTCTTTGTACCTGTGTTTTCCTTCCCAACTTCTGTGATGGCCCTTTTTAGAGATGTCCATTCCTCTTCAACTGTACTGCCTACTGCGCTATTCCTTTTTGCTGTATCTATAGCACCTAGGCAGTAAAATAACCAATGACGGACGGAGCAAGGAGGACGTCAGAAGCAGACTCACTATGGCTAAAAAGACATTTCTGGCCAAGAGAAGTCTACTAATAGAAAATACCGGCCTTAATTTGAGTAAGAAATTTAGAGGATGTACGTCTGGAGTACAGCATTGTATGGTAGTGAAACATGGACTGTGGGAAAACCGGAACAGAAAAGAATCGAAGCATTTGAGATGTGGTGCTATAGACGAGTGTTGAAAATTAGGTGGACTGATAAGGAATGAGGAGGTTCTACACAGAATCGGAGAGGAAAGGAATATGTGTAAAACACTGATAAGGAGAAGGAACAGGATGATAGGACATCTGCTAAGACATGAGGGAATGATTTCCATGGTAGACGGATGAGCAAAAAAAAAAAAAAAAATTGCTACACCAAGAGGAAAAGCAGATAATAAATTGGTATTCATTGGACAAATATATTGTACTAGAACTGACATGTGATTACATTTTCACGCAGTTTGGGTGCATAGATCCTGAGAAATCAGTACGGAGAAAAACCACATCTGGCCTTAATAACGGCCTTGATACGCCTGGGCGTTGGGTCAAACAGAGCTTGGATAGCGTGTACAGGTACAGCCGCCCATACAGCTTCAACACGAAACCATAGTTCATCAAGAGTAGTGACTGGCGTATTGTGACGAGCCAGTTGCTCGGCCACCATTGACCAGACGTTTTCACTTAGTGAGAGATTTGGAGAATGTGCTGGCCAGGGCAGCAGTCGAACGTTTTCTGTATCCAGAAAGGCCCGTACACGACCAGCAACATACAGTCGTGCATTATCCTGCTGAAATGTAGGGTTTCTCAGAGATCTAATGAAGGGTAGAGCCACGGGTCGTAACACATCTGAAATGTAACGCCCACTGTTCAATGTGCCGTCAATGCGAACAAGAGGTGACGGAGACGTGTAACCAATGGCACCCCATACCTTCACGCCAGGTGAAATGCCAGTATGGCGATGACGAATACACGCTTCCAACGTGCTTTCACCGCGATGTCGTCAAACATGGATGAGACCATCATGCTGCTGTAAACACAACCTGGTTTCATCCGAAGAAATAAGGTTTGCCATTCCCGCACTCATGTTCGTCGTTGAGTACACCATTGCAGGCGCTCCTGTCTGTGATACAGCGTCATGGCTAATCGCAGCCATGGTCTCCGAGCTGATAGTCCATGTTGCAGATGGTTGCTGTCTTGCTAACGTCCCCATCTATTGACTCAGGGATCGAGACGTGGCTGCACGATCCGTAACAGCCATGCAGATAAGATGCCTATCATCTTGACTGCTAGTGATACAGTCACTGGATCACGATTAACTCGAGCAGCAATCTCGCGATACGAGTCCGCACCTCGTGGTCCTGCGGTAGCATTCTCCCTTCCTGCACCCGGGTTCGATTCCCGGCGGGGTCATGGATTTTCTCTGCCTCGTGATGACTGGGTGTTGTGTGCTGTCCTCAGGTTAGTTAGGTTTAAGTAGTTCTAAGTTCTAAGGGACTGATGACCATAGATGTTAAGTCCCATATTGCTCAGAGCCATTTTAACCATTTTCGCGATACGATAACGGCAATCGCGGTAAGCTACAATCCGACCTTTGTCGAAGTCGGAAACGTGATGGTACGCATTTCTCCTCCTTACACGAGGCTTTACGACAACGTTTCACCAGGCAACGCCGGTCAACTGCTGTTTGTACATGAGAAATCGGTTGTAAACTTTACTCATGTCAGCACGTTGTAAGTGTCGCCACCGGCGTCAACCTTATGTGAATGCTCGGAAAGGCTAATCATTTGCATATCACAGCATCTTCTTCCTGACGGTTAAATTTCACGTCTGTAGCACGTCATCTTCGCGGTGTAGCAATTTTAATGGCCAGTGGTGTATATATCTTAGTTATATTTTTAATTATCATTGACTGCTTCGGTTTCAACTCTCGCCGACCACAGACGTCCTTTGCAAAATGGTCATACATAATATTACACAAACATAAAAATGAAAAATAATTATTTCCTTTTTTACAGAGTCCACAGAATCGATAACTGTTCATATGGATATGAAATATACTAACACAGATAAATGTTTTTATTTTTTGTACATGTATTACACCGTTTTTACAAACGGCTTGCCAGGAGACGTCACAAAGTGCTGAGTGCTCAATTTATGACAAGTCGTCAGGTGGTCCCGCTCAGCTTGCCCGAGTCTGGTGTGTTACGACAGAAGTCTTCCGTTTTCGAAGAATTGTTAACAGGATATCGACCTGAATGAATAATGACTGTCAATCACGTGTTACCTTGAACACTCACGTATAGTAAATAGCTAGCAGCATGCTGTTCTACGAGGTGCATTCAAGTTCTAAGGCCTCCGATTTCTTTTCTAATTAACTACTCACCCGAAATCGATGAAACTGGCGTTACTTCTACACGTAATTGCCCTGCAGACGTACACATTTTTCACAACGCTGACGCCATGATTCCATGGCAGCGGCGAAGGCCTCTTTAGGAGTCTGTTGACCACTGGAAAATCGCTGAGGCAATAGCAGCACGGCTGGTGAATGTGCGGCCACGGAGAGTGTCTTTCATTGTTGGAAAAAGCCAAAAGTCACTAGGAGCCAGGTCAGGTTAGTAGGGAGCATGAGGAATCACTTCAAAGTTGTTATCACGAAGAAACTGTTGCGTAACGTTAGCTCGATGTGCAGGTGCGTTGTCTTGGTGAAACAGCACACGCGCAGCCCTTCCCGGACGTTTTTGTTGCAGTGCAGGAAAGAATTTGTTCTTCAAAACATTTTCGTAGGATGCACCTGTTACCGTAGTGCCCTTTGGAACGCAATGGGTAAGGATTACGGCCTCGCTGTCCCAGAACATGGACACCATCATTTTTTCAGTACTGGTGGTTGCCCGAAATTCTTTTGGTGGCGGTGAATCTGTGTGCTTCCATTGAGCTGACTGGCGCTTGTTTCTGGTTTGAAAAATGGCATCCACGTCTCATCCATTGTCACAACCGACGATAAGAAAGTCCCATTCATGCTGTCGTTGCGCGTCAACATTGCTTGGCAACATGCCACACGGGCAGCCATGTGGTCGTCCGTCAGCATTCGTGGCACCCACCTGGATGACACTTTTCGCATTTTCAGGTCATCATGCAGGATTGTGTGCACAGAACCCACAGAAATGCCAACACTGGAGGCGATCTGTTCAACAGTCATTCGGCGATCCCCCAAAACAATTCTCTCCACTTTCTCGATCATGTCGTCAGAACGGCTTGTGCGAGCCTGAGGTTGTTTCGGTTTGGTGTCACACGATGTTCTGCCTTCATTAAACTGTCGGACCCACGAATGCACTTTCGACACATCCATAACTCCATCACCACATGTCTCCTTCAACTGTCGATGAATTTCAATTGGTTTCACACCACTCAAATTCAGAAAACGAATGATTGCACACTGTTCAAGTAAGGAAAACGTCGCCATTTTAAATATTTAAAACAGTTCTCATTCTCGCCGCTGGCGGTAAAATTCCATCTGCCGTACGGTGCTGCCATCTCTGGGACGTATTGACAATGAACGCGGCCTCATTTTAAAACAATGCGCATGTTTCTATCTCTTTCCAGTCCAGAGAAAAAAAATCGGAGGCCTTAGAATTTGAATGCACCTCGTATAAGAACCCTTTATGTACGTCTTGACCGGCCATTGTGGCCGAGCAGTTCTAGGCGCTTCGATCTGGAACCGCGAGACCGCTGCGGTCGCAGGTTCGATTCCTGCCTCGGGTATGGATGTGTGTGATGTCCTTGGGTTAGTTAAGTTTAAGTAGTTCTAAGTTGTAGGGGACTGATGACCTCAGATGTTAAGTCCCATAGAGCTCAGAGCCATTTGAACCATTTTACACACTTACTGATTTTAAGTCTTCGCGATTTGTGCCTACGACATAGAGAAAAAGACCGCTATCAACAGCCGTAAAGAAGTCATCAGCCTCGTATGAAGAGGCAACAAGGGCTACATGCAAAACATAAATGAAGTGCAAACATACAAATACACTTATTTAACAATTACTTAACTGATGGATCCTCAGCGAGTCTTATAGCTCTTAAATGTAAATGAAAGATTTCCGTTATGGTTTATGGTTGTAAGGCTTTCTGTGTTCCTTTCGACTAACTGATTCTAGGAGAATGATTCGATTTGTCAATGCTGAAGCAAAGACAAACTCTGAAAAAACAACTAGAGCGACACAAACGTCTCTGCACTGTATTTGTTCTTTCTTATGGCGAGAGTAGGGAACTGAAAACTGTGTAAACTCGTACTGGTCAACGGACATTGGATAGTACCTACTAGAGATCTGCTGTTGAGTCTGTTGCACTTTATGACCACACCTTGCGTGAAGACGAAGATTATTTGACGAAAACTCAACAAATTGTAGAATATTTACTAAGACTTTTCAGAAAATTTGTGTAAACGAATGACTGGCTTAAAATGTACTATATCCCGAGGAAGAAAAATAGATTTGGCAATGAAACTTTTATAATTTGCTATAGTCAGACAAATTACACCGAGGAGACAAATGTCATGGGACAGCGACAGACACGTATACAGGTGGCAGTAGTAGTACGTACACAAGCTATGGGAGTGCACTGGTGGTGCATTGCTGGTGCCATCGCTTGTGAAAAGGTTAGTGACGTGATAAAGGCAGCACGACGGGAATTAATAGACTTTGGACGCGGAATGCTAGTTGCAACTAGACGCATGCGACATTCCATGTCGTAAATCGTTACTGAATTCAATATTCCGCGATCCACAGTGCCAAGAATGTGCCGAGAATACCAAATTTCAGGTGTTGCCTCTCAACACGGACAACGCAGCGGCCAATGGCCTTCGCTTGTCGACCGAGAGAAGGGGCATTTGCTTAGAGTTATCTCTGGTAACAGAGAAGCAACACTGCGTGAAATAACTGCAGAAATTAATGTAGGACGTACGACGAACTTGACCGTCAGTAGTGCGGCGAAATTTGGCGTTAATGGGGTATGGCAGCAGACTACCGACGCGACCCCCATTCTTAACAGCATGACGTCAGCTGCAGCCCCTCTCCTGTGCTCGTGGCCATATCAGTTGTACCCTAGACTAGTGGAAAACCGTGGTCTGGTCCGATGAGTTCCGAGTTCAGCTGGTAAAAGCTAATTGTAAGATTGGAGTGTTGCGCAGACTCTGCGAAGCCATGTTCCCAAGTTGTCAACAAGGCACCATGCAACCTGGTGATAGCTGAATAATTGTGTGGGCTGCGATTACGTGGAAAGGACTGGGTCCTCTGTTCCAACTGGTGTACTTGGAGAACATTTGCAGCCATTCATGGTCTTACGTTGCCAAACAACGATGGAATTTTTATGGATGACAATGCGCCATGTCACCGATGCACATATATCTGCGTGTGATTTGAGGAACATTCTGGACAGTTTGTGCGAATGATTTGACCACCCAGATCGCCCGACATGAATACTATCGAGCATCCGTGGGACATAATCGAGAGGTCAGTTTGTTCTCAAAATCCTGCACTAGAAACACTTTCGCGAATCTGAATGGCTATAGAGGCAGCGTGGCTCAGTATTCCGCAGGGAACTTCGAACAACTTGTTGAATCTGTCAAGTTGGTGCTTTACACCTAGCAAGAGAAAGTCTGCCACGAAATTAGGATGTATCCTACAATTTTTGTCTCCTCGGTGCGGATACAGAAGGAGAGAGTCATAATTAAGGATTGGCGTACATGGAAACATACTTGCCACGTTATTCCAACTACATTCGGATAAATTACATACTTCGTTCGTCGACAGATCACTGGAACACAATTTCAGGTCAATATGGTTGACTATACGGCAGATTAACAACAGCAAGTAGTATGGTAAGGTCAGTAACCAAACAATGCCCCTAACGCAGAACAAATTGAGAAAAGGAGAAACAACATAGCGATTGTCGAACTCAGTAACGCCAATGTCTCTGAAGTAGGGGGATAATAAGTAAACAAGGTGAAATGTTCGTAACTTCAAAAGGACATGAAATATTGGTGTAGTAATCGATTGTAACAAATCAGTGGGACTAGTCGACCGATGCGACATGCATTTCAAAACAATAGAAAGTAGGCTTAAGTCTCAGTAGTACTAGAAATTACTGTTCTGTATTTTTGATATTGCGACGTGTAATGAATTTTGCATACTACGAAAAACTGTGACGGAAGTGAAGTAGAAAAAGCATCATTTGAATGTAATTAGAGACTTTCCAAACTTTTCAGATCTAACGAAAGAAAGCTGATGATAGTAAACTTGAAGAAAGCACTACAAGTCTTGGTGCTCCTACCATATCAGTGGCTAAAGTGCCAGGCTAATCTGTGACAAAAAATGATGCTCAGAAACAGGAAAAGTTCTATAGTGAAGAATGTGATATAGCTCTACGTGCTTCTCCTCTCTCCAGAATTTGACACCGACAATACCATGAGTAAATAACCTCGTTTCATATAGTTTTGAGTGGATGCACGAACATCTCACAACTGTAAAACAGCTTTTATGTGTATGGAATAAAAATACGTCAGACATGAACGCAAGTAGTGTAAATACTGTAAATAAATACTCCAAACTTCACCAGTGTCCGTCCAGAGACCGGAACAAAAACACGTTCAGGAATGACGTGCATAGATGGACCACCTCAGCAACCGAGGCATACCCGCTGGGCCTCGCACGTAGCAAGCAAAGAAGCGTGTTCTTCGTGGTACACAAATACAAACCATCAGCGAGTTAGCTCGTTGATAACGGAGTCGGCGAGCTTAATAGCAACAGTCAAGTTTCGCCATTAATAATTATGTTACGTGGGCATTACAAGTCGCATCAAGTTGTGTACTTGAAATTTACAATTGAATGTCGATAAGCCACTCCAGAAAAGAATGCTAAAATTAATTTTATTAGAAATGATTCCTTCCAAAAGAATAAAGCAACGATAGTACACACTACTGGCCATTAAAACTGCTACACCAAGAAGAAATGCAAATGATAATCGGGTATACATTGGACAAATATCTTATACTAGAAATGACATGTGATTACATTTTCACGCAGTTTGTGCACAGATCCTGAGAAATCAGTACCCAGAACAACCACCTCTGGCCGTAATAACGGCCTTGATACGCCTGGGCATTGAGTCGAACAGAGCTTGGATGGCGTGTACAGGTACAACTGCCCATGCGGCTTCAACACGATACCACAGTTCATCAAGAGTAGTGACTGGCGTATTGTGACGAGCCAGTTGCTCGGCCACCATTGACCGGACGTTTTCAATTGGTGAGAGATCTGGAGAATGTGCTGGCCAGGGCAGCAGTTGAACGTTTTCTGTATCCAGAAAGGCCCGTACAGGACCTGCAACACGCGGTCGTGCATTATCCTGCTGAAATGTAGGGTTTCGTAGGGATCGAACGAAGGGTAGAGCCACGGGTCGTAACACATCTGAAATGTAACGTCCACTGTTCAAAGTGCCATCAATGCGAACAAGAGGTGACCGAAACGTGTGACCAATGGCAACCCGTACCATCACGCCGGGTGATACGCCAGTATGGCGATAACGAATATACGCTTCCAATGTGCGTTCACCACGATGTCGACAAACACGGATGCGACCATCATGATACTGTAAACAGAACCTGGATTTATCCGAAAAAATGACGTTTTGCCATTCGTGCAGCCAGGTTCGTCGTTGAGTACACCATCGCAGGCGCTCCTGTCTGTGATGTAGCGTCATGGCTAACCGCAGCCATGGTCTCCGAGCTGATAGACCATGCTGCTGCAAACGTCGTCGAACTGTTCGTGCATATGGTTGTTGTCTTGCAAACGTCCCCATCTGTTGAGTCAGGGATCAACACGTGGCTGCACGATCCGTTACAGCCATGCGGATAACATGCCTGTCATTTCGACTGCTAGTGATACGAGGGCGCTGGGATCAAGCACGGCGTTCCGTATTACCCTCCTGAACCCACCGATTCCATATTCTGCTAACAGTCATTGGATCTCGACCAACGCGATCAGTAATGTCGCGATACGATAAACCGAAATCGCGATAGGCTACAACCCGACCCTTACCAACGTCGGAAACGTGATGGTACGCATTTCTCCTCCTTACACGTGGCATCACAACAACTTTTCACCAGGCAACGCCGGCCAACTGCTGTTTGTGTATGAGAAATCGGTTGGAAACTTTCCTCATGTCAGCACGTTGTAGGTGTCGCCACCGGCGCCAACCTTGTGTGAATGCTCTGAAAAGCTAATTATTTTCATATCACAGCATCTTCTTCCTGGCGGTTAAATTTCGCGTCTGTAGCACGTCCTCTTCGTGGTGTAGGAATTTTAATTGCCAGTAGTGTAGTTCACAGTTTGCGTGTAATTCAGCGAAGTTCATGCGAGACCTGTTTTCCTATGTAACGGGAAACAGATATAAAAGAAGTTGACGCATAACTTTAGGTCTGTTTCATTTTTACTTGTACATGATTCCAAATTAGTATGAAATATTGTCTGTCATGTAACGTCTCGCATGGCAACATCAAACAAAACTTACGAGGTGGGTTCAGTAAGTGATTCAACACGTTTTTCTCCACGACCAGTTTCAGTTAAAAAAATTGCGGAATTAGTTGTGGGACATCTTGAAATATCCACCCTGCAGTTCCTATAGTTCCATGAAGTTCCGATAGGTGGCGGCGCTATCCGTCGCCTTCAAAGCTGTATCTGTAACGGAGGTGCGTCCCAAGCAGAGAGCTGTCATTTTCTTTGTGCGGAAAACAAGAGCATCGCAGATGTTATTAGCCGCTTGCAGAATGTGTACGAAGCCCTGGCAGCGAACAAAAACACGTTGAGTCATTGGGCGAGGCGTCTGTCATCATCCCACGGGCCGGCCGGGCGCACACGGCTGTGACTTCAGCAATGTTGGAACGTGCGAAACTGTCGTTCTACGACAGTTCATGAACACCTCGCTTCTCAAATGGACGTCGGAGAAGACTGCGCACTTGAGAGGAGCTCGCAGAACTTGACTGGACTGTTCTTCCTCATTTATCCTACAGATCGGATCCCGCACTTTCTGACTTCCATCTTTGTGACCCAATGACAGATTCGCTTTGCAGGAAGCTGTACGTGAATAATGGGGTGGTTACTGATGCAGCAAGACGTTGGCTCAGAGGTCGACCGGTAGAGTTGTACCATGCAGGGATACAGGCCATCCCAGAAAGGCGAGTAAGGCCGTCGCATTTGACGGGGATTATGTTGAAAAAGTGGGTTTTGCACGTAAGTGAGTGGGAAATGAAATGATGTATTGGAATTCTGAATAAAACCAACCTGCTTTCAAAAATAAATGAGTTGCATTACTTACTGACCGCCTCCAGTGCATATGACGTGTTCCCGCTTCTTGTTCTATATCCAGAACCTTGAATCTATGTACGACATTATGCCAATTGACAAGAATATGGAATGCCGCTACAGATTTCTGTAGCCGACAAGTGGCTGTGTGAACCAAGATAGTCCGACAAGGCAAAAAAAAAAAAAAAAAAAAAAAAAAAAAACAGCCTGACGCAGGGAAATTATTCCTCTGAAGGCAACATTTCACATTGACACAAAACTGTGATCCAGACAAACGATTTCACGAATTTCTTCTTCCATTGCAGGTCAATTATTAATCCTCGTAAATAGTTATTTTCAATAATACAGCTTTATTGGGCCGCGCCAGTTATTTCGAATTATTTCAGTTGTAAATACGTTCTCATTATCTTCCCTATGACATTTCATCATTTTAAACCCAGCTCCATTTATCTCTGATTCACTTCCTGTTCAACTGGTCTGCCATGTCTTTCTCACTTATTGCCAAGAGGTCCTATACTGTCCACTGCTATTAATAAAAGCCTGAATATCATCCCCAAGGATAGATGAACACATTTTTCGATTCATTGTGCCTTTGAGAACGACGAGGTTACACAAGGAATGACCATAACGTTCCCTCCTCCGGCCTGGACCCTTTTAGACGTTTCAAGTCGTATACTCTTACGACCATTTGTCCGAAGGATCATAAAATGTGATTCATCTGAAAAGGCCACCTGTCGCCAATCAATGGACGTCCATTTGCGTTATTGGCGTGAAAATACCAGCCTTCGTCGCCGATGAACATCAGTCAACATGGGTGCACGGACCAGGCGCCTGCCGGCCGAAGTGGCCGTGCGGTTAAAGGCGCTGCAGTCTGGAACCGCAAGACCGCTACGGTCGCAGGTTCGAATCCTGCCTCGGGCATGGATGTTTGTGATGTCCTTAGGTTAGTTAGGTTTAACTAGTTCTAAATTCTAGGGGACTAATGACCTCAGCAGTTGAGTCCCATAGTGCTCAGAGCCATTTGAACCAGGCGCCTGCTTCAGAGGCCTGTACGCGGCAACATCGGCTAACGGTCGTTGAGAAGACGGTGTTGTTTGTTCCTTGATTCACTTGGTCAACACTTGCACCTCTATTAGTCCGTACACATCTCCGAAGCTGTCGTTCGCCCCTGTCGTCTATGGCTCTTGGTGAGCCAAAGTTGCTTCGGCGCCAGTTTTGGTTGGCTGTATACTTTATCCACGGCTGCACACAAACAGTTTACGAAGGTAGTCCTTTCGGAATGCTTCAACCCTTGCTCCGAAAGTCATCGATCATGTTCCTTTGGACGTCAGATAAATGACAACGACTGCACTGTTTCCCACGTCTCCCAGACGCTCTTTATATACTCTCCACTGCCAGTGCTTCCACCTGCCACCTATGAGTGGTTACTGCATGTTGGCATCGAATACAGGCGGTGGTCACAGTAATGGGACTGAACCGTGTATTTCGTCTGTAGAGCTTCATACTGGTGTTCAATCTCCTTCTCACTTGTTTAATTACTTCTTCGGTCGCCAAACTAAGCAACGGTAGTTGGAACGCCACCTATGCCTTCATAATATGAGCTAATGTTCCTTAGTCATCCATTGTTATTGCTATCACCTGGTTTTCTAAATGTGAGCACGTTGTTCCATTCTTTGAAATTCGTACTCTGGTTTTCTTGATTCACTAACTTTTGTACATTTGCAAGCCAAATTTCTCGAATACAGACATTTTCAAAAGCGTATTACGTCTTAAGTTTTCAAATAAGACTCTTACACATTTTCATATTATTCATGTTGACCTTGAATATATGCTACTCCCCGTTAAACCGCAACACCATGAAGGTGGAATGCAGAAAATACAAACTGGGACGAAGTAGGGGTGAATGTTGTACAGTTTTCAGATTTTCGCCTCTAAGCAGCACTGAAATAGAAGTTCAATATATTTTATGATTCCATTTTTAAATGACAGCACTCACGTTTCAGTCTTTTTCCGGAATTATAAAAATTAGTGCCAAAAAATAAGGCCTTTACAAATGGGAAACAGTGTTCCATGGTCCCAAGGCGACAAACTACCATTCAATGTGGTTGACCACTCCTCCATGGCGTCATTACGACAACGGTTGCTCTAAAATTCCTCATACTCTTTATTTCAAGGATATGTTAAATGCAATTTCAAAGAAAAATACTGACCTAGTGCTGTGAGCAATTTAGTATTCAAAGTGCCGGAACAAATGACGTCACATAGGAGTTCGCACAGTTGGAAACAGACAGCTGTATCCCTGTTCTGAATTAAAAATTCTTCTCGTTTGTCTAAGTTATCTAAATTATTTTGTAGGTATAATCAACTAATTGTGTGGTGTGGAGTTCATGAAGAAAAGGGCCTTGTATGTAAAAAGTGACTCCATAGTATTTTAAAATTTAGATTGAGATATCTTTGTGAAGTAATCTCTACCATTAGTCTCACATTCTTCTTCTGTTACTTCCTTCTTTTTCTCGTCCTGGCCTTGGTCTGTTAAAGTGTATGTATCATAGTAAGCTCATATAAGTGAGAGTAATTAGTTTTTTCTTTCGTTCAAATAGTGACGACTCATTTCTTCTTAGTTATTACCATTAATCTCTTTGATATTTTATTGACGGATTCCGAAGTGGAAATGTGGGTGAGCTGTGTTGTGTGAATGTGTATAACTGGCTTGGGCGGCATCTGTTTAGCCGCCATTCCGAACATCCCACTGAGATAATTACGTAATTACGAATTGTAGTGATTTCTTAGAAACTGCATATCATTTAATTAAATAGTCCGTTCACCTAGTGCGAATCAAAATTAACGCACATGAAATGTTCCACCTTTTCAAGTCACGGCCGGCCGCTGTGGCCGAGCGGTTCTAGGCACTTCGGTCCGGAACCATGCTGCTGCTGCGGTCCCAGGTTCGAATCCTGTCTGAGGCATGGATATGTGTAATGACCTTGGTTAGTTTGGTTAAGTAGTTCTAGGTCCAGGGGACTGATGACCTCAGATGTTAAGACCCATAGCGCTTAGAGCCATCTGAACCATTTTTTTCAGGTCGCGAATGTACCTGTTTACTAACATTAACATTTCGTGCAAAATTTAGAATTTTCGATTACTCATGAGTTTAACTCTTAGGTTTTGGAAAGGTAGAGAATTGATTGTAGTGCGCCTGACCATTATTTCAGCAACGACACTGATTTATAGTTATCACGGAGAGGACGCTACAAAACATGTATTCGTTCATTTTACCTACTTACCAGCACACATTCTAAGAGAAACTGTTTAACGTTAGTGCAATTTTTGTTTCGCTTTCGAAGAGGAATAGCCTAATTTTAGTGCCATTTCCGACTCGCATTGACAGAGAAATTTCATAGCTTTGGTGCGAGATTTACAATGTATTGTAGTACATTACTACACGATATTCGGCCACCACAGGCAACAAGTATTTTCAATCAAAACCCAAATCTGCACTGAGCATCACGATGGACATATTAGCACATGCTCCGAGGAGAACGAACCTTGCCAGAAATGAATCGTCACTGTCATACGCTGCCCATCCCATGTCTTGATGATATCTGATGCTATTGCATACTCGCTGCTGGTGGTTTAGACAGCAGCGGTCACATTAATGACGAGCTAACGCCGCTAGTCGTCTCCTGACTTTGAGGTATTCGTTATAGAATCACTGAACAAGGAAAGACTGGACCAAAGGTTTCCCGTACCGTCCCTATCATCTTGATACAGAGGGTGGTCAGTTATTGGCCTGTACAGAACGTTCTCCCAATATGTCACACAATGAAATCATTGGGTCATTGTGTGCTGGAAGAATGCTAAATCACAACCACAAGCCGCTACGACTGACCAGCTTTGACAGATTTGAAGCACCATGAAATGACTCATTTCGAGTTGATGCCCATCCACTTTAGAGCCGTAGTAGACTACAGCTCTTTGTGCTAAATTATATACCCTTTACAACTGTAAACTAACTCCATAACCGCCTTGCCGGGGCAAGTACTTCTTCCAAACTTCTGTTGGTCCATCTCCTGCTTCTCACACACTTTGTCCATCTCCTCCGTCACACCCTCACTGTCCATCACCTCCACCCACATTTTGTCCAAATCCTCCAGCCCCACTCTGTGTCTGTCTCCTGCTTTCCCTCCCCCTCCCCCTTCCCCACCACCTCCTCTTCACCCTCTCGTTGTCAATCTACTCGTCCCCTTCTGTCCACCTGCTCCTTGCCCCTCAGTCTGTCTCTTCCTTCCATTCTAATTCAATCCTCTCCTCCCCCCTCTTTCTGTCCATCTCCTGCCGGCCGAAGTGGCCGCGCTGTTCTGGCGCTGCAGTCTGGAACCGCGAGACCGCTACGGTCGCAGGTTCGAATCCTGCCTCGGGCATGGATGTGTGTGATGTCCTTAGGTTAGTTAGGTTTAACTAGTTCTAAGTTCTAGGGGACTAATGACCTCAGCAGTTGAGTCCCATAGTGCTCAGAGCCATTTTTTTGTCCATCTCCTCATCCCTCCTCCCTCTGTCCATTTCCTCCTACTCCATCTATCTGTTCATAACCTCTACTTTCTTTTCTTTATCCATCTCCTCCTCTTCCCTCTCTCTGTCCATCTCTGATTCTTCCCTTTCTCTGTCCATTTCCTCCTCCCTTTCGTAAGTTCATCTCCTCCTCTCTCTCTAAACCTCTCTTTCCCTCTCTGTCCATTTCCTCCTCTTTCCTTTCTCTATCGACCCCATCCTTTTCCCTCTCTCTCTAATCCCTCCTCCCTCTCTCCCTGTCCATCTCCTCCTTTCTTGTACCTGTCTGTTCGTGTCCTCCTCTCCCCCTTTTCTCTCCTCGTTATCACGCTCACCCCAATAGGAGGCTGGTGGTTCTCACCACCACAGTATTTCTTTCCGGATCGTAAGTAACATGTGGACCAAATTTAGTTGAAATCGTTCCAGAGGTTTACAATGAGTTTTTTACAAATAACTTCTTCAGCACACCAGAATTTGAAAATACCGCTTCAGTTGTAAATTTCTT
The DNA here is from genome assembly GCF_021461385.2 of Schistocerca piceifrons. Lineage (NCBI taxonomy): Eukaryota > Metazoa > Arthropoda > Insecta > Orthoptera > Acrididae > Schistocerca > Schistocerca piceifrons. The sequence continues at coordinate 591,878,986 of NC_060140.1, read as the reverse complement.
TTATTTTCACGACCGGTTTCGCGCTCTCATAAGCCCATCCTCAGATGTTGCAACTGTGCTGTGGTCCCCAGAGCGCCGCGGTGAGCGTGTGCTAGGCGCGGGGTGCTCATACGTAGCACGGTGCCCATAGGAAGCGTGGTGTGCGCTCGGGGGGCCACAGCACAGTTGCGACACCTGAGGATGGGCTGATGAGAGCCCGAAACCGGTAGTAATAATAAAAGTAATTTACAACTGAAGCGGTATTTTCAACCTCTGGTATAATGCTCAGTCGCAGAGGGTCTTCCAACAGGATAATTTGTTTACCAGCATACTTACATGTAAAATATATTTCGCGTACAACATATGTCACGCGTATTTGTACACACATTTCAGCTGTATCTCCAACGAATATCACCCTACAGTTTTATTTTCAAAGAGCTCAATATATATGATATTGTATTTCCTGTACAAAGATATAATTTTTCAGGTACATCCATTGGTATATGCGCCTGCTATCCGAAATGTGTTGTGAATGGAGTTAGCAGTAAATAAGTAATAAAACTACTTCCATGAGGTGGCAGTTTCTTACGCATTTTAGTGTTTATGGCGAAATACGTCCCGAACTGTGTGTCGTACACTAATATAATTATTCTGGTACATTCAGTGCTATATATGAACACCGTCTGCAAAATATATCGCGAATACAGTTTGTAGTAATGAATTAATAAATTAAAACGTAATGTTTCATGCGGCAGTTTTACTGCATGACAGCGAAAATACAGGAAGCGACAATTTCTTTTTCTTTTCATCATTTTGTGGAAGTCGTCAGCCAGAAGTAGTTTCACAATGGTTTGAAATTATATGTAAAGTTTGTTACAAGTCTCTAAGTGCCCTCATTTTCAAATATTGCATGACTAAAATATGATTATATGCACGTATGGGCTACACGGCTTTCTCAACCCTATCCCTACTCCTTTGCTACGCAGGTGTGTGTTACTGCCACAGCGGTGATTTCCAGACCCTAAACGACATGTGTACCGAGTCTTTTTGAAATCGGTACCGAGGTTTAGGAGGAGATGTGAGACATACATACATAAGTACATCCATTTTATAATATGTGTTGTACTGTGGAACACTTACCAGATTTTCGCCTCTAATGGACGTTTAATACATTTTGTTATTCCAGTTTGAAACCTATAGTCTTTATTTGATGTTAGCTGCAATCTTACAAAACTGATTCTGGAAAAATAAGGTTTCTCCGTATGTGAAAAACTGTTCCAATGCACATCATGGTCATGTACCTAGGAACAAATTTTCTGATGAATAAAATCTTCCGTACTGGCTGGTAAAACACTTTTATCAAGAAGTTAAGACCGGTTTCGCATCGGTAGAGGTGCATGTTCAGATGATCAGGTTCGTTATTTTTTAAACAGTCATGGCGCGGCAGACTAAATCCTACGAGCCAATTGGTTCAAATGGTTCAAATGGCTCTGAGCACTATGGGACTTAGCTTCTGAGGTCATCAGTCCCCTAGAACTTAGAACTACTTAAACCTAACTAACCTAAGGACATCACACATATCCATGCCCGAGGCAGGATTCGAACCTGCGACCGTAACGGTCACGCGGATCCAGACTGAAGGGCCTAGAACCGCACAGCCGAGCCAATTGCCATCGATCATCGGCAAGATTACACCAATGGCGCTAAAAGCGGTTGTCTATCATCATACGACTGGGATCACGCCACACCATGCCGTAGACATCAGAGAAGTCAACAAGGCGCCAGTGTAAGCAGTCCGTTTTATGCTGGCGCCGTGCTCACTTCTATGATGTCTACGGCATGGTGTGGCGCGTTCCCAGTTAGTTTCTTCATACGTAACCACTTTCAGTGCGCTGTGGGTTTAATATGACACTGAACGGCGGGAATTAGCTAGTAGAATTTACTTTGTCGCTCCATGAATGTTTAAAAAAATAACGAAAATTTTCACCTGCATGTCCACTAACGCGAAACCAGTCTTGATTTTATTCATCATGTGAAACTTTGGCTGCGGTTGCCTGACCTGTTAATCAATACAAAAAATATTGTATTCAATTTTAAAAGCTTTTCAATTGAGAAAATCTTGTCAATGCCGATTTAACAGACAAAATGTAACACTGTTGCCCTAAAACACACCAATAATCACGATATTTGAAATATACTCAAAATTGTTAAAAAAATGACATGGTAGAAGTCTCTCTTAAGTTTCAAGGTGCAAGATAGTGCACGGAGACGAAGTAGGGTTTAACCGTCCACTCGTTAGTTAACTAGTTTTAAAAATATACTTGATTTTACTCACCATAAACCTGAAACTGCAGGATTAACAATGAACTCCTAATAGCTATAATATATGATACAGATATTCATCATACAGACCTCGTAATATATACAAGTGCTACACAAAACCCAGTGTCTGTCTCAATAACAAAAGCAGTATAAAATGCCGAAAACTGCCTTTGGCGATTTCTAGTGAGCATTCCTTCACCTCATTCCAAAATCAGCCACTAGACTGAAACAACGGCCAGGAAGCATCACGTATTCCCAGATTCACTACCCTCAGGATAACACTCTCGGGTACTCTATTCACAAAGTAAGTATCTTCTATCCTTCCAGGTCCGGCAATTTTAATGGCTAGCAGGGCAATATTAATAATCCTGTTAATTCAATATCGTGTAGATCATTAAAGATTTTGCTTGACGCGTTTCTTAACTCAAATATCTTCACTCACTGCATAACTCTCGTGAGGTCTTAATTAGTTTTTGTGAAACGAAACACTATCACATCTATTTAGTGTCGCACGCTTCCAGGTGGAAATGAGCAGAAAACGTTGTTGGGTCTTGAGGGCAGAGGAGGGCAGAGGAGGGCAAAGGGAGGGGTGGCCCGGAAACTTTTACCTCTGATCTCGCGGCCGGGCTTGCGCTGCAGCCAAAGGTTCTCAGATTTATGGGGCCGCGACACGGCTCGTAAATTAGGCGTCGAAATCGCAATCGGGCCCACTCCCCCGTGCCCTATAGACGGTTACGCAGCGAAGACCGGGCGAGAAGCCAAATGCTTTTATCCCCTCACAGTGAAACACGCGAGGAAGAGCAGCCGATGGGTGAAAGTATTTGACGAACGGTCATTGATCCCTTTAAATGCGCCCCCTCTGATAACAGATTAGTTCGATAACAAGCGTGTGACTGTGGAAAAAATTTTCCGATGCCAGGTCGTACGTTTTACTAGCGCCATCCGCCCAGTTTATGTCTAGTAGGGAGCCACACATTTTTTCTGTTCACTTCTGCAGGAAAATATTTGTCGTGGTAATGGGTAGTACGATTTAGGGGCGGTTCACACTAAGACGATACGGTAATCGTTACGACACGTTGCAGTAAATGTCATGCAACGTGACACTTATCGGCGTGACATCCGTGTTCCCACTGCAGTGATGCGGCAAGCAACAAGACAGCACGAATAACATTTCCGCCTCAGTCGCAGTCAAGAGCTCTCATTTGGAGAGGACGTTATTGTGGCTTATCAATATTTAAAACCCGGAAAACTGATAATGAAAAGGAAGTATTGTGTTCTCCCGTACAGTGTTATCTCGTAACATAGTTTGCCTGTTGTTTCTCATGACGTCTCAATATGAACACAAATTCCACGAATTATGCCAAAGAAAATACATTTTTCACAGTTTGGAGCAATCGCTATCAGCTATTTGAAATTAATTGTAAAACAGTCTAGATCACAAGACACGTTTATTAACAGATCTAAAACCATGTTGCTGGACAATGGCTGTGCATGGAGCAGGAACCGCTGAATGGCGATAGTCAACTTGCGGTTGTAGAGCTGAAGATAATCACATGTTGATAAAAACCGTTCAGCTGTTAACAAATGTGCCTTGCGATCTAGAGTGTTTTATAATAAATTTCAAATATTACATTGTGATCGTTGATTCCTAGAATAATGTTTTTAAAACTATTATCAGCTATTCTGATAAATCACGGAAACAAATTTTCGAATCGCTGCTTCTCCTGCTGACAAAAAACATACGTTAGAGCTAGTGTTAGAGTGGAGTTAAAAATTCCGCTGTGAAAAGTTTGTTTTAAGGTTGCCAAGTATGGTACTTTATTCATTGTGCTACATGTAATTACAAATTGAGAAAGCTAGTGTAGTACTTCTTACAGCTGTTGAATTTCTCTAAGTAGTGTACGCTTCACTTTCATGAGTGTTCTGAAGAAAGGTTGCGGGATTTGCATTGAGATCAGCCACTATCGATGGTCTAGCAGTGGATGCTCAACTCTGCGCATCGACTTTCATGGTGGGATATTCGAACCTGTTCTGTGAACTGTAAAACATCTGTACGATAAGTGTTAAAGCCGTTCGTAAAAGACGTGGTACGTCTTTTTCAGATTAATACTTGTAACATGCATGTTGTAATGCGTTATGTACTAAATGCAAAGTAAATGAATATTATGTAAAAATATGTAACCTAACTGTGCTTCTCTGTAACATTGTTTTGAAGGAAATCACGCTACGGTCCAGTTGTATTGTGTATACGTTCACACTATGCACATCAGTTTAGAGCAATTAAAGTTCCTCTCAGTACCCATACCTCCATAACGAATCATTTGCGGATCTAACATTTTGTGTTCACAATTACTTATACTATCATTGTGCAAAACATTGATCTTTCTTCCTCAAACACCCTGTAGAAGAAGGCCGCGATGAGCAAAATCTCGCCGTGTCCTTCTCTGCTTCGTCCAGCTGCTCATTCACTAGTAACAGGAATTTCTCCCACATCTCTTTCACGCCTGTCACAAAGTTTCCTTAAATCTGGCAGCATAGACCAAAAAAACAGTCAGCATGATCAGCTGCTGATGTTTTTACATTTCCATCTTCGTTCTTTTTTTGGAAACGTACAAAAAATACACACAATTCCGCAGTCCACATGGCAGACCATAGCAGGTGGCAAAAGCGTTGCATCTGGCGCATAGTTGCCAACTTTTCGCTAACAGCCTCCAAAACATCTGTCGTATTTTCTCGCGAATGGAAAGAGCTATGGCTTTCAAATGGTTCAAATGGCTCTGAGCACTTTGGGACTTAACTTCTAAGGTCATCAGTCCCCTAGAACTTAGAACAACTTAAACCTAACTAACCTAAGGACATCACACACATCCATGCCGGAGGCATGATTCGAACCTGCGATCATAACGGTCGCGTGGTTCCAGACTGTAACGCCTAGAACCGCTCGGCCACTCCTGCTGGCAGCTATGGCTTTCCTTACACCATTAAAAATAATTTCGATATGTTAGCTACATTTCTTATGCAACAATGTATGGCATAGAAAGTACCAAACGTCAAATGGTCAGCAACTAGATCCTTGAGTGCAGAATTTCAAAATCTTTCCGGTCGTTTATTTATTTTAAATTGATTACTAGAAGTAAGAGCAATAGCAAAAAAAGAACCACTTTATTGTGAAGTTGTGAGAAATGGTTCAAATGGCTCTGAGCACTATGCGACTTAACTTCTGAGGTCATCAGTCCCTAGAATTTAGAACTAATTAAACCTAACTAACCTAAGGACATCACACACATCCATGCCCGAGGCAGGATTCGAAGCTGCGACCGTAGTGGTCGCTCGGTTCCACACTGTAGCGCCTAGAACCGCACGGCCACTCCGGCCGGCGAAGTTACGAGAAAATAATTTTTGTAACGAATAATTTCCCTGGAATCGAATGAGAAAAAATGCATAGTGGAGAACACATGTGCACCTCAAAACCATGGTTTTTAATTTTTTATGCAAACCGCAAGTTTAGTAAGCCATGGTGGCAAAATACTAACATGAATTCTCTACAGAAGAATGGAAAAACTAGTAGAAGCCGAGAGGAAACCGGCTTCGGGGAAGATCAGATTAGATTCTGGAGAAATGTACGAACATGTGAATCCATACTGACACTGTAACTTATCTTTGAAGATAGGTTACAGGAAGGTAAATTTACGTTTATAGCATTTGCAGACTTAGAGAAACATTTTGATAATGTTGACTGGAATATTTTCTTTGGAATTATGAAGGCAACAGGGGTAATACACAGGGAGCAGAAAGCTGTTTTACAATTTGTACAGACACCAGATGGCAGTTTTAAGAGTCGGGGGATGGGACACGAAAAATAAACAACGGTTGTGAAACGAGTGAGACAGGGCTGTAGCCTACTTCCGATGCCATTCAATATTTACACTGAACGTCCACTGAAGGAAACCAAAGAAAAATTTGGAGTAGCAATTAAAGTTCAAGGAGAAGAAGTAAAAACTTCGAAGTTTGCCAATGAAGTTGTAGTTCTGTCACAGATTAAATGACTTTGAAGAGCAGTTGAACGAAATGGGCAGCGTCTTGCCCGGCCGGGATGCCGAGCGGTTCTAGGCGCTGCAGCCTGGAACTGCACGACCGCGCTACTGTCGCAGATTCGAATCCTGCTTCAGGCATGGGTGTGTGTGAGGTCCTTAGGTTAGTTACGTTTAGGCAGTTCTAAGTTCTAGGGGACTGATGACCTCAGATGTTAAGTCCCATAGTGCTCAGAGCCATTTGAACAATTTGACAGCGTCCTGAAACGATGGTATAAAGTGAACATCCTAAAAAGCAGAACACATAATGGAATGTAGTCGAAGTACATCAGGTTATACTCAGGCAATTAGATTAGAAAACAAGAGGTAGTAGGTGAGGTTTACTTAATGTTGTAGGTGAGGTTTGCTACTTGGGGAGAAAAATAAACGATGGCAGCCGAAGAAGAGAACATATAAAATGTAGACTGTCAACAGTAAGAAAAGCGCTTCTGAAGAACAGAAATTTGTTAATCGGATGTAAACTGAAGTTTTAGGAAGTATTTTCTGAGGGTATAAACATGGAGTGTTGCTATTTATGGGAGTAAAACATTGATGGTAATCACAGTAGAGAAGAAGAGATTAGAAGCTTTTGAAATGTGGTGCTACAGAATAATGCTGTAGATTAGATGGGTAGATCGCTTAACTAATGAGATGGTAATGAATAGAACTGAAGAGAAAAGAAATCATATGTGAAATGAAGGTGGAGGGGGGAGAAAGGAATGGAAACGGAATTGATAAGTGATGTCAGCTGCATCGGGACATGACGCGGAATCAGCGGCGACGACTGAAAATGTGTTCCAGACTGGGGCTCGAAGCCAGTATCTCGAGTTTATTAGGCAGCTGCGTTAACCGCTGCGCCATGCGGGATACAGTGCTTATCGCAACCCAAGGACTATCTCCGTACGCTTCACGGGCGACGCACATTCCCACTGAACACGGCCCATCCGCGGACCCTGTCAATTTCCTCCATGCTCGCTGCTCTGAGATCCCCGACGGGTGTCGGACCTACTTGTGCATATGTACTGAAAAAGGTGGGTCCATCGCCCATGTAGGAGAATCAGTTATATGAACTGCCTCGTAAGCAGGAGATCCCAGGTTCGAGTCCCGGCCCAGCACACAAATGGTTCAAATGGCTCTGAGCACTATGGGACTTAACATCTGTGGTCATCAGTCCCCTAGAACTTAGAACTACTTAAACCTAACTAACCTAAGAACATCACACACATCCATGCCCGAGGCAGGATTCGAACCTGCGACCGTAGCGGTCACGCGGTTCCAGACTGAAGCGCCTAGAACCGCACGGGCACACCGGCCGGCCCCAGCACACACATTCACTCGTCGCCGCTGATTCCGCATCATGTCCCGCCGCAGCTGACATCGCTCATCCCTTCCACTTCCCTTCTCCTGTCTCCACCTTCAGTTTACATACAACGTATCATAGCTGCGGATTCAGCGTGATGTCTCTTCATTCCGACATTTCCGAAACAACAGACACCACGCATTTGTGGCACAACTTGACTAAAAGAAGGGATGTGTTGATAGGACATAGTCTGAGACATCAAGGGATCACCAATTTAATACTGGAGGGAAGAATGAATGTGCGTTTTAGGGATGTAGGATGGGGTGTGGAATCATAGATGGAGACCAAGAAATTGACATAGTTAGCAGGTTCAGGATGTAGGATGCAGTAGTCTATCCCAGATGAAAGAGCTTGTACAGGATAGAGTAGTAGGGACAGTGCATCAAACCAATCTTCAGACGGAAGACCATAACAACAACATACAAAAAGTAAAATCTTTACTAAGAAACCAAGTACAGAAACAAATGTTGCTTTCCGTACAAGAAACAATTTTGTTTAAGGTACACCCGGTGACTCGAAATTTGTATTATATGATACAGCCGCATGGAGCAACCAGCACTCGTGGCAACAAGCGAAACAATACAGATGGGCGTCGGTGTATCACTGTCGACACATTGTGAATCAGTTAAGTCACATCAGCTACTTTACCATTCACTCCATCAATTTAGGTTGCCCACTTCATATCGCATATCGTATGGCTTCAGGCGGGACAATATCTTACAGTCTAAGCAATTTTACCTTTACTTCCGAACAATAAACTGCATCTGTAGCTTTCAGCATTTCCTCAATTAAGATCAGTAGTCAACTCGCGTGTTCACAAAAATACGATAATATTTTTAATGCGAATTTTTTAAAATGTGAAATATTTACCACAAATATCCTGTCTACACTGGTAATTAGCTTCATTAACATTATGTAGAAGTGGGAAACAGAACACCACAAGTCAGTTATTTTGTTAGCGTGTCGACAGGTAACTTCAAATCACTGGCCTTAGCTCTTCACCTTGACTTTGCATCTTTCAACAGTACAGGGTTACTTACAAATACTTCTGGAGTTTTGGTAGGCAACTGTATGGTCACCTCAAAATATACAGAACATTCGTATGTCAGTGGCTAGAGCGTCACTTCCACTTACAGGAGGCAAATATGGGCACCGTTTTGGAGGCCGCAAACGTCAATACGTGTTCGCCTAACAGCAGAGTAGAGCTAGTTTCATGCGACTATCCTGAACAGATGATTTGATCACATGTTCTAACAGGCCTATCCCTGGTGGTGAGCTCTGCAATTACGTCACAGTGTCTATTATGAATAGAAATTTGAGGAGATGCTCTATCCACTAATACGATTGATTTTTCCCTATGTCTTGAAGTTTCGTGCAGTTGTTTTCTGTACTCTCTACTAACCAGTTTTATAATTCACATTACACTTTCCCGACTCTCGTTACTTTCTAGTAGTTACTGACTCATATTTTTTCTGTTATGACCAGGTCTAGCGTAATACTGTAACGCAAACAGTTATATTTTTCATTGTTCTTAATCACCTGTGTCTTCGATTATGTAAATGTTTACAGCAGCATGGACTTCAAATGTCTTACGTTGACAAGAAATGTTTGTAACAAAATCTCAAACGTCTTCTGCCGCTGTTGATTCTTGGCTCTCGAATCCGGATCAGGTTTTCTACAGAGCAAAGGATATCTCCTTATCATTCATGTAGCCATACTTTCTTCATGTAGAACGAACATTAATGTGGTATCAAACTGCACTGCTGTGCTGAAATGGTAGCTAGTACAGTTTTTAGACGTCTCCCATTCTGTGCTTATACTGAGTGTCCCAGAAATGTTCCGAAAAATTTCAAGGGGTTGTAAACAGGGCCTTGAGGAACAAATAGAGGATAGAAACCGGTGTCCGTAAAAGTCACCCAACGACGCTACAGAGCGTTGGAGTTACAGGCGCCGGCTACTGCTCTAGCCCACCTGTTTGGCAGCAAAATTAAAAGATGCACATAAACTTCGTACCCTGACGAGCCGTGGGCGTAACGTCACGCAATGTTGTTTGTCATCCAGCGATCGCGACTCATTGCCACCATCATCAGTGGAGAAGGTGGAGTTAGTTGCTGCTTAGAAAGGCCTTGTCGCCTGTATATGTCATACTCCGTTGCCTTGGTGGGTGACGGTTTCAGAGGCTGCTTCCATCCGCAGTTTTTTTCCTTCAACACTCTAAAAACTCCAATATCTTGCGGTATACAAGAGAAAAATAAACTATAGATGGAAAAATGTGTCCTAAACAGTCATCTAAGAAGGCAATAGAGCATCGCATCCATAGGATACAAGGGTTGTCTACGCAGCAGCTGTCTTCTCTACAGGTGATCGGGGCAATCACTTGCGATCACTGAATAACAAACAACATTGCGAGCCTTCCCGCCTACAGTCCTTCAGCGTACAAAGTCACGTTTGTTGCCGAAGGGGTGGCCTAGTGGCACGAGCTGGCACCTATAACTTCGACGTTCTGTAGCCTCGTTGGATAACGTTTCCAGTCATGGGCTCCTCAAATTTTTCCTCAAGACACCCTCTACATCCCTTTGAAATTTGTCACACCATTTATGAGACACCCTAAATATCGTAAATAGCAAAATATGTGAGACATTTCCATGAAGTATGACGATCCAAGTCTCGCTCTAGAAGTTTCGTTCATACTGAGACAGATATTTTCAAATCTCATAGGAAGATAGAATTCTGCTCACTCACATACATGGTCTGATACTTAGTCCATTAATATACTTGTCTCAACAGTCAATAAGTACTTATTTCATTACATAAATTTGAAACTGTACAGAAGTTTTTTCGGAAGTCGAACTTGAGAAATCAACATAGGTTTTATACAGAAGCTCTTCAGCACCATTGTGCACAGGCATCAAATATTTTCTACAGTTCTACAACAATTTTACATCAGTGATGCATGTCTGCAGCCCAATACGTCTCTCTGGCTTGTTAGTAGGGAAATAGGAACGACTTCTCCTTTTCCATTCACATGTGCTACACACTCGACCTGTCGCCACCAACGATAAACTCCTGCTAGAAGTGGGCGGTAGTAGCCTTCCCTCTGTGGGCGACATTAGTTACCGACTTCGCAGCCACTTACACAAAGTTCTGCTCCAACTAAAAATTGCCACGCAACAGTCGCGTGATAGATCCAAGATGTCGCGTAGGTGCGGTAGCTCCTGTTACGATTAGTGAAACCTGAGCGAGAGTGTAACCCCAGGTTCAAGAGATGTGAGGACCTAATTAACGGAACTTAGATAATTCCAAGTGAAACTTGTGAGGAGAAACCGCATCACAACTAACTTCGTATTTTAGCTTCTGCAGTAACCCATTTGGAAAAAAACTAGAAACCTAACCATGTCATTGTACAAACACAAACAGCAAAATTCCAAGGAAAACGGCTGGTGCGTCTAAAAATAGTGATAAAAAACAAGCTTCTGACAATTAAGTACATGAGCTGCGACATTTATTTCGATTACCACAAAGTTATACAGAATAAAACACGAGAATTTCAATGTGTCTATGGAACAACAAAAAGAATATTAAGCAAAGAGACCACTAAAGAAAAGCAACTGAAATTCTATAAATTACTAGTTGTAGCATTGCTACATAACGGACCTGAGACTTGAATATGAGGAAGACATAAATGAAATAGCGACGTTAGGAACTGAATTCCTCAGATCGATTGAAGTATGTAAGCCAGAAGATAGATATACTCAGAATGGAACAAGGGAGATATTATAATTAAGTTTTCTAAAATATTACAGCCAAAGGAGCATGGGATTTACACTCTGCAACACAGTTAAAGAACCACTATTTCGATACACCGTATTTGTCTCCCATTGCGATGCAGAAGTTTAGAATTTAGCCCAAAGGTGCCTGTGACATACCTCCGTAACGGCACAAAAGCGTGACACCCTGCGACGTCACCATCGAGTACGACGACGCTCCAAACGTCAAGATGTTGGCACATGCGAAAAAAAGTGCCAGACCTGAGAATTTCATTTGTCGTGTAAGGTGTGTCACATTGGCACCAAATTTCACCAAAATTCTGCCAAACGCCACTGTGTTCGTGTCACACTTTGGGAAGGTGGTCATATCCCGGCCTACCCACATTCCATCACTTGTTTTGACAGCTCAGCGACTGAGGTTCGACCAGCGGCGACCAACTTTAAAATCACGCACTTTTCTTACGGGTGGACGAGGAAAACATTTCCGACACACTGCCGCTCAGAATCCACACGAAAAGGCCTCAAGGGATGCCATGAAGGTCGTCAACGAAACCACTCCTTTCCTTGAGGCAGTATTTTGCAACCATGACTTATTAAACTAATAGTCTGGTAATATTTACATCTGTCAGCACCTGCTTTCTTTGAAACTGGAATTATTAAAGTCTTCTTGAAATCTGAGTATATTTCGCCTGTCTCATACATCTCGCATACCAGATGGAAGAGTTTTGTCATAATTTACTCTCCCAAGACTATCACTAGTTCTGAAGGGATGCCGTCTACTTCTGGTGACTTCGACTTAGGTCTTCCAGTGTTGTGTCAAGTTCTTCTCGAAGTATCATATCTCTCATCTCATCTTCATCTGCATCTTCTTCCATATCTATAGCATCGCCTTCAAGTTCAGTATAGGTCATCATCACCACTTTTTCCAGTTTCCAGCCTCTGGCTGGCCACAAGTCGAGCCCCTCGATCAAGTTGTGGGAGATGGGCAAAGGTATGAAGTAGCGTATTGCCTGTAGGAGTGACGTACAGTGGGAACTCAGTGTGCCCCGGGACCGCTACGGTAGCTGTGAAGGTCCTACAGGAACGCTGAAAAGTGACGGCAAACGGGTCTCTTGTGAAACTACGATAGGCCCAGCAACCCAGTAGTGGATTATGATTTGTGCTTTCAAAATAGGACTTCAATATAGGTACATTTTTAAAATTATCATAAAGTTTCTCAGATGCCATCGACGGTGTTGTCGAATGGGAGTTCCAGTCAAGCATGTGTCAATGCAGCACCTCACCGCCACCCCCCAGGATCATGCCACAGGACAGCTGAAAATGCAGAAGCACTCCTGCTGCTTAGGACCACGTTCAAATTTCGTCTGCTGGTTTTGAACGGTGTCTAGTGGTTCCAAACTGTAACTGAGACTATAAATTGCAATCGCGTCGCGTGGTGCTATCATGTTGAATGGATCGACATCTCTATGGTGTCCTTAGAGAAAGAGTCAAACGTCCTGGGTTGCCAACAGTGTCAAAAGCTGTGAAGACTGTCGTCCTGTTTCTCATCGGACTACGAACTGTCGTTTTCGATTGCGAAATGTATGGGAATTAAAGGACCGAAGAAAGTGTTAGTTTCACTGACGTCCTTTACGTGACCACCTGTGACGTCCTTTCATGCAGCGGCGTGTCTTAAATGTTTTCCTCGGTCACCCATAAGAAAACCGCGTGATTTCAACGCTGGCCGTTGCGTTCTGATGGCAGATTTAGAGGCATCGAAGAAAGGGGTGAAGTGTGAGATGGTCCTCGATGACAATAGGTAAAAGGTTGGAGAAATATGGAGCCAATATGACATCATGAATCTGCGTTACGCGACACATAAACTTCTGAGGTCTGGCATTTTCTATGCATTGTCGACATCACATCAGATGAAATCGCAGTTGCGAATAATGACTACCACCAGGACTCGAACCCGAATTTCCCACTCATCGCTATGTCATCATTGTCGTCAATCCATTCTACAGCTGATGGTAGTCATTATTCGCAAATGCAAATTCATCTGATACGTATAGTAACGGCTGTAGTCCCCGTAGCCGGCCTGTGTGGCCGAGCGGTTCTAGACGCTTCAGTTTATCACTCTGGAGGATGAAACTGTGGTGTCACCGCTAGACACCACACTTAAATCGGCCGCGGTCCGTTAGTATACGTCGGACCCGCGTGTCGCCACTATCAGTGATTGCAGACCGAGTGCCGCCACACGGCAGATCTAGCCTAGAGAGACTCCCTAGCACTCGCCCCAGTTGTACAGCCGACTTTGCTAGCGATGGTTCACTGTCTACATACGCTCTCATTTGCAGAGACGACAGTTTAGCATAGCCGTCAGCTATGTCATTTGCTACGACCTAGCAAGGCGCCATAATCGGTTACTATAAGTACTATCTTCAAGAATGTATTCTGAACAGAGCGACGTTCATCATTAATGGATTAAAGTTAAGTATCAAACTAATTATGTCCGCTTTCTGAAGTCTCATTCCTTGTCATGCTCCAGACCTCACTTCAGTATAGTTCTTCCTTCCTCACGCCAGCCTGCGTGAGCTAAAACGCGTGCATTTCGGCCTCCACTCGTAACACGGTGTTGGTTCTTCTGCTAACACAAAAGAAACATCTTCAGTTGTAGCAAAAATAACGCTCGAGTCTTGAAAAGTGAGAAATGACTTAATGTCATTGAGTTTGGATTCCAACAACATGTAATTACTCACTTTCATGAAACAGGGCAACTATTGAGGAACTCACTGAAAATTGTAGACGAGGCAGTGCAAAGATGGGAGAGTGTTAACAGGAAAATGGGGTTGACTAGTCAGGGAAAACTGTAAATATTGTTTCCAAAAATACCTAATCTTGAAAAACTTCGAAACATTCCGAAAATTCAACAAGGTGGCAATTGTTTTCCAGAAGACTCAACAAGAGTCCAGAAAATTTATAAAGGCATTTGTTTGTCATGTGCAATCAGCCGATAACCATTGTGATCCATAGGTTTTCCAGAAACTTTTTCATGTTTCTGTCAGTTACAATTGGCATTTTATTAAAAACTTTAACTTAACTTTAGAATTACAGTAACGAAAAAAAATTACAACACCAAGACGGAGTCGTGCGACATAAGTGAACGTTGATAAACATATTCCTACAACTGAAAGACGATATCTATTCAAATTTGGCACCGATAGCATAAGAAAGGAGCTACAGCACCACTCCTGAGGACACAAATCGTGAACGTTAGTTACCTTTGAGATTGGACGAGGTGACTTGATGTTAGCCAAGAATGCCTTTAACGCGACAAAGGCGCCATTATCAACACCCCACTGAGTGTAAAGGAGGTCATGTAATAGGGCTAAGAGAAGCTAGATGTTCCTTCCACGATACTGCAGAAAGACTTTGCAGGAAAGTAGCCACGGTACATGATTGCTGGCACGAGTGGTCATGAGAATGTATGATCGCAAGAGGACCGGGCTCTGGACGGCCACGTAGCACAACCGAGAGGGAAGACCATTGTGTTTGGCGTGTGGCTCTGGCTCATCTTCATCAGCAATCATCTGATTATCTGTTGGGACTACAGTCACACGACGAAGTGTTACAAATGGATTACTACAAGGACATCTCGGAGCCAGACACCCTGCAGTGTGCATTCCACTGACCCAAATCCAAAGCCTTTTGCAACTTCAGTGGTGCCAAGCGAAAAATCATTGTAGGGCATCATGGTGGTCTGTTGTGTTTTCCGATGAAAGCTGGTTCTGGCTCTGTGCCAGTAATGCCAGTGTGTTGGTTAGAAGCAGACCAGTTGAGGGTCTGCCGCTTTGTCTACGTGCTAGGTACACTGGACCTACACCTGGAATTGTGGTCTGCGGTATGGATTCGTGTGACAGGCGCACTCTCGTCGTTACCCCAAGAACCCTGACTTCAAATCTGTACGTCAGTCTGGTGATTCGTCCTGTTGTGCTGCCATTCTTGAATGGCATTCCGGGTGTGTGTGTTCCAAAAGGATAACGCCGCTCGCTCACATACCACTATTGTAACACAAAAGGCTCTACAGAGTGTCGACACGTTGCCTTGGCCTGCTCGTTCACCAGATCTCTCGTCAGTCGATCACGGACGACAACTCCGGCGGCATTCACAAACGGCCACGAGCAAGAGACATGGAACTCTATTCCACAAACTGACATCGGGCAACCGTACAGGAGAATTTATGTACGTTTGCAAGTCTGCATTCAACATTCTGGCGGTTACAACCATTATTTGTGTGCCAGCACTTCACATTTGCAACGGCTTATCTCACACTTAGATGAACCTGAGAACTAGCTATGTCAATCACTTAAATATGTTACTTAGACATATATATTCCCAAAATTTCATTACTGCAGCTTAATAATGGGCAACGGCCTTGCCGCAGTGGATACGTCGGTTCCCGTGAGATCACCGAAGTTAGGTGCTGTCGGGCGTGGTCGGCACTTGGATGGGTGACCATCCAGGCCGCCATGCGCTGTTGCCATTTTTCGGGGTGCACTCAGCCCCGTGAGGAAATTGAGGAGCAACTCGACCGAATAGTAGTGGCTTCGGCCAAGAATATCATCATAACGACCGGGAGAGCAGTGTGCTGACCCCA
Organism: Schistocerca piceifrons; assembly: GCF_021461385.2. NCBI lineage: Eukaryota > Metazoa > Arthropoda > Insecta > Orthoptera > Acrididae > Schistocerca > Schistocerca piceifrons. The sequence goes on along the minus strand of NC_060140.1, from coordinate 591,862,852 downwards.
CACCCCTCCTATCCGCATCCTCCACTGAGGATGACACGGCGGTCGGATGGTCCTGGTAGGCCACTCGTGGCCTGAAAACGGAGTGCTTAGCTTAATAATGTTTTGGTGTTGCGAATGTTTTCCGTCGATGTATTGTACAATTTTTTACTAACATAAAAATACTGATTGTGTGGTTGAATAATACAATTTGATAAATAAACAGAAATAAAGTAAGTTCTTTTATACTGGCTTTTGATTTCTAGTTCAGATTTCTTTTTTCCCGTGTATTTTAATGGTTTATAATGCCTAAACTCCCGGTCCCTAGTAATGACCACCTTCAGAGCCGGTGCACACTGTACATTAAAGTCGTCATATGTGAAAATAGTTCAGTCAGAGTTACTAGTCATACAAGCTCGCCAAATTTAACTACCACGAGCAAGGTTGTAACAGAAATGCTGACTATCTGAAAAAACTTCTTGCACTGACTGCAGCAAAAAGGCAAAGTCAGCGGCAGCGATCTATACGGAGATCAGTCATAGTCAATGCTACTTAGTTTCAATAACCGAAGCTTATATTCCGACACTTCCAGCCCCCATGCCCTTAAATGGTATACAACCTTCTGGTTCAATAGCGAGGGACAGCATGTTTTTCAACAGTGCGTCTCTGGCAAGTTACCTTGGATGAAATGTCGGCATGATCCCGATGTGCCTTGGTAATCGAGAGATGATTACTACTTCTTGTAGTAAGACTAGTAGATGAATAAGGGAGTTCTGAATGCTCTGAAGCATGTTGTCTTCTGGACACATTTCGAGGGCACCGAGTCAACCGGAACAGATGCAAATTTTTCCTCGTCCTTACCTCACATGCCCCTATGCCTTCAGCAGTTCCACATTGTAGACTGGCATTGCGTTTGACGGGTAACTCGTCAAGACTTGGTGAGGAGAAAACAACTGAGCAACCAAGAGACTCCTCTAGCCGATAGCTGTTAGTGTAAACTGAAATTTAAATTGTACTGCTTGTCTAAACAATATTTAGGGCCTCAGAATGAATCTTTTGCTCTGCAGCATAATGCACACGGTGATTAGATCTTCGATAAAACTTTGTGCCCAAATGAGATTGAAACCAAGAACCCTACCAATAGTGCAAAATTCATTCATGTCTTGCAATCGCCATAACCACCTTATCAGCTTTTCCGACGTTAGTCGAAACTAAAGGAATATTCTTCTCTAGATGTTTTTCCTATTGACTGATAAAACTGATGAAATGCCCACCAGATAAAATTAGTGTCAGTGTTCGTATAGCGGGTATGATGGCACACGATTCTACTGAACTTTGACTCGAGTTTTAGCACACTATTCTGCTCATCTTTGACTCTGGTTCGATCCTTACTACCGCCGCATGTTCAGTTTTTGTATGTCTCTGTTTTTCGATTTTAGGAAGCCAAACGAAGCACACGTTTGGAAACACCGCCTCTGGCACACAGCTTGAATTTTCGCTCGAAATGACGTGAGTGGCTGACTTCAATGCTAATTAACTTGTAAACGGCCCAATGTATAGAAATTTTTTTCGTAACAATTGTTTCTCGACACACCCTATTCATCAGTACTATTACAAGCTTGTCAAACTGTTTCTGACCACCTTGTTTATACACCCCCGGGGGAAAAAATTGTTCAGCATTTTAGAGGTGTCTAATTCACTCAATATTTATTGTTACAACACTGCATACGGAGTGCGTCAAATGATTACATTTATTGATCAATAGCACAAGCGGTTCTGAGGTACCAGGTACTGACCCATACAGCAACACCCATATTAGGACTTACTGTAGCCTCCATGCGCGGCAGTGCAGGCGCTGACTTTGGCATCCAGTCGACTGTACAGATGGCGAATACTGGATACGTTATGCCACGCCTTTTCTAATTCTGTACGAGTTGTTGAATGACGTGTCACACGAGTCACTTCTCGTCCCATTGTACCCCGCATGTACACGATTGGCACAAGTCTGGATGTCGTGCTGACCAGGAAAGTTGCTGCACATCTCGCAGAGAACTTTGAATTTCCGGGGCAATGTGTGGACGAGCACTATTCTATTGGAACAACACATCATTTTCCTGTATCAAGGATGGCAAGGGAAAGGGTCTAACGACATTCTGCACGCAACGTAAATTGGTTTAGTGTTCCTTCCAGAAAGGCCAAAAGTGAACGAGAATTGTACTTGTCGCACCCGAGACCATAATGCCTGCGGTGGAGCCAGTGTGTCTATAATGCACTCTACAAGAAAGGTGCAAACGACTATCACTTGCGTGCAGGTAGAATTTGCCGTCATCGCTGAAGACAACGACGCACCATTCCAAGTGATCCTCTGCCGGCACCAGTCGAGCTGTGCATATCGATGCTGTGACAATAGTGAAAGACAGGCTAGATGTGTGGATACCCGGTGTCCCAGTGCTAATAAAGAGTTCGCAGCAATTCTCTTGAAACGCATGGGCTCACAAGCTATCTGTGATGTGGTAGCTGTACGATCTGCTGGTACTGTTCTTACAATGTGACGATCCTGGCGAGCGTCTGTGCAGCTCGGATGTTCAGAAACTTTATTACGGATGTGAGAATGTTCATGTGACCAGTGATACCAGTGTAGTTGCGCAAGTGACACAGCTCGTCCAGCGTGTGTGGCAATTCTCCGAAAGTATTACCTCGCCACGCAAAAGGCCACAGTTTCACGCCTTTCAGTCTTGCTCATTTGCCTGTAGGAATCATGAGTGCACCTCCGTGCCATGGTTGCCTGCATGTTTCACATTTTTGTACGACACTAATTCTTCTCGCCGTAAGAATTCCCTATTAAATGTAGACACAGATGGAGCTCTGGAAACTAAGCCACTGCGTTAACTGTTGGCGGTCAATGATGATCCCATTCTCATATCACCCATTTGCTATATGCCGTCATCTGATCAAAATCGACGTCTTTTCAGTGTCTTTGGTGTGCTACAGGTAGCTTATTTATTGTATCGCAAAAATCTTGAAACTATAAGCGGTTACGTGGAGGCCGTAGTGTACGCTGTAGTAAACAAAGGTGGTTCAAATGGTTCAAATGAGCACTATGGGACTTAACATCTAAGGTCATCAGTCCCCTAGAAATTAGAACTACTTAAACCTAACTTAACATAAGGACGACACACACATCCATGCCCGAGGCAGGATTCGAACCTGCGACCGTAAGGGTCGCGTGGTTACAGACTGAAGCGCCTAGAACCGCTCGGCCACTCCGGCCGGCAAAGGTGGTTCACTGTGACCCCACTGCAGTTGGCGTCATTGCTTTATACAGCAGAGCTTCCTTGCCAGCCGATTCTGGAAACTACAGTTGTAAACGTTGTATTTTCAATTCTTTAAAGAACATCTTTAAATCAATGGAAGTTTTTTGTCTTACAGTCCATGCATCATCATTTAGCATTATAAGCTTTAATTCGTGCATAATTTATTTAAATAGCTTAATGTTTTAATACTGAGTTTGATAATTGCTTTTCGTTGAAGTTGTTTTTAATTAAGTTCATTCTGGTTAAAAGCATCATTTCCTGTCGTCTATTGCGGACGTGGTTGTATTGTAAAAGAAACGTTTAAAGACGTTTTCACACTATGACTTTTTGAATATTTAAAGAAATTTGTTTAAAGTAGTATGGTTTTAATTAAAGCCCGGCACCTTACCGTTCAACCACCTGGCTCCCTATCATTACAATATCATGCAGTCCACTGTGATGACAAAAGAAACGTATATATGAAGCTCTTTAATGGAGATGGAAATAGCAGTACGAGTATAACAAAACATTTCTTTATTTTAAACGCAGCTACAATAAACTGAAGATATTAACTTCTTTATTGTGTTTGTTAATTTTGTTTAGCACCGAGTATCTGTTAGTATTGACAGTACCGTTTGCAATTGAATATTTCTAATATCCGTAGTTTTCAAACGTCTTTAAATAACTGTGGCTCTAAGGACTACCAAAGTCCCTGATCCTTGTTCTGACACGATGGCTACATCAAGAGCTACACTTAAAATTATGGAAAACTGTTCGTTGTTCCGTTAGTTTCTTGAACCTTTAAATATGTAGGCACTGGTGTTAAAGGTATTCTTGCACAGTTGCCATCCTGACTGTACTGGCATAGTGCATTAGGTTACGTGCGAAATAAACATTAGCCTCATACCACGTCAAGCAGAGAATTTTCATAACTGACCCTCAGGATGCTGACCCTCATGATGCTGACCGTGTGTGATGAAACTCATCTTTCGTTTGGTCCCGTTGCAGATGGTGATGATCTGCTTCAGTATCAATGTATGCACCGTTGTACTCACCACACTGCATTTATCGCAGACACGAGTAGCTCTCACATGTTTAACAGGTCTACTTGTGTGCTGTGCACTGAACTGGGGACGTAGAAACGTCAGGGAAAATTCATCCCGCCGTAGCCCTCAGTGGTTCATAATCCCACAACAGGCTGCACCTGTCCACCCAACCCACCGCAGCCCCACACCGAACCCGGGATTATTGTGAGGTCAGTCCTCAGTGGACCCCCCCCTCCCCCACCGAGAATGTCACATACCAGACCAGTGTATCCCCAAATGTCTGCATGGTAGAGTAATTAGGGTGTACGCGTACGTGTGTGCACTGCTATCGCCAACGTAGTGTAACTGAGGTGAAATAATGGGAACCAGCATTCGGCGAGGCAGGTGGAAAACCGCCTAAAAACCGCACAATAACCAAGGGTTCGGTGTGGGATGGCGTTGGGGTGGGTGTGCCGCTGTGGTCTGTTGTCGGGTTGTCAACCACTGACGGCCACAGACGGACGAAGCCTCTCCGTCTTTCCTAGGTCCCCAGTTCAATACAAACACACCATACAAGCTATAAATACAGGTAATATGCAATATGCGAAAGAACCAATAAGGAACAATAAGAATGGAAGAACAACAACGAAGTGCTTGAATTAAAAGCGTTGTAAAACAGGAAGGTAGTCTCTCACCCCTGCTGTCCAGTTTCCACATTGAAGAAGTAACGACAGAAATACAATAACATTCAATGTTGAAATTAAAATGTAGGTTGAAACCAAAGTAGTGATAACATTTCTATTCTCAGTGAAAATGACAAGCTTTTTTTTTCTTTATTGTGATTTTAAACATCTTATACAAAGGCGGGCTGTCAGCAGCACAGTACGCTGCTCTGCAGCCTTGAGTTTGACAATAAGTAGTACATATAGGTGGCACAAAGAATACAATCAAACCGGCGGGCAAAAAATGTAGACACTAAAAAACAAAAAAACATGGAGCCGTTCACACTGGACGAGAAAAATCACTAACACTAGTTGACACGGCGCACATAACATGGATGATGGCGATGGCGCACATAACATGGATGATGGCGACGGCACACGTGAACAGTGGTGGCGTGACGGCGAACAACACTACACACAAACGAAGGCACACACAGGAGACACTGATGGCGAAGATCTCCTTCGTGCGAATGTTCACTGAGCGTGTGCGAGTCCTGGGACCTGCCAAGAGAGGAGGAGGAGGAAGGGGAGTGGGTGAGGGAGAAGGGAGAGCAGAGATGCCAGGGGCATGGAAGATAGGGGGAGGAAGGGGGAGGGGAAGCCCAGGGGAAGAGGGGTGGAGGGATGGGGCAGGGGAAAAGGAAAGAGAAAGGAGGGAGGGTGCCTAAAGGAAAGGACACAGGAAGTGGGGGGGAGGATCAAAGTTGATAGGAGGGGTAGATGGAGGGGAGGAGGACATCATCAGGGAGGGGGAGCTGGCGGAAGCCACCTTGGGAGAGGGTAAGGAGGATGGAGAGATGGAGACCGGGTGGGACATGGGAATACGGGTGCGGCAGCAGGTGGGGGTGGGAGAGGATGGGTGAGACAAGCGGATGAGGAGGATTGAGTTTGCGGGAGGTGTACAGGATCCGTATCCTTTCAAGGAAAAGGAGGAGGTGGGGGAAGGGGATGAGATCGTACAGGATCCGCATGGGGGAGGGGAGACAGATGCGATAGGTGAGGCGGAGAGCATGGCGTTCAAGGATTTGGAGGGATTTATAAAAGGTAGGGGGGGGCGGACATCCAGGCCGGATGGGTGTAACAAAGGATAGGGCGGATGAAGGATTTATAGGTGTGGAGGATGTTGGAGGGGTTCAGACCCCACGCACGGCTGGAAAGGAGCTTGAGGAGATGGAGTCGGGAGCGTGCCTTGGCTTGGATTGTCAGGAGATTGAGAGTCTACGAGAGGCGACGGTCGAGGGTGAATGATAAGCTCTTATAGGACCTAATAAATGGATGAATTGTAAAGGATATGGATTGAGAGTAAACGGAAGAAATACATAAGTAATAAGGACTAGGAGAAATGAGAACATCTAAAAAATTATCGTCAAAATTGTTGACCACAAAGTAGAACTACTACTCAGAATCACGTCAAATTTGAACAACATATTACTGATGCAGGGGGAAACGTCATGGGGGGAAAAATGTAATGAAAATATGATCAATAGATGGCGCTGTAAGCGTTATAATATGCACACCAACAGAGGTGTGGCACACGGCTCTTCCACAGTTGGCGTCTGACACACCTCTGTGACTCTCACGATGAAGCATCGCATACTGCTGGTGCAGCTCTTTTAGAATAACAGTGACTGTGCGCCATTACCACAGCCGAAGTTCCGAACTCTTAAGTGTACGAAGAAAGGAGTAGGTTCTATGTCTGCTACGGGCCTGGAAAATATAATTACAGAATTCGAAAAGACAGATTCTTTTGAAGTGCAATGTGGCAGAGGAAGGGAAGCAGTTCATCTGACATCTGTCGGAGATGTGACCACAACATTACAGGAAGGGTCGAGCGGCTGTGTGCAAGCATGCAATGCACGGGGAATTGCCAGAGCGTTGCACATCTCTGATAGAACAGTGCCGTAAAACTCTTTGCTATCCATCAAAGTCAACCATGCTCGGCAGTTGCTTTCTGCTGACCTGCCAGCAAGACAGACGCTCATTCTGGAATTTTTTCTCCCTTAGAAGTGGACAATGAATGGCAATGGAACATTCTGTTGACAGATGAAGCCCGTTTCCATCTTTGAGGGTATGTCAATACGCAGAATTACAGGATAAGGGCAACGGAAGATCCGAGCGCACATCAACCGGCAACATTTCGAAAAAATGGCTCTGAGCACTATGGGACTTAACATCTGTGGTCATCAGTCCCCTAGAACTTAGAACTACTTAAACCTAACTAACCTAAGCACATCACACACATCCATGCCCGAGGCAGGATTCGATCCTGCGACCGTAGCACGCCAACATTTCGTTCTGAAAAGGTAACTGTGTGGTGCGGGTTGACGGCATCGTTTATCATAAGGCTGCATTTTTTCGAGGAGATGAGTCGTGCGAATTCTTTTACCTCTACCGGCACTGGTAAACTCTATGAGATGCACTGGCAGACTCTATGAGATGTTTCTGCAAACATCCCTCAGGCTGTGGCTGAGCCATGTCTCCGCCGTATCATTTATTTCAGGAGTGCTAGTTCGCAGGAGAGCTTCTGTGAAGTTTGGAAGGTAGGAGACGAAATATTGGCAGAAGTAAAGCTGTGAGGACGGGGCGTGAGTCGTCCTTGGGTAGCTCAGATGGTAGAGCACTTGCCCGCGTAAGGCAAAGGCCCCGAGTTCGAGTCTCGGTCCGGCACACAGTTTTAATCTGCCAGGAAGTTTCTGTGAGAGTCTTTTGCGCAACATCATTCCAACCCTTCAACAGCTTGGATGTGTGGGTAGAATTATTTTTATGCACGATGGCGGTCCTCCGCACAGTGCACTGCCGTTGAAACGGCTGGTGCACAGGTATTCCGGAAATATTAGAATTATCAGCCGTCATTTCCCTACAGCTAGGCCGTCCAGATCACATGATCTTAATCAGTGTGCTTTCTGGCTGTGGGATTATCTGATAGATATTCCGTGCTACAATTACGATCGTAGCTGAATCAAAGGCACGCATTGTGCAACACATACTGAACGTAATCCCCGAGAAACTCCGATGTATTTTGGAATATGTTGTTTCTCGATTTCAGCTTTAGGAGCAAAATGATGGACAGCATATTGATCATGTCTTAGCCCATCTCACTACAATTAGAAACCGATACCATTTTGCTTTTTACACTGTTTTTGGCCCCAGATAAATTAAAACCGTTTTTATACATCCGATGTTGTTCGACCTTGCCGTGGTATATAGGCTTTCCTAACAGTGCCACAACTATTAACCGCCGAACTTGCGGTGTCATGCCCATTGAACAGTACGGATGGAATAATGTGCAACTCAAACCACAGCCGTCGTATTGCGATTCATCTGACATTTGTAGCCGATGCCTTTTACGTTAAGATTTTGAAGGCACATTTGCATGCTGAACTTACATCAGCGGAAAGGTAATTAAAAGTTATGAAATAACTAATTTGTGCCATAGATATAGTTCATGGCTGTATAAACATTCTATCAGCCGCTGGAAACATTTGAAGATTTTTGACCGTCATATTACTGGCGAAAGAGAAAGAGTCACCTTTTGTTTTCTAGGTCTTGTCCAGATCGGACGTATTTAGGCGCACTGCCATTAATACCTCAAATATTTCATTATTTTATTCACGAGTTGCAACCAGACGGCACTCGTAATCACACAATGTAAGTGTAATAATTTTTTTTCACTCCAGAATATAGTTATTACTAGCCTGTGTTTCTTTTATTTTGTGTCTTTAATCATTGTATGATTGTTGGGTGACTTGGCATGGCAAAAGGTTCCGTACTTTTGAGCAAAACGTTGTCCATCTCAAACCACCGTCGTCCTCGCGTGCTGTCTTTTCAAGAAGTCCGATATTAGAAAAATCACACAGAAAAGAAAACGGTTAAAAATACATGAACGGATCTTTAACGAAGCGCCGAGAGTTTGTATAAATTTTCTTAAACTGATTAATACATAATGAGATTTTCACTCTGCAGCGGAGTGTGCGCTGATATGAAACTTCCTGGCAGATTAAAACTGTGTGCCCGACCGAGACTCGAACTCGGGACCTTTGCCTTTCGCGGTCCCGAGTTCGAGTCTCGGTCGGGCACACAGTTTTAATCTGCCAGGAAGTTTGATTAATACATAGTCTCGATTACGTTACGCATGAGCCAAACAAATAAACAAATATTAATTAAATTGGCGACTTCGTGTCTGTAAGCATTGTTATATGTTCTATATTGTCTTCCTTTTGTTACATTTTTATTGCAAACGACATACGATATACAAGACGGGAATGCATTGAAGTAAGAATAATTACTGGAATGGATGTCGACACCTGAAATTACGCTGCAATTGCGGATAGGTAAGGCACCGCGTCTTTACATCAGCAATCTTTCCCAAGCGCTTTGTATTATCGCAGCTTGCTTGGTAGATCTATTGTCATTTTCCGCTTCCGTAGCAGTGGTTTTAAGCTACATTGCGGTTTCCAAAATTATTTTCATTATTCATACAGTGCAACAATAGCGTTTTATCAGTTCACAATATGGCCGACTTTAGATCTGTGCGACGTAATATGGCGTGCAGCCATTAGTATTCAATATTCCACCATTACTTTCGACAGTTAATTTTCGTCTTCAGACGTTTTCGCATTGCAAGATCAATATTTTACATTTATTCTGATTACACATGTTGTTGTTGTTGTTGTGATCTTCAGTCCTGAGACTGGTTTGATGCAGATCTCCATGCTACCCTATCCCGTGCAAGCTGCATCATCTCCCAGTACTTACAGCAACCTACATCCTTCTGAATCTGCTTAGTGTATTCATCTCTTGGTCTCCCTCTACGATTTTTACCCTCCACTTTGCCCTCCAATGCTAAATTTGTGATCTCTTGATGCCTCAGAACATGTCCTACTAACCGGTCCCTTCTTTTTGTCAAGTTGTGCCACAAACTCCTCTTCTCCCCAATTCTATTCAATACTTCATCATTAGTTATGTGATCTACCCATCTAATCTTCAGCATTCTTCTGTAGCACCACATTTCGAAAGCTTCTATAATCTTCTTGTCCAAACAATTTATCGTCCATGTTTCACTTCCATACATGGCTACACTCCAGACAAATACTTTCAGAAACGACTTCCTGACACTTAAATCTATACTCGATGTTAATAAATTCCTCTTCTTCAGAAACGCTTTCCTTGCCGTTGCCAGTCTACATCTTATATTCTCTCTACTTCGACCATCATCAGTTATTTTGCTCCCCAAATAGCAAAACTCCTTTACTACTTTAAGTGTCTCATTTCCTAATCTAATTCCCTCAGTATCACCCGACTTAATTCGACTACATTCCATTATCCTCGTTTTGCTTTTGTTGATGTTCATCTTATATCCTCCTTTCAAGACACTGTCCATTCCGTTCAACTGCTCTTCCAAGTCCTTTGGTGTCTCTGACAGAATTACAATGTCATCGGCGAACCTCAAAGTTTTTATTTCTTCTCCATGGATTTTAATACCTACTCCGAATATTTCTTTTGTTTCCTTTACTGCTTGCTCAATATACAGATTGAATAACATCGGGGAGAGGCTACAACCCTGTCTCACTCCCTTCCCAACCACTGCTTCCCTTTCATGCCCCTCGACTCTTATAACTGCCATCTGGTTTCTGTACAAATTGTAAATAGTCTTTCGCTCCCTGTATTTTACCCCTGCCACCTTTAGAATTTGAAAGAGAGTATTCCAGTCAACATTGTCAAAAGATTTCTCTAAGTCTACAAATGCTAGAAACTTAGGTTTGCCTGTCCTTAATTTTTCTTCTAAGTCGTAAGATCAGTATTGCCTCACGTGTTCCAATATTTCTACGGAATCCAAACTGATCTTACCCGAGGTCGGCTTCTACCAGTTCTTCCAATCGTCTGTAAAGAATTCGCGTTAGTATTTTGCAGCTGTGACTTATTAAACTGATAGTTCGATAATTTTCATATCTGTCAACACCTGCTTTCTTTGGGATTGGAATTATTATATTCTTCTTGAAGTCTGAGGGTATTTCGCCTGTCTTGCACAGCAGATGGTAGAGTTTTGTCAGGACTGGCTCACCCAAGGCCGTCAGTAGTTCTAATGAATGTTGTCTCCTCCCAGGGCCTTGTTTCGACTCAGGTCTTTCAGTGCTCTGTCACACTCTTCACGCAGTATCGTATCTCCCATTTCATCTTTATCTACATCCTCTTCTATTTCCATAATATTGCCCTCAAGTACATCGCCCTTGTATAGACCCTCTATATACTTCTTCCACCTTTCTGCTTTCCCTTCTATGCTTACAACTGGGTTTCCATCTGAGCTCTTGATATTCATACAAGCGGTTCTCTTTTCTACAAAGGTCTCTTTAATTTTCCTGTAGGCAGTATCTATCTTACCCCTAGTGAAATAAGCCTCTACATCCTTACATTTGTCCTCTAGCCATCCCTGCTTAGCCATTTTGCACTTCCTGTCGATCTCATTTTTGAGACGTTTGTATTCCTTTTTGCCTGCTTCATTTACTACATTTTTATATTTTTCTTTTTATTATTATTTTGAGCTTTTCCTCATTACAGAGGCTTATCTCCAACATAATAATTTACCTGGAAATGACAATACAAACAATAAACATTCTTAAACTATACTCTCAAAATATTTCTCCATGTGTTTCGATCTTGCGTGTCCTCTTACTCTGCGCCCATTCTCCTCATTGTGTGCTGTACATTTTGGAGCCAGGTGGTCACAGGTCGTCCTCTTCTTCTTCTCCCTTCCGGTTCCCACTCCAGTATCAATTTTGGTATTCTGGCTTCCTCCATTCGTCGTACATGCCCGTACCACTGTAATTTCTTCCTATCCATTACGTCATATATTCTTTCTTTTATTTCCATTCTCCATATGACTTCGGTGTTCCTTATCTTTTCTTTCCTGGAGATTCTTGCCGATCTTCTCCAAACGTCCATCTCTAGAGCTTGTAATTTTTAATGTGCTTCATGTTAACTGTCCAGGTCTCCGTTCCATACAGAACCACACTCTCTAATATGGATTTGTATATTAATTTTTTAGTTCTGCTCATTACATTCCTGTTCCATAAGACTGAGTTAAGCATCCCAATGACCCTCCGTCCGCTACTAATTCTTTTATTGATTTCTGACTCTGATTTTCCCTCGATTTCTAAAATGGATCCCAAATAACAGAAAGTGTTTATCTTTTTGATTTTCTTTCCTTTAATGTATAGCTCATCTGAATCATTAGTCAGGTATTCTGTTTTTTGGTAATTAAGCTTCAAACCCCAAGTTTTGTATGCTACTGCTAGTTGATTGCACATATAGTTAGCATCCTCCCCATCTTGTGCTACCACTACTTGATCATCAGCAAATAATAAATGATGTAGGTAAACTCCATCTCTTATTTCTAATCCCATACTATTACATTTACGAGACCATGTTCTAAGGCTAATATCTATATAGATTTTCAATAATGTTGGTGACATGGGACAGCCCTGTAAAAGGCCTTTGCTTGTTCTAAATTTCTGTGAAAGTTTATTACCAACTTTCACTTGGCAAATGTTATCTTTGTACATCTGTTGTATTATTTTAATCAAGGAAGGGTTTATGTTTGCCATATGTAGTGCTCTCCAAAGTAATTTTCTTGGAACAGTATCATACGCTTTTTCTTGATCTATGAAAATTAATCCTATACTTTTTGATTTTTCCCTATGTTTCTCCAAAATCTGTCGTAATGTGAAAATATGGTCTACACATGATCTCCCAGCCGTGAATCCACATTGTTCTTCTTGGGTTCTAAAATTTTTTTCCAGTTTGTTTTTAATTACTTTCGCAAAAATTCTCATTAATGTGTTTGTAACACAAATTCCTCGATAGTTTGAACAAATTTTGCGATCCCCTTTCTTAAATATTGTATCAATGTAACCTAGCTTCATTTCGTTGGGTATTGAATCTCCATGTATCATTTTGTTGAAGAGCTGTGTTATCAGTTTCACAATTTTGCCACCACCATATTTCAGACACTCCAGATTGATATTGCCTGGTCCCGGTGATTTACCATTCTTTCCTGTTCTCAACGCCTGAAGTACTTCTCTTTCTAAAATATGGATCTCATCATCTTCATGTCCTTTATCTTCCCCTGTTCCTTCTTCTAGATATTCTTCTCTGTCCTCATTTAATAATTTTTGGAAATACTCTTCCCATTCCTTTTGTGTTATCAGTTGGAGATTAGTTTTGCTTTTTGTATCCTGTCGAAGCCCTTTCAATACTGACCATGCTTCTTTTGCTCTCCCAAATCCTAATTTGCTATTCACCTTGGCACATGTTCTTTCCCATGCTTCATTTTTTGCCATCCTTATTTTTTTCGTCACTTCATTCTTCTTTTCCTTGTATATTGACCTTGTTTCTTCTGATTTATCATTCAACCACTGAAGGAACGCATTTCGTTTTTCTCTAATGAGGACCTCTAGTTCCTCTGACCACCACTCTGCTGCACGGTTGTGGTTGCTATCTTTTTTACCCAACACCTCTGTTGCTATGATTTTCACATTAGCTTTTATATAGTCATATATTTCCTCTGTACTTCCTTCAAATGATTCAACCAGTTTCCTTTCCATCCTGGCCGCAAAGAGTGTTCTGATACTTTCGTCTTGTAGGCTGTCAATATTAAAAGGTAAATTTTCATCTTTCTCAGTCTGGTTTGTTTTATTTATGTTACTTGTATCACTCCTTGCATTCTTCCATGGCCAAAAAGACTTCATTTTAACTAGATAGTGGTCTGATCCACACTGGGCTCCTCTATAAGATCTGACGTCTACTGCCTTGAAACTACTTGTTTGCCTAATGATAATATAATCTATTATAGAACGAAGTTCTTTGGTGTTCTGTTGCCAAGTATATTTATGAATGTCCTTATGTTTGAAAAATGTGTTGGTAATTTTTAGATCAAATTGTTCACAAATTGCAATCTCCATTGTCATTATATTCGTCCTCTCCATGTTTTCCTACTATTCTACAAGATTCTCTAATTCCTATCCTTCCATTCAGATCTCCCATGATAATCAGTTCCTTTCTTCTTGGGATTTTTTCAATAGTCTCCCTGAGGGTGTCGCAAAATGTATCTTTCTCCTTATCTTTTGTGTCGTTCGTGGGTGCATATACGCCAATAATCACAACTTCCCTAGCAAATAATGTCATTTCAACAGTTATTATACGTTGATTGATGAATGTCCAATTTGTGATTCTTTCTTTCCATGATTTTTTATCATAATGGAGACTCCTGCTTTGGCTCTTACTGCTTTTGATACCCCACTCCAGATATGTACATAATTATCCAGTTCTTCTTCTCCTTGGCCTTTCTTCTTTGTTTCAGAGAGTACGACAACATCCATGTTGAACATGTCAAGTTCTGCGGGGAGTAAATTTATTTTAGTGGAAATACCTTGCACATTCCAGCATCCAAACATAATTTTCCGTTTCTCATTGCCAGTTCGTCGTCCAAAGTTCCAATTTTTCCGAGGCATATTATTAGGTTTTTTAGTATTTTTATGTTTTTATGTGAGTGAGGAGCTGGCCCACTGCACAACCCCCAACATGGAGGACCAGGTAATTTTTACTCAAGGTTTTCTTCCTTTAGCCTTTGATAAGCCAATATCATACTACAAGGCAGCAGTTGCTAGTTTTGGTCCACCCCGGGTATTTTATTTCCCCGGTACCCAACATATCTGGTGAGCATTCCCCTATCCGCCACCTGGGGAGGCGCCCGATGGGAGACCAGCAAATGTATCACTCCTTGCATTCTTCCATGGCCAGAAAGACTTCATTTTAACTAGATAGTGGTGTGATCCACACTGGGCTCCTCCTTTCATCAATTAAATTCAATATTTCTTCTATTACCCAAGTATTTCTGCTAGTCTTCGTCTTTTTACCTACTTGATCCTCTGCTGCCTTCACATACCAGTTTAAATTTTTATTGTGTCATAAGTTACGTGCGACATGCTATTCACCAGAAAACAGTTAGCAAAGATGGAAAATCAGAGACTGCAAACACAGACGCAAACCGACTCTGACTTGCCATTAAATAATGAAAGTGCCATTAGAGTTGACTCGATTACTATCGAGTGGCATATTATTGACTATTCTGGTGATGTAAATTTCGAAAATAGACCGTCCACCAGTAATATGTCTATGTCTAGTTCCGAACCAATTTTGGTCTTTGCGTCATATCAAACGACTTGGCGGGGGCGGAACAGTTGCACATTACTAGTATTTCCAGTATGTTCGATGCTATTACGAAACAGATGAACGAACAAAAATAGATGAAGAGTGACAACAAAAATCAGATGACACAATATAAACAGGACACTGACGCACGTATCGACCAACAAATGACGTCTATACGCACCGCTTTGAAATCAGCTCATGACGAGATAAAAACATGACATAACGAAATTAAATCAGATTTAGCTGCAGTTGAAACGTCAAACGACACTTTGTGTAGCCGTGTTGAGGAGATAAATAACAGACTGACTGGACAAGTATCCGACCTCATCGCGAAATTTTCAGAGCTTTCATCACAACAACAAAACACAAATAAAGATCTGACAGATATCGAAGCACAAGGAAACAATCTCAGTAAAACACGCGAGTCTGTAGTTACTCTGATTAAATCTTATCCAGCAGTGCATGGTGATATAAAAACACATATTGCCGATGTCAAAAACAAGGTTGACACAACTGACAAACAGTTTTCTGATAAAGTAAGACTACGCACTGACAACCATTTCTCATGCATCAATAGAGAATTTGTAAGGTGTCAGGACAATCCAAGACCTTCCATGAAAACCTTGACTTGATAGCAAATCCAGCAGTATGTCACATAGCTCCGAATAAATCCTGACATTAAATTAACCAAAGTAATACGATCAACGAGTGAGCAAATGGAATACCACAGACTAACACAAGAACGCCTAAATGCATGTCATACCTTCCCACCGTGAAACAGACGCAGTTCCGAGGGGAGAAACGAGAACAGAAGGCGAGAGCGGAGCTGTGTAGGCTAGGAGGCCATACGATAACTGACACCCACATTGCCAAGAGCAGCCCCCAGGCCATGTTAAAAGATAGAGCCCTCCAGAAGAACAGTATAGATCTTACGATAACACTAAAAGGGCCACACCAGCTGCAAGTTTTAGTGTGAGACTATACTCGTCTCTGTTACGTTGCAAACATTAAAAATATTTCCCCACCACGTAAAGTATAATATTTATCATTGGATGGACAGAATTTTTGTAGGCGGAGCTTAAGGTAAACATTGATATCATGATTAATCAGTTGAAAACACAGCCAGATACCTTTTTCTTAAAGCCACTTTAGTAAATTGTAGTAAAGAGAAATTCGTGAGAGTTGCTACCGATCCGGCGAGGTGTGTGGAGCTGCACCGCCCCCCCCCCCCCCCCCCTGACGCTGACTAACCACCGAGAAGGTAATGAACGCACGCGATGCCGCATAGCAGCGAATAAGGCTTCACTCAGAATTGCAGAAGTCTCATCTGTTACATCCCCTTTTTACGTAATTCTAGTGTCGATCGTCAATTAAACTTCGTGGTATTCACATTTGTTACTGGAAGTTAAAATCTGAAACGCGATGATTTTTCTGTTATATAATTATTGAGAAGCCACATCAGCCACTGTAATTTACAAGTTAAATAAGTAATTAAAGGTAATTGAGGGTCACTGTAGACCATTTTGATAGTTTTCTCTTTTATGAAACTTAATTTAAACCTAGATTATAGATGTGATATGGCATAGGTCATCGTTCGATTCATTGTATTCCCATTCAGGGAATATTCGTTCACATTTTTGTTGAACGTAGTTGGTTTTTATCATCCTGTATTAAAATATTTCCTTTCATCAAAAGCGCAATTTATAAACAACGTTTTGTGAGTAGAATAAAAATTCCAATGGTAAACTTAACTGCTTTTTCGACGTTATTTTATCAGCTAACTAAAAATAGGGAAGCCTTGAACCTCTTCCACTAAATTTAGTTAGTATTAAGATTCTTTTATAGGGAGTGCAGTGGAGCTGACGCTGAAATCATTTGTATCATCGCCAGTATCACTGAACTCTTCTGAACTCCACATGTCATGAGTGGTCTGGCGTCTCCTTACCAGCAACAGGTCCCAGGTTCCAACTAGTCAGTTCCCTAAAAAACACGCTCAGAGCGTCGTTGCGCGAAAGTGCTAGGGAGACACGACTTAGAACAAACAGACACCACGCAGAATGTTAGAAATTTCAGAGTTGGATAGAGCAAGAAGACAAATATTTTGACAAGTGCTCACAAGAAAAGTTGCCTGCTGTTGTCCGCGGCGCTGTCTCGGAATTTATAAATAACAACAAAAACATAATACCCCAAGCAGCACAATCTGCCACTGCACAATCGAGATAGTTTGACAATTATGTACAACCAAAGTGCAATGACGATAATAGCAACCAAAACACACACTTTGGCAATGAATACAAGTATATTTATGGAGATAATAATAATTGGCAACCAATGCTGTAGAATCGCAATAAAGTCATGAGATTTTCAATTGACTCTTTTATTAGAACATGTTACGCGTTTCGGGATTACACCCATATTCAGACATTACAAACTTCAACTCCTTCCTAACCAACCAGGCGTACAGCCTTGACAACTCAAAGAATGTGTCAAATAACATATGACTGCGACAAGCAGAGCTCTGCGTATATAGTATAGAGAAGTATACGCTCTGCTTCAAGACTGCTTGTGTCGCAGTCATATGTTATTCCAAGTTTATTTGAGTTGTCAGGGCTGTACGCCTGGTTGGTTAGGAAGGAGTTGAAGTTTGTTACGTCTGAAGATGGGTGCAATCCCGAAACTCGTAGCATGTTCTAATAAAAGAGTCAATTGAACATCTCATGACTTTATTGCGATTGTATAGTATTGGTTGCCAATTATTCACATAAATATGATCGCAGGCCCCAGATGGGATTTTATGTCCTGTATATCATATTCATGAAGCATACACACCGCACACTACGTACTCACAACAACAACAGTACGTACCTCGATATGACACACTGCAATGCATTCGTGATAATTATCAACAACATTTTCCTTGCCATTCACTAGTCGAATCTTACACAATTATTCTGAACTAAACATTACTATAAGGCCAAGGAAGAGGAGATCCTCATAAAATATAGACAATTTCAGCCACTTATACCTGAAAAAAGAACTGTACATCCTGTCATTTTCTTAAAGCTTTCAGAAATGCATTTCCTCGTACGTGGAGTGACGGTAAAAGGATATCTTATGTTGTCGGTTATATCCAAGTCGACGCAGCTGTTTGGGCGTATAATGAAGCCGAAAGATGCGTCACACACGAACGAAATTTTGGTCACAATCTGTATAGGAACGACTTCGTAGGCAGATTGTGGATCCTAAACCATTCAATCTCAAGCACGGCAATTTGAGACGGTATTTCGAGAAATATTTAAATACGGGACATTTCCTTGACGAGCCGGTTGCAACGCGCGAAATCCTCTGCGCATTGAAGGCAAGACTGCCGTCTAATATCAAAGAAAAACTTCTGCACATCCCAGACAACGAAGCGGAGTATTTCCTCACAGTGCTTGATTCTATCGATATGCTTTACGAGGTCCAGTTTTCCGTACTGCAAAAAAAATTCTTATAATATTTACACCAGCGCCATGCAAAATATGCAGGGTAGCCAATCCAATTCCGGTGCGCTGGCTGCTGTCGGACACGCAAGCCAACAGGATCAACAGCTTCACATCGCAAATGTATACACACATCAGAACCAACATGCTCAACACAGTACAAACAGTAATTACAATACATCTTATTCTACTGGCCACAATCCAAATAAGAGACCGCGCAACAACAACCACCACAACTACTACTACGGTAATAATAATTATCAGAATGGTAAGAGAAATTTTAAAAGGAGCAAAAATAACTATCAGTCCACACCAAACCAGCAACAGAGCTGGAGTAACAACAATACGCTACCCAGTGTCCAAACACTGCGACACCACCGTAGCAAAACAATCATAGAGGCCAGTGGCAATAGCCGCCGCCGCAAATACAAATTCAGACCTGGAATGCATTTACGAACCCGCAGGTGAGTCAAAACATGAAAACGCAATGACCACCACAGTTCGGAGACTGGAACAATCAATACCCTAAAGTAAATACACTCCTGGAAATTGAAATAAGAACACCGTGAATTCATTGTCCCAGGAAGGGGAAACTTTATTGACACATTCCTGGGGTCAGATACATCACATGATCACACTGACAGAACCACAGGCACATAGACACAGGCAACAGAGCATGCACAATGTCGGCACTAGTACAGTGTATATCCACCTTTCGCAGCAATGCAGGCTGCTATTCTCCCATGGAGACGATCGTAGAGATGCTGGATGTAGTCCTGTAGAACGGCTTGCCATGCCATTTCCACCTGGCGCCTCAGTTGGACCAGCGTTCGTGCTGGACGTGCAGACCGCGTGAGACGACGCTTCATCCAGTCCTAAACATGCTCAATGGGGGACAGATCCGGAGATCTTGCTGGCCAGGGTAGTTGACTTACACCTTCTAGAGCACGTTGGGTGGCACGGGATACATGCGGACGTGCATTGTCCTGTTGGAACAGCAAGTTCCCTTGCCGGTCTAGGAATGGTAGAACGATGGGTTCGATGACGGTTTGGATGTACCGTGCACTATTCAGTGTCCCCTCGACGATCACCAGTGGTGTACGGCCAGTGTAGGAGATCGCTCCCCACACCATGATGCCGGGTGTTGGCCCTGTGTGCCTCGGTCGTATGCAGTCCTGATTGTGGCGCTCACCTGCACGGCGCCAAACACGCATACGACCATCATTGGCACCAAGGCAGAAGCGACTCTCATCGCTGAAGACGACACGTCTCCATTCGCCCCTCCATTCACGCCTGTCGCGACACCACTGGAGGCGGGCTGCACGATGTTGGGGCGTGAGCGGAAGACGGCCTAACGGTGTGCGGGACCGTAGCCCAGCTTCATGGAGACAGTTGCGAATGGTCCTCACCGATACCCCAGGAGCAACAGTGTCCCTAATTTGCTGGGAAGTGGCGGTGCGGTCCCCTACGGCACTGCGTAGGATCCTACGGTCTTGGCGTGCATCCGTGCGTCGCTGCGGTCCGGTCCCAGGTCGACGGGCACGTGCACCTTCCGCCGACCACTGGCGACAACATCGATGTACTGTGGAGACCTCACGCCCCACGTGTTGAGCAATTCGGCGGTACGTCCACCCGGCCTCCCGCATGCCCACTATACGCCCTCGCTCAAAGTCCGTCAACTGCACATACGGTTCACGTCCACGCTGTCGCGGCATGCTACCAGTGTTAAAGACTGCGATGGAGCTCCGTATGCCACGGCAAACTGGCTGACACTGACGGCGGCGGTGCACAAATGCTGCGCAGCTAGCGCCATTCGACGGCCAACACCGCGGTTCCTGGTGTGTCCGCTGTGCCGTGCGTGTGATCATTGCTTGTACAGCCCTCTCGCAGTGTCCGGAGCAAGTATGGTGGGTCTGACACACCGGTGTCAATGTGTTCTTTTTTCCATTTCCAGGAGTGTATTATCGAAGGAACTAGTGATACTTTACCTCTGTCTGTGTCTGCACCCACTACAAAATTGACGACGTCAGACTAAAAACAGTCACTACTGTGCCCCAGGTCGTGGCTGTAAAAGAGTAGAGGGAGGGGGGGGGGGGGACTTGAATTTAAATTTGTTACTTGACACACCCACTTTTCAACGGCAAAAGATCATGTACCTGACAGTTGTATACAGCAACCATTATTACTCATAACGTATAATCATGACAAAAACTTGTCTGATGGACTGTAACAAGAAAACACACACAGTCGTTCATCATCCAATGAAATTGTTTTAGCCTCAACTACTGGTGTTGTCGATGGTATTCCCATTATTCTGGACACAGTAGCGGCTGTTAGTGTCTTGTCCTATGATTTTTACAAGAAAATGTGTGAGTTTGAACCCGTACCAGAGTATCCTGTACAGAACTGTAAAATTTTAACTGCTGTAGGCAATAAGTCTTCTAGGGTTAAGAAACCGGTATTTGTGATAGTCAAGGTAGGTAGTGAAATGGCCATTCTTTGTCCTCCAAAACCTGTCACTAATTGCGTTTTAGGTTTATATATGTCGTGCGAGAAGGACAGCACTATTGACTTCTCCCAACGTAAATGCATACTTAACGATAAGGGCAGTGAAATTTCAGTTGACCTGGATAACAGGTCTCTGAAGCACGATAAATGTTGTACAGGGTACAAGATTCAGTTAATACAGGACACTAATGATGTTGATATACAGACACACGCACCTGATGCCGAGTTTGAGGACTTGAAAACATTCATTAGTAATAAGTTATCAGAACCCACAGCTGTCACACGTGATGAACATAATGAACTTTATAATGTTTTGGCCAAGCATATACAGGTATTTAGCAAGCGACCAGGCGTGATCAACACATATGTATATAAAATAGAAGTTAAGCCTCACCAGATTTTCTTCCACAAAACCTATAATCTGCCACTATCCCAACGACCTGCTGTGTGGCACGAGTTGAAATACATGTTGGAGTGGAAAATTATCGAACCTCCCATGTCAACTTGCTGCAGCCCTTCACTTTTTGTAAAGAAACCCAACGGGAATATCGGAGTTGTTTTGGATGCTCGTGCAATTAATGAGATTATTTTACCTCTTCCCACGAAACCTGAGAATTTAGAGGAGGAGCAACTCCAGAAATTTTTAGATTCTAAGTATTTTTCTACGATAGATCTGACCAATTCGTCCTGGCAAGTCCCAATCACGCCATATTCTAGAACGTATACTGCATTTATATTAGAGGGGAGAACCTATCAATTTTGTGTCCTTCCTTCGGTCTGAACGTCACTTCAGGTGTGTTTATCACCGAATTGGATACTATATTTGGTGATGAATTGGTTGAATCAGTTACTCACTACATTGGTGACCTGCTCACAGCCAGTAAGACCTGGTTTGAACATATTGATACTTTGTAAAAATTCTACACAAATTCGCACAAGCTGGTGTAACAGCTAATCTCAAAAAGTCATAATTTGCTTGCAGTGAAATTAAGTATCTTGGAAATATTATTAATGCTCAAGGTATACGACCTGAACCGAGTAAATTAGACGCAATCAGGAATTTTCCTAGTCCACGGACTAGAAAGCAATTGAGATCTTTCCTTGGACTTTGTTCTTTCTTTAGACGATTTTTACCACACCAACTTTAAATAGCAAACATCTATGGAACCAACTCAAAAAGAATCAGATATGGATATGGTATGACCAGTGTCAGAAAGACGTTTTTTAGTATTAAACATGCTTTGGTTAACGTAATCATTCTGGATCACCCTGATTTTAATTTAGACTTTTGTATGACATGTGACGCCTCATTCTATGGTTTAGGCTGTTGTTTGTTTCGAGTTGTAAAGAAGGGAGAAGAACGTATGAAAATAATTGGTTTTGCGAGCCGCACACTAATTAAATGTGAACGCACATACTCTACCACAGAACTTGAAACACCCTCTACAGTGTGGGCCCTTTAAGAAATTCAATTGGTGGTCAGTATAAATTCTGTTAACTTTTAAGCTGGTACATCCCACATTATCACGTTGGTCTTTATCTTTGCAAAACTATTCCTTTGAAATTGTATGTATTAATGGTAAAGACAACTTCACGCCGAGGCTTTGTCTCGTTTACCTCAAGGCTTGAATAAGTGTAACTCTGACCTGGAGAATGTGAATGATTACCAAATACTTCCTATGCAGGATAAGCTATATCACCAGTATTATACCGTCTTATGTAGAAATACGTCAACGTTGCATAAATCTGATACTCACTGGAATAAGGTAAGAGTTTTACTCACAAATCGACCTGACCATCCTCTGCTCAACCGATATTTGATAAATAATGATGTGTTATTTTATCGGCGTCATCATGAAGCCACTACTTGGTGTGTTTGTATTCCTAAGAATTCTGAACGCAACCTAATTTGTCACATACATTTTGTTTGGGGTCATTATGGTACCAAGAAGTTGCTATCAAAGCTTAGTATCTATTGTTACTTTAGCAATATGAGACGTAAGATCTTAAGTATACTCAAAACAAGGCGATTTGTCAAACCGCTCAACTGAATTTCATTCTATTCTACCTAGTAAACCTCTAGAAATTGTAAATTCTGACATAATTAGTCCACATCCCACAAGCAGTGGTGGTATGAAACATATTCTTGCAATTTACGATTTATTTTCCTGGCATGTTAAACTGTATGCTATAAGATGTGCTACTGCCACTACCATCATTCGTCGTTTCTCATACGACATTCCTCACGTGGGAAAACATAAAGCTATTTTATCCGACAATGCTGCATACTACACAGGGTACAAGGGCGTAAATTTGTCAAGGACAATAGCATCAAGAGTATTTTTATCTCAAGGTAAGTTCCCCAGTATAATCCCACTGACGTGAGTTCCATTAGATTAACAGATTCAAGAGATCCTACGTTTCTACCAAACATACCAATTGGGTAATTTTTGTCTTTATTTGAAGAGGTACAGTCGTGCTCAAAAGTATCCGAAAGACATGAATTGCATTTCGCCTGACTCGCATGCAACCCACGTAACACAGCTGTCTGGGTAATATTTGTCTTTATTTGAAGAGGTACAGTCGTGCTCAAAAGCATCCGAACGACATGAATTGCATTTCGCCTGACTCGCATGCAACCCACATAACACAGCTGTCTAGCAGGTCCTCTAATCGCTTCTTGGTACAGTCGTTTGACTATTGAAAATGGTTCCAACAAGTCACCACTAGAAAACACTGCTCTGTCTCGCAATAACTAAAGATGTGAAATAAATCGTATTCATGATTTCCTCTTCAAAACATACCGTACTTGTTATTTAACACAGGATGACATTAAAAATTTAAGCTATTCACGAGCAGCAAGTTGAGAATATGTATGAACTTCAAATGACGCGACGAACCGTCTCGTTCTGCATACGGATTCAAACCCAGGTCATGAAGAAAAAGATTTCGGGACTGACGGAAACTAGCAGTCATTCACAACTAAGCACACACAGAGTGATATACCTCGATTTTAGACAGTATCAGTTAGCAAATATCAACTTTAAATTACATAACGTAAACATTTTTAAGGGACGCGTATTCCTACCCAGCATCTATTGTCCCTGTTAACGAACTACGAGAGATGTTAAATATTGCTTCTTCACAAGTGACTTACTTGAAATACCGTGAGGTAAAGCTTTGTTTGGACACGGATTCGAGCCCAGAACCTAATCGGATTGTTATCGAAGCACAATCAACTGCGACATATCGGATTTTCTCGGCAGTAGCTAGATGTTTTAACTGAAATGACGACGAGACGAAACATGACTTTTTTTCCTTTCCAGGACTCCAACCCGGCACCTGTCGTTGTTATATTCTAGAGAAAACGAACATTAAATATGGGTTTGTTACACCAGCAGCGACATGTGAGCATTTTTGAACTAGAACTAATATGACATAGAGTTAAGTGCTGACTCGGAATCGAACTCCACACGAATTGTTGTTGACTACACACAAGGAGACATCAACTACCGATTTTTTCTCCACCACCAGCTCGAAATAAAATCCTTGGACTTACAGTGATCTCTCAAATAGTTCTGTGTCTCACTGGGAGTCAAAAAGGTCAGATATCGTTAGTGCTGACAACGACTGAAAATGCATTAAAAATCAAAATTATTATCCACATGCAGAAAGGTGTTCTCATGCTAGAGCTTGATAATACGTAATGAAAACTTCAGTGCCAGGCCAGAATTCGAACCCATTCATGGGCAATACGTGGAGATGTTGAGGAATCTGCAGTTTTGAACAAACAACAAATTGTAGTCGATCTGTATTGTCACGAAGGGATCACATTCCGCATTAAGGGCGGTCTGAGTTGCATTCCCCGGTGAGAACCAATTTTGTCGACATACAGGAGCTCAAATAAAAGGTGAAATAAGTGTCCTGTGACCCTGCATAGCGTTTGTTTCGTCACGAGAAATAAATAACTTGTACAAGAAAGGTTACTAGTGATAGAGTTCCCAAATTTCGCCACTCCTGACTTTATTGTGGTTCAGCAACACGTAATCGGATTGTTAACTAAGTAAAATCAAATGTTACTTATCGCGTTTTCTTACGAGCTGCTAGGTGTTTGAATCTAAAATAAGGATACAAATTTTTGTGCCTGAGCGATTATCGAACCGCACTCCTGTCTCTCTTCTTTATCGTCCACGAATGTAGCTTAAGTATCAATTGCTTACTCACCAACAGGAAGATGTGTGCGTGTTTGACGAGAAATTGTTGGCAACACATGAACAGACATTAAAAATGCACATTAACTTTCATTAGCAGGCCGGTGTGCACGTGACACTGCTTGAAATGAAATTAAGAATATTTTTATACTGGATCTGAAATCAGACCCACATGCTTACCTTTGGAGGGGACGTAGAGAAGTTTGCAGACTTAGAAAAAGCGATGAAATGATTGAACTATAGTGTTCCGAGAGATTCAGATCCTCGAAAGAGGATGAACTCAGACTTGGTTTGATAATCATTTTGAATATTTAGCAGTGCTGTACCCACTGGTGTTAAACTAGTTTTCAACCAATGATTGCCACAGCTACAGGAACACTACTTGTGATACCTCTTAGACAAAATACTTACGCAGTGCTATCAGACGAAAAGATCAACCTGACACAAACTGTGGGAAGTTTGCTTTACAACCTTCGTACCTGGATAAAGAGTTTTTCCTATTTGAGATATCTGTGAACGTTGCTGTATAAGACGATTTAAGACGAAAATAAATTCCTTCTGCTATGCCAATGTTTAAAGAAATGGTCTTAACGGCACTAAATCGTGGTTTTTGAATAGTTTACCGGCCGTTCTCTGCCGCATTTCGCTGGTTGGAAGGCAAAAAGCTTACTGACAAATTTCACAGAAAGAAAAGGGGTACAAAATGTCTCCCGCTGGAAGATCACGATGTTTTATTTAAATGATTACAAAATCTGGTAAAACGGAAAGTGAGGTTGTCAGTATAAGCACATTACTGTTGTCAGTATGATGTTGCACCGCCCAGGGCCTGTAATGATAAAGGGCCCGTTTAGGTCAGGTATATTGCATACAGAAGTGGAAGAGAGAGCACCACTAAATTCTACAACCGTATGCATTGCATACACACAGAAATTACTGTTACAGTGTATTTATGGAGCCCAATGAATGAACTGCATATTTTCCAGTGAGAAAGAGCACTGGCAAACAGTCTTCGCTATATTTTGTTACTTAAAATTGTGTCACTCTGAGCTAGAATTTATGGTCAACGACTAAGTGTAAGGACAATGAGTCGGATGCTGGTTTTGCAACTGTGAAATACTTTCCTACATTATAGAAGGGAATATTAAATTTAAACTAATGTTGCCTAAATTTTGAAATGGATACCTTAGAATGAAAATCTTTCTGTTTACTGCAAAGGAAAACAATAGATTTCCTAAAACATTCTCTGTCGTACATAACTTGAAACAGGTCACGTCGACCATATCATATGGAAGAACTGACAGCAACGTATATCGGAAGGCAGTAACAACATTTGGCTTTTGGTTTGGCAGTATTGGACACCCATTTCTAGGCGCAAGTAAATGAAGAAAGGCAGCGAGTTTTTGCTATCAAGTACGTCTTCATCAATTACTTTAGTTTTAATGTAATCTACGAGTAATTGCTGATGTTTGATATTAACACGAAAAGGATTCCGTAAACAGGGAAAGAACCTGTTCTCGGGCAACTACTTCTATAATGACCAAAAGGCCTTAAATAATATTCAAGAACATGTGTTACAGCAGCGGTATGAAGAAAATGATAGTAATAATGACGGTAATAATTGAATTATCCGGTAACTTCACACTTCACAGTGGATTTTCTCGAACTAAGAAATTTCCTGAATTAGTGAAAATTTTAAAATGGCTTCACATCGAGGCTATGATGCGTAGAAGAGTCTGTACATCCTGCTGACGTGAGAATAGCATAATATCGGCGTCAGAAGATTGCTTCTACTTAAGCATTTAATAAAATGGCTCTGAGCACTATGGGACTTAACATCTATGATCATCAGTCCCCTAGAACTTAGAACTACTTAAACCTAACTAACCTAAGGACATCACACACATCCATGCCCGAGGCAGGATTCGAACCTGCGACCATAGCAGTCCCGCGGTTCCGGACTGAGCGCTTGAACCGCTAGACCACCGCGGCCGGCTAAGCATTTAATAGACTCGCATTTTTTACACCATGACTAATTTTGTAAGCTAAGCACATCATCCGTTACAGCACACTCCTGGGGCTGAGAAATGTGGCCACAATGGTCTGGTGGAGCGAACTATCTCAAGTACTCGTAGAATGCGTGGGTTCAGGCATGTACTTTTCAGAGGCACAAACAGATTTACTTTACCTCCGGTAACCTCAAAAGAAAGACGTTATAATCCAGAATCAGCATTAAACATCGCGTTCCTTCATTCCCAACTGGACAGAGCCGGTTTACTTTGGCAAATGAGATAGGTGGAGGTCATGGTAAACAGAAGTACTGTCGCCAGTGAACTTACTTACATTTGCAAAAAATTTTTTTGATGAACGGATAGCTATTTAAAGAAACAGGGCTCTTATTTTACTTGTACTTGATTGAACTAGAGACGTTGATAAATTTTGTGCTGGACTGTGATTCGAATTTGTATCTCCCCTTTCGAGGATCTGAATCTCTCAGAACAGTATAGTTCAATCATTTCGTTCTTTTTTCCAAGATTGCAATTTCTGATCAAACACGCACATATCTTACTGTTGGTGAGTAAGCAATTGATACTTAAGCTATATTTGTGGACGATAAAGAAGAACGATAGGGGTGCGTTTCGATTGTCGCTTAGGCACAAATATTTCTATCCTTATTTTAGATTCAAATAGCTAGCAGCTGATAAGAAAAACCGATAAGTAACATTTTATTTTACTTAGTTAACAATCCGATTACGTGTTGGGTTCCTATCGCTGTCACATAACTTCACATATGTGCTTTATCATTAAATGCATACACACTTTGTTCCCTCTGAATGGAGGTATATCAGATATCTTTCGTGGTTAGTTAACAGGGATGAAAGGGTCTTGATAGGAGTCCCGGTTTATTACAAAAACTGTCGTCTTTTATTTTCAAGTCTCGATTTGGTTACTGATATTGGAGAAAATTTCGGCATTTCATGACTCTTCACGGCTAGTCAGCAATATGATATGATATGATTATATTATATTAGATTAATACTTGTTCCATAGATCATGAATACGACATTTCGTAATGATGTGGAACATGTCATTTTAATGAAAGATTTCTTTTCATACCAGTATTCAATTCCTTTACAACAATTTTTTACCCTCTCTCTCATTCTTTATTATTTTTATCTCTCTCATTCTCTCACTCTTCCTCTCTTCTCTCTCTCTCTCTCTCTCTCTCTCTCTCTCTCTCTCTCTCTCTCTCTCACACACACACATTCTTGGTTTAGTTTTATTTGTTTGTTGTGCTCGACACAAAAACTCCTTGAATGAGTTTCTTAGTTTTGAGTACAGTTACGAAAGAAATATAAAAACGACTATTAGAGTTACTGATTTATAAATAATTACTATTATAAACAGTCTTGACCACAATTTATTTAATAAGGTGACCGGTAATTAGAGCCTTGTATACAACTTATAGGTCTGAAGATGACCACAGTAGTGGTCGAAACCGGTCACCTTATTAAATAAATTGTGGTCAAGACTGTTTTTAATAGTAATTATTTATAAGACATTGATCACTGCTGTTCCCATAATGCATTCAAAAGTAATTTACTGATTTATGATTCTTAGTTTGCAGTCCGTCCACAGTATTATTAGTAACTACGCTCCCGTCCCTAAACCTAGTTACAGAAATTCGAATCAGACGCATTACGTATTCCAAGCAGTAGCATCCATGACTTTGAGATGCCAGCTATGGTCACTTCCCAGCCCGCTGTAGTATCACATCGGTTCTTGTTCTTCCTGCTGGTCCTGTAACTGAGATTTGGCAACAAGGCAAGGTATGTTCGGCAACTCTGTGATCGACGAGCTACTTCCTGGTGTGCACGGAATTAAGCCTCAAATTTCACTTGATTTTTACCGTCATTTCCATTGAATAATCTGAGTTATTATCGCTTGACGTGTAACAAAAGATTGTAAATTTTCGGTTTTCAGCCCAGGAAAGTCGTTGCACGTGGAAATCGCTACTAATCTCGTCCTTTAAATAGCGGTTTAGGAGCTCTAGACACTACTGACCTAGGAAGAGGAAGGCACAACACATACCTCTTCGCTAGCTGTGTGGGAAGTGCTGACGTCCGAAAAAGGGTCTCTTGTGGTTCATGATTTGTCTCGCAGAGACTAACGTTTTTATCCCTTCTGTAAAAGAGCTACAAGCAGTCAGATCAAACATCGATAAGGAAATCGCAAGAAAATACATTCAGCTCGTAGTGCAATGGTGACATACATACAATGCTGCACAACAGGTAACGTCTCTTTCCGCTGCTAACGAGCAAATATTACGTTTCTAGGAATACATAACTTTATTTATGAAATGCCACGTTTGCATACCGGTTGAGTATGACACAGCATACCAATTAAACACAGACCCAACCGAAATCTAAGTGAGTAGTATTTTACTAATTCGTGCCGATACAGGCACGCTTGTGTACAGATAATCAGTTTTATTAAAACAGTCTTTCGCCTTAAGGTTATTGTTGGTAGTTTTATTTCATTTCTTATAATATAGTGCACAATATTCGTAAGGTTTCTCTTAGTATTGTTAAAAAAATACTAAACATGAGAGAGGATATATGCGAATTCTCTGGTGTTATCTTTAACAGTCTGACAATGTACATGCAGTTTATTGATTACATGCATGTAGAAAACGTGTTCTGAGTTAAAGCTGTCAAACAAGTTTTGAAGAAGAATAAAATGCCACTACCAGACGACAGCTAATGTAGAAATTACTTTTCCGACTATTTTGGCATAATGCGCTCTCCCCACACACAATACGAAAGCTTCGAGGAGCATTTGCTGCCTGGCCATCTATTAAACCTGAAAAGAACAAAATGTCGCAGAATGTTAGCCCTTTTTCCACATGGGACTATTTTCGGTTGAGAAGTGAAGAGAATTATGTTCAAAGTTCCATTAAATTGATAATTACAGTAGAATGGAGAGTTGCGTTTTAATAAATGCAGCAGCGAATTTAATAGAACTCACGACGTCTTATCTACGGTGCGCGACACTTACTATTACAGTACTTGCTGTTATGTAGCTGCAGCACCTCCAGAAGTCAACATAATTTCCTCCATAACTTCTGCATTCCAAAGTGCTGTGAGATAATGCATATGGCCGGATCTAGACTTTTGAGGAACAGACAGTTACAGCTTTTCTTCTGCACTGCACGACGTTTTCAACAAACAGATAGCGCAATAGTGTAGCTCAAGTGGAAAGGAACACTTTCTATTTAAATTTCTGCATCCTACATTGTTGGCAGTTCTGTGTAGGTGGCAGTTACGTGATTTTATTTCGGTGATTACAAAATAGATTCGATGGTGTGCACTGGGTAGCCGAGGCAGCTAGTACTTGGCGATTTGGTCAACCAAGTAAATCAATGTACCGAACGTGCTGTAAACCACTACAGGGAGCCTGTGTGTCAGAATTCTCATCGAGTGTGCCGCAGAGGTGTTACGATAGAAAAATGAGTCTCAGAGTAGAGGATTTGGTGGTCTGTTGGATTGATGAGAGGTTCCTATGACGATGGTATGGGTTCGATTCCAGCTTCTGCCGATTACTCTTAATAGGGAGAGACAGAGCTTCTGTAAAGTTTGGAAGGTAGGACACGAGGTACTGGCAGAAGTAAAGCTGTGAGTACGGGGCGTGAGACGTGCTTCGGTAGCTCAGTTGGTAGAGCACTTGCCCGCGAAAGGCAAAGGTCCCGAGTTCGAGTGTCGGTCGGGAACACAGTTTTAATCTGCCAGGAAGTTTCATATCAGCGCACACTCCGCTGCAGAGTGAAAATCTCATTCTGCAAACATCCCCCAGGCTGTGGCTAAGCCATGTCTCCGCAATATCCTTTCTTTCAGGAGTGCTAGTTCTGCAAGGTTCGCAGGAGAGCTTCTGTAAAGTTTGGAAGGTAGGAGACGAGGTACTGGCAGAAGTAAGGCTGTGAGTACCGGGCGTGAGTCGTGCTTCGGTAGCTCAGTTGGTAGAGCACTTTCCCGCGAAAGGCAAAGGTCCCGAGTTCGAGTCTCGGTCGGGAACACAGTTTCAATCTGCCAGGAAGTTTCATATCAGCGCACACTCCGCTGCAGAGTGAAAATCTCATTCTGGAGATTCTATTCTCTTCAGGCTACGCCAAGTGAAGAAGGTATAATGGCATTGTCGTCTGTAATTCACGTTAAACATGATATTCCTTCTCTACCTAGTAGATGTTAGGTTGAACCACAATAAAGTCGGGAGTGGCGAAACTTGGGAACTCTATCACTAGTAACCTTTTTTGTACAAGTTATTTATCTCTCGTGACGAAACAAACGCTATGTAGGGTCACAGGACACTTATTTCACCTTTTATTTGAGCTTCTGTATATCGATAAAATTGGTTCTCAACTGGGAATACAACTCAGACCGCCCTTAATGCGGAATGTGATCCCTTCGTGACAATACAGATCGACTACAATTTGCTATTTGTTCAAAACTGCAGAATCCTCAACATCTCCACATATTGCCCATGAATGGGTTCGAATCCTGGCCTGGCACTAAAGTTTTCATTATGTATTATCAAGCTCTAGCATGAGAACACCTTTCTGCTTGTGGATAATAATATTGATTTTTAATGCATTTTCAGTCGTTGTCAGCACTAACGATATCTGACCTTTTTGACTCCCAGTGAGACACAGAACTATTTGAGAGATCACTGTAAGTCCAAGGATTTTATTTCGAGCTGGTGGTGGAGAAAAAATCGGTATCTGGTGCCTCTTTGTGTGTAGTCAACAACAATACGTGTGGAGTTCGATTCCCAGTCAGCACTGAACTCTTCGTCATATTAGTTCTAGTTCAAAAATGCTCACATGTCACTGCTGGTGTAACAAACCCATATTTAACGTTCGTTTTCTCTAGAATACAACAGCGATAGGTGCCGGGTTGGAGTCCTGGGAAAGAAAAAAAGTAATGTTTCGTCTCGTCGTCATTTCAGTTAAAACATCTAGCTACTGCCGAGAAAATCCGATATGTCACAGTTGATTGCGCTTCGATAACAGTCCGATTAGGGTCTGGGTTCGAATCCCTGTCCAACACAAAGCTTTACCTCACTGCATTTCAAGTACGTTACTTGTGAAGGAGCAATATTTAACATCTCTCGTAGTTCGTTAACAGGGGCAACAGATGCTGGGTAGGAATTCGCGTCCGTTAAAAATGGTTCAAAATGGCACTGAGCACTATGGGACTTAACATCTGAGGTCATCAGTCCCCTAGAACTTAGAACTACTTAAACCTAACTAACCTAAGGACATCACACACATCCATTCCCGAGGCTGGATTCGAACCTGCGATCGTAGCGGTCGCGCGGTTCCAGACTGAAGCGCCTAGAACCATTCGGCCACCAGCGGCCGGCCGTTAAAAATGTTTACGTTATGTAATTTAAAGTTGATATTTCTTAACTGATTTTGTCTAAAATCCAGGTATATCACTCTCTGTGCGCCTAGTCAGGAATGACTGTTAATTTCCGTCAGTCACGACATCTTAGTCTTCATGACCTGGGTTTGAATCCGTATGCAGAACGAGACGGTTCGTCGTGTCATTTGAAGTTCACACATATTCTCAACTAGCTGCTCGTGGATAGCTCATATTTTTGATGTCATTTTGTGTTAAATAACAAGTACGGTATGTTACTTTGAAGAGGAAATCATGAATACGACGAACTTATTACGTGCATTACCTATCTGACGTAATAAAGAGAGTGGTAACATTTCAGGTATATCATTTATTGCAATAAATGTGAGCTTACGAGCCTTAAGCACAGTGTTATCTGTGATAAGGTGTTCACTGATATTTGCAGTACCTTTGTTTTACTTTACATCTTTAGTTATTGCGAGACAGAGCAGTGTTTTCTAGTGGTGACTTGTTGGAACCATTTTCAATAGTTGAACGACTGTACCAAGAAACGATTAGAGGACCTGCTAGATAGCTGCGTTATGTGGGTTGCTTGCAAAACAGACGAAATGCAGTTCAGGTCTTTCGGTCTACACCCATACACTTTCACTTTGAAACTGGTTGGATACGCATCTCACCATTGAACACACACTTACGAGTAGCTAAGACCATGCTTGCACTGCACACTTTCGCTCGTGTCACGAGTATTTTTGTGTTTGTTGTTAGTTCATTGCTTTCGTTATTTGCTTTTTTCTAGTTGTGCGCTTGGTCTTATTGCTGGTGTGGGATATCGTGTCTAATCCTCCTCTATTTCACGTGACATCATTCGTAAAAGCAAAACATTGATTTAAACTTCTAATGAATGTTAATACTGTAAATATTGTAAACTTATGTACAGCTATATGAAAAATATTTCTATGTGACCGATCATACTTGTGTGAAGACAAGAGAAATATATCTCTATGTTTATGAAAAGCTAATACAGTAAAACTTGGTTAACGCGAATCCGAAGGGACCGAAAAATCAGGAGCTAGTGTTAAAAAATTCGTGTTATGGGAAAAACACAGATTTTAATAAGTATACGTGCACAGCAGTACACTAATGTGTAATACACTATACTATCAATCACGTTATTGTAGACTTATAACACCATAAAGTGATTGTAAAATCCAAGTACAAATTATTCACTTTAGTTTCTTGGAAAAAATTCGGTCATGGTTCTCTGACGTTCATGGGAACGATAATATTTTGTAATTTCGCAACCAAACGTAATGACAGCGTCCGTAAACCCAGCAGTGACGTCGGATGTTGAAGCGAACCGTTCTAAGCAGTCCCCGGGCTGTAAACATCTTCTGACGGGTAGGTGGAATGGTATCTGTATTCTCTTCCTCTTCACTTTCTTCTGATGGCCCTTCTTGGAACTCGTTCACAGCCTTTGGCACAGCCGAATCCACAGAAGCACATAGGGCAACATCGTCGTCTACACTAATGAATTCTTCGAAACTAATGCCAGGGTTCACAACGTCCTGCAGAACTGTCCATTCATCAGGTGAAATGGCGTATTCTAACTCGTGGACATCTTCAGTGGTGCTATGTCTCCAAGCTCTGTTAAAGCACTTCCCTATATGATGTGGCGATACTGAGTTCCAGGCTGCTGCGATGGCTTTTATTGCGTCAAGCAGACTCCAATTTGGGGCTGCACTATTGTTTTCAGGAGCTCGAATTGCAGCTCTTACAAGTCGCTTACGATAAGCTCTCTCTATGAGAGAGATTAGGCCTTGGTCCGAAGGCTGAAGGCGACTTGTGGCGTTGTGTGGAAAAAAAACTGAACTTTTATGTTGGATAGGTTCAGATCATGAACGTTATCGGCAGTACATCTGTCCAATGTAACAAGAACATGTCTATTTTGAGCAACCATTCGACTGTTGAAACGAAGAAGCCACTGGCGAAATGATGTGCCATAGATCCAAGCTTTCTTGTGGTGAGAGTAGATACAAGGTAAAGTGTCCATATTTATGTTTTTTAAACAACGTGGTTTCTCGGATTTACCGATAACCCAGGGACGAAACGTCTGACTGCCGTCAGCATTACAGCATAGTACAACAGTCACACGTTGTTTGCTTCGTGCTCCACCGTGACACTTATCACCCTTTATCCCCAGGGTGTGATCTGGAAAAAGATTGTAGGAAAACCCAGTTTCATCCATGTTAAACACATCACAGAGGCATACGTTTCCCTCACTCGGTTGAATTCATGCAAACAGCTGTTCGCACTTTCTTCAACAACTTTATTTGCTTCACTACAAATTTGTACAGATGAAATTGAATGTCTCTCTTCGAACCGATACAACCAACCAGCAGAACAACGGAAGTCTTCTGTGCCCATATCTTTAGGAATATCATTTGCTTTTGACTGAATCACAGGGTCAGTTAAAGGTATGTTAGATGCAGTAACGTCTCGTTCATACTTGGCGGTACGAAGTCGTTTAGATCTGTTTCCAGAACCTGATGTCGCAGCATAAATAATTTTTTCTCGATTCTTAATAATCGTAGATAAAGTAGATTTAGGTATATCAAACTGGTCTGCAACTGCTGTTTTCTTGGTACCACGGTCCACTTCATCTAGAATCTTAAGCTTTAACTGTACATTTAGGGCTGTCTGTTTCCTCTTTGCCATTTTCGCGTGCTACAGTACCGGTTGTAACTGTAGTTTTTATTCAGTATACCAACTCGATACGGCTGCGACTAACAGAACAAATCTGGCACTGAGTACATTACTAAATGCTGCTGTACATATTATTGAATGTCTTACAATTGTTGAGGTGATAATCGCGGCTACCGACCTACAATACGTTAAAAACGAGTCAACAATAAGTATAATTAGATTTGTAGCTACATTTCCTGCATTCATTTCGGAAAAAAAATTACGCTTTAGAATACTCTAAGGTCGGAAGTTTGTGTTACAGTGAAATTTAATTACGCTAGGTACTGAAACAGAGTTCGTAAATCGCCTTAACCGAAATTCGTGTTAACCGATAAAACATACCATAAGAACTAATGTATTCCCAGAGGGACCAATATATTTTCGCGTTAACTGCGAGTTCGCGCTAACGAGGTTATACTGTATGTAATATGTTTGTACGTATTTGTACCTATGTAAACCAACTTTTATGTAACATGTTTCTATGTATTTATCTCTATTCAGGTGAAGCTAAATGATATATGCTCACCTGTATATGGAAAAGTTATGAGACTTCCATAACCTGAAACTATTTGTGGACGTTTACTATACGTCGCTGAACGTGTGACTACGGGGAAACTGGTGTGCAAAACCGCATAACTGAAAAAGACTATTCATGATATAATGCTATGTATACAGACGTGATGAACTGTTTATATTTGAAATTTGTTTTCAAACTGTTAATGCAGAATCGTGTTACGAATGGTTTGCGTGAAGACTTGACGATGGACATTTGTTCTACGTCACAACTACTTGTGTACGTATATTTGTATATCGCTTGACCAACTGAGCACGTGAAAAAACTTTCATAGTGAAGTGCACCGACACTTTTTAGTGCATGGCAAATTGACGTTGACTGCGCTGCATCTCTATATCTCTGCAAGTATGAAAAGCAAGAACTGGTTCCCTACTGCACATACGGTCGCTTTGTTCCAAAACGAGGAACACCACTCGACGGGTGGAGGAATTTTGGACGGGTCCTCGGGGAGCGAAATGTTCACGGCAATGACGGACACTCTTACCTGGTATAAACGAGGATCGACGCCAGCATCGTGCCGCCAGAGGTCCGGCCTCCATGCCTTCACGAACGTATGCTGTGGAATGAGAATCCATCAGTCTTCTATCAGGCGATGTACGATCTATACCAAAAACAGTGATGAATCGATAAATCGACAAAAACAGTGACGTCAGTCTAAATAAACAGAGTAACCAGTGTAAAAATATAAAATGTGCTACGAGTAATCGCGCACACGCATCTGTATAAAAACTGTGAACCGTGACACTGAACTGCCATAAATAATGCTCACCTTTATAAAGTTATCGTATGTTTTCGGTTCATGGAACTGTGAAAGATGACACGTCGTGAAAAAACGTTATATCTGAAACAAAAGACCTTTCAAGCGCAGTACTGTGCGAAAAAGAGTATCAGCAATAACAATTTGTAATTTAATGTTAACGAGTGTCGTAACTTAAGGATTTTGTACCTGTTTAGATGTTAATCCACATTTGCAAAATCTATGATGATAAATCTTGTGACGTCTTGTGGACGTGGATACACGGACTGAGAATATAAACTATGTGTCGTGTGATGAACTCTCCTCGCAACGGCTCCGCTAGTACTGAACTTTACGTGACTGCGCATGCACTGTAGGCGAAAATGCGCTGTAGGCGAAAATGCACTGTAGGCGAAGTGCCAATATAAAACTGTTACAGGCACACGCGCCACATTCAAACATTGGAAACCTGTTTTAAGTAAATATTATCTTATGATATGTATGTTGTATATGACATGTATGTGTATTTGTAGACTTATATGTGCAATATGCTTCAGAGTGAGTTCCTCGCCTGCAGGTGTGTCCTTTCGCCTCGCAACTAAGGGGGCAGTTCAAAGGCACATTTTCATGCTGAGATTTCATTAGCGGAAAACGTAATTAAAAGTAATGAAATAAACAATTTGAGCCATAGATATAGTTCACGACTGTATAAATATTGTACGCAGCTGCTGGAAATATTGGAAGATTTTTGATAGTCGTGGTTATTGGCGAAAGAGGAAGAATGACTTTTTGTTTTCTAGGTCTTGTCCAGATCGGACGTATTTAGGAGCACCGCCATTAATACCTCAAATATTTCATTATTTTATTCACGAGGTGCAACCAAACGGCACTCGTAATCACACAATGCACGTGTAGTAATTTGTAACTGTGTTTTCATTTCAGAATATAGTTATTACTAACCTATGTATGTTTTATTTTGTGTCTTTAGTTATTGTAAGATTGTTGGGTGACTTCGCATGGCAAAAGGTTCTGTACTTTTGAACAAAAAGTCGTCCAGCTCGAACCACCGTCGTCTTCGGGTGCTGTCTTTTCATGAAGTGCGATGTTAGAAAAATCACACAGAGAAGAAAACGGCTTAAAATACATGAACAGATCTTTAACGAAAATGCCATGTCCAAGCGTCTAGAGTTTGTACAAATTTTCTTAAATTGATTACTTTAATTCATTGTATAGTCTAGATCCAGTTACGAAAGAGCCAAGCAAAAATTAATTAAAAGATGCAGACGGCGGCATTTACTGCTAATATTTTCGTTAGATTTTCTTTGTTCCATGATGTTTGCCCCCTTCTTCAATAATATTCTGTTCAAATCGGACATCATTCTGAGCAGTGGTTCTCTTCCTACAGTGTTTTGAAACTGAAACTTAAATTACGGAGACTGTAGTTCTAGCCTTGTGGAACCATACGTCATCAGTCCATTTCGAATACACGGGAAAGACTGACTTTACTACTATGAGGACCGGAAAGTAATGATATTTTTATGTATTAAATTCAAACAGATAAACTATTGTCAAGTTTTTATTTTTAATCAGTATCATAATGAGCCTTGTTATCACCAAGTTTTTGCCACCTAAGTGCAAATTTTCAATGCGGGATCGATAAAAATTAAACTGTTCATGAGGAAAGTCCAGGGATGATATTCTGAATATCATCGAAAGTTTCAAATTCTTGTCACTTAGAAAATGTTGTAGCAATTGTAATAAACGGAAATTCTGTGGTGCAAGGTCTGGTGAGTATTTTAGATGACGCACTGCCTCCTACCCCAAGTCATTATTTTTTCTAGGATTCGTCTTGCGAAATGTGGTTTTGCATTATCCTGTTTCTGAGAAACGCATTTTCTGTTAACAGTCGTTGGGCATTTTGCAATTAAAGACTGATTTGCTCGATACAGTCGTCACAGTAACGGTCTGTATTCACAGTTTGTCCAGGTTTCAACAATTCAAAATGAACAACCCACGAATACTCCGCAAAACACGCAAAAGAGACTTTTTGGGCTGTAAATGTGGCTTGGAGGCACTTCGTGGCCGTCCATTCGGTGAGAGACACTGCTTTTTAAATTTTGGATTATCACAGAAAATCCGTTATTCATCTTCTATGTTCAAACGATCAAAAAATGCTTCTGTATCGTGCTGCTGGAGCAATAAGTTGCTAGTGGTCGAATTTTTAGGTTTCTTTATCTTTACCAGTCTGCTGTGAATGTTCTTGGGCGGTCGACCGATGTTTATTAAGAGTGCTTGACAGATCCTGGATTGTCTGACACATATCTGCATCCCCTTTCGTCCTTAAAACGCCACTGTCTAAAGTTGTTGTTGTCGGCCTGATCGACACAAGTCGGAGCCGGCCGGAGTGGCCGTGCGGTTCTAGGCGCTACAGTCTGGAGCCGAGCGACCTCTGCGGTTGCAGGTTCGAATCCTGCCTCGGGCATGGATGTGTGTGATGTCCTTAGGTTAGTTAGGTTTAAGTAGTTCTAAGTTCTAGGCGTCTGATGACCTCAGAAGTTAAGTCGCATAGTGCTCAGAGCCATTTGAACCATTCTTGCCACAAGTCGGAAAGAACAGAATTGCCGGTTTTGAACTTAGAAAATCACCTTTAGCACTTGCGAACGTCTAACGCATTGGGGTAAATATGATAAATATTTCAAATAGAAACTGTTGCGTTACTATCCTCGTGAAGCCCAGAAAGAATATAGTACCGGACATGTCCCTCTTCTAGTATTTGTCTGGCTATTTCACCGTAAACTGAAAAATATTTGTTAAAAGTAAACAACCTACTCTAATTTTACAATGAAGAGCCAAAGAAACTGATACACTTGCCTAATATCGTGCAGGGTCCCCGCGCGCACGCTGAGGTGCTGCAACACGACGTGGCATGGACTCGACTAATGTCCGAAGTAGTGCTGGAGGGGACTGACACCATGAATCCTGCATAGCTGTTCATAAATCCTTAAGAGCACGAGGGTGGTGGGTGGGAGGGGGGGTGGTGTGGGGGGGGGTTGGGGGTGGGGGGGGGGGAGAGAGAGATCTCTTCTGAACAGCATGTTGCAAGGAATCCCAGACGCGCTCAATAATGTTCATGTCTGGGGAGTCTGGTGGAATGCGGAAGCCTTTGAACTCAGAAGGGTGTTCCTCGAGATACTCTGTAGCGATTCTGGACGTGTGGTGTGTTGCATTGTCCTGCTGTAATTACCCAAGTCTGTCGGAATGCACAATGGACATGAATGGATCCACGTGAACCACAGGATGCTTACGTACGTCTCACCTGTCAAGAGTCGTATCTAGACGTATCAGGTATCCCATATCACTCCAAGTGCACATGCCCCACACCATTGCAGCGCCTCCACCAGATTGAACATTCCCCTGTTGACATGTAGGGTCCACCGATTCATGAGGTTGTCTCCATACCCGTACACGTCCATCCACTCGATACAATTTTAAACGAGACCCTTCTGACCAGGCAACATGTTTCCAGTCATCAACAGTCCAATATCGGTGTTGACGGGCCCAGACGAGGCGTAAAGGTTTGTTTCGTGCAGTCATCAATAGTATACGAGTGGGCCTTAGCCTCCGAAAGCCCATGTCGATGATGTGTCGTTGAATGGTCCGCTCGTTGACACTTGTTTATGGCTCATCATTGAAATATGCAGCAATTTGCGGAATGGTTGCTCTTCTGTCAATTTGAAAGATTCCCTTCAGTCGTCGTTGGTATCGATCTTGCAGGATCTTTTCCCGGCCACGGCGAAGTCGGACATTTGATGTTTTACCTGATTCCTGATATTCACGGTACACTCGTGAAATGGTCCCCACTTCACTGCTACCCCGCAAAAGCTCTGTCCCATCGCTCGTGCGCCGACTATAACACCACATTCAAATTCACTTAAATCTTGATATCCTGTCATTGTAGAAGCAGTAACCGATCTAATAACTGCGCCAGATACTTGTTGCTTTATACAGGGGTTGCCGAACGCAGCAACGTATTCTGTTTGTTTACATATTTCTGTATTTGAATACGCATGCCTATACCAGTTTCTTTGGCGTTTTAGTGTATATTAGTACGTTTTTTCTGTCAACAGTGTCCTCTTTTTCTGAAATAGACTAATTTTTATGTTCTGCTTGCTTCGTACTTCATGTGCTATTTTGCTTCTAAGTACACAGAATTCTTTTCCTTGGTCTAGTTTGCGGTCTCCTAGGAAATCTTATCATTTATATCCTGTATTTTATTTTTAATCCTACACCTTAATCTTTTACTTATTGCTGCCATTGCTTCTTCGACGCGCAGTCTGAACATTAGGAACGAAAGACTCCAACCCATTCTAATTTGAGTACTTCTTTCTTCGTCTTCCATTCCTATTTTTCCCATTGCGTCCTTGTACATTTTGGTTATTACAAGTCTTCCCTATGGTGTACACTTAGTGTCCTGACAATTACGAATATTTTGCACCATGTTACATTGTCGAACGCTTTTTCTAGGTCTACAACATATCTCCATTTTTCGTAAGTCTTGTTGCCTTTATGAAAGCGCCGTGTCAGGACAGCCTCTTAGGTGTCTTTACGTTTCAGAAAGACGAACTAATCATTATCTGTTAGAACTTCACTTTTATTTCACATTATTTTTGTCAGAAACTAGTATGCATGAGTTGTCAAGCTGATTGTGCTATAGTACTCGCTCTCATTTGCCATTTTTAGCTTCGGGATCGCGTGGCTGATACTTTTCTGAAAGTGTGAAGATATGTCTCCAGATTCTCGCATTTTAGAAACTAACCTGAATAGTGTATGAATGTAGTAACTGTTCTCGAAGGAACAGATACCATTGATAACCGTGCAGCTTCTGTAGAATAAATGATAATTAATTAAAACCCTCAGCTGCCGACAGGTGTTGCTGATATACGTCGATGGGGACAGCTCTCACGGGAGGCGTGCAAGGCATAAGTTCCTGCAGTCGCGCTATTCAACTGTGTCCTCCGTGGCTCAGATATGCCGGCACGGTACCTCAGCGTATTCTGTCAGAGGGTTTAGTTACCCTCCGTAATAAAAAAAACTGAGTAAACGGATCAACGAACAGCCTTAACGAGTGTCATCGGACGTCCGCCACGAACAAATTCAATGAACAATATATAGACCAAAAATGAGATAAAAAAAAGTTGGATAGAGCGTCTGCCATGTAAGCAGGAGATCCCGGGTTCGAGTCCCGGTCGGGGCACACATTTTCAGCTGTCCCCATCGAAGTATATCAACAACACCTGTCGGCAGCTGAGGGTTTCAATTAATTACCATTGTACGTGAATAGTTATGCGGATGCCACTTTCCCCAATGATTTTAAAAATTCTGAAAGACTATGATCTATACCTTTCATTTATTTGAACATTAGTCATCCGAGTTTTGTTTGGATCTGTAGTGGGCAATGTCCCTACAGTATCTGATCGGCAAAGCAAGATTTCGTTTACCATTTTCATTTGACATCACTAGGAAAACGATCACAAGTTGGGCGGGAGTGGATCACGTTTTTCGGAGGAATTTTAAATTATTTCAGGAATGAAAATACAATGCCTTAACTAGCTTGTCTGTCATTAGCTTTTTTTGTCTCGCTAAACGCAAGGGCTCTGACATACAATAATTTATTGACTTTTTGTCCGTGTAACATTGGCTTCTTAAATGCATCCTTGCCCATCGTTAATGCACAGTTATCTTCTTTAGTGCTATATACTTTAGGGTTTACGAAGAGAATTATACTATTATCTTTTATATGTATTTGATTTAATGATTATAAAGAATCCGCCTCGATTGCAAATAGAGAACGGATATTGACCTAGGTTTCGGCGTGGATAACTACGCCTTCTTCGGAACACATTAAAACCACAAACTGCCGAAACCTAGGTCAACATCCGGTTTCTATTTGCAATCGAGGCGGATTCTTTATAATCATTAAATTATTCACGATTGCTGACGCGCTGCAATG
This sequence comes from Schistocerca piceifrons, assembly GCF_021461385.2. Lineage (NCBI taxonomy): Eukaryota > Metazoa > Arthropoda > Insecta > Orthoptera > Acrididae > Schistocerca > Schistocerca piceifrons. The sequence continues at coordinate 591,819,952 of NC_060140.1, read as the reverse complement.
ATTTATTAGCTTTTTGTCTCCGTGACATTCTTGGTAGGTGATGTACTCGTATCACGCCAAGTGCAATGCTTGTTCTGCTTGCCTAGCTGAATATTAGCGACGAGATTTATTTATTTACTGTTAGTCGTAATATGTTAATAAACTCAAAAGATTGCAGATCTTGTTTTTTCTACTATCAACTCCGCAAACAGTAGCCATACCACTCGTAGTACGCATACATGGAAGAGAATAGGTAACGATGAAGAGATAATTCAATATCTAAGAAACTTCCTGGCAGATTAAAACTGTGTGCCGGAACGAGACTCGAACTCGGGACCTTTGCCTTTCGCGGGCAAGTGCTCTACCAACTGAGCTACCCAAGCACGACTCACGCCGCGTCCTCACAGACCTAATTCCGCCAGTACCCCGTCTCCTACCTTCCAAACTTTACAGAAGCTCTCCTGAGAACCTTGCAGAACTAGCACTCTTACAACATAGGATATTGCGGAGACATGGCTTAGCCACAGCCTGGGGGTTGTTTCTAGAATGAAATTTTCACTCTACAGCAGGGTGTGCGCTGATATGAAACTCCGCTGTAGAGTGAAAATTTCATTCTACACTCCTGGAAATGGAAAAAAGAACACATTGACACCGGTGTGTCAGACCCACCATACTTGCTCCGGACACTGCGAGAGGGCTGTACAAGCAATGATCACACGCACGGCACAGCGGACACACCAGGAACCGCGGTGTTGGCCGTCGAATGGCGCTAGCTGCGCAGCATTTGTGCACCGCCGCCGTCAGTGTCAGCCAGTTTGCCGTGGCATACGGAGCTCCATCGCAGTCTTTAACACTGGTAGCATGCCGCGACAGCGTGGACGTGAACCGTATGTGCAGTTGACGGACTTTGAGCGAGGGCGTATAGTGGGCATGCGGGAGGCCGGGTGGACGTACCGCCGAATTGCTCAACACGTGGGGCGTGAGGTCTCCACAGTACATCGATGTTGTCGCCAGTGGTCGGCGGAAGGTGCACGTGCCCGTCGACCTGGGACCGGACCGCAGCGACGCATGGATGCACGCCAAGACCGTAGGATCCTACGCAGTGCCGTAGGGGACCGCACCGCCACTTCCCAGCAAATTAGGGACACTGTTGCTCCTGGGGTATCGGCGAGGACCATTCGCAACCGTCTCCATGAAGCTGGGCTACGGTCCCGCACACCGTTACGCCGTCTTCCGCTCACTCCCCAACATCGCGCAGCCCGCCTCCATTGGTCTCGCGACAGGCGTGAATGGAGGGACGAATGGAGACGTGTCGTCTTCAGCGATGAGAGTCGCTTCTGCCTTGGTGCCAATGATGGTCGTATGCGTGTTTGGCGCCGTGCAGGTGAGCGCCACAATCAGGACTGCATACGACCGAGGCACACAGGGCCAACACCCGGCATCATGGTGTGGGGAGCGATCTCCTACACTGGCCGTACACCACTGGTGATCGTCGAGGGGACACTGAATAGTGCACGGTACATCAAACCGTCATCGAACCCATCGTTCTACCATTCCTAGACCGGCAAGGTAACTTGCTGTTCCAACAGGACAATGCACGTCCGCATGTATCCCGTGCCACCCAACGTGCTCTAGAAGGTGTAAGTCAACTACCCTGGCCAGCAAGATCTCCGGATCTGTCCCCCATTGAGCATGTTTGGGACTGGATGAAGCGTCGTCTCACGCGGTCTGCACGTCCAGCACGAACGCTGGTCCAACTGAGGCGCCAGGTGGAAATGGCATGGCAAGCCGTTCCACAGGACTACATCCAGCATCTCTACGATCGTCTCCATGGGAGAATAGCAGCCTGCATTGCTGCAAAAGGTGGATATACACTGTACTAGTGCCGACATTGTGCATGCTCTGTTGCCTGTGTCTATGTGCCTGTGGTTCTGTCAGTGTGATCATGTGATGTATCTGACCCCAGGAATGTGTCAATAAAGTTTCCCCTTCCTGGGACAATGAATTCACGGTATTCTTATTTCAATTTCCAGGAGTGTAGAAACAACCCCCAGGCTGTGGCTATGTCTCCGCAATATCCTTGCTTTTAGGAGTGCTAGTTCTGCAAGGTTCGCAGGAGAGCTTCTGTTACGTTTGGAAGGTAGGAGACGAGTTACTGCCGGAATTAAGGCTGTGAGGACGGAGCGTGAGTCGTGCTTGGGTAGCTCGGTCGGAAGAGCACTTGCCCGCGAAAGACAAAGGTCCCGAGTTCGAGTCTCGGTCCGGCACACAGTATTAATCTGCCAGGAAGTTTCATATCTGTGCACACTCCCTGTACAGTGAAAATTTCATTCTGTAAATTCAATATCTAATAATAATAAAAATGATAATAACTAATATCGCCTGTGGTCGAAATAAGACCGATTATGTTTATAAAGTAGATAAAATCTAAATTTTATTTCATTATTTCGAGTCTATTCATATTCTAATTCATAGTTCTTACCTGAACATTTTGCATATTTTAGTTCCTACCTGAAAGCCATGTGGAAAGGAGTAAGAAGCAAAATGTATCTGAAATGTTAGCCTCAAAACTGACCATAGGAAATGTTGCTCCGTAGCTGGGAATATTACTGAAATAATTCTTTTATTATTTTCAGCTGTAAGTTCATTTGAGCCGATAGTCTTTCCTTAGTGGTAACACCGGTTCCCATCAGATCACCGAAGTTAAGCTCTGTCGGGCTTGGCTAACACTTGGCCGGTCACCGTCTGGGTCTGCCAAGTGCTATTCGAAAGTGGGGTGCGCTCAGCCCTTGTGAGGCAAAATTAAGGACCTACTTGATTCAGAAGTAGAGACACTGGTCACTAAAACTGATAATGGCCGGGAGAGCGGTGTGCAGAACACATCCCCTTCCATATCCGCCTGCCAAGGTCTGTACGGACGGTGCTTGTTTCTTTGTTGGATCATTTGTAGTGTAACATTGATAGAGTGCACTGAAAAATAAGTTTGTGCTAACGGATGTAAATTAACTTTTTGCTTTTGACCGCCGGCCGCGGTGGTCTCGCGGTTCTAGGCGCGCAGTCCGGAACCGCGCGACTGCTACGGTCGCAGGTTCGAATCCTGCCTCGGGCATGGATGTGTGTAATGTCCTTAAGTTAGTTAGGTTTAAGTAGTTCTACGTTCTAGGGGACTGATGACCACAGCGTTCCAGTAATAAAGGACTAAATACAGCTCAAGCGGTTTATTAGTACCCAAGATGAGCAGGTAAAGTCTCTGCTAGTTTGTTCATATGGGATGCTGTTGAGAGAGAAACTACTCAGCAGAAAATCCCTTATGTAACGTCGCAGATCTTTACCTGCTGGAACGTTTGACACACTCAGCAACCATTGGCTCTTTCAGTTTATCCACATATCATTCGATTAATTTCTAAAGTCTCTGCCTTTTTTTCGTGTTTCATCTGCAGTTTCTGAGAGTACACATCTGCCCCTGAAATATATTTTAATTCAAAATGTGGGTTCGAAATATCTGTCTTATAAGTATATAACTTATCTGAGGACTTCTAAGGAGATAAAGAATGAAAATGTGACGATACCATGAACATTTTTGTATGCGCAGCGAAATAATGAAGAATTAATTTTTTTTTCTTTCTGGCACAGGGTTTAGCCTCTGCAACGTCAGTAAATTATCTGCCTTGGTTTCAGATACAAACAACAGAAATTAAACTTTATTACTGCGATTGCCACAAAATTTAAGCTATCATTCGTTGACTATATGATATTTATGTTGATGTTATGTGTGATTTGTTAAAATTTGTTGCATATGATGGCGCTTTGATCAAATTTTAGTTAGCTAAACAGTATAAATGCTAAAATTAAGATATGAAATGCAACACACAAATTTCTTGTCATCTTCAAAAGATAATAAATCAAAAAATATGGATGCTAAGGCACTTGTTTCGGTTGCATTCTTCTGTATAATATTAAGACAGATTGCATTTTAATCATATTTTTTCGTCATTTTAAACTACGATTTGTTTGCTGTCTTGTTGTCTCAGGTTATGGTCTCCGTAGACGTTCTGCAACCACCATGAAAATCTGCTTGGAACGCAGCTCCGTAACAGACGCCATTTTGAAGGCTACAAATGGCGTCGCCACCTTCAGGAACTTCACAAAATTATAGGGACTGAAGCAGGAATATTCCACGATGTCCGCATTATTTTTATTTAATAAAATTGCAGCCAAATAACCATATACAGCTACTTTGCTTAACATTTTACATTTACATTTTACATTTTTGCATATCATTTATCGATTTCACACTTTTACTATACAGTTCTATGTGATATCGTTCACAGGCTTCGTTACACAGTTCACATACACATGTTGCGGTTGGGTCGTGATAAGTTTTGTTTTTGCAGATTAGATGATGAAAGCCGTGAGTAGATAATCTAGTTACGACATGTCGCTGTTCGAAGTTTGGTGCTGTCCATGAGCGGTTCGTCATTGCTTCGGTGCCATAAAACTCCGGCCATATTTTTTCTCGTTTGTCCTCCATGATCTTCAGTTGCTTTCTGGAAGCCCTGGTGTGTGGCTTCATATACCAAAGTCTGATGTCTTCAATTAGGAATGTCTCTCTAGCTAGCTGGTACACTAGTCTAGATCTTGTTGTCTTTGAGAGACCTAGTACTCTTTTTAGAAAGGTCGATTTTACCTTTTCTAGTGTTTCTAGATTTTTTTCTGTCATGTGGTCCCATATAACCTCCATCCCATATGCCAGGATTGGCAAGATTTTTGTGTTGAATAATTTCATGGCTGTTTCTAGACTGAGTAGGCGGATGTTTTTGATGTCCTGTATTGCTATTATTGCTTGGGCTGCTCATTCTGTTGTATGTTTTGTGAAGCACTTGGCTGTTGGTTGCAATGTCACTCCTGGGTATTTAAAGTCTGATGAGATTTTTATTTTTTGCCCTCTGATGCTGATTTCTGCATTCTTGGGTGTTTTGCCTCCTTTTCTGAAAATTACCATTTCTGTCTTTGTTATGTTTATGTGTAGTTTGTGTTCACTGCACCATCTGTCTATTTTCTCAATGATTCTCTGCAGCTTCTGTATATCTGTTGAACCTACGGCTATGTCGTCAGCGTATGCATATACATACACATCTTCTTCATTTTCTCCAATTCGGAGTACTTCTTCAATGGCAAGAATGTACAGCAAAGGGCTCATTGGGTCACCCTGTAAAACTCCGTTCGATTGCAGAATGGAGTTCGAAAAAGAGAGGTTGTCTGATATTAAGTTGTATTCGAGGATTGACTTGATTATTCTTGCCCATACGCTATCTTCTCCCATTGTGTTTTCCAGTTTTCGGACTATGAGCTCTCTACCCAATAGGTCAAAGGCTTTGGTAAAGTCTATGACCACTGTGTAGAACATTTGTTTCTTTTGTAGCGCATCATCGATGTTGTTTAGAAGAAGCCTGACTGCCGTTAAGTGTTGATCTTTCAGATCTGAAACCCATTTGTCGTTCTGGGAGATGACTGTCCACAGAGGCTTGGATTTTTTGTGTTATCATCTTTGAAAACATCTTGAATTGAGTATTTTCCAGGACTATGCCTCTGTACTTGTTTGAGTCCATTGGGTTTGTAGAGAACTTTTATTGTCGAGTGTCTCCATTGTGTCGGAATTCTTCCAAGTTCCAGGTATATATTAAACAGATTAGTCCATATGTGTTGGAGGGCCTCTTTTGCATCTTTTATATTTTCATTACATATATTATCAGGTCCTGCTGCTTTCTTGTTCTTCAGTGCTTTTATTACTTCTTTCACGTCTTCTTCATTTAGGGGTTCCCATGTATTGTCTTTTTCCTTAGTTTGATGTTGTTTCTCTTTTTTTGGGGGTGTTTTGAGTCCTCGTTCTCAAAATAAAAATGGAATTATGATTATCAATGTCCACATTATACATATTTCTCTGTCTATGCAAATATTATTCCTCTCAGGATCTTTGTCTCGTTCTCAATACGATACACTGCACTGTCCGCCATCTTACTCTTTATCTGTCCGCGTTTTTTGAACCTAAACTGGCCGAGAGAAAAATGTGTCGCATTACTAACTGAGGGCCCCTCGTACTTTATAAAATTATATATTTTTGTGTTATAGATACAAGGAAACTTACACAATGAAGGAAGGAAGATAAATGCCTAACATTGTGTCGACAACGAGGTCATTAAAGTCGGAGCAGAAGCTCGGATTAGGGAAGGCTGGGGAACGAGTTCGACTGTGGCTCTGCAAAGGAACCATCCCGCCATTTGTCTAGAGCGATTTAGGGAAATCACGGGAAATCCAAATATGGATGGCTGGACGGGATGATCTGAACCGTTGTTCTCTCGAATATGAGTTCATTGTCAACAGTATCTGATGTGCTTTTTGTGGACTTAATGTACGCATGTGAAAATGGAGCTTCAGCGTTTAATTTATGTATCTATATAAAAACAAGAATATTTTCATTTATAATCATTTACGCAGTTACATTTGCAACCTGTATATATAAACTGCCAAAATACGTGACATGTAAATTGTTACAGCATTAATAAATAAATCAATAAAAAACTATGCTTCTCTCTAGACGACGTCACGTATCGCTTTATGGACGTGAGGCAGATTACGCAGCAGATAATTTTGTTTGCAGTTTGGTTTTCTCGCTATGGTAAACAACAGGAGCGACCAAATAAACTACAGGGATCAGCGTCGACACCAGAATAAACAAGATAGAGATTTAGGGCCATGAGCAGCACCCATTCATTATACGTAACAATCACCCAAACACGCAGCTTACACTGTTTCGAATCAAACCTGTAGTTAATAAACGTACGCGGTATGTTGTCGTGCTGGGTGATAAGACTTCGATGAGCATATTATTTTTATTTTTATTTTGTTTCCATTTCACACAGATGAACAACTATGAAAACGTATAAAAGAAAGGATCGGAAGAGTAAGATTAAAGCAGCTGTCTGCACCGTCGATGAAAATTGATACTGCAAAACTTAGGTTGAGGTTGTTGTGAACTCGAGAAACTATTCGCTACATTACATAACATGAAAATTACCAATGAAATCTCCCCACTGTGGGAGCCTCAAATTGTCATCAATAATTAAATGAAATAAATCATAAAAGGTTACAAGCATAAGAGGTGATGGATGAATGGAATAGATTGCTGAGATGATCAATACATGAAAAAAATGTATTTATTTCAGTACCATTTGCACAAACCAAAACAAAATCAGAAATCTCATTGCTGAATTGACTGCGCGTTGACATGGCTCGGTTATTAAGGGGAAGAAGGGAGGGGCGAATTATCAATATTTGTGATCATTCGTCGCGAAGTGCTTTCGGCCGTAGGTGCTGCATCGTTACCGCGCGTCGCCTCGGAGCTGTACGGCACGAGACAACGGCTCTCCTCGGCACCGACGACTTTGCTAGTAGGACCAAGATACGATCTCCGCGTTGTCTGCCAGTTGTGGGTTTCGAGGCCAAAACTGCGATATAACGGTGTCGGAAGGCGGATGTTGGCGATGAAAGGAAGAGCCCCCATAACCTCTTGCTTCCGCACTGTCTCACCAACTGCCTCACTTCATTCTTCATCCATTTCTAAGTTCAACGGCTCTCCGAAATTGTCTCGTCCCGTGGCGTTGTCATTGGCGGACTCGATTTGCCATAGCGCCAAATGACTGATCACCGTTTCATGACCACACCTCTCCGCTCAGGATGGAACCTTCCTATCTTGCGTCGGCTGGTGTGTGCCTCTGGAACTCGGGAATTAGCGCATGTCTCAGAATTTCACCTGCATTCGTGGCACATTCTTCCGACGTTTGTCTGCATTCCGAAGTTTTGGAAAAGCAGCCACACTACACTTCTTTTCAACGGCTCTCTCTGTGTGAGGCCTGAACAATCTCATGTTTGCGCCTTGTCTAGGAACGTGTTAGCGTTTGCGATTTATAACGAACGTCCTTCCTGCCCAGAAAACATCTTTTTAAGATAGCTAACTTCTCCCAAACACCTCCCCGTGGACGCTCCTTCCAGTGCCTATGAGGTACTGGAACTGTCGACACGTTCTTGCTTTCTAAGGCAGGGAAAACGACTACTGCCAGTCGAGAAGACTTCACATGCTTTTGCGTGTGCATTCTTTACGTCCCATCCTAATGGCTGCAGGAGTACCTCATGCATTGTACGACAGGCTCTTCCCAATGTGTCCACTCTTCAGCGAGGCGAGCACATTCTCCTGTCTACCTCCTGTCTGGTTGCAGGATGGCTGCAGTGTACGCCCGTCGGGCACTCGCTACATGGGGTCTGGTCAGCTTTCTCCTGGGCCGTTGATGGTGTGAGTCGTCTAAGGTGATCACTGTTAAGCTCTTCACACGGAAGGTTGAAAGTCATGGGAAAGTGTTTCATCTATGTTCACTTGGCTCGTGGCACACACACTTCAAAAAGGGAAAATGAGAACGTGTTTTTTTATGCTTTCCCGACGGACATGTTGCAAATACACTTCTCCGCTTTGCCACCGCATCGTATTGTGTAACTCGCTCAATATTTCATCGATGCAACTGCTCGACATCATCAGGTGGTGGTACCTCCTGCCGTTACTGCTGCAAGCCGTGACTGATGATACTCCCGCTGCGGCGTCGAAATTTATCATGCCGGCAGCACGCAATATACGAGTCCGTGAAGACGCCCGCTGTTGGAAGGAAGGGGCGCTCCTGGTGCCCCGTGCTGGGAGCCGCAGAAAGGCCATCCGCGCGTGAGCTACGGGCAATGACTCTGCTGGCGTACGCTCCTTTGGTTAACACTTTGAGGACTGAGCGCGAGTGTGGACGCTCAACCGGCTGGTACTAAGCTATTTCACAGTTTTTCTGAATTTTCTAGAGAAGATTCTATACCACAGAAAATAGATTGCTCTTTTGCATTTAAAAACTACGTCCATTCCCTTCAGAGTACTGCAAAGAAATAAACATTTACGTTAGTGACAAGGGTTGTATATTAATTTGAGAGTATGCTGTTTTCATAGTGAAAAAAATTTTTTTTTAGGTTTTAGGACCTCTAAGGGACATAGGATTGAAGTTGTTAGTTTCAAATGAAATATGAACTTTTATTTTATTAATAATCACACAGTTACATTGGCTTGTGTATGAAATATTGCGAAACATTTTGGAAAACAAAGCCCTACATCACAGGTTTCACAATAATATCTGTCCACTGGCCAGAAGAATATGGCAAATAGCAATGACCAGTTGTGTTTGCTGTGACAACGATGTCAAGAGCCTCATCTTCAGGTCTTCCTGACGGTTCACCGTCCGAAGGATCGTTTTCATCTATAAGAAAATTCGTAAAAATTATCTTTTTTCTGACCAGAATTTAAACCACAGAATTACGGAATATTCGGACAAAAAATAGCTTACCATCACTAATGTGAAAATCTGCAATTTCTTCATCTCGCAAGGCCATGACGAAATTAAAGCGCAAAGCTATCAGCCGACAACAATCTAAAGTTTCGAACTGCCGCGCGCCTGTGGTCAGTCGAGCGTGAGCGCGGCAAATTAAGTGACTCAAAATATACTACTGTACCGCTTCCAACAGTGACATATGCTGCCATCTATAATTTTTTCTTGGTACTAGGACAACCAGAGAGTACTTTTAAACCTACAGAAAATGAAAGTCATGCGCTGGGAGTCGTTAACATCGCTGATAATCGGCCGACGTAGGAGCTACGTCGATCGTCTTTTTGGGGTACTGTCGGACCGACGTAGGAGCTACGTCGCTCGTCTCGAAAGCGTTAAAAGCTGAATTAAACCTTAGTAGTGCGTTGCGTCACGTGATGAATCGGAAGTTCTTGTTTCCCCTGTTTTGTTTTAATGGCAGCCAGTGCTGGATTCCAGGTGGCGCTTAGGTGGAAACCTGCATTCCTGTCGATAAGATTGTCCACCGTACGGATATGTATGGTCTCCTTAACAACACAGTCCCAGAACTATGACGCTGGGGTTAAAATTTCAGCCTTTTCTTAAGACATACGATGTCCCGTGTCCATGTGAAGCTCCGCTACTGCAAGTTTATCAGGTTGCCCCAGGCATGTACTATGATAGCGTTCGACGCAACGTTCTTGCACGGTTAAGCATGTCTGCCCAATATAAGATTTTCCACATTGGAATGGGATTTTATATACTCCACGTTTCCTGAGGCCAAGGTCATCTTGACCGACCACAAGAGATTCCTCAATGTTTCTGGGGGCCGAGAAACACACTTGATATTGTGCCTTTTGAGGATTCTGTCTCTTCTTGAAGACATGCCGCCAAAATAGGTCAACAACTTTGTTGCAGTGGGTGCCTCCACATCTTCATTTACATCCCAGCTTCGACTTCGTCTGGAAAGGAATACATGGCGTATCTGCCTATCGGAATAGCCATTCTGTTGGAATACCTTTCTTAGGTACTGTAGCTCACGAGGTAGACTGTCAGCATGTGAGACCACATGTGCTCTATGCACCAAAGAGCGTAAGACACTACCGCTTTGCGCAGAGTGATGACAACTTGTGGCCTGCAAATATTGCTCGGTATGAGATGATCTGCGATAGACGCTATATCCAAGTGTACCATCAGCTCTTCTTCTCACGATGACGTCCAGGAATGGTAAGATGCCATCCTTTTCCACTTTTTCGGCATTTTAAATTTCTGCGCCGCCACGCGATTATAATCAGTCGCGCCTTGCATCAGTGACAGCAGCAGCCACCACCACCTGATGATGTTGAGCAGTTGCATCGATGAAATATTGTGCGAGTTAGACAATACGATCCGGCGGCAAACCCGAGAAGTGTATTTCCAAAAACAAAAGTCTTAGCTCCCTAGTAATAACACTAACACTCCAATCATTATTGCGGGATTATGTGGGATATTACATTTTCAGTTGGCACTAGTGTGTCAAGCGCAGTCGACTGTTTACACATGTGGTTGCCCTTAATAAATATATAAAAGAAGTGGACAATCAAACAAAGATGAAGCAAGTAAACAATACACGAGGAATACAGATCACATCGAATGTGATGATGACATCACAGGTGTACATAAGACTTATGCAAAATAAACATATAATTACTACGCGTGAAAATCAAAACTGAACAGTAGACAATAATAATGTTCATCACGTCACAGATGAGAATAACTATACATCTACACGCAAATAGTGTTAAGACATGCGAAACAAAAATGAACGGTAAATCGCAATGATGTTTATCAAAGAGTTATATGTCACAAATGCCAGCACGAGAGACACACATAACACTTAGAATTAAGGCGTGTCACAGGATGATTAACTTTACATCACAACAATGTTTATAAAAGAGTTATGTGTCCGAAATACCACCATGGAAAACACACAAGACACTTAGAACTAAGGCAAGTGACACAAAATTTGACCTTTGAGTATAGTATTGTTCATCAAAGAATTCTATAAAATGGATACGAAATGGGTGTCAAACGCTCAAACGCTCCCTCATGCAAAACAATAAGTTTTTACCGACGTTACTGTTACTGAACTGTGTTGTGACAAGCTGGGTACACACACGCATGCAACAGTCATATCCCGTTTCCAAATTCACATCAATTGTCCCGTTGTCAGGTCCACACAAAAATGACTTAGCGCAATAAATGAGTACCAACTATTACGGCAGAAAATCTATTCACAAAATACAGCGTACTTTTAACAGCCATCCACAATTTTCAATACCGCTACTGATGGATAATACTCTATTGAGCAACATACGCTCTCAGGTTGCGTGCGTTAAATCTCAGCCTTGCCCTCGTCTTCATAAACTGCATTGGCATTCGGTGCTACCACGTGTCGCGCCGAGTATGAGCCCTCGTACAGGAGGAAGAACTTTGCTATTGTTTTCGTTTCGGCATCCGACTGCCTACGCATTATCACGAGGACTCGTTCCTCAATCTGGTAAGTCTTCGTCTTCTTTCGCTGCTCTCTTTCGATTCTATTCGTAGCCTTCGCCATCATGAACTCCCAGGATCCACTCACGTGTTGCTGAAGTCTCTGCCTCTCCTCCCGTTGGAAATTTGAGTCCTGCGGCCACGAACTTCTCCGGTTTCTGGAACTCTAAGTCTATTGATCTGTATCCCTTACTGCAACGCACGGCTTCATTGGAGTACCTCTCTGTCTTGAGTAGGCATAGGGGCCGGGCACTGTGTCTTTCAGAAACCAATTTCCTAAAGAACTACCCAACTGGTGCACGTATTGTGCGGCGGGATTCGAGTGAGAGTTTCTGACGAAAATGTCACTATGATCCCTTCTTTTTCTAATCCTGCATTCCATCTTCGATATGTGAAAATTGTGTCATGGTCTGAGAGGACTCCCTTGGGCCTACTATTTGTGAGCTCGTAATCGTCCGTCAGAATTCTTCCATAGCTCTTCGTTGTGGTGCTGCTTGTGGCTTAAAGCCTGATGCGCTTAGTAAATGTATCCACAGAAACTAAAAGAAACTGCCGCCCGAACTGTCGTTTCGGCAGAGGGCCGTAATGGTCAACATACACCAGATCAATTGGCACTTCTGATTTGGTAGCATGCATTTCACCTCGCACAGTCGCGTCCGGACGTTTTACGCCGTGGCACATTTAGCATTTCCAAACTATCTTTCAAAAAATCCACAAACTTTTTCGATCAGGACTTACTTCTATTTTGACCACAGATCTGGAGGGAAGTGAAAACGAAACATACGTCTACCATTTAGAAAACGATTTTCCCTACACTCGATATGTGCAGACAATTGAGATACTGTCGAATTCTAAGGGGGAAAATTGAAGAATCTACATGAAACAGCTGTAAGTTAGTATCTGAAGTTCAGAGCAGTTACAGTTGCAGCCGATACCCATAGAACGATTAAGATCCAGGTGCTCTTAAGGAAAGGTATAGGATTTTTAACAATGAACTGGAATGTTAAAATGACGTCATCATTTTCCGTCAGAATCCTCAGCGATTGGCAGGAGAACTCCGAAGGTACCGGCAGTTGGCTGTTTCTCTATCACCTCAGTAGTGGGGAATTCCGCGGGTGGCACGACAAATTTGTTGTCCTGACATTTCCTCGTCGACAGTTAGGCAGTGCTGAGATTATGTCAGCAAAGTATTAGTCATCCACTATGGAAAACGTAATTTTCCCTCGAACAGCTGGTGGATTTGATAGTCATTATCAGACTGGAAGCAGTCCAGAGAATAGTTATCTACAGTGTCCATCTGTTTACTTGTGTCATTATGTCAAGAGAGCACACGCTCGGGATTTGCTGATGGTTGACGCCAAACACGTGAGTTAATATGTTCTGTATGACTACACTTACACTCCTGTTGTATAACGGCGCAGAAATGTTATTTGAGACGAGGTAACTTTTTGTGAGATTAATCTGAAAGAGAAAGCCGATTCAAAGAAGAAGAAGAATTGAATATTTTAGGTTGATTCCTACAGAATCGTACTCCTAATACTCATTCGGGTACTGTAAATCTTATGTCTAGAATAATTTCAAGTTCAGTGCGTGCAAACTTTACGTAAGTGAGAGGGGGGTAACGACTAAGTTTGGAATATTCGACATGTCGTTTTCCAATGAAAGATTAATTTAATTTTAGGTAAACGCCTTATAGACTAACGTACATCTAAAACTCTAGTAGTTCAAATACCCTTTCTCAAAACACATGAAATTATGAATTAAAATGTTTTGTTTCTAATCTCCACCAAGGGTGACACGATTTGGGACATAAAATACTGCTACGTTTGATTGTTTTGATCAACGTTATGTATATTAGGATGCCCCCTATTTTCCGGTTTATATATTTTTGTTCACTCACCATCCAGTATTTTTTTGAAGACTATGAAACATATCTACACAAAAATGTATTGCGATCGAATCACTATAAAACGTGACAGCTGGAGAGTGGGATATTCGCAGATGTCGAGCTGACGTCACCTCATCTTTCAGTACGTGCACGTACAGTGCAGTCAGATGTTTGGTGCCGATCGTGTCAAACGTATGGTCCATGTTCCATATAAGATGCTACTTCAATTACTCAGTTCCGAGGAACGTGTGCCTTTAGTAGGAGATACAATACACCAAAAAACTGCACACAAATTGCTATCAAACAGAGAATTGCTACAAGTTTTATTTTATACCGTAAGGGAAGTAAAATTAACCATTAGTTAAAGTGCTAATCTTGTGGTTCGGGACTGCATTATACTTTGGATCAAAGCAACACTTCCCTGTTCACAAATCTTATCAGTTTGCATTTGGAGGAAGTTGCAAAGTTTGGAAAAGAGTGTCAAGATGTGTTCAACCACCATGAAGAAAATTTATGAATAATTTAGACAACATATTTGACATCGCACATGCCAATGGTCTACAGAGATTCAGATTGGAAGGAGACAGTATGTTTTTACTTCGACAGAAAGAGCCAGGACGTAAAGGTCATCTTTCAGGAGTAGGCCGAATACTTACGGATAAACATGAAAGAGCGAGGCAGAGAAAATTGGAAGAAGAGGAAAAGCAAGAAAACAAACATATACAATATCTCCTTCTACATCTTCTGCTGTACTTCCTTCTTCATTATCTGCAGAATGAAATACCTGCAATCCCTGCTGTTCATTGGGATGGCAAACTGTTGCCAGTACTGAACGTCAGGGACCCAAAAGAAGAAAATCTTATAATAATTGTTACGATTAGGGCCAGTAAATAGCTTGTTGGCTTTCCAGAATAACAGAATAGTTGTGGTAAAGAGCAGACGAACGCTGATATAAATGCATTAACATATTGGGGTATCGACGAAAATCTATAAAATCAACTGCACCGGGCAACTGCCTCAAACACTGTTCGTCTTAACGGAACATGCAGCTTATGTGAATACAAAGGTAACAGTAAGTTGTCTTATTCGTGTCGTCATCCCATATATAAACTTATTTTAAAATGTATATCTCAACGTAAAGTACCATGGTGTAACAAGTAGTCCCGACGTACCAATTTCTGGACATCCGAGATAAAACTGGAAAAGGTTGTAGAGTTATTTTTTAATGAGTCAGAAATTAAGCATGTCTTAGACTTTTTTTGAAATTCAAATATGTTAACCAATGGTGAGAGGTGATACAGGGAACTCATAGAGCTCTGTGTTGTGTTTCTGGAAAGAGACTTTGGAAAAAACTGAAATTATACCGTCCCGAAGCAATCCATCAAAGACAATGAATGGTAAGACCAATTTATTGTTTAAAAATGTTTTTTCAGTACCGGGGAGCTGTAAAAGCTACTCTTCTGTACCTCTGCTTCTTAATAGATCTGAAGTCATATCAGAAGATTGATTCCACGACTTCAAAAGCAGCTATAAGGAAATTTAGTGTCATTGTGGTATTCACTTGTAAAGTTATCTCTCGTACCGCTCTTTGATGATGAAGTAGACGTAAAAACCAAAGTGAAAATGGTAGCAAGTTTGGACAGAGAGAATCTACAAATTAAAAACATATGATTCCTTATTTGGGTAAAACTAGAGGGACCGTTACATGGTAAGTTTAATATCATTCTAAATCCTATTTATTATTATTATTTATTGGTAAATCTACATCTCCTACTTCAATCTCATCTTCATTTCAAAGGAAATGTTATCTGACTTCGTGTCATGCAAGAGCAGATATCTATTCTCTTCCCTGAAGATTACAGACACTAGTTTTATTCAAGACTTTCCTTCCACAAGGACCATCATAAATTCATATGTAGACGGCAAAGGATAGTTAAGGAGTTAAAAGCTGTAAATTAATCAGTTGAAAGGTGTTGTAACAACGGAAATGCAGATAAAATACCATCTGCACCATCCAAAACGTTCTCGGTGTTCAATGTCTGTTGATAACTTGTACTCTACTTCTGGTTCTGAATACTTAAGGTTTATTACAGGCACTATAGTCAATATGTAATGGATGTAATAGTGTATTTATTTCTGAATGTATGCAGGGTGGTCCATTGATCTGACCGGGCCAAATATCTCACGAAATAAGTGTCAAACGAAAAAACTACAAAGAACGAAACTTGTCTAGCTTGAAGGGGGAAACCAGATGGCACTATGCTTGGCCCGCTAGATGGCGCTGCCATATGTCAAACGGATCTCAACTGCGTTTTTATTTAATAGGAACCCCCATTTTTTAACATATTCGTGTAGTATTAAAGAAATATAAATGTTTTAGTTGGACTACTTTTTTCGCTTTGTGATACATGACGCTGCAATAGTCACAAACATATGATTCACAATTTTAGACGAACAGTTGGTAACAGTTAGGTTTTTTTTAAGTTAAAATAGAGAACGTAGGTACGTTTGAACATTTTATTTCGGTTGTTCCAGCGTGATACATGTACCTTTGTGAACTTATCATTTCTGAGAACGCAAGCTGTTACAGCGTCATTACCTGTAAATACCACATTAATGCAATAAATGCTCAAAATGATGTCCGTTAACCTCAATGGATTTGGCAGTACGTGTAACCACATTCCTCTCTACAGCGAGTAGTTCGCCTTCCGTAATGTTCACACATGCATTCACAGGCGTTGTCGATGGATCACGATAGCAAATATCCTTCAACTTTCCTCACAGAAAGATATCCGGGGACGTCAGATCCGGCGAACGTGCTTCGACGACCAATCCACCTGTCATGAAATATGCTATTCAATACCGCTTCAACCGCACGAGAGCTATGTGCCGGACATCCATCATGTTGGAAGTACATCGCCATTCTGTCATGGAGCGAAACATCTTGTAGTAACATCAGTAGAACATTACGTAGAAAATCAGCATACATTGCACCATTTAGATTGCCATCGATAAAATGGGGGCCAATTATCCTTCCTCCCATAATGCCGCACCATACGTTAACCCGCCAAGGTCGCTGATGTTCAACTTGTCGCAGCCATCGTGGATTTTCCGTTGCCCAATAGTGCATATTATGCCGGTTTATGTTACCGCTGTTGGTGAATGACGCTTCGTCGCTAAGTAGAACAATGAAAAAAATCTGTTATTGTCCCGTAATTTCTCTTGTACCCAGTGGCAGAACTGTACACGACGTTCAAAGTCGTCGCCATGTAATTCACGATGCATAGAAATATGGTACGGGTGCTATCAATGTTGATGTCGCATTCTCAACACCGACGTTTTTGAGAATCCCGATTCTCGCGCAATTTATCTGCTACTAATGTGCGGATTAGCCGCGACAGTAGCTAAAACACCTACTTGGGCATCATCATTTGTTGCAGGTCGTGGTTGACGTTTCACATGTGGTTGAACACTTCCTGTTTCCTTAAATAACGTAACTATCCGGCGAACGGTCCGGACACTTGGAAGATGTCGTCCAGGATACCGAGCAGCATACATAGCACACGCCTGTTGGGCATTTTGATCACAATAGCCATACATCAACACGATATCGACCTTCTCCGTAGTTGTTAAACGGTCCATTTTAACACTGGTAACGTATCACGAAGAAAATACCGTCCGCACTGGCGGAATGTTACGTGATACCACGTACTTATACGTTTGTGACTATTACAGCGCCATCCATCACAAACCGAAAAAAATGGTCCAACTAAAATATTCATATTTCTTTACGTACTACACGAATATGTAATAAAAATGGAGGTTCCTATTTAAAGAAACGCTGTTGATATCCGTTTGACCTATGGCAGCGCCATCTAGCGGGCCAACCATAGCGCCATCTGGTTTCCCCCTTCAAGCTAGACGAGTTTCGTTCTTTGTAGTTTTTTCGTTTGATGCTTATTTCGTGATATATTTGCCCCGGTCACTATCAATGGACCACCCTGTATAATTGATTGTAACTATAATGGAGATACTGTAAACAGCTGGAACGGAACTTTATTTTAATGTATCAATAGGAACGACGAAATGGCTGTATCTGTGCCGTTGCTTATCTTTTCGTGTGGAGAGTCTTTCTCGTGCTGCAAGCAGAGAGGAGGCAGACCAGCTTGTGTCTTGAAAGAGTGCAGAATTGTTTGTTGGCCGCTCGCGCAGACACGGTGTGCAACTATGCTCGTGCCAGTGTAGACACGCCTAATTCATTAACCAACGAGCTTTGAGAACACGGTAAGGGTGGACAGGCGGAGGAAGCTGCAGTTCTAAATGTTGCCTGTCCCATAATTATCCGTGACTCTGGAGACGAATTGAGTTTCTCAACCAGCAGCAACAGCGGTACCTCATCGGCTACATTCTTCGTCGTCCGCACAGCTACAACATCGCAAGATCGTAAAGCGACAGATTTATATTGTAGAGGCATTACCCAGTCACATTTCTTTCACAAAATATGGATAACTTGAATAATAACTTGCAATATTTAAAACTTCTAGGGCACCCGATTTGTCATTGTCCTCAGACATTATTACTAAACAGGATGCTTCCCTTTCCACGCAGCCACCGACTGTCATACGAATATGACAAATGATTAACTATTTACTGACAGTCTTGTTTGTTTGGTAATGATCAATTTCAGTCTAAATTATCTGCCTCAGTAGCTGTTCATTCTTGTATTTCCTGACAGACGCATAACTAATTTGCGAATTTCAGTATTAATTTCATTCACTTAAAGTAACGTAAACTTTCATTGGCAAAACTAATAACTAAAAATACAGCACAAATTAAGAGTGTGCAATTTCGTTTATTCTTTATGTAGCTTAGCGTGTGACCTCTTCTGGCTTGGAATGTATTTCATTGTTGTTATTTTAAAAGTAAAATCAATTGCTCATTTGCTTAAAGTAAATTCAGTTCCATTCTAAAAAGTCATTTCTTACATAACAAATTTTTTGTTGCAATTGTTCAATCAGTAATTTCATTTAAGTTTACATCCAAATTTAATATTTCATAATAAGTAACGGGAAATTCAGTGCTTTCTGATTCATTTACTTTCTCGTGAACTGTTGTGTCGTGTAAAGGCGTGACAACGATCTGTTGCCTTGCAGTGATTATTTCCTTAAATTTCTTTGCCGTTACCTTCCTTAAGGTTCTGGAGTTTCATTGCCCTAGCGGGCTGGCGACCGTTTAATTTGTAACTAGGCTGTTTATGTGTTTGTATGTTGGCAACACTATGTAGCGCTCTTTATTAATAGCTCTGACAGCGCTTGTGCACTCTGTAAGATACTCTGTGGCTGGCCGGACTCGCAGCTGGAGACGAACAGCCAGCAGTGATGGAAGTTGGGAATGAGTGATCAGCAGTGATGGAGGTTGGAGGTTAATAATTAGCAGTGTTGGAGGTTTGCAATATTAGCGCGAGCGCACAGTCTGAATGTGTATCGATCATGGAGATTTATTACTGACGATTACATAATTTTTTTGAACTAGTTGTCACTTGATTAACGTAAAATACAGTAAATGCATTGTTTGCTCTGCAAAAAATCTATCCTTTGCTAACCACATGCCTATTAGCAGTTAGAGCCTTCAGTAGTTAGAATCTCTTATTTAGCTGGCACTATTGGCGCTTCTATCGCTTTAGTTCGTCTCATAAAGATTTTCTGTGAGGTACGTGACTTGTGTATGGGTTATTGTTAGGATTTCTTCTAATTCAGGGCCATTCTTTTGTATTAATTATTTGAATCAGGTTATCATTTTTGAGAAGTCAGATTGCGTTGCGCCAGGATATTGTGGATAAGTTTTGAGATAATAAGAATAAGTAAAGAGTAAGTAGCCTCAGTAAGTTCAGTTTCACTCAGTAGTTTAAGTAAATATTTAATAAAGCAGTTTCACCTGTCTACGCTTAGCCGAGGATACCTCATTGGAATCTATTGATTTTCCTTGTAGTTTGAATAATTAGTGCATGATTAGAAATTAGTTATTATTTGCTGCTAGAGAGTAATTGTATGTAGAGTATTTCCTTTGTAGTTGTGGTTTCCTTTTGTTGTACTGTATTGTAATGAACGAAGCAGTTATGGCATGCATGTGAATTTGCACCAAGTATTTCGCAGTCGCTTTTGCAACTAATTAGATATTGACTATTTTCAGTGCTATTTTAATGTCTTCTTATTTTTGTTTTCCAAATGGTTTTTTTTTTTTTTGCTGTCGTGTGAAATACTGCGACAGTTATGGCGTGTGAGAGGCGCAACTCTAGGCTGAAAGCAATTTACCTTGTAATGATTTCACAAATGTTGAAGACAGTAATTGGATAATTGCGCATAGGGACATGGACCAATCAGTAAATAATAGTGTAGAAATGGAAACTATCAGTGAGCTCGGAACTACTGTCGATCGATCGATCAGGAACTAATCGCCTCAGGAATCTTGCAAATACCCTAGATTCAGGTTCTGCGTCATTACACTTTCCTCAGTTAAGTCAAGATACATTCTCTGCTTTTCAAAATGTGAATGTTGCCGGTGCAAATGTACTGCCGAAAAGCACAAAGGAACATGTTTCAGACATTATTACATTGTTATTGCAATTTATCAACACACGGAAAAAATCAGAAACTAATAGACAAAAAGCTTCAAAAGTTAGACACAATGGTACAAAATCAGGAACGAATATAGCAAGAGCTCCAAAAATTAAACAGAATTGAAAAATCACTTGAACTAACATGTGAAAATTTAACTGCTGAGAAACCTGAAATCGAATTTAAATATGAAAAGATTTCTGAAGATGTAAAAACGCAAATTTGTGAGCATTTTCAGCCCATCTTTTCGCATCATGAAGACACATTACAGAATCACGAAGCTGATATAAAAGAACCGCAGATTATTGTACATGAAAATCACGACATCTTGCTGGCTGTATTGGACTCAGTTGCATCTACCGATACGATTACGCAACATGTAAAAAATCGGATATGATTATGACACATAAGTCACACGGCGATAATACATGGTATTTCGGAGATCTTGAAAGGAGTCGGCAGGGTGCACCGAATCTTGAGATGGAACCGCCGACACGATGTAAGAATGACAGATTTGCCACTCGGCATCGTTATGACTTTGATTTCATCACAACGCGTAAATTCAGAACATTCAAGAATTCTCGTAATGATGTACATCCAAGGGGTTTGCTTCATCAGTTTTCTTATTGCTCTCTTCCTAATTGGACATTAAAGTACAAAAAAAGATATTAAAGATTATACAACATTTCTCACGTAAAAACATTTATTTAGAAATAATTTGCTTTCTGACTTAGTCATTGCTATCAAATTTTTCGTTTCACGTTACTGTTACGCTTTGTAACACTTCGCATGTGGCAATGTTTTGAAGTCAGCTATCCGGTCAAGAGCGCATGGAACTTATTAAGACAGTAATTTTGCGGGTTCACTTTTATTGAGAACAGACGACACAGTCTTATTGTATGTACATTTTTGCTTGTTACTTGCATGATTACGTCACGACTATAAATTCCACGTTCTTGGAACATAAACTGATAAGGAGGTTTTACTGCAACACCATGGTTTCCTTGAAAAGACATTTTTTATTTGAAGTACTTTCTGTGAGGTGACAGATGACACAGTATTCGGTTTGTTTGACAGCTACACGATTGTACTGCGGCGCTACTAACGAGTGACACAATCTTCATTATTGCTTTTGAACTGTATCTATTTTATGTCTGCACAGTTTTTTCTACGTTCTTCCGAAAAGTAAAACATGTTTTGGTAATGACTTTTGTGGCATAGCTATAGTGAGACAGGTATTTTCGTAAAATAACAATACCTTACAGCATAGTACTTTCAAGGTCATGACAATGAGTGTAATTACTACGACATCTATAGACATAGTACTTTCCATAATGAGATTTTCACTCTGCAGCGGAGTGTGCGCTGATATGAAACTTCCTGGCAGATTAAAAATGTGTGGCGGACCGAGACTAGGCAAAGGTCCCGAGTTCGAGTCTCGGTCCGGCACACAGTTTTAATCTGCCAGTAAGTTTCACATAGTACTTTACTTTTGTATATGACGAGGTAAGTACACTGACTTCTGGAGAACTTTCCTTATGGATGACGATAACTACAACACTTGGCACATTTTTATCGTTAAGCAATGTCAGAAACTTTTTATAGCAAGAAGCATAGTTTAGCGCTACATGACATGCATTTTTGTGATTACCTTTTCAACTTGGAATATTTTTAGAAATATTTTTGAACTTCTATGATACAGAGAAGGTTTTCGGTGACACATTTCATTCTGCAGTTTTAATCTGTAACATCTGAGGGCATAATTACATTATCCCTCATGGGGGTCTCCTACTTTGTGTACCATGCGTGTGGCAAACGCAAGGAGCCCTAGATAATACGGTATTTGCTTATAAAATTAACACATCGGTACCATATTTCTCTAACACAGAATTACACAGCTATCTGATCACTTAACTGAGAGGAATAAACTTTTTTTTACATCACTGAAACAGGTCTATGTAATTACACAGTTGGATTAGTGTGCATTTATGAAATTGTGCTTTGTCTGCGTTTTGGTAACTGTTAATACATTTTCGGAACTATTGAGATACTGTGAGAGATTTGACTGAAATATATTAATTGTACGGGATCATAGTTTTTGAAGTACATTTGAGGTAGATGATACTACTGACACGAGCAAAAAAGCATTATTTGGACGTTCTGAGATTATTGAAGGGAACTACGACGATTCTGAGATTTGATTGATGTGTTTTTCTAATATTACTACGTCGACGATGTGTATTATGACCTTGAGATATGCTTATGATCAATTACATGATGCTATATGAGGGATATGAGTATGCTTCGTGTTTAATATGATGAAATATTGAAGCACTATCGACGTTTATGTATATGAATAAAGAGTAGAGGTTAGGGACTCTGGTTTGATCTTGGAAACCAAGAATCGTACTTATAGAGTTATGAAAGGTAAGTATATATGTGAATGTGAGTACCACAATGCCGACGGAAATTTTTGAACACTGTCATTCATGAAATTCCGTTTCTACACACTTCTCCTGTAAATTTTCCACATCTAAAATTTTTTTATTGGTATGAAGCTGCTCTTGTAGCTCTAACTGCTGTCGTAAATATTTCGGTCAAGAGTGACCTTGATGTAATGCTCTGCTGCACAGGCTTACGCACTAACCGCTTTGAAATATACCTATTGCTGTGTGGACTTTCAACTTTACTTGTGCCGCTCTGAAGCTCACCATACTTCCGAAAGTGCTCACACAGCTATAGAAAAGAGAGGAGATTGACCCCACTCTTGACATTTCTTTGTAGAACACACCACAAACACGACACACTATTACTTGGAAACATATTATTACACTTTGGAGCTTGTACTTTATGCTAGTTATTGAAATACTTATGAACTGATGAGAAATATTCTTACACCTACACACCTGATTATGACAAGTGCCAATAATTTTTACTGAGTTATGAAATGCTATACGGTTGATCAATGACGTTTTTGTGCAATGTTTTGAACACACTTGTTTATTTTATTTGATACTGGGTTTCTAGCTGCGTTGTAGCATTGATTTTATAAAACAGAATTCAATACATAAGCTATTGTAAACACTTCCTGTCAACAGATCCATTAAACAATAATTTTATGATCCACATTCCTAAGAAAAAAGAGAGCACTTGGAAAGAAAAAAATAATAAAAAGGAGAAGTGACTAGTAACTGGAATTACATACATAATTTTCTTATCAAGGACTTTATAATTTTTTAGCATGATAAGTTGTTGTGGAGCATCACTCTAGTGTTAAATTGTGACATATGCGTAGACATTAAGGTGTGAATAGACATTTCCCTTATCTGCATTGCTGTCTTTACTGTAATATTTTTTCTGCTTTTGCTTTCTCATGTTTAGGTCTAAGTTACTGCATTTGCTGCTGCTATTTATCAGACGTTGTTCTACTGAATTTTACATTGTATTACTGTATTCAGTCAGTTTTGTCAATGATTTATTTTCCTTGTTTGCTGCATATTGCCTTATATTAGTTGCAATGTTGGATTTGCTTTGCTAATTTAAATATGCTGCTTCTTGCTTTGTCAATTTGGATTTTTGTCATTGCTGATTGTGTTAATTGTTTTGTGCCACTGCATTGCCTTATTCTCTAGTTTAAGTATATGAGCTCAGTATATTTAAGTTAGTTTAAAATGGGGTATGCTATATAATGAGTTATGAAGATTTGGGAAGAAATGCAATGAAAAGCTATATGAAAAAGGTTTGGCCAAAGAGTATTATGTAATGAGGAACGATTATTTTGAAAGAGGAAAATTTTTAACGGATATACGTAGGATATGATAACAACTGGTTTAGGTAGGATCTTTTTGGAAAAGAATGATGAGGTAAGAAATTTATGTGAAAGTATAAATCCACCTAGCATGCTTAGATAGGACTTTTTTGTGGGAACAAATGTTGAAATATGAAGAAAGTTTTGATTGCTAATGAAGTTCCACAAGTACTGCAGTACTAAATGTTACACTGAAAACATAACCTGGCCTTTCCTTTTGTGTTATTCCGCTATGTTTATGTGTACCCTTGTGTGTCTGTGCTCTTCTTGTCTCTTCTAGTACTAAACTGCCTTCACTATGATGGGGAATACCTGCTTTTACTTTGGAAAGATGTTCAGGCATTACTTGTTCTGTCATTTTTTTTCTTTTAATGCTCATGTGTCAATTTAATGTTTCTAAGAATATTCGAAATTTTTCATTTATTTGCTTATGTCACACTTCCTGTAATACTCATGTATATGGTTATTTCTATCCTTTTGTAAAGCCTGTATTACTACAGTGCTGTTTGTATTATCATGTTCTTTACATTTGTGATTGAATTTGTATGATGTAAAATTGAAATTCTATGGACATCAGTTCTTCAAATTAAGTAAATAGTAGGGATCCATTTTACTGCACACGTCTGTTGGTAATGGTATATGTATAAAACCTCGGAGGTTATAACACTGTGTTAGTGCTTGCACTTGTGTTGATAATTCAGCAAGGGACTGGTTAACAGCATTGCTGGTTCTAGGGATATTGGAAAAAATTTGTGAGTGCACAAGTGGTGGTTTCTGGACTTGCTATATTACCCTCAAGACTCTTCAATAGTGATTGTGCACCTGCACAGTCGCAACGGATGGCTGCTTGTCATCTCTAGAAGGACTACAGTTGGTCTGCACCTTTCGTGGCTCATCACTGCCATAATTTCTACAAGAAATACTGTGTCTGCTCTGTGGTGACCTACTAATTCTACAAATATTCTTCAAGACTTAAACTGATTCTGGTGTGGGTATGATCTGTTGTGGCCCATTACCAGTCTTCATGTCAAGAGTCAGCACTGTTTTTCCGTTTGGAGGACAACACTAGTTCTTCAAGACTGCATGGAGGTCCACTACTTACATGTGCATCTTCTATTATTTGTCAAACTTTGTGCATGAAACTGTCATAAACTACTCTTCTAATGAATGAGTAGGACTGTTTTCATCCACTGTGAGAACAATTTTTGCTTTTCACCAACAGTATATTACTAATAGTGTGCATTTGATCTATTTGATATTGTTAATATGAAATTTTTTTTAACAAATTAGTCTGGGAGCTATGTAAGTAGGCTGTTTATGTGGCTGTATCTTGGTTGCACAATGTAGCGCTCTGCATTAATAACTTTGACAGCGCTGTGTGCATATGTGTAAGTGTGGCTCGTTGGACTTCCAGTTGGAGGTGAATAGTGATGGAAGTTAGGAGTAAGTAGTCAGCATTTATGGAGGTTAGAGGTTAATAATTAGAAGTGTTGGAGGTTTGCAGTATTAGCGCAAGTAGACGGTCTGAATGTGTATCAGTCAAGGAGATTTATTACTGATGACTATATATATATATATATATATATATATATATATATATATATATATATATATATATATATAAATGGTTGTCACTTCATTAAGGTAAAAACTGGTAAATACATTGTTTGCTCTGGCAACAAAATCTTTCCTTTGCTAACCACATTCAACCGTGAATTTACTTTCAAAATCTCTTCTTAAGAATTTATTTTTATTTACTAGCGATTCATCAAAAACATTAACACATTATACACACTATACGAGCGTGGAAGCAGTTGCCAGTGGGTAACAGACGAAAACAAATTAAATTTCTTTCAACAAATGGAAATTTTATTCCTAAAAGCCCCTTTTGTTGAAACAGATTTAAAATTATAATCAGAAAACACCCTCCAAATATCAAGTTACAGTTTATTCAGAGGCAGACAGAACAAATCTTGACAGTATGAGCTTTCGGGCTGAGAACCTTGCAGCTCCCTTTTGACATGGTCATAGTCACGACCACTCACAACAACCTCTGAAAGACTACACTGGTGCAAATCTACAACACACCAGATTACCTTAAACTAAAAATTTTAATAAGTCACACAAGCACATAAACTATGCACCCCGTAGGAGGGATGGAACTGGTACAAAACAGTAACATTAAAAAAATAATAAACTTGCCACCGAGGGTGCAAAAAAAAAACTTTTACGGTGGAAGGGTGGCAACTTTATATACTAAAATGACCATCTAAATAAAAACCCATGAAATGCAGTCATACATATAATATACTAACATGCTCTACATTACACATATACCACCACTCAAGATGATAGGCAAGATAAAAACATATTTCAGGAATTCGGCAGTTACACTTCAAGCAATAAATTCGTTAACACCGAATCCGACAAACATGACAGAGGCAGCTATTAACGTACGGCAGACTGACACACAGACAGACGAACACTAACTGCCTCACAAATGAGGACGGGAGACAGACAGACGAGCAAGCTGAAGAAAACAAGTAGAATTTACCAAGTAAATGAAACAACATATCACGAATCACTCAACTTCTAATAAACTGCGATGTCTGGTGAAGACGTGGCGCACCACCCCCAAAACGGTCTCCCGAACTGTCCGCTGCCAGCCGCTTCAACGGACGCAGGAAGCTGCGCCGATCCCCCGTCTCACGAGATCGCAGCTCGCACCGGCCAGATAGATGTCGTGGGTTGACTCCTGTTGCTCCCGTGTCGGCCGCGAAGCCACTACCACTCGCTATACGGCGCGGCCCACTGGACTGACGTGGCGACCTCACATGCGCCGACACTCAAGACGGACAAGTCATCCTGTGTCCCAGTGCGCGACCGACCAACATATCGATCATACCGCCAATAACCATTGCGTGAACGAACTCGAGCAGACTGGCGGCCTAACACGTACTAGCACTCCGGACGACAAACAGAGACTGGCTGCCCCACACTAACCCGGCTGACCAACTGACCAGACTCGCCGCCTAGCGAGCTCATAGCGCCCCTTAAATGCACGTGAACAGGCAACCTTTCCCACCAGAGGGAGACACCAAAGCTGCGATTGCCACAGCGGCGCCATCGCCAGAAACGGAGGGCGACTGCTTCACAGTACGCGCTGCGTCTCGCTATTCAAAACAGTATTTTTTACCACGGCTCACACATGTCTATTAGTAGTTGGAACCTTCAGTAGTTAGAATCCCTTATTTAGCTGACAGTATTGGCGCTTGTATCGCTGTAGTTCATGTCATGAAGATTTTCGGTGAGGTAAGTGACTTATGATATGGATGGGTTAATGTCAGGATTTCTTATAATTCAGGGCCATTCTTCTGAGTTAATTTTAAAACAGTCAGATTGGATTACTGTTGAATATTGTGCGTAATTAATGAATAGGAAAATTTCGAGTTCTGCTTGCCAGGGCAAATTCCATAGGTCAGTGTTGAAATGATAAAATAGCGAAGAGACAGTATAGTCAATTATACTCAGCAGTTTAAGTAAAAACTCAATAAAGAAGTTTCATTTTCTCAGTTATTTCAGTCCACGTAAAAACTTAGTTTGAAACTTCTTAATGATCTCCTTTTTAGCTAGTGAGTGTTGCTCTTTTGTATTGTCAGTATTTTTTTCATTAAATACTATTTGGTACCTTTTCCCCCTGTATGGTTCTTAGACGACTGCACTATATTCCATTCATTTCAGAATTTTCATCAGTGTTTAGATTAGCTTTAGAGTACATTCTTTCTTCAGAAGGGCCTGTTTCACAGTTTTCTCCTACTAACCGGTATTATTGCCCTTTGTTAAAGTAAGCCTCACACTCTGTAAAATTTCAAGAGGCATACACGATCATGGTCAATTATATCGCAGTCCAGTAGCCCAGTTAGGAAGGGTAAGGTTACTGCATGTTAAATTTATGCAAGATTTTTCTGGTCAACTGACTGTTCATTAGGAGAAAAAGAAACTTGTATTATTAGTATGCGTTCAAGATCATCGTAGACTGTACAGAGACTGCAAGAAGGAGGAAACATTCTCTCGAAAGCTAAACGGATCCTAAATATCAAATGATATTTAATCTTGATTTTATGCAGTCCTGGATTACTTTGACAGTGACTAAAAAATACAAGACGTAAAATTCCTAATATTATAATTTGTCGTGTTAGTTGGCAGGGGTCTTCGTATTAAGATGATTTTTTTTTCCAGGGCAAATCTAACCGAACAGAAAAAAAATGTAAGGAATGAATGTAAAATTATTCGAAAAAGCGCTGATAGAAAGGGAGTAACGATCTGCCTCAACGCTCATTCCACCTTTCTGCCCAAAAATTTAGGAATGCGAACATATTCACGATCTTTTAATGTGGAACATTCTGAAACCTTTTATCAATTGTCTCTTTGTCGTGAAGGCTTCATACTCATCAACCCCTCTCACTTCCACTATACACTAATCAGCCAGTACATTATGAACACCTACCTATTAACCGATATGTCCAACTCTGGCACGGATAACAGCGGCAAGGCTTAATGGCATAGAAGCAGTGAGACCTTGCTAAATCGCTGGAGGCAGTTGGCATCATAGCTGCATGCACAAGTCACCGTAAATTCCTGGAATGGGGACGGTGAGCTCTGATGGCACGTTCAGTTACATCAAAGAAGCGTTCGATCGAGTTCAGATATGGCGGTTTGTGGGGGATAAAGTGCAACTCGCCACTGTGTTCCTCGAATCACTCCATCGCACTCTTGGTCTCGTGACATGGCGTTTTATTTTGTTGAAAAATGCCACTGCCGTCGGGAAACATGGTGTCATGAAGGGGTTTACGTGGTGTGCAACCAGTGTACGATACTCCACAGCTCTCACAGTAACTTGCACGAGCTCCACTGGACCCACGGATGCCCACGTGGATGTTTTCCAGAGCGTAATGCAGCTGCCACCGGCTTGTCTCCGTCCCGCAGTACAGGTGTTAGGGAGCTCTTACCCTGGAAGACGACGGATTCCCACCCTCCCATCAGCACGATGAAAAAATTATCGGGTTTCATCATACCTTGCAACGCTCTCCCTCTGTGCCAACGTCCAGTGACGATGGTCACGGGCCCATTTCAGTCACATTTTCCAATGTGATGGTATTATCTTTGGCACACACATGGGTCGTGGGGTACAGAGGCCCATATGTAGGAGTGTTCGGTGCACTATGTGTTCAGACACAATTGCACTCTGCCCAGCATTGAAGTCTGATTGTAGTTCCGCCACAGTTCGCCAGCTGTCTCCAAGCCTACGGCATCCGGCACCTGTAATGGCGTGTGGCCAAAACACATGACGTCTGCAATTCATTTCGCTTTGCTTACATCACTTGTTGGAGATACAACAACTCCTCGAACACGCTATAAGTCGTGCAGTTTCCGAAATGCTCATGCGAGCCTCTAGGCCATCGCAATCTGCCTTCGGACAAATTCAATTAGATCGCTCGCCTCCCGATCCTACACGAGGGCACCATGCTCACTGATACTACATGCACTGTGTGTGTGTCAGGTGGCTCTGCTGCCGACTGGATGCGTTTATATCGATAGTATATATAATACAGAATGGGATTTTCACTCTGCAGCGGAGTGTGCGCTGATATAAAACTTTCTGGCAGATTAAAACTGTGTGCCAGACCGAGATCTGGACCTTTTCCTTTCGTGGGCAACTGCTCTACCGACTGAGCAACCCAAGCACGACTGGCGACCCATCCTCACAGCTTCAATTCTGCCGCCTTGAAGCACTTGCCGCGAAAGGTAAAGGTCCAGGTTTCGAGTCTCGGTCTGGCAAACAGTTTTAATCTGCCAGGAAGTTTCACTCTATATAACGTTCTGGCTGGTCATTGTATCTGTCTCTCACTCACTGCCTTGTATTCCTGTCAATGGGACTTTCTTCTGTTTATCTCACCCACTGTCTCCTTCTTCGTAGATTGGCGCTTTCTCCTACCTTTTTTCCCACTGTCACTTTCATCCCTTTCTCTCGCTCTTCCTTACTGATGTCTCCTTTCCTGCCACTTTCACTGTCTCTCTGACCATTCTAATTGTCTCTGTCTGTTCGCTTTTCTCTACCGTAGCATTGCTCTCTATTGCTCTTTAACATAAAGCCGGCTGTCTTTCATTTCAGAAGCCACAGTATCCTCTTCACACTTGTCCTTGGGAATGACTGGCTCTGGAATTTGCCCCTAGGTTGAGAAATTGTGACACGTTGTTTAGGGTGTGGGGAAAGTTAACAAAAAATTTTTATGTTAAATTTAGCTTGTCTTGCTCTCACTGCTTCTGTCTCCATCCATCTATCTTTTTTTCTGCTTCAGTATCTCCTCTCTCAATGACTACCACTGCTACTGTCTTTATCAGTCTCTCTTTCTCTTTCCTACCACTATCACTCTCCCACCATCGCTGTCTCCTCTCTCTTCCACCGTCATTCTCACTCTAAAACGATCTTTAATCACAAAAAAGCGTGCATCCATTAGCAGGCAAAATTTTTGGTGAGGAAAGGGGAATGAAGATTGAGGCAACTGGTTCCCCATTTTCTTGATAGTCTGTTAAAGAGGAACATATTCGACTTTTTGTGGTTGAACAGCAGCACCTTTCCGCTGGTTTCCTCCATTACCTGCTACAGCAGGGTGTGCTGCTTATATAAAACGAATTTTGTAAGTTAGTTTGACAGTTTATTTGTATAATTCGACACATTTTCATACTTTGCCACATATAAACAGCACGTAAATATGCATAATATGAGCTTAACCCAAAATCGTTTTCCATCCAACGCAAATTCGCTTTACATGACCTTGCAAAAAAAAGGCACAACATTTGAGGTTACATCTACAGTACACCAATAAATGGGGTGTTTTACTTACAAGTACAAAAAATTTCGTTTGACAAAATAATTTTTGTAGGATGCTCAAGCCGCCATGTTGCACCATCGAATAATTTCCAGGTCAAGACAGTTTGCACTGGGGTAAAGTGCCCATTATAGGGAGACAAAGCGTCATAAAGTTTTATTGATGAAAAAATGGCGACTAAGGACATGGTATGGTGATCCCAGAAACCTTGACATCCTTTCATTATGTCATTTAAAACAACATCTGCACATATCTTATGTACATAAGTACAGTAACTTTCAACCAGTGGTTCTCAGTAATGGATAATTATACCGGAAACAGTTTCGAGGTTCCCAACGAATATCAGCTTAAGGGTGCATGGTAAAAATTTCGACGATTTGCCATGAGCATCCGTACAGTTGGTACGAGGGCGTGCTGAAAAGTAACGCCGCCGAATATTTTACTCTGTTCTCTACGATTTTTTCTTTCTTAGGGTCGTCAGTCTTTTGACTGGTCTTACGAAGTCCCCATGTATTTCTCTCCTGTACTAGTAATTCGGACTCAGAGTAGCGCTTACAGCCTACGTCCGCAATTATTTGCTGGATGTATTCCAGTCTCTGTCTTCCTCTATTGTTTTAACTCTGCACAGCTCCCTCTAGTACCATGGAAGTCATTCACTGACATTATACTTGATGTCTTGTCACCCTGTTCCTCCTTCTTGTCACTGTTTTCCACGTGTGCCTTACCTCGTCGATTCTGCGGCGAACCTCCTCATTTCTTACAGTATTATTCCACGCAGTTTTCAACATTCTTCTGTAGCAACACATCCCAAAGCCCTCGATTCACTTCTGGTTTTCTCGCATTCCATGTTTCACTGTCTCACAACACTGTGCTCAAGACGTACATTATCAAAAATTTCATCTATAAACTAAGGTTTATGTTTGATACTTGCAGACATCTCCTGGCGAGGATGTCATTTTCCCGAGTGCTAGTCTGCTTTTTATGTCGTCCTTGCTCCGTCTTGGATGGGTTACTTTGCTGCCTAGTAACAGAATTCCTTAACTCCATGTACTTTGTGATCACGAATGATAATGTTAAGTTCCACGGTGTTCTCATTTCCTTTACTTCTCATTACTTTGCTCTTTCTTCGATTTACTCTCAGTCCACATTCTCTACCCATGTCTTGATTTTTCTTCGGTCCTGCTTCCATTATCAACCACAACGTCAGAACTGTCTTTCTGGTCCCTTTACGTTTCCTAAAACTAAACTGTTCGTCGTCTAACAGATTCTCGGTTGAAACTTCCTGGCAGATTAAAACTGTGTGCCCGACCGAGACTCGAACTCGGGACCTTTGCCTTTCGCGGGCAAGTGCTCTACCATCTGAGTTACCGAAGCACGACTCACGCCCGGTACTCCGCTGCAGAGTGAAAATCTCATTCTGAAAACGTCCGCCAGGCTGTGGCTAAGCCATGTCTCCGCAATATCCTTTCTTTCAGGAGTGCTAGTTCTGCAAGGTTCGCAGGAGAGCTTCTGTAAGTTTGGAAGGTAGGAGACGAGATACTGGTAGAAGTAAAGCTGTAAGTACCGGGCGTGAGTCGTGCTTCGGTAGCTCAGCTGGTAGAGCACTTGCCCACGAAAGGCAAAGGTCCCGAGTTCGAGTCTCGGTCGGGCACACAGTTTTAATCTGCCAGGAAGTTTCATCAGCGCACACTCCGCTGCAGAGTGAAAATCTCATTCTAAATTCTCGGTTTTCTTTCCAATACTTCTGTCTATTATTCTTGACAGAAATTTTGTATCGTTCGTCCTTTCCCAAATATACCTTGTAATTCTTGAACAGAGAATTCACTAGTACTAGCTAAAATTTGTTGCATAACTCAATTAGTCTTTCTCCTCTCTCATTCCTACTACCAAGCCCATATTCTCCCTTCACTCTTTCTTCTACTCCTTTCTCTACAACCAGATTTCAATCACTCACGACTATTAGATTTTCAACTCCATTTGCGTACTGAATCACCCGTTCGGTACCCTCATATACTTTCCCTATCCCTTCGTCTCCAGCTTTAGACCTCGGCATGTATACCCGAAGTACTTTTGTCGGTGTAAGTTTCCCGTCTATTCGGATGAGAACAACCCTGTTAATGAGCTTTTCACAGTGGCCCACTCTCCGCCCTGCCTTCATATTCATAACGAGATCTACTCCTATTACCATTCATTCATCATTTCCGTGTCCGGTCAGCATTTCCAAACAATAGCAGCTGCGATAGCTTTGTCATATCCTTCAAAAACATCTTGTATTGTGCACAGGAGGGGGACCACAAGTTGGCGGCTTGGATCTTCTTCAGCCCCGCAGCCGTAAGAGGTGTCTGCGCTCGCTGGAAGGATTCCCCATTAATTCAGGTTGGTCTTGCATCGGGGGATGACCACTCCAAGACGGCTGAGGGAGCTCCATACAGGGTATTGTAGGTTTGTGCCAGGAGGTAGTTCTTCTTTTGGCGATATGTCTACGGGAAGTGATCTCTTCCATGTGCTGAAATAATACCTATGGTGCTCTCTATAGTGGCGCAGTCCTAGCAAGGAAACTTTTGCGGGATTTGAAGCGGGATCTTGCTGCCTGATGACCATACTGAGGATGTCAGAGGTCATTCTCCTGCTTTGTTATATCATTATCTGCAGCAGTGGCCCTCCGGATGTTAGGTGGGGTTAGTCCAACAATCGGATACTATTTCTGCACTGGTGTCGGCTTCAAACATCCTGAGATGATCCTTGCAGTATCGTTGACCGCAATATCGACTTGTTTAGCATGAACTGAAGCGTTCCACACAGGAGCAGCATATTCAGTGGCTGATACACAAAGCCTAAGTGGCTGATACACAAGCCTAAGTGCCGAAGTCCTTAGGAAGTGCGGGTTGGCTCCCCAGCTGCTACCAATCAGCTTCTTAAGTATCCCATCGCGAGCAGTGACTTTCTGTTTCACGTTTAGACATTCCTGCCTGTACGTTAGAGACCTGCCAAGAGTAACAGCTAGGTAGACTGGTGTTTCAGTTCCTCTCCTCGCCGTGTCATGTCCAGCTTATGCTGCGCTTCCCTGTTCGTAAGTGGAAGGCGCTCACTTGATTTTTTGTGGGATGGGGCTACAGGTGGCTGGCATCATAGTATTTGGAGAGTTAATCCATTGCTAGAGACACTTATCCATCTACTCCTTTAATTGTTGCCTCTTGAAGAACTACTGCTGTTTCATCGACATAGATGAAGAGCCTAGAACTTGCTGGTATTGGTTGATCATTTGTGTAGATATTGCACAGTGCTGGAGCAGGCACACTGCCTTGGGGAGACCGTTCTTCTGCGTTCCCCATCTACTCCTCTTACCCTGTAATGAAACTTGGAATCTTCTGTCATGAAGAAAGATGCTAATAAGGGATGTTAGTTGGTAGTCCTTAGTAAGGTCATACACTTTCTTTTACAGTTTCCTATGATTCACAGTGTCGTATGCAGCTGTTAGATCAATAAAAGCGACTCCAGTAATCTCGCCGCGCTCAAAACCGTCCTCGATATTCTGGGTTAGGTTCAAGATCTGACTACAGCATGATTTGCCAGCACGAAAGCCTGCTTGTTGTGGGATAAACTTCAGTTCGAGGGTGGCACTGATTCGGTTTAGTAACAACCGTTGTAATATATTGAAGCTGTGGTATAAAAGGAAGATAGGTCGAAAATTTTTGGGATCGTTTGGTTCCTTCACAGGCTTAAGTATTGCATTTTGTGTTGCTGTTGATATTACCCTGTACTCATCCGACCAGAAATCCTTGTTTTCTTTCCATTTCACTTTAATGTCCCAAGTATATCTAGAATGAGCATTTGCGTTCCCTTTTTCAGATTGTCTAGCTTTATGCCAAGTTCAGACTTCGGCGTTCCACGTCTCCATTTGTATAACGAGTCCCCACCGCTGGCGCTCCAGAGGGGGATTACTCTGTAATCTTTTGCTACTGGAGAGATCGTCATGACAATTTTTCAATTACTGGCCTCTTGTCCTGAGGATACGCAATATGCGCATTTAATGCTGTGGTGCCCAATGTACTCTGCAGCCTCATGCCGTTGATTATTGCTGTTTTTTCCGCCATTTAGGGACAGTTTCCCACCCCAATGGCAAGAGAGTGTCCTGAACCTATGTCTACTCCTCCGCCTTCATTGACAAGGGCTTAGACAGAAACAGGCTTCATAAACAGGAAATCTTCGGTCACCATTGCTGACTCTATTCATTCAAAATTTAAGCTTTGGCGCGGGTCGACACTGGGACCGAAGAAGTTTTGACTACTAGACTTTTTTCCCCACTCTGACTACTACACTTTGTAGTGGGGACAACCTTTGGGTTTACAATCAAATGGTCGACCGCTTTTTTTATCATCTAAGTTTAAGAAAGAAAAAAAAGAAACAAAAATTTAATGTACCCCTACTTGGCACCGCCACTATGACCCTATTTCGCAATATTTTTCCAATAATGAGATCACTGTGACACTTTTTCAATTACAGGCCACGTATCCTGTGAACACAAGTTATGTATCTTTAATGCAATGGTTTCCATTGCCTTCTGCATGCTCCTGCCGTTGATCATAGCTGATTCTTCCGCCTTTGGAGACAGTTTCCCACACCAAGGGAAAAGAGTGTCCTGAACTTCTGTTCGTCCCTCCACCCACTTTGAAAAGGCCGTTAGCAGAATGGGGATGACTTCTTATGCCTGGAGTGTTTGGCTTCCAAAGTTGATTATTAATTAAAATGTAAACAGTCGCGGGTTTCGGAGCCAGGACCGCAGACGTTCTGATTATTAATCGAAGACGCTATACTAAGACCACGGTCTATAGCAGCGCCTGAGAAATCGCATTCCTGTGTATTACTCTTTGGAACACACAGGAAATGTATTCGTAGTTGTGAATATGGACCACCATCGACTGTATATTGGGACCGCTACGGCCATCTGAGTACGAGTCACGGCAAGCCCTAAACTTCCACATGTCGTCATCCGTGTGTCACAACTTGCATTAAGGCCTGGTATTGGCGAATAAATACGAAATAGCAGAGCCTGTATTATTGAGAAGTACGATGCAATGATCCTTCTGAGCTGTATGCATATTACTCTCAGTAAATTTATCCTTGAATGAGATTTTCACTCTGCAGCGGTGTGTACGCTGATATTAAACTTTAATCCTCCAGGAAGTTTCATATCAGCCCACACTCCACTGCAGAGTGAATATCTCGTTCTGGAAACATCCCCCAGGCTGTGACTAAGTTATGACTCCGCAATACCCTTTCTTCCAGGGGTGTTAGTTCTGTAAGATACGCAGGAGAGTTTCTGTGAAGTTTGGAAGGCAGGGGAGAAGGTACTGGCAGACGTAAAACTGTGAGGATGGGGCGTGAGTCGTGCTGGGGTAGCTCAGATAGTAGAGAACTTGCTCGCGAGGTTCGAGTCTTGGTACGGCACACAGTTTTAATCCGCCAGGAAGTTTCAAATTTATCCTTGTTGGACGGAAATCTACGTAAGGTAGTACTGCAGATTGTAACACATGGACAACGTCATATGAAAATTTGGGTATGGACGTGATTCATGCTCGGATGGCCGAAGCGGTTTAGGCTACCAGTCACATAAAGCGCTGAATACGGGTCTGATTCCCAATCTGGCATAAATTTTCATTGCCATCATTCTAATCCACTGGCGAAAATGGTTCATATGCACAACTGCGAGTAAATTACCGGCATTTGTTGATGGCTCTAGTCGCTGCAGTGCCTGTATGTCTGGAGGAATATTGCATCGCATTTCAATTAATAAGACAGGCACTGCTATTTCGTATTCGTTTTTTATCAACGTGCACTATCGCTCATGGACCAATACAAGAATTTTCTGGACAGGAAGGTTTCCCTATATTGAAAACATACGGGGAGCCAATTATTGAACTACATGAAATAAAATAGTAATAAC
The DNA here is from genome assembly GCF_021461385.2 of Schistocerca piceifrons. Taxonomy (NCBI): domain Eukaryota; kingdom Metazoa; phylum Arthropoda; class Insecta; order Orthoptera; family Acrididae; genus Schistocerca; species Schistocerca piceifrons. Next base: position 591,782,878 of record NC_060140.1, on the reverse strand, counting down.
TTCTGAACGGTATGCAGAAAACATCACGTCATATAGTTTGTGACATGTATGTGGGAAGACCGTTCGATGCAGAGAAAAAAAAACAACCGACACATTTATGTGTGTACAAATTAAGATATAAAAAAATATCTGCACTTGTACCTGTTACACCCCATATATTACGACCTTAAACAGTTACTTAGAAGCTTGTAAGGATTAACAGTTTATAAGTTATGGTAACATATAAATATTAATAACATTTGCAGAAAGAAAGTGAAGATTATAATAAACTAGGAAGCAAGATGATAATCAATTGGACTGCCTTTAGAATGTATGTACAGTAAATGCTGGAGGACAAACACCAATCGTGTTTATGTTTGCGTCAGAGATTAAAGAATGTGCATACCTGCTAAAAACCACCATAGTGGAATGGTATGCCAAGTTCCGTGCTACAAGGTGTGCTGCTTCTTCACGATAATGCACGTCCGCACACACAAATGTCATAACGCAGAAATTAAGCCAACTTAAGTTCGAAACTCTCCAGCACCCAGCCTATACTTCATATATCTTCCCTTATTGAAACGTACCCTTTGGAAAATTATGAGTTACTGTGCTGGTAAACCCCTTACGTTATTTGATTTTTAAACAGCTGAGCAAAACTGAACGTACTCAGACATTTCTCTCTCTACTTATTCTGATCATCACTTAACTGACACAATAGTTTTATAGCAACGCGATCTGACTTTCAATAATCCCTACAAAATAATGACCCTGACCAACAATAACCTATACCTTTCATGAATCACTTGCCTCACAAAAATCTTCGTTACTCGAACTACTCCAATACAGCGAGCGCCAATACTACCAGCTAAATAAAAGATTCTAACTACTGAAGTCACTAACTGCTGATAGGCATAGTTAGCAAATGAAAGACTTTGATAGAGAACAAATAATGTATTTACCTTAATAGTATTCAAAAGTCATTATATATATATATATATATATATATATATATATATATATATATATATATCAGTTCATGCTTGATGAACATCAAGAGCTCAGATGGAAACCCAGTTCTAAGCAAAGAAGGGAGAGCAGAAAGGTGGAAGGAGTATATAGAGGGTCTACACAAGGGTGATGTACTTGAGGACAATATGATGGAAATGGAAGAGGATGTAGATGAAGATGAGACGGGAATACAATACTGCGTGAGGAGTTTGACAAAGCACTGAAAGACCCGAGTCGAAATAAGGCCCCCGGAGCAGACAACATTCCATTAGAACTACTGACGGCCTTGGGAGAGCCAGTCCTGACAAAACTCTACCATCTGGTGAGCAAGATGTATGAAACAGGTGAAATACCCTCAGACTTCAAGAAGAATATAATAATTCCACTGTCAAAGAAATCAGGTGTTGACAGATGTGAAAATTACCGAACTATCAGTTTAATAAGTCACAGCTGCAAAATACTAACGCGAATTCTATACAGACGAATGGAAAAACTAGTAGAAGCCGACGTTGGAGAAGATCAGTTTGGATTCCGTAGAAATCTTGGAACAAGTGAGGCAATATTGACCCTACGACCTATCTTAGAAGCTAGAACAAGGAAGGGCAAACCTATGTTTCTAGCATTTGTAGACTTAGAGAAAGCTTTTGACAATGTTGACTGGAATACTCTCTTTCAAATTCTGAAGGTGGCAGGGGTAAAATACAGGGAGCGAAAGGCTATTTACAATTTGTACAGAAACCAGATGGCAGTTATAAGAGTCGAGGGACATGAAAGGGAAGCAGTGGTTGGGAAGGGAGTGAGACAGGGTTGTAGTCTTTCCCCGATGTTATTCAATCTGTATATTGAGCAAGCAGTGAAGGAAACAAAAGAAAAATTCGGAGTAGGTATTAAAATCCATGGAGAAGAAATAAAAACTTTGAGGTTCACCGATGACATTGTAATTCTGTCAGAGACAGCAAAGGACTTGGAAAAGCAGTTGAACGGAATGGACAGGGTCTTGAAAGGAGGATATAAGATGAACATCAACAAAAGCAAAACGAGGATAGTGGAATGCAGTCGAATTAAGTCGGGTGATGCTAAGGGAATTAGATTAGGAAATGAGACACTTAAAGTAGTAAATGAGTTTTGCTATTTGGGGAGCAAAATAACTGATGATGGTCGAAGTAGAGAGGATATAAAATGTAGACTGGCAATGGTAAGGAAAGCGTTTCTGAAGAAGAGAAATTGGTTAACATCGAGTATAGATTTAAGTGTCAGGAAGTCGTTTCTGAAAGTGTATGTATGGAAAGTAGACATGTATGGAAGTGAAACATGGACGATAACTAGTTTGGACAAGAAGAGAATAGAAGCTTTCGAAATGTGGTTCTACAGAAGAATGCTGAAGATTAGATGGGTAGATCAAATAACTAATAAGGAGGTACTGAATAGGATTGGGGTGAAGAGGAGTTTGTGGCACAACTTGACTAGAAGAAGGGATCGGTTGGTAGGACATGTTCTGAGGCATCGAGGGATCACCAGTTTAGTACTGGAGGGCAGCGTGGAGGGTAAAAATCGTAGAGGGAGACCAAGAGATGAATACACTAAGCAGATTCAGAGGGATGTAGGCTACAGTACGTACTGGGAGATGAATAAGCTTGCACAGGGTAGAGTAGCGTGGAGAGCTGCATCAAACCAGTCTCAGCACTAAAGACCACATCACTTCATGACATCCAGTCTTACAAATTTACTGTCTCTGATGGACACACGTCCAGATCATCCGCTCTCAAAACTCTGCCATCTCTCTTCCCACATCCACCACTGCTGGCGCCTCACGTCCAACTGCGCAACGCTACGCGCTGTTCACATCCAGCTGCCCAACACTACAATAGCGAATATTAAAACAATGCCAACCAGCCACAGACTGCACCCAGAACAGCCAGTGATTTTCATACAGAGCGCTATGTGGCGATACCAATATAAATACCTAAACAGCCTACTTACAATATGAGTATCATCACTTAAGTCCCTTAAAAAGGGTCTTGAAGAGTCGGTGATTCCTGTCGGATGAGGATGAGCAGCAAGCAGTCAGAGACTTCTTCATGCAGCAGAGCACAGTGTTTTATCAAACGGGTATCTTTAACCTGTTGCGTCGGTGGTACGATTGTCTCAACGTTCTCGGCGATTTTGCCTGATTGGTATACCCTTTCGGCACAGTATGGCCTTCGAACAGAAACTTTATGATTTCCCCTTACACAAATGTGAACTTACTGCTGATACCGGTCTTATTAAAGTTGTACAGACAGTAGTTAAGAGAACATTAGCACTGTTCTGTATTCGTCTTTGTAATATAAGAAGGACGGTTGCGTCTTACTTCTCCAGATGCTGGGGTTCTGAGTAATGTCTCACAGTTGAAGACGTAATCATATACGTTGACATCGAATACAGCGTTGGCGGCGTTCACAAGTAGACCATGCAAAGAGACTAAACATAACTAGTGCAGCACATTCGTTGGTTGGAAACGCTGGAGAGAACTCGTTTTAAAGTTAGTTCGTAGCGCTGCTGGTCTATGAGAGGTGGAAGTTGTGCAGCTCGGCGCATCTCATTAAGGGTGTCCCGATAAATTCTGACGCAGAGGACTTTGCGACGTTTTCTGGCGTTGGAAGCGTTGGACAAACTGGCGTGAAATGAAGCGTGTTGAATAATTTATGTACAAGAGTTTTTCACTGAAAATAGTGAATAACAAACTTTTCATCGTTCTCTTAGAGATATTCATTACCATCTAATTCAATTCTTGTTGTCATTATTTATGAAACATCTTAAGGGCGTCGACGAAAATATTTGCAACACAGAACTGTATACAGTGGATTAACGTGTAAAGTCATCATAATACTAGAAATATATGAAATTTTCCTTTATTTGTGTTTTCACTATTTATGGCGCGGCTACGCTGCAATGAAGATATTAATTTGTAAGTATCGAAGGTTGAAAATATTTGTCGTATGTGAACATCTTCGTGACCTTCACTAAATTTTATAAGTAAATTGTTCTGTAAGGCACCTGAGAGGTACTTCTGACGTTGCGGTTCATATTGAAGGCAATTCTGAAGAAAAATCAAGAGACATTCATACGAATTGTCGAACTGGAAAAGGAGTTCGACAGAGTAAAACGGTTCAAGATGTTCTACGTTCTGAGAAAAATATAGGTAGGCTGTGGGGAAAGATGTGTAATATGCAACACGTACAAGAGTCAAGAGGGAGTAATAAGACCGATGACGAAGTGCTCAGATTAAAAAGGGTGTGAGACAGGGCTGCAGTCTTTCGCCCCTAATGTTCAATCTACTGAGCTAAGAAGCCATAACAGAAGGAAAAGAAAGGTTCAAGACTGGAATTGAAATTCTAGGTGAAAGGATATCAGTTATAAGATACGCTGTTGACATTGCTATCAGTGAAAGTGTAGAAGAACTACAGGACCTGCTGAGTGGAATGAACAGTCTAATGAGTGCGGAATATGGATTGAGAGTAAATCTAAGAAAGACGCAAGTAATGGGAAGTATCAGGAATGTGAACAGCGAAGAACTTAACACCAGGATTGATGATTTCGAAGCACATGAAGTTAATGAATTCCGCTTCTAGGCAGCAAAATAACCCATGAGGGATGGAGCAAGGAGGACATTAAAAGCAACCTACCACTGGATATAAGGGCATTCCTCGCCAAGAGAACTCTACTATTATCAGACATAATCCTTAATCTGAGGAAGAAATTTCTGAGAGTGTACTTCTCGAGCGCAGATTGTAAGGTAGTAAAACACAGACTGTGGAAAAACCGGAATAGAAGAGAGTCGAAGCATTAGAGATGTGATGCTATAGAAAAATGTTGAAAACTGGGTGGACTGGTGAGGTAGGAAATGATAAGTTTTCCCACAGAATAGATGAGGAAAGGAACATATGGAAAACACTGAGAAGAAGAACGAACAGGATGATAGGGCATCTTTTAAGACATCAGGGGATAACTCCAATCGTACTAGAGGGAGCGAGGGAGCTGTGAAGCATCAACTGTAGAGGAAGACAGAGATTGAAATACGTCCGACAAATAATTCTGTGCTATCCTCTTCATCTCAGAGGATCTCTAGGCTAATCAGTTAAAGCTCGATGCATTTGTGTCTATGTTTTATGGAATAGTAGAAGAGAGTGTTGCCACTTGGAAGACTTTTCAGACTTTCGCCTCTAGCCAGCTCTGTAATAGAAGTTCAATATATTTTCTAAACCCATTGTTAAATGACAGCATTGACTTGCTGTGAGCAGCAGTGTTCTTCTTAATTTGCAAGAATGATCCCGGAAAATTTTACCAAATGTGAACAACTCTCCTAAGATACAAATGGTCATGTGCCTAGGAATAAATATTCAATTTAAATTTAAACATGCGACAATCGAGAAAATCTCATAGTCTATGTCTTGTAATATCACTCTACTACAGACCAACAATCTGTAAGTGAATTCAAATTAAGAAAAAGTATTTTCGAAAACCAATCAAAAGTTAAAATCATTCTAAAGTATAATCTGTTGACAACTAACACAAATCTCCGTTTTCAAAGGAGGGAAAGCTATTAAGATATTAAAGAAACTTAAATCATTTGCAAATTCAGCTTCTTCGATAGTAGAGGACCTTTAGTTTCAAAGTACAAGACGGTGGATGATTTAGCTGTCCAGATTTTACGTAACTAGTTAAAATATAACTGACTATTTAACAGTTTCCTCCAAACAGTTTTAATGTATTATACAACACGTTTAAAAACGCTGTAAATAACACTACCTACCGACTAGCAACAACAAGAACTAGAAAAGGCCGGAAAATGCTTATGGTGGTCTCTAGGGTGCGTTCCTTCTTGTCATTCTAAAACCGATCCCAGACTAAAAACACAAAGAAGTATCACGTGTTCCCAGATAAATTATCCTCCAGGTTCAAAACTCTCTCCTGCGGGTACAATTCTGGACATGGGAGAAATCTTTAGAACTGAACACGCGGGAAGTAAACGTGCACAATACAAATCCATTTTTTTAACGTGGAATGGGACTTCTAATTGCTTTATAATGGGCTGAGAAAATACGAAACCTTTATGGAGCGCACATATGTTCGCAGAGAACGTGCTGTACTATGTAGTTAAAGCTACTACTTTAACAGGTAAGGAGAGGAATGGCCAGTTGTTAACCAGCGGATACCTTTCATTACGATGGAGAGCATGTTTAACTTCCCTATTCTGTATTTACCAGTGCGATACGGCGATCTCGATTTCGTTCAACGAATCAAAGGACAATCCATCAAATACGACGACGCGGAGCTCAGGTCACAACGTTTTTCTGTTACACTGTTGTGAAAGACTTCGCTTTATAAATTTTCTGCTGTACTTTTTTAAACAATGTAAATATAGTTAATTCGATCTTTCAGTATAGATACGTTTATGCTTTTTTTCTCTCAAGCAAATTCACTGTAGTCTTGAGAAAAGACGGACCTCCAGCCCCTGAATTAATTTTATGTTCCACGTTTCGTAAGACAGGAATATTGATTTAACAATAATTTATAAATTACGTCGCAGTTGTTTCTGTAATTATCCTAGTCTGAGAGATAAAGAGCGGAACACCGTAGATGTCGTCTATTATGCATCGGTTGTCACCGATAATATTTGTATCTCCACCCTAAACGCAGAACCTTTCTACGTTAATTCATTTTTTTGTGATTTTTCGAGAATGACTTACACTGACCGTAAACTGTTTTAATATAAGTGCGTAGGAACCCACGGAAAGTGTCAATTTGAATAATACCCTTTTGTGGGCTGGGACGCGTCTTTATGAAACCTAAAATAACTATAAAGACGATGCATCGGCGGTCTTTGCAGAGGTCCACTTCGGTACAACTTAACTGCTAGTTGCTGTTTAATTTATTTATTCATTTATGTGGCCATCAGCCTTCTGAATGGTTCGATGCGGCGGTTTTATAACGTCGAGCGCTTTCCCTAGGTCAACAGTCTTATGTTTGTGTCTTCATTCCATTACTAACACCGTCAGCGTCCGCCCGGCTAGTCGCGCGGTCTAATGCGCTGCTCGCCGAGTGAGAAGGCGTGGCAGTCCCCGGCACGAATCCGCCCAGAGGATTAAGTGTCGAAGTCCGGTGTGCCGGCCAGTCTGTTGTTGGTTCTTAAGGCGGTTTTCCATCTGCCTCGGCGAATGCGGGCTGGTTTCCCTTATTTCAAAAATGGTTCAAATGGCTCTGAGCACTATGGGACTCAACTGCTGTGGTCATTAGTCCCCTAGAACTTAGGACTACTTAAACCTAACTAACCTAAGGACATCACACACATCCATGCCCGAGGCAGGATTCGAACCTGCGACCGCAGCAGTCGCACGGTTCCGGACTGCGCGCCTAGGACCGCGAGACCACCGCGGCCGGCTTCCCTTATTTCACCTAAGTTACAATATGTCAGCGACTGCTGCGCATACACTTACACATACACCATAATTACTCTACCACGCAAATGTTTGGGATTATACTCGTCTGGTATGAGACGTTCTCTCGGGAGAAGGGTGGGGGGGGGGGGGGGGGAGGGGGCAATCCACTGGGGGCCGAATCGCACAATAGCCCCGGGTTTAGTGTGGGGTGGCAGGGGTGGGTGGGTTTAGACTGCTGTAGCCTGTTGTGGGGTTGTAAACCACTGAGGGCTACGGCAGGAACGAAGCCTCTACGTGGTTTCTAGGTCCCCAGTTCATTACACAATACACAACCCCGTCAGGACTGCCTCTTTGTTGCCAGCGGCTGGCCGCGGTGGCCGTGCGGTTCTAGGCTCTGCAGTCCGGAACTGCGGGACTACTACGGTCGCAGGTTCGAATCCTGCCTCGGGCATGGATGTGTGTCATGTCGTTAGGTTCGTTAAGTTTAAGTAGTTCTAAGTTCTAGGGGACTGATGACCTAAGATGTTAAGTCCCATAGTGCTCAGAGCCATTTGAACCATTTTTTGTTGCCAGTGCCTATTCTAAAGCCATACATCTCAAAGATATTCGTGAAAAGTACGTTTTCAATAGTTTCCTAAAATATTATTTTCAGCAACTTGGCCGCAAGAGCTGTTAATTTATGTATTCGATAGTCCTCCTACCTTTTTTTTCCTTGCCGTCTTCTGGACTGCGTGAGTGATATTATCCCGAAAGTGCAATGGTGTATCTGCAGATTCATAAATATAACGAAGAAATTGTAAGACTTCTTTGGTTGCCATTCCCTTTAATGATTTTCCGAATATCGTGATTTCTGCTTTATTCTGTCGAATTCTAAAAATGAATCCCCCGTGTCTTACAGATCGACTCCAATTTCTTCATGTATCACGTCATTAAACAGTCCCTCCCCGTTCATAGAGACCTTCAATATACTTTTCCAAGCTATCCGCTCCCCCTATGCGTTTACCAGTGGAATCCCCACTGAACCCTAACTTTTCATTTCACGGAAGGTTGTTTTAACTTTTCTATATCTGAATCAGTATTTTCGACGATCATTTCTTTTTCGGTTTCTTCTGTATTTATTTCGTTCCCAAACCTCTTATATTGCCGGATATCAGCTATTGCTCAAACATTTTTGTATTTCCTATTTTCGTAGAGCAAATGAAGTACTTCTTCTGTTACTCAACATTTTTTCGCAGTTACCTCCCTTGTCACTACATATATCTGTGCACCTCATTAGAATACAAGTCTATAAAATCTCTGTTAATGGATCCCCATCTGTGATTGCCTTCATAGAGAACTGAATTACCTATTGTGGTATTTGTGAACGTAGTATCTACAGTCTTAGAAAAATGCAAGCGCACTTAAATATTATTGAATATATATAGGGGTATATTTGCTCCAGGTTACATGCTACAACTCAATGCCTGATTTCAGAATCTCTGTCTCACCACAACGTAATCCAGCTTAAATCTTCCTGTGCCTCCAGGCCTCTTTTCTGATTACAATTCCTCGTACTGATTTGAGCTATGGATTTGCTATAACTAGTTGAAATTTGTTGCAAAGCTCAATTAGTTTTTCTCGTCTCTCAATTCTGCTGCCGAGTCTAAACTCCCTAGCAACTCTGTCTTTTATTACTTCTCCTACTACAGTCATCTCCAGTCACTCATACTATTAGATTTTCATCTTGCTTTAAATACTGAATCACACGTTCAATATCTTCATGCACTTTCTCTATCTGTTCATATTCTGTCCGTGACTATTGCGTGTATATTTGAACTTTTGTTGTTCGCTTTGGTTTGCTGTCGATTCTGATGAGAATAATCCTATCACTGAAGTGTTTACAGTAACCCAATCTTAGCTGTAACTTCCATTTTATAACAAATCCTATTCCAGTTACAAGACATTCAGCAGCTGTTGACATCATCCTGTTGATTTCTGACCTGAAATCCTTATCATCTTTCCATTTCATGTCACTGACTTTCACTAAATAAATATCAAGCCAGTGGGTGTCCCATTTCAGATTTTGTAGCTTCTCCAAGCACATTCAGACTTCTGACATTCCACTTCCAACTCGTAGAATCTTAGTCTTAATTTTGTTGTTCAGTATTTTTTTCATGGTTACTTATCCCTCGGCGATCTATTCAAAGAGATCCCAATGGTGGACAAATCTGGAATTTTTTAATAATGGAGAATGCACCCTGATACTTTTTCAATTACAAGCAACGTGTCCCGTGGATCTAAATTATATCTTTAATGTAGTGGTTTCCTCCCCACCCCCTCCCCCAACGGCAACTGGGTGCCTCAAACTCTGTCGCCTCCTACAACCTCTTGGGTAACGCCGTTGCAAGAAAGAGGGTATACTTTTTCAACAGCAAGTCTACGTCTATCATTGCTGAGGATTTTTATTCAAAATTTAAGACCCAAGACGAAGAACGTTTTGACCCTAATCGAAGACTGTAGTGTCTACAAAAAATAAACTAATAATTTGAACATTTCTTAACTGAAGCTATCACCTCATAATTGGCGCCCAACGTAGCACCAGACAAAATCCATCACTGCACAGCTTATTTAAGTAGTGTTATGCTGCTACTCAGCGTAATTACTTTAGAAATCGGCTGTCACGAGGATTATACAAAATAAATGATATAAAATGTAAATAAAATCGTAATATATAAAACTTGACTTTTGACGTTTGAAAAGTTTTCAAGCTGACCAGAAGCAAACCTGTAAGAAAATCTACATGGCTCAGAGAAAAAAGTATTCCTTCATCTTAAACTTTTGTTGTCCTGTCGACCTTAGTAGCATGTAATATTACGGTATTTTTATAATTTTTACTTTTGGACTGTCCAGTTACAAGTCAATGAAATATAATTTTCACATCATAGGCATTTCACCTTTATTCTATGCAAAGTATCTTCAGTGATGGAATATGTACATATTTTTATTTAGGCTATTTAGTTTACATCTTGGAAAATATATATAAACATGTTTGGCAGTTTAGTTTTCTGTTATGCAGTAATAATTTGAAGTTCTCCGTACAGCTATGTAGAATGTTGTTCTACATGTTATACTTTGTCCAATTTTTAGCGCTGTTCTTCTTCTTATGATTTTGTTTTTCGAACTTAACAGCACTAGGAAACTTGTAAGTAGAATTTCAAATTATTACTACAACATTGAAAAGAAAACTTCCAGAACTGTTTATAATGTATATAGAAGTCGTCCCAGGAGTAAATTAAATAGTATAAACAAAAATACGTACCTTTTACAGGCCACTGAAGATGACTTTCAAAGAATAACGGCCAAAGGTGTACGGCACAAAAACTGTGTTTCGTTCAGTTGTAATCAGACGGTCAGAAAGTAAAAATTATCGACATACCGAAATGACTTATTAGTTAATTTCGTCTAAAACACTAGTGTCTTGCAGAGGCATTATAGGGAGAAAAAATAGTTACAGTATGTTCTGTGCTCCTTTCTGTGGTGTGCGTACTATAAGACCTTCAGTACACACACCATCAGATTATTTGACTTGTCACTCTAACGAAGTAGACGTGTGTCACAAATATGTCTCATGGTCTTATCGTGGTGTGTTTATCTTCTGCCATTAGGTCAGACGATAGAAATGCCACTTGCACGCTTAGAGTATCAGATTGATGGTGACCAACTTTAAACAGAACTTGATTAATTTTTACACACATTTATTAAAATAATAACAAGCATAAAAATTACTTAACTTGGTTCTGGATGCTATTTACAATTGACAATCTGAAGTTCCTTTGGTATTGGTACGTTAATCTTATTCTCACATATATCTCTGATACTTGAAAAAAGTGTCTATACATTTATCTTCATAGCTATGTACAGGAATATCGTAACCTTACTAGGCGCAGACTGAAACTTTGGTACAGACAAATGTAGAACTCGTACAGACTGGTACAGACTAATGCAAACTGGTACTGACTGGTGCAGACAAATGCAGACTCACTAATCGGAGGTCTGTACACTCGTTATAATCCCTCACGTGTTCATGTATCACTGTGCGAGTGTATGCACGAGTGTGATCCGCGAGGAGGAAAGGTTCTACGTTAGCAACAATCTCATTGGCTGCGTTACATATTAATACGCGGAAGCAGAATTTGGTCCGTCTCTATGGCAGCACCATCTCATAGTGTGGAGACAGATGAGCGCTGCGCCTGCGCTGTTGTGCTTAGCGGGGTGCGCTTTAGTGGGACAGTTGTGTACGCGCTGACTACGTGAAACTATGTACACAACACTTTACAAGCCCATATTGGCAAAGTAAAATCACTGTGAATGAACGTGTACTGAGTTATAATAACAGTTGCAACGATTTAGATTGTACAGTCCATGGCTGATAGTATTAAGAGTTATTCGCATTATTTTTATTTACTTATATCAATCCATCAACTGATGCTTTAAAGCACGTAACTTTCCTAAAATGAATGGGTTGCAATTTATTCATATGTGCTGACTGTCATTTACGTAATCTGTCCCCTCTCAAGACTGTTATTTCAGCCGACTGCTATGGACGTGATTTGTACTCGTTATGTTAGTTAACAAGGGTACTTGTTAGGAGTAAAGATTGACAAAATACTAAATCTCATATAACTTATCAGGCATCTATCTGTATAGCATATGATACTACTTCATTCAGAAACGTTGGTGAATTGTTTTTGTTACATTCCTTTATTAGGAAACTGCTCTATCTGAATTTGATATTCTCTAGAATATTGCGTGTTTTCATTATGGCTGCACGTCAAGAGTATGCTGTCAACAGAGCAGCTAACAGAATCTGCTCACCATTATCCTGTAAATGCTCTTGTGAAATTAGAAATAATGTCAAAGGACTCAACATGACATGACATGGAAGTGTCTGGAGCAGACTGCATTGTCCTTCCGCGTTGTTTAACGTCAGTTTGCTAGAAACCCGGCGCCGCCCCTTCGCTGTTGAGTGTCATGCGGGTACAAGGCGGTTAGCGCTTGGTGATTGATGGCTGGGACTGACCGGTTTGTGTCACTATCAACTGTGTTTGCTCAGAAAATTAACTGTTCGTCGTCATTACTAAGTCACATGAACGGAAGCGTTGATATGATCCATCTTGCATCAAAGGTTAACATCTTTTGCCACACGCTTCACTATCCATATAGTTCCGTCAAATACGTTACACTGATGTAGATGTAGAGATATTATTTCTTATGGATCTGATTCAATCCTAGTTCATTCAAACTTGCCGTCTCTTCTAACAATAAACGTTATACTAACTAATTAACTAATACAAGGAAACAATATAAGGCAATGTCTCAAGGGCAATTGTACCTGGCAAAATCTCCCCTTTGTCTTAAAAAAATTTATTATCAAGTGAGAAAAATTAGTTTTTCCTTATCATTCGGAACGATAGATACCGTGAACACAGTTCAGATTTTGGAAGCTGATGTGCAACAGATTAAATAAGTAAAATACCACACTGCCATAAAATTCTTAGCCCTACAGACTTGCCATTACTGCTTCTACAGAACGAAGCGTGCATCGCAAATATTCCACGGTAAAAATATACAACAGCTACGTAGCAGTAGGTAAATAAGTGTTCTGTATAATAATACAAGAAAATATTTGCATTTAGGCCAAATTTACTCTATTTTCAAAATCACACGAAGAATCTCTTCACCTTTCAGTTCACATATAAAATTGTTTTTCTAAGCCTTCTCTAGAGAAAAAAAAATGGCTCTGAGCACTATGGGACTTAATTGCTGAGGTCATCAGTCCCCTAGAACTTAGAACTACTTAAGCCTAACCAACCTAAGGATATCACACACATCCATGCCCGAGGCAGGATTCGAACCTGCGACCGTAGCGATCGCGCGGTTCCAGACTGTAGTGCCTAGATCCACTCGGCCACCCAGGCCGGCTTCTCTAGACACATGACGCACAAAAGTATCATTCATGTCTTCAGTTTTAAAAATAACGAAGACACATGAGTCATGACTTGTGCTGTGGTGAGTATACTCAAGAATCTTATTACACCAGAACAATCAGCAAATACATTCACGAAAGTGTTGGAGCATTCTTTTAACGAAAACACCAGCAACTTATGCACAACAAATTATGTCGAGTTTAGAAAGTAGGAGAATGGTTCTGGGTGAATTGAAACCGTGAGGACGGATCGCGATTAGAATCTGGAGTTTTCCAATCAGTAAGTTGCATTGTTTATGTTTTTGAATTGCATTATTTGTCCCCTGAACTACACTCATTTTCACTGAAAACAGGTCACCTTCAACGACTAGAGATAGGAAGTTCATATTCACAGGAGATGTACATTAGTATGTTCTGTAGAAATGATTAGAACTTGGAACATGTAGGGCAGCGGGTTCAAAGTCAACATCGATATCGCGGTCTAACAACATCCACCTGTAAAATAGGTCTGCTTCTCTTTTTTTTTTTTTTTTTTTTTTTTTTTTTGTTATAAACCGAAGGTAATGGATCAGTGTGAGCAGACGTCCAGAGTGCCTCGCAGACGTAGGCGCGAAGGGTACTGTCAAATCAGTGAGTTTGGAAAAGCGAGCGTTATTGGCATGAGTGAATGTGATGCATCCATCCGGAAATTGCCGCTCGTATAGGAAGCGGCAGAGCAACGGGTGTGTGCAGAAAGGTACACGGAAGGCCGTAGAACACGACGATACGAGTCACGTCGCACCACCCAGACGACCACCTCCGAGAAGATCGACATTCATCCAAATAGCATTGCACGACATATCTACGTCCTCCTCGCCTCTGCCAGAACAGTGGAACACATCGTACACTATCCGAGATGACAGTCTGTCGCCGTTTATTACGGTATGGGTTACTTCTCCGCTTACCTCTGACGAAAATGCAGAAACATGCTAGATGGCATTGGTGTCTGGAATGGCACCACTGGGGACAAGAAATGGCGTCATATAGTTTTTCGAACGAATCCATGTTCTGTTTATTTGAAAGTGTTGGTCGCATTTTAGCTCGCTGCAGAGAGGTGGAGTGGCATCACAGTGATTGCATCCGCGCAAGACCTACAGAGTACACGCCTTAGGGTGTGAGACGCCATTGTATACAATCATAAATCACAGTTGGTGCGTGTCCAAGGCACTGTGAATAGTGAATGACATCACACGACCCGTAGCCTTACCCTTTCTGCACAACACCTCAGACGCCACTTTCCAACAAGATAATACACGAGCACATCTTGCTGTACGTGCACGTGCTTTTTAGGTGTCACGGGATATCAGCTTTTTTCCTTGGGCTACCAGATCAACAGGCTTGTCGCCAACCTAATATGTGTGGGATATGATGAAAAGACGAGTGCAGCGCTACGACCCTGCGCCAACCACCGCAGATGAACTTTGGAGCCATCTGAATGCAGCATGGATGGGTGTACTGCAGAATGCCTTTCGCGCCTTATACGGGTCGATGTCATGACGCATGGAACAAGTGGTTAGGGCCCAGGGCGGACTCTGTGTGTCTGCTAGGCAGCGGGACACATGCTGAACCGAGGTGACTGAAACGCTAATCTTTTCTGCAAAGCTTACTACCACACAGGTCCTGTGAATATGAACGTCCTATCTCTAATCGTTCAAGTTGTTATGTTTTTTCTGGACATTATATTACTTTGGTTATCTCATAATGCTTAATACACGCACAGTGGCAACTGGAAGCAGAAGCAACTTTAGAATCAATATTATCGACATGTATGGTATCTAATGATACCTCACATTCATTTCTGTGCGGTATTATGCCTATGACAATTACTAAAGTTGTTCGTAAGTTATTTATATTGCATGTTCCTTAATTTAGCGCATATATGAGCATTTTTAGACGTTTTAAGGAAAAGTAAATCTTTCAGAGCTATAATGTAGCCGTATGTCATTAGACATAGAAATATTTTTATGAATCACATTTATCACCGAAGACGGTATTTCTTAAAATAATTTACGTAAAGCACCATGAAAAGACATCATGGCTGTTCGGGTATGTAACTTGGTTTTTAGGGATCCATACCTCAGTCGGTAAAAACGAAACCCTTCTAGGGTCACTTAATTGTCCATTCGTCCGTGCATCTGTCTCTCTGTCTGTCTGCAAACCCTGTTCTCTCAAAAACTGGTAGACATATCAAATTGAAATTTTTATTTATTTATTTATTTACACCGCAAGTTCCGTAGGACAAGATTGAGGAGCAAATCTCAAAGGTCATGGAACGTGTCAGTAGATGAAATTACGACATAAGAGTAATAACAGATAAAAGTAAAATGTTTATGCACCCGAGGAAGGTCAATCCATAAGTTTAAGTAAACGTAATCAACAATACAACAAGAATCAGCTTAATTTTTCAAGGAACTCCTCGACAGAATAGAAGGTGTGAGCCACGAGGAAACTCATCATTTTCGATTTAAAAGCTTGTGGATTACTGCTCAGATGTTTGAATTCCAGTGGTAGCTTACTAAAAATAGCTGCAGCAGTATACTGCACACCTTTCTGAAAATGCGTTAAGGAATTCCGATACAAATGCAGGTTTGATTTCTACCGAGAATTAACTGAGTGAAAGCTGCTTCTTCTTGTGAATAAGATGTTAACAAGAAATGATAGTAGGGAATATGCCAACTGGGAGGGCAGTGTCAAAATACCCAGACTCGTGAACACGGCTCGACAAGAGGTTCGTGAACTTACATCTCTTATAGCCCGAACCGCCCGTTTCTGAGCCAAAATATCCTTTTAGAATGGGAAGATTTACCTCAAAATATAATACCATACGGCATAATCGAATGAAAATAAGCAAAGTAGACTAATTTTCTTATCGAAAGATCACTCACTTCAGATACAATTCGAATAGTAAAAATGGCAGCATTAAGTCTTCGAACAAGAGCCTGAACGTGGGCTTTCCATGACAGTTTACTATCTATCTGAACACCTAGAAATTTGAATTGCTAAGTTTGTCTAATAACATGCCCATTCTGTGAAATTAAAACGTTAGTTTTTGTTGAATTGTATGTTAGAATCTGTAACAACTGAGTCGTACTGTGATTTAGCGTTAGTTTATTTTCTACAAGCCATGAACTTAGGCCGTGTACTGCACTATTTGAAACTGAGCGAATGTTGCACACAACATCCTTTACTACCAAGCTAGTGTCATCAGCAAACGGAAATATTTTAGAGTTACCCGTAATACTAGAGGGCATATCATTTATATATATAAGGAACAGGAGTGGCCCCAACACTGATCCCTGCGGCACCCCCCACTTGACGGTACCCCACTGAGACCCCACGTCACAGCCATTGACAACATTGTGAACAATGACCTGTTGCTAAGGTAAGAGGTGAACCAATTGTGAGCTGCTCCCCTTATTCCGTAATGGTCCAACTATCGAGCAGTATTTTGTGATCAACACAATCAAATGCCTTAGGTAAAAAAAAATATGCCAAGCATTCTAAACATTTTTTTAGCCCATCCAGTACTTCACATAGGAAAGAGAATATAGCATTTTCAGTTGCTAAACGATTTCTAAAGCCAAACTGTACATTTGATAGCAAATTGTGTCATATAAAATGATCAATTATCCTTACATACACAGCCTTTTAAATAACTTTTGCAAACACTGATGGCATATAAATAGGTCTAAAATTATCTACATTATCCCTTTCTCCCTTTTTATAAAATGGCTTTACTACTGAGTACTTTAATCGCTCAGGAAACTGACCATTCCTAAAGGAAAAATTACATATGAGGCTAAATAGAGGGCTAAAATGTGCAGCACAGTACTTTAATGTTCTTCTGGACACTCTATCATAACCATGAGAGTCCTTAGGCTTCAGTGATTTAGTTATTGACTCAATCTCCCTCATGTCTTCATCACAGAGGAGTATTTCAGACATCAATCTCGGAAAGGCATTTGCCAAGAAAGTTATATGATTTCCTGTAGAAACTAAATTTTTATTTAATTCACCAGCAATGCTCAGAAAATGATTGTTAAATACTGTACATATATCTGACTTGCAGGAACAGAAATATTTTTACTGCGAACTGACTTTATACTGTCGACCTTGTGCTGCTGACCAGACACTTCCTTCACAACTGAACATATGGCTTTAATTTTATCCTGTGCATTACCTATTCTATTTGCATACCACATACTCTTTGCCCTTCTAATAACATTGTTCTCTGTCCGGACTTTCCCATTTTCCCTCGGGCACAAACACCATCGTATGGCTCTTCGGGCACTACAGCCACTACGTAGTCCAGTGAGGCAACTATCCCGATCACAGTGATTTCCGCCAATATAAGGTGAACTTGCATTGCGAAAGGCATAAGATTCTACGCTATCACGCTTTATTTGCGAATATGTTGCCCCTTGTCTTTAATCATCAGGTTATTGAATAGTTTTCGTTTTTTTCTTGTTTCAAAGCCTTCTCTTATTGCGTTTTTCCTATAGAAAAAATTGTTTTCTTATGAATCTCTGTACTGTGAAATTTCTATCTATCAGATTTCAATTTCTTAAAAAAAAATCCAGTGTCATATGAGCGACCAGAACAGTGACAGTCCCCTCCCCCTCCCCTCCCCCGACCGGGGGAATAGGTATTGTGGCCAAGCCTCGGAATTCGACTCCCGCAGACCTTGTCTCCACCCAGGTTGAAGCTGACCTTGTGTGCTCTTTCCTCCTAGTACAAGCATTTTCTTGTTCATACAACGAAGTTCGATAGAACATGTGTCTGCGAAAGTCGGAAGATCGCGTGTCTACGGAAGACAAAGATTGCGAGTAAAATGAGGACCAAAGAAGCAGTAAAGAGTCTGGCTAGAAACCGGAACGTAGTAGAATCGAATCCCGGCTGGGTCACTTTTCTTCACTCCGTCTTTCAACCTAGCATTCACCTCTTAATGACGTGGGGATTTTGCAGAAACGAAATGTGCCTCGATTCCATATTACACTGTATTTCCCCTTTACGTGGTTGGGTAACTAATAAGGGATGTGCAAGTCACCCAAATGACATCCAGCTGATTGCAATCGTTTTGGAACAACTACGCAGTGAAGAAAAAAATATGCAAATCCAGAATCTGTGGTTTTCAGTTCTGTACGTGTAGAGTAAAACGCAGCATGGCTCGCAACTTTGCATCGCGTATATGAAGAAAGTTTTACAGCAACGCAACATATGACTCACCTTTCAGCTTTCTGCTTTCCTTGAGTCTAGCATCCTTGCGTCTTACATGCCAATACGATTCTGTGCATGGTGGGGCAGAAGATATTCAAGTTATACGGAAGACTGGTAAACGAACCTGCACTGACGAGGAGGAGATTTAGGCCTTTTAAAGATCACAAAAACACGAGCGCGGTCTTCTAGAATGGGATTGAGAAATTTCTTTCGGATGAATACACAACATTTCGAAATACTTCTACAGGTGGTTAATGGATGTAGTCCTAAATATCACGACAATTTGAGACTGTCAATTTCTGCTTCTCTCACATTAGCAGTCATAATTCACACTCTCAATTCAGTGCAAATTCTTTCAACACCGGGCGGCGAATCACTGAATTTTGAAGGGTACTAGTAAATGTCGCCAATAATGAAAAGATTACAGCCTCAACATGTAACGTGAGACTTACAATTTGAACTAATCAAATATTTTAAGCAGTAGTTCCCCTGGAATAGTTTGAGAATTATGGCATAGCGAAATAACATGTGTATCCAAAACATACTGCGAGCCAAAAAGAACGACCCACCAAGAAGGAAATCGCTAGATGTGGTATACATGTGAAGACAAACAAATGATTACAACAACAAAAAATGGTTCACATGGCTCTGAGCATTATGGGACTTAACGTCTGAGGTCATCAGTCCCCTAGAACTTAGAACTACTTAAACCTAACTACCTAAGGACATCACACACATCCATGCCCGAAGAAATTTCCAGACTGAAGCGCCTTCGGCCACTCCGGCCGACAAATGATTACAATTCCTGGAAAATTGTATGATTTATTCAGGAGGAAAGGCTTCAGTAATTGAGCAAGTCAGTAACACGTTGGTTCACATCTGGCCGTTATACAAGCAGTTATTCGACTTGGCGGGAAGACAAGGTGTAGGACTGTAGATACTCTCGCTGGGTGCAGGCGGGCATTACATTGATGAAATGTAATCCCAGGAATCCTTGCCATTAAGGGCTACAAAATGAGGCGTACAGTATCGTCGACGTACCGCTGTGCTGTAAGAGTGCACCGGACGACAACCGAAGGGGTCCTGCTCTGAAACGAAGAGGCACTACAGGTCATCACTCCTGGTTGTCGCGGTACACTCGGGTTGGTACCTCAAGGCTGTCTGGGACGTCTGCAGACACGCCTCGGCTAGTCATTGGGACTCATTTCGAAATGGGACAGTTCTACTCCAGTCAATGGGATTCCAGGCCGAATGCGCCCGACACCATTGTAAACGGGCTTATTGATTAGAGAGGGTGCCGTGGCCTCAGACCCCTTTCTGTGAGCCACCTAGTAATGGCCCTTGTGCCAATGAAGCATCAGTTGTACGTCATATCAATGATAATGATGAATCTGCTGATCTGAGCGCCTGTCTGAGGATTGTTCGGACCTCCCTTTCTGTCGTCTCTCTAGGTCTCCCGCTCCCTTCTCCACTCTGTGCTCGGCCATGGTTCACCCATTCATGCCAATACCGTTGAATAGTGGCATCGCTCCTATTCGTATGCCGAACGATTACGAACGATTAACCGATTGCTCTAATTGGCTTCTTTGAGCCCGACTACACGTCTTCTCTCATATCCTGACAAGTGGGTGTATTGTTCGTAAGCCTGTCTGCGAGACATAGTAACTGTCCAACTGAGTACATGGAAAGCAATTCGCAAAGACTTTGTGCCCTGATATCGACATGTCCCCTGGTTACCATCCTTGTCAGCTGAGGGTGAAATCGAGCTGCAGCGACACACATTCATCCATTGGCCGCCAAAGTTTACTATTTTGCATTTATCGTCGAGGTCTGTATCAATACTATTTTGTGGGCAGTTTGCATAGCTCCTTCGTGGTATGTCGTTCCATTTTTTTGTCTTAGAGTGTATGTGGTGTATATTTTTTATGCTTCGAGTAAAACATTTTCAGAAAAATTATTTCAGCAAGTTTGCTTCGTTTAATACAGTACGTTATTTCAGCAGCGCAAGGGATAACTCAGGTCTCAGTTTTCTGATTTTGCTGAATCGAACCTAAATGTGGACGCGATTCTTTGCGTGGCACTGCGGAGAAGTCTGCTATAAAGATTCCAAGATTCCACGGCAGAGAACTGCGGCAATGAGTCTCCAGGAAGTAGCACAGTGCGTAGTAAGCATCACAAGAGGAAGAGGTGTACTGTGACGCGAGCTAGACATGTACATCATGCGTGTTTTTGTATTTTTTTCTTTGATTTACGCAGCATCAGCCAGCCCCCGGCACATACTGAATTACTCACATACTCACATACATCTATGATTCGCATACAGTATTTACGTTGGTTGTGAACCAGTTACTTATGTAACGAAGTGATCCTGTCAATATCTTTGGGACGTCATTTCAAAACCAGTTCTATGTGGAACACATAACATACGCATCCATACAAGTTTTCTGCTGTGCGTTGCTTACATCGCGAAAGTTGTATGAAAGTGATGACATTCACTTACTTAACGTTGTTCTCTGAATTTTATTCGCCACGCCAGTCATGTCGTCTGGCCACAGTTACTTAATACAACCCGTGCGAAGGCCTGCCTAGTTACTAATAAAATAAAGAAAAACTTCTGCGAATACTCTGAAGCGAGGGGCGCAACACCTTAAAGTGGTAAGCATTGGTTCATTTCAGTTAGGTCGAAGTTATATATAGCGGGAATAAATGAAATGCGGCAGCAGGAAGAATAGGAATGCTCGTAAGCTACTAAGAATAGACTAATGAAGTAACTGTCGTTGCCAATACACACAAAGGGGACAATATTACAAATTTACACTCCTGGAAATGGAAAAAAGAACACATTGACACCGGTGTGTCAGACCCACCATACTTGCTCCGGACACTGCGAGAGGGCTGTACAAGCAATGATCACACGCACGGCACAGCGGACACACCAGGAACCGCGGTGTTGGCCGTCGAATGGCGCTAGCTGCGCAGCATTTGTGCACCGCCGCCGTCAGTGTCAGCCAGTTTGCCGTGGCATACGGAGCTCCATCGCAGTCTTTAACACTGGTAGCATGCCGCGACAGCGTGGACGTGAACCGTATGTGCAGTTGACGGACTTTGAGCGAGGGCGTATAGTGGGCATGCGGGAGGCCGGGTGGACGTACCGCCGAATTGCTCAACACCTGAGGCGTGAGGTCTCCTCAGTACATCGATGTTGTCGCCAGTGGTCGGCGGAAGGTGCACGTGCCCGTCGACCTGGGACCGGACCGCAGCGACGCACGGATGCACGCCAAGACCGTAGGATCCTACGCAGTGCCGTAGGGGACCGCTCCGCCACTTCCCAGCAAATTAGGGACACTGTTGCTCCTGGGGTATCGGCGAGGACCATTCGCAACCGTCTCCATGAAGCTGGGCTACGGTCCCGCACACCGTTAGGCCGTCTTCCGCTCACACCCCAACATCGTGCAGCCCGCCTCCAGTGGTGTCGCGACAGGCGTGAATGGAGGGACGAATGGAGACGTGTCGTCTTCAGCGATGAGAGTCGCTTCTGCCTTGGTGCCAATGATGGTCGTATGCGTGTTTGGCGCCGTGCAGGTGAGCGCCACAATCAGGACTGCATACGACTGAGGCACACAGGGCCAACACCCGGCATCATGGTGTGGGGAGCGATCTCCTACACTGGCCGTACACCACTGGTGATCGTCGAGGGGACACTGAATAGTGCACGGTACATCCCAACCGTCATCGAACTCATCGTTCTACCATTCCTAGACCGGCAAGGGAACTTGCTGTTCCAACAGGACAATGCACGTCCGCATGTATCCCGTGCCACCCAACGTGCTCTAGAAGGTGTAAGTCAACTACCATGGCCAGCAAGATCTCCGGGTCTGTCCCCCATTGAGCATGTTTGGGACTGGATGAAGCGTCGTCTCACGCGGTCTGCACGTCCAGCACGAACGCTGGTCCAACTGAGGCGCCAGGTGGAAATGGCATGGCAAGCCGTTCCACAGGACTACATCCAGCATCTCTACGATCGTCTCCATGGAAGAATAGCAGCCTGCATTGCTGCGAAAGGTGGATATACACTGTACTAGTGCCGTGGGAGAGCCAGTCATGACAAAACTCTACCATCTGGTGAGCAAGATGTATGAGACAGGCGAAATACCCTCAGACTTCAAGAAGAATATAATAATTCCAATCCCAAAGAAAGCAGGTGTTGACAGATGTGAAAATTACCGAACTATCAGCTTAATAAGTCACAGCTGCAAAATACTAACACGAATTCTTTACAGACGAATGGAAAAACTAGTAGAAGCCAACCTCGGGGAAGATCAGTTTGGATTCCGTAGAAACACTGGAACACGTGAGGCAATACTGACCTTACGACTTATCTTAGAAGAAAGATTAAGGAAAGGCAAACCTACGTTTCTAGCATTTGTAGACTTAGAGAAAGCTTTTGACAATGTTGACTGGAATACTCTATTTCAAATTCTAAAGGTGGCAGGGGTAAAATACAGGGAGCGAAAGGCTATTTACAATTTGTACAGAAACCAGATGGCAGTTATAAGAGTCGAGGGACATGAAAGGGAAGCAGTGGTTGGGAAGGGAGTGAGACAGGGTTGTAGCCTCTCCCCGATGTTGTTCAATCTGTATATTGAGCAAGCAGTAAAGGAAACAAAAGAAAAATTCGGGGTAGGTATTAAAATTCATGGAGAAGAAATAAAAACTTTGAGGTTCGCCGATGACATTGTAATTCTGTCAGAGACAGCAAAGGACTTGGAAGAGCAGTTGAATGGAATGGACAGTGTCTTGAAAGGAGGATACAAGATGAACATCAACAAAAGCAAAACAAGGATAATGGAATGTAGTCTAATTAAGTCGGGTGATGCTGAGGGAATTAGATTAGGAAATGAGGCACTTAAAGTAGTAAAGGAGTTTTGCTATTTGGGGAGCAAAATAACTGATGATGGTCGAAGTAGAGAGGATATAAAATGTAGGCTGGCAATGGCAAGGAAAGCGTTTCTGAAGAAGAGAAATTTGTTAACATCCAGTATTGATTTAAGTGTCAGGAAGTCATTTCTGAAAGTATTCGTATGGAGTGTAGCCATGTATGGAAGTGAAACATGGACGATAAATAGTTTGGACAAGAAGAGAATAGAAGCTTTCGAAATGTGGTGCTACAGAAGAATGCTGAAGATTAGATGGGTAGATTACATAACTAATGAGGAGGTATTGAATAGGATTGGGGAGGAGAGAAGTTTGTGGCACAACTTGACCAGAAGAAGGGATCGGTTGGTAGGATATGTTCTGAGGCATCAAGGGATCACCAATTTAGTATTGGAGGGCAGCGTGGAGGGTAAAAATCGTAGAGGGAGACCAAGAGATGAATACACTAAGCAGATTCAGAAGGATGTAGGTTGCAGTAGGTACTGGGAGATGAAAAAGCTTGCACGGGATAGAGTAGCATGGAGAGCTGCATCAAACCAGTCTCAGGACTGAAGACCACAACAACAACAGTGCCGACATTGTGCATGCTCTGTTGCCTGTGTCTATGTGCCTGTGGTTCTGTCAGTGTGATCATGTGATGTATCTGACCCCAGGAATGTGTCAATAAAGTTTCCCCTTCCTGGGACAATGAATTCACGGTGTTCTTATTTCAATTTCCAGGAGTGTATATACCGGCTAATTCCAGAGATCTCCCAGAACTTGAAAAATATGATGAGATACAATAAATTATTAAGATACAAAAGGAGACGAAAACTGATTGTAGACTGAAACTCGGCTGTAGGAAAAGCATGGGAAAGAAGAGGGAAAAGTAGTAGGAGAACATGGACTGGGAGAGAGGAAAGAAAGGATGGCCGCCTAGTAGAATTTTGTAAAGAGCACAACATAATGATTACTTACGCCTGGATTAAGAATCATAAAAGACTTTGTACGTGGAAAACAGTGAGACACACCGAGGCGTTTTAGATAGATCACGTAATTGTTATCTTCTGAGTCGGCACCGCATTCTCAATAAATTTGAAGGAAGGCATTTTTTCCACCAGGCTGCATTTCTAATTGCTTTATCGTGCACTACCCTTTCGGGCACGTCCCATTGACCAGGACATTCACATCTGTTGCTGTAGATGCACATGAGAACGGACTTTGCCTGAAACTGGGGGGTACACAACAAAGCAAATGCAGCCTGGTGGAGCAAATTCCTCGTTCTGATTACGTAACGGTAAAACTATGCTTTCGAAATCAGATATTAAATATAAAATGTATTTCGAGTGCAGATGTTGACTTTGGTCGTAACTTATAGCTTATGAAATGCATATTAAACCTGAAGAAATTGTAAAAAGGTAAGAAATTAAGTAGATACGATCTGAATAAATTGAGAGAACCAAAGGTTGCTGAAAATTACAAAAAACAGCATTAACCAATGATAGACTGAAATGAGGTAAAGGAATACATCAGAAGACGAATAGACAGTTCTGAGAGATGAAACAGTGAAGGCAGCAGTGGATTAAAAAGACAAAATGAAAAGACCTAGTAGAAATTCGTCGATAACACAAGAGGCAGTGAACTAAATTGACGTACACAGTAAGTATAAAAGATATAGAAAATGAAGCAGGAAAAATGAAACACAGCTGTTTGAAAAATGGTTGGTTCAAATGGCTCTGAGCCCTATGGGACTTAACATCTGAGGTCATCAGTCCCCTAAAACTTAGAACTACTTAAACCTAACTAACCTAAGGACATACACACACATCCATGCCCAAGGCAGGATTCGAACCTGCGACCATAGCGGACGCGCGGTTCCGGACTGAAGCGCGTAGAACCGCTCGGCCACACTGGCCGGCCCTGAAAAATGGGATTGGCAGGAAGTGTAAAAGGCAAAGCAGAGACGACAAAAATCTTTTTATACTTAGACCGCATTTAATTATCTCATGTAAATGCGGTCACGTATTAAAATATTTTTGTATAGTTTTCTCTAAATTTTAATAATTTCAACAAGAATGTTATAATTCGTATTCCAGTGAACACACCGAGCGAGATGTCGCAGTGATCGGTGCGCTTGACTCGGGAGGACGACGGTTCAAATCTCCGTCCGACCATCCAGATTTAGGTTTTCCGTGATCTCCCTAAATCGCTTGAGGCAGTACTGGGAAGGTTCCTAAGGAAAGGACACTGGGAATTTTCTTCTCCTTCCTTCCAAAATCTGAGCAAGTGCTCCGTCTCTACAGACCTCGATGTCGAGGGTACATTAAACTCCAGTCTTCCTTCATTTCCAAAGAGGGCACGAGCTGACAAATGTGAATATTACATAAGCCTTAGTATAATAATTAATGTTTGCAAAATAGTATCTCGAGTTACTTGAAGAAGAATGGAAAAACTAGTAGAGACTAAATTCGGGGAAGATTAGTTTGGGTTCCAAGGAATGTGGAAGAACGCGAGGCAGTGTTGTCCCTAAGAATTATCTTCGAAGGTAGACTGCGGAAAGGCAAACCTACATTTGTACAGTTTGTAGATTTAGAGAAAGCTTTCGCCAATATCGACTGGAATGTACTCTTTCAAATTCTGAAAGCAGCAGGGCTAAAAAACAGAGGGCGTAAATTTATCTGCGGCTTGTACGAAACTGGACTGAAGTTATAAGACTCGAAGAACATGAAAGGGAAGCTGTAGATGATAAATGAGTTCGACAGTGTTGTAGCCTACCAATCAGTACAATGAGCAAGCAGTAGAGGAAATAAAAGAGAATTTTGGAAAGGGGATTGGAGGCCCGGGAGAATCAATAAAAACGTTTAGGTTTTCCGATGACATCTAATTTTGTAACAGATGGCCAAGAACTTGGAAGAGACGTTGAACGGATTGGATTACGTCCCGAAAATAGCTTATAAGATGAACAACCATGGGTAATGGAATGTAGTCCAATTAAATCAGGCGATATTGAGGGAATTAGATTACGATATGAGATACTAAAAGTAGCAGATGAGTTTTGGTATTTTGGGCACCGAGTAACTGACGATCACCGTGATCCACAAGACGAAAATTACAGTCAGGAAATAGCAAGTAAAAGGGTTTTTGAAAATTTCGGTTGTAAATTTAAATTTTAGGAAGTCTTTTCTCAAAGAATTTGCCTGGATTGTTTGCGGAAGTAAAACCTGGCGATAAACAATTCCGAGAAGAAGAGAATAGAGGGTTCTGAAATGTGGAATTACAAAACAATGCCGAATGCAGAAAATTGTGTCCCTGTAAAACTTTATGCAGTAAAAACATTCGCATGAAGCTATTTTCTATTGAAAACAAAAGGTTCATTTAGTATTGCACTGTTGTTATATCTGGTATCAAAGATGTTTAGATTTGTACATGTCGAACCCATTCCACTGTTGATTCATTGATAGAGAGCAACTGAGAGACACTGACAGATAGTGGGATCATACGGACTATCTCTAATAATTAGTATGAACATGCAAAATTTAATATATTGACACTTAAAATTAAAAATTACGAAAATCAATCAAGTATAACGTTGATGTGGAAAGACAATAATGTGCTCTTTATATGAGCTGTGTTTTATGACGTGAACAACCTGTGAAGCTATGAACATCTTACTATCGGTTGCATTGGCTCCATTACTCTAGTATGTAGTGTGTATTACGATTTTACAGAATGAATTCTGTGCTGCAGACTTACGTAGCTTCGGCGCAAGTATCTGAAAAAATCATACTGAATTTTTTGTAACACACAATCGATGTAATAGGGATTATGGGAAAAATATAATTGCCAAAATGTCACAGAATACTTATTGTTACGCTGAGTACCAATGGGTTCTCTAATGAACCCACTAGAATCTATTTTTTGTTATGGATAATTTTGATAAGTTTCGAATATTTCACATTCCTCGTATTTTTTCACGTTGTAAAACCTGAAGATTGTGAATGATATGAAAATTCAAAATGAATTTTAATCATTTATTTCAGTAAAAAGTACAAACGATTGTGGTGAAACTCCAAGTAATTGTGATCATATTCCAAAGTGACAATTATCAGGCGTCGCATTTCAGCTAAGAAATTGTCGAATGGATTTTGCGCACAGATAATAAACAGTTTGAATGCTCATCAGGGAATTTTCTATCCACAGACCTTTCACAAAATAGACACCGTGCTCTTTTTGCGTCTCTGGTGTTGATAAAAGTACTAGGGAACTAAAATTGTCTAGTTTTCTATGAATAAGTTACTTTAATCTGTCTGATGAAATCCCAGTTCTTGTAATTAATTCTTTCTGCCCAGGTTGGTGTAAAATTAAGCCATAACATAATTACATTCTGTGTACTAATATCAACCATATTGTACAATAACATCACTGATGTTTAGCCTCTACATTGCAGACTTGCCGGAAACACAATCAAGAAAGCTCGGGTATGCTGACGATTGAGCCCTCGCTACAAGATGTAGCACAATTGAAGCATCTGAGGATATCCTAACGAAAGACCTGAAGATAATGGGTGAATATTTCTGTAACTGGAGACTTTAACCAAATACTTCCGAAACAGAGGTTAGTTGCTTCCATCTCAACAACAAACTCGCTGGAAAGAAACGCAACATTCTATTTTAAAACACCATTCTCAGGCACAATAAAACTCCTAAGTACTTGGGCATGATGCTGGAGAGAACACTTTCCTTTAAAGAGCACCTAACAAAGACTGCCGAAAAATTAAAGACAAGAGAGAACATTATTCAAAAGCTCTGTGGTACTACCTGGGGAGCAACGGCCTTCATTGTCCGCAACTCTGCTTTAGCAATTGTATTCTCGGCTGCCGAATGCTGTGCTCCGAATTTGGCTACACAGCCCACATGTAAAAAAGGTGGATGTCCAGGTGCATAGCACTCTAAGGATGATTTCTGGAGTAATTAAACCCACTCCAACGCAATGGCTCCCAATATTAAGCCACATCCCGTCGCCACACCTGCGACGTACTGACGCCCTTGTACGTCAATATAAAAACATCATGGGAAATCGAAGCCTGCCAATCCGCCAAGACTTTGAGGCTGTAAACACTAATAGGCTTCCATCTAGGAACCCGAAACAAGAACAGCAAGGACCTGTGTACAAGACGGTTTCAGTATCACAAACGCATGGTCTGAAAAATGGGACGCATGGCAAAATCATAACATGCCTTGCATTACACAAAAGCCACCTGGTTTTGACCTACTGCGCAAAACGTAGTCCATTCTAAATAGGATTCGAACTCGTCATAGCACATGTGCTTACTCCCTGTATAAATGGGTTAAAATACCATGCCCCCCAGTGTGACTGCGGAGGAAATCAGACAATAAACCACATTGTTGAAGAATTTGATGTTTGTTTGTAATCCTTAAACTTTGTTATATTAGTGGTGTTTGTTTGCAATTATTAACGTTTGTTATATTAGTGATTTGTTTGTTTCTTTCTTATGTGTCTGTATTGCCAGACGATAAGTAAATAAATAAATCAATGGCCAACTTCTGCTCGTCCTGTTTGTAGTGTACTTTATAACCAGCCTGTCCACAGTATCTACTCCTGACTGTTTTATTACATCCAGAATCATTATTACGATACTGTGTTTAAGAAACACGATGCGATCTTCCTTCGGACATCCATGCATGTCCAAAGGAACAGACGCTGTAATGACTATAACCATTATGAAATACATGAAATGTATTTGCAGTTACGAGTACGTGCAACCATCAGCTATTTGAGGGAATGACGAAAGTGAAAATTTGTGGCAGATTGTAACTCGAACCGGGAGTTCCCACTTTACACAAGTGGTCGCCTGAAACGTTTTAGCTATCCATGCACAACTCTGGCAGTGAGTCGGGCACGGATAGCCAAAGCGGTTATGGTTGCGCTCGCATGAAGTGGGAACTCCCGGTTTGAGTCCCCATCAAGCACAAATTATCAGTGTCGTCATTCCCTTATACAGCTGACGGTTGTTCGTATTTGCAACTGCGAATACATTTCATGTACAGAATCATTATTGACTTGGATTATTCACGATTTTCCACTTCCTTTCTTGAAGGCATAGTAGGCTACTAAACAAAGTTACAACTATGCCCACTCTTAGATGGCTCGAAACCCAAACATGGATGAATATTGGACTTGACATTAGTCCTGAGTGAAAGCATCCGGTAGTTCTTCATTTTTTGTAATTGTTCCTAAATGTTTGAGATAGATTTTGAATATGCTTTTGGCAACCTATGGGTTAGTGAAAAAATTATCAGTTGTCACTTTTCTGACACTTTGTTCTAAGCCTTTCACCACATCTACAGCAACTCTCTCGCCTTGACCTTCGCGTGATTCGACCAGTGTAAGCCTGCAGATTGAGAACGTAAATTATTGCGCTGTCACATACACACATCAACCCATATTTTCCAGGTTTTGAAGGAATGTATTGCCGAAATGGCCATGTACAACGAAATATAGGAATTTGTTCGTCAGTTGCTATGTTGCTGTGAGGAACATAAATGTTCTGAAATACCTTTACACATATTTCAGATATTTCTCTGGTGGGAGCCAGCTTGTCACGAACACGGCTGCAACGTCTCACATCGGCGTCGTCATACTGGATGCGTCTTCGAATGTGGGTAAAACGATTTCTAACCATTGCTTCACTAAAAATGGATGTACCATCCTCTTTATGCCACAGATGTGTAATTGCTTCATTACAGGCCTTGTCAGCACCTCGTAGGATGACTGAACGGATAGAGCACTTCAGTGCATCGGTATATTTTGGTTTCCTGCTACTACTGTAAGCAAGAATTCCTCTTCCTTAGTCCACTGTAGCGTTTCATTAATCATATATTCCCCAAGGAACATTTGAAAAGCGGATTCTATACAGTTGATGTTTTTTACTGGGAATTTTGTCTCCCTAGCTTTACTAGCATTATATTGGACCTTTCCTCACTACCACATGTTCTTCTCAAATGGCGTTTGTGCCCATTTCTTATTAGTTCTTTGACATATACCAAACAGATAAGAAACATATATCGTGGCAACAGACGCTAATGCACATACACTGATGAGCCAAAACACAACGAACGCCTGCTTAATAGCTTGTTTGTCCCTCTTTGGAAGAAATACATCACTGTTTCTGCGTATCAGGGATCCGAAAGTTTGTTGGTAACTTTGTGGAGATATGTGGCATTAGATGTCTCTCATGGGTCATGTAATTCTCGTAAATAACGGGCCACTGACTTGAGTACGCTGTCATGGTGGCCCATAGCGACCCATATCAGTTCCATAGGGTTTGCATCACGCAAATTTGGTCGCCGAGGCATCAACAGATATTATAGTGAATTCACTGTAATGCTCCTCAAACTACTGTGGCACGCTTCTGGCTCCGAGACATGGGCTATTATACTGCTGAAAGACGACATAGCTGTCGTGGAAGGCATCAGTCATGAAGGGATGCAGGTGGTTCGCTGCAATCAGTGTGTCTTCGGTTAATACCACACATCCCATACAAGGGCAGGAGACTGTCTCCCACAGCTTAATACTGCCCCACCAGCCGGCGTCCATGGTGAGCTGCGCGTTTGGAGCCGCTTTCACCTCGATGACGGCGTTTGTGGAGGCGACCGTCGACCTAGTGTAATAAAAATGTACAGACACGTTTCCATTGATCGACGGTCGAATCCCGATAGTCCCGTGCCCTCTGCAATCGTAGTTGATGTTGGGTCAGCATGAGAACACGTGGGGGTGGCCTGCTGCTGGTTGCCAAGTTCAACAATGTACGATGAACGGTGTTCTCCGAAACACGTGTGTGCACCAAAACACGCGGGTTGTCATTTTTCGGCAGAGATGCCACAGTTCACCATGTATCCTACCTTACAGAGCAGGCAAGCCTCCGAAACCCACATTCTATGAATTCTTGTGGACGTCCAAGCATTTAGCTCCTAATGGTAATATCTGTGTCCTTTTATCTCTTTCCGTAGATGTTCACGACAGATGATGATGATGAGGTCCCATACTCCTAGGAGCGTAGGGGACGATGCCGGAGACCCGCACCACTGTACTAGGCAAGGTCCTAGTGGAGGTGGTTTGCCATTGCCTTCCTCCGACCTTAATGGGTATGAATGATGATGATGAAGAGGACACAACACACAGTCATCTCGATGCACGAAAAATCCCTGACCCCGCTGGGAATCGAACCCAAGACCCCGTCCGCCGGAGGCGAGAACGCTACCACAAGACCACGAACTGCGGACTCACGACAGAAGCATGTAACATTCGACCAGCCCGTTTTCGAGATACTCGTTCATAATAATATTAATCTTTCCTTCGTCAAAGTCGCTTGCCTCAATGGACTCCCCATTTGTAGCCCATATCTTCGCTTACATACCTTTACCTGCCAGCTAATGCGCTACTTCCTGGACTTGGGTAGGCGCACAGGCACTAGAATGAATCCGCTCAGCGGAATAACGACGAGGGCCGGTGTTGCGGCCAGCCTGAATTTGGTTTTAGGCGGCTTTCCACATCCCACTAAGTGAATACTGGGCTGGTCCCCACGTCCAGCGTCAGTTACACGACTCGCAGACATTTGGAACACATTCGCACTATTTAGTGATTTACACTAGACGCAAACAGCTGGGGTACACTCTGTCCTTGGGGGGGGGGGGGGGGCGGGGGTGGCAGGAAGGGCATCCGGCCACCTCTTCAGATTAACCTTGCCAAATCCGATTGTAACTACGCCGATCTTGCGAAAACTGCGGGACGAAGGTGTAAACAAAATAAGAAGAAGAACCTTCACTTACATACTTCTGTAACCACGTAACGTGCCCACAGTGCCACCAGGCGACATCCAGCGTCGTAGTGGGCAGTGGTCGTAATGTTCTGGCTGGTTTGTTTATGTAGTAACTTATAAAACAATAAGTACTTATCTATGAAAATCAGAAGCGTGTGTCACTCCCCCTGCGGGCTGGACGTAAGCATGGCCCGAATATTCTGTCAAGCTTTCGTCTGATTCAGGAATACTTTTTTCTAAAATGTCTAATTCTCCATCACTGCATGAGACATCAGAGTATATATCGCTGGTATCAGTATTTGATTCTCTGGAGAGAGAATTATCCTGCAATACTAGTTCGAGAACTTCCTTTGCAGGAAGGTGACGAGCCTTTTGCAGCTAAATGGAACCGATACAGATCTGGTCTTCAAAAGCATGTAACGATTGCATATGAAGTCCTGTCAGCAATCTCACCGTGCAACAGTATTTCTAAGAATGAAACAAAACAGGTGCAGCAACAATTGTAGATAGTAAAATAACGTTAATGTGTAAAAAAACCGCAAGAGAGAAGTGCGGTCGTATATGAACCCACTAGTATTTAGTGGTTCTATCATAATTTTCTGCAAAACTAAATATATTAGAAAAGTTTCTTTAACACATTGAGAAACAAGTACATATTCCAATAAAAATTCCGACTTTTTCATAGTTTTGAGGAATGTAGACAAGGTATATTTTAGAGAAAACTATGTTGTTGGGTCACGGTATTAACAGTTTTAAGTCTCTGTTCTTTATGTCACTATTCGTGACGCATTTTGTGATAGTAAGTGGTGTCCATCACAAGGCAGCTGATAAAAGTGTATTAAAATAATAAAACTAAAACAAAGATATCCATTTGAAATGTGATAAGAAACTAATTAATTCTTATAGATGTCGCTCTTAAAGCGCCGTAGTTAGTAAGGATGGCTCCCCTGCGACAATACCAGGGTGTTAATGAGCCCCAGGATTCACGAAATTTGCATTGCTGATACAACTGGCATTTTAACGAGGCTCTGCGGCGTCCCTCCCTCCCTCCCACCCCCACCGGCTGGCTTGCATACAGAGCAGCTGAAGGGCTCGTCCCACCAGTCAGGCTCAACACCACCTGTGACTGCACAATTGTCACTCCAGATCCCAGCAACAGATGTGAAACCTTTACACGCAACTGGCATTCCATTCGTCCAACATTTATACCAAAGCAAGATAAATAATGGAAGTCCTTAAATTTCTTCCAGCAATAGAGCACTAGGACGGGGCTATCAAACTCTCTGCATGGAAAGTTCTAATACCTGACGTCTAGGAATGGTGTTGGGGTATAAACCTACTATTCGTTGTGAAGAAAATTGAGTCTCTGAGGCGCTGAAGGAACAGTTTGTACGTGGATAATTCTAAAGCAAGAGAACTTAGTTTCTTCAGGCATTTTTATCAAATATAACGAAAGAAAACTTACTTTACCTCACATACCTCATATTTTGATATCTCAGCTATTTTTTTACCTATTCGCGCCTCAGATTTAAATATTCGTCGTAGCGCAGCACAAGCTTTCTTATGCATTCTGCATATTCATTTGTTTTGAACAAGTCACTAACATCATCTTCCAGTTAACTGTCACTTCCATAGTTTTCTCTCCCCAAAAATTCTTCAGTTTCAGGAAAAAGAAAGAGTAATGTGGATGTTCAGAAACTACCCATTTAATTATTCGTCAACGCTGCAGAATGCTGGCGACCGTTACCGTGCAAAAGCACAATACCACTAGACTATAACCCATAAGATTTATTCCGAACTGTGTGGCGTAGACGGTGAAGGATAGTAGGCCATTGCATCTCCTCTAGTCATCAAATCGTTGAACAGGATGCCATTTCGGACTCAAAACCTGGCCATAACCTGTTTGGTGCTCGGAATTTGTTTGGCTGTTTTACTTTTTCTTTTTCCGTTCTGTTGGTCATCGTTCCATTGACAGGCTCTGTTTCAGGACTTTTACCCGAAAATCTAGGCCCTTCAGTCTGGAACCGCGCGACCGCCACGGTCGCAGGTTCGAATCCTGCCTCGGGCATGGATGTGTGTGATGTCTTTAGTTTAGTTAGGTTTAAGTAGTTCTAAGTTCTATGGGACTGATGACCTCAGATGTTAAGTCTCATAGTGCTCAGAGCCATTTGAACCATTTTTGATAGTCGGATCTCCTCATCAGCAACAATGTGGTTCGGAAACTTCTCACCACCCTGGTCTACCGAATAGTCAGTGCAGCACACACTCCTTTTTTTTCTTTTTTCTTTTTGTAGTGTTCATTTATCGAAATTCTTGGAACCCACCTGGCACACATTCTTCTATGGCGCAAATTAGATACAAAACTGATCGTGAAATTTCAGGAAAACGTAAGCTCAACCCAGTAATAGTAAAACGTCTGTCCTCTTGAAATTTTCCTCGATTGGCATGATCGTTCTTCATCACTAATATTCGTTCGTCCGCCATTAAATATGATTCAACATTGTAGACGCGGAGCTTTATTCTTATAACTAAGTCTACTTCTATACTCTGCAAGCCACCTTTCTGTATACGACGTAGGATACTTTATGTATGACTATCACATCCCCCTTTTCCAGTGCCAGTCACGAATGGTTCACGTGAAGAACGATTGGTAAGCCTCCATATGGGGTCTGAGTTCTACAATTTTACCACCACGCTCTCTTCTCGATATGTACGTAAAGGGAAGCAATCTTATTCAGTAATTGGTAGAACAGGGGTTTCGTAAGCTAGCCTTTCCAAGAATTCTTCCGTTGAATCACAATCTGGTATCTGCCTTACATGCAATCATTTTTATGTGGATCTTCCATCTTGCTACGCAGAGTCCTAGATTTTTTCCTGGGTGTAACTCGTTCCAGCGATTCTTTACAGTCGTGAAGTCATACAGTATTAGGACTTTCTCACTACTGATGCGAAATGCGTTACATTAGTTATGTCGAGGCTCAACTGCCAACTTCTACATAAAACGTCTGTCCTCTGCGGGTCTTCATGCATTACGACATAATCCTCCAGCGTTGCGACTTCTCTGTATGCACCAGCATCTTCAGCGAAAAGTCTCATGGAACCTCTGACGTTATCAGTAGGTCATATATATATATATATATATATATATATATATATATATATATATATATATATATATATATATTCCCCAAGAACGATGGACCTTGCCACGCGTGGTTCCTGAAGAGGGGCAGCAGCCTTTTCAGTACTTGCAGGGGCAACAGTCTGGATAACTAACTGATCTGGCCTTGTAAAACTAACCAAAATGGCCTTGCTGTGCTGGTACTGAGAACGGCTGAAAGCAAGGGGAAAGCCGTAATTTTTCCCGAGGGCATGCAACTTTACTGTGTGGTTAAACGATGATTGCGTCCTCTTGGGTAAAATATTCCGGATGTAAAATAGTCCCCCATTCGGATATCCTGGCGGGGACTATTCAGGAGCATGTTGTTATCAGGCAAAGAAAACTGGTGTTCTATAGATCGGAGCGTGGAATGTCAGATCCCTTAATCAGGCAGGTAGGTTAGAAAATTTTAAAAGGGAAATGGATAGGTTAAAGTTAGATATAGTGGGAACTAGTGAAGTTCGGTGGCAGGAGGAACAAGACTTCCGGTCAGGTGAATATGGGGTTATAAATACAAAATCAAATGGTGGTAATGCAGGAGTAGGTTTAATAATAAATAGGAAAATCGGAATGCGGGTAAGCTACTACAAAGAGCATAGTGAACGCATTATTGTGGCCAAGATAGATGTGAAGCCCACGCCTACCACAGTAATACTAGTTTATATGCCAACTAACTCCGCAGCTGACGAAACGATTGATGAAATGTATGATGAGATAAAAGAAATTATTCAGATAGTGAAGGGTGCATGGGGCTTAATTAAATACAATGAAAATAATTTTAGTTTTTTTTAGTCACTGTCTGTCCGGTTACGCAGTCTCGTAACCGGTTGGCCCTGACCAGTATTAGTACGCAATCTGACTGCATAGAATAACAACAAAGAATGAAACGAAATTTCCATTAACACAATTAATTAACTAAGTCCCCAGAAACTATGAAAGCTACGAAACAACAAGGCACAAGTGTAGCTGTTCTGTGTGTGGAAGTGTGATTCAACGTACACATCTGGCACGGTTCTTCCTCAAAAAGACAAGATATTTTAAATACCGTTTACACTGAATTAATTAAATAAAACTGAAATACTATACTTGCACACAGAAACCAGAATTACACTCTAATAGATGAACACAAGCCAGATGCTTTGTTGACTGAACCTGTGACCAAGAGGTGTTATTGTTTAAGACATTTGAAATAAAAATTAACAAAAAATTGACGAAACATACACTCTGATCATTACAACATCCGCAATCGAACAGCATCGGCTGTCTAGCCCATCAGAACAACTGCATACAACAGGCTCACAACTAGTCACGGCTACATCGGAACTCCTACTGCCCACTTCTCAATAAGCACTCTCCACGACGACTTCTCGACAAGCACTGCCAGTGGAGGCAGCTGAATAATACTCTTTGGTGCAATCTCTGGCGCTGTGACTCAGTGTAGCCACCTTTCATATGCCCCTCCTCCACGGGCTAGAATTTGATGGTATTTTTGCCAGCATTGGTGGTGAAAATACCACCAAATTCGTCCAAAAAATACAGACAAAAATTAAAAAGTAATATTAATAAGTAAATATCATATAACTAAATAAATTTTGGCTTTGCACTGACCCTCCAATAACCTAATATATAAAATACAGTAAGGAATACAAATGCTTGCATACATAAGATTTTACATAATAGTTTACACAGGTGTCATGTGGTTAAACAATTCAATCAATAGCGTCAGCAATGACGAATAGGTGCAGGTAAGAGTCTCATAACATCTCATAAACAGTAAACACACAAAAAATCA
The DNA here is from genome assembly GCF_021461385.2 of Schistocerca piceifrons. NCBI lineage: Eukaryota > Metazoa > Arthropoda > Insecta > Orthoptera > Acrididae > Schistocerca > Schistocerca piceifrons. The sequence continues at coordinate 591,745,543 of NC_060140.1, read as the reverse complement.
GTGTATACAAATATTCACATAAAATCCTTTCAATAGTTCAATAAACAATTAGAACTCCTCAGAGTAGTTGACAGTTCCATCAGTAGCACCCAGCAATGATCAACAGGTGCAAATAGCAGTCTCATAACATTTCATCAGCAGTACTTAAACAGCTCCAACAGTGGTACCCAAAATGGCGAGCAGGCGCAGACACCAACAAGTGACATCATTTCAGTAGAAGCAGTCCATCAGTGGCATCCAGTAATGTTGAACAGGTGCAGAGACCAACAAGTGACATCATTTCAGTAGAAGCAGTTCCATCAATGGCACCCAGCAATGTTGACAGGTGCTGACAGCAACAAGTGACATCTCATCACTGGCTGAGCATTTACAACAGTGGCACCCAGCAATGTTGAGCAGGTGCAGACAGCAACAAGTAACATCATTTCAGTAGAAGCAGTTCCATCTGTAGCATCTAGTAATGTTGACAGGTGCAGACAGCAACAAGTGACACCATTTCAGTAGAAGCAGTCCATCAGTGGCACCCAGTAATGTTGAGCAGGTGCAGACAGCAACAAGTCACATTATTTCAGTAGAAGCAGTTCCATCAGTGGCATGCAGTAATATTGAACAGGTGTAGACACCAACAAGTGACATTATTTCAGTAGAAACGGTCCATCAGTGGCGCCCAGCAATGTTGAACAGGTGCAGACACCAACAAGTGACATTATCTCAGTAGAAGCAGTCCATCAGTGGCACCTAGTAATGTTGAACAGGTACAGACACCGACAAGTGACATCATTTCAGTAGAAGCAGTTCCATCAGTGGCACCCAGTAATGTTGAGCAGATGCAAACACCAACAAGTGACATTATTTCAGTAGAAGCAGTTCCATCAGTGGCACCCAGTAATGTTGAGCAGGTGCAAGTAACAGTCCATAATATTCACTATCACTAATCAGACAGTTCATCAGAGTTCATCAGCAGAAATTAAACATTTCCAAGTGGCACCCATCAATGTTGAACAAGTGCAGGTAACAGTCCATAATATTCACTATCACTAATCAGACAGTTCATCAGAGTTCATCAGCAGAAATTAAACATTTCCAAGTGGCACCCATCAACGTTGAACAAGTGCAGGTAACAGTCCATAATATTCACTATCACTAATTAGACAGTTCATCAGAGTTCATCAGCAGAAATTAAACATTTCCAAGTGGCACCCATCATGTTGAACAAGTGCAGGTAACAGTCCATAATATTCACTATCACTAATTAGACAGTTCATCAGAGTTTATCAGCAGAAATTAAATATTTCCGAGTGGCACCCAGCAATGTTGAATAGGTGCAAGCACGAACAACAGTTTGAATGCACACACAATTGCTTTTACAAAATTATCATCATTGCTCTTACACTAAACATACAAATTACAATAAACACACAAATGATATCAGATAATTGTCATATTAAATATTACAAATACACAAATATCAGTTAACCTATAATATTTATGGGTGTCAGTGCAAGCCACAACAAACAAGTAAAATAATATTTAGGAGATAGGTCGGTACCAATTATTTGAGATTAGGAAGGGGAAACACACAAAACACACTCACTCATCTTTCATCCACATTAAGTACTACTGTGTAATTGAATAGTGTTAACTGTGTAAATGCAAATCTGTCCAAAATTTTATGTTCAACTTGTGTATCAAGTAGTAGTGGCAGCAATGTATAACAGTCAATAATAGTTAGTCAACGTCGTAGTCATCCTGTCAAGACCTATGTTTGCCAAGACAGACCAAAATGTACAGTTGCTGAACTGTCAGTGTGCCAAGATATGCAAATACTTCCTCTCTCCAAAAAAAGTATGTACTGCTTATTGATTTAACAAAGTGTGTGTGTAGACAATCTTCCTTCCACTTGAGTGTTCTAGTCTGCCATCTTCATCCTCCTTGTTCCATATAAACCAACCAAAAAAAAAAAAAAAATATGCTCCTCACTTACTTTACCTCTTATCCACCAAAACTCCAATAATCATCAGCATCACATAATCTTAACACTTCAATAATACCCCTTACGTCGATACATATAAACCTTATCATCAATATCATTTACCCTACCTCTTGTCCACCAAAACTCCAATAGTCATCAACTTCACACAATCTCAATACCTCAATAATACCTCTTCAATACGTCGACGCATATAAATCTTATCGCCAATATCATTTCACTTTCATAACAACTTTTTCCTCTAGTCAGTCTCCTCGAACAAGTACAGATAAAATCCTAGTGCAAACTTCAATTCATCATCTCATACAATCCGAGACACAACCTCTGTGTAATTCATGTGACCCAAATCTTCTACTCATTATGAACTATAAAATACATTTTGGTTACCTTATCCATCATTAAATAAAATAAATGCATACATGACCTCTAACAGCCTTCAGTTTGAATAACTTTCAATAAGTAGGTGCGAGTACATGGTATGAAAGATCACATAAGACTCTGAGTGAATAAATCGTAATATTTCACAGTGTGTACACCACTTCAATAATCATGGCAAAACAGAAGCAAACATGTGGAGTATTTCTTGTGTCAAGTGTCACTTACTAATTCAATTGCTCACGAAGAATGCAGTGTAATAACTGTCAATGGTCTAAACCTAGTGTTGGTATGTCATGTCGTTAGCTTCCTTCCTATTAGCATAAATTTATACAGCTTCCATAAAACCTCCAGCTCATGGCAGTTCATTTTCTTATCTTAAAATATAAAGCACTGAGCGTAAGCAAAACATGCAATAGCGAGTAAATATACCAGTAGAGAACAGATGTCAACAAGTGAATGCAGCACAATCCCTATAACGAAGCTCTGCCAAGCGAACAATCTATAATGAATACCATAGTGTGACCTAAACTCCATGTTCGTACACCTTATATCAGCATTTCTATATACCAAATTAAAGAGTAGTTATGACAACAAAACAGAAATGTATAAATGTGCAATTCATACGCAAAGCAGCAAATATATATCTTACATAATAAACAGGTCATTAGCATCATATCAGCCTAAGCAAATATATGTTCATATGTCATCTTAATAAGTAAACATGAAGGCGCAAGCAGATAAATCACAAAGTATAACCTACACATAACCATATCAGCACAATTAATCAGGTGACATTTATAATTTAAATAAATAAGCACAGCAGGCATATAATAAAAAAATATGATATCAGTGAAAAAGCAGTGCAGCCAAGCGATGCACAATATACACAAGTAACAACCCTATTCATTAATCAATCATTGTCAATATCAGTTAACACGAAGTATGAATCACGTAATCGCGAGCAGCAAATTACGTCTGAAGTACGTACCAAGTGGAAATATGTTACCTGAAAAATAAACTCAATTAATAGTTACCTTTTTAGTTTATTACTTTCTTCTTCGAAATTACATTCTTCCTGAAATTTTCTCAATAGCAAGTCCTCTTAACGTCGGACACACACAGAATTTACCTGAAGTTCTTAAATATTTTATACAACCGTATCCTGAAAAATACTGAACGTTAATAACATAATTTATCTAGTCACTATAGCTTTATACTGAATTTATTCGAAGAAATTAGACTGTGTATTTGTTTACGGCTGTCAGTGCATTCGCACTGAGCGCTCGATCAGCTGTAGGTACGCGTGACGTGGGAGGTAATTGTTTGCGGTCAACGACTGCCTTGTGCTGCGCTCAGACTTGACTGTTGCTTTGAGTATGTGCCGCCGCCGGAACACGGCGCGGTATCCTTGTACTCTCCGTGTGTTTACGTATAACTGTTAGTTTCTCAAAAGTATGTCATTCCAGAAAAATTTTAACGTTCGATATATGATGTATTCCCTTAGAGCGTCGAGATTTAAGAGTTTCTACTTCAACAGTGTTATCATGAATAATTTTGCGAACTCTATATGGATAGTTATAAAGCAGAAAAGATTTGCGACACAAGCCTTTTCCTTTGTGAGACAAACGGTGAGACTTAATTAACACCTTTTGTCCTACCGACAAGGTTTTTAAACGACCAGGACGTTTAGCTGATGTCTCTCTTCTAGCAGCCGCAGATGCAATATTTTGTAGAGCTAGGTTCACAACTTCAGAATGCCGCAGTTTCCGTGTAGGCGGAAAAGGAACGATTTCAGAAATGCGATTTGTCGGTGCTTTATTTTTTAATATCAATATCGGCGGCAAAGAAGTTGAATCATTAGGGAGTTCATTCAGAATGTTTTGAAAAGTATGAAGACACTGATCCCACGTTCTGTGATTCTGATGACAATAAAGTCGACACAATTTATTGATTTCCTTCATCCATCTCTCTGAAGCTTTAGATTGAGGGTGAAAAAGTGGAATGAAAATTTGTTTAATCCTACGACGCCGTAGAGTACGAAGCCAAATTTTAGAGCGAAATTGTGATCCATTATCTGATACAACTTTATCAACATGACCCACTTCTTTAAGAAAATGTTTGATGAAAGCACAAAGGTTTAAAACACACATATTTCGATGTCAATTCCACTGCTACTAAAATGTACGCAAAACCGTTAGTAGAACGAACCACTGGACCGAACAAATCGACTGCAGCCGTGTCCTTTAATTTCGCTGCAATGATAGGAAACAACGGTGCTCTGTGAGAAATAGTTGACGGCTTAGCCTTTTGACATAATTTGCATTTGGCAAGAACAGATCGAATACGTTTTTCCATATTACTGAAGTAGCAATTTTCTCGTAGTTTATGAAAGCATTTTCTGGGACCAAAGTGTGCATAACTGAAATGTGTGTACCAAATCAATTTATTAACCCACTCATCAGGAATACAAACTAACAAAATAGAGTTGTCGACCGATTTTCGTTTAAAAAGAATATCATTGCGAACTAAATAATACTGTCTAATCGCTATGCTTTCCTTTTTCCTCCACTTCTCCTTAATGTCCTTCCAGATTTGATCCTTATTTTGCTCCTTATCGATGTCCGGGAGCGAAGACGAAATAAAATTCTCAAACGCAACATCTTGAATGTACATCAAACAATAATTGTTTTCTTTGCAGTCCTCCTCAGCACTTTGTTTCAAACCCACAGATGCACGTGATAAAGCATCAGCAATAATATTTGAAGAACCCTGTATGTAAACAATACTAAAGTCAAATTACTGTAGATACAGCGTCCATCGTGACAATCTTCCATGAGTTAATTTTGTTGACATAAGAAATTCCAGAGCTCGATGATCGTTGTAAACCTTAGCATGTCTGCCATACAAAAATATGCGAAATTTTGTGAAAGCCCATACAACAGCCAAAGCCTCAAGTTCCGTAATCGAATAATTCTTTTCTGATTTAAACACGACTTCCAAATGCAATAGTTTTCTGTACTACAACGCCGTTTTCTTCTATCTCTTGAAGTAAGTGTGCACCTAGGCCTTTGTATGATGAGTCCGTTGCCAAACAAAAATCTTTAGATAAATCCGAATGTGAAAGAAGTGGAGCAGCAACTAAAGCATCACGAAGTTGTTCAAATTCTGATTGAGCTTCCTCATCCCAAAACCAATTAGAATTCTTTCCAGACAGTTCACATAAACGAGGTGTGGCCAAATTGTCCAATCTAACAAAGCGTCTAAGAAAATTACAGACACCAAGGAAACTACGAACATCACGTTTTGTAGTAGGAACAGCATAATTACGAATAGCGTCTAGATTCTCTGGATCAGGAAGAATACCTTCTGTAGAAATAATGTGACCAAGAAATTTCACCTGAGAACGACCAAATTCATATTTTTTCAAGTTCACTGCAAAAATACGTAATAATGAATCCAAAATTTTGTTATGCTCACTCCAAGAACGTTTAGCAATAAGAATATCGTCAACATATGAAGTAATATTGTCACGAAGATAAACAGGTAAAATTTCGTTTAAACTACGAATGAATGCTGCAGAATATACAGTAAGTCCAAACGGTAATTTCCGAAATCGATAACAGTTACCAAAGGCTAAAAAGGCAGTATATTTTCTACAATCCGGGTGGAGTTCTATTTGCCAAAAACTTGCGCGCATTTCAATCGTGGATAAAACTTTAATTCCATGGAAATGTTGAAGAAGTTCATCTAAATTTTGTGGACGGTCAGTTTCAGGAATGATGATATTATTTATCTGTCTGGAATCCAGAACCAAACGAATTGACCCATCCTTTTTAAGAACGACGTGTAATGGGCTAGTATAAGGACTGACTGCTGGCTCAATAATGCCTTGATCTAACATGTATTGAAGTTCACTCTTAACCTTGTCTCTGTAAGCCAAAGGAATAGCGTACGTTTTCCCCCGAAATGGTGTGTGTTCTTTTAATTCAAATAAATATTGTAAGCCTTGTATAGTTCCCGTGTGATGACTAAATACTGTAGCATGTTAAGTCAAAATTTGGTGCAGTTCTTCTCTTGCAACGTCATCTGGCACTTCAGCTTTCTTAACCTTTTCATTAATTAATTCTTCGCTATTAATTATATCATCCATCCCGTCTCTGTATCTACTGTCGTTGTCATGAATGAACACATTGTCGTCATAATGCTCAGCGAAAACATCAGAAGTAAGAAACCTTAAACATTTTGTGCCTGATTCAGATTTTGTTAAACACTCGAAAAATTTCAAACTTTTCGGCATTCCGGCAACAATCAAATTCACACTTCCTTCTTTAAAGTTTAAAATTGCCTTATGTGCGTTAAGAAACTCCATACCTAATATAATTTGTGTACTGGGTAATGGAACAACAATAAAATTAGCAGAAAATTCGTATCCTTGACAAACGAAATTTAAGTTGGTCTGTTGTTTGACTTCCACACTTTTTCCAGAAATAGCGCCTCGAATTGTAGTTTTAGAAACAGGTAACACAGGACAAGCAATAGTTCTTACACATATACGAAAAACTGATTCACTAATGACATTCAATGGGCTCCCAGAATCTAAAACCGCAGTGAACTTATTCTTACCCACACATACTTCAATAACAGGATGTAAAAATGCGTCTACATTATTTTCCTTTTCGTCTAGCAAAATGTCTCTCATGTCTTCCAGGCGTACGTTGTGTAAAGTCGTAGTGTCATTACTTTCTGAACCGTCTATATTGCTGCCAGAAGCCGAAGCTAAAAGTCATTGTCGATTGTTCGCGTCACGTCTTTGACTATTCCCGTCATTTCGCGGATCAATTTCTACAATTTGCACTTGTCTCTCTGAATTTCTGTCACGAGGAGGATGCCAGTTAGGTCCCTCCTGTCTGTTACATGTAAGTTCTTGGTTGTGTCTGTTATTAAAATTTCTGTTTTCCTGGCTATCTGCACGACTACTTCTTGTGTAATTTCGACTGTCACTTCTGAAATTATTGTTATATCTACTACCCTGGTTATTTCTGTAGTAAGAATTCCTATTATTGTATGAATAATTTCTGTCTTGATGGTACCGATTACTGTTTCCTTATGATTGATCATTCCGGTAGGAATTTCCGTTATTATAATTGTCTGTGCAATTTCTGTTAGACCGTCTGTTATTGTCATAAGGCTGGTATCTATTGTCCTGTCTGTTACGTCTGTCATTTTCAAAATTACCACTATAACGTTCGTTCCGATCACTATCCCTTTTCTCTGAAAATCTATTGTAATTACTGTTACTGAAAAAATTGCAAGAAGTCCCGTCGTAATTGTCATACTCAAGTTCTTGTAGCAACGTCTTAAAAGTCTCAATGTCGTCTTTACATATTCCGGCTAAAGCAGTTTGTCTTATCGATTGTGGCAGCTTAGTTAAACAAATGCGAATTAATTCAGTCGGGCTATAAGGGTTCGACAGGAATTGATTCTTTCGAATCATGTCTTCAAAGTATTCTGCCGGCGTGCGGAACTCAGACTGTTTAAAATTACGCTGCATAATAAGAATATGTTTGCCTCTGTCTTGCGTGTTTTCGGACCAATATGCCGATAGAAATGCATGATAAAAATCATTTAAATTATTACAATCTCTAATAAGTGCGCGCATCCGCGTCGCCGGTTCGTTTTCTAAATATCCACACAAAAATTCCAGTTTGTGACTTAGTGGCCAATTTGGTGGAAGTGCGTACATAAATTGATCTAACCATGAACATGGATGTATGTCACTCTTAGAATTGCGAAAGATCTTAAATTTCCGAACAGTTAAGAAGTGTTTATAGTCAAAGTTTTCTCCTCGTGGCGACAAAGACCTACTGCGTCTGTCCCAGTCCGAATGTCGATTATTGTCAAGTTCGCGCGCCTGGCGCTCTCTTGTTGCTTCTCGTAAATGAAATAAATTACTTTCTTCAAACCCCTCTGCTATCTGTGATTCTAAATTTCTTCTGCTGTCTTTTCCTACGATTTCGCTTTCAATATGTTTGACTTGCTTTCGTAACGCCTCAAATTCCCTTTTAACGCGTTCATTAAATTTCCCTGATTTTCAACATATTTATGCTCTGGTACTCTTCTGTTTCTGCAAATGGCAATGGAGCTGTATCATCTGAATCTCTGTCCCCATGTAAACTAAGATTTGTCAATTTATCTGAAATCTCCTCAACTCTTTCCGATAAGTCACCCATTTGTTCTTTCTGTTTATTTACGTCTTCCGTAACTGTCGCGACTCGGGTTTCAGTATTGTCATATTTAGTAGTTAACTGTTCATATTGTTGTGTTAGGTTATTTATTCTGTCATTTGGTACGGATTCCTCGATTCTTTCAAACATTTCTTCCTTATGTGTGCACGTTGTAAATTTAATTCTGAAAATTTTTTTGCTATCACGCGATCTCTTTCTCCCTGTTCCCTATCCTGTTCCTTTTGTCTAATTTCTACTGCAATTAATCTATTATTGCGAGAATTCAAAATCGGTTGTACTTCTTCTCTAATTTCTTTCTTTGATTCATATTTCATGTTTTCAAAACATGTCCCTATTCGTGAGTCTAACCGTGTTTAAATTGTTACCATATCAGTTTCTAACCGTGTTGCCACTGTTTTTAATTCAGATCCTAACTGTGATCCCAGTGAGATTAACCGTGTTTCCATTGTTCCCATATCAGTTTTAATTGTTCCTATTTGTGATACCAGTGAGTCTAATTGTTTTTCCATTGTTCCCATATCAGTTTTAATTTCAGATTGTAACTGTGATCCCACTGTTTTTAATTCAGATCCCAAATTAAATATTGCACTCATCAACTGCTCCATATTAACTGGTTCGAAATTCCTTTCACCCCTAACATTTCCCGCAAAACCAACTTCTTCCGTCAAAGCTGTAAAGCTATCTGTGTTCGATACTATTCCAGAATCTTCTGTCGTTAATCTCGTAACCTGAAAATTTTTTGATTCTGAAAAATTTTGAACTGGTTCCGGCCTATTTTCCAGACTTATTAAACTGTTTTCAACTTCATTATTCATCATAATGTTGTCCTGTGTTGGCGAGTTCGCCATGTCAACAATTTCGTCATTCTGACTATCCATCATTTTTGCCTTTTTCATCGATCGCGTAATCATTTACAAAACATACAAAACTCGTCCCTATACGAAAATTACACACAATGACACTTTATCTCCAACAATACCATTCACACGAAAAGCTTTCCGACAAACACGATTAACGAACAATTGAAATCTTCATAATTGCACAAAATTGTCAAACCCGTATACAAGACATCAAAAATTAAATTCTGCAAAAATAGCATTAGAAGAATGACAAGACAACTACAAATGTTCAATTACCAAATCTACACATGCAATATAGACTACAATTACTAAACTACGAATTACTACAACAATACTACTGTCTGCTATTTTTACTATCAGAAGATTCCAAGGGACGATCCGAAGCAGCGGTCGCCACGTGCATGGGGCTTAAATAAATACAATGCAAATAATTTTAATTTTTTTTAGTCGCTGTCTGTCCGGTTACGCAGTCTCGTAACCGGTTGGCCCTGACCAGTATTAGTACGCAATCTGACTGCATAGAATAACAACAAAGAATGAAACGAAATTTCCGTTAACACAATTAATTAACTAAGTCCCCAGCAACTATGAAAGCTACGAAACAACAAGGCACAAGTTTAGCTGTTCTGTGTGTGGAAGTGTGATTCAAAGTACACATCTGGCACGGTTCTTCCCCAAAAAGACAAGATATTTTAAATACCATTTACACTGAATCAATTAAATAAAATTGAAATACTATACTTGCACATAGAAACCAGAATTACGCTCTAGTACATGAACACAAGCCGGATGCTTTGTTGACTGAACCTGTGTCCAAGAGGCATTATTGTTTAAGACATTTGAAATAAAAATAAAAAAAATTTATTACCTTCATATATATTGACGAAACATACACTCTGAACATTACAACATCCGCAATCGAACAGCATCGGCTGTCTAGCCCATCAGAACAACTGCATACAACATGCTCACAACTAGTCACGGCTACATCGGAACTCCTACTGCCCACTTTTCAATAAGCACTCTCCACGACGACTTCTCGACAAGCACTGCCAGTGGAGGCGACTGAATAATACTCTTTGGCGCAATCTCTGGCGCTGTGTCTCAGTGTAGCCACCTTTCAAGGGAGCGAAAATTTATTAGTCATGGGTGACTGGAACTCGATAGTAGGAAAAGGAAGAGAAAGAAACGTCGTAGGTGAATACGGAATGGGAGTAAGGAATGAAAGAGGAGGCCGCCTGATAGAATTTTGCACAGAGCATAACTTAATCATAGCTAACACTTGGTTCAAGAATCATCAAAGAAGGTTGTATACATGGAAGAAGCCTGGAGATACTGGATGGTCTCAGATAGATTATATAATGGTAAGACAGAGAGTCAGGAACCAGGTTTTAAATTGTAAGACATTTCCAGGAGCAGATGTTGACTCTGACCACAATCTATTGGTTATGAACTGTAGATTAAAACTGAAGAAACTGCAAAAAGGTGGAATTTTGAGGAGATTGGACGGTTTAAGACATTTCCAGATGCAGTTGTGGACTCTGACGACAATCTATTGGTTATGAAGTGTAGATTAAAACTAAAGAAACTGCAAAAAGGTGGGAATTTGAAGAGACGGGACGGGACCTGGATAAAAAGAAAGAACCAGAGGATGTAGAGAGTTTCAGGGAGAGCATTAGGGAACGACTGACAAGAATGGGGGAAAGAAATACAGTAGAAGAAGAATGGTTAGCGTTGAGAGATCAAAAACTGAAGATATCAGAGGATCAAGTAGGTAAAAAGACGAGGGCTAAGAGAAATCCTTCGGTGACAGAAGAGATATTGAATGTAATTGACGAAAGGGGAAATACAAAAATTCAGTAAATCAAGCAGGCAAAAAGGAATACAAACGTCTCAAAAATGAGATCGACAGGAAGTGCAAAATGGCTAAGCAGGGATGGCTAGAGGACAAATGATAAGATTTAGAGGCGCATATCACTATGGGTAAGATAGATACTGTCTACAGGAAAATTAAAGAGACCTTTGGAGAAAAGAGAACCACTTACATGAATATCAAGAGGTCAGAACGAAACCCAGTTCTAAGTAAGGAAGGGAAAGCAGAATGGTGGAAGGAGTATATAGAGGGTATATATAAGGGCGATGTTCTTTTGGACAATATTATAGATATGAAAGAGAATGTAGATGAAGATGAAACAGAAGATATGATACTGCGTGAAGAATTTGACAGAGCACTGAAAGACTTAAGTCGAAACAAAGCCCCAGGAGTAGACAACATTCGATTAGAACCACTGACGGCCTTGGGAGAGCCATGCCTAATAAAACTCTACCATCTAGTGAGCAAGATGTATGAGACAGGCGAAATACCCTCGAACGTCAAGAAGAATACAATTATTCCAATCCCGAGGAAAGCAGGTGTTGACAGATGTGGAAATTACCGAACTATCAGTTTAATAAACCACGACTGCAAAATACTAACACTAATTATTGCAGACAAATGGAAAATCTGGTAGAAGCCGACCTCGGGGAAGATCAGTTTGGATTCCGTAGAAATGTTGGAACACGTGAGGCAATACTGACGCTACGACTTATCTCAGAAAATAGATTAAGAAATGGCAAACCTACATTTCTAGCATTTGTAGACTTAGAGAAAGCTTTTGACAATGTTGACTGGAATACTCTCTTTCAAATTATGAAGGTGACAGGGGTCAAATACAAGCAGCGAAAAGCTGTTTACAATTTGTACAGAAACCAGATGTCAGTTATAAGAGTTGAGGGGCATGAAAGGGAAGCGGTGGTCGGGAAGGGAGTGAGACAGAGTTGTAGCCTATCCCCGATGTTATTCAATCTGTATATTGAGGAAGCAATAAAGGAAGCAAAAGAAAAATTCAGAGGAAGAATTAAATTCCATGGGGAAGAAATAAAACCTTGGAGGTTCGCCGATGACACTGTAATTCTGTCAGAGACAGCAAAGACCTAGAAGAGCAGCTGAACGGAATGGACGGTGTTTTGAAAGGAGGATATAAGTTGAACAGCAACAAAAGCAAAACGAGGACAATGGAATGTAGTCGAATTAAATCGGGTGATGCTGTGGGAATTAGATTAGGAAATGAGACGCTTAAAGTAGTAAATGAGTTTTTCTATTTGGGGAGCAAAATAACTGACGATAGTCGAAGTAAGGAGGATATAAAATGTAGACTGGCTGTGGGTAGGAAAGCGTTTCTGAAGAAGATAAATGTTTTAACATCGAGTATAGATTTAAGTGTCGGGAAGTCGTTTCTGAAAGTATTTGTATGGACTGTACCCATTTATGGAAGTGAAAAGTGGACGATAAATAGTACAAACAAGAAGAGAATAAAAGCATTCGGAGTGTGGTGCTACAGAAGACTGCTGAAGATTAGATGGGTGGATCACATAAATAATGAGGAGGATTGAATAGAATTGGAGAGAAGAGAAATTTGTGGCACAACTTGACTAGAAGAAGGGATCGGTTGGTAGGGCATATTCTGAGGCATCAAGAGATCACCAATTTAGTACTGGAGCGCAGCGTGGAGGGTAAAAATCGTAGAGGGTGACCAAGAGATGAATACACTAAACAGATTCAGAGGTGTTTCATATTTATGTCATTGTCTAGAATATTGGCACCAGAGCATATGTCAACCACTGTTTTTTTAACTCTTCGTCTTTTTAACAATATTACTTTTGTCGTGTTCTTCTTTTTATTGCTTTTTATATCTGGAACACCTTTTATACTTTATAAGCTTATTACAGACCTTGATTATTGTAACCCCATTTTATTTTCGCTGTTTCAGTTATTTATTGAAAACTAGTGTATGCCGACATTAGCGACATCTGGACAGCTTGCAACACAAACATCTTGTGGCTACTGTATGGCAGCTTGTTTTAAACAGTAGTTCTACTGACAACATGACTCGTGCATGTGATGTGGTTTATATGTATTTGACGAAGCTGGTGCTGATTCCGCATTTAACATTTGACGACACCACTATGGCTGCAATACATTCGGACTTTGTTTTTATGAAACAGGCATGCCTCTTCATATTTAAAGCGCATAAATGTAAATTTTGTCAGTACTACTTTTCAATATGCTCTACGTATTGTTCTTAAGCTATATACAGTTTGAGGGTCTGTTTATATTTTTCCCATTTTTGCTGTAGATCTGATGATGGTCATTAAAGATCGAGACCGGTAATCTGTTATACAAAAAAAGATTGTGACTATAGACGTAAATTAATGAAACTGATTCAGAGGGACGTAGGTTGCATTAGGTACTGGGAGATGAAGAAGCTTGCACAGGATAGAGTAGCATGGAGAGGTGCATCAGACCCGTCTCTGGACTGAAGACCACAACAACAACTATTTTTAAGTCTGAAGATGCCTCTCCGTTCAATGTGACATGCTGTGTTTTGTTTGCTGTTTGAAAATCTCTCTCCTTTCAGAATAACATTCTGTGTTCTGTTTGCTACAAATTCTTCACTTCAAACACACAACTGCTCTGATGTCCCAAACTGATATTCCAAACGGCCTCGTATACACTGAAGCGGCAAAGAAACTGGTATTCGCATATGTATTCAAATACAGAGCTACGTAAACAGGCATAATATGGCGCTGCGTTCTTCAACGCCTACAGAAGACAAAGTGTCTGGTGCAGTTGTTAAATCGGTTACTGCAGCTAAAATGGCAGTTTATCAAGATTTGAGTGAGTCTAAACACGGTGCTGTTAACGGGCCACGAGCGATCGGAGACAGCATCACCTAGGTAGTGATGAAGTGGGGATTTTCCTGGACGACCATTTCACGAGTATACCGTGAATATCAGGAATCCCGCAAAACATCAAATCTCGGACATCGCTGCGGCCGGAAAAATAAGTGCAAGAACGGGACCAACGATGACTGAAGAGAATCGTTCAGCGTGACAGAAGTGCAGCCCTTCAGCAAATTGCTGCAGATTTCAATGCTTTGCCATCAACGAGTGACAGCGTATAAACCATTTAACGAAACATCATCTAAACGGGCTTTCGAAGCCGAAGCTTCACTCGTGTAACCTCGATGACTGCGCGACACAAAGCTTTACGCATCGCCTGAGGCCGTCAACGCCGCCATTGGACTGTTGATGACTGGAAACATGTTGCCTGGTCGAACGAGTCTCGTTTCAAATTGTAGCGACCTGATGGGTGTGTATGGGTATGCGGACAATCTCATGAATGCTTGGGTCCTGCTTATCAGCAGGGGACTGTTCAAGCTGGTGGACGTACGATGTTGTGGGGCGTGGGCAGTTGGAGTGATATAAGACTCCTGATACGTCTAGTTACGACTCTGACAGATGACACGTACGTAAACATCCTGTCTGATCATCAGCATCAATTCGTGACGATTGTGCACTCCGTCGGACTTGGGCAATTCTAGTAGGACAATGCGACACTCCATACGTACAGAATTGCTACGAGTGGCTCCAGGAACACTCTTCTGCGTTTGAACACTTCCGGTGGCCACCAGACTTCCCAGACATGAACATTATTGATCATGTCTGGGATACCTTGCAGCGTGCTGTTCACAAGAAATCTCCCCCCCCCCCCCCTCCCCCCCGTACTCTTACGGATTTTGGGCAGCCGTGCAGGATTCATTGTGTCAGTTCTCTACAGCACTACTTCAGACATTAGTCGAGTCTATGCCAAGTCGTGTTACGGCACTTTTGCGTGCTCGCGGGGGCCCTACACGACATTAGACAGCGGTACGAGTTTCTTTGGCTCTTCAGTAATTCTTTAGGCGGCAATGTGGAACGCTTTCAGGAAGGTGGCATTAACCTGGATGCCAGTATTTACCTCTTTCGTGGTCTTTCGGGCCAAGAAATGAAGTCGGTTACGCACAGTCGTTGGTTTCGTAACTCACATTGTTTTTTCAGATATTTTAGATCTTCTGAAATTTCGTGATTCGCTAGCGGAAGTTAATTTTCTTAAATGTTAATAATAAAACTTATTGGCAGTTGCTGTCTTGCTCATTGACATATTATTAATGTCTCCGTGCAGAAAGTTTTGTACATTAATGTAATAAATTTTGTGGAGAAGGGCTGCTACCCTTAAGTGTAATAGTAAATGCGTTTGGAAGCGCTAATTAAAGTTGATGTTATTACATTGAGGTATTGAGATTTTAGTAAATTCAGCAACCAACATCCTTTTGTAAAAGTCATATTAATAAATTCGTTTAGAATGATATTTTTTTGTGAAACTTGTTGGTTGTTTAAATAAAGTGGTTTGTTTAAATTTGAATAAACCTGTTCTGATTCAGCACGTTAACACTGAACACAAGCTCCCTACCGCTTTCAAAAGCATTGATAATAATCTAAACTTTACGTTATTCATTCTTTTCATCCAGGTATGTATTACTGAAAATAAGTCATTCTTTGTCAAGAAATCTTGAATTAATATGATGCAGGAGGCATATTTAAGTCTTTCTTGGCTTTTACAAACTTGCAGACATAGATCCCTGCTGCGTCGCTGGAGACGGGGCCTCAGAACAATCGACAGTGAGAGGCAGGTGAAATTTCTGTCCCTCCGAACAGCTCCCGCGGGTGTGCTCCTTCGACGTAGCGAGCGGCAATCTGTCTCTCCGTAGAGGAAAGTGGTAGGAGTAGTCTTTCTGCTTCGGCTGTTGTTAGTGAAAAGAGAAAGTCAAAGTCTCATCCGGCACAGGAAATCCACGACACTCTTCGGTCCAAGAATAACTCATTTGGTGCAGTTAAATAAACACAGTTGAATAAACACGTCACAGTGTCCCCGTTTCATATCTGCCTTTTCCGTATCTCGATACATGCAGGGCGTTATAAAAAGGTAAGGACACAATTTGAGCTACGTTCCTCAGGCGTAGAAGAAGAAAATGTTTTACATGGACACGTTCTGGAAAAGTTTTATTTCTGTGTTAGTGCTCATTTTCCACAACTATTCGCAGTACATTACACAAGTGAAATATCGACGAACAGAACGGAAGAGCACACCACTTGAAACTCTCCCGCAAGTGAAATGCCTGAACGCGAATGCACTACCGAAAGAGGTGGGGCAGTGGTTAGCACGCTGGACTCGAGCTCAGATGGGTGACGGTCCAATTCCTCGTCCAGCCCTCCAGATGTTGGTCCTTCGTGAATTGGTTGAAACGCTCCACGCAAATATCAGGATACTGCCTTTGAAACGGCACGGCCGATTTCCTTTCCCGCCCGTGCAACGTTGTGAGCATGTGCTCCGCCTCTACCGACCTCGATATTCGTGGGACGCTAACAGTTAATCCCAATGCGCGCATTGGCAGCTTTGTACAGTGCAGAGAGACGTTATATGAATCTTGTACCGGCGGTTAGAAAAGTAAGAAATTTCAGATGCCCTGCAATTAAAATGTTTGCTTAATTAGGACAGGAGAACGTAGAGGCCAGAAAACTGATCTAGCACCTCTTCCTGTACATGTGTCAGATAATCTGTTATTGATAAGAAAACAGAACGCAAGGGATGTTATTTAACATCCACACTAGTGTCCAAATGTTAAGGATAATCACGTAAACAAGACATATTGAACAAGCTACAGTTTAATCACAAGACATCTGGCACACAGCAGGCCCGAAACATAATATTAGGAAACTTCTAATAGCTAAGATACACATTTGTAAGGAAATAAAACATCTGGGAAATCTCTTCCACAACAAAATAATCCGTTAATAGGTGATATGTTTTTCCCTAACAGCCACACGCACTACACAGTGACACGGCTGCTCTCTACGAGACGTTTCAAGAGCTCTCTCGGCAGTTGATGCCATTGCTCTGCAAGAGCGTTAAGGATTCTGGAAATGTTCTTGGTGCAGCCCGACGGGATGCAGTTTGCCTCCATAATGCATCCCGGACATGTTCTATAACATTCAGATCCAGGAACCTCACTGGCCTGTCCAGGCCACGGATATCTTCATCTTCAAGAAATTCATCCACCAGAGCAACTCGATGCGTACGGGAGTTATCATCCTAAGGAGAAAGTCTGGACGAATTGAATTTCTGAAAAGACGAACATGTGGTAGCAATAACCCATCTGTGAATTTCTAAGCGTTTACAGTATTCCTCCTACCACCAACGTTGATGTTCGGTTCCATACAACCATTCAACATGATGCGTCTGCACACCACGACGCCATAACAACTTTCCACGATGTTCCTAGGGTACTATCGGCTATCAAGTTCTCTCCAGAGCATGTGCGACGAGAATCATTCTGCAAACTGAGGAGGGACTCATCTATGAAGAGCACATTTCTCCAGTTGTTCCTGGTAAAATTTTCATCTTGCTGTCTCCACAATATGCACGCCCATGTGTGTGCTGCAGTGTATGGGATGTACATGCACGGGCATCTCGCATCTGGCAATCCTCCATGTGAATGATGCTCATAAATCTGAAAAAGTTAGCAATAGTATCTGCGTTCTGTATGTGCGCTGTAGTGAGCGGTATGCATACCATCTTCCATGTGAATTTTGTTCAGTCACCTGAAACACGTAAACAATAAAATTTGCTTTCGGTCAGTGCGCTGCAGTGAACGGGATGCATGCCATCTTCGATGTAAGAGTTGTTCATGTCATCTGCTTTCAGTCTGTACGCTACAGTGAGCGAGATGCACACCTGTCTATGCGCTGCAGTAAGCCGGACGCATACCATCTTTAATGTGAATGTTGTTCCTAACGTCTGCTTATCTGAAAAACTTAAACAATAACATCTGCTTTGCGACAGTTCGCTACAGTGAGCGGGATGCATGCCATTTTCCATGTGAATGTTGTTCGTAACATCTGCTTTCCGTCTGTGCGCTGCAGTGAGCGGGATGCACGCCTTCTCTCGTGTTGACGTTCTCTGTTTACCTGAAAAATGTAAACAATAACATTTGCATGCCGTGTGTGCGCTCCCGCGAGCAGCTATAGTATTTACACCACGAGTACAGAACGCGCTGTGAGAGACGTTGACGTTCTTACAATTCTAGCGTTACGCTATGGAGAGTATGTCGTTGATCCAGGACTCACTTTTGTCTCGAGTGACAGAGAGTACCTGAATCAGCATCTTTCGTGGAATAATCGTGCTGTAGCCAGCAGCCATTAAAGCTTGTCCGAGTTGACTCACCTGTGAAATTAGTGTCAATGAGCTAATATGTACTCTTCAGTCTTATGTAAAGAATTCTTTAGTGAATAGGTATAAAAATATTTTTTCCTGTAAACAGTGACAGATACACTAGGTGATCAAAAGTATCCGGACACCTGACTGAAAATGACTTACAAGTCTGTGGCGCCCGCCATCGGCAATGCTGGAATTCAGTATGGTGTTGGCCCACCCTTAGCCTTGATGACAGCTCCCACTCTCGCAGGCGTACGTTCACTCTGGTGCCGGAAGGTTGCTTGGGGAATGGCAGACCTTTCTTCCAGGAGTGCTGCACTGAGGAGAGGTATCGATGTCGGTCGGTGAGGCCTGGCACGAAGTCGGCTTTCCAAAACATCCCGAAGGTGTTTGTAGGATTCAGGTCAGGACTCTGTGCAGGCTAGACCTTTACAGGGATGTTACTGTCGGATAACCACTCCGCCACAGGCCGTGCATTATGAACAGGTGCTCGATCGTGTTGAAAGATGCAATCGCCATCTCCGAATTGCTCTTCAACAGTGGAAGCAAGAAGGTGCTTAAAACATCAATGTAGGCATGTGCTGTGATAGTGCCACGCAAAATAACAAGGGGTGCTAGACCCCTTCAAGAAAAACGGGATCACACTATAACACCACCGCCTCCGAATTTTACTGTTGGCACTAGACACGCTGGCAGATGAAGTTCACCGGGCATTCGCCATACACACCCCCTGCCATCGGATCGCTACATTGTGTAAAGTGATCGTCACACCACACAACGTTTTTTCACTGTTCAGTCCTCCAATGTTTACGCTCCTTACACCAACCAAGGCGTCGTTTGGCATTTAGCAGCGTAATGTGTGGCTTATGGGCAGCCACTCAACCATGAAATCCAAGTTTTCTCACCTTCCGCCCAACTGTCATAGTACTTCCAGTGGATCCTGATGCAGTTTGAAATTCCTCTGTGATGGTCTGGATGGCTGTCTGCCTATTACACATTACGACCTTCTTCAACTGTCGTCGGTCTCTGTCAGTCAACAGACGAAGTCGGCCTGTACGCTTTTGTGCTGTAGGTGTCCCTTCACGTTTCGATTTCATTATCACATCGGAAACAGTGAACATAGGGATGTTTAGGAGTGTGGAAATCTCGCGTACAAACGTATGACAGAAGTGACACCCAATCACCTGACCACGTTAGAAGTCTGTGAGTTCCGCAGGGCGCCCCACTCTGCTCTCTCACGATGTCTAATGACTACTGAGGTCGCTGATACAGAGTTCCTGGCAGTAGGTGGCAGCAGAATGCACCTAATATGAAAAACGTATGTTTTTTTGGGTGTCCGGATACTTTTGAACACATAGTGTATATTATTGCGCCTATACACTACGCATAGAATTCTTCAGGCGAAGCTCGTTGGATGTTTCAACGGCCGCATCTACAAGCACTATCATTTATTCCTTGGAATACATTATTATCAGGTTTTCGGACTTCATGAAACCCTACGCTGCCTTAAGAATCATCCAATCTCGTCGCAGGACTGTAATTGCACGTACATAGACTTCCTTGATTCTACGAGGACAAATAAAGCGCCTTTCTAGATTACCCGTAAAGACGAATACCGAATTTATTTAACGTAATCGCTGCTGAAATAAGAGATTTTCTGAACCAGCACGGCAGTTTCTAGCAATTCTTCACATTTGTAAGCTACATAAAAAACAATTCACTAGCAAAGAAACACTTAAGTAATAAATTTAACTCAAAATTAAACTATATGGAGATAGTAACTGTTCTCGAAAGAACCCTGATGACCGTGCAACTTCTCTAGAATAAATGATGATTAATTAATTGAAACCCTCAGCTGTCTCAACAGGAGATTCCGGGTTCGAGTCCCGGTCGGGGCACACGTTTTCAGCTGTCCCCGTCGAGGTATATCAACAACACCTGTCGGCAGCTGAGGGTTTCAATTAATTATCATCAAAGTTAAACGTTTCGCAATAATAATAATAATAATAATAATTGAGAACAATAATTTGTTTTTAGTACTTCTACTTTACAGCTCAACTGTTCTGAGCCTCCGATACCCATTTTGTCGGGGAACAGCAGCTGCTGATAGGCAGCTGCAAGCTCTGCCGCCAAAATTGTCTACATGTGTTCTATTCCGTCGGGCTGTTGCGGGCAGAAATTGTAAATTTGTGGTAAGATCATATGGGACCAAACTGCTTAGTTCATCGATCCCTTACACACTACCTAATCTAACTTAGTTTAACTTACGCTTAGGACAACACACACCCATGACCGAGGAAGGACTCGAACCTCCGACGGGAGAGCCGGGCGGACTGCGACAAGGCGCCCCAGACCGTGCGGCTTGCGGGCATATGTCGGCCCTGCTGTTCGGTGGTTAATCTTGGTCTACGCATTACTGGCCTACGACGTACATCTCCGGTGTCTCAAAATCGCCGCTAAAGCCTGGAAACGACGCTTTGTGGCACAGCCAAGGAAACTGAGATTTCGGTCTGTGTCTGGCCCACTCCCAGGCTGCCGAGTATTCCCCCCTGCAAAACAGAGTCCAAATGGCTTCCTTGGGGCATTACGTTGTCAACTACACCCAGTGACTACACTCTGCTCACTACGAAAGGACAAACAAAAATTATGTTGGGTAACTGCTCAACTTTTCTTTTTCGATTTTCGCAAAGTATAAAACGTCTTCACTCCTTCCGGCCTGATCATGTAAGTGTAAAAAAGCTGTGGAATGTTTTCAAAGAGATAGTATCAACATCAATTGAGATATATATACCATATAAATTAATAAGTGATGGTACTGATCCGCCATGGTACCCAAAACAGACCAGATCGTTGTTGCAGAAGCAACGAAAACAGCAAGCCAAATTTAAAAGAACGCAAAATCCCCAAGATTGGCAAAGTTTTACAGAAGTTCGAAGTATAGCGCGTACTTCAATGCGAGATGCTTTTAATAATTTCCACAACGAAATTCTGTCTCGAAATCTGGCAGAAAACCCAAAGAGACTCTGGTCATACATAAAGCACACCAGTCGCAAGACGCAATCAATACCTTCAATGGGCGATAACAACGATGAAGTCACTGATGACAGTGCCACTAAAGCAGAGTTATTAAACACGATTTTCCGAAACTCCTTCACCTAAGAAGACCAAGTAAATATTCTTGAATTCCAATCAATAACAACTGCCAAAATGAGAAACATAGAAGTAGACATCCTCGGTGTAACAAAGCAGCTTAAATCACTTAATAAACGCAAGGCCTTCGGTCCAGACTGTATACCAGTCAGGTTACTCTCAGAGTATGCTGATAAAATAGCTCCATCTTTAGCAGTTATGTACAACCACTCGCTCACAGAAAGATCCGTGCCTAAAGACTGGAAAATTTGCTCAAGTCACACCAATACCCAAAAGGGGGAGTAGCAGTAATCCGCTGAATTACAGGCCTCTATCACGAACGTCGGTTTGCAGTAGGGTTTTGGAACATATACCGTATTCGAACATTATGAATTACCTCGAAGAAAACGATTTATTGACACACAGTCATCATGGATTCATTAAATATCGTTCTTGTGAAACTACCTCTTTATATTCATGAAGTAATAAGTGCTATCGACATGGGATGTCAAAGTGATTCCATAGTTTTAGATTTCCAGAAGGGTTTCGACACCATTCCTCACAAGCGTCTTCTAACCAAACTGCGTGCCTACGGAGTATCGCCTCAGTTGTGCGACTGGATTCGTGATTTCCTGTCAGACAGGTCACAGTTTGTAGTAATAGACGGAAAGTCATCGAGTAAAACAGAAGTGGCATCCGGCGTTCCCCAAGGAAGTGTTATAGGCCCTCTATTGTTCCTTATCTATATTAACGACATACGAGACAATCTGAGTAGCTGTCTTAGATTGTTTGCAGATTATGCTGTCAATTACCTTCTTTTAAACTCATCAGATGACCAAAACGAACTGCAAAATGATTTAGATAAGATATCTGTGTGCTGCGAAAAGTGGCAATTGGCTCTTAATAAAGAAAAGTGTGACGTTATTCACATGAGTACTAAAAGAAGTCAGCTAAATTTCGATTACGTGATAAGTCACACAAATTTGAAGGCTGTAAATTCAGCTAAAAACTTAGGGATTACAATTACAAATACCTAAATTGGAACGATTACATAGATAACACTGCGATTCATTGGCAGAACACTTAGAAGGTGCAACGGGTCTACTAAAGAGACTGCTTACACCACTCTTGTCCGCCCTATTCTGGAGTATTGCTGTTCGGTGTGGGATCTGCATCAGGTGGGACTGACGGATGACATCGAAAAAGTACAAAGAAGGGCAGCTCGTTTTGTATTATCTCGAAATAGGGGAGATAGTGATGTGTCGACAGAAGTGCCGACACAGTGTTATTCTGAGGGGGCCGATAGGCACGCTATCTAACGCAGACGGGCGTGAATTCTGGAACAGGATAACTATTGAATGGTAGCAAGAAAAGTACGTAGCTGCTTTATACTTAACTTTTAATTATTGTTGTATACATCGTTCTTCTTCTTGAGACATTTATACGATAACTCTCAAAGTAGGTAAGGCTAATGGCGCCTTGCTAGGTCGTAGCCATGGACTTAGCAGAAGGCTATTCTAACAGTCTCTCGGCAAATGAGAGGAAGGCTTCGTCCGTATTGTCGCTAGCAATGTCGTCGTACAACTGGGGCGAGTGCTCTTCCGTATCTCGAGACCTGCCTTGTGGTGGCGCTAGGTCTGCGATCACACAGTGGCGACACGCGGGTCCGACATGTACTAAATGGACCGCGGCCGATTTAAGCTACCACCTAGCAAGTGTGGTGTCTGACGGTGACACCACAGATAGTGTCACAAAATGGTTCAAATGGCTCTGAGCACTATGGGACTTAACTTCTGAGGTCATCAGTCCCCTAGACCTTAGAACTACTTAAATCTATTTAACCTAAGGACATGACACACAGCCATGCCCAAGGCAGGATTCGAACCTGCGACCGTAGCGGTCGCGCGGTTCCAGACTGTAGCTCCTAGAACCGCTCGGCCACACCGGCCGGCCAGATAGTGTCACAGACATGATACGTGAATTGGAGTGGCAATCATTAAAACAAAAGCGTTTTTAGTTGCGACGAGTTCTTCTCATGAATTTCAATCACCAGTGTTCTCCTCCTCCTAATGACCACAGAAGTTAAGTCCAACAGTGCTCAGAGCCATTTGAACCATTTTTTAATACACTTAGTACATTGAGGGGAAAACTTTTTGCCGTATCGAGTGGCACATTGGTTTCGTCCGCGCCCAGAGTCATGCTTGGTAGCTTTTCGCAGTGGCACTACGAGACGGCACTCTGCCCGCTCACATCATTAACGGCAAGTGACGCTGGGGCCGAAGCGGAAGGAGCTGTGGCCGACTGCAGGAGGTTGCTGGAGAGAAGTGGAGATCTTTTTCTTTTAGACTGTGAGGAGAAAATTAATGAAATGTTATCAATTTAGTGAAAAAGTTGCTTTAAATTTAAATGGTACTACCATTATTTAATAGTAAACAAACTGATCACATTAATTTGAGGACGATTTTCTTTCTTTAGCATTATTAGGGCAATGAAAACTAGTTCAGACAAAAAGTGTTAATGTTACAAATTACTTTTCCCATAAAATGCTTTTAACTAAAGGTGGAAGGTGACGAACAATAATGAAAATTCTGAACAAATGGCTGATAATTCGCCCCAGATGTCAAATGTGGGTAATGTTACTCGGAATGCAATCTTTACACTGCAATAATTCGCACTAGCGCTCGCAACAAATAAGAACTCTATTAATGTCGCTTTCCCCGAATGTGCTGTCACTCTATGAAATCATCTCAGAATCATCCTCTACCCTCAGTCACATCAGGGAGCATCTCAAATAAAATCCATACTCAGTTCAGTACGTCCACCATCAACGCTCTCCAATCGACTACCACTTGCCACTCTTCCTCGCAGCAGACTCTGTCGTCTACTCCTTATACAATCGCTGGTAACCAAAGAGTAACACGCCTTTCATGTCTTCAGGCATCCAAAGATGCTCACAATGGGAAACATTAAAACAAAACTGGCATCTCGCTTGATACAGAAAGGTTAGCAAGACTGATTGTGGTCTGTTCAAAATACTGGCGTATCACCCGTCGTGATGATATGGGGTGCCATTGGTTACACGTCTCGGTCACCACTTGTTCGCATTGACGGCACTTTGAACAGTGGACGTTAAATTTCAGATGTGTTACGACCCGTGGCTCTACCCTTCATTCGATCGCTGCGAAACCCTACATTTCAGCAGGATCATGCACGACCGCATGTTGCAGGTCCTGTACGGCCCGTTGTGGATACAGAAAATGTTCGACTGCTGTCCTGGCCAGCACATTCTCCAGATCTCTCACCAATTGAAAACGTCTCGTCAATGGTGGCCGAGTAACTGGCTCGTCACAATACGCCAGTCACTACTCTTGATGAACTGTGATATCGTGTTGAAGCTGCATGGGCAGCTGTACCTGAACACGTCATCCAAGCTCTGTTTGACTCAATGCCCAGGCGTATCAAAGCCGTTATTACGGCCAGAGGTGGTTGTTCTGGGTACTGATTTCTCAGGATCTATGCACCCAAATTGCGTGATAATGTAATCACATGTCAGTTCTAGCATAATATATTTGTCCAATGAAAACCCGTTTATCATCTGCATTTCTTCTTGGTGTAGCAATTTTAATGGCCAGTATTGTAGTTTGGGCAGTTACAGCTAAATAAGGTCGTAAGTTCAGTACTGAAAATCATTTATTATACATCACTTGGTGTAAATTACATTTGATGTGACAAACAAGTTTCACGTGCAAGTTCGAAAATATTGTGTAAGATACGCATCAATAGGATTTGTGTACTTGTCTTCTTCTTCTTCTTCTGGCTTTACAACACTGTCTGGATTTTCGCTTCTTTAACGATGTCCCTCGATTCTGCCCTCTCCTTTACATTCGTTCTCCATCCTCTGATTCCGAGGGCTCTGATGTTTTCTTCCACGTCGTCCATCTATCGCTTACGTGGTCTTCCTTTTGATCTTCTTCCTGTAGGTTTGCATTGGAATACTTTCTTTGTAGTTCTTGTGTTCTCCATTCTTAGGACATGTCCCAGCCAGGCTACTCTTCTGCTTTCAATTAGTCTTACTATATCAACTCCTTGTATGAGATCATCCAACTCATTATTGTCCCTTGCGTTCCAGGTACCATCATTATTTCGGATCCGTAGTGTTCTTCGTTCAAATACTCTGAGTTGTTTTTCAGCGGTGCTCGTTAGCGTCCATTCGCCACATCCATACGTAACCACTGGCCTAATCATAATCTTATGCATAATATATAGGAAGGTAGTATCTGTTCCCGAAAGAACAGTTAACATTGATGACCATGCAGCTTCTCTAGAATGAAATTATAATTAAATCGACACTCTAGCTGCAACCAGGCTCTGATATATATATATATATATATATATATATATATATATATATATATATATATATATATATATATATATATATTTTTTTTTTTTTTTTTTTTTTTTTTTTGAGGTATCAGTTCACTTGCTGGCGGAGGCAGGGCGGGCAGGGACCGCAACCCGAGGCCTGGCCACCACGTCTCCACCCCCCCTTTCCTGGGATTGTGGACGGAGATTTGAAACGGATTTAGTTGAGGGTTTTTCTTGTCTATTGATTTTTAGTCTTTCATAGGTGCTAAACACAATATACAGTAACTGAAGGTGCCATTCAACACATTCAAACGAAAAAAAAACGGCTCCCAACGCCGTCTAGATTTAATGAATTCACTAGAAAAAGAAAGAAAAAGGGAAACAGTACTCTGCAACGGCCCTGTTGGCGTGTATCCAGCCGGCTTCTCATTAACTTAAAAACTATGTATAGTCCACTGAATTACATTAGGCTTGAACGTCAGTTTCTGAACGTTGAGCTATCTCCTCATTTCAATTCTCATACCCGGAACACCCCAACTAGCCGGAGGGTCCGTGAATGACGAACCCAAGTAATTAGAAAAAACATGTTCTGTATTTCACTTGTCGCCGCAAGATATCGTGTAGCTCTTGCAATACGTACCAGAAGTCTATGACGTTCTTGTCGTCGGTGCGATACAAATAATACGTTGCATCCCCTTTATCAAGTTTACGGCATTTCTCCTGGCGGTGGGAAAGTATACTTTGTCCGGGAACAGGAGGTGGTCAGCTTTGATCGCCGTGCGCGCCTTACGCAGTAAAAGGGCCAGCATTTTCCTCGTTAGAAGCCAACAGTCGATAGCCCTGCAACAAACCAAACGGTGGTCGCCGGCGTGTCGACCAGATGTATAGAGTGCAGTCGTTGACGGTTCTTGAATTTGCCGTTCACCACTACAAACCAAAATCCGCGTACCTTTGTAGGGAGAGAGAGAAGGTGGACCGCTCTCCATATTCTCTGCCACTGTATCTCCGGGTACTTCTTTTCGGCCACATTGCGAGATTGTTGCTGAAGGAAGCTTCGACATATGTCTTTCGTTGTAGGCAGCCTGGTCTCCGGCCAACTGTCCTGAACCTAACTGTAATCGACGAAGAAGTCCCGAAGGTGTGCGAGCGGTGCAGTGATATGGCCTATATTGACTGGTGGGCAGAGTGATTGGGGAACCACTTATTTGATCACAGCGCCCATTAAGGTGACGTGCTCGGTTTTCCAACAGCGTTGCATCGTACTAAGAAATAGCGCACGCGCCCTGTTCTTCACGTTTACAAGTCCAGTGCCCCCTGCTCTCGGCGGCAGCGTCAAGGTATCGTAGCGGATTTTGAAGAGGTCAGCACTTACGAAATATCGTGGTGGGCAACGGCAGTATGTGTGCAAGTGACTTATTTTCTGCGCCAAGTAGACGATGACATAATGTGCGTGATGGAACATATCTATGGCGCGCATGCATGTTGACGTACCAATGCGCGAATCTGTCGTAGTAGCCGTCTATAATTATCCGCCGCTGTACGTCGTATGTTTCCATGGAATACCACTCCCAAAAACTTGAGTGTGGGGACCTTGGTGATGGGCACTGCTGTCCCTGGTGGCAGCCCTCTGCCCACTTCCATACATCGGGTCTTCCGTAGATTGATGACACTACCCGCTACCACTCCAATCTGCTGGAGCCATTCCAGCGCTGCCTGGATTTCGTCTTCTGACTTGACCAAAAGAACGACGTCGTCTGCCAATGCGCCGCATTGGAAGGATGCGGTCCGTAGTTGGATAGCTTCAAGTCGCCGTCAGCAAATAAGGTGGCTGAAAGGGGGCAACCTTCCCGCACTGAGCACTGGATGGTGAAATATTCGGAGCTAACACCCTTCACCAAAACTCTCGAGGTTGCGCCATTAATCAACCTCATGATCGTGTCTACAAACTGGAGGGGGATTCCAATCCGTTCTATGACTCCTCGAAGGAACACATGGTCGACTCAGTCGAAAGCGTGATCGAAATCCACTGTCATGAGGGCTCCTCGTAGTCGACATGCCGACATCAATGCTATAACATCCCTGTATACCCCTAGCGCTGTGTGTATATTGCTATTCCCACCTAGACACATTTGTTCTAAACGTATTTAGTCCTATATCGCCGCTTGAAGGCGAACACGGAGGATAAGTGCCAAGATTTTGTAGTCTCCAGGCCGGTAGTCTTGTGGTCTACGACCACCACTTGGTTTTGGAACGGGCATCATGATACCCTCCTTAAACTCGATAGGGACACGTAAGGTAGGTGTTAAGAATTCATTGTACATCTGTACCCACGTCGGTCCCATCAGATGAGCAAAAGTGCGGTAGAACTCTAGAGGGAGGCCATCCGGTCTAGGGGTTTTGTTTAACGCACCACACTTTAGGGCAGCTTCCAGATCATCTACGGTGATTCAGCCATAAGGCCGCCCACTTCAGTGGGATGCTCTTCCGCTGGCATTTCGCGAAGCACGTTTGTCAATCCTGCTCTGTCCAGCTGGTCCTCCGCATTGAAACTGCGGTAGTGGTGACCAGAAGCACGTGCAATATCCTTCTGCAACGTAGCCCGCGATCCATCGGCCATTCGACGTCCCGTATAAGTGTACGTCGCCGCTGCCTTCTTTCTCTCAGTATATAGTGGAACGACGGCCGTTCGTTGCGTAATCCGTCGAGCATCCTCGAACGTACTTTAACTCCTTCCATCTTCACTGCCGTAAGATGCAGCAGTTGTGCTTTGATACGTTGGACAACCTGCTGACGGTCGGCAGACGGTGGATGCTTCGTCAACTCACGTAGCGCTGTGAAATAAAATTCAGAAGTCGCCCATTGCCAGTGTTACTTATCTTGACCATATCGAGTGAACGTTCTGCGAAAAGCCGTTTCGACGCAGCAGAGCCACCATTTAAGCGTTGAATTATTCGAACGTTGATGCCGTTCACATTGTCGCCATGTGACATCAACCTAGTTTTCATCCTGCAGGTGGGTAACGTTGAGCTTCCATGGGCCCCTACTGCGCCATGTCTTCTGTCGTGGCAGAGCGATGGTGCAGATGTAAGCCTAGTGGTCTGTAAGCGCCGTAGGCCATACCTCGGCGTCAATCGTCGCCTTGCGTAGCCCACGTGACACATACACCCTGTCGAGTCGACTAGCTGAGTGGCTTGTGAAGTACGTATATCCGCAGCTGTCGCCGTGCGTCATTTCCCAGGTGTTATGCAGTGCAAGATCCCAGACCAGCGTCTGTAACGCCGGGAAAGGAACGAAGTGTGGTCGTTGGTCCTCGGGCCGCAGAACGAAGTCACCGCCCACAATATAATTTTCCTGATATCCTCGAAATAGCGGCGACACTTTGAAAGGTGGCTACACTGTGCCACTGCGCCAGAGATTGCGCCAAAGAGTACTATTAAGCCGCCTCCACAGTGCGTGTTAAGAGTTCGTAGCAGTCAGTGCTAGTAGAGAGCTCGTGGAAGTCAGTGGTTGTCGAGAGTTCGTTGCAGTCAGTGCTAGTAGAGAGCTCGTAGAGGACTGTGTGTGTTAAGAGTCCGTAGCAGTCAGTGCTTGTCGTGAAGTCGGAGCGATATGTTGTAGTAAAGAGTGTTGTTCCATGTTTTATGCAGTTATTTGGTGGGAGAGATAGCAGATGTTATTGTAATGAGTGCATTTCGTCAATATATATAAAGGTAAAAACTACAATGTTCTTTTATTATTTGTGTATCTGAAATAATGCGTCACTACAGGTTCAGTCAACAAAGCATCTGGCTTGTGTTCTTGTATTAGAGTGAATTCTGGTTTTCTTGCGTAATTATAGTTTTTCTAAATTTCTTTTGTCACGTCAGTATAGTTGGTGTTTAAAAATTCTTGTCTTGTTGGAGAAGAACCGTGCCAGATGTGGACGTTGAGTCACACTCCCACATACAGAACAGTTACATTTGTGCTTGGATTTTGTAGGTTTTATAGTTGCTGGGGACTTAATTAATTAACTATGTTCACGAAAATTTTCTTACATTGTTTGTTGCAGTCAGATTGCGTAATAATACTAGTCAGGGCCAGCCGATTACGAGATTTACGTAATCGGACAGACAGCTACTAAAAATCATTTTCAATCATATATATTTAATTAAGCCCCCATGCAACTTCCTCTGTGTAAAAGGTTGTGCGTTCGTGTCTCTTGGTCGAACCAAACGGTGCGTAAACATTCACCAAACGTACATCCCCTACAGTCAGGGCAACACCACGGATCGATGGTAAGTATTCCACATCTTCCGCCACTATTCCTTCTCGTAACAGTACA
This sequence comes from Schistocerca piceifrons, assembly GCF_021461385.2. NCBI lineage: Eukaryota > Metazoa > Arthropoda > Insecta > Orthoptera > Acrididae > Schistocerca > Schistocerca piceifrons. The sequence continues at coordinate 591,715,119 of NC_060140.1, read as the reverse complement.
GCTATGCCACCGCTACCGTCTTAACCTGTTAAACGATAGACGTGATAACCGTAAAAGTCAACTGGGGCATCGTTTCGTACCTCCTGCAGAAAAACTATGTTGACGTCCGCTGCCAACAGCATATCTTGCAGCATTTGTATCTTTACTGTGGTGCTAATACCATTTATGTTAAATGTGCCAATAAGGTATACGTGTGCATCTTATCGGTTGTGCACTGCTGGGAGTTTACGCGTCTACTGATCGGCCGTCGACGGAGCGTTCTTCCTGGACCGGGACCAGACGACAAGGCCTCATTGACCGCCATGGGCAAGGTTCCCTCCCGAATCGTTGTCGGTGGGAGCCAACGACTGAACGTCGTCCTCCTACATCTCATCAGTTTGCTCCATTTCTTGTGCTCAATCTCCTAAAGCATTGGTGAGGACACCCGCTCTCGACAGGCGTTCGTCCGCAGGTGGGATTTCATCCTGTTGCATATCTGTATCCGTCACGTCTCGTTGTTGTGGCGGCTTCTCCACGGTTTGTAGCACCGACGCTGTGGATCTGATATCGTCCTGGCCTGACGGTGGAAACGAATCTTGATCATTCCCAATGTCTTGTTCGTCGCCTCGGCTGTGTTGCTCGTCTTCTGTGGACAGCCGTCTCTTCTTTTGTTTCTTCGAGCGCTGTTTTCGTGGTGGAGCTTCCGCGTCTGCTGAGGGATGCGGTTCAGTGCGATTCTCTTGCGGATCCGCTTCAATGTCTGATGATGGGTTCGACTGGGGGTCCATGGCTCCGCAGCTGTTGTGGGGCGTCTGGCTGTTGGTGTAAAAAGGCCATTTGCGCCGTCAGTGACGTGAGATCGGGAGCGATACTCGCAGAGTCTACAGGCAACGGCTTGTTATGCACGTCGCCCACGTCGTTACGTAGCGCTTCCACGTACGTAATAGGCAGCGACGTCATCTGCTGTGGCAGTTGCTGAGTGTCGCGAAGTAGCTGTACTAGATGTCGCTGAAGACTGTCAGTTCGGACATGGCCCTCCTGCCCGCAGCCAGAGCAGGTTTTCGGTTGAGCATCGTATATAACGATGGTTCGGCAGCCACCTGTTGTCACATAAGATGGTATGTGCTTCTGGAGTTCAATTCTTATTTGGCGCACTCCGTTGAATACGGGATACGTCTCGAAGCTGGTCCATTTCTCCGTAGCATGATTAAGGACCGTACCGTAAGGGCGAAGTGCTGCGATAACCATATCCGCAGTAACTTCGAACGGAAGTTCGAATACGCGTACCGTTCTCACTCCGAGACCGGCATGATCAACAGAAACCACACCCATGTTCCCGTCGGCGTGGCAAAAGCTTTCATTTAAGTGGACATTACAAATGTCAGCCCCTAAATACTCAAAGGGCTTTACATGCTGAAAATTAAAACCTGCAGCTGACCATTTCTCCATGTTACTGCACCCTGATCTATATAATTTCATTTATTTCGTTTTGAATTCGTTAATTTCCAGTCCCCTATGCTGTGCGGCTTATTTCAGTTCCTTAACTACTCTCTACAGTGACATCCTTCATTTACCAGTAACTGCTAAGTCATCAGCATATGCAGCCAACTGTGTGGTTCTTATATCTATGGCTCCAGATATTTCCAGTTGAGCCATGCTGGCCCCAGCTTATGCGTTGGTTTAAACTTTCACTGGTACTCTGCATTTGGTTTCCCACGGTTATTGCGGTTATGCCGTGGTTCTTCCTCTTTCTACGTGTGGCAGCAGCGGTGTGTATTGATATTCGCACCTTGTACTGTCTTTGGTCTGGTTCTTATAGTTTCCGGCTAGCCGATGTGCGGCAGTCGGTCGGTTGGTGTGGATCAGCCAGGAAACATCCTCGCAGCGCAGTGGACCGGGCCCGCTGGCGATCTCTACGCAGTGTCGGAGTGTGTGGGAGCTGTTCCGATTGCTACGAGGTTCGTGGCTCACCGACCCAGGACATCAGAGTTGAGTGGTGATTTAATTACAGAAGCCAGTCTGTTCACATTGTGCCGTTGGTTTTCATGGTTGGCTGTTGGGGGTATTCCCGTGAGCAACAGCGAGTGTTCGAGTTGACGAAAGTTCAGCCACCATCCGCTGGAGTTTAGCTGTATTTTGGTGATTTGGAGTCCAAGTGCAGTGTGCTCCCTGCCGCCGTTGGATAAGCAGCTGCCAGCAGCAAGTCGTATACTCTTAGCTCACTTATTTGTTACATAGTTTAATTCTTAATTTCTTTGCGTGTTTTTGGGTACTTGCATTGTTTAATTCATAAATTTCGGGCGTATTGTAGTATTTGAGAGTTGTAGCATCGCATTTTAGTACCTGAATAGTGTAAAATCGCGTTGTCTCCTTCTGCCGCCGAGCAGTGTGTCAGCAGTGTGCAAGTAGCAGCATTACTGCATTTACTAGGCAATCTTGTACTTTAATAACCGTTTAAATTTGGTGTCGAATTCTTTGTGCTCTCTGTAGATTAGTTCAGATGTTTTTTGCACAACAGTATTTAGCATGGATAGGGACTGCGACTGCTGTGTTCGTATGCGGGCTGAGCTGCCATCCCTTCGCTCACAGCTTCAGGCAGTGTTGGCTTCGGTCACACAACTTGAGGCTGTTGCCAATGGGCATCACTGTGGGGGTCCGGATGGGGGTTTGTCGGGGACGGCCTGCTAGTCCCACGCATCCCCCGATCGGACTACGGCTGTGGCTGCCCGGGATACTGCCCACATTGAGGCTGACCCCTCATCCATGGTAGAGTGGGAGGTCGTCTCGAGCTGTGGCAGGGGGCGAAAGACATTCCAGAGGGCTGAACGGAAGATTTCTCCAGCTTGTCTGACGAACCGGTTTCAGGTTCTGTCTCCGGCTGATACTGATCTTCGGCCGGACATGGCTGCTTGTCCTGTTCCAGAGGTTGCCCCTCATTCTGCAAAATCTGGGCGGTCGCAGAGGGTGGGCTTACTGGTAGTTGGGAGCTCCGACGTTAGGCGCGTAATGGGGCCCCTTAGGGATATGGCAGCAAGAGAGGGGAAGAAAACCAATATGCACTCCGTGTGCATACCGGGGGGAGTCATTCCAGATGTGGAAAGGGTCCTTCCGGATGCCATGAAGGGTACAGGGTGCACCCATCTGCAGGTGGTCGCTCATGTCGGCGCCAATGATGTGTGTCACTATGGATCGGAGGAAATCCTCTCTGGCTTCCGGCGGCTATCTGATTCGGTGAAGACTGCCAGTCTCGCTAGTGGGATGAAAGCAGAGCTCACCACCTGCAGCATCGTCAACAGGACTGACTGCGGATCTTCGGTACAGAGCCGAGTGGAGGTCTGAATCAGAGGCTGAGACGGTTCTGCGACCATGTGGGCTGCAGATTCCTCGACTTGCGCCATAGGGCGGTGGGGTTTCGGGTTCGGCTGGATAGGTCAGGAGTCCACTACACACAGCAGGCGGCTACACGGGTAGCAGGGGTTGTGTGGCGTGGACTGGGCGGTTTTTTAGGTTAGATGGCCTCGGGCAAGTACAGAAAGGGCAACAGCCTCAAAGGATGCGGGGCAAAGTCAGTACATGCGGGGACCAAGCAGCAATCGGTATTGTAATTGTAAACTGTCGAAGCTGCGTTGGCAAAGCACCGCAACTTCAAGCGCTGATAGAAAGCACCGAAGCTGAAATCGTTATAGGTACGGAAAGATGGCTGAAGCTAAATTCTGCCGAAATTTTTACAAAGGCACAGACGGTGTTTAGAAAGGATAGATTCATGCAACCGATGGTGGAGTGTTTGTCGCTGTTAGTAGTAGTTTATCCTGTAGTGAAGTAGAACTGGATAGTTCCTGTGAATTATTATGGGTGGAGGTTACACTCAACAACCGAGCTAGGTTAATAATTGGCTCCTTTTACCGACCTCCCGACTCAGCAGCATTAGTGGCAGAACACCTGAGAGAAAATCTGGAATACATTTCACATAAATTTTCTCAGCATGTTATAGTCTTAGGTGGAGATTTCAATTTACCAGATACAGACTGGGACATTCAGATGTTTAGGACGGTTGGTAGGGACAAAGCATTGAGTGACATTATTCTGAGTGCACTATCCAAAAATTACCTCGAGCAATTAAACAGAGAACCGACTCGTGGAGATAACATCTTGGACGTACTAATAACAAACAGACCCGAACTTTTCGACTCCGTAAGCGCAGAACAGGGAATCAGTGATCATAAGGCCGCTGCAGCATCCCTGAATATAGAAGTAAATAGGAATATTAAAAAGGGAGGAAGTTTTACATGTTTAGCAAGAGTAATAGAAGGCAGATTTCAGACTACCTAACAGATCAAAACGAAAATTTCTGTTCCGACACTGACAATGTTGAGTGTTTATGGAAAAAGTTCAAGGCAATCGTGAAATGCGTTTTAGACAGGTACGTGCGGAGTAAAACTGTGAGGGACGGGAAAAACCCACCGTGGTTCAACAACAAAGTTAGGAAACTACTGCAAAAGCAAAGAGATCTTCACTGCAAGTTTAAACGCAGCCAAAACCTCTCAGACAAACAGAAGCTAAACGATGTCAAAGTTAGCGTAAGAAAGGCTATGCGTGAAGCGTTCAGTGAATTCGAAAGTAAAATTCTATGTACCGACTTGACAGAAAATCCTAGGAAGTTCTGGTCTTACGTTAAATCAGTAAGTGGCTCGAAACAGCATATCCAGACAATCTGGGATGATGATGGCATTGAAACAGAGGATGGCACGCGTAAAGCTGAAATACTAAACACCTTTCTCCAAAGCTGTCTCTCAGAGGAAGACCGCGCTGCAGTTCCTTCTCTAAATCCTCGCACACACGAAAAAAATGGCTGACATCGAAATAAGTGCCCAAGAAATAGAAAAGCAACTGAAATCACTCAACAGGGGACAGTCCACTGGACATGACAGGATACCAATTCGATTCTACACAGAGTACGCGAAAGAACTTGCCCCCTTCTAACAGCCGTGTACCGCAAGTCTCTAGAGGAACGGAATGTTCCAAATGATTGGAAAAGAGCACAGGCAGTCCCAGTCTTCAAGAAGGGTCGTCGAGCAGACGCGCAAAACTATAGACCTATATCTCTAACATCGATCTGTTGTAGAATTTTAGAACATGTTTTCTGCTCGCGTATCATGTCATTTCTGGAAACCCAGAATCTACTCTGTAGGAATCAACATGGATTGCAGAAACAGCGATCGTGTGAGACCCAGCTCGCTTTATTTGTTCATGAGACACTGAAAATATTAGATACAGGCTCCCAGATTGATGCCATTTTCCTTGACTTCCGGAAGGCGTTCGATACAGTTCCGCACTGTCGCCTGATAAACAAAGTAAGAGCCTACGGAATATCAGACCAGCTGGATTGAAGAGTTTTTAGCAGACAGAACACAGCATGTTGTTCTCAATGGAGAGACATCTACAGACGTTAAAGTAACGTCTGGCGTGTCACAGGGGAGTGTTATGGGACCATTGCTTTCCACAATATACATAAATGACCTAGTAGATAGTGTCTGAAGTTCCATGGGGCTTTTCGCGGATGATGCTGTAGTATACAGAGAAGTTGCAGCATTAGAAAATTGCAGCGAAATGCAGGAAGATCTGCAGCTGATAGGCACTTGGTGCAGGGTTTGGCAACTGATCCTTAACATAGACAGATGTAATGTATTGCGAATACATAGAAAGAAGGATCCTTTATTGTATGATTATCTGATAGCATAACAAACACTAGTAGCAGTTACTTCTGTAAAATATCTGGGAGTATGCGTGCCGAACGATTTGAAGTGGAATGATCATATAAAATTAATTGTTAGTAAGGCGGGTGCCAGGTTGAGATTCATTGGGAGAGTGCTTAGAAAATGTAGTCCATCAACAAAGGAGGTGGCTTACAAAACACACGTTCGACCTATACCTGAGTGTTGCTCATCAGTTTGGGATCCGGACCAGGTCGGGTTGACAGAGGAGACAGAGAAGATCCAAAGAAGAGCGGCGCGTTTCGTCACAGGGTTATTTGGTAAGCGTGATAGTTTTACGGAGATGTTTAGCAAACTCATTGGCAGATTCTGAAAGAGAGGCACTCTGCATCGCGGTGTAGCTTGCTGTCCAGGTTTCGAGAGGGTGCGTTTCTGAATGAGGTATCGAATATATTGTTTCCCCCTACTTAAACCTCCCGAGGAGATCACGAATGCAAAATTAGAGAGATTCGAGCGTGCATGGAGGCTTTCCGGCAGTCGTTCTCCCCGCGAACCATACGCGACTGGAACAGGAAAGGGAGGTAATGACAAACTGGTTCAAATGGCTCTGAGCACTATGCGACTCAACTGCTGAGGTCATCAGTCGCCTAGAACTTAAAACTAATTAAACCTAACTAACCTAAGGACAGCACACAACACCCAGCCATCACGAGGAAGAGAAAATCCCTGACCCCGCCGGGAATCGAACCCGGGAACCCGGGCGTGGGAAGCGAGAACGCTACCGCACGACCACGAGATGCGGGCGGAGGTAATGACAGTGGCACGTAAAGTGCCCTCCGCCACACACCGTTGGGTGACTTGCGGAGTATAAATGTAGATGTAGATGTAGATGTAGACCGGAATTTTCTGCCTAGTGGCCGTGAGCGTTCCGGTTACCTACCCTGGCCGCTGACGTAAAATGCAAACAGTGTCCTTGCCTCACCGTGTTGTCACTGTCCAACACGTGTGTGTAGGTTTGACAGCTTTTGCATACTTGATTGTGGGCGGCTGCGGCTTTTACGTTTTGGCTTTGGAGTTCCTTGTGAAATGGTCGTGTGCAAAGCAAGTCGTCTTGTCGGTGGGTCCGTTGAGTCTCTTGGCTGGGATGTCGGCGGATCGGATATAGTTGGGTCGACTACCTGTCTCCCCTAGGCGAACATTAATATTTCGAGTGCAGACCGACCCCCGGAAACTTCTGAGCGCCGCTGGCTGTACTACCTTTCTTATTGGTGTTTCATTGTGTATTTTAGTGGCTCACAGCCGATGGTTTGAATTTGGATGCTTTTAGATGGGTTTTAAACAATGGGCCGTCAGCTGCTTTAAAATTGAAACTTCCTTACCTATCAAGTCTTTCATTGTTTGGGCCTTCAGCCTCATTTAAAATATTTTTTTTTGGGGTAAAGCTTTGGGCCTTCTGCCTTTTGAAAATTAATTGCAGTTGTGTTTTTCAGTCATGGGATTTCAGCCGCCTTAAAATTAAAATTCCTTACTTGTTAAGTCTTGGATTGTTTGGGACATCAGCCTCATTTCAAATATTTTGGATAAAGCTTTGGGCCTTCTGCCTTTTGAAAATTTATTGTAGTTGTGTTTTTCAATCATGGGTCTTCAGTCGTCTTAAAATTTAAATTCCTTCCTTGTCAAACCTTACATTGTTTGGGGCTTTCAGCCTCATTTAAAAAATAAAAAAAATTAAGTATAAAGCCTTGGGCTTTCTGTCTTGTAAAAATTTATTGTAGTTGTGTTTTGAATCATGGGCCTTCAGCCGTTTTAAAAGTAAGAGTCCTTATTGTTAAGTCTGAGATTATTTGGGCTTTCAGCCTCCTTTTCTAAAATTATATAAGGATAAAGCTTAGGGCCATCTGCATTTGAAATTTTATTGTAGTTGGGTTTTTAAATCACGGGCCTTCAGCCGTTTTAAAATTAAAATTCCTTACTTGTCAAGTCTTACATTGTTTGGGCCTTCAGCCTCATCTGAAATATTATTTAAGGATAACACCTTGCGCTTTCTGCCCTTTGAAAATTTATTGTAGTTTTGTTTTAAATCATGTGAGTTCAACCGTTTTAAAAATTAAAGGCGTTGTGCCGTTTTAAAATTAAAATTCCTTACTTGTAAAGTCTTACATTGTTTGGGCCTTCAGCCTCATCTGAAATATTATTTAAGGATAACACCTTGCGCTTTCTGCCCTTTGAAAATTTATTGTAGTTTTGTTTTAAATCATGTGAGTTCAACCGTTTTAAAAATTAAAGGCGTTGTGCCCTTAAGCCATAAGATTGTGTGACATATTTAGTCGATAGTTAAGCTCGGAAATTTGCGCTGTAATGTTTGGGCAATTAAATAAAGTTCTATGAGTTCGAGTGTAAATCGGGGCCGCTCATTTTTGGCCTCTTTCCGCAATTCCAAATATCTGTTCTGTCTTGCGGATTTAATCAGGCGTTTCAGCAGTTTTCGTACAATTGCTTCTAAGGTCTAAATCTAGATTTACATCCATACTCCGCAAGCCACCTGACGGTGTGTGGCGGAGGGTACCTTGAGTACCTCGATCTATTTTCCCTTCTATTCCAGTCTCGTATTGTTCGTCGAAAGATAGATTGTCTGTATGTCTCTGTGTGGGCTCTAATCTCTCTGATTTTATCCTCATGGTCTCTTCGCGAGATACACGTAGGAGGGAGCAATATACTGCTTGATTCCTCGGTGAAGGTATGTTCTCGAAACTTCAACAAAAGCCCATACCGAGCTACTGAGCTTCTCTCATGCAGAGTCTTCCACTGGAGTATATCTATCATCTCCGTAACGCTTTCGCGATTACTAAATGATCCTGTAACGAAGCGCGCTGCTCTCCGTTGGATCTTCTCTCTCTCTTCTATCAACCCTATCTGGTACGGATCCCAGACCAGTGAGCAGTATTCAAGCAGTGGGCGAACAAGTGCACTGTAACCTACTTCCTTTGTTTTCGGACTGCATTTCCTTAGGGTTCTTCCAATGAATCTCAGTCTGGCATCTACTTTACCGACGATTAATTTTATATGGTCATTCCATTTTGAATCACTCCTAATGCTTCCGACGATTAATGTTATATGGTCATTCCATTTTAAATCACTCGTAACGCCTACTCTCATATAATTTATGGAATTAACTGCTTCCAGTTGCTGACCTGCTATATTTTTGCTAAATGATAAAGGCTCTTTTTTTCTCTGTATTAGCAGCACATACACTTGTCTACATTGGGATTCAATTGCCATTCCCTGCGCCATGCGTCAATTCGTTGCAGATCCTCCTGCATTTCAGTACAAATTTCCATTGGTACAACCTCTCGATATATTACAGCACCACCCGCAAAAAGCCTTAGTGAACTTCCGATGTTATCCACAAGGTCATTTATATATATTGTGAATAGCAACAGTCCTACGACACTCCCCTGTGGCACACCTGAAATCACTTTTGCTTGGGAAGACTCTCCATTGAGAATGACATGCTGCGTTCTGTTATATAGGAACTCTTCAATCCAATCACACAATTGGTCTGATAGTCCAAATGCTCTTACTTTCTTCATCAAACGTCTGTAGGGAACTGTATCAAACGCCTTGCAGAAGTCAAGAAACACGTCATCTACCTGGGAACCCATGTCTATGGCCCTCTGAGTCTCGTGGACGAATAGCGCGAGCTGGGTTTCACACGATCGTCTTTTTCGAAACCCATGCTGATTCCTACAGAGTAGGTTTCTAGTCTCCAGAAAAGTCATTTTACTCGAACATAATACGTGTTCCAAATTTCTACAACCGATCGACGTTAGAAATATAGGTCCATAGTTCTGCACATCTGTTCGACGTCCCTTCTTGAAGACGGGGATGACCTGTGCCCATTTCCAATCCTTTGGAACGCTACGCTCTGCTAGAGACCTACGGTACACCGCTGCAAGAAGGGGGGCAGTTCCTTCACGTACTCTGTGTAAAATCGAACTGTTATCCCATCAGGTCCGTGCGGCCTCTTTTGAGAGATTTTAATTGTTTTTCTGTCCCTCTGTCATCTATTTCGATATCTACCACTTTGTCATCTGTGCGACAATCTAGAGAAGGAACTACAGTGCAGTCTTCCTCTGTGAAACAGCTTTTGAAAAAGACATTTAGTATTTCGGACTTTAGTCTGTCATCCTCCATTTCATTACAATTTTGGACACAGAGTGTCGGTACATTTTGTTTTGATCCACCAATCGCTTTGACATAAGACCAAAATTTCTTAGAATTTTCTGCCAAGTCAGTACATAGAACTTTACTTTCGAATTCGTTGAACGCCACTCGCATAGCCCTCCTCACACTACATTTCGCTTCTTGTAATTTTTGTTTGTCTGCAAGGCTTTGGCTATGTTTATGATTGCTGTGAAATTCCCTTTGCTTCCGTAGCGATTTTCTAACTCGGTTGTTGTACCACGGTGCCTCTTTTCCATCTCTTACGATCTTGCTTGGCACATACTCATCTAATGCATACTGTACGATGGTTTTGAACTTTGTCCACTGATCCTCAACACTAACTGTACTTCAGATAAAACTTTAGTGCTGAGCCGTCAAGCACTCTGAAATCTGCTTTTTGCCACTTTTGCTAAACAGAAAAATCTTCCAACATTTTTTAATATTTCTATTTACGGCTGAAATCATCGATGCAGTAACCGCATTATGATGGCTCATTCCCTGTCCTGCGTTAACTGTTTCAAATAGTTCGGGTCTGATAGTCACCTGAAAGCCTAATATGTTATCGCTACGAGTCGGTTCTATGTTTAAGTGCTCAAGGTAGTTTTCAGGTAATGCACTTAAAAAAAAATTCACTGGATTCTTTGTCCCTCCCACCCGTTATAAACGTTTGAGTCTCCCAGTCTATATCTGGTAAATTGAAATCTCCACCCAGAACTATAACATGGTCGGGAAATCTACTCGAAATATTTTACAAATTTCCCTTCAGGTTCTCTGACACAACAGCTGCTGAGCCAGGGGGCTTTTAGAGACATCCAATTACCATGTTTGAGCCAGTTTTAACCGTGACCTTCACACAAATTATTTCACATTTTTTTGTCTCCGTCAATTTCCTTCGATACTATTGCACTTTTTATTGCTATAAACACGCACCAGCCGGCCGGGGTGGCCGAGCGGTTCTAGGCGCTTCAGCTTGGAACCGCGCTACCGCTACGGTCGCAGGTATGCCTCGGGCATGGATGTGTGTGATGTCCTTTGGTTAGTTAGGTTTAAGTAATTCTAAGTTCTAGGGGACTGATGACCTCCGATGTTCAGTCCCATAGTGCTCAGAGCCGTTTTAAAATACGCCCCCCCCCCCCTTTTCACGGTCCAGCCTGTCTCTACGGTATACATTCCAATCTGAGTTTAGAATTTCATTACTGTTACATCTGGTTTCAGCCAACTTTCTGTCCCTAGTACTAGGTGGGCATTGTGACCGCTTATTAATGAGAGTAGTTCCGGGACCTTTCTATAGACGGTCCTGCAGTTTACTATTACCACATTAATATTGTTATTCTCTGTTGTGTTTTGCCTACTGCTAACTTGCCGCATCTCAGGAGTCGTCTTGTCTGGCCTAGGGAGGGATTTCTCTAACCTAAAAACCCACATGTGCACTCCACACGTACTCCGCTACCCTTGTAGCCATTCCTGTGTGTAGTGCACGCCTGACCTATTCAGGGGGACCCAACATTTCTCCACCCGATAGCGGAGGTCGAAAAATTTGCACCCCAGATCACCGCAGAATCGTCTGAGCCTCTGGTTTAAGCCTTCCAATCGGCACCAAACCAGAGGACCGCGGTCGGTTCTGGGAACGACACTACAAATAGTTAGCTCAGATTCCATCCCGAGAGCGAGGCTTTCCGCCTTCATCAACTCCGCCAACCGCCTGTATGAACTGAGGATGACCTCTGAACCGAGACGGCAGGAGTCATTGGTGCCGACATGAGCAACAATTTGCAGTCGGGGGCACCCAGTGCTCTCTATCGCCGCCGGCAGGGCCTCCTCCACATCTCGGATGAGACCCCCCGGCGAGCAGACAGAGTGAACATTGGCCTTCTTCCCCGACCTTTCCGTTATTTCCCTAAGGGGCTCCATCACCCGCCTAACATTGGAGCTCCCAATCACTAATAAACCCCTCCCCCCGTGTGCCTACTCGGCCTTACTAAAAGACCGGCCACATGTCCACTCACAGACAGAGCGGGCGATGCCACACGGCCAGCCTCCACATTGGCACTCCACCTCGTGCGCGAACTCCGCTGAACCCGCCACTCCCCTTGGGGAGAGGGTGGTCCAGCGAAGATGTTTCGACAGCAGGGACCGTGGATGAAGCACGTAACACCTGGGGTGTACCAAGCGACGCACCAGACTCCCCTCTCCCGCTACACTCCGAGGCAGCAGCCTGAAGACGGCTGACCGTGGCCATCAGGACGTTAAGCAGTTCGCTTACAGTGGCCAGCTCCTCCTGCGTCCGTACACAGCAGTCACACATCCTATCCATCCTAAGAAATCAACAATTTAATGTAGAGAGTTAATCAACTTTTAAGTAGACTGCTAGTTCACTAAAGGCGGCTGATAGCTGACTAAAGTGTGGTTTCTAGACACTTCTTTTTGGGAACAATGAAAAGAAGCACTACCTGTCTCTGGACTGTATTCAAAACGAACACCAAATCTATGGAACACTATTACTAGTACTCGAAGGTTAAAGCTTCCTAAAAGCAAAAGCACACGGAAAAAGAAGTGACAAGTAAGAAAAACACAGTTAATATTTAAATGTATGTAGCTTGATGCACAGCAGATGTGAAGCAGTTGGCAGTTACGACGACGCTGACACTACTGGCACTACGGCAAAGGTCAAATTGAAAAGCATTGTGGAATGAGCATTGCGTCTTCTGACTTCTTTATCGATATCGAAACAGTCGGTTAATTTTCCGTGCACTCTCACCTTTGACTTGGAATCTGTCAAGTTTGCCTTAATGACCGAAATATATTTTGATGGTATGCTGAAGAAGTTTTATATCTTCTAACATATCTAACCTGTTTAGACTATGGAAGGCCCGCTTGACGTCCACACTGATATTGTTCAGTTCTATATTATGTTCATAAACTTTCTTCTGTATTTGTCTCAGTACAAATATTTGGTCCACAGTTGATGTATCAGGCCTTAGGCCACGCTGATAATCACCCAACATATTTTCCACTAATGCGACTACTCTGTTGCATAGTGTAAATGCTCTTTCATTGGTGGTGGCATAAATTCGTGAAAGGGCCCCGGGTTCAACACCACTTGTGGTTCACAACATTTAGACTTATTTCGTGAAAACATATAAAATTTTCCTTAACAATTGAATGAAGTGAAAAGACAATTAACAACCAATAATCACAGTGTCAGAAGGGCTTAAAAATTTGCTTTGAAATTTATGCCTTTTGCTTTTTTTCTTAATAGAACAAGATCAACATCAATAGTTACAGAAAGCTAGAAGCCTTTGAATTTACTTTAAATTTCTCTCTTAAAAAACTCACAACTAGGGCAAAATCAATAATCACCGAGCGCCAGAAGGCTTAGAAATAGCCTTGGAATTTTTAAGTATTACAACAAGGTCAAAATCAATACAGAGCCCCAGAAGCCTTAGAAAAGTTCCCTTTAAAAAAAAAATTAAAAAAGATCTGTGGTGAACGAAACTTGAAATATTGTTAAATTTGATGAAACTTTGTAACTGTCTGAAGGCTTGTAACTTCCTGTTTGCACAATTTTGTTGCTTGATTCCAGGTGAAGAAGGCAGGCAAGGGAAAATTTAACGGGCAACGGAAAATTAAGATCCCCAGGACAGAGGGACGCAGCAAGCATAAGAACTTAAGTGACCGACGACCCGCAACCGCAATTCGGCACGGGACAGCTGCCTCAGTGAGGTCCTAGTACCGGCCTGCGCTCAGAACCGCGCCCGCTCCCTCTCCCGTCTGCTGCTCAGGCACACCGGAGTAATTTTCTGATCGGTCGAATAACCAGGAGCTGGGTCAGCATACAATATGGCCAACTAATCCAGCTTGCAAAACTGACAACCTGATACTAATGTTATATCAGCTTAAACAGTAACCACGTAAAGAACTAGAATAACTCACCACTTAAACCTTCTACAAATCTGTATCCTTTACAAAAAAGGAAAACAATTAAGATTATAACACTTAAGCCCAAGAAATAATCAAAGATAACTACAATAAAACTTATTTGTCCTCAGAATTCAGAAATTACACACAAATATATATACTCACCCTGAGGGTGAGTCACCTAACATTACCGCTGGATATAGTTCGTAAACCACATCAAATACTGACGAATCGATTCCACAGACCGGACGTGAGGAGAGAGGCTAGTGTAATTGGTTAATACAAACCGTAAAAAAATGCACGGAAGTATGTTTTTTAATACAAACCTACGTTTTTTTAAATGGAACCCCCCGTTAGTTTTGTTAGCACATCTGAACAAATAAACAAATACGTAATCAGTGCCGTTTGTTGCATTGTAAAATGTTAATTACATCCGGAGATATTGTAACCTAAAGTTGACGTTTGAATACCACTCCTCTGCTGTTCGATCGTGTGTATCGGAGAGCACCGAATTACGTAGGGATCCAAAGGGAACGGTGATGGACCTTAGGTACAGAAGAGACTGGAACAGCACATTACGTCCACATGCTAACACCTTTTTATTGGTCTTTTCACTGAAGCACATGTACATTACCATGAGGGGTGAGGTACACGTACACACGTGGTTTCCGTTTTCAATTACGGAGTGGAATAGAGTGCGTCCCGACATGTCAGACCAATAGATGTTCAATGTGGTGGCCATCATTTGCTGCACACAATTGCAATCTCTGGCGTAATGAATGCCGTACACGCCGCAGTACATCTCGTGTAATGTCGCCGCAGGCTGCCACAATACGTTGTTTCATATCCTCTGGGGTTGTAGGCACATCACGGTACACATTCTCCTTTAACATACCCCACAGAAAGAAGTCCAGAGGTGTAAGATCAGGAGAACGGGCTGGCCAATTTATGCGTCCTATACGTCCTATGAAACGCACGTCGAACATCCTGTCAAGGGTCAGCCTAGTGCTAATTGCGGAATGTGCAGGTGCACCATCATGCTGATACCACATACGTCGACGCGTTTCCAGTGGGACATTTTCGAGCAACGTTGGCAGATCATTCTGTAGAAACGCGATGTATGTTGCAGCTGTTTGGGCCCCTGCAATGAAGTGAGGACCAATGAGGGGGTCGCCAATGATTCCGCACCATACATTTACAGTCCACGGTCGCTGTCGCTCTACCTGTCTGAGCCAGCGAGGATAGTCCACGGACCAGTAATGCATATTCCGTAGATTCACTGCCCCGTGGCTTGTGAAACCCGCTTCATTGGTAAACAGGTAGAACTGCAACACTGCCCATTGACAGAATTGCACTCGATGATTAAAGTCATCACCATGTAATTGCACATGTAGGGACACATGAAACGGGTGAAACCGGTGACGATGCAGTATGCGCATGACACGACTTTGACTCAGTCCACCGGCTCTCGCGATGTCCCGTGTACTCATGTGTGGATTCATGGCAACAGCAGCTAACACACCAACTGCACCCGCTTCTCCTGCGACGGGCCTGTTACAGACCCGTTTGCGTGCTACGACCATACCTGTTGCACACAGTTGGCGGTAGATGTTTTGCAATGTGTGGCACATTGGATGCTCTCTGTCCGGGTACCGTTCTGCATACACCCTGCAGGCTTCAGTTGCATTTCGTGGATACTCACCATAGATAAGTATCATCTCCGCCTTTTCAGAGTTCGAATACACCATGGTCACAGTTCCTACAACACTACACTATCACAGACGTCTGGTAACACGGTGTACTACAGTTGGTCTGCGTGCGGAGACGAATGCAGAATAACAATATCAGCAAGCGCTACATGCGTACACTGCGACAGCTAGACCAAACCACAACAATGCACTACAGCCACACTCGTAAACACGGTCGTCATCGTAAACATGCCCCTGCAGATGCTGCTCGCCGACCGTGGCCGGTGTTTGTTACAACACGCAACTGAACTTCGGAGGTTTCAAGCGTCAACTTTAGGTTACAATATCTCCGGATGTAATTAACATTTTACAATGCAACAAACGGCACTGATTACGTATTTGTTTATATGTTCAGATGTGCTATGACAACTAACGTGGTTCCATTTAAAAAAAAGTAGGTTTGTGTTAAAAAACATACTTCCGTGCATTTTTGTATGGTTTGTATTAAACAATTACAATAGCCCCTCTCCTCACGTTCTCACCCTGTATATATATATATATATATATATATATATATATATATATATATATATATATATATATATATGTGCACTTCGTTTGCTGTATACTTCCTGTGTAAGAAGGGTCGCTTGTTAATTCTTATTGCAGGCCACTTGATGTTTCATACAGGGTGGGCCATTGATCGCAACCGGGCCAAGTATCTCACGAAATAAGAGTCAAACGAAAAAACTACAAAGAGCGAAACTTGTCTAGCTTGAAGGAGGGAACCAGATGGCGCTATGGTTGGCGCGCTAGATGGCGCTGCCATAGGTCGAACGGATATCAACTGTGTTTTTTTTTTAAACAGGAACCTCCATTTTTATTACATATTCGTGTAGTACGTAAAGAAATATGAATGTTTTAGTTGGACCACTTTTTTCGCTTTGTGATAGATGCCGCTGTAATAGTCACAAACATATGATTCACAATTTTAGACGAATACTTGGTAACAGGTAGGTTTTTTAAATTAAAATACAGAACGTAGGTACGTTTGAACATCTTATTTCGGTTATACCAATGTGATACATGTACCTTTGTAAACTTATCATTTCTGAGAACGCATGCTGTTACAGCGTGATTACCTGTAAATAGCACATTAATGCAATAAATGCTCAAAATGATGTCCGTCAAGCTTAGTGCATTTGGCAATACGTGTAACGACATTCCTCTCAACAGCGAGTAGATCGCTTTCCGTAACGTTCGCACATGCATTGACAATGCGCTGACGCATGTTGTCAGACGTTGTCGGTGGATCACGATAGCAAATATCCTTCAACTTCCCCCACAGAAAGAAATCCGGGGATGTCAGATCCGGTGAACGTGCGGGCCATGGTATGGTGCTTCGACGACTTATACACCTGTCATGAAATATGCTATTCAATACCGCTTCAACCGCACGCGAGGGATGTGCCGGACATCCATCATATTGGAAGTACACCGCCATTCTGTCATGCATCTTGTAGTAACATCGGTAGAACATCCCGTAGGAAATCAGCATACATTGCACCATTTAGATTGCCATCGATAAAATGGGAGACAACTATCCTGCCTCCTATAATGCCACAACATAAATTAACCCGCGAAGTTCGCTGAAGTTCCGCTTGTCGCAGCCATCGTGGACTTTCCGTTGCCCAAGAATGCATATTATGCCGGTTTACGTTACGCTGTTGGTGAATGACGCTTCGTCGCTAAATAGAACGCCTGTAGAAAATCTGTCATCGTCCCGTAATTTCTCTTGAGCCCAGTGGCAGAACTTTACACCACGTTCAAAGTCGTCCCCATGTAATTCCTGGTGCGTAGAAATATGGTAGGGGTGCAATCGATGTTGATGTATCATTCTCAACACCGACGGTTCTGAGATTCCCAATTCTCTCGCAATTTGTCTGTTAATGATGTGCGGATTAGCCACGACAGCAGCTAAAACACCTACTTGGGCATCATCATTTGTTGCAGGTCGTGGTTGACCTTTCACATGTCGCTGAACATTTCCTGTTTCCTTAAATAACGTAACTATCCGGCGAACGGTCCGGACACTTGGATGATGTCGTCCAAGGCACCGAGCTGCATACATAGCACACGTCCGTTGGACATTTTGATCACAATAGCCATACATCAACACGATATCGACGTTTTGTGCAATTGGTAAACGGTACATTTTAACACGGGTAATGTATCACTAAGCAAATGCCGTCCGCACTGGCGGAATGTTACGTGATACCACATACTTACACGTTTATTACTATTACAGCGCCCTCTATCACAAAGCGAAAAAAGTGGCCCAACTAAAACATTCATATTTGTTTACGTACTACACGAATATGTAATAAAAAATGAGGGTTCCTATTTTTAAAAAACGCAGTTTATATCCGTTTGACCTACGGCGGCGCCATCTAGCGAGGCAACCATAGCGCCATCTGGTTTCCCCCTTCAAGCTAGACGATTTTCGTTCTTTGTAGTTATTTCGTGAGACATTTGGCCCGGTCACTATCAATGGACCACCCTGTACATATATATATATATATATACATACTGACAAACATTTAAACAAGAGGGTAATATTTAAGCACAAGATTGACCAAGAAAGTTGCAACACGTTTCCTCCACAAATCCACTACTCAGGCAGCGATAGGTCTGGTTGCTCAAATTTCTCTATAAACAAATATGGCACCTTACGAATATAGGGCGTTAATCAATAGTCCACAGTGTCCGCTACATGACAGCCGCCTCCCTGTGAGGCTAGGGCAGACATCCCACTGGATGTCCAATGAAATTCTAAAACACAATTTTAAAAAAGGGTTTAAAACTCGATGCAATAATTGTCATGTCAGTAGGACTCCTATTAGTTGGACCCATTCACAGATCCACCAAAAAAAAATACAACAAGCAACTCAAACAATACTAAAACCAGCAACACGGAGGAATTGCAAGTAATGAGGTCATATATCATCCAGAACCGCCAAAAGCCCAAGCACACGTTGTCCGCTAAGACGACGGAGCGACCAACCAACGGTCGTTCCCACTTAAATCACAGGCAAGAGAAAAGGTTGCAAGTGAATCGCCAACTGACATCTTGTTATCAAGAAGTCACTTCAACGGGCGGGAACACAATGGGCGGCGACGGCAACACACTTTCGATGGAAAACCAACACCCATCAGCCTGTCGTGGAACGGAGCCTTTGGTCACTTCCCACACAATCGGCCAACCGTCGTCACGACGATTCCAGCTCGGAGCCCAAACTTCCTCCCAGTGCTATCCAAACTAGACTCGCATGCCGCGAAAATACGGCTCACCGGCCGAGGCGCTGCGGCAGCGCCAGCGGACCACCAGAGGAGATGCCAAGCAGAGAAAGTCGCCCGGAAGAGAAATCGATACGAGCCGACACGGCACGTATAAGATTCCTTATAAAACCTTGTGTGCCACATTCAACAGAGTGAAAAAGTAGGCTCTTTTATTTTTGGTTCTACTGTAAGGTATATTCGTTGCTCCCCATCGATTCGATCATCCTCCAACATATCTTTAAAATATTCTCTCCATCTTTTCATCACTTTTCCCTTTTCTGTCAGCAGGCGTCACTCTTCATCCTTTCAGCCAATTATTGTTGGTCGATACCCTTGTGTTTCTTCTTTTAACTTCTTGTCAAGCTTTCTACTCTCATTCGTATTATAATGCTCGTTCTTGTCTTCTGTCTCTGTTTCTAAGGCTTCTCTTTTCCTTTTTTCTGCCAACCTTTGCCGCGTCTATCTGTAATATTAGTATCTGTATCGACAGCTTAAAAAAAACTTACATTCGATAATCTAACCACGCAGGTTCAAAAAACCCATCTGTGTAAAACATTTCTTATGCCGTCGCTGAGCAGCGATCACCTGATATTTCAAAGAATACCTTACGCGCCACGGCGCGGAATACGAATTGTTCATAATTTGTATCGATAGAGATATTTTGTGTTTCTTATTTTTCGACAGCTGAAGAACTGTAGTCCTCTTCTGTTAACACAATTGTGATATTTTTTTAAAGACGGCGGAAGCGTATATGGCGTGGTCCGCAATCGCTAATTAGTCATTATAAAATATTACTATTGTGCAGTGCTATTTAAGAATTTATGTGTGCAGCTAAGATGGAATGTCGAAAATGTTAAAGGACTTTATTTAAAGAAACGGCCAGCAAGGTATAAAATTGAAATGTACGGATCCTATCGTTAGAAATACTGACTAAGGTAATTAAATTAGTAATTGTGTTCTCAAATGCTGTAGTGCCTACATATTACTTAAAGTATTTCTGTACTATCCATCTCCTATTAATGGCAACAGAAATCACGTGTTTTTATAGTTTTCATACAGCTACCAGGGACTGACTGCAAGTCGGCAAACGTCATAGTTAAGGCAGAAGGCGCATTGCTATTTACCTAGTTTGTGATTTAAATCCAACTTCTTTTAATGTGTGGTGTAGTATAGCAAAGAAAATTTCCAGCTCTATCTGGTCCCTTAGGTTTCTCTGTTCGTAGTTACTATGTCTCATATCCGGTCGTGATCGAACATGATCACAACACAAGTGCATTAAGTGGCAATGTGAACTCTGTTCTTAATCTTGAAAACGCTACGCCTTCTGCAAACGATTTCAGGGGAAATATAGATAAACTATAACTTACAGTACTTAAGTTTTTTTAAAAGTCTTTTCTCTTCCCGCCAAGAAGTGGTGCAAAACTCACAACAGATTTCTGGATCTTCGCAAGAGAATAATAATTTGATCAATATATTAAAAAAAACCACCACATATCCTCTTTCCATTACACATCGTCTGGTTCATTCTCGTATTTCGTTGGAGACATTTTAGTCTCGCTTCTTTCTTCTGTTGCACCACCCATTTACATTCATCGTCACACGACTCCTCATTTCTAGGTCTTCTGGATTCCCGTATTACGTCATTTGCCACAGTTAAGATATTAATCTTAATACATTCCCATTCCCGATCTACATCATTACTGTGCTTCACAGGCTGTAGTTTCTCTTTCAACTTACTCTGATAGTCAACAGCTGTATCTCTGTCATCCAGTTTGTCTAAATTCCATTTCAAAATTCCCCTAGATTTCCCTTTATATGCCATGGCGTCCATTGCCTCACTTTTGCAGCTACAAGGTAGTGGTCCAAGTCTGAGTTTGCTCTCCAAAAAGGGCGTACATGTTCAATGTCGCTTGCCTATCTTTGGTTATCAACATATGGCCAGTTTGATTTGTATCACTCATTCCAGAAATTTTCCAGCATCATTCGTGAATATTTTTTCTTGGGAAGCATGGGCTTACTGCTTTATGGTCACTGGCAGCCTCAAACTGGGCAACTCTTAGCCCGTTAGTAGTTTTTTCCTCATGCAATGTTTCGTTACCAAACAGGGCGTGGAAAGATTCTTCTTTTCCAAGCTTTGCATTATAATCCCCCAGGACTATTCTTAAACGATGTGCACGCATCCTTTCACGGACTTCATGCAACTGATCGTAGAAGCTATCCACCAGATCCTCAACTGATCCCTCTGTTGGAGCGTATATGTTTACAAAAGTCGTACTGCGGAATATATGTTTTATTCTGAGGGTACATAATCTCTCATTATATGGCATAATATGTCATAAAAGCAAGGATAGATTTGCACATATATTTTTCTACAATGAACAAAACGACATAATCTCCTCGTCTTTAATCTCTCCACGAGTAATATAATATAAAACTTTGCTTCCGTAGCTCTCGTTTACTCTTCCATCTGACCTCTTGGAGGACAACCAGTTACTGTCCACAGTTCAACATTTCTTCGGCTACGCTTTTCATTGCCCTAGTTGCAACAGCGTACGTATACTGTATGTTGCAAACATTCATATCGTTGTCCCTTAGCTTATTTTGTCTTCGGGACGGCAGTCCGGTTTTCTCTGTTAAGTTCTTTGCAACAATAATTTTTTTCCAACGTTGTGGTGTCGGTCCATCGTTCTAGCATCTATTCCTCGCATCACCATTTCTCCCCTGATCCTGTTTCCCCCTGAGTTAGGGTACCCAGTCTTCCACAACGTTGCTCAGATTCCCTGGGTTTGCCAACCTAGGGGTGAGAGATGGGATTGAGAAGGAGAGGCTATCTGACTTTATCCTGTCTGTAGTCATGTTCTATGCATCACTACCCCATTTGAACCCCTTGTGTTCCTTTATGGGCACATGTAATAGATGAAATCAGGTGAAATGAAACCAAATATATTTGTTGATTTGTACCACGGGAATACTTTGTGGCCAACTGTGTTCATTATTCACTTCAACGTCTTACTAGTTTCCAGTAATTCATACAAGAATCTGACACAAAATTGTTTGGACTGATTACATTTCACTGTTATTGCCATGTGGAAATTAAAGCGAACTGCTGAAACTCTATGGTTTTATTTTATTAGCGATGGATCCCAAAAGTTTTATACTCTACAAAATGCAAGTAGCAATTTCAGACCTGGCGTACCATCTGCGAAGAGGGAATATGACAGTTTGAAAATACCTTATCATAAACGAAATGCCGGCCGCTGCGGCCGAGCGGTTCTAGGAGCTTCAGCTTCAGTCCGGAACCGCGCTGCTGCTACGGTCGCAGGTTCGAATCCTGCCTCGGGCATGGATGTGTGTGATGTCCTTAGGTTAGTTAGGTTTAAGCAGTTCTAAGTCTAGGGGACTGATGACCTCAGATGTTAAGTCCCATAGTGCTTAGAGATATTTGAATTTGAATAAACGAAATGATCTAATAGTATTCAAATCTAGAATAGCAGAGGCACTTTGCTGGCAGGGAAAAGACATGACAATTAAAACGAGAGATAGACCTTCTGCCAGTATAGAGGCAGACGTAATATGCTAGAAGAACCAGGGTCCAACAAAATCGATTCCGATTAGACTACCCAAATGATGCAGCAGGTCATTGGACTCAGGTTGCAGATGCAAGGGAAGGATGTAAAAGAGCTAACTGAGGAGTATTCGCGTGTGGTAAGGGTAACGTTCATCTGTGTCTACACAACAGAATAAAATATTTCCGGGAATTTCATGAATTATGTTGTAATGTAACGGATATAAGTGCAGATAATTCTATTGGTGACTGAGGACGGTTGACTGAACATCACCACATCAGTATTTATGTCATTTGCAGACTAACAATTATAGCGATTACAAGTTCCACTTAGCGAGTTAGGGCAGTGGTTAGCACACTGAACTCACATTCGGGAGAACGTCGGTTCCAACCTGCGTCCGGCCATCCTGTTTTCGGTTTCCCGCGGTTTTCCTAAACTGCTTCGGGCAAATGCCGGGATGGTTTCTTTGAAAGGACAAGGCCGATTTCCTTCTCTGGCATTCCCTAATCCGGGCGTCTGCTCTGTCTCTATTGACCTAGTTGTTGACGGGCCGTTAAACACTAATCTCCTCCTAACAAGTTGCATGTTTTGGGGTCGGGAAGTACCTCCAAGTACACTCATGTTCAGAAAAGACAGAACACCTAGAACGACTAGGGACAGGGCGATAAACTTGTTCACGCGCTATGGCATCGACACATATAAAGCGCGAATGGCATCTTGTAGTATATCCATCCATGCTCCAATGACCTGGTTCCAAAGTTCATCTGTGGTGGTTGGCACTGGATCACAGCGCTGCACCCGTTGTAACGTCCCCTTTGAACAATTATACATAACTGTGCTTAAACTGACACACAATATTTTGTTAGCGCAACGCAATCTGACTTTTAAAATTCCCTACAAAAGAATGGCCCTGACTAACATTAAACTATACCTTTCCCAAATCACTTACCTCACAAAAATCTTCGCTGCTCAAGCTACTGCAATACAGCGAGCGCCACTACTGCCAGCTAAATAAAAGATTCAAACTATGGAAGGCACTAACTACTGATAGGGATAGTTAGCAAATCAAAGATATTAATAGAGAACAAACAATGTATTTACCTTGATATCATCATATATAAATATAGCAGTTCATGACAAATTTCAAAACTCCGCCATCTCTCTCCCCACATCCACCACTGCTGGCGGCTCACCTCCAACTGCGCAACGCTACGCGCTGTTCACAGCCAGCTGCCTAACACTACAATGGCGAGTATTACAACAATGCAAAGCAGCCACAGACTGCACACAGCACAGCCAGTGATTTTCATACAGAGGTGGCGTTACCAATAAAAAAACCTAAACAGCCTACTTACATAGCCCCCATGCTCCCCACAAAAATTTTTACAAATTGGATTGGGCAGTGGCCAATACAGATTTGAAAAAAATTTTTCATAATTACAATAACAAAGAAATCAAATGCACACACTTATTGATACAATGTTGGTCAAAAGCTAAAAATTTCTCACAGTCCATAAAGACAGTCCACATTGTTCATCACAGTAAAAATGCAGAGTTTTTCTCAAAGTCTGAGCAGTTAAAGAAAATGCACATAGAAGTAGTGGATTTCCGTGCAGTCTTGAAGAAGTAGTGTTGTCCTTCCAACGGAAAGACAGTGCTGACTCTTGACATGCAGACAGGTAATGGGCCACAACATAGCAAACCCACAGCAGAGTCATTCGACGTTTTGAAGAATATTGGTAGGTAGGTCATCACAGAACAGACCCACTGTAGTCCTGGTAGAGATTACGGTATTGGTGGGCCACCAGAGGTGCAGACCCACTGCAGGCCTTGTAGAAATAATGGTACTGGTGAGTCAGCAAAGGTGTAGACCCACTGTAGTCCTTGTAGAAATGGCCAGCAGCCATCTGTTGCGACTGTGCAGGTGCACAATCACCATCGAAGAGTCTTGCAGAGAATATAGCAAGTCCATAAACCACCACTTGTGCACTCACAGAGTGTTTGGAATTGTCCTTAGAACCAGCAATGCTGTTATCCAGTCCCTTGCTGAATTATTAACACACGTGCAAACACTATCAGTCCCTACTTCTCACATATTGTCCATGTACTATGACCAACAGAAACGTGTGCAGTGAAATGTTACTTAATTTGAAGAACTGGTAACAATTACAATTTGGTAACATAAAAATACAATAACAAAGGTACAAAATACATCATTAAAGAACATAATAATACAGATAACATTTGTAGTACAGGCTTTACAAAAGAATCGAAATAACATATACGTCAGTGTTCCAGGAATTATGACATGAGTACATACATAAAAGATCAGAATAACTTTCTAAACACCAACTTCACACATGAGCATTAACACAAAACAGAATAAATAATGTCTAAACATCTTTACAAAGTAAATAACATATTATTAATGCCAATTATATTCGAGGATAACAGTATTCCTCGTCATAGTGAATGTAGCTTAATATTAAAAGAAAAAAAATTCTATGAAACTACACAGAGACAGGAAGAAAACAAATACACAAGGGTACACAAACACATAGTGGGATAACACCAATAGGAAAGGACAGGGTTCGTTTTCAGTGTAACATTTGGTACTGCAGTCCAACCCAAAACTTCATATATCTTTCCTCTTATTTCATCCTTTGCTTCCACCAAAAAAATTCTATCTAAGCATGCTTTCTGTATTTATATGTTCACACATTTCTTACCTCAACATTTATTTCCAAGAAAATCCTACCTGAACCTGTTTTCTCAATGCATTTCTTCCAATTCATCGCAACTCATTCTCTTAGAGGCTACCCCCTCTTAAGCTAACTTAAATCTACTGAGCTCAGATGCTAAACTAAGGGACGAGGCAATGCAGCAGCACAAAATAAGTAACACAAATAGCAATGACCAAAAAATTGGAAAATTGCAAAGCAAGCTACAGTAAATCTAAATTACCAAGCAATGCAACATTACAACTAATATGAGCCAATGTGCAGCAACAAAAAAATAAATCTGGCTTAGCAGAGTAACACAAATTAAAGTTCAGTAGCACTATGCCTGGCAAACAGCAGCTTATATCTAAACATGACATAGCTCAAGCAGAAAAAATAGTACACTAAAGATAACAATGCAGATAAGGGAAATGTATAATCACATCTTAATGTCTAAGTAATTAAAGTGGTGCACCACAAGAAGTTATTCTACCAAAAAGTTACCAATTACTTGAAAAGAAAATTATGAATGCAGTTCCTGTGAAGGTAAATGTCATTTTGTGCTCCCTCATTTTTTTAAAAAAATTATTATTTACTCGATCTGTAGACAGAAAATATTTATATTAGTACATCTATAAAATTTTATTTTAACCAATGCTGCAGTGCAGCTAGAAACTAGATATCAAATGAAATAAGCAACTATGTACAAAGCAAAGCATAAGAACATCGTTCAATAGTCATGTGGCATTTCATAAGTAGTAAAAAAATCTCTCATCTAGAAAGACAGTAGTCATAGTCAGGTGTGTAGACAAACTATTTCTTGTCATTTCATTAGGCATTTCAGTAAATATCAGAAAGTACGATATGTTTCCAAGTAATCAGCGTGTCGGATTTGCGATGCTTTCTCTAAAGGAATGACAATGGCCAGGATAATGGCCTTCCTTTTTTTTTCCTGTGCTCTGAAAGGCATGCGCTAATGGCTTTTTCTCCAGGCGTCTGACACAGCTGGGTGCCCACGATGCATTACGTGCGGGTGGTCACTTAATTTTCTTACGGAAATATTTACGACAACAGTTTCCGCTACAGTGGCAGTCTCATATAAAAATATTTCACAGGTCAAGAATTAGCGTTGCAAATCTGTAGAAAGAAAATCCTATAAATATAAGTGTCCAAATAAAATATTCGTCGGCATTGTGATACAGTCACGCGTTTACGCACATTTCATAACTCTTAAGTACGATTCTTGGTTTCCAACATACTTCTTATTCCTCATATACGGTAGCATCATCTTATTGATCATAAACATATCTCAACAGCATAGTACACATCGTCGTCGTAATAATAACATCATAACACCTCAGTCAAACCTCAAAAACGTCGTAGCTTTCTGTAATAATTTCAAAACCTAAAAAAAATTCTCTGCTCATTTCAATAGTGTCATCTACCTCAAACGTACTTTAAAAATCATGATCTCATACCAAATACATCATTCAAAGCTCTCATAGTATCACAATGATTCCGAAAAAATATGAACAATTTACAAAGTACAGACAAAATACAGTGTCATAAGTGTGAAGTTACCCAACTGTGTATTGCGTAAACATGTGTCACTGATGTAGTAAAAAAATGTTTATCTCTCAGTTAAATAATCAGATAGCTGTGTAATTTGTGTGTTAGAGAAATATGGTACTGATGTGTAAAGTTGTATAAGCAAATACCATATTAGCTAGGGTTCCTTGTGCTTGCCAAACACATGGTACACAAAGTAGGCGTGTACCCCCCTGAGGATTAATGTAATTATACCCTCAGGTGTTACAGATTACAGCAATGGAATGAAATGTATTACGGAAAACCTTTGTATTATTGTACTTCAAATATCTTTAAAAATAAATGTTTTAAGTACAAAATTAATCACTCAAATACGTGTACTGTAGCGCTAAATGTGCGTCTTGTTGCAACATAATCTGTGTGGAAGTGTCGTAGTTATCGTCCTCCGAAAGCTAAGTTATGCAGAAGTCAATGTAC
The DNA here is from genome assembly GCF_021461385.2 of Schistocerca piceifrons. Taxonomy (NCBI): domain Eukaryota; kingdom Metazoa; phylum Arthropoda; class Insecta; order Orthoptera; family Acrididae; genus Schistocerca; species Schistocerca piceifrons. The sequence goes on along the minus strand of NC_060140.1, from coordinate 591,687,949 downwards.
TTACCTCATAATACACAAAAGTGAAATGCTTTGCGTATAAATGTCTTAGTTATTACGCTTATTGCCGTGATGAGGAAAGTACTGTGCTATAACGTGTTGTTGTGCTACGGAAAAGGCAGTCTCATTGTAGCTATACCACAAAAGTTACTACTAAAACCTGTTTTACTTTCCAGAATAAAACAGAAAACTGTGCTTGTACGTCCCAGTTCCAAATAGTATTTTTTCCAGTGAGAGAACAAAGTTTTGGTGTAACAAGAATTTGCATATTCAGAAAACGACGGTAAAAATTTACGAGACCTAGAAAACTGTGGACTTGTCTTTTTGTAGATGGAACTGGAATGGCTCTGATTGCTTCTAACTTTTCAGGATCCGGCTGAATGCCTTCAGAAGAAATAATATGTCCCAAAAACTTCACTTTTGTCCTACTGAATTCAGACTTTTCCAAGTTAACTGTAATTCCAGATTCTGCAAAAATGCGTAACAAACTGTTGAGGATGCGATTATGTTGTTCCCATGAAGCTTCTGCTATTAGAATATCGTCCACATATAAGGTGATGTGACGTTTTAAGAACTCAGGCAATATGGAATTTAGCCCGCGAATGAATGCTGCTGAAGAAATGTTCAAACCAAAGGGAAGTTTCCGAAACTGATAACAAACGCCGAAACAAAGGAAAGCTGTGTATTTTCTACATTCTGGATGAAGTTCGATCTGATAAAAGCTGGATCTGAGATCAATGGAAGACAACACTTTTACACCATTAAAATTTTGAAGAAGTTCTTCCAACGTTTGCGGCCTGTCTGTTTCAGGAATAATGATCGTATTGATTTGTCTCGAATCTAAGACAAGCCTGATCGATCCATTTTTCTTCTCAACAACATGTAATGGATTGTTGTATGAGCTTACTGCAGGCTCAATAATGCCCTCGTCAAGCATAGATTGTATTTCTGTTCTAACACGGTCCCTATAATGTGCTGGAATTACATATGGTCTAACACAAAATTTAGTATGCTCACGAACACGAAATTGGTATTGAAATCCCTTGATTGTTCCTGTTTTATGAGTAAAAACTGTGGAATGTTCTTGTAAAATCTCAAAAAGGTCCTGTCTATCAGTGTCATTACAATTCTCAATTGTTTGAATTTTATTCTGAATTAACTCATTAATTTCAAATATGCCGTCGATATCATCCCTGTCAGTTCTTGCAGAGTGATTGTTAGTGTCTAGTTCCGTAGAAAATTCCGAATTGTTGTCCAACAGAAGGTAAAGCCGATTGATTTCTTCGTCATGGTTTGAGAGCCAATCTTCAAATTTCAAAGCTATTGACTTACCTTCCTTCTCTGAACTTATTTCAGCATCGTGAAAGTTTAAGATTGCTTTGAATTCATTCAAAAAGTCTACTCCCAATATAAGTTCCGTCGACAATAATGGAACAATAAGAAAGTTCGTAGAGAAGCTGTGGCTTTGACAAAAGAATTCTAAGTTGGTTTGTTGGCGTACATCTACACTTTTTCCAAAGATTGCACCTTGTAATTTAATCTTACGTAACGGAAGTGTGGGGCAATCGTTCGATTTGTTGCATTTGCTAAAGGCTGTTTCACTAATTACTGAGATGGGACTGCCAGAGTCAAGTACTGCCGTAAATTTTACATCATTTACTGTAATGTGAATCACAGGATATGCAATGTTGTTATGTTTTATGTCGTGTTCCTGAAGTAAGATGTCCCTAATGTCTTCCATTTTTACGTAATTACTAGCTACGGCAGCTGCGTCGTCAGTTTCATAAGTATGTTTTGTGGCTGCCAGCGGTGTGAGTCATTGCCTATTGTCTCTTTGTTGGCGCGCGTCGTTATTGGGGTTTGGAGACCTAACTTCTACAAATTCACCGTGACGAGAGGGCCCTGCTCTGTTTGAATCCCGCCAGTTCTGATGCAATTCAGGTCTGTCGTTACGATCACATCGTCTGTCGTCATGTCGGTAGTTCCTGTAGTTTCTTTCTTGTCGGTTAAGTGGTGGAGAATTTCTCCCTGAATCGTAACTGCGCGCTGGACCGTTGCGTCTCAAGTTATTCTGTCTCCCGTAATAATAATTGTTTTGGTTCCCATATTGTCTGTTTCTCTGATTGTCTCTGTGATAGTCATTACCGCGGAGAGGTGATCTTTCCCTGTAATTATTACTACTCTGCCAACGGTTGTCATACGGGTGGTGTCTGTTTTGGTCACGATTTGTGTTGTGAGAATAGCCTTGTCGTGTCCAGTTATTATCGAGGAATTGTGACGGATGTGACCTGTAATTGTTGTGATCCTGTTTCCGCATTCCGCGATTGTCAGTGTCAATTTCTAATTCTTGTAAGAGTCCCTGAAATGCTTCAATGTCGTCTTTGCAACGTCCTGCCAAAATAATATGTCGTAAATGTTCAGGCAGTTTGATTAAGCAAATGCGGATGAGTTCTGAGGGGCTGTATGGGTTTGAAAGATACTGATTCTTATGCAACATGTCTTCAAAATATTTCATAAGACTGGAAAATTCAGATTGTTCGAAACGTTTCATCATTATGATGCTATGTTTTACCCGGTCTTGTGTGGCTTGAGACCAATATGCTGAGAGGAAGGCATGGTAAAACTCTCCTTCACTGTGGCAATCGTGAATTACCGATCGCATTCTTACAGCTGGTTCATTCTCCAAGTAGCCACACATAAATTCTGTGTTCTAACGACCAGTTGGGAGGAAAACAATGCGAGAATTGATGGAGCCATGCTTGTGGATGAATGTCGTTGCCATAATTCTTAAATGTTTTGAATTTACGTGTAGTAATGAATAGCTTATAGTCAAAATCATCATGTCGGCGAGTCGCATATCGGTCATTGTTAGGTCCTGTCGGCCGTTCCATCTCAAAATTCGGTGCACATTGCCAATTTCTTTCATAACTTCCGAAATGCCCTGTGTTATTATATTGTGGCTGTTCCGTATTTCTGTGTCCCTCTTCCCGTATTGGGACGCGAGTATCCTCTAAAATACATAATTCTTGTATTACCTGTGTCAGCTGATCTTGTACTTCCCGGATTTCTCTTTTGTACTGTGTATTGATTTGATTTTGATTCTGTTTGAATTTTCTAATTTGTTCATACTCTTCTGTGTCAGTGAAGGCTACAGGTCTTGTGTCATTCAGATCATCATCTACCTTTGTAGATAAGTTAGTGACCTGATCCGAAAGTTCGGCTACTTTCTCCGATAGTGAACACATTTCCTCAGTGTGTTTTTCTGAACCAAGTTTCAGAGTGTCCATTTGTGTTGAAATCGAATCTACTGTGTCCTTTAAGTTTTCCTGAGTTTTTGCAAGTTGCGTAACCGAATCGGTAGATGCAACTGAGTCAATTTTAGCCCACAAGGTCTCATGATTTTCATGAACAGTGGTTTGCAGTTCTTTTATGGCTGCTTCGTGATTCTGTAAAGCATTTTCATGCCGCGAAAAAATAGGTTGAAAATGCTCACAAATTTGTGTTTTTACGTCATTACAGACTTTTTGACATTTCGATTCAATGTTATGTAACTCAGTAGTTAAGTCTTCACATGTTTGTTCAAGAGTTTGTTCCAATGAGTCTAACTTTTTAAGATTTTGTTCCACTGTGTCTAACTTTTTGAGATTTTGTTCCACTGTGTCTAACTGTTGCTGTGTTTATCTCTGGTGTTGTTCCATTGTGTCTAACTTTTCAAGCTTTTGTCCCATTTGTTGCATTAACTGTAATAACAATGCACTGGTGTCTGAAACATGTTCCTCAGTGCTTTTCGGCAGTGAATTTGCACCGGCAACATTCACATTTTGACAAGCGGAAAATGTGTCTTGACTCTTTTGAAAAAACGGTGAGGACGCAAACCCTGAATGCACAGTATTTGCAAAATTGAGTCCTGTCATTTCGGATTCCTGAGGCGAGCTGTTGCCGAGCGATCGATCGATAATGCTTCCCTGTTCACTACCTGTTTCACTGTCTATACCATTATTTGACGCCCGCTCCATTTCCCTATGCACAGTTACCAAATTACTACTTTGAACGTCTGTTAATTCATTACACAGTGGTGCTGGCAAGCTACGCTCGTCGTCACTATTATTTCTCATTTTACTTTGGAGCCTAGTGTTACGTTTTTCACACGCCATTATTGTCACAATATTTCACGCGATAACACAGAAAAACACAATTTAAAGATCAAAAATAAGAGAACACATTAACATAGCACTGAAAATAATATCTAGTTAATTGCAGCTGCGAAATATTTGGTGCAAATCTACATGCATGCCACAACTGTTTTACTGTACAACAATGAAAGACTGCAACTACAAAGGAGATTTTCTCTACAATTACGTGCTAGCAATAAACAATAGCTACACTAATCACACAAACTACAAGAAAAAAAATCAGAAGATTCCAGTGAGGTATCCTGGCAGGGTCGCCATATGTAACGTCCCCTTTGAACAATTATACATAACTGTGCTTAAACTGACACACAATATTTTGTTAGCGCAACGCAATCTGACTTTTAAAATTCCCTACAAAAGAATGGCCCTGACTAACATTAAACTATACCTTTCCCAAATCACTTACCTCACAAAAATCTTCGCTGCTCAAGCTACTGCAATACAGCGAGCGCCACTACTGCCAGCTAAATAAAAGATTCAAACTATGGAAGGCACTAACTACTGATAGGGATAGTTAGCAAATCAAAGATATTAATAGAGAACAAATAATGTATTTACCTTGATATCATCATATATAAATATAGCAGTTCATGACAAATTTCAAAACTCCGCCATCTCTCTCCCCACATCCACCACTGCTGGCGGCTCACCTCCAACTGCGCAACGCTACGCGCTGTTCACAGCCAGCTGCCTAACACTACAATGGCGAGTATTACAACAATGCAAAGCAGCCACAGACTGCACACAGCACAGCCAGTGATTTTCATACAGAGGTGGCGTTACCAATAAAAAAACCTAAACAGCCTACTTACACCGTCTTTTCACCATATCCCATACTTTTTCGATTGGCGACAAGTCTGGTGATATGGTGAGCCAGGCCAAAAGGCTGACATCCTTTCACACCTGTAAGGCAAGCGCTCATGCAGCAACATGTGGCCGCGAATTTCCTTGCTGAAAAGTGGTGTCTGGGTGGACGGAAAGGGTATGGCCACGGTTCGCACGATGGTATTTACGTAGGTCACACTGGTCACAGTCCCCAGGACACGCACGAACTGTGGTTTGTGGTTGCACCTAATAGCACACGACACCATAAGGCCTTCAGCTGGCGCCGTATGCCTTGTGCGAATGCAGTCACTGTGATGCCGCTCCCCCAGATTATGGCGAACCGCAATGCGACCATCAATCAAACAAACAGAACACAGATTCGTTCGAAAACACTATCTGATGCCATTCCTGTGCCCAGTGACATCGTTACATAAACCATTGTCGTCCAGCATGTTCCTACTCATTCGTCAAAGATAGGCGGAGAAGTGCGCGACGCGCATGCCGTAATAAACGGACACTGGCTGTCACCCCTGATAGTGTGCGATGTGTTACACTGTTGCGCCAGAGCCGAGGAGAATGTAGACCTGTCCTATAGTGCCATTCGTATGAGGTATCGATCTTCTCACGGGTGGTCTGGGTGGTGCGACCAGACCTATCTTGTCATGTTCTACGCCTTCCGTAAACCATTCTGTACACACCCGTTGCACAGCCAAAACACTTCGTCCCACACGAGCAGCAATTTCCCGGGTGGATTCATCACATTCTCACAGGCCAATAATGCGCCTTCTTTCTAATCACTGATTTCACTATACGGTTCGAGTATCCGTCTGCGAAGCACCCTGGACGTGTGCTCAAGTCACACTGATCTATTACCTTCGGTTTACAGCGACAACGAAAGCCGCAGTTACATTTTACCGTTAGGTGGTGTTGAAAAACGATATCTATGTTGACCTTGACATGTTTCAAATGCTAATCATCTCTGCAGAACATACTAATGTATATGTCTTGTGAATATGTACGTCCTGTCTCTAGTCGCTCAAGGTGTTCTGTTTTTTCTGAATACGAGTGTACCTGTGGCAAGAGCAATCCATTAATCCTTACTTTCCCCGTGGTAGATAGTCAGCAGCTTAAATGTGGACACGTGGACGAAAATCAGGTAGTCTGTACTGCCATGCGCACTTCACTTAGCAGCCCAGGTACAGCCATACAGAAAACGGCAGACCATAATGTCTGTGACTTCTTTATAGGAACACTGTTCGACGCATAGAAAAATCAACCTGCACATTGATGTGTGTACATAGTAAGGTACTACATACAAAAATATCTGCACTTATATCTATTACAACTTGAATATAATTATTAAAAATGTATGCATTAATTTATTTTCTTCATTTTTAATCATATAATTTCTATCAATATATTATCAAAGCGTTAAACAAAAATCTTTTGCTAAATGAACTGTTGTAAGTGTTCAATTTTGGAAATATCTGTTGTTACATACATGCGACATACCCAGATGTACCTGACAGATATAAAGTATCTTAGATTTGATTTTAGGTACTCTATGCTACTTAATTATTGGCTACAAAATTGTTTTACTTTTTATTTTTTCATTCAAGTAGAAATTTATGCAACTATAAGGCGTTAACCATTGGGCGACTGATTGTACCCACAGAGTGAACATAAGTGAATGTAACTGAAGATAAATCTTACTGTATTCAGCTGCCATTTACAGACGTTGATGTCACAACAAAAAAGTACATTTGACTTCTTAACTATTCGGTACGTTTGTAAGACTCTCTCTTGCTATTTCCCTTTGTAGATTTATTTCCCTGCTCCAGAATGGAGATACGGTCCTTTTCCAGTATTATGTAAATATTGAACTCCATAAAGGCTCACAACAAATGACTATCTGTCACCTGATTATGCATGGAACGGAGATCTCTCTGCTGATTACGGAGCTAGAGTTCAGCGTGTACGTGTGATCTAGCAAGATAAGGAATATAATTTCCATAATGATGATTGGAATGTTTTATCCTTACCTGGTGCACAAGCGTTTTTAATCAGTTCTCGATGAAATCCTAGGTCTGAGGCCTATTTCAGGCTACCTCGATTTAAATCTGCTCTCTAATTTTATTGAAACCTGCCTACATATTACTAGTCAATCAGCAATCAGGCAGTTGCGCTCGCATGTTCAAGTGGCCCACCAGACACTATTCTTTCAGTTGTTCTAATAGTGTAGATAAAAGCGCACGTAAACAGTTCAGCCTCTAGCTTGGGTTCGATCCTTACTACCAGCCCATGTCCAGTTTTTGTATCGCCCTCTTATTCGGTTTTCGCCCATAGGCCGACACCCTCTCTGGCGAGCCGCTTGAATTTGCGAGGATCAACTGCCCGATAGGCTAACTTTGAAGCTAATTAGCTCGGAAACGGTGCAACGTATCGAATTCTTTTCTTAAGAGTTATTTATAAACCCATCCTACCATGCAATATCGTTACAACCTTTTTAGACTGCTTCTGACCACTCTATATACAAGCTGAAGAGCCAAAGAAACTGGTACACCTGCCTAATATCGTGTAGGACCTGTGGTGTCACCGCCAGACACCACACTTGCTAGGTGGTAGCCTTTAAATCGGCCGCGGTTCGTTAGTATACGTCGGACCCACGTGTCGCAACTATCAGTGATTGCAGACCGAGCGCCGCCACACGGCAGGTCTAGAGAGACTTCCTAGCACTCGCCCCAGATGTACAACCGACTTTGCTAGCGATGGTTCACTGACAAAATACGCTCTCATTTGCCGAGACGATAGTTAGCATAGCCTTCAGCTACGTCATTTGCTACGACCTAGCAAGGCGCCATTACCAGTTTATATTGATACTGAATCATGTACCCTCAAGAGCGACGTTCACCATTAATGGATTAAAGTTAAGTATTCCACCAGCTACGTTCGTTTTTTCTAAATTCTAATTTCCTCGTCCTGTTCCAGACCTCACGCCAGCCTGCGTGAGCTAAAACGCGTGCCTTTCGGCTTCCTCTAATAATCACGGTGTTGGCTCTCCTGCCAACCCACAACAGGACCTCCGGATCACGCAGGAGTGCCGCAACACAGCTTAGCATGGACTCGACTAATGTCTGAAGTAGTGCTGGAGGGAACTGACACCATGAATCCTGCAAGGCTGTGAAAGGTGGCTACACTGAGCCACAGCGCCAGAGATTGCGCCAAAGAGTATTATTCAGCCGCCTCCACGGAGTGCCTGTCGAGAGCTCGTGGTAGTCAGTGCCTGTCGAGGACTCGTGGTAGTCAGTTCTTGGGGAGAGCTCGTAGTAGAGTGTTTGTTGAGATGTGCTAGTAGGCAGTGCTTGCTGAGATGTGATATTGGAGAGTTCTGGTTGAGATGTGGTAGTGGCGAGCCGGTGAGGTGAGATTGTAATGTTTAGAGTGCTTTTCATCAATATAAATTAAGGTAACAAACTACTTTTCTTTTTTTCTCATTATTTCAATGTCCTGAATAATGCGTCATTACAGGTTCAGTCAACAAAGCATCTGGCTTGTGTTCTTGTATTAGAGTGTAATTCTGCTTTCCTTACGCAATTATAGTATTTCTATTTTTTAGTTACTTCAGTATAAATGGTATTTAAAATTTCTTGTCTTGTTGAAGAAGAACCGTGCCAGATGTGTACGTTGAGTCACACTCCCACACACAGAACAATTGTACTTGTGCTTTGGTTTAGTAGGTTTTATAGTTGCTGGGGACTTAATTAATTAATTGTGTTAACAGGAAATTTTCATTTCATTCTTTGTTGTTGTTCTATGCAGTCAGATTGCGTAATAATACTAGTCAGGGCCAACCGTTTACGAGAAACAGCGTAATCGGACATACAGCTACCAAAAATAAAAAAATTATTTTCAAATTATAAATAATTAAGCCCCCATGCACGTGGCGACCGCTGCTTCGGATCGTCCCTTGGAATCTTCTGATTGTAAAAATAGTAGACAGTAGTATTGTTGTAATAATCTGGAGTTTAGCAATTGTAGTCTATTTTGCATGTGTAGATTTGGTAATTGTCATTCTTCTAATGGTATTTTTTCTCAGAATTTGATTTGTTGTCTTGTATACGCGTTTGACAATTTAGTGCAATTATTTCAATTGTTCGATTAATCGTGTTTGAGGGAAACATTTCATGTAAATGGTATTGTTGGAGATAAAGAGTCATTGTGTGTAATTTTCGTACAGTGACGAATTTTTTTATGTTTTGTAAATGATTACGCGGTCGATGAAAAAGGCGAAAATGATGAATAGTGAGAATGACGAAATTGTTGACATGGCGAACTCGCCAACACAGGACAACAGTATGATGAATAATGGAGTTGAAAACAATTTAATAAGTCGGGAAGACAGTCCAGAACCATTTCAAAATTTTTCTCTATCAGAAAATTCACAGAATACGAGATTAACGATAGAAGATTCTGAAAAAGTATCGAACATAGATAGCTTTACAGCTATGACGAAGGAAGCTGGTTTTGCGGGAAATATTAGGGGCGAAAAGAATTTTGAAACAGTTAACATGGAGCAGTTGATGAGTGCAATATTAAATTTGGGATCGCAAATGGGAACAATGGAAAAACGGTTAGACTCACTGGGATCACAAAAGGGAACAATGGAAACACGGTTTGGATCTGAATTAAAAACAGAGATAGGAACAATTAAAACCAAGATGGGAACTTTGGGATCTGAAATAAAAACTGATATGGGAACAATGGAAACACGGTTGGACTCACAAATAGGGACATGTTTCAAAAATATGAAAGATGAATTAAAGAAAGAAATCAGAGAAGAAGTACAACCGATTTTGAATTCTCACAATAATAGATTAATTGCAGTAGATATTAGACAAAGGGAACAGGATAGAGAACAGGAAGAAAGAGATCGCGTGATAGTACAGAAATTTTCAGAGTTAAATTTACAACGTGTAAAAGATAAGGAAGAAATATTTGAGAGAATCGAGGAATCCATACCAAATGACAGAATAAATAATCTAATACAACAATATGAACAGTTAACTACCAAATGTGTCAATACTGAAACCCGAGTCGCGACACTTACGGAAGACGTAAATAAACAGAAAGAAAAAATAGGTGATCTAGCGGAAAGAGTTGAGGAGATATCAGATAAATTGGCAAATCTTAGTTTACATGGGGACAGAGATTCGGATGATACAGCTCCATTACCATTCGCAGAAACCGAAGAGTACCAGAACATAAATAAACATGTTGAAAATCAGGGAAAATTTAATGAACGCGTTAAAAGGGAAGTTGAGGCATTACGAAAGCAAGTCAAACAGATCGAAGGCGAAATTGTAGGCAAAGACAGCAAAAGAAATTTGGAATCACAGATAGCAGAGGGGTTTGAAGAAAATAATTTGTTTCATTTACGGGATGCGACAAGAGAGCGCCAGGCGCGCGAACTTGACAATAATCGTCATTGGGACTGGGACAGACGCGGTAGGTCTTTGTCGCCACGAGGCGAAAACTTTGACTATAAACACTTTTTAACTGTTCGGAAGATTAAAATATTTCGCAATTCTAAGAATGACATACATCCATGTGCATGGTTAGATCAATTTACGTACGCACTTCCGCCAGATGTGCCACAAAGTCACAAACTGGAAATTATGTGCAGCTATTAATGTCCTCAGGGGATTCACTACTCTAAGTGAATATGTGCCGTAGCGAGCATAGGGCCCCGAGCTGTAGTGGTGCTATTTCTCTTTTAGTTTTCTTTACTATTCTTTGCATCTGTCAAACCAACTCTTCGACTATCAATCTATCTAGTGAGTAAGTAAACAATAACCGGATTTGACTAATTTACCTAAATGTGATTTCGGAAATTACCGTTTGGACTTACTGTACCTTCAGCAGCATTCATTCGTAACTTAAACGAAATTTTACCTGTTTATCTTCGTGACAATATTACTTCATATGTTGACGACATTCTTATTGCTAAACGTTCTTGGAGTGAGCACAACAAAATTTTGGATTCATTATTACGTATCTTTGCAAGAGTTGGCATTACAGTAAACTTGGAAAAATCTGAATTTGGTCGTTCTCAGGTGAAATTTCTCGGTCACATTATTTCTACAGAAGGTATTCTTCCTGATCCAGAGAAATTAGACGCTATTCGTAATTATGCTGTTCCTACCACAAAACGTGATGTTCGTAGTTTCCTTGGTGTCTATAATTTTCTTAGACGCTTTGTTAGATTGGACGATTTGGCCACACCTCGTTTTTGCGATCTATCTGGAAAGTTCTTTTTAAACGAAAATCGGTCGACAACTCTGTTTGGTTAGTTTGTATTCCTGATGAGTGGGTTAATAAGCTGATTTGGTATATGCATTTCAGTTATGCACACTTTGGTCCCAGAAAATGCTTTCATAAATTACGAGAAAATTGCTACTTCAGTAATATGGAAAAACGTATTCGATCTGTTCTGGCCAAATGCAAATTATGTCAAAAGGCTAAGCCGCCAACAATTTTTCACAGAGCACCGTTGTTTCCTATCATTCCAGCGAAATTATGGGACATGGCTGCAGTCGATTTAATCGGTCCAGTGGTTCGATCTACTAATGGTTTTGCGTACATTTTCGTAGCAGTGGAACTGACATCAAAATATGTGTGTTTTACACCGTTACGCAAAGCAACAGCTCGTTCAGTATCTAACGCTTTCATCAAAAATTTTCTTAAAGAAGTGGGTCATGTTGATAAGGTTATATCAGATAATGGATCACAGTTTCGTTCTAAAATTTGGCTTCGTACTCTATGGCGTCGTAAAATTAAACCAATCTTCATTTCACTTTTTCACCCTCAATCTAATTCTTCAGAGAGGTGGATGAAGGAAATCAATAAATTGTGTCGTCTTTATTGTCATCAGAATCACAGAACGTGGGATCAGTATCTTCATATTTTTCAAAACATTCTGAATGAACTCCCTAATGATTCAACTTCATAACCGCCTATATTGATATTAAAAAACAAGGTACCGACAAATCGCATATCTGAAATCGTTCCTTTTCCGCCTACACGGAAACTGCGGCATTCTGAAGTTGTGAACCTGGCTCTGCAAAATATTGTGTCTGCGGCTGCTAGAAGAGAGAAATCAGCTAAACATCCTGGTCGTTTAAAAATCTTGTCAGTTGGTCAAAAGGTATTAATTAAGTCTCATCGTTTGTCTCACAAAGGAAAAGGCTTGTGTCGCAAATTTTTTCTGCTTTATAACGGTCCATATAGAATTCGCAAAATTATTCATGATAACACTGTTGAAGTAGAAACTCTTAAATCACGACGCTCTAAGGGAATACATCATATATCAAACGTTAAAATTTTTGTGGAATGACATACTTTAGAGAAACTAACAGCTACATGTAAACATGCAGAGCATACAAGGATACCGCTCTGTGTTTTGGCGGCGGCACATACTCAAAACAACAGTCAAGTCTGCGCGCCGCACAAGGCAGTCGTTGACCGCAAACAATTACTTCCTACGTCACGCGCCTACAGCTGATCGAGCGCTCAGTGCGAATGCACTGACAGCCGTAAACAAATACACAGTTTAATTTCTCCGATTAAATTCAGTATAAAGCTATAGTGACTTGATGAATTATGTTATTAACATTCAGTATTTTTCAGGATACGGTTCTATAAAATATTTAAGAACTTCAGGTAAATTCTGTGTGTCTCCGACGTTAAGAGGACTTGCTAGCGAGAAAATTTCAGGAAGAATGTAATTTCGAAGAAGAAACTACTAAACTAAAAAAGGTAACTATTAATTGAGTTTATTTTTCAGGTAACATATTTCCACTTAGGTACGTACTTTAGACGTAATTTGCTGCTCGCAATTTCGTGATTCATACTTTGTGCTAAATTTCGTGTTCTATGAAATTACTTGTGAAGCGACGTGCTTGCGTACGTTAACTGATTTTGACAATGATTATTAATTAACTGGGTTGTAACTTGTGTATATTATGCATCGCTTGGCTGCACTGCTTTTTCACTGATGTCATATTTTTTAATTATGTGCCTGCTGTGCTTATTTATTTAAATTATAATTGTCACCTGATTTATTGTGCTGATGTGGTTATGTATGTAAGTTATACTTTGTGATTTATCTGCTTGCGCCTTCATGTTTACTTATTAAGATTACATATGAACATTTATTTGCTTATGCTGATATGATGCTAATGACCTGTTTATTACGTAAGATATATGTTTACTGCTATGCGTATGGATTGCATATTTATACATTTCTGTTTGTCGTCACAACTACTCTTTAATTTGGTATATAGAAATGCTGATATACTGTGTACAAACAGAGAGTTTAGGTCACACTATTGGATTAATTATAGATTGTTCGCTTGGCAGAGCCTCGTTGTAGGAATTGTGCTGCATCCACTTGTTGACATTCTGTTCTCTACTGCTATATTTACTCGCTATTGCATGTTTTGCTTACGCTCAGTACCTTATATTTTTAAGATAAGAAAATGAACTGCTATAATTCGATGAACAACATTAGTACAAGAAACTTCATAGAAGTCACATGAGCTGAGGTTTTATGGAAGCAGTATAAATTTATGCTAATAGGAAGGAAGCTAACGACATAACATACCAAAACTAGGTTTAGACCATTGACAGTTATTACACTGCATTTTTCGTGAGCAATTGAAATAGGAAGTGACACTTGACACAAGAAATACTCCACATGTTTGCTTCTGTTTGCCATAATTCTTGAAGTGGTGTACACACTGTGAAATATGATCATTCACACTCCGTAATCGTACTTAATTACTGAGAGTTATTCGAACTAAGTCTGTTAGAGGTCATGTATGCATTTCTTTGTTTATAATTCATAATGAGTAGAAGATTTGGCTCAGATGGATTACACAGAGGTTGTGTGTTGACAGTGTGTCTTCGGATTGTATGGGATGATGAGGTTTGCATTAGGATTTTATCTGTACTTGTTCGAGGAGACTGACTAGAGGAAAGAGTTGTTATGGAAGTGAAATGATATTGGTACTAAGGTTTATATGTATCGACGTATTGAAGAGGTATTATTGAGGTATTATTGAGATTATGTGAAGTTGATGATTATTGGAGTTTTTGTGGACAAGAGGTAAGGTAAATGATATTGATGATAAGATTTATATGTATCGACGTAAGAGGTATTTTTGAAGTATTGAGATTATGTGATGCTGATGATTATTGGAGTTTTGGTGGATAAGAGGTAAAGTAAGTGAGGTGCATTTTTTTTTTTGTTGGTCCATATGGAACAAGGTGGATGAAGATGGCAGACTAGAACATTCAAGTAGAAGGAAGATTGTCTACATACATTTGGTTAAATCACTAAGCAGTATTTTTTTGGAGAGAGGAAGTATTTGCATATCTTGGCTCACTGACAGTTGTTCAGCAACAGTACATTTGATTTGGCTTGGCAAACATTGGTCTTGGCATGATGACTATGATGTTGACTTAACTATTATTGACTGTTATACATTGCTGCCACTACTACTTGATACACATGATGAACATCAAATTTTGACAGAATTGCATTTACACAGTTGACACTATTCAATTACACAGTAGTACTTAATGTGGATGAAAGATGAGTGAGTGTGTTTTGTGTGTTTTCCTTTCCTAATCCTACTCACCTATCTCCTAAATATTATTTTACTTGTTTGCTGTGGCTTGCACTGACACCCATAAATATTATAGGTTTACTGATATTTGAGTATTTGTAATAGTTAATATGACAATTATCTGATATCATTTGTGTGTTTATTAGAATTTGTATGTTTAGTGTAAGAGCATTGTAAAAGCATTTGTATGTGTATTCAAACTATTGTTCATGCTTGAACTGTCTGATTAGTAATGGTGAATATTATGAACTGTTACCTGCACTTTTCAACATAATGGGTGCCACTTAGGAATGATTAATTTCTGCTGATGAACTGTGTGATCAGTGATAGTGAATATTATGGACTGTTACTTGTACTTTTTCTACATGATTGGTGCCACTAGGACATGTTTAATATCTGCTTATAAACTCTGATGAACAGAGTGATCACTGATAGTGAATATTATGGACTGCTCTCTGGACCTGCTCATCATTGCTAGGTGCAACTGATGGACTGCTTCTACTGACATAATGTCACTTGTTGCTGTCTGCACCTGCTCAACATTGCTGGGTGCCACTAATGGACTGATTCTACTGGAATAACGTCACTTGTTGGTGTCTGCACTTGTTCAACACTACTGGGTGCCACTGTTAGAACTGTTTCTACTGAAATGATGTTACTTCTTGCTGTCTCCACCTACTCAACATTGCTGGGTGCCACTGTTGGACTGCTTCTACTGACATAATGTCACTTGTTGGTGTCTGCACCTGTTCAACATTGCTGGGTGCAACTGATGGACTGCTTCTACTGAAATGATGTCAGTTGTTGGTGTCTGCACCTGTTCAACATTGCTGGGTGCCACTAATGGAACTGTTTCTGCTGAGTGATGTCACTTGTTGCTGTCTGCACCTGCTCAACATTGCTGGGTGCCACTGATGAATTGCTTCTACTGAAATGATGTCAGTTGTTGGTGTCTGCGCCTGTTCAACATTGCTGGGTGCCACTAATGGAACTGTTTCTGCTGAGTGATGTCACTTGTTGGTGTCTGCACCTGTTCAACATTGCTGGGTGCAACTGATGGACTGCTTCTACTGAAATGATGTCAGTTGTTGGTGTCTGCACCTGTTCAACATTGCTGGGTGCCACTAATGGAACTGTTTCTGCTGAGTGATGTCACTTGTTGCTGTCTGCACCTGCTCAACATTGCTGGGTGCCACTGATGAATTGCTTCTACTGAAATGATGTCAGTTGTTGGTGTCTGCGCCTGTTCAACATTGCTGGGTGCCACTAATGGAACTGTTTCTGCTGAGTGATGTCACTTGTTGCTGTCTGCACCTGTTCAACATTGCTGGGTGCCACTGATGGACTGTTTCTACTAAA
Organism: Schistocerca piceifrons; assembly: GCF_021461385.2. Classification (NCBI taxonomy): domain Eukaryota; kingdom Metazoa; phylum Arthropoda; class Insecta; order Orthoptera; family Acrididae; genus Schistocerca; species Schistocerca piceifrons. The sequence goes on along the minus strand of NC_060140.1, from coordinate 591,671,886 downwards.
ATGATGTCACTTGTTGGTGTTTGCACCTGCTGACCATTGCTGGGTGATACTGCTGGAACTAATCATTGAAAGCATTTTATGTGAACATTTGTATAAACTGATTTTTTGTGTATTGTGTGAACTATTATGTAAAGTCACATGTATGAAAAGAAGTTGTATTGCTTACTGTATTTTATATATTAGGTTATTGAAAGGTCAGTGCAAAGTCAAAATTTTATCTAATTATGTGATATTTACGTATTAATATTATCTTTTATTTTTGTCTGTATTTTTGTGGACGAATTTGGTGGTATTTTCACCACCAATGCTGGCAAAAATACCATCAAATTCATGCCCGTGGAGGACGGGCATATGAAAGGTGGCTACACTGAGCCACAGCGCCAGAGATTGCGCCAAAGAGTATTATTCAGCCGCCTCCACGGAGTGCCTGTCGAGAGCTCGTGGTAGTCAGTGCCTGTCGAGGACTCGTGGTAGTCAGTTCTTGGGGAGAGCTCGTAGTAGAGTGTTTGTTGAGATGTGCTAGTAGGCAGTGCTTGCTGAGATGTGATATTGGAGAGTTCTGGTTGAGATGTGGTAGTAGCCAGTCGGTGTGGAGAGATTGTAACGTTTAGAGTGCTTTTCATCAATATAAATTAAGGTAACAAACTACTTTTCTTTTTTTTCTCATTATTTCAATGTCCTGAATAATGCGTCATTACAGGTTCAGTCAACAAAGCATCTGGCTTGTGTTCTTGTATTAGAGTGTAATTCTGCTTTCCTTACGCAATTATAGTATTTATATTTTTTTAGTTACTTCAGTATAAATGGTATTTAAAATTTCTTGTCTTGTTGAAGAAGAACCGTGCCAGATGTGTACGTTGAGTCACACTCCCACACACAGAACAATTACACTTGTGCTTTGGTTTAGTAGGTTTTATAGTTGCTGGGGACTTAATTGATTAACTGTGTTAACGAAAATTTTCTTTCATTGTCTGTTGTTATTCTATGCAGTCAGATTGCGTACAAATACTAGTCAGGGCCAACCGTTTACGAGACTTGCGTAATCGGACCTACAGCTACCAAAATTAAAAATTATTTTCAAAAATATTTAATTAATCCCCCATGCAGCTGTTCATAAATCCGTAACGGTACGAGGGGGTTAAGATCTCTTCTGAACAGCACGTTGAAAGGCATTCCAGAAATGGTCAATAATGTTCATGTCTGGGGTGTTTAGTGGCCAGCGGAAGTCAAGTCTAACTCAGAAAAGTGTTCCTGGAGCCACTGTGTAGCAGTTCTGGACATTTGGGGTGCCGCATTACCCCGCTGGAATTGCCCAAGTCCGTTGGAATGCCCAATGGACACGAGTGGATCCAGGCGAGCAGACAGGATGCTTTCGTACGTTTCACCTGTCAGATTCTTATTTAGACGTATCAGGGGTCTCATATCACTCCAACTGCACGAGTCCCACACCGTTAACAAAGCCTCCACCAGCTTGAACAGTCCCCTGCTGACATGCAGGGTCCATGGACTCATGCAGTTGTCTCCACACCCGTACACGTCCATCTGTTCAGTAACACTTGAAACGAGACTCGTCCGACCAGGCAGCATGTTTCCATCGTCAACAGACCAATGGCGGTGCTGACACGCCCAGGTGAGGCGTAAAGCTTCGTGTCGTTCACTCATCAAGGGTACACGAGTGGGCCTTCGGCTCCAAAATCCCATATCAATAATGTTTCGTTGAATGGTTCGCACGCTAACACTTGTTGACGGCCCAGCATTGAAATCTGCAGCAGTTTGCGGAAGGGTTGCACTTCTGTCACGTTGAACGATCTTCTTCAGTCCTCGTTGGTCCAGTGCTTGCAGGATCTTTTTCCGGCCGCAACGATGTCGGAGATTTGATGTTTTTCCGGATTTCTGATTTTCACGGTACACTCGTGAATGGTCGTAAGGGAGAATCCCCACTTCATCGCTTCCTCGAAAGATAGTGTGTCCCATTTCTTGTGCGCCGACTATAACAGCGCGTTCAAACTCTCATCTTGATAATCTACCATTGTAGCAGCAGTAACTGATCTAACAATTACACCAGACATTTGTCTTACACAGTTGTTGCCGGCCGCAGCGCCTTATTTGGCCTGTTTACGTATCTCTGTATTTGAATACGCATGCCTCTACCAGCTCCTGTGGCGCTTCAGTATACAGTATATCTATAAATACAGACCGGAAAAAAAATTTACTGAGAGTTTAGTATGGACATTGCACACCAAGAACTTTGCCACTAAACGGATGAGGAAACAGCGTACATACGAGAAGTTTATGCAGTACAACGCGCCTTCATTAGTATCAGTCACGCACCCAAGACCAGAACGCCTTCAGTATCCCACAGCTCAGGCATGTTATTTCCGTCTGGTGTACCCCTAGTGTTCATATGGCGCATTGTCTATTGTGACACAATAGCACATTACTATAATTTGTTTCCATGTCCGCCACTTGATGGAGGCCTACTGTTCAACACAGATGATGACAGATACGGTCTCCTGCTACAGGAAAACAACGTACAGTCATGTAACCTGTATGCTGCCTAAAATCCACTACGTTGTACACTATTTGCAAAGACGTTTAGTACCTTGTTCACGTCGACCACGTGTTGTGAAGTGTAGTGCAGAGATATTGACAGTAGTGGGAGCAGAGGTTTATGAGCGACGCGTTTGCATGAACTTTTTTCCTTCGCTTGTTGCATGGTACATCCTCTGTATTTATTGGAATTTTTTTCCAGACACACGATATATATATATATATATATATATATATATATATATATATATATATATATATATATATATATATATATGGTGGTCCATTGATAGTGACCGGGCCAAATAACTTACGAAATAAACATCAAACGAAAAAACTACAAAGAACGAAAATCGTCTAGCTTGAAGGGGGAAACCAGATGGCGCTATGGTTGGCCCGCTAGATGGCGTTCCCATTGATCAAACGGATACAACTGCGTTTTTTTTTAAATAGGAACCCCCATTTTTATTACATATTCATGTAGCATGTAAACAAATATGAATGTTTTAGTTGGACCACTTTTTTCGCTTTGTGATAGAAGGCACTGTAATAGTCACAAACGTATAAGAACGTGGTATCACGTAACATACCGCCAGTGCGGACAGTATTTGCTTCATGAAATATTTCCGTGTTAAAATGGACCGTTTACCAACTGCGAAAAAGGTCGACATCATGTTGATGTTTGGTTATTGTGATCAAAATGCCCAACGGGCGTGTGCTGTGTATGTTGCTCGGTATCCTGGACATCATCGAAGTGTCCGGACCGTTCGCCGGATAGTTACGTTATTTAAGGAAACAGGAAGTGTTCAGCCACACGTGAAACGTCAACCTATATGTTTGAAAGTTTTATAGTGTGTAGATACATCCTGTAGGAACAATATTTTCATTTCTCCACATAATTTCCATCCCTCTCAACTGCCTTACGCCATCTTGGAACCAGCGCCTGTATACCCACACGGTAAAATTCTGGACCAACCTGTTGAAGCCACTGTTTGGCAGCGTGCACAAGGAAGTCATCATGTTCAAACCATGTTCCACGAAGAGAGTCTTTCAGTTTCCCTAAGAGATGATAGTCAGTGTTGTCACATTGCATCACAATTTATGGTGGTTCCAATTTGGCATGATGTCCACAAGCAAGAGTCCTTCGGAATCTAAAAACACTGGAGCCATAACTTTTCCAGCAGGAGGTGTGGTTTTGAATTTTTTTCTTGGGTGAATTTACATTGTGCCACAACATTGCTTGCCCCTTCGTCTGTCACAGTTCTTCCAAGAAATTCATCTCCACCATTCTTGTACTGTTCCAAAAGTTCGCTGCATACCGGTTTTCTTGTTTCTTTGTGAGCCACTGTCAACATCCTGGGAACCCACCTGGCACAAACCTTTTTTAACACCAACACTTTCAGTATTCTGCACATCCATCCCCTATCCCAATGTAGCGTGACAATTCATTCACTGTGATGACTGTGATGCGTCTGTCAGCAGTCACCAATTCGTTAACCCTGTGCCCATTGTCTGGAGTGCGTGCAGTACGAGGCCTGCCGCTGCAAGGACAATCCTCAATATTGCCGTGCCCGCTTTCATCACGTAACTTGCTTGCCCACCAACCAACTGTACTGCGATCGATAGCAGCATCTCCATACACCTTTTTCAACCTCTTGTGGATGTTTCCCACTGTCTCGTTTTCATAGCACAGGAATTCTATGACAGCTCGTTGCTTCTGACGAACGTCAAGTGTAGCAGCCATCTTGAAGACAGGCTGTGATGGCGCCACTCACGGGAGCAGGTTGAACTAAGTTTGAAAACAAGCGGGAAGGATGTATCTACACATTGCAAAACTTTCACACATGCAGAATGAAAACTGTTGTTTTTTTTTACAAAAATAGTGTGCATTTCTTCTGGAGTGACCCTCGCATTACACTAGGTCGGTGGTCGTCTCCACGAATGCCATCATCCAGGAGAAAAGCTGTTTGAAAAGTGCAGCGCGCCGCGGACGCAGGCTAGTGGGAGCAGTATTATGCTATGAGAGACGTTCTCCTGCGCTTGCGTTGGTCCTGTGGTAGTAATCGAAGACACGCTGACAGCTTCGAACCACCTGCATCCCTTCATGCTCGATATCTTCCCCGACGGCGAGGTCATCTTTCAGCAGTATAGCTGTCCGTATCTCGGAGTCAGTACCATGCCGACTTGAGGAGCATGTTATCGAACTCACGTTGACATTCCAGCGACCAAATTCGTCTGATGTAAATCCTGTGGAGCCCATCTGCGTCGCTATCTTTCGCTGTCACCGCGTACGCAAATCAGAGGCCCGTTATTTATGCGAATTACTTGACCTAGGCCATTGCCTACACCAAGTGCCACTTCGCGCGGAGATATTATTTGGGAAAAACAGGTGGTTTGAGTTCTTGGAATGTGAATTTAAAGGAAAGATCATACAATTAAATGTTTGTTTCGCGTTTAAAAAAAAAATGGTTCAAATGGCTCTGAGCACTATGGGACTTAACATATATGGTCATCAGTCCCCTAGAACTTACAACTACTTAAACCTAACTAACCTAAGGACGTCACACAACACCCAGTCATCACGAGGCAGAGAAAATCCATGACCCCGCCGGGAATCGAACCCGGGAACCCGGGCGTGGGAAGCGAGAACGCTACCGCACGACCACGAGCTGCGGACGTTTCGCGTTTAGATTTACTTGGAACCCCTAGGATAGCTGTAGAATGTCATACGGGTTCAGCATAAAAAACATGAAAGCTTAAGAATGGACTTGAAACCTCTGATAACGGTTTGTGTGTACTAAACGCGTGAAGTAGTCTCGTGGTTGGTCTCATGGTTTGTATCTTGGTTCGTATCTTTCATCAAGCTTTAACTCGTCTCTAAAGCTACTCAGTGAAACAATTCAGAAACTCCAGGAATGTAGGTGAGCAGTATATGTTATATGGCCGTATCCTATAAGAAAGGGTTAAAATCAAACTTCCGAGTCATGAAGGTTAGATATCTATAGATTGCCGTTGTGCCAAACTGACTGAGAGGCGGCGTCGGTGTGGGAGACAGATGATAGTCCAGTCGCTCGTCGAAACAAATAATTGAGCTTGTCGCGCGAATGAGCTTAAACTAGACGTTAGTTTGAAGATCGAGAGCAGGATGTGCAAGATGTGCTACATCAGCATATTGGGCCGCATCCAGGTAGCAGGTGCCCATTTCTGAGGCCGTGAAGTTGTAATGTTTTTAAGTCCCCTGTAACAAGAGAGTCACCGTCATCAGAGACGCGTGAAAGTGGACAAAAAAACAATGTCACAGTGAAAAGACAGGCCGTAGTGCGCAAGTCACCCGCCAAATCAATACTGGTAGACAACAAACAGCATGCATCCGCTATATCCAGAACCACTGAAGAACTATGGATTACAGTTTCCACAGCCTCGCAGCTATACAGGGTGAGTCAGGAGGAAGTGTATATGCTTTGAGAGGTGATAGTGTTAGTGACTGTGAACAAACAACTTCAAATGGACAAATCTCTGAGAATGTATGTTCGGAACACAGCATTGTATGACAGTGAAACATAGACTGTGGGAAAACCGAAACAGAAGAGAATCGAAGCATTTGAGATGTGGTGCTACAGACGAATGCCAAAATTCAGGTGGACTGATAAGGTAAGGAATGAGAAGATTCTGCTCAGAATCGGAGAGGAAAGGAATATATGGAAAACACCGACAAGGAGAAGAAACAGAATGGTAGGATATCTGTTAAGACATCAAGAAGTGACTTGCATGTTACTAGATGGAACTGCAGATTCTAAAGGGAGAGAGAGATTGGGATACATCCAGCAAATAGTTGAGGACGTACGGTTCAAGTGCTATTCTGAGATGAAGATGATGTCACAGAACAGGAATTCGTGACAGGACGCATCAAACCTGTCAGAACACTGACCGCTCAAAAAAATAAAAATAAATAAATGGAATGGACTAACGCTCTATTTCGAATGGTTTTCCAAGAGAGTACACATTCAATGTACATTCTTATTTATTTTCTGAATTATTCAGTACATTGTCATTGTGTACAACCCAACACAGTAGTCTGGAAGAATTCGAGATATCCAATTTGATATAGGACACTCGTAATCTACCAAGTAGGAAACTATCTCAAACTGGCCTACAAAAGCTACCTGCGTTATAGCGCGTACGCGTCTCTCGAGATTTTCAGTATTCTCGAGAGCTCTTCGCGAGTGTTGTTAGTCCCAGAGAAAAAATGAATAAAATCTTTTTTTGTAAGCAGTTTAATGCAGTTTAATTTTGCAACGTGAAACGGATTCTCTGGAGGGTGCAGTTTTCGAGTTATCCAAGGAAAACGTAAAAAAGTGATATTAAATGCTGTTACGGAAATAATTCGGAATAGGGCGTATGTCCATATGAAGTTTTTGTTCAGAAGCACTAACATTCTTGACCATCGAAGAACGTACCTTTCGTTCTGGCTCACCCTGCATGACTGAACATCACACGACACATGGCAAGGAGTTTGACATGGACGCATTAATACCACCATTAGACTGGGTTGATAAGTTGCTGCACACGATGGCACGTGCTGCGATTTTTTATCATATCGAAATAAAGATGAGATGCCAGATTGCATTGTGACTCGGTATGCTAATTGTTTTGGGGTGGCATAAATCAGAAAGGCTACAGCGGAAGTGAAATGATCATATTTAGTTTGAAGTTGAGATAAGACTTGAACAAAACTCCCCGCTGAAGCTGATACAGCATGTTCTTACCTAATTTTTTCGGTTATGATGAAACCAGAGGCAAAAAGCATTGCAAGAGAGCGATACGTTGGGTAATGGTCGAGAGAGTTACAATGCACCACATTGCGATGAAATACGTCGCAGTGCACAACAAGAATAGTCATACTTGGTATAACAAGCAATTTAGACTGAAGGTTCTAAGAGAAAGACTGAAAATATGCATATTATAATATGTCAGCGAACTTTCGGTTCCCAGATGAATTAAAATGTTGAAACTTGTAATAAGCTTGTACAGACAGTTAGTGAAATATAAGGTACGTATTAAGTTGGTGCATAACTTCCGCCGGCCGAAGTGGCCGCGCGGTTCTGGCGCTGCAGTCTGGAACCGCGAGACCGCTACGGTCACAGGTTCGAATCCTGCCTCGGGCATGGATGTGTGTGTTGTCCTTAGGTTAGTTAGGCTTAACTAGTTCTAAGTTCTAGGGGACTAATGACCTCAGCAGTTGAGTCCCATAGTGCTCAGAGCCATTTGAACCATTTTTTGCATAACTTCCAAGCGATTTTGTTTTGCTTGTTGGCATCAACTGCCATCGGTTTATTTACCAATTCTCATTTTTTATTTGTAGTTCATCGTAGCTCTTCTAGTTTGCATATTGTCATTTTGTCATTTGGAGATTGTAAGTGAAGCTGTGGACGCCAGAAAATGGAGTGTCTAGTAGCGAAATCGAAACATTTCCGACGTGTTCGTCTTTTTAAGTTCAGTAGAGGGGTAACAGCAGCGGAGTCAGACAGAAACATTTGCCCCGTGTACTTGCATAGTGCCATTGGGCAGAGCCGACGAGAAAATGGTTTTCTCGTTTTAAGGTGGATCGTTTTGACATTAATCACTCTCCACATCCAGAGAGACCTTAGAGGTTTGATGAAGATCGTTTAAACGCATCAGTCCACAATGACCACGTCAGTGTACTGGAGAACAGGCAAATGACCTGTTATCATTCCTTCATCGTGATCCATTTGCATGCAGTGGGGAGGGTTCGAAAATCGTGTGTGTGGGTACTGCATGCTCTAAGCCAAAGTCAAAAAAAATCAGCGGTTGACCAAACGTGCTTCTCTGTTGCTCGTAATCAATTGACTTGTGAAAAACACCGATCATTGCTATCCTACATCGTTACTGGTGACGAGAAATGTAATCTTTATGCTAACATACGGAAAAGAAAGAAAAAACTGAACCCCAACAATGCATCAGTTTCCCGTACAAAGACTTGTGTGCATTCACTAAAGACATTGTTTTGCGTCTGGTGGAATAGCGACTGTGTGGTGTACTACGAATTGCTTCCAAAAGGTGTAGCCATCACTGCTGGCTTTTATCGTCAGCAATTGAGATGTCTTCCAGACGCAAACCAAGAACAACGACCAGGAACTCTGCATATTTGATACTACTCTACGAAAATGCCCGCCCGCCTTCTGCAAGACTAAAAAAAACAACACTATACAGGAGTTGGGTTGGGTAGTCATTCCGCAACCACCTTATTCACCGCCACTTGCGCCCTCAGATTCTTACCTTTTTCGCTCTCTAGGGAACAACCTTCAACGAACTTCCTTTCCAGTTGAAAACGCGCGCCGAAGATAACGTAAAATGTCCTTCGCCTTAAAACCACGTGATTTCTGCAGTAGTGTAGGAGCCCCGGTGGTCCCAGTCGCCTACAGTGGACTGGAAGCCGAGCAGTGACCTCTCCAGATGTCAGGAAGCTACGAAATGACTGTGGACGCGTCAGAAACGCCACGTAACACAGGCTGGATGAGCTTGGTGATATAAACGACCTTCTCCAAGTCCTCGCTGACTCGGAGCGATGACACCAGCTCCGGGCCGCACCAGTCTTGCTAGTGCAGCGCCGCGTGCCGTGACGTAGCGGTGGAATGCCCTTACTTCGGCTGCGTGTGGCTGGCGGCGCCTGGCTGGTAGGCCGGCTCGGCGGCAGACAGCAGGCCGCTGCGCGTAGGAGGCTCCGGGTTGGAGTCCTGGCGCTGTCAGCACGAGAGGCGTTCTCGTAGTGCGGAGTGTACTCTATCCCACCCCGTCTTCTTCCCTGCTCCTTCTGGTGGCTCGTCCGCAGTGGACTGTCGGAACAGGCTGCAATCCCCCCAGCGTCATCGTCTCACCTGGTTGTGATGGCCGATGCACAGGGCCTAGGCCCCGCACGATCTCGACGACGGCTTACTGATGTGGTCAGCATTGGCGGCGAGCGAGTCTGTCGCGATGTCTGTTAATCCTGGGTTGATGACTGACAGCGGCAGCAGAGAGGACCAGAGCTGGTACTGTTCCCTCATGTCTGCTGCTGGATGGGCCGGCCTTACTGCAACATCTCCTTAATAAAGATTAACATGTCGATCACTGAGCTGAGCGCTACGCAGCGTCCCAGTACACATCTAACTGCAAGTCTAACTGCGAGTGCCTTGTTGCTATCAAAGCTGGCGTACTTAAAGGAAGCACGAGCGATGTCCTGACATCATGCTCATTTGTAATGAACGCATTCGTTCCACTTATACTGCTGATTTATCTGTAGTACTATCCCCTTGGGTGTTCTTGTGACAGAGTTATGTGTTGTTATGGCAGACTTATGCAAAGTTATGAAATGCAGTACAGCTGACTCTATATCTCTGTCTTAAACTCTACGTAAGTCTCTGTCTAACACAAACACGCGTGCTAAGCAATTCTCTGTCGCCTGTTGTGTGTAACCAGATCACTGCCCCTGCGTGATGACACATTCCGATACATGTGCAGTCCTCTTACCTACATATACATCTATATCTACATGACTACTCTGCAGTTCACATTTAAGTGCTTGGCAGAGGGTTCGTCGAACCACAATCATACTATCTCTCTACCATTCCACTCCCGAACAGCGCGCGGGAAAAACGAACACCTAAACCTTTCTGTTCGAGCTCTGATTTCTCTTATTTTATTTTGATGATCATTCTTACCTATGTAGGCTGGTCTCAACAAAATATTTTCGCATTCGGAAGAGAAAGTTGGTGACTGAAGTTTCGTAAATAGATCTCGCCGCGACGAAAAACGTCTTTGCTGTAATGACTTCCATCCCAATTCGCGTATCATATCTGCCACACTCTCTCCCCTACTACGTGATAATACAAAACGAGCTGCCCTTTTTTGCACCCTTTCGATGTCCTCCATCAATCCCAACTGGTAAGGATCCCACACCGCGCAGCAATATTCTAACAGAGGACGAACGAGTGTAGTGTAAGCTGTCTCTTTCGTGGACTTGTTGCATCTTCTAAGTGTCCTGCCAATGAAACGCAACCTTTGGCTCGCCTTCCCCACAATATTATCTATGTGGTCTTTCCAACTGAAGTTGTTCGTAATTTTAACACCCAGGAACTTTTTTGAATCGACAGCCTTGATAATTGTGCTATTTATCGAGTAATCGAATTCCAACGGATTTATTTTGGAACTCATGTGGATCACCTCACACTTTTCGTTATTTAGCGTCAACTGCCACCTGCCACACCATACAGCAACAACCTAAGAGAACTGCTCAGATTGTCACCCAGATCATTTATATAGATCAGGAACAGCAGAGGTCCCAGGACGCTTCCCTGGGGAACACCTGATATCTCTTCAGTTTTACTCGATGATTTGCCGTCTATTACTACGAACTGCGATCTTCCTCACATGAAATCACGAATCCAGTCGCACAACTGAGACGATAACCCATAGGCCCGCAGCTTGATTAGAAGTCGCTTTTGAGGAACGCTGTCAAAAGCTTTCCGGAAATCTAGAAATACGGAATCAACATGAGATCCCCTGTCGATAGCGGCGATTACTTCGTGCGAATAAAGAGCTAGCTGCGTTGCACAAGAACGATGTTTTCTGAAACCATGCTGATTACGTATCAATAGATCGTTCCTTTCGAGGTGATTCATAATGTTTGAATACAGTATATGCTCCAAAACCCTACTGCAAACCGACGTCAATGATATAGGTATGTAGTTAGATGGATTATTCCTACTATCCTTCTTAAACACTGGTGCGACCTGCGCAATTTTCCAATCTGTAGGTACAGATCTATCGGTGAGCGAGCGGTTGTATATGAGTGCTAAGTAGGGAGCTATTGTATCAGCGTAATCTGAAAGGAACCTAATCGGTATACAATCTGGACCTGAAAACTTGCCCGTATCAAGCGATTTGAGTTGCTTCGCAACCCCTAAGGTATCTACACTCCTGGAAATGGAAAAAAGAACACATTGACACCGGTGTGTCAGACCCACCATACTTGCTCCGGACACTGCGAGAGGACTGTACAAGCAATGATCACACGCACGGCACAGCGGACACACCAGGAACCGCGGTGTTGGCCGTCGAATGGCGCTAGCTGCGCAGCATTTGTGCACCGCCGCCGTCAGTGTCAGCCAGTTTGCCGTGGCATACGGAGCTCCATCGCAGTCTTTAACACTGGTAGCATGCCGCGACAGCGTGGACGTGAACCGTATGTGCAGTTGACGGACTTTGAGCGAGGGCGTACAGTGGGCATGCGGGAGGCCGGGTGCACGTACCGCCGAATTGCTCAACACGTGGGGCGTGAGGTCTCCACAGTACATCGATGTTGTCGCCAGTGGTCGGCGGAAGGTGCACGTGCCCGTCGACCTGGGACCGGACCGCAGCGACGCACGGATGCACGCCAAGACCGTAAGATGCTACGCAGTGCCGTAGGGGACCGCGCCGCCACTTCCCAGCAAATTAGGGACACTGCTGCTCCTGGGGTATCGGCGAGGACCATTCGCAACCGTCTCCATGAAGCTGGGCTACGGTCCCGCACAGCACACCGTTAGGCCGTCTTCCGCTCACGCCCCAACATCGTGCAGCCCGCCTCCAGTGGTGTCGCGACAGGCGTGAATGGAGGGACGAATGGAGACGTGTCGTCTTCAGCGATGAGAGTCGCTTCTGCCTTGGTGCCAATGATGGTCGTATGCGTGTTTGGCGCCTTGCAGGTGAGCGCCACAATCAGAACTGCATACGACCGAGGCACACGGGGCCAACACCCGGCATCATGGTGTGGGGAGCGATCTCCTACACTGGCCGTACACCACTGTTGATCGTCAAGGGGACACTGAATAGTGCACGGTACATCCAAACCGTCATCGAACCCATCGTTCTACCATTCCTAGACCGGCAAGGGAACTTGCTGTTCCAACAGGACAATGCACGTCCGCATGTATCCCGTGCCACCCAACGTGCTCTAGAAGGTGTAAGTCAACTACCCTGGCCAGCAAGATCTCCGGATCTGTCCCCCATTGAGCATGTTTGGGACTGGATGAAGCGTCGTCTCACGCGGTCTGCACGTCCAGCACGAACGCTGGTCCAACTGAGGCGCCAGGTGGAAATGGCATGGCAAGCCGTTCCACAGGACTACATCCAGCATCTCTACGATCGTCTCCATGGGAGAATAGCAGCCTGCATTGCTGCGAAAGGTGGATATACACTGTACTAGTGCCGACATTGTGCATGCTCTGTTGCCTGTGTCTATGTGCCTGTGGTTCTGTCAGTGTGATCATGTGATGTATCTGACCCCAGGAATGTGTCAATAAAGTTTCCCCTTCCTGGGACAATGAATTCACGGTGTTCTTATTTCAATTTCCAGGAGTGTATTATTGATGACTACGTCTTTATTATGTGCATCAGTTGCGCTTTTATACTTGAGGACAAATGCTGCAAACCTATGCACCAACCCAGTATTCAATACTTGTAAATCATTTTACGTAATTGCAAGATGTTATTAATAGTTAACTTAAAGCTACAAACAACGCAATCTTACGTGCATGTAGACATAATGAACAATGTGAAGTCAAGTAGAACTCTAAGCAATTTCTTTCGTCTCATACAAAAGGACAACGAAATTAATCCATCGTCTGTAGGACATCGAGTTCAGGGATATCATATCTCTCTGCATGCTACTTAATCAAACGAAAAAATTTAATATTTATAATCCCAGATACTGTACACTGCTGTGATTTTCAGTCCGAATACTGGTTTGATGCAGCTGTCCATGTTGGTCTATCCTGCGTAATCCGTTTCATCTTTGCGTATCTCCTTAAACCCATATCAGTTTGGATCTGATTTTTCTAGCGTTGATCTCCAGCTACAACTTTTATGCTCACAATTTTCTCCACTGCCAAACTGACAATTTGCAGTTGCCACAAGATGTTCCTAGCAACCGACCCCCTCTTTCAGTCACGTTATGTCATATACCTCTTTTTTCCTGAATTCGGTTTAGTACCTCTTCTTTACTTATGTAATGAAATGGAACACCTACAGCCGTCCTTTCGATGTTATCCATTATATAGCTACCAGTTTCGGTGATTCAGTACACCACCTTCAGGCCTGTATGCATAAACAGTAATGATAGCTTCTTCAGCTTAGCAACCACGCAGTACAGAGACAGACTAAAAACAGAATAAGAAACAAGGAAATACTCAAATGGTTCTGAGCACTAGGGGACATAACATCCTGAGGTCATCAGTCCCCTAGAGCTTAGAACTACTTAAACCTAACTAACCTAAGGACATCACACATCCATACCCGAGGCAGGATTCGAACTTGCGACTGTAGCGGTCGCGCGGTTCCAGACTGAAGCGCCTAGAACCGCTCGGCTACTGGGGCCGGCAAGGACAGTACTATACAAGAGAATTTACAGTAATCATTTGATGAAATCAACATGTACATCCATTGTCATATGCCTAAAATAGAGTTATATGTAGTATACCATAAAGAATTTTAACTCTATATGTTGTACAAATTTAACATCCATCAATAAAATTATTAATTAAATATTCTTTGATTTTTATTGGTCCATTGGATAATACATTAAGCTGTGCAATCCTGAAATAACGTAATAAGCAACAAAAATAATTGTTGATAATGGCAGACGTATGATATAAACTACAACTTCGGGAATAAGTAAACCAATGTAATTCACATCTACGTTCAAGTAGTCCTTGCACAAGGACAGCGTCAACAATATCTTAGTGACAATATACGTAAAGCTAGAGAAATGATAGAATACGTATATTTATATTTCACATCAAAGTTATAACATGCTAAGCTAAAAACCAAATATGAAAATATTTTTGTCAATTGTATAAAAAGAATGTCCAGGAACGAGTTAGGAGAACAAAGGTAGAGAACCATCTACGTTATACCATACACAGAATATACACAACTGGAGATAATATTCAGGGTGAATAACATCTACACATTAATATTCAGGGTGAACAACATCTACACATTTGTGAGAAAGTAGCTCCTTCAGAAGGACAGCTTCAATAAAATCTAAGTGTCAGTATATGAGCTGTCAAAATAACAATATAGATACATCTATATGTTATGTCAAAGTATAAAATCCTGAGGTGCAAACCACAGAGGGATACACTTGAGTCACCTACATAAAAAAATTTTCAAGACATGTTAAAACACCAAGTATTAGAAACCACCGATATGATAACATTTGCAGAATATATGAAAACTCCCCCACAGGAAACTATTCAGGCTGAACAAATTCATGTGTTAATGTACCCATATGTTATGTACTGCTATAAAAGAAATATCACATGAGGACAGCTATCTAACTCATGTAGATGTCAGATACTATTAACATACATCCACTTAACACAGAGTATCTGTAATATCAAGGGTGAAAAACATCATATGTATCACTTACTGTACTGATGAATTAGCTTCTGATGAAAATCGTACTATACCTAACAATGTTTAAGTAATCCACTAATTCTATCCAGACAAAGCAATCAACAATCAAAACACAACATCACAAAAATGTTATGACCTATACTTACACACTGTTTCGAATATGGTTAAATACGGCCAGGATTTATCAATGTAATAATTATGTCATAATTCAAATAATGAAATATGTATTTAGCCAACACATACTACTGGATAATGTTACAAAAAGTATAATGATGCTTGATAACAGCCTACATCAACCTCTGTACATCTTGTATAAACAGGTAAACAACCAGTCAGTAATATGATATAATGTTAGCAGATTTCACTGGGATTAAGGCTGCATGGCTAATTAGGGGATAGACCAAAAAATGTTTCAGTGGCTACCCGATACTAAGTACACCCACTAGAAGGTACACCCAGGCCACCTGTATCGAACCATACCTAAAAACAGTGGTACTAATCTGCAAGGATGCAGTACAACATAAAGGATACCACAAAAGTATTAATCCATCAAATAACAGAAAAATATTAGAACAGTAAACCACATGAAAAGTTAACCATATGTAATGGAGACAAATAAACTACCGTACTCTCCCCAAGTAGCACCTATGTAATTACTACTGAGTTCAGTCTAGTCAAAGTGGACAACAAACAAAATATGTAGGGATATATAAAAATTAAAATTATATAAATATTATCTATCCGTATATCCTGAATCGAAAATGGTACTCTATGGTCTGGAGATGTGAAGAAAGTATTTGTCGCACAAAAAAAAAAAAAAAACTCGGTTTCGAGAGTTCCAGAACTTGTACAGAAAATTGGAATAGTGATCAACATAAACATCATTTCTACCCTTTTTATTGCTTGTTGTTCCACTATATAGTGAGACCTTCAGAGGTGGTGGTCCAGACTGCTGTACACACCAGTACCCCTGATACCCAGTAGCACGTCCTCTTGCATTGATGCATACCTGCATTCGTCGTGGCATACTATCCACGAGTTCATCAAGGCACTGGTGATCCAGATTGCCCTCCTCAACGGCGATTCGGCGTAGATCTCTCAGATTGGTTGGTGGGTTACGTCATCCATAAACCCCCTTTCCAATCTATCCAAGGCATGTTCAAAAGGGTTCATGCGTGGAGAACATGCTGGTTGAACAGTAAACCACATGAAAAGTTAACCGTATGTAATGGAGACAAATAAACTACCGCGAATTGTCTTCCATGAAAACGAATGCCTCGCCAATATGCTGCCAATATGGTTGCATTATCAGTCGGAGGATGGCATTTGCGTATCGTACAGCTGTTACGGCCCTTTCCATGACCACCAGCGGCGTACGTCGGCCCCACATAATGCCACCCCAAAACAGCAGGGAACCTCCACCTTGCTGCACTAGCTGGATAGTGTGTCTATGGCGTACAGCCTGACCGGGTTGCCTCCAAACACGTCTCTGACGATTGTCTGGTTGAAGGCATATGCGACACTCATAGGTGAAGAGAAGGTGATGCCAATCCTGAGCGGTCCATTCGGCATGTTGTTGAGCCCATCTGTACCTCGCTGCGTGGTGTTATGGTTGCAAAGATGAACCTCGCCATGGACGTCGGGAGTGAAGTTACGCATCAGGCAGCTTACTGCGCACAGTTTGAGACGTAAAACGGCGTCCTGTGGCTGCACGAAAAGCATTATTCAACATGGTGGCGTTGCTGTCAGGGTTCCTCCGAGCCATAATCGGTAGGTAGCGGTCACCCAGTGTAGTAGTAGCCCTTCGGCGGCGTGAGCGAGGCATTTCATCGGCAGTTCCTGTCTCTCTGTATCTCCTTCATGTCCCAATAAGATCGCTTTGGTTCACTCCGAGCCGGCCGAAGTGGCCGTGCGATTAAAGGCGATGCAGTCTGGAACCGCAAGACCGCTACGGTCGCAGGTTCGAATCCTGCCTCGGGCATCGATGTTTGTGATGTCCTTAGGTTAGTTAGGTTTAACTAGTTCTAAGTTCTAGGGGACTAATGACCTCAGCAGTTGAGTCCCATAGTGCTCAGAGCCATTTGAACCATTTTTTTTTTCACTCCGAGGCGCCTGGACACTTCCCTTGTTGAGAGCCCTTCCTGGCACAAAGTAACAATTGGGACACGATAGATCAGCGGTATTGACCGCCTAGGCATGGTTGAACTACAGACAACACGAGCCGTGTACCTCCTTCCTAGTGGAATGACTGGAACTGATCGGCTGTCGGGCCCCATCCGTCTAATAGGTGCTGCTCATGCATGGTTGTTTGTATCTTTGGGCGGGTTTAGTGACATCTCTGAAAGGGACTGTGTCTGTGATACAAAATCCACAGCCAACGTCTGTCTTCAGGAGTTCTGGGAACAGGGTGATGCAGAACTTATATATATATATATATATATATATGGAACCTACATACACGAATGAGCAGTGCCACAAGTGGTGTAACAGTGTAAGACAACCACTTCTACCTTTTACCACTTCTAGTAGAGAACTACATAGACACTCTGTAATAATTGTAACCAGTAGAAGGCGCATTCTGAACAAAGATGTTATGTCCTACAAAAATGAGTGGTACTAGAGTACGAGGATGTTATGCACCATAAAAGACAACTCAACAGTATCAATTCATGAAGTACCAGAAAGGTTTTTTGACTAGCAAACCACTCAAAAAGTCTTTCGCGTGTGTTTAAACATATGTGACCACATAAAAGGAAAGAACATTTGAAATTTCATGTAATCAGGAATAAATGACTGTAAACCTCTAAACAACTTAGTGTTTTAAACTATATCATTACCAGAAGCCATTATTTTCATGAAACCAAAATCTCAAATGAAACGTACTGGCCACAAACATTGTCTAAAAGATAAACCTTGTTATTAATTAACCAGTGAGAAGATCTCAGAATATGCCAGTAAGTAAATCGTTTGTAAATCCAATGTGTCTGTTTAATGCAAGGCTATGAACGCATGACAGCAATCCATAAGTTGACTCTAAATACACTATTACAACGAAATCACTGGAAGTGCCACATGTTATGTCCAGCGGAACCTAAGTGAGGGTAACTGCAAAACCTTGCAAGATGGAGGACGCGTGACGGGTGAAATACTACTAAATCCGTCACATACGACTAAACGCATGTCAATGAGAGGGAGACATATAAACAATATCTTCTGATAATCTTGGACTAACACTCACATTTCTACCACCAAGCGTGTAGCGAGAGGCCAATAACAGCAACGTACACGTCAGCATATATCATTACATGAAAAACCCTCCAAAGTACGCTAAAACTCATTTGTCATATATGAAACCGAGCGTGATGCTGTGACATTCAAAAAGGAAACGTGACCTGTTGCCTTTAAGTAAAGTGGAAGTGTGGGAAAGAAGAGTTAAAGAGGATTACAGTAACCGCACTGTCATAAGACAGAGTGTAATAGACACATAACCACCCACAATCACAAATGACGTACCTCTAATATGAGAACAAGGCAGAAAGTCCAACAAATACGACACTTTACCAAGAAAGCTTACGTCAATACAGGAAAACCCTCCCCACAGTTACAGGGAATGAGCCGTACACCAACATGCTAAATGCGCGCAAAAACACCCAGAACACGAGGAACTCACCTTAACCTACAGGGTTAGATCCAGTCGTATACATGATTCCAACATCTATGAACTGGTTTCCGTAGACTTCATTCAAAAGACATAAAAACAATGAAAACCAGAAGGTGCAAGTCAAATAACCACCATTAAGTGAATGCCACGACCATCAGCTACCATATGACTGGAGAACCATACAAAATATAACGTTCAAAGATATGAGTTATCGAAAACACAAAGAAGTTGTTAGAAATCAAACGTAAAAGTGTAACTGTATATTACTGTCAATGTCAGTAATTGAAAACAATAACGTGTACAAGGAATACCGCACCTGAAATGTGTTAGATAAAGGTATCATCATACTTGTACTACTTATCCAATCCATCCGTCTAATCTCCCGTATTCATCTGTTGCGCTACATTCAAAACATTCTATCCCATTTTTGCCTGTACACTTTATCGCCCACGTTTCATCTCCGAACAAGTCCACATTCCAGACAAATGTTGTTGTTGTTGTTGTCTTCAGTCCTGAGACTGGTTTGATCCAGCTCTCCATGTTACTCTATCCTGTGCAAGCTTCTTCATCGCCCAGTAACTACTGCAACTTACATCCTTCTGAATCTGCTTGGTGTATTCATCTCTTGGTCTCCCTTTACGATTTTTACCCTCCACGCTGCCCTCCAGTACTAAACGGGGGATCACTTGATGCCTCAGAACATGTCCTACCAACCGATCTCTTCTTCTAGTCAAGTTGTCCCACAAACTTCTCTTCTCCCCAATCCTATTCAGTACCGCCTCATTAGTTAGGTTCCAGACAAATATCTTTATAAAATAGTTCTTAAACTTACATTGGATGTTGAAACATTTCTGTTTGTCAGAAACAGTGTTGTTGCTGTAGCTATTCTGCATTTTGTATCATCTTTGCTCTTACCATACTCCATCACACTGCTGCCCAAATAGCAATACTCATCTACTACTTTTAGTGTTAGTGTTAATTTGATGCTCTCAGCGTCGCTTTACTGAACTGGACTACACTCCGTTACTTTTGTTTCCTTTTCTTGATGTTCATCTTACAACCTAATTTCAGGACACTATCCATTCTATTCAGAGGTTCCAGCTCCTCTTGTCTCTGAGAGGGTTGCAGTGTGATAGGTAAACTTTAAAAGTATTAGCTGGCTTAAGTTTTATTCGTTTTCTAAACATCTCCATCGTTTCCATGACTGCTAATTCAGTGGTTAACACATCCTTCTACTTTTAAGACTGCAGTCTGCTTTTTATAGAGGCTGTAGATAAACTGTGTTTCATCCCTGCTACCTTCATAATTTCAGAGTGTGCATACCAGTGAAAATTGTTAGAGCTTTCTTTATGTGTACAACTATAAGCGTAGGTTTGCTTAACTTCAGTCTACGATAGGTCGAAAACTAACAGGAAACTACAAATGCCGCTCGTAAACAGGTTATCGCTCAGATAATATTTGGAGGCACACAGTTCGTCCCACTTCCGTTAAGACTGCTTGTGTGAAATTCCAAACTGCAGTGCTATCTCGAGGCGAGTTACAGCATTACAATCCTTAAAGTTTCAAAAGCAGCTATCTAGAAAGTTAAAGATGCTCCAGACATCTTGACGACGAATGTAACAGTACGTGTTTAACACGCCTCGGTCAAATGGCAATGGAGTCGTGAGGCACGTCACGTTTGTTAAGTCCTCCAATGTTTGTGGGCGAGAATTCGTCGAACTGGATCCGAATACCGAGACAGGCTCCTGGTTGCTCCCCTATGTCGACACCCCAGCCCACAAAGCGAAGACTGTGCATGAGTTTGTGGCCAGCAAATGGATCACACTCCTGGATCACTCACAGTATTGGCCGGATTTGACGCCAACTGATTTCTGGTTGTTCCCCAAATTGAAGCTGCCAATGAAAGGACACCGCAATGACGCAGTTAAGGACATCCAAGATAACTGTAATGCAGTACTAAATGCAACTCCAGAAAAGGACTACATTGATTGTTTCAAAATACCATTAAAACGATCTCAGCTGTGTTTTTATCAGGGGGAGACTATTTTGAATAAACACAGTGAATCTGTGAACATAATACATGATATTTATTTTTCATGATCTAGTCCTAACAGAACTGAGAGAGACTGTTTATTCTCTTGTGGACAATGTTTAAAGAGTGTAAAACTCGGCTCCTAGGCTCTTATACGTCTGCCATGGTGTTTCACCGGCCAACAACACAGACTCTAATGTGTGGTCATGTCAGTCCGTTCCTTTGCCACGCTCTGTCACACCACGCAGGAGATCTGCTTTCCGTGAAGACAATGCACCACCCTGTAACTTCCGAATTGTCACATAATGCTTTTAGAACATGCATATACTTCTGTGTTCTTGTCTCTTCCCCATGTCACTAGACCATAATCCTGTTGAACACTACTGGGACGCCATTAAGCACGTTGTACTGCCTTCGACTCAACTTTGAACGCACTCCACGAACTATACGGCAAGAAAAAAGGAATAAAAGTGAGATAGTGTTAATACTTTCATCCTTCTTTACCTCCTCTGCATTACTGCAGATGACGTGTCACTGAGCACATTTGTACTGTGCATGCAGTACACGTGAGGTGCCTAGTTGCTTCCACTGCCCTGTGGGGAATGCATAAGCTCTTGTACACTTCACTAACCTGCTGTCTTCATGATGATGATGTCCCCAGCGCAGAAAACAGCACGCAGGTCGTGAATCAAGCCGGAAATATTACAACTACGGGCAGCGTTTAATTGATATGGATGTTGAGATTTATTCCCGAAATTCAGGTTAACTGCCATGGTTACAAATGTACTACCTA
Source organism: Schistocerca piceifrons (assembly GCF_021461385.2). NCBI lineage: Eukaryota > Metazoa > Arthropoda > Insecta > Orthoptera > Acrididae > Schistocerca > Schistocerca piceifrons. Next base: position 591,650,394 of record NC_060140.1, on the reverse strand, counting down.
AAGCGACACATGAAAATTTGTGCCAGACAGGGACTCGACCCCATATTTCTCGCTTACCACGAGCAGTCGCCTTACAACTTAGGCTATCCGAGCATACTACCCAGACAGGCCAAAACATCCATATGTCAGACATCTACCTGTTTCTTCTGGTAGATCATTAGTTTATTTACAAACACTCACAGATCTCGTGATTCCCTTGCTGGTTTTATAGGAAATTATAGATTATCGTTGTCATTTTCATCGCTGGCCCCTCCTCGCCTTATAGATGATTATACACTCCTGGAAATTGAAATAAGAACACCGTGAATTCATTGTCCCAGGAAATGGAAACTTTATTGACACATTCCTGGGGTCAGATACATCACATGATCACACTGACAGAACCACAGGCACATAGATACAGGCAACAGAGCATGCACAATGTCGGCACTAGTACAGTGTATATCCACCTTTCGCAGCAATGCAGGCTGCTATTCTCCCATGGAGACGATCGTAGAGATGCTGGATGTAGTCCTGTGGAACGGCTTGCCATGCCATTTCCACCTGGCGCCTCAGTTGGACCAGCGTTCGTGCTGGACGTGCAGACCACGTGAGACGACGCTTCATCCAGTCCCAAACATGCCCAATGGGGGACAGATCCGGAGATCTTGCTGGCCAGGGTAGTTGACTTACACCTTCTAGAGCACGTTGGGTGGCACGGGATACATGCGGACGTGCATTGTCCTGTTGGAACAGCACGTTCCCTTGCCGGTCTAGGAATGGTAGAACGATGGGTTCGATGACGGTTTGGATGTACTGTGCACTATTCAGTGTCCCCTCGACGATCACCAGTGGTGTACGGCCAGTGTAGGAGATCGCTCCCCACACCATGATGCCGGGTGTTGGCCCTGTGTGCCTCGGTCGTATGCAGTCCTGATTGTGGCGCTCACCTGCACGGCGCCAAACACGCATACCACCATCATTGGCACCAAGGCAGAAGCGACTCTCATCGCTGAAGACGACACGTCTCCATTCGTCCCTCCATTCACGCCTGTCGCGACACCACTGGAGGCGGGCTGCACGATGTTGGGGCGTGAGCGGAAGACGGCCTAACGGTGTGCGGGACCGTAGCCCAGCTTCATGGAGACGGTTGCGAATGGTCCTCGCCGATACCCCAGGAGCAACAGTGTCCCTAATTTGCTGGGAAGTGGCGGTGCGGTCCCCTACGGCACTGCGTAGGATCCTACGGTCTTGGCGTGCATCCGTGCGTCGCTGCGGTCCGGTCCCAGGTCGACGGGCACGTGCACCTTCCGCCGACCACTGGCGACAACATCGATGTACTGTGGAGACCTCACGCCCCACGTGTTGAGCAATTCGGCGGTACGTCCACCCGGCCTCCCGCATGCCCACTATACGCCCTCGCTCAAAGTCCGTCAACTGCACATACGGTTCACGTCCACGCTGTCGCGGCATGCCACCAGTGTTAAAGACTGCGATGGAGCTCCGTATGCCACGGCAAACTGGCTGACACTGACGGCGGCGGTGCACAAATGCTGCGCAGCTAGCGCCATTCGACGGCCAACACCGCGGCTCCTGGTGTGTCCGCTGTGCCGTGCGTTTGATCATTGCTTGTACAGCCCTCTCGCAGTGTCCGGAGCAAGTATGGTGGGTCTGACACACCGGTGTCAGTGTGTTCTTTTTTCCATTTCCAGGAGTGTATTTGATGACGAACTACAGTTTCAAACACTGAAATTCATTCCTGAAATTCAAATTAACTGCTGTAGGTACAGAGATTGTAAAACCCGCTCAGGAGCCACGAGATGTGCGAGAGTGGGTAAACTGGTTAATGATCTAAGAGAAGAACTAGAAGGGTGTGTGATATATCGAAGGTTGAGACAGTCCAGCGAGTGTGTTCGAATAACCTAAGTGGTAAGCTGACCTTTCGCGATAAGCGTAAAATCTGAATTCGAGTGTCGGTCTGGCGCACATTTTTATATATCGGTTTAGGTAGTACTTCTCTACCTGTTATACTTAAATTAAATTTCACGGCTGGCAGGGTTGTTAGCGAAATCCATAAAGGTACTCATGGATGTACCTCTTTTTTAGACTAATATCAGTGTCCAATGAGAAGTTCAGGCAGGCAGGTGCTAAAGAGGTCCAAAACTCACAAAAATTCTCACAATAGGAAAGTAAATAATAATGTTACCAGATTTAACCAAAATATTGGTGGATTAAAGAAAAAAGTAGATTCTCACAAAAGTAAAGTAAAAAATAATGTTACCATTTTTCACCAAAATATTCCTGGATTGAAGAATAAAGTAGATGAGCTCCTGGTTTGTTTAGATGACATTGAATCTGATAATGTAATAGATATACTATGCCTGTCTGAGCATCTCATTGTGTCTGATATGGAAAAGGTAAATATCAGTGGTTATAAACTAGCTGCACGTATGAGTAGAGAGAATAAGGTGGGAGGAGGAGTTGCCATATATGTCAAAAGTTATCACTGTGTAGAAAGCTTGGATACAAAAAAGTTTTGTCTAGAGCAACATATAGAAGCATGTGCCTGTCAACTTAAACTGAAGGAGGGCTCTTTTATAATTGTAACAGTATATAGGTCCCCTTCAGGAAACTTTCATTTATTCCTGGAAAACCTGGATGCCTTGTTGTGGTATCCGTCAGATAGGGGAAAGCAAATTATTATTTGTGGGGACTTCAATGTTGATTCACTGAAAGAGTGTAATAGGAAGAATGACCTGTAAATCTTGCTCGGTTCTTTCAATTTGACATCTGTCATTAATTTTCCTACTCGGGTAGTAAAGGGCAGCAGCACATTGATAGATAACACTTTTATAGACCAACATAGGTTTAAAAACATAAATTCTTGTCCTGTTGTGAATGGGCTTTCTGATCATGTTGCTCAGCTAGTTACAGTATATGACAGAGCTCCGTTCAGTAATTCAAAACTACCCTCCAAAGCTGTGCGTTCAATTAATGACTCAACAATTAGAAATTTCAGAGACTGGGATGAGGTGTACAGGGAACCCGATGCTAATTTAAAATATAACTTATTTCATGGTACACTTGTAAGAGAATTTGAAAACTGTTTCCCCAAGAAAGTAGTTAAATCTAATTATAAGAAACCATGCAAAAAAACCTTGGCTTACTAAAGGAATAAAAATATCTCGTAACCACAAAAGGGAACTCTATCTAACAACAAGAAAGAGTAATGACCCAGAAACAGACAAATGTCATAAACACTACTGTGCTACATTAAGAAAGGTTATTAAGAAGTCCAGAAGCATGTGCATCATGTCTGAGATTAATATCTCTTATAACAAAATCAAAACAATTTGGTGTGGTGTCACCGCCAGACACCACACTTGCTAGGTGGTAGCTTTAAATCGGCCGCGGTCCATTAGTACATGTCGGACCCGCGTGTCGCCACTTTCAGTGATAGCAGACCGAGCGCCACCACACGGCAGGTCTAGAGAGACGTACTAGCACTCGCCCCAGTTGTATGGACGACGTAGCTAGCGATGCACACTGACGAAGCCTCGCTCATTTGCAGAGCAGATAGTTAGAATAGCCTTCAGCTAAGTCAATGGCTACGACCTAGCAAGGCGCCATGAGCCTTACATAGCTTGTATCTAAAGAGTCTCACTTGTATCGTCAAGAGCTATGTACCACAAGGATGGATTAAAGTTAAGTATTCCAGGACCTACGTACTTTTCTTTATAGCATTCATTACGTATCCTGTTGCAGACCTAACTCTATTCTGCGTGAGCTTAGCGCGTGTTCATTGTGTCTAGGCTGTCTTGTCTAGACACAACATTTGGAATATTATTACAAGGGAGATAGGACAACCAATAGTACAGGATGACGGTATCACCATCAAAGCAAATGGAAACTTGATAAACAACAAGCCAGAAGTCGAAAACATTTTGAATAATCATTCTTACTCACACCATTTGATACATCTGAAATTCCACCCACCTCTCCTTCTGAAATTAGGAAGATAATAAACTCTCTCAAGAATAAAAGCTCACATGGAATTGATGGCATTTCCAGTAGGATAATAAAAGCATGTCCCCAAGAAGGAAGTGGGATTCAGAGCCACATTAGTAATAGCTCTCTGAAGCAGGGCATTTTCCCAGATAGACTGAAGTATACCATTGTTAAACCACTGCATAAAAAAGGGGATACGACTGATGTCTACAACTACCGCCCAATCTCTCTTCTGACTGCCTTATCCAAAATTCTTGAAAAAGTAATGTATTGTAACGTAGCTTCACACCTTTATAAAAATAAAGTTTTAACAAAATGTCAGTTTGGTTTCCAGAAGGGTTTCTCAACGGAAAATGCTATACATACTTTCACTAATGAAATATTAAATGCTCTGAGTATCCACGACTCACCCGTTGGGATTTTTTGTGTCTATTAAAGGTTTTGATTGTGTAAATCGTGGAATACTTCTAGATAAGCTCAAGTACTGTGGTATGAATGGGACAGTGCTCAAATGGTTTAAATCATACCTAACTGGAAGAGTGCAGAAAGTTGAAATAAACAGTTCACATAATATGGAAAAAACTGGTGATTTCTAAAACTGGGGAACAATCAAGAATGGGGTGCCGCAAGGTTCGGTCTTGGGTCCTCTGCTGTTCTTAATATACACTCCTGGAAATTGAAATAAGAACACTGTGAATTCATTGTCCCAGGAAGGGGAAACTTTATTGACACATTCCTGGGGTCAGATACATCACATGATCACACTGACAGAACCACAGGCACATAGACACAGGCAACAGAGCATGCACAATGTCGGCACTAGTACAGTGTATATCCACCTTTCGCAGCAATGCAGGCTGCTATTCTCCCATGGAGACGATCGTAGAGATGCTGGATGTAGTCCTGTGGAACGGCTTGCCATGCCATTTCCACCTGGCGCTTCAGTTGGACCAGCGTTCGTGCCGGACGTGCAGACCGCGTGAGACGACGCTTCATCCAGTCCCAAACACGCTCAATGGGGGACAGATCCGGAGATCTTGCTGGCCAGGGTAGTTGACTTACACCTTCTAGAGCACGTTGGGTGGCACGGGATACTTGCGGACGTGCATTGTCCTGTTGGAACAGCAAGTTCCCTTGCCGGTCTAGGAATGGTAGAACGATGGGTTCGATGACGGTTTGGATGTACCGTGCACTATTCAGTGTCCCCTCGACGATCACCAGTGGTGTACGGCCAGTGTAGGAGATCGCTCCCCACATCATGATGCCGGGTGTTGGCCCTGTGTGCCTCGGTCGTATGCAGTTCTGATTGTGGCGCTCACCTGCACGGTGCCAAACACGCATACGACCATCATTGGCACCAAGGCAGAAGCGACTCTCATCGCTGAAGACGACACGTCTCCATTCGTCCCTCCATTCACGCCTGTCGCGACACCACTGGAGGCGGGCTGCACGATGTTGGGGCGTGAGCGGAAGACGGCCTAACGGTGTGCGGGACCGTAGCCCAGCTTCATGGAGACGGTTGCGAATGGTCCTCGCCGATACCCCAGGAGCAACAGTGTCCCTAATTTGCTGGGAAATGGCGGTGCGGTCCCCTACGGCACTGCGTAGGATCCTACGGTCTTGGCGTGCATCCGTGCGTCGCTGCGGTCCGGTCCCAGGTCGACGGGCACGTGCACCTTCTGCACCTTCCGCCGACCACTGGCGACAACATCGATGTACTGTGGAGACCTCACGCCCCACGTGTTGAGCAATTCGGCGGTACGTCCACCCGGCCTCCCGCATGCCCACTGTACGCCCTCGCTCAAAGTCCGTCAACTGCACATACGGTTCACGTCCACGCTGTCGCGGCATGCTACCAGTGTTAAAGACTGCGATGGAGCTCCGTATGCCACGGCAAACTGGCTGACACTGACGGCGGCGGTGCACAAATGCTGCGCAGCTAGCGCCATTCGACGGCCAACACCGCGGTTCCTGGTGTGTCCGCTGTGCCGTGCGTGTGATCATTGCTTGTACAGCCCTCTCGCAGTGTCCGGAGCAAGTATGGTGGGTCTGACACACCGGTGTCAATGTGTTCTTTTTTCCATTTCCAGGAGTGTATATTAATGACTTGCCATTCTATATTCATGAAGATGCAAAGCTGGTACTTTTTGCCGATGATACAAGTATAACTATCACACCCAACAGACAAGAATTAACTGGTGAAATTGTAAACGATGTTTTTCAGAAAATCATTAGGTGGTTCTCCGTAAATGGGCTCTCATGAAACTTTGACAAAACGCAAACCGAGCGAGGTGGCGCAGTGGTTAGACACTGGACTCGCATTCGGAAGGACGACGGTTCAATCCCGCGTCCGGCCATCCTGATTTAGGTTTTCCGTGATTTCCCTAAATCACTCCAGGCAAATGCCGGGATGGTTCCTCTGAAAGGGCACGGCCGACTTCCTTCCCCATCCTTCCCCAATCCGATGAGACCGATGACCACGCTGTCTGGTCTCCTTCCCCAAACCAACCAACCAACCAACAAAACGCAATACATACAGTTCAACACAGTAAATGGAATGACTCCATTAATAAATATAGACTTCGATCAGAAATCGGTAGCTAAGGTAGAATATTCAAAATTTCTAGGTGTATGCGTTGATGATGGGTTGAACTGTAAAAAACACACTGAGGATCTTCTGAAACGTTTGAGTTCAGCTACTTATGCTATTAGGGGCATTGCAAATTTTGGCGATATACATCTGAGTAAATTAGCTTACCACGCCTATTTTCATTCTCTGCTTTCATATGGCATCATATTCTGGGGTAACTCATCATTGAGTAAAAGGGTGTTCATTGCACAAAAGCGTGTAATCAGGATAATTGCTGGAGCTCATCCAAGATCATCGTGCAGACACTTATTTAAAGAGCTAGAAATCTTCACTGTAGCCTCACAATATATATATTCACTTATGAAATTTTTTACTAACAATCCGAAAGAATTCAAAAGTAATAGCAGTGTACATGGCTACAACACTAGGAGAAAGGATGATCTTCACTACTCAAGGCTAAATCTAACTTTGGCTCAGAAGGGGATAAATTATGCTGCCACAAAAGTCTTTGGTCACTTACCTAATAGCATCAAAAGTCTGAGAGGTAGCAATATAGCATTTAAAAGGAAATTAAAAGAATTTCTTAATGGCAACTCCTTCCACTCATTAGATGAATTTTTGGATGTAGTAAGTGGGTAATTTCCCGACTCCACAAAAAAAAAAATTAAAAATATTGAGTGTCATGTAATATTTTGTGTAATGTAATATTTTGTATATACACCTTTTATTAACCTAACACGTTCCACATCATTACAAAGTGTCTTATTCATGATCTATGGAACAAGTACTAATCTAATCTAATCTAATCGAATACATTTCAATATCTAAAACTGCAGTTCCTCTTCAAATATAAAAATGACATGAATGCCTCTAAAATCCCTTAATGCATTCATGCTTCGTTCCGAGTGAAGCTGCGAAGTTCTGGGAAGAGGAGAGAGGTGGGTGGGGGAATGTTGCTACCACTCGATACTAGATATGTGTCAGAAATGAAATTACTCAGTACAGTGCCCATCTATGAAAGGTCGTGGGTTCCACCAACGATTACACCCTCCCGTTATAAAATTACCTGTCGTATCTGTGATTCGAGGAACACGTAACCGATTTACGGAGAGGACGCTGTGGCACCAGTTACGTTTCTCTCCGCAGTGGACTGCAGGAAACCACAGCAGCTGCAGCGCACAACGGTTTGAGGGCAGCCACCGAACCGGTGCGTGTCTGTGAATTTTGCCGGAATACGCGCAATTAGCGGTCTCGCTGGCCGCTAATTGGTGTCCTGCGCGACCACCAGACCGGCCCACGCGCTGCCCTGAAAGCGCTGTCTGACGCCACGGCGAGGCACGCCGCAACACAGTGGCCATCAAAGTTGCTGCGCCACAGCGGCCGCAGATACACACCAGCACGGCGGCACTGTGACTGCTCCCCTCCTGTGTTATATTAAAGCAGCGCCTGCATCACCCGAACGTAACAAACGATATCAGCGTTGGCGTGTATCGTAGAGAAAAGCTGAAGCTTACATAATAAAAGCGCAGGAAATTTTGCGCGCTCGCTGAGGCTGCAATGACGGAAAAAATTGCAACACCAATAATAATTGATGTACAGTAGTGTTATATTGGGAATAAATTTGCCTACGTAACGTATTCAAGTGATTAACATTGCAGGGTCACAGGTTAATGTAAGCGCGAGATAAGCCATTAGAAATGTAAAATGCTGCAACATTAATAAACGGTATAACCGCCAGAACGTCCTAATACAAGCATGCAAACAGGTGCAGAATGTCAATTTGTCGGGTAGAGTTCCACACCTGTTTGCGCCTGCTCGGTCAGTATAGGGACGATTAATATCCCTTGTGGAACTTCCAGCATGCTGGAGTATCTGCGGATCGGCAACTTCTGTTAATCACTGGAACGAAAAACCAGTCGAAAGTTGCAAATTTCACTTTTTTTGTTCACCCGATTACTAGTTTCGGGTCGAGACCCACTTTCAAATTATCCTACAGGGCAGAAAACCAAATTTACACTCACATATTACCAAAATTTTAAACCTATGCTAAAAATGCAGAACTTATCATTTCAAGACTTACGGAACATAGTCAAATATGGTATTTCCGAAGATGTGAAAACCATGTTAAAAACGTGCAACGAACAGCTACATAGCATGATGATAATTGAGAGTCAACTCCTTCCGCTGCCGTGAGGAAACCTCGGGAAGGTGGAGCCCTATCAGGATATAGGCAGTCCTTTTTTTTAATTTAAATGTTCTCCAACCATCAAGAATACAAGAATTATTACAATACCTATACAAGTCAAAAATAAAGTTAATACTTTTTAAAAACTTTATCAAAAACAAATACTTACAATCACCCAGCAGTAAAACACAACAGCGCCACATACGGCGTCTATTACAAAGTTGTATGCCATATTGGGACGTAAAAATTATTAAATGTAAACAACATTAACAGTAGGAGATTAAAAATCTTCATTACTTCCGACCCATTTCAAGCATAAAATGTTTACTATAACAAACTTTACAAATTACTTGAAGATAAGAAACTTTTTCCAACATGTCCTGGACAACCACTTACATTAAACCACAAAGCTATCCTTTACAAAGCACCAAAAATGTACTTGCCATCCTGACCACATTCGTTGGTGTGTAGAGTGGGGTGTGGTTGTAAGGGAAGGGTGGAGGGGAGAGCGTGGGGTGGTGGAAGGGTGGGTAACGTAGGGGGGAGGGGGGGGGGGGGAAGGGAGGTGCTGCAGTATGAAAGTGAAGGACAAAAAAGTAGGCAACAGGACAAGAATGTAAGTATATTATTACTGAAATTTGACCGGAAACGACTTTTCGCCTTTTTTCATAATTAAATAAGAACTACCATAATCAACAAAGAAACCATATGTTATTCAGGAGTAATCGTACACATAGCACATATTATCTCTTATACGACCAGCGCGAAATCTCGATGTAAACAACATTTGTATTTCAGATATAGAAACACTCCTACCTACTTTCGTTTGTGTCACGCAGCTTTTTCTTGGTGTTACGACTCTTATCCCGTCAGTGTATATGCAATAGTAAGCAAATATTCCACAGTTATGGTTTCTTTCTATTTTACAAATAATTAATTTACGTTGTGATGTAAGAAAATATCTCTAGATTCGCAATAAAAATAAACCTCACTTCCACATTTGTCTTGATACATTGACGGTTTTCCATTTATTATGGACGGTAGCCGGAGCTATCTTTATTTACTTTATTATAATTTCGGTCTTGGATCGCAATGTTTATTTTAATGAAGCTATTAATTTCGGTCGGTACTGACTATCTTCAAACCTGATTAGGAACGTTTTGCATTATATATATCACGCTAATTAAATATTATGGTTCAGTCAGAAGGATTAGCCATTTCGGTTTCGTCAGAGAAATAAAATTGTGGTATGCAATGAACATCATTGAAGCGTACGTACTGCTCATCAAGAGAAACATAGATATAAGATATAACGGTGTCCATCTTCATGCGCAGTATCTACGCACCAATGATGTTCTTTACGTACCACAATTTTATTTGTTTGAAGAAGCCGAAAATGCTAATCACTTTTACTGCACCACCACATGTAATGGCTTGATATGTGTATTGCAAAACGTTTCTACTCTTGTCTGAATATGGTCGTTACCAGCCGAAATTAATAACCCTCTTGGATCGCTGAAAAGTTTTTCGTGACTATGTCACAGTTTGTATCTGTATTTAGGTGTAATGAATTAAGAGTCATCGCATGATATAATTGGCATGACAATGCGAACAGTTTAGTGTTACTTAATAAGTTGAAATATCTTTTAAAAGTGATAACACTTTACAATCCTGCAGCATTTCCCACGATTTCCTGAGCATCCCTTAATTAAATACACTACTGGCCATTAAAATTGCTACACCAAGAAGAAATGCAGATGATAAACGGGTATTCATTGGACAAATATATTATACTAGTACTGGCATGTGATTACATTTTCACGCAATTTGGGTGCATTGTTCCTGAGAAATCAGTACCCCGAACAACCACCTCTGGCCGTAATAACGGCCTTGATACGCCTGGGCATTGAGTCGAACAGAGCGTGGATAGCGTGTAAAGGTACAACTGCCCATGCAGCTTCAACACGATACCACAGTTCATCAAGAGTAGTGACTGGCGTATTGTGACGAGCCAGTTACTCGGCCACCATTGACGAGACGTTTTCAATTGGTGAGAGATCTGGAGAATGTGCTGGCCAGGACAGCAGTCGAACATTTTCTATATCCACAACGGCCCGTATAGGACCTGCAACATGCGGTCGTGCGTGATCCTGCTGAAATGTAGGGTTTCGCAGCGATCGAATGAAGGGTAGAGCCACGGGTCGTAACACATCTGAAATGTAACGTCCAATGTTCAAAGTGCCGTCAATGCGAACAAGAGGTGACCGAGACGTGTAACCAATGGCATCCCATACTATCACGCTGGGTGAAACGCCAGTGTGGCGATGACGAACACACGCTTCCAATGTGCGTTCACCGCGATGTAGCCAACCACGGATGCGACTATCATGATGCTGTAAAAAGAACCTGGACTCATCCGAAAAAATGACGTTTTGCCACTCGTGCACCCAGCTTCGTCTTTGAGTACACCATCGCAGGCGCTCCTGTCTGTGATGTAGCGTCAAGGGTAACCGCAGCCATGGTCTCCGAGCTGATAGTCCATGCTGCTGCAAACGTCGTCGAACTGTTCGTGCAGATGGTTGTCGTCTTGCAAACGTCCCCATCTGTTGACTCAGGGATCGAGACGTGGCTGCACGATCCGTTACAGGCATGCGGATAAGATGCCTGTCATCTCTACTGCTTGTGATACGAGGCCGTTGGGATCCAGTACGGCGTTCCGTATTACCCTCCTGAACCCACCGATTCCATATTCTGCTAACAGTCATTGGATCGTGACCAACGCGAGCAGCAATGTCGTGATACGATAATCCGCAAACGCGATGGGCTACAATCCGACCTTTATCAAAGTCGGAAACGTGCTGGTACGCATTTCTCCTCCTTACACGAGGCATCACAACAACGTTTCACCAGGCAATGCCGGTCAACTGCTGTTTGTGTATGAGAAATCGGTTGGAAACATTCCTCATGTCAGCACGTTGTAGGTGTCGCCACCGGCGCCAACCTTGTGTGATTGCTCTGAAAAACTAATCATTTGCATATTACAGCATCTTCTTCCTGTCAGTTAAATTTGGCGTCTGTAGCACGCCATCTTCGTGGTGTAGCAATTTTAATGGCCAGTAGTGTATTCGATGGAAATACAGAAACTGGTGGAAACCTGTAGATCTATATTTACATATAGTGACTCAAAATATGTTACAAACATGAACTGTTAAGCACTCAGATTGAACAGGTTAGTGAACCTATAGAAAGCAGGTATCTCAATACTATGTGTAGTGCCTTCAGTTTCTGCACCTTGCTATAAAGCAGACAACGAAATTCACCGCTTAAACAAAATCAAAAGTTACACAAAAAATTGGGAGATGCACTGGAGTGAGAAACTTAAGGACCAAAGTAACTTTCGCATCACACTTCATTGTCAAGTAACATAGCTCAATGAAACTTAAACCATACACAGAATGAAGTGTCACGGTACAACACAGAATGTAACTGACAGAAACACACAATAACACATCAGATATGATGACACTTTTATTGAAAGACAATCATTACTCAGAAGCCATCACGATTTATGATGGTCCCGTGGACAATACAAAGTATGTGACATAGTACTTCAGAGACAGCAGTGCGTACGGCAACGTACTCTCATGTTAGCCACAAGGATTACTTGTGGTAGGGCGTTCCGTTCCTCCACCAGCGCAGTTGAGAACTATAAGATGGTCGCTGGTGCATGTGAACGTGCTGCAATACTTCTTGCACACGCGTTTGATAGAATGTAAGTCAGAGGAGGCCAGTCCATTCGCTGAATACCCCCTCGTTCCAACAGCTCTGCCACCCGTGCCGTTCGATGCAGCCGCACACTGTCGTCCACAAAAATGTTGAAGTCGGGGCAGAATGCACGCCAGAAAAGACGCATATGTGGAAGGAGCAGTGTTACAATAACGTTGATCGATGAGTGTACCCTGTTCAAAGATTTAGAGGTCAGTACAACCAAGCAACACTATACCTTCCCAACCATAACATCTAGACCATCAAAACGATCATGTTCGACATCTTTCTGGGTGATTTATTTACCCTCATGAGCCAGGAGACGGGAAGGCACAATACTGTATGGACGTAATGACCTTCAAATCTTTGAATGCTGTACATCCACCTCTAAACGTTATTGTGACACTGTATTTATTCCCCATGACTTCATTTTTATCGATGACAGTGCGTCAGGGTGCGAACAGTGCAGGTGGAGGATCTCTTTAAACATGATGAAATTCGACGAATGGACTGTCCTGTCCGTTCCCCGACTTAAAGCCAACCAGGCACGAGTGGGATGCGTCGGGGAGACGTGTAGCAGCACGTCCATATACACTAATCCCCAGATGGCTCTGAGCACTATGGGACTTAACATCTATGGTCATCAGTCCCCTAGAACTTAGAACTAGTTAAACCTAACTAACCTAAGGACAGCACACAACACCCAGTCATCACGAGGCAGAGAAAATCCCTGACCCCGCCGGGAATCGAACCCGGGAACCCGGGCGCGGGAAGCGAGAACGCTACCGCACGACCACGAGCTGCGGACACTAATCCCCAGAATGGCAAGACTGCATGCGCTGCTGTCCTTGGTCACTGCACATCGTATTGATATCAGATCCCGCCTTTTGCAATGTCCAGTGCACCATCATCCACGGAGTGGGCAAAAATATGGAAACACAAAAGCCACATTGCCATGCCCAATACGGCGTTCGAAACACGTAGGCATTCAGAACAGTTTCCATTCTTCTCGGAACGCGTATTTACAGGTCCTGTACGGTTTTCGGGGATATCTTGTACCGTTCATACTGCAAAGTAGTGGCAGCATCAGATAGCGATGACGGAGGTGGACAGCTATTTCAAGCAACCTTCTCTCCAAAAGAGACCACATAGACTCAAGAATATTGAGATATCATGAGTGTGGTGCTCACAGGAGATGTGACAGTTCATTCACATGGTCAAACAATCAATCATTCACGATGATGTCACAGGGGCCCTACCGTCTTCGAAGACAGCATCACCATTGGGGAACAAACATTCTACCATGGAAAGGACATTATCAACAAAAATGGTCACACAATTCTTGGCAGTAATGCGATTTAGGAGAGTAACCGTGGGGCCCCTGGAATATCCCGATATTGCTGCCGAAATCATCACCGAACCCCGGCCACGTTTCACTCGTGAGATGTGAACTTAGAAAAAAAATGGAAACAGTGTAAAACAAGTCTCATCCGACCGAATGACTTCCTTCCGTCGCTTTATTGACCACGTTTTATGGCTTCAGAGCCACGTTTTCCTGTTACGGACTTTTGCATCACTGAGTGGCCTTAAATTCCAGCTGACTCTGCAATTACCTGCTTCTGTAGCTCCCTTCGTGTTGTTTTTGTGCTGATGGGGTTCCTGAGTCCGATATTCGGTTCTGCAGTGACTTTTGCAGCTGTCGTCCCCTTACTTTTCGTCAAAATCATCTTCAGTGACCTTCTGTAAAGTTAACGCAACACACACACTTTTGTCCAAGTTATGACTTAGCGAATGATGTATTTCCCCTCTCCCGGTCTGCGGTGTGAATCTTTGGTTTGGTGCCTCTTGACACAAGGCTACCTCACAGAACACTGCTCTCGCCGCGAGTGACACTTGCAACGTATAGCGGGCATAGCACAGGAGCCGTTCGTGGTTGAAAACAACAGAGCAACCTGCAGGCTTGGCCAGCATCTGCATTTATGTCCAAGCATGCATTTCTCGCGGGGGTTCCATATTTTTGTCCAACACCTGTAATTACTGGTGACTTAACTGCAATTATTGTCTTTGAATAAAAGTGACATTTCTTTTCGCCGCATTGAGTGTTACTTTCAGTTACTTTATGTGCTGTACTGTAGCAGCTCCTTCTGTGTGTCGTCCCAGTGTTATCGAGCTATGTTGCTAGTCAATTACGCATAGCGCGAAAGTTGCTTTCATCCTAAGGATTTGCCCACGAGTGTATGCTTTCTTGCATTAGTGAAACAACTGAAGGACATACAGCCTTCGGCATAAAATCTAGCCGCCGGCCAGCCGCCACAAAGAAAGAATAAGAAGGTTAGTTTTTCAGCTGTGAGAGTCGTATTTGGGTGAAAGATACGTAGTGAGTTCGTTGTGTGTCGCTTGTTGAGGAAATTCCTAGTTTTCGAACTAAAAAGACGTATTATATGCGAACTGTATGTCCTTGTTGAGCTCAACTACACCTCTGCATTTGGGGATGTGTGGTATTTTGAGATGGGGCCTATACAGAACGTTTATTCAGGCAGTTCCCACAGCTGTTGTCATGCAGAAGGAAATAAGGATAGCGCATTAGTGTATATTTACATACCCTAGATCATTTGACTTCATGCTTTTAAATGTTCAGGTATGTTTAAAGTGCAATAGCAGTGCATTTACGATCGTATTGGTGGTTCATTTACTCTCCTATTTAAAAGTATTAATCTTAATATCACAAACTTTTGTTTTTCAGCTAGCATGCGTCGCTACAATCCAATTTGTGTCATGGACATTTTACGAAATTTTGTGGCACCCTCAGCAGTGTATTGTAATGTGATACCAGATGTAATTGAAGACCTTTGTTTTGCCAACACTCTGTTTGAACTCATTAACGATAACTTCTTTGGAGAAATATCTCTGACTGTAAATGATACATTGGGGTTTGGTGAAGAGAATGCCTTTGAGGATGAAAGCGTTTATGGTTCGCAGCAATTGAAAGTGGGAATGTAAGAAGTTATTCTACAAGCGAGTATGAATCATCGTCACCAGATAGACCTAAAGATAACGAAAAAGAAGTTAAATAAGAAATACGTATCGACCGCCGTAAAGAAGTTTAATTGTAGGCAGAATGCGGGTAATAAAGTGATAAAACTTCCCAAAAACCCTCCAAAATCTTATCAATATTCTTCAATAAAAAATCGGTCAGGAGCAAGTGTGCCTCACGCACTGAGGGTTTCGTACACACACAATTATGTGTATAGACAGTCCATTCATTCCGAGAATCGAGAATCTCGACAATTTTTACCTTTTATCGACATTTGTAATGGCAAGATATCGATCGAAGAGGTTCCAAGATCTTCGAGAATGTTTTAATTTCAATATTATAAATCAGACATAAAGCCATGGAGGACGCAGATGAGCATTATGATAATAATCAGTAGTTCTCCACTCAGTCTGGGTGAGTCCCAACGGTAAAAGTCAAACATGAGGCGAAGAATGATCTCATTGAGAATATGACTCGTTTTAGAATCTTTCCATCATCAGATATACAGGAACGTTTAGTGCACATTGATGTGGCGTTTCAAGTTGTATGTGTAACAAACATTAGGAGACTATCACTCAGCTAAAGGATCACCTAGATCACTGTCTGAAATGGATATGGACTTAGTGCTAACGTTTCTCTCCTGTTGTGCCGCCAATATGCAAATTTACATTCGAATGATTCTGAAATGAGAAGTGCCCTGTCTTGAGCACAGTAGTCACCCAGCCTTCGAGGCTCGTCTCGCTGATTCTGAATATGTCCCATTTGATGTTCTGCAATTCGGGTTCCAACAAGTCGAAATGCCCTTCATGTCTCATGGTGCGAATATTATACGCTGCAGCATAGAAAGATTTGTTGAAGTAGTTCCTATCTCATGTGTATTATTTAATTAGTGGATTTTCGCCTTCCGCCTCCTCTCTCACAGACTGACGTTTCAGTGTGAATTTCCAAGCCTCCAGCTCTGCTTGCTTGGGAGTCTTGTTCTAAAGTTCGACATTTCCTTTCAGGAAAGGTTTGGACCACATCTTTTCATGCTGTTCCAATGTCGGCTGAGAGGAGGTGGAGGTTGTACATCTTTTAATAGAGTTTTGTATGGACAAGGCTTCAAGGGTGAGTTCTCAACAGGATATGGATGTAAGGAAGGAGAAGTGCTCATATAGGTAAGAGTAGCCATTCCCTGAGATAAAACCGTTCCCACCAGGATCATGAGGGAACCACCTACTATCACAACCGTCGCATTGCACCTCAATAATTCGCATGTGAATAGTTTGGTAGTCTAGGGGCGCCGTTGGTGTGAAACCATCAGGGACTCAGTTAATAACATTTTGTGCCGACTGTGAAGCGCTGCATAGAACATTAGCATCACTCACCGCTCGGTTCTCCCTGTCTGAAGCAAACTGCATGTTGGAAAGCTCTACAACAAACACGATTTTACTTTTTATTGACAAAGCATCAGAAGTGGTAATATTTTAATCAATATAAGTAGATAGTTTTTCTTGTTCTCTCAGAATTTATAGGCAGTGAAAGTTTTTCGTAAGTATGACTTATTCTGGGCATAATTCTCAGTGATTTTTGTACCTTGTTCCACGTTCTGGCGACAATTGCTGCTCCTTTCATGTTACAGAGGGGGGGGGGGGGGGGGGAAGGGGGGTTGATATTCTGATCTTCTTTTTGAGCCCATTTTTTCTGTCATTGCTTATGGTTTCTATGCTCAACAGATTTTCTAGATTTGAAACTTCATCTTATTCATAGCTTAAGACAACAATACAAATAATTGTTACAGTTACTGATTGTTTTATTTATTTTGCTGCTGGAGCATCTGGGCATTATTTGTAACTATGTTCTAGCCCTTAAACCTCGTTGCAGCTATGGGAATAAAACTCAGTGACACACACTTTTAACATTCTGACCCTCTGCAGCCACATCTTTGAGAAGCAAGCTGTTGTCACTTCCAAGTACACTCAAGGAACACATTGGCTGGTATTCTTCCCGCTGGCAGTATAAATGGATCTTGACAACAATGCAGAATAAGTCTGGCAAGTCGATGACCAACGAATTACTTCCTGGATGGCACAGTATTATGCTCCTAAACTCACTTGGTTTTTCGAATCATTTCCAGTGAATATCGTGTGTGATTTTCACTTAAGGTGTTACATAACGTTATCAATTTATGGATTTGAGTCCAGGAAAGTCGTTCCACAAGAAAATTGCAACTAATCTCGTCTTTCCCGTTGCTACTTATCTGTCCAAGCCACCGCGGGGACAATGAATCAGAAACAAATTCTGCATCTCTTTGCTAGCCCTAAGGTAATGGCGTAGCCTGTAAACGCTTCGCTGAAAGTCATATATTTGGCTTTCTGTACCTGAGTTACAAGCAGCCACATTGAAAATTAATAAGGAAACCTTAAGAAATCTTCTCCATCAAAAGTCATCAAAAGTCTTCCAGTACCTCATAGAGTTGAGGAAAAACAGTTCTGATACGGCACAATCGGTAATGCCTCTCTCTGGTTCTGCTGACATAATTTTTTGCTCTTGTTAATACACAATTCTTTTAAGGATTGCCACATTAGTATACTGCTTGAGTATGACACAGGATAGCATTTAAACACGGATCTTTCCAAACTCCGATGCGAGTAATCTCCCAGTAATCCATCCTGATATAGTTTCATTAACGTTACAGATTCTTTATTTTTTATTAAATAGACTTTCGTCATAAGATTATCACGATAAGTTGCAGATCATTAGAATTAATACAGCGCATATTTTAATAGCCTTTCATATTAACTTACTGAACACAATGGTATACATCAGAGAGAACTTATTCATCAACAATATATTCTCGCACATTATCGCCCATGCCCTTTTACTGATTACTCGCCAGTAGAAAACTAGCGGTCCTAAGTTAAAAATGTCGTCAGACGGCGTTTGTAACGTATTTTTGTCCGGAAACGAATTAACTTGACACTTTTCCGATAAGAAGTGGAAAAGATAAAAAAACTGAGAGATCAGAACAGTTTCATGGGGGATGACTTCCCAGAAAATCTCCTGGATAGTTCTGATTGTGAAATCAGCAGAAGGTGTCATTGTGTAATTGTAACACACGATCCAAATTTGTCGGTCGGTGTCCTGACACTGCGACCGAAAGGAGTCTCAGTTGTTGGCAACATATACCAGCTACAATGGACACACCCCTGTGGAGGAGTTCGTTATGCACAATTTCTTTTTTGAGCCACCAGAAACAAAATATTCATAATGACCTTTGCTCCAGTACAAGTTGTTTGTTAGGACTCAGTCATTAATTTCTTCTTAAGAAAAAAGCATAAAGGCATCATATCATGTCACCAGTAACAATATTTCATACAAATGTTCAATAATGATTGATGATGTTCAAGCAAAAATGCAGTTATAGTCTCCCATTTGACTTTGGCTGCTTTGAATTAGAACATTCAGTACTCCTACACCTGGCTTCTGAACCTTGCCTATTGGTCGGACGGTGTCTGACGTCAGATGGCAGTGGCATGTGGCCAGTTGCCTGATGATGGAGGCTGCTGTAGGGTGAGGAAACTCGGGGCATAAATTGTTGTGATCTTGATACTGCCACAAGCTGTTTTTCTGAGTTGTTTCCGGAAGTTTCTGATATTACTGATGGTTTAGAAACTGAAGGGAATTATTTCTGAAGTCCCATCAGACTGACAACTTCAGCAGACAGCCGAAATCCGATTACAGAAATGGAGGGCGGAATGGATCCAGATTCGTGAATTGGCGTCTATATCATGCGACATATACCATTACACCACGAGCTGATATATTACTGTAACAACTCGCGAGGACAACACTTCCAACAGACACTTCCGCATCCTACAGTGTTGTCACATCGTGCAACTGGCTGCACTTAGAAACCTGCTGGGTGGCAGGTTTTATTCGCTGCCTTACGTGAAGGACTCTCTGCGTTCTAATTTCTTGTCTAGCACTGTACCTGTTCCACCTAGTGCCAAGCTAATCTCATTTATTTGATGTTAGGAGCCTACTTTCCAATACTGCTGTTGGAAAGGCAATGAAATTCGTATCAGAATTGTTACATAAAACCAGAACAGAACCAGCGGAGACAAAGTTACTTCCAATTTCAACAGACGGTCCAGTAGTCAGAGCCCTTATTAGCTGCAAAGTTTGTGCAGAATTTTGAACAAACATTTTTGAAGTTCTAAAATACAACACTGGATCTGGTATGTCAGGTACCACCAGAAAATTTAACAAAACTTTTTAACATTTAAATTCACACCACAGCAAAATTAAGTTTACAGTGGAGTTGGGAGGAAGTTCAATCGACATTAAGACACTACCGTCATTAGCAAATAAAAAACATTTATTTAAGATGTACAGGATGGTAACTTCGACAAAGACAGTAATAACTGCAGATTCCCAGCATTATGAAACGTACGAACGTGCAGTCTTCCATTCAATGACACACCACCTTCTGTCTATAAGCCACAAACCAAATCAGATTATCAAAACGAATTTAATTTTAGAGACAGCTGCTCGCACAACCTTTAAAAATGTGACTGTGCCGTGGGAAATATTCTCAGTGATTATTAAGCGAACTATGGAGGAGAAGACGACGACGAAGTTCTCTGTAGTTCTAATATTACAAAGGAATTTTGAATAATGTTACTTCAGTGTGCCGGGAGTGACGTCGCGGCAAGGCTCCTCTTCTTGTTACTTGTAGAGACTGCATTCTGTGCCCTTTCAGAGAAGCATTATAAGGGAAACAAGTCGTCAAGAGTGGGCGACGGAAGCCAGAAAAAAAGGAACTGTCTCTTCCTCTCTCGACTAATGGCGCAGCTGCGTAAACAGAAACAGGAACCGACTCAAACTCTTCGTCGCTTCAATTTTTGACATCAAACAATAACAACTGAACCGTGGTTTATTTTCAAAGAATATTCTTAAGAATTTATTTTATTTACTAGCGATTCATCAAGAATATTAACACATTTAAACACACTATGTAAGCATGGAAGTAGTTGCCAGGTATTACTGAAGAAATCATAACCAAATTCCTTTTAACAAATGCGAATTTTAATCACTTTAATAGTGCCTAAAAGCATTTTTTTTAAACAGATTTAAAATTATAATTAGAAAGCACCCTCTAAATATCAAAGTTACAGTTTATTCATAGGCAGAAAGAAACAAGTTTTGACTGTATGAGCTTTCCGGGAGAGAACCTTGCCGCTCCCTTTTCATATGGCCATAGTTAAGATCGCTCACAATAGCCTCTGAAAGACTACACTGGTGCAAATCTGCAACACACCAGATAACTTTAAACTACGAGTTTTAACAATTTACACAAGCACACAACTATGCACCACCCCTCCCCCCGCAGGAAATGGTACAAAACACTAACAATTAAAATATTAACCTAGCCAGCGAAGGTGCAACTTGATTTTAACGTCTAAGAAAAGTCTTACGGTGAAAGGGTGGCAACTTTATGTACAAAAATGATCATTTAAATAAAAGCCCATGAAATGCAATCTTATATAAAATTCTACAAGGTAGACCAAACAATAGTTAAGATGCTCTACAGTGCACACATACCGCCTCTCAAGATCATAGGCAATAATATCAAAGTTTCCAAAGATCAAAACAGATTTCAGGTATTAGGCCGTTACACTCCAAGCAATCAATTCGTTAACACACCAAATCCGACAAACATGACAGAGGCAGCTGTTAACGTACGGTAGATTGATAGGGATATTACCGAACAACCCGAACCGCAGATTGCTCTAACCCACCCCTACTCCACAAGGGAAAAAAGGACCACCCAATTAATAAACAATCACCTTCTCACAAATGGGCAAACGGAGAAGAATGGTGGGACGACGCCAAAGCAAAACGGCTGGTGAGCTCACCAAGAAAACAATTAGAATTTAACAAGAGTAAATCAAACAAGATATCACCAATCACTTAACTTCTAATAAACAGCGATTTCTCGAGAAGACCTGGCGCAGCACCCCCAAATCGCTCTCACGAACCGTCCGCTGCCAGCCGCTTCAATACACGCAGGAAGGCGCGCCGATCTACCGTCAAACAGCGTCACTATCCCTCGCTATACGCCACGGCCCACTGGACCCACGTGGCGACCTCACATGCGCCGACGCTCAAGACGGACAAGTCATCCTGTGTCTCAGTGCGCGACCGACCAACCGATCGATCCAACAGCCAATGACCATTGCCTGAGCGAACTCGAGCTGATTGGCGGCCTAACGCGCAGACTCACATGCAGGAACTAAGCCCCGACCGGCGACCACACGCTGAGTTCTCTTACTGGCGGAGTGGAAAGTCTCATTTTGCCGACTTTAAAAGTTTATCCGAACGACAGACATACTAGTACTCCAAACAACAGACAGACACTAACTGCCTAACAAATGCGGACGAGAGACAGACAGCAAGCTGGGGAGGAGAGACTGACCTCGACTGACTCCCTGGCGAGCTCAGAGCGCCCCCTTACATGCAGTGAACAGGCAACCATTCACCTTTCCCGCCAGAGGGAGACATCAAAGCTGCGATTGCCACAGCGGCGCCACCGCCAGAAATGGAGGGCGACTGCTTCACACTAAGTGCTGTGGCACACTCTTCAAAACAGCATTTTTTACCACGACTCAACCTCCTCCCCTCAAACTAGAACAGGCGCGCTAATTCAGAAACTTCACCTGGCTCAAATGGACTCGATATTCCCTACCGGTCTGATGATGTCTGACTAACAGATTAACCTGTCCCAACACATGGAGCACTGTGCATGGACCTATAAAGCGGGGTGTGAACTTCCCTACTCGGCCCCCCATCCTTCCTTGACCCTGAATATTCTTAATATAGACTTGATCCCCCGGTTTTCCCTGATATGGACGCCTATTGCGGTTGTACCGAATGGCTTGACGACCATGGGAAGCCGCAATATTGCGACGAGCCCGATTCCAGTTCCTTCTAATTACCGCCATGGATACCCGCTCAGGTAGTAAACCTTGGATGCGCCATAAGTTAGACAAAGGCGAATTGATAGCATTGGCCAGTAAGAGAGAGGCCGGAGTAGTCTTCAATGCACCGCAGTGTTAAACGCAAAATTAATCCAGGGCAAGTTAGTATCCCATTTACTCGGTTTAACTTGATGGTAAATTATTAAAGCTGATTTTTAGGTTGCGATTCACACGTTCAGCAAAGGACGCCTGGGGGTAATACGGTGTTGCGGTGTTGTGTTTATGTGCTTGATGCCATTCCCGAAACAAAAGGCCTTAAACTTATCTGACACAAAAGCAGGGGCATTATCACCAACCAAGCTCTTAGGAGGCCCAAAGATCGAAAAGATGTCAGTAAGGTGAGTAATACTACTTCTACTGGGAATAAGCCAAGTAAAGCGAGAAAAGGCATCAATTACCACCAAAATATACATATTTCCTCTACTGGAATGTGGCAACAGAACCACGTAATCGATATAAAGACAATCCTTTGGATAATTTTCACGTTCCGAACACAACAGACCTTGCTGTAGGGCATTACTAGGTTTCGCGGCCCGACACAGATAACAACCGGCTACAAACTTCTTAATGTCGCGCTCCAGATGAGGCCAAGTCACATACTGCTTAATTCTGTGAATCGTTTTATATGTCCCTAAGTGAACTTCCACTGAAGAGTAATGAAAATACTGAAATATTGGCTGGATTAATGTTTGTGGCAGGCAAATTCGAGGGTGGCTCTCTCGGCCCACTGCTTTACATAGGATACCTCTCCTCAAGCTGTAATTTCCAATAACCTCACCTGACCTAATCCGCTGCTTGATGGGACCAAATTCCTCATCCTGTTCCTGGTTTTCTTCAAGATTACTAAACAACTGAGGTACCACCCTCAAAACCAAAAGTTGACCCTGAAGTGGACCTTGATGCTGCTCCTCCGAACCATCAGATGGTGGGTCAAACATACGGCTGAGAGCATCAGCCACCACATTCTCAGAACCTCTGATATGCTTAACCCTAAATTTAAAGGCTGAGATTCTCACCGCCCAACGGGCGATTCGACCGGTCTTGCGTGGCCTAGCGAAAACCCAACTTAAGGCTTGGTTATCAGTTTCCAGCAAAAAAGGTTTGTGCTCAAGGTGAAACCAGAATTTTTCTAATGCAAATAGGACCGCCAAGGCCTCACATCATTCAAACGCCGCGAGGCATAGGCCAAAGGTTGCCGCTGACCTTGCCATTCTTGTAATAAGGCGGCTGACACACCCGCACTCGACGAGTCCGTCTGAACTATAAAAGGCTTATCAAAATCAGGCACCCCAAGCACCGCTGTATTAGCGATGGCGGTTTTGATCTGTTCGAAGGCCGCCTGCTGGGTGGGACCCCAGGTAAATTTAACTCCTTTTTTACGAAGCTGATTCAAAGGGGCAGCTAAGGCCGCAAAATTCTGAACGAACCTCCTGAAATAATTTGCCATACCAATAAACTTAGCGACTCCCCACTTATCAGTAGGAGGTGGGAGTGCGCGCAAGGCTTTAGTGCGCTCTTGATCGATCGGAACCTCATAACCTGAAACACTATGGCCTAGAAAGGAAGTCTGTGGCCTCGCAAGTGTAACCTTCGAGAGTTTAACGGTTAAACCAGCCTGCTGGAGCTTAGTAAATACTTGATGTAAATGAATGAAATGCTCTTCAAACGATTTACTATATTTCTTAAAAGACATCATGGTCGCCGTTGACTGTATAAAATATTTATTGTTACTATTGCAATTTCGGCCTTATGGCCATTTTCAAGTAACACTGCAAAGTCACCTCATAGTAATCAGACTCACAAAAATTCAAAGTTCAAATCGCCCTAGGTGAATACACCTCCAGAAAACAGGCAATAACTGCATAAGATGCAATATTTAGTGGTTTTCTATAATTTACCTATCTCTTCTCTGAACAAATGGCTGCAAGTTGACTTATTTATTCACTTTAATAGTGCCTAAAGGCATTTTTTAAAAGAAACCGATTTAAAATTATAATCAGATAGCACCCTCTAAATATCAAAGTTACAATTTATTCAGAGGCAGAAAGAAACAAGTTTTGACTGTATGAGCTTTCGGGCAGAGAACCTTGCTGCTCCCTTTTGACACGGCCGTAGTTACGACCGCTCACAGCAGCCTCTGAAAGACTGGACTGGTGCTAATCTGCAACATACTAGATAACTTTAAACTAAGAGTTTTAACAATTTACACAAGCACATAACTATGCACCCCCCCCCCCTATAGGAGGGATGAAAATGGTACAAAATACTAACAATTAAAATATTAACCTTGCCACCGACGGTGCAACTTTATTTTAACTTATAAGAAAAGTCTTACGGTGAAAGGGTGGCAACTTTATATACAAAAATGATCATTTAAATAAAAGCCCATGAAATGCAATCTTATATAAAATTCTACAAGGTAGATCAAACAATAGTTAAGATGCTCTACAGTGCACACATACCGCCTCACAAGATCATAGGCAATAATATCAAAGTTTCCAAAGATCAAAACAGATTTCAGGTATTAGGCCGTTACACTCCAGGCAATAAATTCGTTAACACACCAAATCTGACAAACACGACAGAGGCAGCTACTAACGTACGGTAGACTGATAGGGATATTACCGAACAACCCGAACCGCAGTTGCTCTAACCTGCCACTACTCCTCAAGGGAAAAACGGACCAACCAATTTATAAACAACCACCTTCCCGCAGGTGGGCAAACAGAAGAATGGTGGGACGACCGCAAAGCAAAACAGCTCGTGAACTCACCAAGAAAACAATTAGAATTTAACAAGAGTAAATTAAAAACTAGAGATCACCAATCACTAAATTTCTAATAAACAACGATTTCTCGAGAAGACCTGGCGCAGCACCCCCAAATCCTTGTCCCGAACCGTCCGCTGCCAGCCGCTTCAACGGACGCAGGAAGGCACGCCGATCTCCCGTCTCACAGCGTCGCAGCTCACACTGGCCAGACCGATGTCGTGAGTTGACTCCTTTTGCTCTCGTGTCGACTGCGAAGTCCCTACCCCTCGCTATACGCCACGGCCCACTGGACTCACGTGGTGACCTCACATGCGCCGACGCTCAAGACAGAGAAGTCATCTTGTGTCTCCGTGCGCGACCGACCAACCGATCGATCCAACAGCCAATGACCACTGCCTGAGCGAACTCGAGCAGACTGGCGGCCTAACGCGCAGACTCAGATGCAGGAACTAAGCCCCAACCGGGCGACCACTCGCTGAGTTCTCTTACTGGCGGAGTGGAAAGACTCTCATTTTGCCGACTTTAAAGGTTGATCCGAACGACAGACAGACAGACACTAACTGCCTAACAAATGCGGACGAGAGACAGACTAGCAAGCTAGGGAGGAGAGACTGACCCAGACTGACCCCCTGACGAGCTCAGAGCGGCCCCTTACATGCAGCGAACAGGCAACCTTTCCCCTTTCCCACCAGAGTGAGACACCAATGCTGTGATTGCCACAGCGGCGCCACCGCCAGAAACGGAGGGCGACTGCTTCACACTACGCGCTGTGGCGCGCTCTTCGAAACAGTAATTTTTACCACTGCTCAACAACTGTTTCATCAAGTTAAATTAGTGTGATTACGAATGGTGTCTTGGTCTATTTGTGAGAATGATGGTTGCTCAAATATTTAATTATCAGCTCCGCTTACACACCCACTATGTTGTCATAGCGCGAAAGCGGATGAATTTGGTTTTTGAATCTCAGTAGATGAAATCTATTTCATTGCCTAATAGTGTTTACGAGATGACTGACTGCAATTTTTTAATATCAAGTAGCATTGCGATGTCGTGGTGTTTATCCCAACCGTCTCCAAAACGTATTGCAGAGCGCCGTTGCAAGTTATAACGTTAGGCCATTTAGCACTAGCGCCCCTTGGAACCTTTCGAAATGATTTAAGTACATGTAGGACCCGTTTTCAATAACCTACATTCCCTTCATTTCTAGATTTCATTCTCAACAGCGCTAATGTCAAGTTCAATTCTTTAGTAAGTGTCGTAGCAATACAAGCAGCGTCACACCTATTGATCAGAAGATTGGGTGAGTCCTTTCCTTCTCGAAACAAGGAGCCAAATTTAAACTACGTTTAGAAGCAACTATTCGCAAGCTGAACTCATTACCTTCTTAGTGCCCTTCACATAGTCCACTGTGTTGGAACAACGAATAATGCTTGTTTGCCAAAAAAAAAAAAAAAAAAAATCATCCTTGAACAAAATAAAATGTTATTGTATTAATAATACAAATAATTTTTTCATCCACTTATCTTCACTCCAATAAGGAGCTACCCAACGTAACCCGAACAGATGTCTTGACATTGGTGTACTGAGCAACGAAGACTTTGAGTTCTAGACAAAGGAAGCACTGTCTTTTCTGGATTCGTGATTCCATGTCAACGAGATCACAGTTCGTAGTAATTGGCGGAAAGTCATCGAATAAAACAGAAGTGATTTCTGGCGTTCCCTAAGGTAGTGTTATTGACCCTTTGCCATTCCTTATCTGTATAAACGAGTTGGGAGACAATCTTAACAGCCGTGTAAGGTTGTTTGCAGATGACGCTGTCGTTTATCGACTAATAAAGCCATCACAAGATCAAAGCAAATGGCAAAGCGATTTAGAAAAGATATCTCAATGGTGCGAGAATTGACAGTTGACCATAAATAACGAAAAGTGTAAGGTCACCCACATGAGCGCTAAAAGGAATTCGTTAAACTTCGGTTACGCGACAAATCAGTCAAATCTAAAGGCTGCAAATTCAACTAAATACCTAGGAATTACAATTACGAACAACTTAAATTGGAAGCAACACATAGAAAATGTTTTGGGGAAGGCTAACCGAGGACTGCGTTTTATTGGAAGGACATTTAGGAAATGTAACAGATGTACTAAGGAGACTGCCTACACGACGCTTGTCCGTCCTCTTTTAGAATACTGCTGCGCGGTGTGGGATCATTACCAGATAGGACTGACAGAGTACATCAAGAAAGTTCAAAGAAGGGCAGCACGTTTTGTATTATCGCGAAATATGGGAGAGAGTGTCAATGAAATGATACAGTATTTGGGCTGGGCATCATTAAAAGAAAGGAGTTTTACGTTGCGACGTAATCTTCTCACGAAATTCCAATCACCAACTTTCCCTTCGAATGCGAAAATATTTTGTTGACACCGGCCTACATAGGGAGAAACGATCACCACGATAAAATAATGGAAATCAGAGCTCGTACGGAAAGATATAGGTGTTCGTCCTTTCCGCGCGCTATACGAGATTGGATTAATAGACAATTGTAAAGTTGGTTTGGTGAACCCTCTGCCAGGCACTTAAATGTGATTTGCAGAGTATTCATGTAGATGTAGATGCAGATGAGAAACGGAGAAGCACTTCAGAATACTACCGGTTTACTTTCTTCATGACTATCACTACAGTATCAACGAATCACATTTTCGACTGATCAACTCATACAAAGACGTGAGTGTAACACATTATCGGGTTATGAAAAGGAACTATATCATAGGCTCAGTCGAGGGTAAAACGGATGAATGACTACAGTTGATTGGTAGAGTATTAAGGAAATGCAATCAGTCTATGAAGAAGATAGCTTGCAAATCAATCCAAATTATTTCTCAAGTGGGGACCCACACCAGATAGGACACCTCAAATAGTCACAGCTTTATTGGACCCAAGGGAAAGTGTCACAGAGATGCTGAAGAAAGTGAAATGGCAAGCATCTCAAGATAGAAGCAAACTATCCCGACAAATCCCACTAACAAAGTTCCAAGAATCAACTTAAAATGATGAATCTGGGAGTAGGGTACAACTCTGTAAGTATCGCCCCCATGGGCATCGTGAGGACAGTATTAGATTACTTACAACGGGCACAGAGACATTTAATCAGTGGTTCTTCCCGAGCTCAGTACGTGAATGGAACGGGACGAAAACCTAACAACCGCTACAACAGAGAAGTTCCTCTGCCACATACATCTAACTGGATTGCAGACCATGGATGTAAATGTAGATATAGATAGCATCAATACACAAATGAGGTAACGATGGAAGAAATATTTACAGATATCTTAATAAACAAAGGGATGAAACTGTACAAATGTTACCATTGCATCTAGCAAAGCCATGAGATGAAAGATATAAGAAAAATTCAAATATCATAGTCACTCCCACTTGCCTCAGGTTTAATGTTAATTATTTCACGAGCGAGTCATGTAACTTACTCCCCTCTCTGTAAGCGCTGCGCAGATGACGTTAACCATCTTTTCGTGGCTGTCCACAACTCTGTCAACAAAGAACGCGGTTACTACGACAACTGTTATCACACTGAAATGTCATATCTACTTTGTAAACGAAAAAAAAGCATTTTTATAGGTTCAATAGCTGACAAGTCCGGCATTACTCCGATATTCATTTTGGCAATTTTGTGTTAGAAACGAAACAAAAATGAACTGTATCTGTAGTATAATATCGAAAACATTCATTTCCGTGTACTCCTGGAAACAACTTTGAAATTATGAAAGAGTCACACAGGGAAACATTTGAGTAAAGTACAAAAGTTTAAGTATAGCATCCAAATTTTTTGTAAACGTCTCTATGGCAACGCTTCTTCATATTTCTATAGACGGCTATTGTTTCCGCCTACAGCCGATTGCGCTTCGCAGTTGAAAACTGTTAGAAGCGCTGGCAGATGTTAGGGATTTCCTTAAGTTGACTCGACTTGTAGGATTGTCTTAGCAGTAAAGAAGAAATGTGTTAAAACTTTATGCATGATGTATTTTTTAACGCATCTCAGTGTTTATAACGCCATATCTCCTGATCTATGGGTCATACAATGATACGATTTTGTAGGTATATTTAGTGGTATATGTGGATACCGCCTGCGAAAGGTGCTACGAACAGAATTGGTAGCTAAGAAATAATAAATTTAAATGTCATGCAAAATGTGGCAGTTTTTCACACATCTTGGTGTTTACGATATCATATCTCCTGAACTATGGTAGATGAGTGGTCCTTAAGCACACAGTGATTGTTGCGTGACAATAAGAGTATGTGTACCAAGTTTGGTAGAAATCCGTGCAGTGGTTTAGTAGGAGATTTGGAACATACAAACATACATACAGCCAATTTTATATGTTTGGAAATATGAACGTATTCTTAAATGTGAGGCAAATCACTGTGTTGGGTAAACTGCTCTGATCGGTACGTTAGGAACCAGAGAATCAGCCAGTTGGCTTACGATGATGCACTATGTTGTTGACTTACTAGTAACAGTTACATAGCCGGCCGAAGTGGCCGAGCGATTCTAGGCGCTACAGTCCGGAACCGCGCGACCGCTACGGTCGCAGGTTCGAACCCTGCCTCGGGCATGGATGTGTGTGAAGTCCATAGGTTAGTTAGGTTTAAGTAGTTCTAAGTTCTAGGGGACTGATGACCTCAGAATTTAAGTCCAATAGTGCTCAGAGCCATTTGAACCATTTTCGAACAGTTACATATAAGGTGTATAACTTTGCTTCCGCCGTTTGCCGATAGGTGGCGACAACGGTAAGTAGCGGTCGAAAGAAACAGATCCCAGACGTCAAACAGCTAGCTTCGACCTCGGTCAACATAACTTCATTCAAACTTTACTCGATTTGTGTCTGCATCGTAAAGTTATTCTTGATCGAAAATATCAGTTTACGTGCCTAATTCTCGTCATTTGCGGGAGGTGTTACTGTTTTGTTTCAATATGAAGAAAACAGCGGCTGAGTCTCATCGAATGCTCTCAAGTACGTATGGTAAGGACGCTGTTAGTGAAAGTACGTCTGGTGAGTGGTTTCAACGCTTCAAGAACGGTGATTTTAACGTCGTAGACCGGCATAGTGGTGGAAGATAGAATGTTTTCGAAGATACAGAATTGGAGACATTGCTCAGTGAAGACTCGCGTCAACCTCAAGAAGAATTGGCACGATTAGTGGGAGTGACACAGCAAGCGATTTCAAAATGTCTCAAGGCTATGGGCATGATTCAGAAAGAAGGAACTTAGGTCCCATGTGAACTGAAGCCAAGAGACGTTGAACGGCTTTGTGTGTTTGTGAACAGTTGCTTCAGACGAAAAACGGAAGGGATTTCTGCATCGCATTGTGATCGGGGACGAAACATGAGTTCATTACGATAACCCTAAACGCAAAAAATCATGGGGATATCCCGGCCATGCTTCCACGTCGACGGTCATACCGAATATTCACGGCTCCAAGATCATGCTCTGCATTTCGTGGGACCAGCTCGGCGTCATGTACTATGAGGTATTAAAACCAAGTGAAACAATCACAGGTGCTCGTTATCGAACGCAATTAATGCGTTTGACTAGAGCATTAAAAGACAAACGGCCGCAATACAGCGAGAGGCACGATAAAGTGATTTTGCAGCACGACAACGCTCGACCCCACGTTGCAAAACAGGTCAAAACGTACTTGGAAACGTTGAAATGGGAAGTCCTACCCCACCCACCGCATTCTCCAGTTATTGTTCCCTCTGAATATCACCTGTTTAGATCAATGGCGCATGGCCTGGCTGACCAACACTTCCGATCTCGTGAAGAAGTCACAAATTGGATTGATTCGTGGATCACTTCAAAAGATGAACAATTTTTTCGACGCGGGATTCGTACACCGTCCGAAAGATGGGAGAAAGTAGTGGCCAACGATGGAAAATACTTTGAATGATACATGTGTAACCAATTTGTTTCATTAGGCCGGTATTACACTATCGAATTTCTTCGTCAAATATCTATGTCAAACATCTTTGTCAAAGATATTTGATGGTGTAATAGGGAACTTTGTCAAATGTCGTCAAACATTTGATTAAATCTAGGGCCTGGCTGTAGATTTGATCAAAGAAGTCGCTTGTCCTCTGTTCACTGCAATGTGACATGTTACCACATGGAGCGCTAGCATCGCTGCAACGTTCTGCCGTCTGTAGTGATTTTATAAACATTGCCTGTAAATACAAATGGTGTGTTCCGAAAACTACAATATTAATAGAGATTTATGAAGCTGATGAGGCGCTTTACAACGTGAGGCATGCTGAATATAAAAATATATTAAGAAGATTGGAAACCTGACCTGGCCTGACCTGACCTAACTTAACCTAATCTAGCCTAACCTAACCCTCTCCTGTAGCAAGGAATTGGAGTGTTACAGTGAGCCTATCTTCTACAGATGTAGCAGTTCTTAAGTGAATAATGTGCTTTGTGATATGAGGATACACTTCACTGAGCACGTACAGAAATGTATGCTCATCCATTCTTTAGTAATTGATATACGACTTGACGTCCTCCACTATAAGCTCATGTAACAAGTTCTGTTGAATGCTTTTATCGTGTCGTCGTAAAACCCATGGCTTCACCCAGGTATGTTTCCTTTTTTTCCCCCGCTTCTCTTCCACATGTGCACAAAGTGCAATTGTGGTACATGTAACTGCTGCAGTTAATAACAAGTTGTTCTTGTCAGCCATCTTGAACTTTGACGAAAAATATGATGACAGTGTAATACCCTTTCTAGCGCTAAATCGAAGATCTTTGTCAAATATATTTGACGGAATATTTGATCACATCTTTGATCAAATCTTTGACAAAGAAATTTTATAGTGTGATACCGCCCTTAAAGCCTCAGATGTTTGGGAAAAACCGGCGGAAGCAAACTTGTACAATATATATGATTGTGAATTGTATTTGTGTGTATTTTTTATTTTAATGAAATCTGGTCCATAAGACTTTACAGTTGTACTATAGTGGGTGTCAAATGACAACGATGTTTCGAGCACATTGCAAAAGTTTCTCTATGAAGCCCTTACATATCCTCCATCAAGTCACGATCTCACCCCATCCGATTTCCAAACTTTTAGAGCCCTGAAGAAAGAAATTTGTGGTCGTCAATTTGCTTCGGACAAAGAGGTACACCCCAGGTACAGTTACCGTTACATAGACAACCGTAAACATTTTCCCATGAAGACGCTGAATGTTTTGTTTCACAGTGGGATTAATGCGTTAAATGTTGTGGCGATTACTTTTGAAATAATATACTTTTACTTACTTTTGTCCATGTGTTTCGTTTTCGTCTGATTCCCCCCTTTATACATTATGTGTAATTATTTAGATTACATACAAAATAGTATGACTAAATGGGTAATGGCCGGGGACGTCTCATAACGACGAAATAAAAACCCCTTTAAAAGTAAACTCACATCACATACTGGTGTGAGATGTTTTTCCAAACTATATCTACAGCGCTTTGCATGAGAACTATGTAACAGATTCTACAAACTCTATATGGGTAAGAGTGGTGTGCATACTGTAAGACCTTCGGTACACACACCATCAGATTATTTGACTTGTCGCTCTAACGAATTAGGCGAGTGTCAGCAATATGTCTCGTGGTCTTATCGTGGCGTGTTTATCTTCTGCCGTTAGGTCAGACGATAGAAATGCCACTTGCACACTTAGAGTAGCAGATTGACGGTGACCAACTTTAAACAGAACTTGATTAATTTTCACACACATTTATTAAAATAATAACCAGCATAAAAATTACTTAACTTGGTTCTGTATGCTATTCACAGTTGACAATCTGAAATTCCTTTGGTCTTGGTACGTTAATCTTATTCTCACATATCTCTGATACTTGACAAAGTGTCTGTTCACTTATCTTCATGGCTATGTACAGGAATATGGTAATCTTATCAAGCGCAGACTGAAACTTGACTACAGGCTAATGCAGACTGACTAATCGGAGGTCTGTACACTCATTATATCATCTCGAGCGTTCAGGTATCATTGCGCGAGTGTGATCCACGAGGAGAAAAGGTTCTACAATAGCAGCAATCTCATTGGCTTCGTTACTTATTAATACACCGATCGGCAGAAGCAGAATTTGGTCCGTCTCTAAGACAGCGCCATCTCGTAGTGCAGAGATGGACGAGCACTGCGCCTGCGCTGTTGTGCTTAGCGGCTCGCGTTCTAGTGGCAAAGTTGTGCACGCGCTGACTACGCAGAACTACGTACACAACAGTAAGTTAACCCTACCACCTCTTTTTCTTGTCACCCACATAAAAAAACTCAACACATGTCCATGACGGGGAACCGTAAAGCATTTCAGAAGAACGGTAGACTGGGCTCAATCTGTAGTGGACATATATAGACTATGTGTTCCTCGTTTATCCCAAATCACTTGAGTTTATTCCACAGAGTTAGGCTCATTCAACTTACCATTCCTGTCATAACTGAACTGATTCAGCATAAACATTAAGTTAAACTCTAGCACAATGGAAAATGAGGTTACATGCAGTATAGCAACCACTAGGGAAAAAGAGTGGGGGTGTGACATCGATAACTCTGGAGGCCCTATGTTCTTAAAGTACCTCCATCACAATTAGAAGGACACTGAAGTGAATGGCTATTCCTCTGGAGAATAAAGTAGTGGCTGTGTTTGGATGAACATGTTTGGAAAAAAGGGGTGAGCAGTACTGAATGGATGCACTATTTGTGAATGAAAGAGAGAATGATAGAAGGATTCTTCGCGCTGGTGCCTTATAATGGCCCTGGCTGACTGACTTACTATACAGTTCGTCAGCGGCGTTTCGGTTTTTAGCCACGACAGTTCATCCCTGTAATTAGCTTTGGATGGACTAGGATCTTCTCGAGCCCAGAGTGGAAGCGTTTCCGAAACGGCAAAGTTTATAAACTTTTCACGTACAACCGTGGTAAAAGTATACCTTGCATGGCAAAATCACACTATCCAAAACCGACGCTGAGGCAACTGTATTGCACTCACAGGCCATAGATTACAGGAGTGAACGACAGCTGTGGAGATGTGTACAGGTGAAGAG
This sequence comes from Schistocerca piceifrons, assembly GCF_021461385.2. Taxonomy (NCBI): domain Eukaryota; kingdom Metazoa; phylum Arthropoda; class Insecta; order Orthoptera; family Acrididae; genus Schistocerca; species Schistocerca piceifrons. Next base: position 591,615,919 of record NC_060140.1, on the reverse strand, counting down.
AGGTGCAACTCTTGAGCAAGTGACTGCCCAGATGAACCAAGGGCCTACCAACAGTGTCATCAATGACCGTTCAGTGAATGTTGCTGCGTATGGGGCTCAGTAGCAGGTTCCTGGTTCATGCATCCAACCTGAGTGCTGTTCATTCCAGGTGAATACCGCAACAGAACGTCCACTGAGTGGAGACAGGTGGCGTTTTCAGGAGAATCACGTTTTACACTCCATCAGACAGATGGCCGTCGGCTCCCCCCCGTTGGAGGTTCGAGTCCTCCCTCGGGCATGTGTGTGTGTGTGTGTGTGTTGTCCTTAGGGTAAGTTAGTTTAAGTTAGATTAAGTAGTTCGTAAGCCTAGGGACCGATGCCCCCAGCAGTTTGGTTCCATAGTCCTTACCACAAATTTCCAGTTTACAGATGGCCGTTGGTGTGCGCAACGTGAAACGACTGAAAGCAAAAACACCCTGAAATGCACATCGGAAGAGTCCAGGCCAGAAGAGGGAGCGTTATGCTCTGGAGAATACTTTCGTTGCATTCCCTGAGTGATCTCGTCTTTCTGTAAGGTTCGGTGGATCAACACAAGTATGCATCCATCCTTGGAGACCATGTCCACCCATACAAGCAGATTGTGTTTGCTCAGCATAGGTCGCAGTGAGTGGTTCGAAGATCACCGAAGTCCGTCAATTTAAATGCAAGAGAGAATCTGTGTGATCACCTCGATGGTACTGTACGTGCCGTGGATCTGCAGGCTAGAAACCTAGCGCAGGTGGCTTCGGCGCTAGAATTTGCTTGACTCCACATCCCTGCCGGTACCTTCCAGAACCTCACTGACAGTCACCGTGCAAGTCTCGCAGCAGTCCACACTGCAAAAAGTGGTTATTCACTTTTGACCGATGGCAGTCACATTAATGAGACCGTTTATTTATGTTACTATGTCCATATTAGAACCCATAGACCGACAACTAAAAGAAACAATGAAAAAAGTACCTGTTTTTTTTTTATTATGGTCTCATACGCGAGACGTGGGACTCACCTCCCCATCTGGCTACCCAGGTTTAGGTTTTCTGTGGTTTTCCTGATTCTCTGAAGGGTAAATTTCGGGCAACTGGGACAGAGCCGGTTAGCTACTTCGTGAATGTCTACACTAGTATGACGTCGATGGGAACTTAAATCCTATTCTGTCTTCCTCCTGTACCAAGACAAAACGCTTTTATTCTCCTTAAAAATGGAAGAAGAAGGAGTTATTTTTCTTACTCTACTTGTACCAGAGACACACTTGGCGATGGAGAGTGGCCGACAGGACATTAGCTACCGCATCATTTACAATACCAACGAGGTATCGAAGAAATGAGTTATTTGAATGTCTCTGCAGCTGGTAAAGTACTCATCGTTTCTCCTAATGCAAAGGGTATACGCTCTCCTAGAGATGGTGACGCGGGTGACACATACGGTGATGTCGGAAGTCATAAATTGCTAGCCTGTCAAACCCCTTTAGTGAGCTGCCAAGAAGACTGTTTCCTGTGGTGGCGTGTTCCAATGCCTACATCCGCATCTCTCTTGAAGTCTGTGTATATATGCCCTATCTGTAAAGAGGCAAATTTTTCGTTCGCCTCAAGCAGATTCGGCTCAACACCGCAGTAACTTTCTGGTATGATTTTTAGTAATTTAATTGAAAGCTTTGTTGCTTTGGTAAAAAAAAAATTGTTCTTTTTGTCGTGACAGAATAAATTACTATTAATCACACCAGATTTGTCGGAGAACAGCAGCAACATGTGTAATTGATCCAGATTTAAGAAATTCTATTACCTTTTAGCGGAAAAATTCGTGCGGTACTCTCCGACGTTAGAAAAGTCGTGGTGTTCCGTTCGGAGCAGGAGGCGGCTGTCTTTTCTCATTCGCGATATCGAAAATTACTAAAAAATGAACAGAAATTTTTTTTCGGAGGAAGATCGCGCGGAGAAAACAGAAGTTACATGAAAGAAACCTAAGGGACCAAGTAATTGGATTTGTACGAACATATAAACGGAACTGAAAGAACTTGGAATAAATACTATAACGATGTCGTCACGACAGCCACCTGTTCCGACAGAACACACGCTGAATCATAAACTGCATAAATCTTTTAAACAGAAAAGATTATCACAAGTATAATTAATGAAAATAAGGTTGAGAGACTTTCTTTGAAATTAAATCAACTTCAAGGCTTCAAGTATTATATTATGAAACGGAAACTTACATTAACATGGCCACCCATTGTGGCGGTGGAGCGAATTTTTCACGATATACATTCTCGCTTGTTTGTGGCTACATATATTTTTAATCACTTAAACTCTTAACTTTACAATAAAATGATTATATCAGTATGGAGCACAATACTTTTGCGTCCGACTCGCAACACATTCACAGAACAGCTAGACAGCGGCGCGGCTCCCTGCAGAAGTAAAAACTGGCAATTGTTATTTTGAAACATAGGTGCATCGTTTTTTTTCTTTTTTTTTCTGATCGATAGCAGCGTATAACAGTTTATAGCTATCGTGATACTCTGCGCTTTTCAGGAGCGCGGCAAAGATATCTGGTTACAACATTCATTGGTATATGTTAAAAGTTCGCACATACTGACGCGAATACAAAAAAAACTTTTACATGTTAAAAATCGCAGTGATAAAGGCTGTAATGTCACAATGCCTCCTATGTGAGGCATGATGATTCCGGAAGGATCATCAGGACTCACATGTAGTTTCAAGACATTACTGTGTTTTATCATCTGTTTACTTTCGTTCTAACATAAAATTGGAATGAGTTTGTCATCTAGTTATTTTATGCTTCCAGTACAGTTATGAAAACAAATAGTCTTTCAGTGTCTTTTGTGCACTTTGGCACTTCTCTCAGTTCATTGTAAGGTGTCCTTGCACTGTTATCTTAATTGCTGTTACTGCGAAACAAAATATGACAAAAAACAATCTTAAGTCTAACACACACAAAGATAAATGAATAATACTCTATATAGGAAACAAAACATGTCAGTAGACAAACATACACAGATATATTGAAATAATTACTTAAACAGTCCTCTAAAACTGTCTGTGACCTGTTTGGTCTCGTAATGTTTTTTATCCGTTTCATTAGATTCTTTTAGAATGTCGTTGTTAATCAGGACGTTTCACTTGACACTACACTGTACACTTTTATTTGTCACGCGCTCACTTAACCGGAGTCTGCAACGTCTATTCTCGTTCGGTGAGCGGCGTCGTCCGAGAGGTCACGACCCTGGGTAGCGTCTTTTTTGTGTTCGCTCGTGTTGCCTCTCCAGTGTCTCGCATCAAGCGTCATGTCGTTTACATGCAAATAAACAGAAAGAAACCTGTGTTAGGTTCATGCTATAATGTAGACTTACAGGTAAAGGTTTTATAGGATTCTGGACAGGATTGATAACCTTCCCCTCCAGTTAACGTTTCAGTGCTCAGTAATGCCTTGTCTTTATTTAACTATCTATCGCAAAATATCCGACGTGACTGATTAAATGGAAATTAATTTGAAGCTAAGACTTCTCTTTTTACAGAATAAATAAAGTTCATAATTAAGTTTCACTGTGATAGCTTTAGCAATGTCTCTTGCGTAGTTGTGAGACGGAAAACATTCTAAGGTCAATGACACGCCTCCACTGCGCGCGCGTCGGTTGTGTTTCAAATGTTAATTGTTGAGTCCAACTGCAAGCAGCTCCGCGCTGTTGCCGGTTACTAGTCCAGTGCAACACGCGCTCGTGTATGCTCGTATGAAGTTTAACGTGTGTCACTCGCGCTCTGCTAAAATGGGAACACGCGGAAAACACACGTCTAGTGTCGTTCCTCCATCGTCGATCGGCGTATCGAAAACTTGGGTAGAAAATACCACCGTCTGTATCGAGGATTTCACACGACAGTCCCTGCGACCTGCCATGCTGCTTACACACAGGTCAGTGAAGCCAACGTTTTACATATAGTTTGCAAAATAATTTTGCTGTGATCGCTGTCACTACCCGCACTTGCGTGTACACATGTCACTGCACACGTATTTTGTACACTTTATCACTCGCATTTTGTTTAGAACGTCTTAGTGTCTGCAAATTCACATCTCCCATCTCACATTGTGATTTCAAAGTTCACAGTTCAAGTTACTCACAGGTAAATACATTACAAGATCAAACAAAGTCCATAAATTACATACATACATACATTTCTTAAGTTTGCTTACAGTCACAAAATTCTGTTAACCTTTTCAGTCACGCCACGCCGGATTAGCGTATTGAATACCACTACTTGTGCATCAAGGCACGATTATTTCGGTTATTCTCTCTCCCTTTTACAAAGGTAAATTTTTTTTTAAAACAAATCTTTTAAGCAGCTTGTTATTTCGTTTCTCTTCAAAATTTAGTGTCACTGTTTATGTAGAGCACAGATTGAACAAATTCTGTCTCTACTGGTCGAGCATACTCATGCATTTCACTCCGGAAGATTCATGCTTCATAAAGTTACTGGCAGCAAGTACTACTCGCGGAATGTATTATAATCTCTCAACATTGCAACTCGCGATGCGCGATTAGAACAAAACTTTCGCTAACGGATCTCTCCCACAAATTTCGTTTCCACTTCAACCGTCTAAAGAGCACTCAGATGAGCCTGTCAAATTCTAATCCTCACTTTTTTTTTAATGGGATAGGATGGGGAAGTGGAAGAGGAGAGGATCAAATATGAACATAAATACACTATATACATATACAAATTCTAGCACAACTACACTAGGATATTTTTGTGACCTTAGATGCATGACATGCGTCACGTGTGCCTTCAAGTGGCTATTCTTTAATCTAATATCAGATCTTAGTTTTATTATTATAATGTGAGTCATATCTGGTGCAGCTTTCTCGTTTCTCACGCTTCCTTCTGGGCGATTGTCGGGCTTGGCTGTGAAATAGTTAATTACTTTAGTGCATCTTACATGTTTAAAGAAGAAACGTTTAGCATCAGGAATACTTCAGACTTGTCAGTACGACGTATATGTTTCCATGTAGTGGCACTCTCGACTACATGACCTAATAGCTGTTGTAAAACAGAATAAAGGAAATGCTTTGTTGCGTAGCTGTTAAATCTTTATGAGGCTTACTGTTCTTAAATGATACTTTGAATCTGAGATTGAATCTCCTGAAAACTATCAAATACTATGTGCTACTCTCTCTCTGTTATTTACTGCTTTTGACAGTTCAAACACTTGGCTACACAAATCTGTTTAATTCTAAAGATCGCGCTAACAAAAGGTATAGTTCATGGCGGTGTTACAATAACGCACAGTTTACACGCAATAGGCTGTACTCTGTACACTTAAAGACTAACATTCCATCTTGAGGACTGAAAAAGAAATTGCTTAACCTAATATTTCACATACATATATATTCATTGGAGTTGGAAGGTGGCAATCTGCTACTTCCTTCCGTATCTCCTTTCACCAATAACGGCATTCCTCAATGCCAACAGCCAACTTGGACTGCTTACACCTATGACTAACTTAAAACTAACTGAGAATCTGCCCTCTCAAATGGAATGTGCTTTCTTTTTCGTACGTCATAATAAATCAAATCTTCAGTTACCTCCATAGTTTTTCGCCAAAGTGTGAGTACTCGTATTGGTGTGTTTGAATACCGAAGTGTTTCACAGGTTAAACCTTAGGCTAATGTTCCTTTGCTTGTTACTTTGCCTCGTTATACTTCTTGAGATCCTGGTGGTGATACAATCCTTTAATTCTGCCAGATGCTGGATCCGCTATTGGATAACATCCTGTATGTGGTTTTCTAATTACTACAAATGGTCCGTCGTACAATAGCCTCCATTTCCGATTTCTTTTCAACAACTTCGATGGCTTAAAATGTTTCCGTAAAAGCACCTTTTCATCAATATCATATGTAAGAGCCTTAGATACTTTCTTGTCATAAGACTTCTTGCTTAGATTCGCCTGTACAGCTAAGGATACCAATGCTTGCCTAAGTTTTGCATCTAAATCTAATTCTGGTTCTACAATTTTAGGTATGGGATCTAACCACTAGAAATACACACATGCAAGAAGTAGAATTAATCCTTATCGGTACCTGAGCTTGCAAATTAACTCGCTGTGATAAAGATCCTACCGCTCCTGTTACTGAACAACCTTGTACTGGTAACGTTAAAATTTTCATCCCTGCAGAAACTTTCTTAAACATACATAGTGATAAAGCATTTACGTTTGCACCAGTATCAATAATAGCATCTGTTGGTGTATTGGCTACGTAAATTTTTAGTCATTGCTTGTACTTCGTCTTCCCATACGTCATTCAAGTCTGTCTCAATATTTTCCTGCAACAAATCGTCTCTCAAGTCAGTGTCGCGATCATAACGTATTACGTTAAGTCGTTCAAGGTCGAGTTTGCCCCCATATGTCCTGCAGCATCCCCAAGGAGGCAAAAAGGTGCTGCCTTTAGTTTTCCGCTTTCTTGTGATGCGACTGATTTGATTCTTCTGTCACATCACTTGACCATTCTCGCTGGTTTTTTACCCATTGTGTGTGTTGATTTGTATCAAACCCTTGTTGGTACTGCACTTGGTTACCAGGCTGAAAAATCGGTACATTACTTGCCTGCGTAAAATATACCGGTGGATTGTATTGTTTTCTTGGTTTATTGTTATTGTATCTAAAGTCCTGTTGTGGTGACGTGTACTGTTGTTGTTGCATGAATGGTTGTTGCTGAGGCGTGTATTGCTGTTGTTGCTGGTGTTGTGGCTGCCCATAGGGTTGTGGTGGAGGTAGCTGACCTCTGCAATTTTGATTGTTGCAACATTTACCCTTGTATTTGTTCCCATTCTGGTAGAAGTTACTACCGTTATTGTTTGATTGGTATGGGGCATTCCCGTAATACTGTTGTTGCGTGTTGTATAGTGGATTGTACCGTTGGTTGCCGTAATGCTGGTTTTTGTGTTTACCATTACGGTAACCATTGTTTCGGCCTCTATTGCGGTTATTGTACTGTTTGTTTCCGTATTGTGTTTCGTGTGAACCATTTCCATTACTACCGTTTCCATTCGAATACGTGCCTGCGTTGTTCTTACGGTTAGCATTCGCACGCGCGTCTTCGTGTATAAGATCGAGCGAATCAAGGACGGATAAAAATGCGTCCTGATCTTCCTCTGACACGTTCACTAATTTTTCGCGTATGGAAATGGGTAGTTTTGACTTAAGAATCATAATAACATCTTTTGTTGTTATGGGAGTGTCCCAATATTGTATCTTTCTCAAGTACTTTTCAAAGTACCAGCGAAGTCCGCCACTGTTCGAATGGAAAGGTTCGGCGTTGTAGACCTCTTTGCGTAGGCGTTGCTGAACACCTGCGCTCCAAAATTTGCTTAAAAAGTTCTTCTCAAACTCGCTAAATGTTTTGCACTTATCAACCATCTCGGTTCCCCATATAGCACTTTCTCCTTGTATATATCCGGTAATGAATTGTATTCTCTGTTTGTCATTCCAGGCAGCTGGAAAGACTCCTGAAAAGTTCTTTAGGAAAACGACTGGATGAATATTTCGCTTTTCCGGTTGGAATGGTTGAAAAACTCTGTGTTTCAATACACTCTCCTCTTTCATGAGGGTTGTGAGTGTCAATTGTTCAGTGTTGTTGTTGTGTGGACCGTTAAATTCACTTTTCGGTCGCGGAATGTACTGTGGTGTGTTGTTGTGTTGTCTGGTATTGATGTTCATCTGGCTCAGAAGGTTGTGTTTCCCGTCACTCTGGTTATCACACTGTAGTGTTTGAATTTGCTGTTTCAGGTCGGATATCTCATCTGTTACTTGCTTCCGCCATTCCGGCAAATCCCGGGTAAACACTCGTCTAATTTGGCATAGTTCAGTACAAACAGTGTCTCCTGAACTGCCGGGTGCAGATAATATGTCTAAGGTTGCGGATTTAACAACATCTTTCAAGTCACGTGTAACCTTCTCCTCAACAAGCTTCTCTTGTACATCGATCTATTCTTTGTAATGTTCGATAAGTGCTTTAGTGTGCGAAGCAACACTACTGTTAACTCTTTCCTCAATAGTTCGGTCCGACATGTCATTCGCCATTGCACTTACTTTTGATTCTACAGTGGCTACCGCTGTCGTTAACTCGTCTACCTGTCGTGCAACTGTTTTATACGCAAGTTTTACCGAATCGGTTTCTTTGCGACACGCTTCGATTTGAGTTGTGAGATTCTGACCAATGTTATCAATTTTGTTATTCAGAGTGCTTATCTGTGTTGTCAAAGTGGTTACTTGCGCCGTGACGTCACCCTTAACCGAATCTATCTGTGCTGTGAGAGAGCCTACTTGCGTAGTGAGGGTACCTACTTTCGCTGTGAGAGAGCCTACTTTCGCATCAATGGTGGTATTTACGTCATTCCTAACTGAGTCAATCTGTGTTGTCATATCCGTTTTCAACTCTGATAAAAACTTGTCTCTGTCTTTCTCACGTTGTTCCCTCTCCTGTTTGTCTAGTATCAATTCCTGTAACATTTTGACAATGTCAATTGATACCGTTATCGGGGAGGTGGGTGTTTCCTGCTGAGTGCCGTCCACGTTAACTACCTCTTGTCTGTCGTCTGTCCTGGCCGTCGTTCCGCGTGAGCGGAGTCGGTAATGTTTGTTAACAGTGCCGTCGCTTTCGTCTGCAGAGTTCGCGCTCGCTTGTCCGTCCGCCATAATGAAATTCAACTATTGCCAACTTAAAATGGGTACTGCCAACTGAAATTCTGATTGTCAATTATTCTTGCCGCGCAAGTTAAAGTCGCGGCGCGTTCGTCAAATGTCTAATGTTACGTGGGTAATAACTGACACACGTCTGTAGCAAAAAGACAAGATGGAGTCAACGCCGTTGAAACAATTGATTGCCAACGCTGTTACACAGAAAAGACTGAAATGGCCTCCATCTTGAACTTACACGAGAATACTAACTACAGTATAAAACAAATAGTCAAGCAAAAGGTTACAGAAAATGTTCAAATATTTACGTAGAAAAAAAAATGGTTTTTTTTTACGTTAAGCTACAGAAAGGATAGAGTGAGGTCGAATTTGAAGGTCAAATGAGCTACTCTTTAGACAGAACTATGGCAAACGAAAATTTGGTACTCACTCGGCGTTGTCTTCAAAACTACAAATCTGCGTCTTATTAAATCCCAAGATTTTTGTGTAAATACCGCGTCCTTCAATATTGCGTATATTTATTGCTCATCCGTAATTTTATGCAGCATTGGGTTCCAAAGAGCGATACATGAAATAAGACAATCATATATTATTACCGTGACACTTTCAATATTTTAGTCAAGTCCCTGTTCGGGCGCCAGATCTGGTATGATTTTTAGTAATTTAATTGAAAGCTTTGTTGCTTTGGTAAAAATAAAATTGTTCTTTTTGTCGTGACAGAATAAATTACTATTAATCACACCAGATTTGTCGGAGAACAGCAGCAACATGTGTAATTGATCCAGCTTTAAGAAATTCTATTACCTTTTAGCGGAAAAATTCGTGCGGTACTCTCCGACGTTAGAAAAGTCGTGGTGTTCCGTTCGGAGCAGGAGGCGGCTGTCTTTTCTCATTCGCGATATCGAAAATTACTAAAAAATGAACAGAAATTTTTTTTGCGGAGGAAGATCGCGCGGTGAAAACAGACAGAAGTTGCATGAAAGAAACCTAAGGGACCAAGTAATTGGATTTGTACGAACATATAAACGGAACTGAAAGAACTTGGAATAAATACTATAACGATGTCGTCACGACAGCCTCCTGTTCCGACAGAACACACGCTGCATCATAAACTGCATAAATCTTTTAAACAGAAAAGATTATCACAAGTATAATTAATGAAAATAAGGTTGAGAGACTTTCTTTGAAATTAAATCAACTTCAAGGCTTCAAGTATTATATTATGAAACGGAAACTTACATTAACATGGCCACCCATTGTGGCGGTGGAGCGAATTTTTCACGATATACATTCTCGCTTGTTTGTGGCTACATATATTTTTAATCACTTAAACTCTTAACTTTACAATAAAATGATTATATCAGTATGGAGCACAATACTTTTGCGTCCGACTCGCAACACATTCACAGAACAGCTAGACAGCGGCGCGGCTCCCTGCAGAAGTAAAAACTGGCAATTGTTATTTTGAAACATAGGTGCATCGTTTTTTTTCTTTTTTTTCTGATCGATAGCAGCGTATAACAGTTTATAGCTATCGTGATACTCTGCGCTTTTCAGGAGCGCGGCAAAGATATCTGGTTACAACATTCATTGGTATATGTTAAAAGTTCGCACATACTGACGCGAATACAAAAAAAAACTTTTACATGTTAAAAATCGCAGTGATAAAGGCTGTAATGTCACAACTTCTAACTTCCAGGCATCCAGGCATACCGTCGAATTCCGATATTAGGTAAGTTTCTGCCTTACAAGTTTCTTCGCTGGTTACCTGTGTACTGCAGGAAGCTTTCGGTTAACATCATTCACTTCAGAATCACAAGTGTTGGTCAAAGTAATGTGGGCAGCTGTCAATTGTGGTGTTCAAATTGGACTAATTAACACTGGGAATCATTGTATATAAATCTCGAATCATGGAAAAAAAGTATTTTATACCGTTTGCTGCTATACGTAGACATAACTGTCTCCTTCCCCGAAATGTGCTGGTTCCCCCCCCCCCCCCCCACAAAAAAAAAAATTCAAATGGCTCTAAGCACTATGTGACGTAACATCTGAGGTCATCAGTCACCTAGACTTAGAACTACTTAAACCTAACTAACCTAAGGACATCACACAGATCCACGCCCGAGGCAGTATTTGAACCTGCGACGGTAGCAGCAGCGCGGTTCCGGACTGAAGCGCCTAGAACCGCTCGGCCACCGCGGCCAGGCCTGGTTTCCCCAATTTGGATCACCGTAGTGCGATAATGCACAAATCCGGCATTTTCGTACAGAGAGAAGACCTGTTATTTTATCCTTCTTCTTAGCAATTGCTTGAATAGGGCATTATTAACGTCGTAGCTGCCTTCCATCAGAGTCTGCTCCACTGAATGAACGGAGTCAGTCAAAATGATTTCGCCTTGCAATATGTGTTGCTTTTCCTTGCTGAGCTTCGTTTCCCTTTCCGAGCTTACGAAGGAATAGTCAAATTCGACACGTCGAAACAGGCCCTAAAATATTTCATACAGGAAAAATAAATCGATTGAAAGGCATGTCAAAATTTTTGCTGCTAAAAGGCACTGTAAGTATGTTTTTTTTAAAATGTTGAAAATTACCAAATTCGTAGCTCGCCAGAAAGCCGTCCGGGGCTGTAGCAGACAGCTCATGCACATCAGGGCAGGTGTGCAGCCTTAGCTGACGCCTCATCGGTAAACAGATAACACTACTCGGTGGCATCGTAATTTATAAAGAGCTTTTCCAGTTTCGTTGATACTATCTCACTGATCATTAACTGTATTACTCATTGACCTCCATGAAATAATAAATACACACCAAAATGAAACTGACAAAACTGTTAAAGAAAAACTATCCGAAAGATTTACTGTAGAGGTTAACCACAAATTTCCGTTACCATCATTTAATAAACACTGAGCTGACAAAAGTCATGATACGCACTTATACAGATGGCGACAGCATCACATACACAAGATATCAAAGGTCAACGCATTGACGGGGCAGTCATTTGTACTAGGAGATTCATTTGAAAAGGTTTCCGGCGTGATTACGGCCGCACGACAAAATTAACAGACTTTTTATGCGGAGTGGTGGCTGGAGCTAGATCAGTGGAACATTCCATTTCGGAAATAGTGAGGGAATTCAGTATTCCGCAAAGACTATGCCGAGAATGCCAAATTTCACTCATTACCTTTCACTACGGAAAAAGCAGTCACCGATGGCCTTCACTTAAGGACTGAGGGCAGTAGCATTTGCTTAAAGATGTTATTGCTAACAGACAAGCAACACTGCGTGAAATAATTGCAGAAATGAATGTGGGACGTACGAAGAACGTATCCGTTAAGACAATGAAGTGAAAGATTGAGATAATGGGTGACTGCAGTTGTCGACCGACACAACTGCCTTTGCTAACAGCACGACATCGCCTGCAGCACCTCTCCTGGGCTCGTTACCATATCGGTTGGACCCTAGACGACAGGAAAACTGTGACCTGGTTAGATGAATCCTGATTTCAGTTGGTAAGAGTTGATGGTAGGATTCGAGTGTGGCACAGAACCCACGAAGCCATGGACCCAATTTGTCAATTTTCAAGCTGATAGTGAATGTATACTGGTGTGGGCTGCGTTTACATGGAATGGAATGGCTCCTCTGGTCCAACTGAGCCGATCGTTGGACTAGGTCTACTGGTCCAACTGAAACGATCATTAACTGGAAATGTTTATGTTTGCCTACTTGGAGACCGTTTGTAGCCATTCATGGACTCTATGTTCCCGAACAACGATGCATTCCTATGGGTGACAATGCGCCATGTCACTGGGCCAAAATTGTTCGCAGTTGGTATGAAGAACTTTCTGGACATTTCGAGCAAATCCTTTGGCCACCCAGATCACCTGATTGAGTATCACTGAACATTTATGGGACATAATCGAGAGGCCAGTTCGAACACAAACTCCTGCACCTGCAACACTTTTCCAATTACAGGCGGCTGTAGAGGCAGCATGCATTCTTAGCTGACATGCAGGTCAAGCTTACTGTTGTCCCCACATCTGCTGTGTCTAACGTCGATCGGCCATGTTTCATGAAAGAACTGCGAACAACCTGTACTTTATCGTTCTGAGACTAAAAAACACAGTCTGTTGTGCACTCCGTTAATGCTATGGCAGATACGTACATAACAATGACAGTGGTAAGTATGAATGGATTACTGTTGCCACAGATTTATATCTTTCCTCAAGGACCTCAAGGCGTATTAGGACCAAAGAAAAAAAAAGGACTGTTTAGTGACAAAAAATCTTATAATTGGCATGTCTAAATCCGGAAAAAAATATGAAAGAATATTTTTGAACATTTCATTCGAAACAGTTTCTAGTCAGTTGCAGAAATTAATTCATTGCTTTTGTTGGACTTTTGGCCTGGTTGTAATGATACCTCTGTCTTTGTATAGGACGACGAAAAGACAGTTGACAAAATTCAGATTCCTCCCGGAACAACCAATATTATTCTTGTAACGTTTTTTTTAAAAAAATTGTTTTTATTTATTAATGAATATGAAATGCGTAATGTCTGTTTTATGCAAGTTTACTGTGTGTTGGGCCGGGGTGGCCGAGCGGTTCTAGGCGCCACAGTATGGAACTGCGCGACCGCTGCGGTCGCAGGTTCGAATGCTGCCTCGGGCATGGATGTGTGTGATGTCCTTAGGTTAGTTAGGTTTAAGTAGTTCTAAGTTCTAGGGGACTGATGACCTCAGAAGTTAAGCCCCATAGTGCTCAGAGCCATTTGAACCATTTGAACTGTGTGTTGTGTTGTTCAGCAAATGACTTTATCTGCAAAACAAATATGCAATTTTCATAACGAAATCAGTCCCTCTTAAATTTATCAAGTCTCGCGAGCACTGAGTTCTATGGACCTGTGCAATAAACTGACAAAATTCCCTATGCAGATAAACAATGAAATAAATTTTTCTTAGTTCTAGAGTTGCAACGCATGTAATCTTGGTATTCTGTTCTCTCCACAGTAGGCATAGAAAATATTCAATCTTGCCTCAGTGAAGTGCAATGCCAGCCGTAAAATAGCTTCATACAAAAATATCAATTGGTTAGCTGATAAAAGAATAACCTTGCAAATGTTCAGTGAAAATACCGTGTATTGGCTCAGCACTGTGTAATGCTGCCTGCATTGAAACTGTTACAAACATTATCACTTTTTTGATACTGGTACATTAATATTTTCTGACTCTGATTGAAAAATTATTTCTATAAAAAAATATTCATTGTGTTCAAATAAACACAGCATGGAAGAGAATGAGGTACTGATAAGGTGATATCCTAAGACCAAATGCTTCAGTTTGAAAATTGTATACAATATAAAGATTCTCCTTCACAAAATTTGATATGAAACGTTTTACATTAACTTCAAAATCAACTAACTTCTCAACTGCTCTACAATTTTATGAGAAAAAGTCTGAAATCGTTTAAAAATAGATTCCAAAATTTAATTTCTCTGTCTCAAGATTACAAAATACACAAAATATTACAAATCTGGTATACCTAATCAACCTATATATTAAATCTGATGGAAAATACTTGGTTGGTACATTCAAGGGTCAGTATTGTAAAACTTAGCGAAATCAACATTGCGTTGCTGAGTACTTAAAACTATATATTTACTAAATGTCGTTACCTTACAGATTTTTCCCACTTGCATTACATTTGTGTTACAGTATTAAGCCATTACTCTTCTCTAATAGCCATTGACAATGGTCAATATTTGTTAAGGATCAGTATTACTTCAATTCTTGATCATTTTACAGCCTAACAAATTAATGATACACAATTTACACTTTTATAGAAACACCTGTGAGCTAACATTTCCCGGCTCCGTGTGAGCACAAACAGGACCATTCATCACTTCATTTTCTAAAAACTGTGTTATACTGTGTCCATAGACCAACAACTAAATTCTCACAGATAGCCACTAGCTTTAGGTCTTACATCCTACCTATAACAGAGTGCAACGGCAATTCCTACTGCACTCTGTGCGCTCCTACTTACAATCGATTCAGTTAACATCTTTGGTTCAGTGGTGTCAAAAATACAAACTCTTCTGCATATTAAATCGTTGCAGGTCAATTTTCATGAATTATATTACAAAATCGGGCTCCACATACAAGTGGACCCCTCACACTGTGCTAAAGAATTTTTTCAAATGTGGAAAACGCTTTTAAGGATACTGTAGGACAAAATAATTTCTGATAGGTGCATGTTGTTCGAGGTTTAGAAGCAGAACAGTATTCTTAAATTTCAGTTATTTGTGCATTGTCAGTTTGCATTGGCACACTTTCTGACATTCTGCGTGGTTTCTGTTTGTTCTAAGTCGTGTCTCCCTACCACTTTCGCGCAACGACGCTCTGAGCGTAATTTTTAGGGAATTGACTAGTTTGAACCTGGGACCTGTTGCTGGTAAGGAGACGCCAGACCACACATGACATGTAGAGTTCAGAAGAGTTCAGTGACACTAGCGATGATATAATCAAATACTTAATGATTTCAGCGTCAGCTCCACTGCACTCCCTGTAAAAGAATCTTAATACTAGCTAAATTTAGTGGAAGGGGTTCAAGGCTTTCCTATTTTTATTTAGCTGGGGTAAAATAACGTCGAAAAAGCAGTTAAGTTTACCATTGGAATTTTTATTCTACTCACAAAACATTGTTTATAAATTGCACTATTCGTAAAAGGAAATATTTTAATACAGGATGATAAAAACCAACTGCATTCTACAAAAATGTGAACAAATATTCCCTGAATGGGTTTCCAAGTTCTACAATGGATCGAAGGATGACCTATGCCATATCACATCTATAATCTAGGTTAAGTTAAGTTTCATAAAAGAGAAAACCATCAAAATGGTCTACAGTGACCCTCAATTATCTTTCATTACTTATTTAACTTGTCGTAAATTACAGTGGCTGATGTCGCTTCTCAATAATTATATAACAGAAAAATCATCGCGTTTCAGATTTTAACTTCTAGTAGCAAATGTGAATACCATGAAGTTTAATTGACGATCGACACTAGTATTATGTAAAAAGGGGATGTAACAGATGAGACTTCTGCAGTTCTGAGTGAAGCCTTATGGTGGCACTGCGTGCGTTCATTACCTTGTCGGTGGTTAGTCAGCATCAGGGGGCGGCGGGCGACGCAGCTCCACACACCTCGCCGGCTCGGTAGCAACTCTCTAACTTCTATTTACTACAATTTACTGAAGTGGGTTTAAGAAAAAGGTACCTGGCTGAGTTTTCAACTGACCAATCAGGGTCTCAATGTTAACCTTAAGCTCCGCCTACAAAAATTCTGTCTATCCAATGAGAAACGTTATACTTTTCGTGGTGGGGCAATGCTTTTAATGTTTGCTACGTAACAGAGGCGCGTATAGTCTCACGGTAAAACTTGCAGCTGGTGTGGCCCTTTTAATGTTATCGTAAGATCTATACTGTTCTTCTGGAGGTCTCTATATTTTAACATGGGCTGGGGGCTACTCTTGGCGATGTGGGTGTCCGTCCCTTATCGTAGGGCCTTCTAGCCTACACGACTCAACTCTCAGCTTCTATTCTCGTTTCTCCCCTCGGAACTGCGTCTGTTTCACGGTGGGAAGGTATGACATGCATTTAGGCGTTCTTGTGTTAGTCTGTGGTATTCCATTTGCTCACTCGTTGATCGTATTACTTTGGTTAATTTAATGTCAGGATTTATTCGGAGCTATGTGACATACTGCCGGATTTGATATCATGTCAGGGTTTGCATGGAAGGTGTTGGATTTGCCTGACACCTTACAATTTCAAAAATTGCTTAAAGTATGCTCAGTATCCACCACAAAAATCAGAACAGCGACGAGACCATTTCTTACCCCACCACAACGCTGTGTAACTAGAGCTGCTAATGACTATGGCATATCTAGAATAACTGATTTTTCTTTCATCAGGTGTTCCTGGTTAAAAAAATGTTGGCTTTCGTCATTCAAATGATACTTACTGTTATTGTGGTGACTATGGGGAATAAACAAGGAACAGTTGTACCTCAGGAATTGTTGTAAAACCATTTACAAGCAAGCAGTATTTTATTTCAATAAATTGAAGCAACGACTGATAAAAATCAACTGTGATGTCACATCAGACACTGCTTTAATTCATTTTCCCTTGCTAGTCACCTTTGTAAGAATTGCATAAACACCAGTTTAACTGTCGATACGAAAAGCCTCTTATTCAAAACATTAGTAATACGTGACATTTTTTTGTATGGTTTAGGTGCTTGAGATTCGCTTGTTCGACTCCAGATATTAGTACTATGCAGCACTACACACTCTCGTCACAGCCTACCGCACGCTAGGCAGGAAGCACTGCACAAAAGCTCTCACAAACCGTTCTTCATTCTACAAAAACGAGTAACTTAAACAATTTAAAAAAAATAGTTGCAGTGCGTCTTAGAAGCTAAAATTTTGGTAGTGCATTTCTTTTGCTGTATACTTCCCGTGTAAGAAGTTTCAGGGTAGGTTTCGTCATCTCTGACTGGACCATTCCTTTGTTAGTTCCTGTTGCAGGTCACTTGATGTTTTAAATAATCTCTCTCACATTTCACATGTGGAAGGAAAAAAGTTTCAATCACTTAGCCTTCGAAAATGGTTGACGACAAGGCCATTAGGGTTGGAGCACGAGTTCATATAGGGGAACTATGCGAAAGGAAACCGTCCGTGTCCACCAATCAACTTTTCTGTCTTAATCTGATTACTGAAATAACAGATAAATAAAGATGGCTTTGCATGATTTTAAACTGCTCTTCTCCTGAATGTGAGTACAATGTATCAACCATTCTTAAGAGTTGAATATTTTTTGAAGTGTTTACAAGACGAATGTTTCCCACGATATATACACTCGTGAGCCAAAACACTATGACCACTGCATACCGTGAGGCTGAATGCCTCCAGGTGGTGTTACAGGCATGTGATGTGGAGTATTCACAGTCATTCTGCGTAAATGTATCAGTTTGAGGTAAAAGACCCTGGTACTGAAACGACCAGGGAGGAAGTTATAAGCGAAAATCGTTCTGATACCTCTGACAGTGGAATACATATACGGTACTACAAGTTTGTTCAAAATGATCTAGACACTTTCAACTGACTGTAAAAAATGTTTGTATTGAGTTAAGGCATTACGTGATTATACATACAGAAACAGCAACTCAAGAAGTCTTTTTTTATGATGTTCTCAAATGTTCGATGTGCGAACTGTTAGTCGCATTGCACACATGCAGTATTTCGTCCAGTTCGACCAAATTCACCCCAAAGTGTCTGCTTGATGTCAATAATACCTGCCCTGATGCTTCCTTGTAAGGTAAAAATCACACTGTGTCAGTTCCAGTGAAAGTTGGGACAATACCATCCACTCCAGGTTGTTAGCTGGTGCATGACCAACCCATCATTGTGGTGGCTCAGTGCCCGAGATCTCATGAATGTCATTATGAAAGTGTGGCAAGGAACATTACTATTGATCAGTGAAATTATCACTGTCCGTTTTCAACTGCAGCACAAGGCACCGCATCCAGATAAGAATGTCCATCTGTTGCCGCCTCTACTAAGAAGGATCCATACATTTTCACCCTGACAAAGCGAAAAACACTTTAACCTTTGGGAATCCTCTGACATGTTTGAGAATAGTGTGGTGCTTCTCTGCTCCCCATACTTGTACGTTGTGCCAGGTTACTGATCCTTCCAATTGAAATACTGCCTCATAGCTGAAAATCAACCAACAGGTGAAATCATCATCTCCTATTACGTGCTGCATATGAATGCAAAACTGTTTTGTTGCCATGTGTAATGCCTTGGAGCAACTGAATCCGATACTGATTCATTTGCAGAAGATTCCTCAGCGGTCTCCGAACAGTTGGTTGAGGGATCCCTAGCTCACTGACTTTTGGGGACTTCTGAAGAATTCAATTTCAGTTGGTCTATCATGACCAGGGGACATCGACTGGTTAAGTAATTGTCAATGTCAATAAAATTCACCAACAGCTGTGTACTTTAAGATACTATTTTGTTTTATTGTGAAGGTTACCTGTTTCGTCATTTCATTATGCCATCTTCAGGCCCCATACGCATCTATCCCAATAAATGAACTTGTCGAAGAACACCATATATCGCGAATTCAATCGTTACATTCGAAGACGTGATAGCAACTGTATGTAACGATTGATTTCACGATATACAGAGATTTGTGGCGCTATATGACAAGTTCATTTATTTGGATAGATGCATATGGAGCCTGAAGATGCCATAATCAAATATCAAAACTGGTAGCTTTCACAATAAAATAAAATAATATCTTACGGTACATGGTTGTCAGTGAATTTTATTGACATTGAGAATTCTGAAGAATTGTTTCTGTGATCCGTTCATCTGTTCCTCAGATGGTGATAGCTGCCCATTACTTTTGCATTTACAGACATTCTGTTTCTTTAACCCTCTGTACCCACTTGTAAAGCTATTGTCTAGCAGGTAAAACTAAACTGAACCCCTCCCAAATGGGCCATGAAGGCCCAACAGTACCGACCGGCTGCCATGTCATCCTCAGACCATAGGCGTCACTGGATGCGGATATGGAGGGGCATGTGGTCAGCACACCGCTCTCCCAGCCATATGTCAGTTTATGAGGCCGGGAATTAGCTCCTCAGTTTGCCTCACAAGGGCCGAGTGCACCCCCCTGGCCAACAACGCTAGGCAGACCGGATAGTTACCCATCCAAGTGCAAGCCCAGCCCGACAGCGCTTATCTTCAGTGATCTGACAGGAACTGGTGTTATCACTGCAGCAAAGCCATTGGCTGTGTAGCAGGTGGTGCAATGTTAATGTGGACTTATATTTCAGATCCCCTCGATACAAAAATTTTATTCAAACAGTTGAAAGTGTCTACATCATTTTGAATAAGACTGTATCATAGCTAAGACAGGGTGTATACGTGGACAAAGAAAAAAAAATTCCCGTATTTTTCCCGGATTTCCCGGTTAAAAATACACTTTTTCCTGGGTGAAAATACACTTTTTCCGTGTTAAGTGACAGTATACTCTTTCTCAGCACTGTAAAACTCATCAATTCTTTGAATGTTTGTGTTTTTATATATCGACGTTTTGAAAGACCTTTGAAGTGCAGCAACACGTACACTGCATATTTCCGCATTACAAAGGTATAAATTTGAATTCCACCAATGCATGTCACTTTCCGAAGCAGTGAAATCGAGATTGCAAGGCGCTTTTGTAAGCCACTCATAGCTCATTGTCACGTGATCTCGCCAGTTGATGACAGCACGGACACGTGATGTAGTAAGCCAATAGCAAGATCACTCTTAAGTAGCGCGAACACACAAATAAGAAAAGTTAATGCTTTAAATTAATATACATAGCATTCACATATAATATTCGTCTCTAAGATTAATAAGCTGGAAGAGAAGCTAAGATTCCACATATAATGTTGATCTTTTTTGCGCGTGTTACACTTTAAGATACATCACATAAATGTACCAGTAAAATTTTTAATAACGACGTGAATGTTTGATCTTCTAGGCTCGAAATTATTCTAAATGGTCGTCCTCAAAGAGCTGATTTTTAAATGAGAGTCAAACGTTTTGTGATTTAAGTAATTCATCGTACATTCTCGCACATAGTTCATCTTGCGTAAAAGGAAATTTGGTAACGCTTTTCAAACCACCATTCGCAATATTTTCCTGCGACCTGTTAGAAATAGGTTCGTTTCCAGTTGGAAGAGAGCGCCAGATAGTAGGCGTCACCGCGCTTACGCAGCTACGATGACGCAGGAAGCCCATATGTTTGTACGTGTAAAACATTAAAAGATCTTACATTATGTCATAAAAGAAACAAGACATCAGAGGATACTTCAAGAGCATCGGAATTTCGTGAACCATGCTAAAATGCATAATTCGACTTAAAATGCATATTCATATTTCCAGATTCGTATGTAAATTTTCTTGGAGTACCAGTACTGTATCATCTCATGTTTGGATCTTTATTATGGCATAATGCCATACGTGCACTTGAAATGCAGCGAACTGTTGAAACTAGCCAATAGCGTGAAATTAAACGCTTCGTTTCAAATAAAACAGAAAAGATTAATGAAAGCCAAATCTCTTTAGTAAACCGACAAAAATAACTTCATTGTTCTGCAAGGCGATTAATGCTTGACTGTCAGGAAGGTGGAAATAAAATCTAAAACTAATAACATATTTTAGTCTTCCGTGATTATGCGAAAGTATTTTAATCCATTTGATAACTCCCGGCCGCAAAAATCCGTTTGTTATCATTTAACGTGAGAGCAATAAACTAAGAGGAAACAACAAAATCACTGAACGTAAACACAGGTCACGTGAAGACGATCCATCTCCCCACAACTCAGACTTTCTGGGCGTCAGTGCCAGATTTACTATATTTCCGAACTGTGGCAATATTAAGAAGTGGCGCCCAGCCATACTTAATGTAACCAGAAGCGAATGAAGGTACTACTCATACGCCACTCAACGGCGCATGCGCAAGAGCCCGCCCGCCACTGCTCAAACGAATCTAATTTAAATAGTTGCCACGTCACCGTCATCGGAGGCAATTTATTGTTAGGAAGCATTGCATAGTCTTCCTAAAGCCTTTGACGCACTTTGCTGTTGGCAGACGCTTGTATGAGCACTGTGTTTTGTTGTTCTATACGGCGCATTTCCTTTGCAACTTGAGTTTTATTTTCGTTTTTTTTTTCTCTCATTCATGTTTTGTTTCTGCAGTATTATTCTGCAATAGCGGGATACAGTAATATCCTTTGTTAGAGTATTGGTTCTCACCAGTCAAAATCACAAAAAATAGCTGAAAACAATGAAAAATTCCCAGAATTCCAATAAATTCCCGGGTTTTTCCCGGTTTTCTCCCGGGCTTTTCATGGAACTCCCGGTTGTCCCGGGTCGTATACACCCTGTAAGATAGTAAGGTAGACAACTTAAAAGTCGCATTATGGACCAATACATGAAAAAAATAATTGGTAAGCATGGGCACAGATTGAATACCTTAAGAGGTATGAGGACTTGCTCTTCTCCGATACTTTCTGCAGCGAGCTCCTTGGTGTCCGTATTTTTGGAGGAGGTATTATCTGAACTTAATGGAAAACATATGGCATGCTATCGGTCGCTAGCTCCACGCTTGCTAACCACTTGAAAATAATTTCATAAAAGTGCATAAACTGTGCACTTATTAAAGACAAAGGCAACCTACAGTTGATTAAATAACTCTCAGGATTACTTTGATGCAATTAAACAAGCCCTGATGAATTCTGAAAATTTACATCACTCCGACAAATCCAACTATTTCTGTATTAACACCTATCCCCTTTCTTTGGTTTGGGATATGTCTATTTAAGTTTAATGAAGAAAATATTAAATGTGATGTTTATGTAAAAAGTTATCCTAGCTGTACACTTTCAGAATGTGAATGAGCGTAATCTGCCACAAAATTGGAAATCCTGGCCAGGGTCCGAACTTTTGAGAAGTTTAATTACTATATTTACAGCAAACATAGTAGCACTTGATGATTTTTTTTTAAATATGTCAGGTTATATGCCACAAAATATACCATAGGAGCTCCAGTTATCTAAAGAATTGTAAGTAGCTACATACCAACTGTTGGTATGCCTGCTGGCTTACTCTATGGCAACAAATCAAATTTCACCAGTGCAAAATGTCGAGCATTTTTACATGAACACAAAATTCAGCAAATTTTAATATCAAAATTTCATCCAGAAGATAACATGGTGGTGATAATTTTTTTGTGAGTTTAAGAGATTCATGAGTAGTTATGCAGCTAATAAACCAACATACTGTGTAGAATATCTAGAATACTATTTGAGCCAATAGTCAAAAATCTGTCACTCTATACTACTCAATATATGCCATCTGAATGTGAATGTATGGTAAACAGAAGAAACAAGTTTATAGATCCCCCTCAATGGCTTCCAAGAAATGAATGCTCCTGGGAAGATAAAGTACAACAACTTTAGCCATGCTAACAGAGCAAGCACATGTGAGGATAACTTATTATGCACAAAGACATGAGGTAAGAAATTGAATACTTTTGCCAACTCACTCAAGACCTCCACCATAAGAACTGTAAATAAAAGTAACTTTACACAGGTCCTCATAAAATTATCAAGATTTCTCAGAAACATCTCTGTATGAAGCTTAAAAAAATCTTCCTATAATTATGTTCTCTAGTTGCAGTGGTAGGTCTGTTAATTCCCTTTTTCCTGTCTTTAGTCAGTAACTGATAGCTACCTTGCTGATATCATATAAGAAGTTGTGATGTTACTGTTATATGTGCTAGTACTGAGCTTTGACTTTATCCTAAATACCTTGACAGACTAGGAGTTTCACTATGGATGTTCTCACATTCACAAAATATGTAACCATAATTAAATTTACACACTTTTCTCTTCACAAACCTGCTGAGCTGTAGGTAATGGTTGGTGAATTTCCATTTACTAGTTCTTTGAAGAGGTATAAGATCAGTGTGTAACAAGGAATCTCTTACTAACATGTGATATAGTCAGGACTGTTAATTCAAGGCTTATCCCGTTACTGTAACAGCTGAACAAAGTCTGCATTAGTGGGATGATTTCAGGAAACTATCATTCCCAAGGCATTGCCTATGCATTAAGCTCTGTTCTAACTATTAACTACCTCAGTCTCAAATACTACTTTTTTATCATAAGTGGAATATTTGCACAGGACGCTAACATGTGATATCTCTTACAATAACAAGTAACAGCAATTGTACATCAAAATAAGCCAATGTATGGGACCAGTACTAATGTCGGAAACATCATATACTTCTGTCATATTTTTGTCATCAAAACAGCTTCAGTAGAGGTTCTTTCATGGCCATGACTACATCTGATTCTATGTTAGACATACTGTGCACCTTCAGTACATCTAAACAAAGACAGTTACAGTTTCTTGAAATGAGTCCATCAGTAGGTTTCTGCAGTCTGTACATTTGCTCGTCAGTAACATTAAATCCACGTTATTCATTCCTTCTCTTATGAAATACTGTCACTTCTTACAAATTATGCATCAACAATGCTTTGGCCCAATATTTTATGTGTACTCAGTGTGACACTTCCATGTTTATAGAATTTTAATTGATTATTATGAAGTTGGAGTTCATATTATTCTCAAGGGTATGAAATAGTAAACAATGTAGCCTATCCCCAGTGCTCTTTAATTTGTATGCTCTACAGGCAGTAAAAGTAAAATAAACGAAAACAGAGAAATAATCAAAAATGAAGGAGAAGAAATAAAAATGTTGAGGTTTGTTGATGACATTGTAATTCTGCCAAAGACAGCAAAGGACTTGTGTGAACTTTAAAATTTTCCTTACAATCTGATTATTCAAAGACATTTTAGGCTTGCTGCTGGTCATCGTTAGTTACAGCCCATGATATTTTGTCTGGGCACCCATGTGTCACCTTAGGCGAGTCATTAAAGGCTGAAGAAAAGGTCACCCAATCCACAACTTATTTGTGCTCTGTGAGTAGGGTTTTGGGTAGGATATCTCTCATCTCAGGGTACAACAAGAGGTAATCAAAACCCTGGTGAAAGTCATGGTTGGGCTTTTCAAGGCCAGGTTGATATTGGGTGAACAGAGGAGTTCCAGTTGGTGGCTATCCTACCCAAAATCTTACCAACACCACCCAGAGTTGTATTCTGCCACCCACCCAATCTACAAAATTACATTGTCTGTCACTATTCCAATCCTGCTCCCAGTCCTGCACCCACAAGTCATTTCCTTGTAGTCATCTCAGGCACAAGAAATGTTCCATACATCCACAATCACATCCTACTACTGTCCAATCACAGGCATTTCCTACTGTATAAAAAGCAGAACCACATGTGATAGCAGCCACATTATACTTCATCTATGCTGCAGTTGGTGAATGAGAGCCTTTCCTTTCTTTTAATGTATTCTTCCAGCCAGGAATTTCCATTGTTATTTAGCACTGAAATAAATATAGCTTGTTAATAAGGAATGTAAACTGTAAAAGTTACATTAAGATAAGTGCTTATAGCATAAAAACAACAGCAGATAAACAAAATTTGGCATAGCTGAACAGAAAGGAAATTGGAGATGGTGGTGGTGGTTGTGGTGGGGTGGTGTCACAGTTGTCACAACATATGTAAAATGACAGCACCTTTGTGCCATAGGACAATTGCTGTGGAATGATTTTTGAGGCAGCTCTAATGCAGATAACATTCTGAGACTGGAAGTGTCAAATATTAGGTATGTACAGGCCACTTACATCCCCTGTAAACAGTTTCCTACAGAAATTAGAACTACTTGTACATGAAGCATTTAAAGAAAATTTTTATTGTCCAGCAAGTTGAACATTAGGGTTCAGGGTATCTGGAACTGTAGTAATTATTTGGAAACAAATGACATCAGTTACAATTTTACTTTGTAGCTCCTTGATTGGTTTCAGCCACCAACAACATTTTCAAGTGGTTGTGAATCTAGTGTAGTCAGTGATCAATAAGTTCATATCAATCCATCCAATCCAGTGCCCTATATCTAACGAATGCTGAATCAGGATTAGTAGTGCTCTTTCCAAGTTTTGTAGGGAAGCCACACTCACAAAGTCCTTTTGAAGTTCCTGCCAACTCCCTAATAATCCCCCTCCAGCTGGTGCTGAGGAATCTGTGTACTTCTTCTGTCTGTATCTTCAGTGTTTTTACAGGGTCAAACATGACATCATTTTTCAAAGTCAAAACTGCGGCACAACCTGGGGCCAGCCCAGTATTTACCTAAAACAGATGTGAAAAACTGACTAAAAACCACATTTGTGGTGGTGGACATTCCAGTCCTGATCATTAACCCACAAGGCCGATGTAGTTCAGGGCCAATACACATCTGCATGTTCCATAATCAGGAACTTTAATATGCTTTGCTATCTTGGCAAATAATTTATATATTAATATACAGTAATTTACACAAAATTCTTTTGTTATATGAACATAGTTCTATGTTAGGGCTACATAGCTCATTATTAAATGCAGTGAAGAGAGCAGATATGTGGAAAGAGTATATTGAAGACTTCAGTGAGTAGAAGGGCTTGTCTTATGACATTAGAGAAGAAGGAACAGGAGTTGACAGGAAAGAGAGATAGGGGATCCAATATTAGAATCAGAATTTAAAAGAGTTTTGGACAAATTAAGGTCAAATAAGGCAAAAGGTATGGATGACCTTCCGTCAGAATTTCTAAACTAGTGGAGGAAGTGGCAAAAACAGGACTGTTCACACTTGTGTGTAGAATGTATAAGACTGGCAATATACCATCAGACTTTCAGAAAAACCTTATGTGCACAGTTACAAAGACAGAAAGAGCTGAGAAGTGCAAGAACTATTGTACAGTCAGCTTAACAGCTCATGCATCGAAGTTACTGACAATACTAACATACAAAAGAATGGTAAAGAAAATTGAGGCTCTGTTAGATGACAATTAGTTGACTTTAAGAAATGTATAGGCAACACAGAGGCAGTATTGATATCACAATTGGTAATGGAAGCAAGACTGAAGAAAAATCAAGACATGTTCACAGAATCTGTATACCTAGAAACAGTGTTCAGCAATGTCAAATGGTGCCAGCTGTTCAAAGTTCTGAGAGAAAAAATGCATAAGCTATGGCACAAGATGTGTAATATATAATATGTACAAGAACTGAAGGAAATGATAATACTGGAAAACCAAGAAAGAAGTGTTCAGCTTAAAAAGGTGTAAGACAGGATGTAGTCTTTCACCTCTATTGTTCTATTTACACATCAAAGAAGCAATGATGATGGTAAAAGAAAGGGTAAAAAGCAGGATTAAAATTCAAGGTGAAAAGCTATCAATGATAAGATTTGCTGATGACATTCATGTTCTCAGTGAAAGTGAAGAAGAATTACAGGATCTGTTGAATGGAATGAATGATCTAATGAGGACAAAGTGTGGATTGAGGATGAAATGTAGAAAGATGATGGTAAAGAGAAGCAGCAGAAATGAAAGCAGTGAGAAAATTACTATTAGAATTGGGGATCATGAAGTAGACAGAGTTAAGGAATTCTGTCACCTACACAACAAAATAACCCATCATAGATGGAACAAGGACACAAAAAGGTGGAATAGCACAGGCAAAATGGAGATTCCTGACCAAGAGAAGTCTACTAGTATCAAACACATGCCTTAATTTGAAGGTGATATTTAGAGCACAGCCATTGCATGGTAATGAAACATGAACTGTGGGAAAACTGGAACTGAAAGTGAAGTATTTGAGATGTGGTGCTACAGACAAATTTTGAAAACTAGGTGGATTGATAAGGTAAGGAAGAAGGAAGTCCTCTGCAGTGTTGGCAAGGAAAGGCATATGTGGAAAACACTGACAAGAAGAATGGACAGAATCAGGAAATAGCTTCCAGTTTACCAGAGGGAGCTGTTACTGGGTAAAAGCTGTAGAGGAAGACAGATATCACAGTAATGTGCGCAACAGTCACACATAGTGTTAACAGTCTAAACAGGGTTCCAATGAAGTCTCTAATTAACCTCTTGAGAAGACAGATGTGCAAGTAATAATAGTGTAATATGAGATGTAACAATATTATGAAAACGAAAGTTGCTACTCTCCATATAGCGGAGATGCTGAGTTGCAGATAGGCAACAACAAAAAGACTGTCACAAAGCTTTTGGCCAGCAAGGCCATAAGTCTGTGTACAGAGAGGGGCAGTGTGAATGGTTACAGCATTGTTTAATCGTTGGGAGAGTGTCACAGAGGTACTGAACTGAAATGGGAGACTGTTGAAAACAGATGCAAACTATCCTGAGAAAGTCTATTAACAAAGTTTCAAGACCTGGCTTTAAATGATTATTCTAGGGATATACTACAACCCCCTATGTATTGCTCACACAGGATTTGTGAGGATAACATTAAAATAATTACTGCATGCACAGAGACAGTCAATCACTCTTCCTGCACTCCATATGTAAATGGAACAGAAAGAAACTTTAATAACTGGTACAATGGGATGTACCCTCTGCCATGCACCTCACTGTGGTTTGCGGATTACAGATGTAGATGTATAAGTAGAAGTATTTGAAATGGTTTATATAAAAAAACCTCAGAATATATGCTAAGGGGATCCAAAGCAAAAGATTTAAACAATTTAAAGAAAAGGCTACAGACAGTTTCACTCTGACAATATAGAGATGCATGGAGACTACCTTTCAGTGTACTATATCTGAAGGTAAGAAAACATATTCTTGGAAATAAATGAAAAACCATGTAAGAACTGTTGATTAAGCTAAGCTCATGTCACTTTTCATGTATACAGAGAGCAGCAGAAAACATAGCTAACTAACAGGAGATACAAAACTTCCCTTTTATAAAAATGAAACTAAAGGCTCTAAAGTATATTTGCCACTCATAACAGGTCCACATTATGACAGATATGGAGCATTAAAATGAGATTATAGTAAAATATTATCTACATCTATATTATGTGGTCCATTGTAAAGTGCATGGCAGTGCAATGTACTACATTTCAAGCTGTCTTCTCATTCCATTCACACATAGAGCAAGAGAAGAAGGATAGTGTAAATACCTTTATGCATGATGTTGTAAGTCTAATCTTGTCTTAAATGCTTCCTGTGGGAGTGATTTGTAAGGGAAATAGCAAAATCCTAGAATCTTTGTTGTACAGTGGTTCCTTGCACTTTATAAGTTGGCTTTTGTGAGGCAATTAACACTGATCTTGAAACATCTGCCAATTCAGATTTGTCAGCTTACAATTATGCTGTTCCATAACTCAGAGAAACCTGTGACTAATTGTGCTGACCTTCATTGTAAATGAACAATATACACCCTGTAGCAATATTTGGTTTGGATAATACATACTTGAGTAGTATTCAATAATGGTATGCTATCTGATCAAAAGTATCTGGATACTTATTAGTAAACATTAATATGGAGTGTTTCCATCCTTCACCTTTATGATGGCTTGAACTCTGTTGGGGACAATTTAATGAGGTATGTGAATGTCTGTGGAGGAATAGCAGCCACTTCTTCCTCAAGGGCCAAAACCTGAAAAGGTAATGATGTTGGCCATGGGGTCTGGAGCAAAATCAATTTTCTAACTCATCCCAAAGGTGTTCCATTGGGTTTACATCAGGCCCTGGGCTGGCCAGTCCGTTTCAGGAAAATTATTATCCACTAACTATTGCCTCATGGAAGCTACTTTACGACAGGTTGCATTGTCATGCTGATAAAAATAGTCATTGTCTCCAAACAGTTCTGCCACAAAATGCAGTATGCTATGCTTTAAAATTTATTCGTATCCTTCCACATTTTATGTTTTCATAACTGCAATAGGAGACCACACCCTAATCATGAAAAAAAACCTTATATCTTTACACCACCCTCTCTGTATGTCAGTGAAGTCACTACACATGATGACAGGCAACATTCATAAAGTAACTGGCAAATTCGAACCATTCCATCAGATTTCAACATGGTACAGCATGATTTATCACTCCAAATTACCTGTATCCTGTCATCCACTGCCCAGTCACACTGATCTGTACACCACTTAAAGCACTGCTTACCACCGACTAAAGAAACGTGTGGCTTTTAAGGAGCTGCTTGACCATTGCAACCTATTCTTTTTAACTCTCTACACACTGTCACTGTTCTAGCTGAGGGCTGCTGGTAACACTTTGGGAATTACAAGTGATTCCTTCCACTGATTTTTTACATTAATCCTCTGTAATCATCAACAGTCGCTGCTCATCAGTAAGTGAGATCTACCTGGTCTTGGTTTAGCTGTATTTGTTGCTTTGAATTTCCACTTCACAGTCACATAACCAACAGTCAACTAGGGAATTTTTATAAGGGTTTAAATGTTCCTGATGAATTTGCTACTCAGGTGACATTTACGGACTTGTCCACATTCAAAGTCATTGAGCTGTCCTGACCAACCCATTATGCTGTTATGTTTACCTACTGACAGCACAATACTCCACAACTCCTTTTATGTGGCGAGTTTTCCTCTTATGACACTTAGTGGTCAATTCTGCATTATATAATGGAATACTGGATACTTGTTTGTGTAAGCCTCTTATAAGCAGACTCCTCTGTAAACTGACTACTTTATCTACAACTGAGCCTGTGAGCATTCCATTTGAGATCCACACCAACTGTATTTGTAAGAGTTGATTGATTTCAGTTGTAACTAATAAATATTTTAGTCATAAGCTACTATATTTTTCATTTTACTAAGTGCACAATTTTACATTTCTAAATATTTGCAGCAGGTTATCAGTTGTAACACCACATTAAGACCATACCACAATCTGTCTTATTTATAAAGAAAGTAACAGATCAGATTGGAAAGATTTTAAGTAAACATGATATTAGACCTGTTTTTAGACCAACGAAGAAAATTTGTCATGTTCTTCGGACAGTAAAAGATAAACGCGCTCCTCTATCAGCCAGTGGCGTATATAAAATTCCGTGTACATGTGGTAAAGTTTATGTTGGAACAACAACAAGAAGTGTAAATACACGGTTAAAAGAACACAGGAGTCTTTGCCGATTAGGAAAAACAGATAAATCGGCTGTAGCAGAACACGCTTTTCAGCCAGGAAATCATCAAGTGAAGTTTTCCGAAACAAAAATTTTATCTACGACAACGAACTATTACCCACGGCTTTGTAGAGAAGCAATTGAAATATATAAACATAGGGATAATTTTAATTGCAAAGAAGAGACCATGAAACTTAGTGATATTTGGACAGTAGCACTACAGAATTGCTAGACAGTTTTTATCCGTGACGAGATTACGATCGATGGTTAAGTTTTATCTTTGACAAAGATTATCTCTGCATATCACGTGTAACTCTGGTCACGCCCACTTTCTACGATATATAAGTCTCTCTCGGACGTCCAACCCGTCAGTCGGCAAGACTCACCGGAGGAGAAACACCCCTCTGAAGATGTCCAGCGCAGCTCTGGACGAAACGTTAGGAGCTGAAGGGTTTCATGGACGACGACCTTACATCCCAGAAGGTTTACCCGAAGATATGTCATCTGGTCGTGAAAGCTTTCATACTATAATCTGTCTTATTATTGGTGCAGCTTTTCTCAGACAGTACTTCAATATAGATAATTGCTCCTTCTACAAAAAGACTAAGGTTCCTATTACTACTCTCAGTCAGGTAATTAACAAATAGCTCTGAGCACTATGAGACTTAACATCTGTGGTCATCAGTCCCCCAGGTAATTAACACATATCATTTACAGTAAAGATCAAAAATAATTAACTAGGGCATGCTCGTTATCAGAAATCTGTAAAAGTTCGTGATTGACTTACTTCAATTTTTTTTTTGCCCAATAGTCAAGGAAACATTCAGACCACTACACATTTTTTTAAACAAAAATTTACAGATTTTGTGCTAAAAATGACTGTGAGAAAGAAAATGCTTTGTTGAAGAAAATTGTTGTTTCGTTTCCTTTGTCGCAGTCAGTTTTATCTATGGTACCAGCGAATTTAAACATTAGACAAATTGTTTTCCATTATATATCATTTCTCCTTATATATAATTTTAAACAAAAATTATATACTCAACTATGTGCAGGTTTTGTTTTCTGCCTCGTAATTTGCTTTAACAGACAGCAGAAAGGTTGTATTCATGGCTTATCAGCTTATGATTAGAATGCTACCATGGAATCTGAATCATCTGAAACTTCGTAATGCAACCCATTCACAGATTAAAACTGTGTGAAATACTGCCATTAAAACTGTGTGAAATACTGCCATTGTAGCTACTATGTTCATAGACCCCCCCCCATGAACCATGGGCCTTGCCGTTGGTGGGGAGGCTTACGTGCCTCAGCGATACAGATAGCCGTACCGTAGGTGCAACCACAACGGAGGGGTATCTGTTGAGAGGCCAGACAAACGTGTGGTTCCTGAAGAGGGGCAGCAGCCTTTTCAGTAGTTGCAAGGGCAACAGCCTGGATGATTAACTGATCTGGCCTTGTAACAATAACCAAAACGGCCTTGCTGTGCTGGTACTGCGAACGGCTGAAAGCAAGGGGAAACTACAGCCGTAATTTTTCCAGAGGGCATGCAGCTTTACTGTATGATTAAATGATGATGGCGTCCTCTTGGGTAAGATATTCCGGAGGTAAAATAGTCCCCCATTCGGATCTCCGGGCGGGGACTACTCAGGAGGATGTCGTTATCAGGAGAAAGGAAACTGGCATTCTACGGATCGGAGCGTGGAATGTCAGATCCCTTAATCGGGCAGGTAGGTTAGAAAATTTAAAAAGGGAAATGGATAGGTTGAAGTTAGATATAGTGGGAATTAGTGAAGTTCGGTGGCAGGAGGAACAAGACTTCTGGTCAGGTGACTACAGGGTTATAAACACAAAATCAAATAGGGGTAATGCAGGAGTAGGTTTAATTATGAATAGGAAAATAGGAATGCGGGTAAGCTACTACAAACAGCATAGTGAACGCATTATTGTGGCCAAGATAGATACGAAGCCCACACCTACTACAGTAGTACAAGTTTATATGCCAACTAGCTCTGCAGATGACGAAGAAATTGAAGAAATGTATGATGAAATAAAAGAAATTATTCAGATTGTGAAGGGAGACGAAAATTTAATAGTCATGGGTGACTGGAATTCGAGTGTAGGAAAAGGGAGAGAAGGAAACATAGTAGGTGAATATGGATTGGGGGACAGAAATGAAAGAGGAAGCCGCCTGGTAGAATTTTGCACAGAGCACAACATAATCATAACTAACACTTGGTTTAAGAATCATGAAAGAAGGTTGTATACATGGAAGAACCCTGGAGATACTAAAAGGTATCAGATAGATTATATAATGGTAAGACAGAGATTTAGGAACCAGGTTTTAAATTGTAAGACATTTCCAGGGGCAGATGTGGACTCTGACCACAATCTATTGGTTATGACCTGTAGATTAAAACTGAAGAAACTGCAAAAAGGTGGGAATTTAAGGAGATGGGACCTGGATAAACTGAAAGAACCAGAGGTTGTACAGAGATTCAGGGAGAGCATAAGGGAGCAATTGACAGGAATGGGGGAAATAAATACAGTAGAAGAAGAATGGGTAGCTTTGAGGGATGAAGTAGTGAAGGCAGCAGAGGATCAAGTAGGTATAAAGACGAGGGCTAGTAGAAATCCTTGGGTAACAGAAGAAATATTGAATTTAATTGATGAAAGGAGAAAATATAAAAATGCAGTAAGTGAAACAGGCAAAAAGGAATACAAACGTCTCAAAAATGAGATCGACAGGAAGTGCAAAATGGCTAAGCAGGGATGGCTAGAGGATAAATGTAAGGATGTAGAGGCCTATCTCACTAGGGGTAAGATAGATACCGCCTACAGGAAAATTAAAGAGACCTTTGGAGAAAAGAGAACGACTTGTATGAATATCAAGAGCTCAGATGGAAACCCAGTTCTAAGCAAAGAAGGGAAAGCAGAAAGGTGGAAGGAGTATATAGAGGGTCTATACAAGGGCGATGTACTTGAGGACAATAGTATGGAAATGGAAGAGGATGTAGATGAAGATGAAATGGGAGATACGATACTGCGTGAAGAGTTTGACAGAGTACTGAAAGACCTGAGTCGAAACAAGGCCCCCGGAGTAGACAATATTCCATTGGAACTACTGACGGCCGTGGGAGAGCCAGTCCTGACAAAACTCTACCATCTGGTAAGCAAGATGTATGAAACAGGCGAAATACCCTCAGACTTCAAGAAGAATATAATAATTCCAATCCCAAAGAAAGCAGGTGTTGACAGATGTCAAAATTTCCGAACTATCTGTTTAATAAGTCACGGCTGCTAAATACTAACACGAATTCAATACAGACGAATGGAAAAACTAGTAGAAGCCGACCTCAGGGAAGATCAATTTGGATTCCATAGAAATATAGGAACACATGGGGCAATATTGACCCTACGACTTATCTTAGAAGCTAGATTAAGGAAAGGCAAACCTATGTTTCTAGCATTTGTAGACTTAGAGAAAGCTTTTGACAATGTTGACTGGAATACTCTCTTTCAAATTCTGAAGGTGGCAGGGGTAAAATACAGGGAGCGAAAGGCTATTTACAATTTGTACAGAAATCAGACGGCAGTTAGGGGCATGAAAGGGAAGTTGTGATTGGGAAGGGAGTGAGACAGGGTTGTAGCCTCTCCCCCCAATGTTATTCAATCTGTATATTGAGCAAGCAGTAAAGGAAACAAAAGAAAAATTCGATGTAGAAATTAAAATCCATGTAGAAGAAATAAAAACTTTGAGGTTTGCTGATAACATTGTAATTCTGTCAGAGACAGCAAAGGACTTGGAGGAGCAGTTGAACGGAATGGACAGTGTCTTGAAAGGAGGATATAAGATGAACATCAACAAAAGCAAAATGAGGCTATTGGATTGTAGTCGAATTAAGTCAGGTGATGCTGAGGGAATTAGATTAGGAAATGAGACACTTAAAGTAGTAAAGGAGTTTTGCTATTTGGGGAGCAAAATAACTGATGATGGTCAAAGTAGAGAAGATATAAAATGTAGACTGGCAATGGCAAGGAAAACATTTCTGAATAAGAGAAATTTGTTAACATCGAATATAGATTTAAGTGTCAGGAAGTCATTTCTGAAAGTATTTGTATGGAGTGTAGCCATGTATGGAAGTGAAACATGGATGATAAATAGTTTGGACAAGAAGAGAATTGAAGCTTTCAAAATGTGGTGCTACAGATGAATGCTGAAGATTAGATGGGTAGATCACATACCTAATGAGGAGGTATTGAATAGGATTGGGGAGAAGAGAAATTTGTGGCACAACTTGACTAGAAGAAGGGATCGGTTGGTAGGACATGTTCTGAGGCATCAAGGGATCACCAATTTAGTATTGGAGGGCAGCGTTTAGGGTAAAAATCGTAGAGGGAGACCAAGAGATGAATACACTAAGCAGATTCAGAAGGATTTAGATTGCAGTTGTTACTGGGAGGCAGTATGTTTTGCATTTGGCCTCTACTTGTTTCGTTACTTACTTTCACTCTTTGATATCTGTCAAAGCTGGCAATCTTCTTCTTGACTCTCCTTCCTATATGATAAAAATGGATTTTTTCCTGAATCTTTTGTGTGCATTTGGTTGATCCACAATGACCAAAGCTCTATTTTGTATAAGTAATTAAAGTATCTATACATTGTTCTGGTCAACATAGTTTCCATTCCTGAGAGTCAGTCTTATGTCTCCTGAATAAAATACCCTTGTGTTCCTTATAATACTTTGTCTTTTGTCCTCCTTTCTTACCCAACATGCTCTTAACCAATTTCCAATTTTGATCATGAGTTTGATACCTGAGGATGTCTGCAAATTTTCAAGATCCTTTTTTCCTCTTCCACACCTCTCAAGTACATAATTTTAAACTCTTTCTCCCCTTCTCCAAAGTTGTTAGATGATTCACTCCCTAAAGATAACATAGACAAAACATCAGCAACTACAATGTCTGTGCCCTTAATGTATCTGATTTGATAATTGAACTGCTATAAAAGCAAGGCCCAATGAGTAATTCTGTTATGGTACAGCTTACACACCTGAAGATAATATAATGCTTTTTGACCAGTATAGATGATGTTGTCAGGTAGAGACTGAACACACCGAATGGGTTCCACAGCACAACATCACTTATTACAGAAAGAACACAGTAATCTGTCAAAATTACATTTCTACTTAGATCTTCCTTCACTTCATTCCACCAATCTGAGTACAATTTTTAACTAACTACAATTACCTTATTCCTGAATCACACATTTATCTACGTTATCATCAATCTAGTCCCAAAAAACCTTCTAAAATTTTTCACCCTTATTCTCATGGCTTACAGGTAACTCACCTTTACTGTTTGGATCATTACTCTGCATGTCCGCTCCTGGTAGCTGAACAGCCAGCGTGACAGAATGTCAGTCCTAAGGGCCCGGGTTCGATTCCCGGCTGGATCAGAGATTTTCTTCACTCAGGGACTGGGTGTTGTGTTGTCTTAATCATCATCATTTCAACCCAACGACATGCAAGTCGCCGAAGTGGCATCAAATCGGCGAACAGTCTACCTGACGGGAGGCCCTAGTCACGTGACATTACTCTGCATAACATTAACAAAAAACTGCTTTCACTGGACTGGTATTTCATGATTCTCACTTACATTATCACAAACATCACTTACCTTACCTGTATTCACAAATAGTTCTTAAACTGTATTACTCTTAAACTCCACAAATACCAGATACTCATCATCATCATCATATTCTTCTAAAATTAATTTATCAGTAACATCATTAACAACACAAGCCTCATCTCCATCATAGTCACTTACCTCACCTACATTCTACATTCATTTGCAGTAAGCTGCCAGTCTCAGACTTACCAACCTCAGTTGTTTCAGTTCTCATTCACATCTATATCAAAAATACCACCTCGTTCAGATCCAATACAGTCATCACCTGTTTTAAACACATCAGTAACATGGTTTTCTGACCATGAGAAGTAATCATTAGTGCATACTACATCAAAATTCTCATTATTTTCACATTCTGGCTTGCAATTAGTACCTTCATCACTATTATTAAACATGGTATCCAAGAACTTTTGATTCAAACATAAGTGACAATCTGATATTCCTTCTGTTCAAGTTCAGATACTTGTGCCACATTATTAACACTGTTATTATTGTCTAATTGCAAGTGTAAATTGGGGTTCCTGTGCTTGTTGCATTCCCTTGCCCCAAAACTGTGGAACCTCATTGAGTTGGACTGCTGTTTCCTGGGTAGATACCTCTATGATTGTTTCTCCTATTAAATTGCCCATGGTTATCCCCATATATTATTATTCTGCTGATGTTCAAAATTTCTCTCTCTATTAATGTTTCAGTCCTGTTAGAAGTTACCTCTATTTCTGTAATTATTAACAATGTGAACTCTATCATTTCGATTGTTATGGTACATACTCCTTCTAATGCCCTATCCAGGCTGTCAACATATCATGAAAGTTGTTGGAGACAATCTTCAGGTCCATGTACTAAATCCCACTGCAATCTTTCTGGTGATCTCCTTTTTATTGCATCAGTCAATGTCATTTTTTCAAATGGTTTGTCAAGGTGTGTTAAGTTGTTAAACTGATTCTTACAAATCTCTTTCAGAGTACCACACCTATTCCTGTAATTAGGACCATTCAGAAATTCACTTTTAAGTCTCCCTTGTTCAGCTTTGGATCAAAATTTATTTAAAAAACGTTTTTCGAAACTTTGATATGTTTCCCATTGAGTTAAATTTAGATTTACCCAAGACTGAGCTTTCCCTTCAAGACCCCTTTTAACAGATTTAATTCTTTGACTGTCACTCATGCCCAACACAAAATTATATCTACAGTGGTGCAGAAAATCAACTGGATGTAAACTGTCTGATGGAAAATGGTTGATTGGAATGTTGGACTATGCAGCACCATTGTTTGAATACAGATTTTTGAGAATACATTTTTCCTGAACTACTGAATTTTTTTATGTAAAACATTACATTGGTTTGCATATTGTTTTCTACATTTAAAACTTTTTGATCTAAACTATTAAAGCTGTGTTCCATTTCTTCTGATATGGCCTTCTGTTCAACTCTGATTTCATTAACATTATTCATCTGTCTGGCAGATTTGACTCTGAATTCATTTTCCAAAACAATAAATTTATTTTCTAAGACATCAACTGTTTCATTCTCACATTTTAATCCCTCAGACAACCCCTTTTTATCTCCGAAACCTGATTACTAAGTTGGTCTGTTTGGTATTTTACCCTGTCCTTTTTACTATTGTTTTTAGTTTTAAGGTCATTTAATTGTCGATGTAGTGAAGTAAATTTTTTTGTTAACTGATCATTAACTGCACTAAATTTGCTCTTGTTGTTTGCCTTCATTTCCTATAGTTTTGCAAAATTAACTGCAAGATAACAGTTTTTACTGTTTATTTACTGACTACGCTTCTACATGGTTCAAATATGTCCTGTCTGGCTCCCACAGCCTTCACTTCCACGTCACTACTATCGTCATCTCTATGCATTTTCCTAGCAATCACATGAGTCAAAAAAAAAAAAAAAAAAAAAGTCACAAATAGTTTGTACTTATCTTTCCTTTTTGATGCCCTTCATCATAGTTGTGAAGTCCTCTTTCAATTCATCCAGTCCACGATTGTTGGTAGCATCTCCTCACTGTTGATATAATTTTGTTGGACAGCTCTCGGTCTTCTTTCTTCAAGTGATTGGAATTTCATATAAACTGCTATTGACACAAATCACTGTCCTTCCTTCTTCTGCAACCTACAAACCTTCATTATCAGTCAAATGATTCCGGATGATGTCCACATTTGTAATCTTACCCCCCCTCACATTACCAGTAGATTTTCATTCTTCTAAATAAATGATTTGTTTCATAAGATTCGAGAGGAGTAAGATGTACAAATAACTTTTTTACTGAAACTTCCTGGCAGATTAAAACTGTGTGCCCGACCGAGACTCGAACTCGGGACCTTTGCCTTTCGCGGGCAAGTGCTCTACCATCTGAGCTACCGAAGCACGACTCACGCCCGGTACCCACAGCTTTACTTCTGCCAGTATCTCGTCTCCTACCTTCCAAACTTTACAGAAGCTCTCCTGCGAACCTTGCAGAACTAGCACTCCTGAAAGAAAGGATATTGCGGAGACATGGCTTAGCCACAGCCTGGGGGATGTTTCCAGAATGAGATTTTCACTCTGCAGTGGAGTGTGTGCTGATATGAAACTTCCTAGTAGATTAAAACTGTGTGCCTGACCGAGACTCGAACTTGGGACCTTTGCCTTTTGCGGGCAAGTGCTCTACCATCTGAGCTACCGAAGCACGACTCACGCCCGGACTTCTAATAGAAGACTAATTTTAACTGACATACAGAGTTAAAACATATCAATTGTAATAAAGTATATTTCTTTTTATACATTTTAGAACAGAATATAATACATCATGTACAAAATCATATGAAACTCATTTAGTTAAACAGCTGAGATAACGTGCACCTATACAAGACTTGCAAATATTCCTAGTATCAATTATTTTTGTTAAAGAAAGGTAATGTTAGAGGAAGGTGTCCCATTACAACTTCCTGGTTAGATCTTCTTTCACTTCATTCCACAAAGAAAGATGCAAACTTTGACTAATCACAGCTAACTTATTACAGAATGCACCTTTATGAAAATTATGATCAAAATGGTCCCAAATAAAATTAAAAAAGTCTTTACCTTTACTCTCTAGGCTCAAAGATAACTCATGTTTACTGCTTAGATCATTATTCTGCATGACATTAATGAAAAACTGTTTCGACTGGACTGACTCTCACTTACAGTATCATATACATCACTCACCTTTCCTCTGTTGTCAACATCATTCACAAATACCTCTGGAAGTTCATTATGTTTAATCTCCACAAATACCAGGTACTCATCATCATCATTTTCCTCCAAAATTACATCATCGACAACATCACTAACAATAAAGTCTCATGTCCCTCAAAGTCACTTACCTTGCCTACATTCATCTGCGATAAGGCACTAGTCTTAGATTTACCAACTTCAGTTGTTTCACAGCTCTCAATTACATCTACATCAAAAATATCACCTTATTCAGATCCAATACAGTCATCACCTGATCTATGTACATCAATAACATTGTTTTCTGATCAAGAGAAGAAATCATTAGTACATCCCAGATAGCACAGTAAGCCAGTTTCAAACTTGTTTCCAGATGTAAAGTTCAAGTATATAAGCTTGATCAAAGCTGGAATATTCAGGCCTGTTAGTTGGATTCAAGCTTGAAACAAACATCAAAGTTAGCAGAGTTCAAGCTATATTTCAAGCTTGACTTATCAAGTTTGGCTC
The DNA here is from genome assembly GCF_021461385.2 of Schistocerca piceifrons. Classification (NCBI taxonomy): domain Eukaryota; kingdom Metazoa; phylum Arthropoda; class Insecta; order Orthoptera; family Acrididae; genus Schistocerca; species Schistocerca piceifrons. The sequence continues at coordinate 591,576,118 of NC_060140.1, read as the reverse complement.
CAGCTGTATCTACACATGTGGAATACAGCCTGGTATTTACAGCTTGTTTTAAGCTACATAATTATTAATCTGAATTTATTGAACCTAATTAATTAAATAAATATCAGAATGGAAATGGTGTGAAAAAAATTATCAAGACATGTATGTTTAAAAAATTTTATTTTCAAAGTGTTTAAAATTGTTTTATTTTAAAATTTAAATATTCTGAAGCCCTCCAGCCCCAGTACACAGACCAGAGCAGGATCAAATATCGCTGACTTCTGCTGGTATAATGATCCTGTAACAGGTAAAAGAAAATGTTAGCCATACCTAAACATAAAAAATGTAAAAAGTTGAAACTGATCAACCTAAATATAACTTATGCCCCAGATTAGCAAAATAACTTCAAACTCACTGATGTAGTAAGAATCATTAACTAGTATAAACGTCACTGAGTAAGCAGCTGCTTCTGGTGACTTCATTCCAAAGAGTTTTTAAAGTAATTTGAAATCACTTTTTGTTTGAAATTTTGAAAGTAAAGATGACATTTGGGTAATTTTGCGATGACTTCATGAAGAAGCCACACATCACTATTTCTAACAGTTTCAGGGCCATTTAATCTGAACTGTAAAGAAACAATTACTTGAAATCATATACACCTCATACTGTAAGCTTACAAGGAAACTACCGTTTAGAAAAATGTAGACGTTTTATTCTATCCACAATTATATTTTAGTGAGTAAAACTGAATCAAAATGAAATAAAAGATGAAATCGAAATGAATTTAAGAAATTACCAGTTCAGTGGAACTGTAATGTAAAAGAACAAAAAATGTTCTCCTTGTCATATTTTAATATTGCCTTTTATTAGATTTCAGCCACATTACAAATAACAATAAAAGTAAGAAGTACCAGTAGGCCTTGCAGTATTATTTCACCTAGGGAACAACAAAATTAAGAGCAATTGAAGACCAGTCAAAGCTACGTAAATAAAAAAGACTGACACCTATGTAGTGACTGGTTCTTGATGCACTTTTCCCGTTCACCATGTCATTACTATTTGTACTAACAAAGAAACTTTTCACACTTCATGATTATTCATTCATGGTGTGACACACGTGAGTATTTACAAGTAAACAAATGTAATAGGGCGATATATATAAAAAGGCGAGATTTTAAAAAGGTAAAATAACATTAAGTTTTAATTTATTGGTGCCACGTACTAGAGAGCTAGTTTAAAATGACCTCTTTTTGCTGAACAACTTGTAATATGTTTTCTTAGCTGGTAATCCATTTCACTTTCATCCTGGTTCAATTTTTCTACGTAAAAAAATATGATATTTCTTTACGTTACGTAATAATATTTAACGTTTATAATATTAACGTACCACTACAGAAAAAATGCACCAGCGTACCTGTAATACACTATATATCTTCTTCAGACCCGGTGTAGCAGTAAGGCAGGGGACGCCACACACTTTCCGAACTATTTTCCAGTGTAAAACAAACTTCACAACAGTCAACAATCATTAACGCACGTCCCAAAAATAAAATGGCCGTAAACCTAGCAGTCAGTGCAACTGCAAGGCTTATAAACGCTTGTGGCGCTTCCCGTGGACGTCTATGAAAGCTATGCTGCGCGCGCATCTGCTGTACAGCCTTCCAGGGAAATTACAGTTTATTTCAAGCTTGGGAAAATTATTTTAATTCAAACTAAATTTTTACAGCTTGATGTAAACTGTGTAACAGGTTGATTTTTCAGTCTTGAATTTTCAACTGAACCTAAACTCAATATCCACCTTGAAATAAGCTGTGTAACAGATTGATTTTTCAATCTTGAATTTTCAACTGAACCTAAACTCAATATCCACCTTGAAATAAGCTGTGTAACAGATTGATTTTTCAATCTTGAATTTTCAACTGAACCTAAACTCAGTATCCACCTTGAAATAAGCTTGAGTGCTAGCTGGGATACTACATCAGTATTCTCATTATTCTCACATTCTGGTTAGTGATTAGTACCAGCATCACTATAATTAAATGTAAATGACAAATCTGATGTTCCTTCTGTTCAATTTCAGATACATGTGCCATATGATTAATACTGTTATTATTGTCTAATTGCAAGTGTAACTTGGAGGTCCGGTGTTTGTTCTGTTTTCTCACCCCAGAACTGTGGACCTTCATTGAGTGAACTGCTGTTTCCTGAGTAGTTACTTCAATTAATGTTTCTTCCATTAAAATGCCCATAATTATGCCCATTATTCCTGTTGTTGTTGTTGTTGTTGTGGTCTTCTGTCCTGAGACTGGTTTGATGCTTCTCTCCATGCTACTCTATCCTGTGCAGACTTCTTCATCTCCCAGTACTTACTGCAACCTACATCCTTCTGAATCTGCTTAATGTATTCATCTCTTGGTCTCCCTCTACGATTTTTACCCTCCACGTTGCTCTCCAATGCTAAATTTGTGATCCCTTGATGCCTCAGAACATGTCCTACCAACCGGTCTGTTCGTCTTGTCAATTTGTGCCACAAGCTCCTCTTCTCCCTAATTCTATTCAATACCTCCTCATTAGGTATGTGATCTACCCATCTAATCTTCAGCATTCATCTGTAGCACCACATTTTGAAAGCTTCAATTCTCTTCTTGTCCAAACTATTTATCATCCATGTTTCACTTCCATACATGGCTACACTCCATACAAATACTTTCAGAAATGACTTCCTGACACTTAAATCTATATTCGATGTTAACAAATTTCTCTTATTCAGAAATGTTTTCCTTGCCATTGCCAGTCTACATTTTATATCTTCTCTACTTTGACCATCATCAGTTATTTTGCTCCCCAAATAGCAAAACTCCTTTACTACTTTAAGTGTCTCATTTCCTAATCTAATTCCCTCAGCATCACCTGACTTAATTCGACTACAATCCAATAGCCTCATTTTGCTTTTGTTGATGTTCATCTTATATCCTCCTTTCAAGACACTGTCCATTCCGTTCAACTGCTCCTCCAAGTCCTTTGCTGTCTCTGACAGAATTACAATGTTATCAGCAAACCTCAAAGTTTTTATTTCTTCTACATGGATTTTAATTTCTACATCGAATTTTTCTTTTGTTTCCTTTACTGCTTGCTCAATATACAGATTGAATAACATTGGGGGGAGAGGCTACAACCCTGTCTCACTCCCTTCCCAATCACAACTTCCCTTTCATGCCCCTAACTGCCATCTGATTTCTGTACAAATTGTAAATAGCCTTTCGCTCCCTGTATTTTACCCCTGCCACCTTTAGAATTTGAAAGAGAGTATTCCAGTCAACATTGTCAAAAGCTTTCTCTAAGTCTACAAATGCTAGAAACATAGGTTTGCCTTTCCTTAATCTTTCTTCTAAGATAAGTCGTAAGGTCAGTATTGCCCCACATGTTTCAACATTTCTATGGAATCCAAACTGATCTTCCCCGAGGTCGGCTTCTACCAGTTTTTCCAATTCTTTGTAAAGAATTTGCATTAGTATTTTGCAGCTGTGGCATATCAGACTGATAGTTCGGTAATTTTCACATCTGTCAATACCTGCTTTCTTTGGGATTCAAATTATTATATTCTTCTAGAAGTCTGAGGGTATTTCACCTGTCTCATACATCTTGCTCAGCAGATGGTAGAGTTTTGTGAGGACTGGCTCTCCCAAGGCCGTCAGTAGTTCTAATGGAACGTTGTCTACTCCCGGGGCCTTATTTCGCCTCAGGTCTTTCAGTGCCCAGTCAAACACTTCACACAGTATTGTATGTCCCATTTCATCTTCATCTACATCCTCTTCCATTTCCATAATATTGTCCTCAAGTACATCACCCTTGTATAGACCCTCTATATACTCCTTCCACGATTCTGCTTTCCCTTCTTTGCTTAGAACTGGGGTTTCATCTGAGCTCTTGATACTCATACAAGTGGCTCTCTTTTCTCCAAAGATCTCTTTAATTTTCCTGTAGGCAGTATCTATCTTACCCCTAGTGAGATAAGCCTCCATATCCTTACATTTATCCTCTAGCCATCCATGCTTAGCCATTTTGCACTTTCTGTTGATTCATTTTTGAGACGTTTGTATTCCTTTTTGCCTGCTTCATTTACTGCATTTTTATATTTTCTCCTTTCATCAATTAAATTCAATATTTCTTCTGTTACCCATGGATTTCTACTAGCCCTCATCTTTTTACCTACTTGATCTTCTGCTGCCTTCACTGCTTCATCCCTCAGAGCTACCCATTCTTCTTCTACTTTATTACTTTCCCCCATTCCTGTAAATTGTTCCGTTATGCTCTCCCTGAAACTCTGTACAATCTCTGGTTTAGTCAGTTTATCCAGGTCCCATCTCCTTAAATTCCCACCTTTTTGCAGTTTCTTCAGTTTTAATCTACAGTTCATAACCAATAGATTGTGGTCAGAGACCACATCTGCCCCTGAAAATGTCTTACAATTTAAAACCTCGTTCCTAAATCCCTGTCTTACCATTATATAATGTATCTGATACCTTCTGGGTCTCCAAGATTCTTTCATGTATACAGCCTTCTTTTATGATTCTTGAACCAAGTGTTGTCGATGATTAAGTTATGCTCTGTGCAAAATTCAACTAGATGGCTTCCTCTTTCATTTCTTACCTCCAATCCATATTCACCTACTATGTTTCCTTCTCTCCCTTTTCCTACGCTTGAATTCCAGTCACCCACGACTATTAAATTTTCGTCTCCCTTCACTACCTGAATAATTTCTTTTATCTCATCGTACATTTCATCAACTACCATATTTAAATTGAAATTTACACATGACAGAGCTTGCCTTCAAGACATCTTTTGAGAAATTTAATTTTTACATTTTCATTCATTTCTATCTCTATTGACACTTTGATTTTGATGGAGGTTACCATTATCCCTCTTTCTGTAATTACTCGCATTGTGATCTCTACCATTCTGATTATTATGGTACATACTCCTTTCTACTGCACTATCCAGCCTGTCAACATATTGTAAAAATCAAGACAATCATCATGTTCATGTTCTAAATCCCACTGCAACCTTTCTAGTAATCTTCTTTTAAGTGCATCAGTCAAGAACATTTCTTCAAATGGTTTTTCAAGTTGTTTTAATTTCTTAAGTTGGTTCTTAAAAATCTCTTTCAAAGTACCATCCCTATTCCTATAATTAGGATCATTCAGAAGTTCACTTTTAAGTCTCCCTTGTTCAGTTTTGGACCAAAATTTATTCAAAAATCTTTTTTCAAACTTTGATATGTTTGCCACTGATTGAAATTGAAATTTACATGTGACAGAGCATGCCTTCAAGACGTCTTTTGAGAAACTTAATTTTTTAATTTCATTCATGCCTGACACAAGACTGTCTCTACAGCGGTGCAGAAAATCTGCTGCATGTAAATAGTCTGATGGAAAACTTTTACTAGGAGTGTTGGACAATTCAATACCATTGTTTGCACACAGATTTTGATTTACATAAATTTCCTGAACTAAAATTTTTTTATCTAGAACAGTTACATTAGTTTTCATATTGTTCTATGCATTCAAAATTTATGGTTTAAATTGAAAATATTTTGTTCTGTAATAAAATTATAAACAGCCGACCAGTTGCAATGGATAAAGAATTCTTTACCTAGGTTTCAACAAATTTAAATTTGTCTTCTTCAGAAGGTGGCCTAAGGACAATGAACATCATAGCTTACATTAGAAAGGTATGAAACTTAAGTCAAGAATAGATTTTAACACAAATAAGAGAGCTCTTGCATTGCAAAAATATGAGAACGACAACTGGTACTTACAATTTTACATTAGTATGGACTGATGTATCATCGCCGTTTTTACAAATGTCTGCATAGATCCATTTGTCAAAATTAAAATATAGCCCTAAAAATAGGGTTTGTCATGTAAATATAAATTAGTACATAGATGTTGCAGAGCTCACAACCGACTGAGTGTAATCGGCCAGCGTAGTTACTCAGCGGCCAGGGCAGGTGGCGCTCATGGCGCGAACCATGTGCCGATTGGCGTACAAAAGCAACGTGTAAATTATCAGTATTAATAACGTCCTTAGATAAAGTAACAATAAAAAGAAGGAAAGCATTTAACACTCCTGTTATAACAGTATGGGAGCCTTGGTACAATTAATGTAGTTATACATCAAAAAGGCAGGTGGTGCTTACGCCGAGAGAGTTACGTACAGTGGCATGTACAGCCAGAATATAAAAATTACATTACAATATTAGTGAACCCCACACACGGTATATATGTCAGAACTTTAAAATTGACAATAATGGCTCTTAAGACAGAATTACGAACCCTGGTCCACAATCCAGTTAATACACATTCGCAGGGAACCAACGTTTTAGAGCCAGACAAAATCACATAAGGGCCGATGTAGTGGCAGCCATACATCATGAGAAAACCACATTACATAATGGGTAGTGAGCTTGAAGATTTGAAAGTGCATCATAGCTTCCTGAGAAAATAGACCACTGAGGTTACCAGCATTAATGTTATACCATAAACAGTACAGGTTTAAAGCCTTCGAAAAATTGTCTACAAGCAAGGTTCAACTGGTCGTTCAGTATATTACTGTCTTTGAGCTCTAGATGTTCAAAAATTTTTAACTCTTCCCACAGATCTAGTCTATGCCCTTTGACATGTCTGTGTAGGATAACCGTGTCTTCTAACTGTTTAGGCTTATGGCCGGCTATCAAGCGGTGTTCAGCAAAAGTAGAGCTGTGTATATTCATTCCTTTTTTACCTAATAGGTGTTCTTTATATCTTGTTTTCGCAGCTCTGCCTGTTTGACCAATATAATATGAAGGGCAGTTATTACAGGTTAGTTTGTAAACACCTGAATTGGAAAACCAATCGCTGGCAATCTCTACTGAATGTACAAGATTTCTTTTTAAACTGTTATCTGTAGAGAAGGAGACATTACAGTTATATTTTTTCTTTAGAAAACATTTAATCCTATACAATATATTACCCAAGAAAGGAATGGAAATAAATTTTTTAGCTTCTTTGCTATCAGTGGGGAGGTCGTTGCTCAAAGTCGAACAGTTTTGGGAAATTTTCTTATTGAACAAATAATCGATCATATTCTGATTGTACCCATTATTAGCCGCAATCACTTTGATGACATTCAATTCCTTTTGTTGATCAGCAGGTGATAAAGGAGTAGTTACCATTCGGTGAATGGCAGAATGAAAAAACACCAATTTATGAGCTTTTGGATGAGTTGAGTCAGCAGGGATGACATTATCTGAATACGTTTCCTTACGGAAGATATTGAAATTGAAGGAACTATCCTGTATAGAAATTGTTAAATCGAGGATGTTAAGTTCACCTTTTTCATTCTGAAGTTCTTTTGTGAAGGAAATCTTTTCATGTAAACCATTGAAAGTATTGAAGAGAAGCTCTAACTCATGATCAGTACCATCAAAAGCAATGATAATGTCATCAACGTAACGTGCGTAATAGCGGATTTTGTGGCGTGATTCTGAACTTGAATTGAAGAACGTTATTTCCAGGGCGTTGATAAAAACATCTGCTGCTAGACCATCTGGTTGCACATACATTTTCCCATTAAACGTGAAATAATTGTATGTTAACATCACCTTAAGCAAACCAATCAGTTCCGCAATCTGAATTTCACTTAGTTTTTTATGTTTGAGAAGATTCTTTTTTACAAGGGCTATGGTTTCATCAACCGGGACATTTGTATAAAGACTGACGATGTCAAAGGACACCAGTCTAGTGTCAGGTGTACACCTTACAGTTTGAATATTGTTAATTAACTCCTTACTATTTTTAACAGAAAAATTATTTTCAAATGTGAAAGCATCTTTAATTTTAAAATGGAGGCACCTAGCAAGTGTGTGATGTGGACTACCTATTCCATTCACTACAGGGCGAATTGGGTGATTTTGTTTGTGCAGTTTAAACTGACTTCTGAGCACGGGTGGTTTCGGGTTCATATTTATAAGCCCTTTCTTTTGGGAGTTATTGAACAGGCTGACAGAACTAGCTAAAGTACGCCGGATTTCATTTTGCAATTCTGCGGTTGGATCTACGGTAACGTCAGTGATGTCATTTTCCTCAAAAAACTTTACAGTCTTTTCTATATATTCATTTTTATAAGCCACGACAGCGGTGTTCCATTTGTCACTCTTAGTGACTAAGGCATCGTTTTCTCTAAGCTTACGATTAATGCTTTTTACTATACTATATTCGCCCGACTGCTCATTAGGAAATAATTTAATTTCTTTTTCTATTATGTTATTACATTCATTGGCACATTTGACTTGCTCGGTTTTCTCTAATTTCAGGGATTCTAAACCGATTTTTTGATCTATAATAAGATTACAGATAACTGGATATTTATCGAGTTGAGCAGGCAAATTATATTTAAGGCCTTTACATAACAAGTCATTCTCAGCCTGTGTAAAAGTAATATTGGTTTTATTCAGTATTCTTTCATAAAATTGATGTTTGACACTATTGCCTGCTGTATTAATGTTTTTACTTGTGGTCCTATTACTAAACTTCAACAACTTACTTTCATGTCTGGCCTTGATTTCTTCTTTACGATTAAAGAGCCATTTATTAATACTATTCCACAGGTGGTCAATTTGGAAATTACAAAGATCTTTAAAGGCTTTAGTTAAAAATAGGTGTATACAGTAGGCTTCACTATTAAGAACACCTTTTTTCTTGTACAAATTCACTGTGCTATCCGAAATGACTGAACGCACTAATTTCTTTTTAACAGAAGGCACTTTGTTACACTGTTTAAAGTTTAAGTACACCTTCACATAATCAGGGGTAATGTCTTTCCTACGCACTGTTGATTAAAGTCGATAGCCATACCTGCTTTCACAATTTTTAATTTGATGTCCATGTACCTGGTTGCAGCTTTTGATACCTCGGCGGGCAGGAATTTCAGTATTTTAAACATAGCTGCACAACAGCAACAGTTCCACGTAATAAAATTATAAACAGCCGACCAGTTGCAATGGATAATGAATTCTTTACCTAGGTTTCAACAAATTTAAATTTGTCTACTTCAGAAGGTGGCCTAAGGACAATGAACATCATAGCTTACATTAGAAAGGTATTAAACTTAAGTCAAGAATAGATTTTAACACAAAGAAGAGAGCTCTTGCATTACAAAAATATGAGAATGACGACTGGTACTTACAATTTTACATTAGTATGGACTGATGTATCATCGCCGTTTTTACAAATGTCTGCATAGATCCATTTGTCAAAATTAAAATATAGCCCTAAAAATAGGGTTCGTCACGTAAATATAAATTAGTAAAGAATTCTTTATCCATTGCAACTGGTCGGCTGTTTCTAATTTTATTACGTGGAACCGTTGCTGTTGTGCAGCTACGTTTAAAATTAAAAAAAATTTTGTTCTATTTTATCTGCCATGGTCTTCTGTTCAACTCTGACATCAAAAACATTCTTTGATTGTTTTACTGACTCAACTGCCAACTCATTTCCCAAAAGAATAAATTTATTTGGTAAAATGTAAACTTTTTCATTCACACTTTTTAACCCCTCTGACAACCCATTTTTTAGCTCTGAAACTTGAATCATAACTTGGTCCATTTGCTCTTGTACTTTGTCTAATTTACTATTGTTATCTGTCTTCATTTCCTCTATTTTTACCAAAATTAACTGCAAAATAACAGTTTTTACTGTTTCTTTGCTGACTACAATTTCACTCGGCTCAGACATGTCGTGACTGAATCCTACAGGTTTCACTTCTATCTCACTCCTACCCTCATCCTTATTCATTTTGTTACCAAGCACATGAGTCCACAAACAAATTAAGTTCACAAATATTCTGTACTTGTCTTTTCGTTCTGGTGTTCCTGGTTATAGTTGTAAATTCTTCTTTCATTCGATCTGGTCCATCATTATTAGTAATGTATCATCACTGCTGATATAATTTGCTTTGTTGGACAGCCTTTGGTCTTCTTTCTTCCTGTGATTGGACACCCGTTCATACATAAATTGCAAATGGCAGAAATTACTCTTCCTGCTGCAACAGACAAAACTTCATCACTAGTCAACTGACCCCGGACGATGCCCACCCTTGTAATTTACCCCTCCATCCATTGTTGTCACTAGTGTCTTCATGGTTAAGTCTTCTCATAAGATTTGAGAGGAGTAATATTTACAATAAACGTTTTACAGTACTTATTTTCTTTTCTCATGTAGTTGGCTCCAGTTCTTCATGTCTAGGGGTCTGATTCATGAAGCTGAAATTTTCACATTTTAGGTTACTGATGTTCCAATTAATGTAAATAGATCTGAAGAATACCTGTACAGACTTTTTGCTTTTTGATGCTTATTTGTGTCACATTTTACTATGTTACACTGTCTTTTTATCTTTCACATAAAGTAGCTGAACTACACTTTTCGTCTAAGATACAGAAACTTGTCCAGACACATCAGAGGCATGCTTACTACTACTTCACTCTGTGGTAATCGCAATATTCCAAAGGGCTTATAATATTTCTTGACAAATGAATTTCTTATAGTTTATATTATTATTTTATAAATGAATCCTGAAATAACCATGATAAACAGTTTCACATTGTGTAATTAATAATAGAAATTTTAAGTGTGCCAGATACTTCATAATTTCAAATGTTTCTAAACAAATAATTTATACTGTACATTCATAGCTAGTACATATTATTTGTAACAATTAAAATAAAGTAATTCAGTTTCATAGTTTTTGAGCTTGAAGTATAGCATATTATATATAAAATTATATGAAAACCAACTGAACTAATACTGACCTGTCTAAAACTCCAAAAATATTTCTGGTATCGACTACTTCAGTTGAGAAAAGTAATGCTAGAGGAAGGTGTCCCTTTACAGCTAGTTCCATATAGAACCTGATGGGGATTCCATCACACCCTGGGGCCTGGTTAAGTTTTAATGATTTCAGCTCCTGTTGCTAACATATATATCAGTCATCTTTGCAGTGGTGTGACAGTTAAATGGTGCTGTTCATTTATACTTCTCTTCATAAAGGAGTATTTTAAAACTGAGTACAGCATTTGTACTTTCACTTTTGCCTCATGAGCGAGTATCTGGAAACTAACTTTGGTGTCACCTGAAACACAGAAAATTTAAACTATTCCATTCATTATTGTTCTACAAATTTCTCCCTTGTCTTTCAGTTAATTGTACTTATGCAAGTATGAATTATCTCATGTATGTACTCAAAACACTCTGCTTCATATTTATGTAGTATTTTATGTATTTTTTAAAATCTGTGTTAGAATTTGTTAACTGATTATAATGGTGGTATATTTTGTTTCGCTGGAAACCTAGTTAATTTAGAGCAGATAGTAACCAAGGTCATTAAAACACCATCTGTATGAAAATTAGTGTGAGCTAACCAGTATTTCTGAGAAAGTTGAGACTACTCATTAGGAAGTCCTCATTTCATCCTTTTAGCAATCTGTTTCATTTTTCCTAAGACTGATTAACTTAGAAGTTATTTGTAGTTAAATATTGATCACAATCAGAGTAACTTTTACCATATGCCAGTTGCTTGTTAGATTCTAGGATTTGACTTCTTAGTTTTTGCTCTAATTTTTGTGAAGTAGATAACACTCTTCATTATTCACTTAATCCCTCGACTAAGAATTTGAATAAGTTAAGATTTCAAACATAGTAACTTTACTTGCAAGTAGGTAACCCATAACATAGGCATACAGTGTACTATGAAAATAGTACTGGGGACTTTCATAATTTTTTCAGCCCACTATCTTTTCATTAAACCAAACTATTACTGAAACATGGAGGTCATATGCGAAGTGTGTTTAAAAAAAAAAAAAAAAAAAAAAAAAAAAAAAAAAAAAAAAAAAAAAAAAAAAAAAAATCCAGAAATTTGTCAACCAAGTTTTTTGTGTTCACCTATTACTTATTGAGCAAGGCCTACATTGAAATACTCTCCTCCACAATTGATACAGCACTTTCAACATTGTTTCTACTTCCAGAATCAGTCTTAGTATGCCTCTTGCAGGATTGCAAAAAGCTCCATCTGTGAATTTTCTTTCATCTTATCTTATCATTGCAAATATTTGTCCTCCTTTTAATGAGGCTTCAGCTTTAGAAATAAAAGAAAAGTCCACAGGGGACAGGTCTGGAGAGTACAGAGGATGAGACAGTACAATGATTTCATTTTTGTGCAATAGTCATGCACCAACAGGACTGAAAGTTCAGGTGCATTTATCATGATGCAAGAGCCATGAACTGTCTTTCCACATTTCAGGTTGCTTCGTTCTCATATTTTCTCACAGGTGTTGCAACATGTCCTGATAGTACCATTGATTAACAGTGAGTCCCTGTAGCATGTATTCATAATGAACTAATCCTTCAAAGTCAAAGAAAGCTATCAGCATGGCTTTATCACTTGACCTGACCCAACAAGCTTTTTTTCATCTTAGAGAAACTTTCCTGACCCACTGTGAAGACTGAACCTTGGGCTTAGCACCATAGCCACAGACCCACATCTCATCATCAGCTATGATTCTCTTAAGGACCATCTCCTTCTCATTTGAACAATCCGAAAGATCTTCACAATTTGTGAGGCAAAGATCTTTCTGGTCTTGACTCATGAGTAGTGGCATGAACCTGGCAGCAACATGATGCATTCAAAGATGCTGTGTCAGGATTCCCTGACATGATCCAACTGAAATGTTATATTGCTCTGCAATCTGTCAGAAAGTCAGTCTTCAATTGGCACACACAATTTCATTGATATTCCTGACATGAGCATCATCAGTACATATCAAAGGGTATCCTGAATGAGAGTCACCTTTAGCTTCTGTTCAGCCATTTTTAAACCATGTGAACCATTCATGACACCAAGTACAGCTTAATCCCCAATCCCCATAGGCTTCCTGCATCATTTAGTGTATCTTTGTAAAGGTTTTCTTGAGTTTCATGCCAAATTTAATGCAAATGCATTGCTCCTCTACCTCTGCCATCCCAAAATCCTACACAATGTTCTACTCAGTAGAACACTGAACAATAACTAAGAAACATACAACACTTAAACTTCTGGCAGTTACACATTAAACACAGGTATTTGCAGGGATGCCAACCATGTTTCGCTCCAACAAACCATTAGCACAAAATTACAAATGTTCCAGAATTTTTTGAACATTATATATTATTGAATTTTCACCCTGCAGTTTTATAAACTATAATGTAATATCCAAGATCATAAAATATCACTATGCCAATCTTTAAATATTACCCCACCATCCTAAAAATCTTCAGTCCATGCAAGGCACTCAACCATTTCAAAATCTCTGTATTACTATTATTGAAAACATGTTGTGAGCATTCATACAATTGACATCTAGTGGAATAATACATAAAGTAGTTTAAAATGTTAGAGACTGGTCATCACTCATTTGTGGAAATAGGAGAAAATAAATGTGCATATCACTGAATCTGAAATTCCATTGTTATGTGTTCATTATTGCTGAATGTAGTTTAAATATTCAAATTTTCCAATTTGAGACTACAGACTTATGGTAACACCATGGAAGAAGAGATCACAATCAATAAGTACATTTACACATTGAAAACTTTTTAATACAGCTAGAATTTCATTGACTTTTAGTAAGATTCTTCTGTGGTACTAACTGAAGTTTTCACATTTTGCCCTTTTCTGTTGGCATTAAATTATGGCAGTGGAGTGGTGCAGAAGAGCCAATTGGCAATGACAGAAAAGAGCTATCTTGTTTGGATTTATCCATGACCACACCATGAATGAAGTTGCTAAATCTATTTGTTGCAGAGCAACATGGGCTGTCCAATATGTTGAAAAGCATTGGTGTACCACTCGCATGCATGCAACATGCACAAGAACAGTGGTAATAGATTGATCCTAATAAACATAAACTCCAGATTAGTCTCATGCATTGTCAACAACAGTTGATTTCGAAGCCAACAAGAATTGCTGATGTTACTCAATGTGCTACCATATTAGCCACTTTCCAAGCAAACACTCAAAAGGCATGTAGTGAACATTACTGGAAGTGTTTACCATGCAAAAGGCCACTGCATATCACAGCCCATAACACTACACTTCTTCATTAGACCAAACAGCTGGACAGCAGATGACTGGAAACATGTAGTGTAGTCTTATGAGCACAATTTGGCCTCTTGAAAAAAGATTAATTCCCATGTGCACCAGTGGTCCAATGAGGTGTAGAAGCTACATTTTGTGGAGAGTGTAATTCAGACCAGAACTGATTCTTTAATGTTTTGGGAGACTTTTTCATATTATGACTTGGGCCCACTCGTTCAAGTAACCATAGTTATGAACCGTGATGTTTATTTCAGTATTCTTGGTAACCAGGTGCTAGAATCTCTTCCATATCTTCAAGATGATTAAGTTGTAAGCACTGCCAACTTCCAAGATGACAACAGGGTGCAATATCCAATATTTTTTCTAGGAGAAATGTTTCCAAAAGATGGAGATGCCAAAGAAACATATATACAGTTGCAACAAAAATGGCAATTTGAATAGTGTAAAGGTTAACAATCATGATACATCAAGACCTTTCTTTCAAAATGTAACATGCATGTTGGATAAGGCTGATGTTGTTGTTGTTCTTGTGATCTTCAGTATGAAGACTGGATTGATACTGTTCTCCATGTTACTCTGTCTTGTATGAGCCTCTTCATCTGCAAATCTGCTACCTACATCTTTCTGAATCTGTTTATTGTATTCACCTCTTGGACTCCCTATATGATTTTTACCCCCTCTCCCTGCACATCCCTCCAATACTAAATTGGTGAACCATTGAAATCTATGTCCTATGAACCAGTCCCTTCTTTTGGTCAAGTTGTGCCACAAATCTCTAGTCTCCCCGGTTCTGTTTAGTACTTCCTCATTAGTTACATGGTTGACCCATCTAATCTCCAGCATTCTTCTGCAGCAAACCATTTCAAAATCTTGTATTCTCTTTTTATCTGAACTGTTTGTCATCTGTGTTTCATTTCAACACATGGCTGCACTGAAGACAAATACTTTCAGAAAATACTTCTGATCACTTAAATCTATATTTCATGTTAACAAATTTTTCTTCTTCATAATGATTTTCTTGCCATTGCAAGTCTACATTTCATATTATCTCTACTTTGGCCACCAACAGTTATTTTTCTGCCCAAATATCAAAAAACTCTACTACTTTAAGTGTATTGTTTTCTAATCTGATTTGCTTAGCATCACCTGTTTTAATTTGACTACATTCCATTATCTTTGTTTTCTTTTTGTTGATGTTCATCATATATCCTTCTTTCAAGACAACATCTATTCCATTCAACTGCTCTTTCAAGCCCTTTGATATTTCTGACAGCATTACAATGTCATCAGCAAACCCCAACACTTATATTTCTGCTCCTTGAACTTTAACTCCTACTCCAAAGTCTTCTTTAGTTTCTTGACTGCTTGTTGAGTGCACATATTGAATAACATTGGGGATAGAATACAATCCTAATTCCCTCCTTTTTCAACCACTGCACCCCTTTCATGCCCCTTGACTCCTATAACTGCCATCTGGTTTGTGTGCAAGTTGTAAGTAGCCTTTTGCTACATGTGTTGTACCTTTCCCACCTCCAGAATTTCAAAGAGAGTATTTCACTCAACCCTGTTAAAAGCTTTCTCTAAGTCTACAAATGCTATAAATATAGGTTTGCTTTTTCTTAAACTATCTTCAAAGATCAGTCATGGGATCAGTGCCTTGTGTGTTCCTACATTTCTCTGGAATTCATACTGATCTTCCCCTAGGTCAGCTTCTACAAGTTTTTCCATTCTTCTGTAAGAAATTCATGTTAGTATTTTGCAACCATGACTTATTAAACTTATAGTTAGATCACTTTTAGCAATTGCTTTCATTGGAATTGGAATTACTACATTCTTCTTGAAGTCTGAGGATATTTCACCTGTCTCATTATTCTTGCACTCCACATGGAAGAGTTTGGTCATGGCTGACTTTCCTAAGGCTATCAGTAGTTCTGATGGGATATTGTGTACTCCCAGGGCCTTGTTTCAACTTATATCTTTCAGAGCTTTGTCAAATTTTTCTCACAGTATTGTATCTCCCATCTCATCATCTATGTCTATTTCCCCTTCCGTAATATTGCTCTGAAGTTCATCTCCCTTGTATAGAAACTCCTTCCACCTTTCAGCTTTCCCTTCTTTGTCTATGAGTGGTTTACATCTGAGCTCTGAAAATTCATGCAGGTGCATCTCTATTCCCCAAAAGCTCCTTCCCTGTAGTGAAATATGCCTCTAAATCCTTACATTTCTCCTCTAGCCACTCCTGCTTGCAATTTTGCCCTTTCTGCCAATCTCATTTTTTGAGTGTTTGAATTCCTTTTTGTATACTTCATTTTCTGAATCTTTACTCTTTTCATCAGTTAAATTCAGTACCTCTTCTGTTATCCAAGAATTTCTATAAGGCCTTGTGTTTTAACCTATTTGATCCTCTGTTGCCTTCACTACTTCATGTCTTAAAGCTACCCATTCATCTTACACTCCTTTCCCCTGTTGTGGTAAACTGTTGCATAATGCTCTCTCCGGAACTCTCAAAAACCTCTGGTTGTTTCAACTTATCCGGTTCCCTTCTCCTTAATTTTCTACCTCTTTCCAATTTATTCACTTTTAATCTACAGTTCATAATTAATAGATTGTAGTCGGAGTCCACATCTGCCCCTGGAAATGTCTTACAACTTAAAATATAGTTCCTAAATCTGTCTAACCATTAAATAATCAATCTGAAACCTTTTAGTGTTTCCAGTGTTCTTCCACATATACAGCATTATTTTATGATTCTTAAATCAAGTTTTAGCTGTGACTAAGTTATGCTCTGTGCAGAATTCTGCCGGGTAGCTTCCTCTTTCATTCGTTTCCCCCAGTCCATATTCACCTACTATTTTTCTTTCTCTTCCTTTTGCTACTATTGAATTCTGGTCCCCACCACAATTAAATTTTCATCTCCATTAATTATGTGAATTATTTCTTTCATCTTATCACACATTTCTTCAATCTCTTCATCATCTGTGGAGCTACTTGGCATGTAAACTTGTACTACTGTGGTAGGCATGGGCTTCATCTCTGCCTTGGCTATGATAATGCATTCACTACACTGTTCATAGTAGCTTACCCAGATTCCTATTTCCGTATTCATTTTTAAACCCACTCCTGCATTACCCCTAATTGATTTTGTATTTATAACCTTGTATTCAACTGACCATGAGTCCTGTTCCTCCTGCCACCAATCTTCACTAATTCCCAGTATATATTAACTTCAACTTGTCCACTGCCCATTTTAAATTTTCTAACCTACCTGCCTGATTAAGGGATCTAACAATCCACTCTCTAATCCCTAGAGTGTCAATTTTATTCCTTCTGATGTCAGTGTCCTCCTCAATAGCATCCACCCAGAGCTAAAAAAGGGATACTAGTTTACTTCCAGTATATTTTAGCCAAGAGGATGCCATCACCATTTAACCATACAGTAGAACTGGATGTCACCAGGAAAAATTACAGTTGTAGTTCCCCCTTGCATTCAACTGTTCACAGTACCAGCACAAGGTTGTTTCGGTTGGTGTTTTGAGGCCAGATCAGTCAGTCATCCAGACTGTTGGCCTGACAACTACTGCAAATGCTGCTATCCCTCTTCAGGAACCACATGATGGCAAGCTCAATGGTACATGGGGGGAAGGGGGGGGGGGTTAAAATGAAGTAAAAGGGTATAATGGAAATTGAAGGAGGGGGGAAAAGGAAACGAAAGGGAATGGAGCATTGATAACAGCTGCAACAGGACTGTTGCAAGGTTGGGGGTTCAGACCCAGGACTCCAGATGGCGGAGCTGAAGCTGGGACCCTCTGTGCCGTATATTGTCAGGAGGCCAAGCAAGTTCAAGAGCGTCAAGGGGCAGTGCAGAGTGATACAGCAATATTCACTAACATTTGTTAATTCCAATAATTTACAGTACTTGATGGGTGCAGTGTAGTGTCTGTGTGCCATCCACACGCTGTCCCACAAGTCCAGCTGGCTTAACTGACTCCTGGTATGCTGACGCCGCTGCTGCCATCATCAAGGTCACACTGCTGGAAGTCGGCTGCACTCTCCTGGTTGCCACCATCCAATGCATTGTGACTTGTGCCACGCTGCTGCCCGCAATTCTGGAGACTGCTACAGTCCATGGACCTCACCACCCTCCACCCCGTTTGGCGAGCTTTGTCTGACCTTAGGACGAAGGTGGGTGTACTGGTCACCTGTGGCCCTCGGGCTGCCGCTGCTCCCAGTACAGGACCCGACTCGAACCTGTGCCCTCCTGGATGCTGTGCCACAACTTGCCTGTAGTGGTGCTTGCTGGATGGCAACACTTGCCGCCATCTCTGATGCTGCTGCAATGCTGCTGTGCCTCCCGCAGCGTATACCTCACCTGGAACCCAGTATGCCAGGTGGGAAGCGAACATGGCCCATAGACTCGAATGGAACTGAGCCCCTCCTGGATCTTCTGCATACCGCTGTCATTGTCCTCTTTCAGGCAGACCATGCAATCTCCAAGTTCCAGGCTGCTGTTCCATCCCACCACAGTGTTGTGTCCCCAGAGGCGGAATATAGCCTGAACAAGTACATAGTAAACAGAAGACAAGTTTATGCAGAATACTTTTAAGATTGCTGCCATACTGTCCCTTATAAGTGAAGACCAGCACAGGTCTGTCCCTACACTCGACTGACCTGGCACACTCTGTCCCAAGCTAAAGTTGCCTATCTATTTGTATTGGTTTTTCCATCATTTCTGATGTAGTGTCAGAGAGAGACAGAAAATATGGTAGGGATAAATTCCCACACGTTAGCCACTTACAAATTGCCACTCTTGGCTCTGGCCTAGTGTCCCTCCTCATACATCGCAATAACTTAAAGCAATGCTGCAGTTTCCTGCCTTGTTGTTGCTCCACTGAAAACAAATCATGCATGCAATACCACCGTCACTGCTCCATGGCCACGAGTGCATTGTTTACCTTGCCTGGCCTGCTGGTTGTCAACTGTTACCATACTCTGCCAGTGGCACCAGATTTCATCGCCAAACCTCGCCTTCATTGAAGTTTGACAAATTTTCCCTTTATCTTGACTAGTTCTGACACTAGTGCAGCACACCTTCCTCCTTTCAACAAGATTTGTCCGAAATCGAGATAAAACAGACGTGGCCTGTGGCTGCATAAACATACCCTTTTCACAAAACTTACATTCTACAGACTAAAACTAATGAGAACATCAAAATATTAACTCTACACCTATACACTGTTTACACTGTTTACCCATGCCATAGACAACTGATGTGTTGGCACCTCCTCCACTGGTGCACATTTCCACATTAACCACAAGGCTATACTCAAGAAAAATAGAAAAATGGCACACCCTGTGGCTGAAATGCTCCCTGACATTATCCTGTTGCTCCAATGCTGTTGTAACGTTCAAATATGTTCCAATACTTTATTAATCATGATATATCCTTCCTGTGCATTAATAAAGAAATGCAACATTTCCAAAAAATTTTGGTTTAATGTGGCGATCAAATATGTCAGATTCTGCAATGGTAAAACCTCCTAAACCCCTTCCGGATAAAACAACATTCCCTGTGACAAATTTAAAGCTATTTCACCTGTACGTGTTGCTGGAAGACAGAAATACTCCCCCACAATCTCACAAACCATACCATTTATAATTATTCTACCCTCCCGCAGTTGCAACCTCCTTATTTTATCTGTTCACTGATTGCTATAACAAGTGACTATCACACACATCGGCATAAATACCGAATATAATCAATGCCTCCCTACCTTCTGGAAGTAGGAATGTGTTGATAACACCTCTTTCTCACAATCTGAGCCATTTGTAATCCCCAGGAACAATCCAACTTGGCATGTACTACTGTCTGAAAAAACTGGTCAATTACCACAAATCATCACTCTTCCTTCTGTACAATGCTTCAACTCTGACAATAGCAGTACTCTGTGAGCATCCCTGTTCACTGAAATAAATAGTACATCTCACATCCTAATCTACACCCAATTACCGATCTCCTTCCATTTCACTGTGTAAGGACGAATAGTGTAACACTCATAACGGGAGTCAACTCCGACTACTGGAAAACTGACATCGATGTAAACTTGTGCCCCATCCGTCCTCACCTGTACCAACGATACATGAAAGAATATTGGTATAGTGGCCCATGTTACTTCCACTACATGTTCTATATCTGGTGAAAATTGCCTCTTCACTAATTGTAATCCTCTGAAAAGATCATCTGGTGAGATTAACACTGGACTAAGATGCCCATTTACTGCATGCTATACTGCTTCCTGTAACACCGTAACTTCTGTACATGCATCACTTAATCGGTCTGCTAATGCCCTGAGCAACCTGGCAATAGCCAACCTACCATCCAATATGTTTAATCGTTTCTGCAGCATCTCTAAATCTCTATTTACAATTTCCCGTGTCTCTCCCATGCATCGAGTCAACTGCTCTGCTTAGGTTCGTACAAGCTTAATGTTATTCAAGACCCTCGTTTCTAGGCTTGACAAGCATGTTGCGTGCCAGTCTATGGTTCCTCTAACCTCACTGACCGCTTGCTCCACCTGCATTACCAGTTGATTCAGTGCTCAGATATCGTCATCATCCACTGTACCGAACACTGTTTTCAGTATCCTTCCCTCTGCATTTCTTCATTCCCTCTTGTGCCTAGTTACAGCCTGTGGCACACTCTCCACTAAATGAGACAATTGCTCCTACAACATCATATGACATCCTCAAAAATTCCCAACAGTTCACTCTGCCCCTATCGAATTCTCTGGAAAAAAAAAAAAAAAAAAAAAAAAAAAAAAAAAAAAAAAAAAAAAAAAAAAAAAAAATAGTCTGCCGCATAAAATGACGAAACTAAAACAACAAACAAGAAAAACACAAGTATTATTGGACCCACCAAAAGGCAAGGAAAAAAAACCACACACACAAACAACAAAACGCAAATTATCCCTTGATACAAAAATACAAAATGTAAACATGCCATACAATATCACAAATACATTAATTTACTCCCTCTGAGACTGTAACGCATACAGAACTTTATGCATCTGCTGTTGTCCTTCCCCCAAGACTTTCTTCTCCTGTTTGCTTTGCCTAGCCTCTGCAATTGGGTCACTTCCTTGTAATTGAGGTAATCCGTCCACCATTCCTTTAAAAGGCTTTACTCTACTAAAGTGGATAATGGATGTTTTTGTTGGCAGCTGCACCTTAACATTCACAGGCGAAGTCATCTCCATGACCTGGTATGGTCCGTGGTACTTCGTCAAGAATTTTTTTTGTCTTTCCCTTAGGTGTATATGGATTCATGATCAGTACCCATTGACCTTCCCTGTGCCGTGGTAAAGTTCCCAACTGTGTATTCGGTTCTTCTTGCCTCTCTAAAGCTTTCATATTGGACTTCTGTACTCTCTTCCAGACTTCCCGTATTGTTCATGCACATTCCCTCACTGCTTCCCCTTTAGCTCCCGATTTCAGACATAGAACATCAAATGGTGATGGCATCTTTCTTCCATAGACCACCTCAAATGGTGACATTCCGACCCATGAATATATTTTAGTGTTATAAGTCGATATCACATATGGAAGAGAAACGTCCTGTCATCGTGGTTTCCATTCACATAATAACTTAGCATTTTGCAAATTGTCCTATGTACTCACTCTGTTCTCCCATTCGCCTGTGGATGAAATAGACTGGTCCATTATTTTATAATTCTCAATAAATGACACAACTGTGATATTAATTCAGACATGAAGTTCATTCCCTGATCCGTAATTATGGTATCAGGCACTCCAAACTTGTGCTACTCTACTTGCCTGTTGGTCTTGTATTGCGACCATGGCTAGAAACTGTGAAAAGCGATTAATTATAGTTAAAACGTAATGATTCCCTGCTGGTGTTTTGTTGTGTGGCCCACAAATATCTAGCCCGATAAACTCAAATGGTATCGAAGCCTCAATGGAATTCTTGCACGTGTCACATCAGCTCACTGTGCACACAGCACACAATTTGCTGCATATTGTTCCACATCCCTTCTCTGTGTGCACCACCAAAATTGTTCTGTTACTCGTCTTCCTGTTGCTCAATGACTAGCATTCCCCAAGAGCACATTATCATGGGCCTGCTTTAAGACTTTCTCTCTCAAACTCTGGTACCGCTAACCATGGTCTGCACCTGGTAACTCTACACAACAAATTTCCCTCCACAATGAAATGTGGTTGAGTTCTAAAACCCTGGCCCTCCTCGTCCTCTGATTGTGCCCTTTGCCATTCTGTGACGCTCTTACCCATTACTTCTAATGCATCTAACTTGTGACTTAATGCATCTGCATTTCCGTGTTTCTTCCCCAGCTTATGAATTACTTCAAAGTCAAATACACTTAATTTTAGAGTCCACCATGTTCATTGACTAGAAGGATACTTGAGTCCCAGTAACCATCTCAATGCTGCATGATCCATCATGGCCTTAAAATTCCTACCACAAAGGTTACAGTTAAAATACGTTACTCCATATATTACAGCCAACATCTCCTTTTCTGTTGTGGAATGATTCCGCTCTGCCCTATTTAACAGTCTAGAAGCATATGCCACCAGATGCTCCTGTCAATTCACCATTTGCTCCAAACCACATCCTATTGCATCATTTGAAGTGCCAGATGATAAGATGAAATCTTTTCCAAAATTCGGAAACACCAACACCGGATCAGAAACTAATCTCATCTCTAATTCATCGAAAGCTTCCTGACATTCCTCTATCCACTGAAATTTAACTCCTTCCTTTAAAAGCTTTGTTATTGGCTTGGCTGTTTTAGCAAAATCTTTTACAAATTTATGACAATATGACTATAGCCTAATATACGATCGTAATTGCTTCGTTGTATATGTTGTTGAAAAAATTTGAACTGCCTCTGTTAACTGAGGACCAGTTTGAACCCCTTGTTTACTAATTACATGACCTAAATATTTGACATGTGTCTGCACAAAATTACACTTTTCTAAACATAATGTTAATCGTGCCGACTGCAATCTTCTAAAGACTTCTCTTAAATGAGATATATGTTCTGGTATTCTATGGATCGGAGCGTGGAATGTCAGATCCCTTAATTGGGCAGGTAGGTTAGAAAATTTAAGAAGGGAAATGGATAGGTTGAAGTTAGATATAGTGGGAATTAGTGAAGTTCGGTGGCAGGAGGAACAAGACTTTTGGTCAGGTTATTACAGGGTTATAAATACAAAATCAAACAGGGGTAATGCAGGAGTAGGTTTAATAATGAACAGGAAAATCAGAATGTGGGTAAGCTACTACAAACAGCATAGTGAACACATTATTGTGGCCAAAATAGACATGAAGCTCACGCCTACCACAGTAATACAAATTTATATGCCAACTAGCTCCACAGATGATGAAGAGATTGATGAAATATACGATAAGATAAAAGAAATTATTCAGATAGTGAAGGGAGCGAAAAATTAATAGTCGTGGCTGACTGGAACTCTATAGTAGGAAATGGAAGAGAAGGAAACGTAGTAGGTGGATATGGATCTAGGGTAAGAAATGAAAGAGTAAGCCGCCTGGTAGAATTTTGCACAGAGCGTAACTTAATCATACCTAACACTTGGTTCAAGAGTCATAAAAGAATGTTGTATATGTGGAAGAAGCCTGGAGATACTGGATGGTCTCAGATAGATTATGTAATGGTAAGACAGAGATTCAGGAACCAGGTTTTAAATTGTAAGACATTTCCAGGGGCAGATGTGGACTCTGACCACAATCTATTGGTTATGAACTGTAGATTAAAACTGAAGAAACTGCAAAAAGGTGGAAATTAGAGGAGATGGGACCAGAGGTTGTAGAGAGTTTCAGGGAGAGCATTAGGGAACCATTGACATGAATGGGGAAAATAAATACAATAGAATAAGTATGGTTAGCTTTGAGAGACGAAATAGTGAAGGCAGTAGAGGATCAAGTAGGTAAAAAGACGAGGGCTAATAGAAATCCTTGGGTAACAGAAGAGATATTGAATTTATTGATGAAAAGACAAAATACAAGAACACAGTAAATGAGACAGGCAAAAAGGAATACAAACATCTAAAAAATGAGATCGACAGGAAGTGCAAAATGGCTAAGCAGGGATGGCTAGAGGGCAAATGTAAGGATGTAGAGGTGTATATCACTAGGGGTAATATAGATACTGCCTACAGGAAAATTAAAGAGATCTTTCGAGAAAAGAGAGCCACTTGTATGAATATCAAGAGCTCAGATGGAAACCCAGTTCTAAGCAAAGAAGGGAAAGCAGAAAGGTGGAAGGAGTATATAGAGGGTCTATACAAGGGTGATGTACTTGAGGACAATATTATGGAAATGGAAGAGGATGTAGATGAAGATGAAATGGGAGATACGATACTGCGTGAAGAGTTTGACAGAGCACTGAAAGACCTGAGTCAAAACAAGGCCCCGGGAGTAGACAACATTCCATTAGAACTACTGACGACCTTGGGAGAGCCAGTCCTGACAAAACTTTACCATCTGGTGAGCAAGATGTATGAGACAGGCGAAATATCCTCAGACTTCTAGAAGAATATAATAATTCCAATCCCAAAGAAAGCAGGTGTTGGCAGGTGTGAAAATTACTGAACTGTCAGATTAATAAGTCACAGCTGCAAAATACTAACGTGAATTCTTTACAGGTGAATGGAAAAACTGGTAGAAGCCGACCACAGCGAAATTCAGTTTGGATTCCGCAGAAATGTTGGAACACGTGAGGCAACACTGACCCTACGACTTATCTTTGAAAATAGATTAAGGAAAGGCAAACCTACATTTCTAGCATTTGTAGACTTAGAGAAAGCTTTTGACAATGTTGACTGGAATACTCTCTTTCAAATTCTAAAGGTGGCAGGGGCAAAATACAGGGAGCGAAAGGCTATTTACAATTTGTAAAGAAACCAGATGGCAGTTATAAGAGTCGGGGGGCATGAAAGGGAAGCAGCGGTTGGGAAGGGAGTGAGACAGGGTTGTAGCCTGTCCTAGATGTTATTCAATCTGTATATTGATCAAGCAGTAAAGGAAACAAAAGAAAAATTTGGAGTAGGTATTAAAGTCCATGGAGAAGAAATAAAAACGTTGAGGTTCGCCAATGACCTCGTAATTCTGTCAGAGACAGCAAAGGACTTGGAATAGCAGTTGAACGGAATGGACAGTGTCTTGAAAGGAGGATATAAGATGAACATCAACAAAAGCAAAATGAGGATAATGGAATGTAGTCGAATTAAGTCGGGTGATGCTTAGGGAATTAGATTAGGAAATGAGACACTTAAAGTAGTAAAGGAGTTTTGCTATTTGGGGAGCAAAATAACTGATGATGGTCGAAGTAGAGAGGATATAAAATGTAGACTGGCAATGGCAAAGAAAGCGTTTCTGAAGAAGAGAAATTTGTTAACATTGAGTATAGATTTAAGTGTCAGGAAATCGTTTCTGAAAGTATTTGTCTGGAGTGTAGCCGTGTATGGAAGTGAAACATGGACAATAAATAGTTTGGACAAGAAGAGAATAGAATCATTGAAAATATGGTGCTACAGAAGAATGCTGAAGATTAGATGGGTAGATCACATAACTAATGAGGAGGTACTGAATAGAATTGGGGAGGAGAGGAGTTTGTGGAACAACTTGACAAGAAGAAGGTACTGGGAGATGAAGAAGCTTGCACAAGATAGAGTAGCATGGAGAGATGCTTCAATCCAGTCTCAGGACTGAATACAACAACAACAACAACAACAACATATCCTTCAAAAATACTATAATATCATCTAGGTAAAACATACATGTCTTTGGTTTCAATCTTCCTGAAATCCCATCTAATAATCGCTGAAAAGTTGCTGGTGCATTCTTCAACTAGATTGGCATATGTGTATACTTATAGTGTCCCTCAGGAACAGTAAAAACAGTCTTTGCCCAATCCTCTGGTGCTACTTCCAACTCATGGTATCCACTCCATAAATCCATCATCATAAAATACATACATTGTCCCAGATTGTTCACTGTGTCCATGATATTTGGAATCAGATATGCATCTGAAATGGTTTTTGCATTCAGAAACCTATAATCACAAAAAAAGATCTATATTTCATTGTACCATCCACCAACTTCTTAGGTACAAGAACTACATTGCTTGAATATGGGCTATTGCTATGCTCTATGATTTCATCCTATAGTTTTTGTTCTATAAACTCCTCTAGTAGCGGTCCTAAACACTGGTGTATTATCCTCCATTGGTATATGATGCTACGTAGTCTTTGTTGCCAGTAACCTACCCTCCATTCCGAATATATCACTAAATGTCAATAATAATTCCTCCAAAGCAACCCTGTTGTCTCTCTGCAAATGCTGTAATTTTCCCGTAACTGCACTGCATTGATTTTTTGCTTACGGCTTGCCTCTAAATCCTCCCTATTGAGGTCATCTTCATCAAAAAAACCCAACGTGGCCAATAACAACCCTTTCAACAAGCTAAAATCTGCTCCACCAAAGTTATCAATACTTACAGGAACTCTATAATCTCCTTCCACATAACTTGCATGAGCTAAACTCCTCCGCACAAAACAGTGCGCATTATCCAAATCCTCATTACTCAAGAGTGGCTCCACCATGTACAACGTCTCCTTTGGTAAGTCTGTATTTATCAAAACCTGAACTATCTTCCTGGTTCCTGCCAGTATGTTATCCTGCTGATAAACCTTAAATGCAGACATTCGCGGTTTAGCTGGTGTCACCTTCATGTTAAGTGTACCTTGCGACCATTTCCCCCATGCGAAACATTGTTCCACCAAGTTCCACTGTTTGTTGCCAAAGATATATCATCGCACAATTTTTCTCAAGGAAGTCCAGTCTGAGAATCACTGAATACCCCTCACCTACACATGGTAACACCTCCACCTGCTCACTAAACTTAGTTCCTGCGTTCACAAATTGAAGTACCCTCATACCCAATGACCCCACTTTATTATCTCCCATCCCACATAACCTATAATGTGGTGGCTCAAGCCGTCTCCTGCCAACCATGTCTAGATTAATAACAGACAGATGTGCCCCTGTGTCAACCAGAAACCTTTGTTCCCTTCTGTTCACCAAACCTAATAAGTAGCATTCTGTCTGTGCACCTACAAGCGCATTACCTAATTTCACTGGGACTGCTCTCCCACGGTTGAAGCAATCCAGTTCTTGTTTAACAGCTGCTGCCACCAAGGTTGCCCCCTACTTTTGCTCCTGCAGTTCACTGCTCAGTGACCCTTTTTTCCACATGAGTAATACCGCAACTGCTGCTGACATTGGCTCCTAATGTGCCCTACTTGGCCACAACCAAAACACTTAAATTGCACTGCCAGAACTCTATGCTCCATCCTTTGCTTTGTTGCATAATCTACCTCCTCTAAGTATGTGGCAATCCTTAGAGCCACCACAAGATCGCTGTGGTTCTCCATTGTCACCCAATGTGACATCTCTGGCAGTACTACATGCAAAAAAAAAAAGCATCTCGGCCTCTTGTAACAGCACTCTATTAGTCTCCCCATTCTGTGAGAGTTCAAACGCTTGTGCATTCAGTTTTCAAAGCCTGTCTGAGAAACCCTCCACAGTCTCATTTCTCCTCTTAACTTACACACTTAATTTTTCATGAGAAAACTGGTACTATTCTGTTTCTGGTACCTCTGGTGTAACCCAGCATCAAGCTCTGAGAACGTTCCCACATTGTTCAAAGTTTCATCGTACAATATGTACGACTTGGCATCTCCTATTAAGAGTAACTTTGCCACTCTCAGCATTACAACATCCAAACACCCATTGGCCTCAGCTATTGTGATAATGTCATTTAGGAATACTGACTCATCCTTCATTGCTTTACCCGAAAAGGGGTTAATGAATGCCACGGTTGCTGGGTTAAATGAATTATGACACTCCATGACCTGTAATTTACTTCCATTTGAAATCCCTTGCCCTACTCGAATGCCTCAAATCTCCCTGCTAATTCTTCATATTTTCCTATGTCACTTACTGTTGGCTCTGACAATACACGAATTTATCTGCTAGAGCGGCTACAGCTTCTGCTGTAGTCACTGCTGCAGCCTCTGCTGCTAGCTGTGTTTCCCCCATTCCTGCTTATAGTTCCACTGTTGCCATTAATTTCACTCTGCTACACCTTAAACTTGGTTATTGCGGCAAATCATTGAACATCTACATTCTGAACAATTGTGGACCAAATAACCAAATCTCTAACAAATAAAACAATTCTTTGGCACCCACATTGTACATGATAATCCATGGCCTGACAGGTTACAAAAATTACATCATTTAGGCTCTATGTTATCATATCCCCCATTTCCCCTGAATCCAAATAAATCTACAGGCCGCTCTGGCCTTACAAAAGACACCTTTAAAAGTCCATCCTAATTAACAAAAGAATGACACATAAACCATAAATCAAACATTGCTCACCCCTCCACATCGTGCTCATGTGCAGGTGAACAGTCCTGCTTTCCTCCCTGTACTGGTATGGACAAACACCTCCTGAACAACAAGATGTAACAAGAACTGCATGACCACCCATCACAAACACAACAAAACACCTCAACTACCCCTCTACACAGACACACCTCAACGCCACTTGCTCGACGTAAAATGTGGCAGTGGAAATCCGGTACCAGCGTTGTAACCGGCACCACTCCTGACACCACTGTTGTGGGGTCGGGGTCCTCGAACCCGGGACTCCAGATGGCCGAGCTGAAACTGGGACCCACCGTACCATATTTTGTCAGGAGGATGAGCAAGTTCAAGAGTGTCAAGGGGCAGTGCAGAGTGATACAGCAGTAGTCACAAATCTTTGTTTATTCCGATAGTTTACAGTATCTGATGGGTGAAGCTTAGTGTCAGTGTACTGTCCGTGTGCTGTCCCGCAAGTCCAGCCAGCTCAGCTGACTACTGGAATGCCGATACCACTGCTGCCATCATCAAGGCCACCCTACTGGAAGTTGGCACCACACTCTCCTGGTCGCCATTCACTGATGCGTTGTGATTTGCACTGCACTGCTGCCTGTGATTCCGGAGACTTCTACAGTCCCTAGACCTCATCACCCTCCACCCTGTTTGGCCTGCTCTGTCTGACCATGGGACAAAGATGGGTGTACTGGTCACTCATGGCCCTCGGGTCACCACTGCTCCCAGGACAGGACCAGACTCAAACCTGCACACTCCTGGATGCTGTGCCGCAACTTGCCGGTAGTGGTGCTTGCCGGATGGCAACATCTGCCACCATCTCTGGTGCTGCTGCAGCACTGCTGTGCCTCCTGCAGTGGACGCCTTGCCCAGAACCCTGTATGCCAGGTGGGAAGCGAATGAGGCCCATAGATTCGAGAGGAACCAAGCCCCTCCTGGATCCGCTGCAGACCGCTGTCACTGCCCTCTTTCAGGCAGACCATGCAGTCTCCCAGTTCCAGGCTGCTGTTCTGTCCTGCCACGATGCTGTGTCCCCAGAGGCAGAATATAGCATGAACAAGTACATAGAAAACAGAATACAAGTTTATGCTTGCTAGCAGAATGACCCCTATAAGTGAAGACCAGCACAGGTCTGTCCTGATGCTCTACTGACCTGGCACACTCTGTCCCAACTAAAATTGCCCATCTATTTATACTGGTTTTTCCCTCACTTCTGACTAGTGTCAGAGAGAGACAGAAACTACGGTAGGGATAAATTTCCACACGTCAGCCACTTACAAATCGCCACTCTTGGCCCTGGCCTAGTGCCCCGCCTCATACATTGCAATAACTTAAAGCAATGCTGCAGTTTCCTGCCTCGTTGTTGCTCCACTGTAAACAAATCATGCATGCAATACCACCATTGCAGCTCCGCACCCACAAGTGCCATGTTTACCTTGCCAGGTCTGCTGGCTGTCAACTGTTACCACACTCTGCCAGCGGCCCCAGATTTCATCGCCCAACCACGCCTTCATTGAATTTTGATAACATTTCCCTTTCCCTTCACTAGGACTGACACTAACGCAGCAGGGCTTTGTGTGGCATCAGTGGTGATGAGTGAAAATATGTGCCAGATCACAACTCAAAGCTTGGATCTCTAGCTTGTTAGGCACCTGCATTAAACACTGTGCCACCTGGATGCAGTTTTTGTTGCAACTGCACTTTTCTTTCCTTTATAGACACTCTGCCCATTTACATCACATGTTTCACACTTGCTGACCCTGTGTGGTGTCTGTTCTTTCCGACATGTCCAAGAGAACGGACACAACACATTCACATTACTGATTCACCTCAATGGCCAATGTACACACCACATTCAGTGAGGATGTACAATTATGTCCAACCTCCTGCCTGAATCTCTAAGTAGTGTGCATGGAGAATGTAGATAGGAAGTGCTAGGTGGGAGTGTGGGTTGTCTGAGAGGCTCACCAAGACAATTCCCCCAATTTTGATAAACACTGTGTCTGGGTGGTCGTCACACACTCCATAATGACCCCCTTATTGTGGTTCTGTCAGATGACAAGGGCAATGCACCTGTCATTCTGAATAAAGCTGACTACGACACCAAAATTCAGTTGATTCTTGAAGAGGATACGCACCAGAAACTGCCACGAGACCTGACGTCAAGAATAATGAGGAAGACATGAGAGCATCTAAAACAGTCAACACTGGAAGAGGGCATTCTTAAGAATCTCCTCCCTCAGGTGCCAAGACCACCTCCGCTTTATGGACTACCAAAAATCCACAAACCAGATTCTCCTCTTCACCCCACTGTGAACACTGTTGGGTCACCCACTTATAGACTGGCAAAACACCTAGCCAGCGTCCTTGCACCACATGTGGGTCATTGTGTGCATCACATCAAGAACACCGATGACTTTATCAACATAATTAAACAACTGTGTCTTAGTCAAGGAGATATATTGGTTAGTTTTGATGTGGTCTTCCTGTTTACATGCGTTCTGGTCAAAGACTGTATAGATCTCCTCTCACAGTTATTTGATAGCACAATTATGGGACTGTTTAAGCACATGTTGACATTGTCGTACTTCCTACATGGTGGCCAGTATTTTGACCAGTTGGACAACATGGCTATGGGAATCCCATTAGCTCCATCCATAGCCAACCTTTTTATGGAAAAATTTGGAGACATTGCCTTGGACAAGGCTCCAGCTAAGCCAAGTTGCTTTTATTGTTACGTTGATGACACTTTTATCATGTGGCCCAATGGTCATAAAAAACTGGGAGAATTTTTAGAACACTTGAACAACATTCATGGCCACATCAAGTTTATGATGGAAGTTGAGACAGATGGTGCATTGCCCTTCCCTGACGTCCTCGTTTGAAGGTAAACCAATGGGCACCTCAGCCACAGTGTCTACAGGAATCCAATATACACAGATTGGTATCTGCACATTCTCAGCCACCACCATCCAGCACAAAAACGTGCCATTCTGAATACCCTCATCCATCATGCTAAAGTCATCTCAGATGCAGAAAGTCTGCAACTACAACTGAGCCACCTCTGAAAAGTCTTCCAGGAAAATGGGTACAGCCATGGTCAGGTGTCACAGGCTATATCTGGTGTGACACGCAAGAAACACACCACCAGAGAAGAGAACACCACCAAAGAAGAAAGTAAGAAACTTCTGTTTTTGCCTTTCTGTGGTACAATGTTGGGAAAGATTAGCTGGCTCCTGAAGAGAAATAACATTTCATCAGTGTTCAGGCCCCCAGCAAAAATTTGCCAGCTCATGAGGCCTGTGAAGGATGATCTATGGCTTAGAATGCATGGAGTGTACAAGATACCACATGAGTGTGGCTGTTACTACATTTGCCAAACAGTACAAAACTGTGGAGCAATGCCGGACAGAACATGAGAGGTGTTTACACCTACGCTATTGAGAACAATCAGCCGTGACAGAACACGCCTTAGAAAATGGACACCGAATTCTATTGAAGAAAACATCTGTCGTTATGAAGACAAAGATATTTTGGGATAGTGTCATAAAAGAAGCTATTGAAATAAAAACCTCTGAGAACACCATCAACAAGAATGGCGGTTCGCAGCTCAGCACAACCTGGCACCCAGCTATCACGATGTTAAAATGGGTGCAACGGACGCGGGATGAGAACATTACCATGTATGGTGAGGAAGAGAGCAGCAGTGACGTCACAGCCAGCAGTGTGGCTATATAATGACGCGGCCACGGTGACACAACAGTCACACTTACCACTTGACAATGACCGGGGAGAGCTCGATCAAAAGCTCGTGGGATTTTAACCACCTGACGTGACTGGAAGCACGAGAAAATTTTATTATCTGACCAAGATTGTCAAATAGCAGCAATAATATTTGCCCAGTCAAACACGTTTATCAAAGAAAGGAAAAGAAAAATTTCACAGAATTGTAATTGCAGTCTTACACTTTTGAGAGAGAATTTACTAGATGAAAAATGGGAAGGAGTTTATGAAGGAGACCAAGTGTTCTTTTTGTCATGCCTTTATCCTGCATTTACATGCAGTCAGCATAGTTACTATTGGGTTTGTCAAGGTTAATGCAAGGGGTGGTCCCTTCCTGTCACCATCCTGTTACCACCCTGGAATGAAATACATGTAATTCAACTGTCCGCATATAGTGCTATTCATGTGAAAGTGTGCTAACATTTCATAAGTGTTAACATGTCATATAACATGGAACTTGGGTATCAGTCTGTTTTTCACCTAGCTGAATATGGAAAGCCACCCAAGAGTGATATAAATTCTGGACAGCACATAGATCCTTGTTGTTAACCCGCTGGGTGAATTAGATCCATGGCCGGTGCAACTGCCTGAATCGCAGAAGTCACATGCTCACATGTGCAAGTATCTGGGTGGGTCTACCAACGATTCAAAGTAAATGAGATACATAACTCTTTCATAATGAAAATCCATCTTTCAGAGTGCAGCTTAACCAAAATCAAACATGTGAAAGGACTGGACCAGTTTTTAAATACCCGTCATTCACCATTTGACAGACTATATAACCATTAAAAAAACTATATGTATTAAGAGAAATGATATCTGAGACCAGCAGCAATTACACTAAAGAGGAATTAAAAATGGAATAATAGTTTGAATATCAACAACAGTTTTAAAATTAAATGGCCCGTTCTCAAATTATGAGTCTTTATAGACAAGCCCTTAAAGTGGAAAGCCTTAATGTGAAATTATGACCAAATATTATTATTGTCTAAACTGCAGACTGTATATATTTTAACAAAGGGCTGGGAGAACAGTAAGTTAAATACAATTTTCCTATACCTTTCACAAGAATGTTACAAACTTGCCCCACTGTGCTAACTCAAAATTCAAACAACCACCAAACTGAGGTGCAATGGCCTGAATTTTAGAATTTAAAAAAAATGTATGAAATATCAGGGCTAGTCAGTGCCTGTATATCTCCAGTGAGAAATGAATTCTTGCACCATAACTAATCTTAGAATTCAATGAGTGAAGAAACAAATTCAGCACTTGGTGCTGTGAGAAGGGGAAGAGATCATTGAAATCAATTGCATCAGGACTTCGTGTGGCACCAGCAGCAATGAGTGAAAATGTGTGCCAGTCCAAGAGTTCCATAAGGCAGCATACCACTCTGGCAATGATGCTGGAACAGACTAAAGGTGTCTCTAAGTCCGGGGCACCACCGTATGCTCAACACTGCTGTAGTTACAATGCTCAGTGAGAAGGCTAAGGTTGGGTCAACATTAGTACACATGCACTATGGGTATCACAAAAGGTGGTAAAAAAGGAAAACAATTCCAGAAGTACTGCTGAGCATGAGCTAAGGGCCCTAATTAGCAAGAAATTAGCAACTCCACTTGTCTCCTCTTTCATTTATAAAGGCACTGTGAGCATGTAAGGCGGGACAACAAGGTTCTTAAACAGCTGGAAGCAACATGGTCACTTGTGAATGTTGAACCTACCCTTCCAGACAAGAAGTGGATTCCTCAGAGCTAAATTCACACTAGAAAGACAAGCATCAATGGGGATTAATTTCATGGCCATGAATCAGTTACCATTTACAGCCAAATTACCATGTGGCAAATTAATCAGTTCTGGAAGACTTGAATGAGCTCTACACGAAGAAAGCCATTGTACACACATATACTTCCTAATGCACGAAGTCAGTATGCCTTTCCATAAATTTTAGCCACATGACCCCCTTAACATGGAGAGAGGAGGACATTGCTGCCCAAGTAGCCACAGTCACAACTCACTACTCCCCACAGCAATGCCTCACTTCCCCGATTGTGACACCACTGTTGTGCCTCCTAGACAAACAGCACACACTGTATCGTGGCTGTGAACTCATATTGATGAGGCAGGCAATTTGTAAAAGGAAAGGGAGGCAATTCAGCTCACATAAGAATATTCTTACAATGTTATGAAACCATTTTCCAATTCTACAGGTCAGGAATATTTCTATGGTATATGAAGAAAAAGCTAGTTAACATTTGCAATCAAAATATCTTCTACTGGGAAGTGAACACTTCACTTAATGGAAAGGTCTCACTCTAATGAAAACTTCAAAACATGCAATGCGACATGCACTATACAAAATTCTTCAGCATGTCATCAATAGTGTAAAACCCATGTAACATGTACAAAAAATTCAGAATTCCAAGAACAAGGTAAAGACAAACTGAAGCATTATTAGCTATAAAATAAATCAAACTGGCAACGCAACTGGTACTGAATTTCCAGATAACAGTAACAGTGACACAGATGACATGAAATTCAAAATCAACTGCTACTAAATACTAGCAGCAGTGGAAAATGTGGACAAAAATGGTCCATTGAAAGCAGATCCAATAATCTTACTAAGGTAGGCAATGCATTCTCCACAATCAGACATCAGTTTCGTCAACTTATCTGCTAGAGAAGACATGGCCAAACAGCACTCTGTGGGCGTGATCACTTCAGCTGTGCTCCTGCATAGCCCTCTAAGTCCAGAAGCGAGTTGGGCTGCGGGCTGAAAAGGTAAAGGAATGCTGCAGCTGGGTTCTACTGTAGCAATAAAGAACCTTGAGACATGGTATGTTTCTTTGATTAGATGCTAGCTCATTTGGTGACTTTTTGCTCTCAGCTCCAGGTGGTGCTGGCATCAGTCATGCAGCATGAGGCTGTAGCCAAAGGGCATCACTGTGGGATGTGGATGTGAGGATGCAAGGTGCATCCAGAATGTCCTTTATGTCTCCTGATAGGTTTACTACTGTTACCACTCTGGGTACTTCCCATGCTGAGGGTGACCCCTCACCCATGGATCAGTGGGAGAATGTTTCAAGGAGTAGCAGGTAGCAAAAGACTTTCTGGGAGGCAATCAAAGGGTCTCCTGGTTCATCCAATAAACAGATTTTGGTTGCTATCTGTGGCTGACAAAATCCCTGAGCTAGGTGCAGTTGCTTACCATGTTCCAGAGGAAGCCTCTCAGCCTGCAAGATCTGGGCATTCACAAAGGGTGGGTTTACTGGTAGTTGGGAGCCCCAACATCAGGCATGTAATGGGCCCCCTTAGGGATATGGTTATAAGGAGAGGAAGAAAACCAGTGCGCAACTAGTGCCATACCGGGAGGAACCATTCCAGCTGAGTAACTAGTGCTTAAAGAGCTCATGGTACAGGAACTGCAGGTCATAGCTCATGTCGGTACTAACAATGTGTATTTCTTTCTTTCAGAAGAGATTATCTCTGGTTTCAAGCAGCTAGCTGAAGTGGTAAAGACTACCTGTCTTCCTGGAAAGATGAAAGCAGAGCTCTTCATCTATCTTATTGTCAAAAGGAATTACTGAAGGCTTTTGGTACAGAGCTGAGTGATGGGTCTGAATCAGAGGCTCGGACAGTTCTGCGACCATGCAGTTTGCAGATTTCTTGATTTGTGTTATTGGTTGGTGGAGTTTTGGGTTCCATTTAATAGGTCAAGTGTTCACTAGATGTGGGAGGGGGCTAAACAGTTAGCAGAGGCAGTGTGGAATGGACTTGATGGTTTTTTAGGTTAGAGGGTCTCGGGAAAATGCAGAAAGTGCTTCAGTTTCAAAGAGTGCAGGACAAACTCAGCAAGAGGGTAAACGTAGCAACAATCAATACTGTAGATGTAAACTGTTGTAGCTGTGTTGGGAAAGAACTAGAATGCCAAGTGGTAATAAAAAGCACTGAAGCTTAAACTGTTATAGGTAACCAAAACTGACTAAATCTGGAGATAAGTTCACCCAAGATTTTTACAGTGAATCTGTGTTCAAAAAGCACACATTAAATATAGTTTGTGGTGGTGTCATGTTTGTTATTGGAAGTAGCTCATCTTGTAACAAAACCAAAGTAGATAGTACCCATGAGTTAATATGGGTAGAGGTTATACTTGACAACCAGAATAAATTGAAAGTTGATTACTTATACTAACCCCTGCTGCCCCCCTCCCCCCCCCCCCCAACCTAGATGATCTGGTTGCTGAACAATTCAAAGGAAACCTTAATCTCATCACAAATAGGCACCCCGGCTCTAATCCTACCTGCTGACAAAGGCTCCATCACAGTTGTTTCAAATCACAAGGAGTACCTTGTGGAAGGACTTCACCAGCTGTCTGATTCATCCACCTACAAGCCCTGCCACAGTGACCCCATTCCAGAAATCTAGCAAGATCTCCAGTCTCTCATCAAATCCTTAGGCCTATCACAGAACCTCTCACAGCAGTCTATCTCCCTTCTCACCCCTACCAATCTCCACACTCTTACTTTCTACGTGCTTCCTAAAGTCAGTTAAGCCAACCACTCAGGATGCCCCTTTGTGGCCACTTACTGAGCCCCCACTGAGAGAATCTCTGCTCTCGTACACCACCACCTTCAGTGTATTGCCTGTACAATACCCTCCTACATAAGATACCACTGACTCTCCACAATTCAGGTTCCTTTACCATTTTGTGTCCTGCTCGTCACTATTGATGTCACCTCCCTACTGCTCATGGCCTTACACTATTGAGCACTACCTTTCTCAAATGCCTGATGTATTCCAAAGCTGCAACCTCCTTCCTAATTTCCATGACCAACTATAATGTCACCCACAATTACCTCTCCTTTGAAGGCATTACCAGCAAACAAACCTGAGGTATGGCTACGGACACTCATATGGCACCATCCTGTGCCAACCTATTCATGGGCCATCTAGAGGAATCCTTCCTGAATACCAAGAATCCCAAACCCCTCACCTGGTTCAAATTCACTGATGTCATTTTCATGATCTGCATCGAGGATGAGGACACTCTGTCCACATTCCTTCAGAACCTCAACACCTTCTCTACCATCTTCATCTTTGGTGTGACGTCATAAGCGAGTGACTGTGTGTGAGATTCAGATACATATTTTAACGGTTTTTGTGGTAATATTTACTATATAAGTGACTTATTAGTGGTTCTTCATTCACCTCTGCCTTTCTTGTGTTGTGACGTGATATTTGTCAGTGTTTCGTATCGAGCAACTTAACCTCTTACCTGTGTTTACATTCCGTGCTGACCAGTTGCAGCTGTAGCGACGCATCGAAAGCTAAGTACTAATTAATTGTTTGTGTATAGTGGTTTATTTAGGAACTTTAGTAGTCTTCAACCAGTGTTCTTGGTGTTTTCTGGTGAAATAATTTCAGAAGAACCTTTTGGGAACTGTTTTCAGTTTTGTTACTGTGTCATTAGACGTTTGATTCTCTTTCTGTATTAGTCTTTTGTTATACTCTCATTTGTTGTTGATTAATACTGTTAATAACAGTAGTTACTTCCTTTGTAGAGTAACTTTGTGATTATTGTAGCGAGGTTTTTAACATCTTCTTATTGTAGTAGCCGAACTTAGATAAAGTAGTTTTCTTGTTTCAATAAGTGTAAAATTTTACCATGAGTGAGAAGTGTGGGCTTTGGCATAGGTTCGTGAGTAGTGGATTGTGGTGTGAGATTTGTTCGAAGTATTTTCACTGGGGGGGGAATGCAGTGGGGAAGCCAGTGGGCATTCTGGTGAGATCCTCTCCTGGAACTGTAGGTTATGTAACAAGAGTAAGCTGATAGAGGAGCAGGAGCGTAAGATCTGTGCCCTTCAGGTGCAGTTGAAAAACGCACAGGAGGAGCTAGATAGGATGAGGAGGGAGAAGGAGGTTGGGGAAGGGGAGCTGACTGTTGGCAAGAGATCTGCTAGGAGAAGAAGATTTTCAGGTAGTTTTACTATTGGTGTTTGCAATAGATATGACCAACTGTCAGAGTCTAGTGGAGAGGAATATCTACTAGCTGTAGATGTAGGAAGTATGCAGCAGACATCATCAGTTATAGTGGCTAGGACAATTGCATAGTCGAAGAGGAAGAAGAAGGTTCTGCTGTTAGGTAGTTTTCATGGTAGAGGTGTAGGCCAGCAGTTGCAGGAAGTGTTGGGGAGTGAGTACCAGGTCACCAGCATTGTGAAGCCTAATGCAGGATTGGCTCAGGTGACTGTTAACATAGAGGGGGTTATGTAGGGATTTTACTAAAGAGGGTCAGGTACTGATTGTGGGTGGGGCTGGCAATAGTATTGATAGGGATGGGGAGTATGACATAGATGGTGATCTGGAAAAGATAGCCACTCAGACTGGCAACACGAATGTGCATTTTGTGGAACTGTTTCAGCGTCACGATCGGCCTCATCTTAATAAAGCCATCAGGCGTAATAACATGAGACTTGGGGGTGCGTTGATGACAGAAAGCATGGGTCACATTTCAGTGGTGTCGGTGGAGTCTATCAGCAGGACGGGTTTCACTAGACATGGCCTGCACCTCAACAGGATTGGGAAGGGGAGGTTGGCAAAGCTTATAGGTGACAGCATAGGTGGGGTTGGTGGGATCACTCATGGGAAAATTCCTGCAGTAGTGGGTGTTAGAGCTGCACCTTTCATAGATTGAAGTCAGCTGATAGGTATTCCTGCTTAAGGGAAGTCTCTCTAACAAAGGAACCACTTTTGACAAAGCTTAGGTATCCGAGTAATGAGGGAATTAGTATATTTCATCAAAATATACAAGGTATTAGAGATAAAGTTAGTGAACTGCTTATAGATGTTGGCTCTGAAATTATTGGTATATCTGAACTCTTCTTAAATAAGGAGACAATTCAGAGGCTTCCTTTACCATGATACAGGTTGACTGGCAGCTTTTCTAGGAGCTCTTTGCAGTGTGGGGGAGTAGCCATGTATGTGAAAAACGGCATCCCATTTGTGTCAATTGATGTTTCAAAGTACTGCACTGAAAAAGGTGTTTGAATGTTGTGCAGGTGTGGTTAAATTTATTGGAGC
Organism: Schistocerca piceifrons; assembly: GCF_021461385.2. NCBI lineage: Eukaryota > Metazoa > Arthropoda > Insecta > Orthoptera > Acrididae > Schistocerca > Schistocerca piceifrons. The sequence goes on along the minus strand of NC_060140.1, from coordinate 591,536,616 downwards.
TAAACTTCTAACTGTTGTTATTTATAGATCCCCAGATGCCGATTTCACAACATTTTTGCTAAAGCTAGAGGAGGTTTGGTTCACTTTATAGGAAATACAAAAAGTTAGTTATATGTGGTGACTTCAATATTAATTGTATAAGTGATTGTGCAAGGAAAAGGATGCTGGTAGACCTCCTTAATTCATATAATCTTATGCAAACCGTATTCTTTCCAACGAGAGTGCAAGGGAACAGTAGAACAAGCATAGACAACATTTTTGTTCATTCCTCATTACTAGAAGGGCATTCTGTTAGCAAAAAGGTGAATGGCCTTTCAGATCACGATGCACAAATTTTAACTCTAAAAGATTTTTGTGCTGCAACACATGTTAAATATAGTTATCAACTGTGTAGGAAAGCTGATCCAGTTGCTGTAGAGACCTTTATAAACCTTATCAAGGAACAAGAGTGGCAAGATGTTTATAGTGCTGATACAGTAGATGATAAATTAATGCTTTTCTCAAGACTTTTCTCATGCTCTTTGAAAGTTGCTTTCCTTTAGAACGTTCAAAACAGGATACTAGCACAAACAGGCAGCCTGGGTGGCTGACTAGAGGGATAAGAATATCTTGTAGAACAAAGTGGCAATTATATCAAAACGTCAGAAACAGTCAAAATCTAAATGCAGCAGCCCATTACAAATAGTATTGTAAGGTGCTTAAAAATGTTATTAGGAAGACAAAAAGTAAGTGGTATGCAGATAGAATAGCTAAGTCTCAGGATAAAATTAAAACCATATGGTCAGTCGTTAAGGAAGTGGCTGGTCTACAGAGACAGGTCGAGGATATAGAATCAGTGCATAGTGGGAACGTCCGTGTTACTGATAAGTATCATATATGTACCGTATTTAATAGTCACTTTCTGAATATAGCAGGTGAACTAAATAGGAACCTAATCCCAACAGGGAATCATATAGCGCTCTTAGAAAAAAGTGTTCCGAGACTGTTACCTGAAATGCTCCTCCATGATACTGACAAGAGAGAGATTGACTTAATAATTAAATCACTAAATACCAAGAACTCTCATGGATATGACGGGGTATCTAGCAGAATACTGAAATTTTGTTCTGTGTATGTTAGCCCAGTACTTAGCCATATCTGTAACTTTTCCATTAGGATTGGTCGGTTTCCTGACCGATTAAAGTACTCTGTAGTGAAGCCACTTTATAAAAAGGGAGACAGGGATAATGTTGATAACTTTACACCTGTTTCTATGCCATCGGTGTTTGCTAAAGTTATCGAGAAAGTTGTATATACAAGGTTACTGGAGCATTTAAATTCACATAATTTGCTGTCAAATGTACAGTTTGGTTTTAGAAATGGTTTAACAACTGAAAATGCTATATTCTCTTTTCTCTGTGAGGTTTTGGATGGATTAAATAAAAGGTTGCGAACGCTAGGTGTTTTCTTTGATTTAAGGAAAGGCTTTTGACTGTGTTGACCACAAAATATTACTGCAGAAGTTGGACCATTATGGAGTAAGGGGAGTAGCTTACAATTGGTTCACCTCCTACTTTAAGAACAGAAAGCAGAATGTAATTCTCCGCAATATTGAGAGTGGTAGTGATGTTCAGTCCCAATGGGGCACTGTTAAGTGGGGCGTTCCCCAAGGGTTGGTGCGGCGGCCACTGCTGTTTCTTATTTATATAAATGATATGCCTTCTAGTATTACAGGTGATTCAAAAATATTTCTGTTTGCTGATGACACCAGCTTGGTATGAAGGATCTTGTGTCTAATATTTAAACAGTATCAAATAATGTAGTTCATGAAATAAGTTCATGGCTTGTGGAAAACAATTTGATGCTAAATCACAATAAGACTCCGTTTTTACAGTTTCTAACTCACAATTCAACAAGAACCGATCTTTTGATCAGACAGAATGGGCATATTATAAGCGAGATGGAACAGTTCAAGTTCCTAGGCATTCGGATGGATAGTAAGCTGTTGTGGAAAGCCCATGTCCAGGATCTTGTTCAGAAACTAAATGCTGCTTTATTTACCATTAGAACAGTATCTGAAATAAGTGACAGTTCAACACGAAAAGTAGTCTACTTCGCATATTTTCATATGCTTATGTCATATGGTATTATTTTTTGGGGTAATTCTTCTGATTCTAAACGGGTATTTTTGGCTCAAAAACGGGCTGTTCGAGCTATATGTGGTGTAAGTTCGAGAACCTCTTGTCGACCCCTATTCAATAGCCTGGGAATTCTGACATTGCCCTCACAGTATATATTTTCTTTAATGTTATTTGTTGTTAGCAATATTAGCCTATTCCCAAGAGCTAGCAGCTTTCACTCAGTTAATACTAGGCAGAAATAAAATCTTTATGTGGAACGCACTTCCTTGACTCTTGTGCAGAAAGGAGTGCAGTATTCTGCTGCACACATTTCCAGTAAGCTACCACAAGAACTCAAAAATCTTAGCAGTAGCCCAAACACTTTTAAGTCCAAACTGAAGAGTTTCCTCATGGCTCACTCCTTCTATTCTGTCGAGGAGCTCCTGGAAAAGCTAAAAAATTAAGCAAATTCTAGTGTTACATTGTTGATTTTCTTTATTTAAACTTATGACTTGTCGCCTGAATATGTTTTTTATATTTCATTTTATCTGTTTCTACTATTGTGTTATAATTTCATGTATTGACTCATTCCATGACCATGGAGATTTATCCTTAATTTGGTTCCACGGAACAATAAATAAATAAATAAAATAACCATTCACTTCATCTAGTCGTATTCAACCTGACAAGCCATCTTCCTCAATGCTGACCTCCACCTCAAAGACACCTACATCAGTACCTGCATCCATATGAAACCTACCACCCACCAGCTACTCCAAGGGTCTCACTGAGGCCAGTACAACCTTGTACAACAACCAATTTCCCATGCGTTATCTCTCCAGTCACTTACCACCTCCCAAAGTCCCACCGTCTGGCCACAGTGGAGCATTCCCCTCTTGACTCAGTACTACCCAGGACTGGAGCAACTAAATCACATTCTTTGCCAGGGTTTCGACTACCTCTCATTGTGACATGAAATGAGGAATGTCTTACCCACTATTCTTCCCACCCCTCTCACAGTGGTATTCTGTCACCCACCAAACCTACAGAACATCCTTGCCCATCCCTACACAATTCCTGCTAACAACCCCTTGTCTCTTGGTTCATATCTCTGTAATAGACCTAGATGCAAGATGTGTCCAATACATTCTCCCACCACTGCATTATATTGGGGCATGACAACTAACAACATATCTGTCTGCATGAATGGCCATTGACAAACTGTGGCTAAGAAATAGCTGGACCATCCCACTGCTGAGCATGCCACCCAACACAATGTTCATCATTTCAATGACTGTTCACAGCATGTGCCATCTGGATCCTTCCTATCAATTTTTCTGAATTTCCCAGATGGGAAATCTCCCTGCAGTATATCCTATATTCCTGAAACCCTCCTGGCCTCAACCTTTGTTAATCTTTGTCCTTACCCTGTAGCCCCAGCCCTGTTCCCATTCTGGCATTACACGTTTCTCATTCCAGCAATGCACCCACAGGCCTTTTACCTCTCTCCTTTTCTGCTAAGTCCCCTTTGCCACCATCTAACCTCCCAACTGCACCTAGCTGCCATACCCTCTCTCCATCTTACCCCTGTATGCTCCCCTTACCCTGCTATCCCTTCCCCTCCTCAATGCTGCCTCCTCCTTACCCCAACCACCTGGTTGCATCTAACATCATGCACAGCTGCTCACAGTGTGGCTTCATCAGCCAGAGGCTGCAGTCATGTTTGTGTGAGTTGCATTGGCATAGGTGTGTTTGTGTGTGTATGTTCTATCTCTGAAGAGGGGCCTGGTTGGCCAAAAGCTCATTTTCTGACAGTCTCTCTGTTGTGCCTATCTTTACCTCACCATCTCCACTATATGGTGAGTAGTGTAACGTGCAATAAGCTGTCTGGACCATGTATATTCTCAAATCTATGATCTTATCCTTTTTTCTGTCTGATTTGAAATGTTGTAAATGACAACTATAGAGTAGTATATATCATGCTAACACAATTAATCCCTGTGATAGAAAAATAAATTTCTTAAAATTACGATACAACAAAAAGGTAAATTTTTGTTTATGTAAATATATGTCATCATAATTGTTCTACTGTGCTGTTGAGTGACTTTCATTTTCTGTAAATAATTTTTGATTTAAAAGTCTGTATTTTGATCTTAATATAACTACAGCATACTGATGCACTTTGGAAGTTGTTAAATGGGTATGTAGTGTGTTGTGTTGGCTGGTGAGAAGGAAGCAGGGATGAAAATTTTTCTGTTGTGCTCAGTTATTAGAAAAATTGTAAATTCGAGTTGCATATAAATGGAATGTATTTCGCTGAGTGAAAATTGTAAGTGATGGCAGCACGGCATCTAGGACTATTAAATATGAAAATTACATATGCATTAGTTTGTTGTCTATGTTATTCAAGACACAAGTCAACCTATTAGGTTTCCAGACCTATAAGAGAATCTGGGTTAGAGACAGAAGAAATTCAAGCAATGGACTGAAGGAGATCCTCAAAAAACAAGATAAGTATTGATCATCATCATCATCAACAACAACAACATTTAAGACTGATTATGCCTTTCAGCATTCAGTCTGGAGCATAGTCCCCCTTTTAAAATTCCTCCATGAACCCCTATTCAGTGCTAAAGTTGGTGCCTCTTCTGTTGTTAAGCCTATTACTTCAAAATCATTCTTAACCGAATCCAGGTACCTACTCCTTCGTCTACCCCAACTCCTCCTACCATCTACTGCTGAACCCATGAGTCTCTTGGGTAACCTTACTTCTCCCATGCGTGTAACATGACCCCACCATCTAAGTCTGTTCACCCTGACTGCTACATCTATAGAGTTCATTCCCAGTTTTTCTTTGATTTCCTCATTGTGGACACCCTCCTGCCATTGTTCCCATCTACTAGTACCTGCAATCATCCTAGCTTCTTTCATATCTGTAACCTCAACCTTATTGATAAGGTAACCTGAATCCACCCAGCTTTCGCTCCCATACAACAAAGTTGGTCGAAAGATTGAACGGTGCACAGATAACTTAGTTTTGATACTGACTTCCTTCTTGCAGAAGAGAGTAGATCGTAGCTGAGCACTCACTGCATTAGCTTTGCTACACCTCGCTTCCAGTTCTTTCACTATGTTGCCATCCTGTGAGAATATGTATCCTAAGTACTTGAAACCATCCACCTGTTCTAACTTTGTTCCTCCTATTTGGCACTTAATCCATTTATAACTCTTTCCCACTGGCATTACTTTCGTTTTGGAGATGCTAATCTTCATACCGTAGTCCTTACATTTCTGATCTAACTCTGAAATATTACTTTGCAAACTTTCAGTCGAATCTGCCATCACAACTAAGTTATCTGCATATGCGAGACTGCTTATTTTGTATTCACATATCTTAATCTACCCAGCCAGTCTATTGTTTTCAACGTATGATCCATAAATAATATGAACAACAGTGGAGACAGGTTGCAGCCTGATCTTACCTCTGAAACTACTCTGAACCATGAACTCAATTTACCGTCAACTCTAACTGCTGCCTGACTATCTATGTAAAGACCTTGAATTGCTTGCAAAAGTTTGCCTCCTATTCCATAATCTCGTAGAACAGACAATAACTTCCTCCTAGGAACCCGGTCATAAGCCTTTTCTAGATCTATAAAGCATAGATACAATTCCCTGTTCTGCTCGTAACACTTCTCCATTATTTGCCGTAAGCTAAAGATCTGGTCCTGACGACCTCTAAGAGGCCTAAACCCACACTGATCTTCATCCAATATGTCCTCAACTAATGCTCACACTTTCTTTTCAACAATACCTGAGAAGATTTTTCCCACAATGCTGATTAAAGAGATACCTCTGTAGTTGTTACAATCTTTCTGTTTCCATGTTTAAAGATTTGTGTGATTACTGCTTTTGTCCAGTCTGATGGAACCTGTCCCAACTCCCAGGCCATTTCAATTATCCTGTGTAGCCATTTAAGACCTGACATTCCATTGTATTTGATGAGTTCTGACTTAATTTCATCCACCCCAGCTGCTTTATTGCACTGCAATCTATTGTATCGTTTCTTTAAAATTACCAATAGACCTGGCCAATATTTTTTACTCAATGAACATGTATTACAGTTAATGATCACCCAATTGTGCACAACAAAGGAGATCATTGAAGTGGTGCCTTCAAGACCAGGAAAGTTGTATATTTGGATTTCAGTCAGTTTTTATGTTTCAGGTGACCAAAAAGCATAAAACTGTGGTCCAGAACGGAATGATTTTAAATAAAGTACAATATGACATAGTACATGTGGAGAAGTTTTGGAATGATGCAACACTATGGACATGCATGGTTGTAAAGCTTGAAGCATTATTACTAAAACTGATGCCACCTACCCAATCCATGACAATAATAAGCTAAGTTCCAGTTAAAACATTCTTTTGTATTTTCTCAGTGCAGTGTTGTGTGAACATTTTGACCATTTTTTTTCATTGCTAATTTACAAATAAATTTACAAATAATGGTTCATGATCAGGACAATGAAATAAATATGCCAAACCTACCAGCTTCTACTAGTGACTCTAAACAGGACATAGCTGACAAAGACATACTTCAGGATGTATTAACAATAGTCAACCAAAACAGTTAAATGAAATCAGTGCAGACTCAGGATTTTTAGACAGTAGTGTGTTAGATTCAAGTCCAGACCTTAAGAAACAAGTACAGTTGCACATAAGTAAAACAATGCCGAACAAATACCCAAACAGTTAAATTTACATGTTTATTGCATTATTGTCATCAATGGAAAAAATAATGAAAAAACTAGAAAAAACTGCCAAGAAATAGTGAAAAACTTGAAAAGTCAGTAGTGGCAGAAAATAATCTCATTAGAGCAGAGCTTAATGCGCAAATTTCAAATGTTAAAAACGATTTAGTTGATGCATTTTCTCTAGTGAAAGCTATAGATGAATGTGTGAAAAAAGTAGAGGGGAGGGTAGAGGCTGCAGAATCCATAATAGAATCATTAGAGACAAAAATAGGGGAAGTAGGCAAGAACCTCAGATCTGAGATAGGTGCTGTTGTAGTCAGATGTAAAGATGCTGCTGGAGACACTAGTAAACTCAGATGTAGATGAAAAAGTTCAGAAGGTAGCTGAGATAATGGACTCAAATGTGTCAGACTTACATAGTTATGTCACTACCATAAAAAAAAAAGTACAACAGTTACACGACGAGGCTTATCTAAAAGCATTCTGTAATGTAGGACACCCAAGCTTACCTACTATGCCACAAAAGTGTTTCCCCAGTGACAAGCATTTTCATCCAGTTGATTTTATACAACATTGTCATGATAGTTTTCTCCCTGGTATGAGTGATGAATTAAAAATTAAGTTTATTGAAAGATCATTAGAAGGGGAAGACTTGTCATGGGCCAACCAACTTGACTGTAACAAATTAATCCACAGATAAATTTGAAAAGTGTTTCTTGAAAAAGTTTTGGTCTGATACTGAACAGGCAAAAATAAATAGTTAATATTTAAATGGTCTGATGTACATGGAGCAGAGACTGGGTATGAAAGAGTTTTGTAAAGACCAGATCATGAAACTAGCACACTTAGACCAACCTTTTGATGAATTAACTCAAATAGATGTACTTAAGAGAAGGCTATCAGAAAGAATTCAAATGGGGTTAGTTTATGGCCACATGATTCTGTAGACCAGTTCCTGAAATATGTAGAAAAGAAGGACAGAGCATATAACAGGTTTGGCCAATTCAGTACTGATTTCAGGAGGCCAAACTGGAGAAACCACAATCATTATAGAAATACTAATAATAATGACAATTGCAACCAAGGACATAACAGCACCCTGTGGAGGAATGACAGGAATTCAATTAATTTTAGAAATTGTCAGGATGTAGGACCAAATTGTGGGGAACAACAGTTTTATGAGACTAGAAATTCTGGGAACAGAAATGGTGATAGGAATTTAGAAAATAGAGGTGGACAGTGGACAAATAATAACCATTCACCCACCCCACATGTGAGATATAATGATAATGGAGGTGATACGTTAAACTGAAACCCTCTTGGTTGGTGGTTCACAATCTGAGAGACACCCAATATGACAAGGTAAGCACCAAATATACCCAATGTGAAAACAGACAAAAATTAAGACAGGTTCAGAATAGGAATACTTTTTAGATAAATACAATATCAGTAGATGAGAGGTACTGGTACAAGTTTTGGCAAGGGCATATAATGAATCAGAATAATTCAAAGAAGGTAAACAATGAGTTTTGTCTGGAGAGTGAAGGTTTAGAAAATCTGTTTAATCAGGAGCCTGTGAATGAGCATACTAGCTGTAGTGAAAATAATATTCTTGAAAATCTACTTGAGATGAAAGAGAATAATTATACAAAGGGTAAGAGTGTAACTTATAGTTCTGTAAATGATGGTGTTATTGATAATGATGTTGTGAATGATGCAGAGGTTGATGTTGCTGATTGTACTGTTAGTGATTTAATGAGTTAAAAGCTAATGATGATAGTGCTGGAGATGTGAAATATTTTGTTGGTTTAAGGAAAGAAGTGAAGTTGTTGTGTTATGATGATAGTGATGGGGAATTTTTAGAATTAATTGAACTTAATGGTACAAATGGGTTTTTTGCAGAATATCAAAGTTATCTAAAAACTAAAATATTAGAATTGCTCAGCTATTCTCAAGGTTTAAGTGATGTTGAAGGAAAATGCAACCAAAGTACAGAAACTAACTCACACTGTTATGATATGTAAGCTAGAGAGGGGTTCCTAAATTTATGTGAAGTAAATAGTAACAGTAAGAAAGTAAGTAAACCTAGCCCACCCAGGTAGCTGCATGGTCTAACACACTGCTTCCTGAGTGGGTAGGTATGCCGGTCCCAGGGACGAATCCGCCTGGTTGATTAGTGTTGAAGTCTAGTCTGCCAGCCAGCCTGTGGATCATTTTTAAGATGGTTTTCCATCTACCTCTGTGAATGTGTGATGGTTCCCCTTATTCTGCCTGAGTTAACACTATGTCAGCAATTGCTATGCAAACACTGTCTCCACATATGTGTACACCATAATTACTCTAACATACAAACATTTGCAGTTACACTCATCTGGTATGAGACGTTCCTAGGGGAGGGGGGGTCCACTGGGGGTCGAACTGCACAATATCCGTGGGTTTGGTGTGGGGCAGTGGTGGGGTGGGTGGACTGCTGTGGCCTGTTGTGGGGTTGTAAACCACTGAGGGCTACAGTGAGATGAGGCCTCTCTGTCATTTCTAGGTCTCCGGTTTAATACATAACACACAATAAAGAATATATAAGTAAACCTAGCAATCAGGCAGCTATGCAGTTAATAAATAAGGAGGCTGACTTGAATAACTTTGATGAAATAGAAGAAGACTTACTTACTGAACCTGTTGATCATAATACCCATGATCAAATCAAAATTCCTTACATTAATCTAAAATTTTGGAACTGGGAAGGGAGCTGCATTTTGGATAATGGTATACAGATTTTAGGCATTTCAGAAACTTTGAGTAAAGAACTCGGGCAAAATCCTAACTATTTAGAAGTGCTTGTTGTGGGAATCAAGGTTAGAGGAGCAGCTGTCAGACACAGCAAACAAAATAAAGTACAGACTTACATATCTTTCCAAATTAGTGATGCTACATTTACCCAGGGTTTTCTTGACATAAAAGATTTGAATGAGTGTGTTATTTTAGGGGTAATGCAGTAATTAAATGCAAAGAGAAATCTCTGTTTATTTTAGGCCATAATGATAAAATTGTGCAAGCGCCTTCCTTGCATGGAGGGGACACCCCATTAAAAGGTAGGACAAATAAATTAACTTGCATCGAAGAGAAAAATTTTAACAACAGAATGTGTGGAAGAGGGATTTATATATGATATCAGGCCGACTGTTAATAAAAAAGTCACAAATGCAAATGGTTTAGATGATGGACAGAAAAGTGAACTTAAATCCTTTCCTTATGAGTGTTATGATTTTTTTAGTGATGTACCAGGCATAGTTAAGAATTTTGAATGTGAACTTAGGATGAAAACTCATTCCTCATTTTTTCAAAAACCATATGATGTTCCAATTTCTAAGAGAGAAGCAGTAGAAAAAGAGCTACAAAAACTTTAAATATTTTGGATTATAGAAAGGAGTAAAAGTGAATACAACAACCCGATAGTCATAATTTCTAAAAGGTGTGGAGGTGTTAGATTTGTTCTGGACTCTCGGCTGTTGAACAAGTACGTACTAAACTAATGAGTACCCTAGACTTAACATCAGGTTTTCATCAAATACCTCTGCCACCAAAATCTACAAAATATACAACCTTCTTGTACAGTGGTATGTGTTATCAGTACAAGGTTGTACCATTTGGTTTAACTGTGTCATTGGCTGAATTCACTGGGGTATTTGACAGTACACTAGATGTACAACAGATCTAAATCAGCTATCTATATAGATGACATTTTGGAATGTGATTCAAATTGGGATGATCGTTACTGGTTGTTAATGGAATCTTTTTCAAAATTTAGGGAAGGGGGTATGACTTTGAAACTAGAAAAAATGTAATTTTGAAATGAAAGAAATAAAATTTTTAGGTCATTACATTTCTGAAGAAGGTAATCTGTCTGATCCTGAAAAGATACAGGGTGTTTCAAAAATGACCGGTATATTTGAAACGGCAATAAAAACTAAACGAGCAGCGATAGAAATACACCATTTGTTGCAATATGCTTGGGACAACAGTACATTTTCAGGCAGACAAACTTTCGAAATTACAGTAGTTACAATTTTCAACAACAGATGGCGCTGCGGTCTGGGAAACTCTATAGTACAATATTTTCCACATATCCACCATGCGTAGCAACAATATGGCGTAGTCTCTGAATGAAATTACCCGAAACCTTTGACAACGTGTCTGGCGGAATGGCTTCACATGCAGATGAGATAGACTGCTTCAGCTGTGCAATTGTTTCTGGATTCTGGCGGTACACCTGGTCTTTCAAGTGTCCCCACAAAAAGAAGTCACAGGGGTTCATGTCTGGCGAATAGGGAAGCCAATCCACACCGCCTCCTGTAGGTTTCGGATAGCCCAAAGCAATCAGACGATCATCAAAATATTCATTCAGGAAATTAAAGACGTCGGCCGTGCAATGTGGCCGGGCACCATCTTGCATAAACCACGAGGTGTTCGCAGTGTCGTCTAAGGCAGTTTGTACCGCCACAAATTCATGAAGAATGTCCAGATAGCGTGATGCAGTAATCGTTTCGGATCTGAAAAATGGGCCGATGATTCCTTTGGAAGAAATGGCGGCCCAGACCAGTACTTTCTGAGGATGCAGGGACGATGGGACTGCAACATGGGGCTTTTCGGTTCCCCATATGCGCCAGTTCTGTTTATTGATGAAGCCGTCCAGGTAAAAATAAGCTTCATCAGTAAACCAAATGCTGCCCAGATGCATATCGCCGTCATCAATCCTGTGCACTATATCGTTAGCGAATGTCTCTCGTGCAGCAATGGTAGCAGCGCTGAGGGGTTGCCGCATTTGAATTTTGTATGGATAGAGGTGTAAACTCTGGCGCATGAGACGGTACGTGGACGTTGGCGTCATTTGGACCGCAGCTGCAACACGGCGAACGGAAACCCGAGGCCGCTGTTGGATCACCTGCTGCACTAGCTGCGCGTTGCCCTCTGTGGTTGCCGTACGCGGTCGCCCTACCTTTCCAGCACGTTCATCCATCACGTTCCCAGTCCGTTGAAATTTTTCAAACAGATCCTTTATTGTATCGCTTTTCGGTCCTTTGATTACATTAAACCTCCGTTGAAAACTTTGTCTTGTTGCAACAACACTGTGTTCTAGGCGGTGGAATTCCAACACCAGAAAAATCCTCTGTTCTAAGGAATAAACAATGTTGTCTACAGCACACTTGCACGTTGTGAACAGCACACGCTTACAGCAGAAAGACGACGTACAGAATGGCGCACACACAGACTGCGTTGTCTTCTATATCTTTCACATCACTTGCAGCGCCATCTGTTGTTGAAAATTGTAACTACTGTAATTTCGAAAGTTTGTCTGCCTGAAAATGTACTGTTGTCCCAAGCATATTGCAACAAACGGTGTATTTCTATCGCTGCTCGTTTAGTTTTTATTGCTGTTTCAAATATACCCTGTAGAAGCTGTTGCTAAGTTACCAGCACCAAGGAATAGGAAGCAGGTGAAATCATTTTTTGGTTTATTAGGATTTTATCAAAAAATTGTAGACAACCAAGTATTAAACACACCTTGTCTCAGTAACCTAATTAAGAAAAATGTAGTTTGGAAATGGGATCAAAATTGTCAGGAAGCTTTTGAAAAGATCAGACAAACCCTATGCGATGGTAGACTCCTATGTAGACCAGACTTTCCTCTACTATTTTGTTTATGTTGTGACTCAAGTGAGTAAGGCCCAGGAGCCCATTTATTTTAAAAAAAATGAAGGAACTGGAGTAAGGGAGTGTTGTGCAATAGCATTTGCGAGTAGAGTCCAATTAAAACATGAGCGTAAGTAGACAGTGACTGAAAAGGAACTTCTTGCCATACATTGGGCTTTTACAAAATTTAAGACTGACCTTCTAGGCCACAAAATAACAGTGGTTTCTAAAAATAGGGCACTGAGTTAGTTGCAAGAATGTAGGTTGTACCAAAGGCTGTTAACCAGATGGACAATGTTTCTCCAGCAATTTGATTATGTAATTAGGTAGGCCTACATCAGAGGTTCAGATAACAAAATTGCAGATGTATTATCTCAATTACCTGCAGGAAATGATCAAAGAATTCTTCACCAAGAGGAAGAGAAAGAGTTTACACTTATGTACAAGAAAGGAGTAAGGGGCAAGAAAATTATTAAAATGATTTTTGATGGCATCAGGAGGAACCAAAATCATGATAACAATTGGAAACTAGTTAAGAGCCTATTAGGAAAGCCCAGTGAAGACAAAGTTGCAAAATTCTACAAAGTACACAAAAGTATACTGTTTTGTAGAACCCAAGAAGTTTCAGATGTTTGGAAATTGTGCTGGCCAGAACAGTTTATTGAAAAATTAGTTAGTTATACTCATGAAAGTTATGGACATTTTGGTGCACAAAAATGCTTACAAACATTACAGGAAAATATTTATTTTCATAATACATCAAAACATGTTAAGAAAATTATTGCTAGTAGTGACAAATGCCAAAGAGTAAAGGTCAGTAACCAAACAAGTCAAGATTTGATGCAGAATATTTTAACTGAAAAGCCAATAAGTCTCATGGCTGTTGATCTTTATGGACCCCTCCCCACATCAAAAGGAGGTTACAATTACATTATGGTGATGGTAGACAATTTCTCAAAACTCAATATACTCTACCCTATCAGGAAAGCCAGTAGCCATGCAACTGCATTAATAGCTGGAAACAGGTATATCCCTACAGTAAATAAACCTGAAGCAATCTTACCAGATAATGGGTTACAATTTATTGCAAATAATTGGAGATATATGATTCAAAGAACAAAGATTAAACACATTTTAATATCTGCCTATAATCTGTCCAGTAACGCAGCAGAGAGAAACGTATGAGAGATTGGGAGATAGTGTAGTACTGTAGCCATAAACAAACATCCTGGATTGATCACATTGCAGACTTTGAAGATGTTATAAATAGTTTACAACACTCAACTACAGGTTTCTCCCATTTCAAAGTTACATTTAATAGGAGGCTACCAAATTTCATAAATGAATCCATATATTTCCCAACTTGTACAACCATTCTGCCCAGAAAAGAGGAGAAATTGTTAGAAACATAATGAAGAAACAAGTAGATGCTAGGAAAAAGAGACATGAGAATAAACTAAAAACCACTCAGATAAATCTTGGTGACTTAGTCCTTGTTAAGACTCACAAACGATGAAAGTTTCTCTCTTCTGAACTTAAAAAATACTCCCATATTTACATTGGATCCTTTGAAGTAGTTGAAATCCCCCACCCCAACGCATACAGGCTGGTATAGCGTAAGTCCAGAAAACACCAAGGTCTGAGAAATATTACTGCCTTGAAACCTTACATCCAAAAAACTTAGTTTTAAAAACATGCAGTAGAAAAATAGTGGATCCCAAGATCTGTCTGGGATACTTCAGTGGCGATTTCACTTATCCTTCTTCCTACCCTATCATTAGTTTGTAGAAAGTTAGGTAGAATCCTCAAAGGTCTTAGATTTTGGGTAGTGTATGGTTAACATTTTGAAAGAGTGACACAAATATTTTGAGCATAAACATTGGTGAACAGTCATTTTTGGCAATAAACAGAAACATAAAACCTATACAACAATGATTATGTAAAATTCAGAGAGTTGACACCTATTTGATTATTTTCTGAGTACAAAAGTAGTGCAGGAGGATATTTTTCTGTTTGTAGTGAAAAAACGAAAAAAAAAGTTTTTTGATTATACCAAAATGGTAAGGCAATGGAATATTACAAACTGTACAAGTATGTCAAATTTTGTTGATGACCCTGAGTAATCAGTGAACATGAAAGTGTAAAAGGTTGTATAATTGCAAGAGTAATGAGGTTAGTATGCAGTGTATACACAATTTTTGGTAAATATTAAGGAAGTATATGGTATATATAGCTATTAGTAGAATAGTACACCTGAGGTATTTAGTGTCATGCACAAGCTTTCAAAGCATTTATATAAATTAACAAGTGAAAGTACAGTTGCCTAGTCAAGTGTATTTGAAAGTAATGAAGTGATTGTAGGGAGTGTTACCTATCTGACCCTTAACTTGAAGTAATATGATTGTATACACTAATGAGTTGTGCAAGCAATTCAATAATTACATACCGTAAAGTAATAAAACATGTAAATAGTGAAATGTCTGTTTCTATTGTTAGAGGAAAACATATACCTCCAGAATGAGGTTTTCACTCTGCAGCAGAGTGTGCGCTGATATGAAACTTTCTGGCAGATTAAAACTGTGTGCCCGACCGAGACTCGAACTCAGGACCTTTGCCTTTCGCGGGCAAGTGCTCTACCATCTGAGCTACCGAAGCACGACTCACGCCCGGTACTCACAGCTTTACTTCTGCCAGTATCTCGTCTCCTACCTTCCAAACTTTACAGAAGAGCTTCTGTAAAGTTTGGAAGGTAGGAGACGAGATACTGGCAGAAGTAAAGCTGTGAGTACCGTGCGTGAGTCGTGCTTCGGTAGCTCAGTTGGTAGAGCACTTGCCCGCGAAAGGCAAAGGTCCTGAGTTCGAGTCTCGGTCGGGCACACAGTTTTAATCTGCCAGGAAGTTTCAAACATATACCTGTTGTGAGGTTTGCTGTGATGTGTTATTTTGTGAGTTTGATCTATTGTGTAATATTAAGCAGGTGATTTTTCTTAGATCATTATTATCATGGCATATTTAGTGGAGTAATGAAGTGATATTATGAAGATATCATGTTAAGTTACTAGGCTGATGCAATGAGGAAATATTTGTTGTATTTAATGAAGTATTGATGTAATGTGGAGAATGATGTTAGTTAGTGACTGGTGAGGGAACCTGTCTTTTCTTACTGTGGAGAAAGTTTATAAAAGACACACATAGGCAGCAAGGTTTGTAATGCAAGTTGTTTTTGATTTGATGTAACAGAGGCAAGTAAATACTTAGTTATACTTCTGCAGAATAGTTGATTAATGTGAAGTGTGACATCTTTCGTAGTTTGGCAACACGTCAGTAATCTGTACACTGAAAAGTGGTTAAGCATCTTGTTGGTAATTATTGTGAAGACCATGACACTTGAAAATAGGAAGTAAACTGGAGAATGTTTTTAGTCAATTAACAACTATACCTATACACCACTACATACTTGTACACTGTTGAAAGGTAATGAGAAATGAAAACTGTTTATTCTGAACTTATGAAATTTTTTTTTCTTAAATTCAACCATATAAGGTAAGACCGGATGACATATCTTAACAATTGATAGTTGATGTATTCAGTACTCAAAAGGTTATATGAATTGAACTACTTATTGTATCAGACTATACAATTGAGACATATAACTGTTTCTTTATTGTTTCTGAAAATCTGATGTGAGGTGGGAGTTATTTTGTTACTTTTCTGAAAACATGATGAGGTATATACTAAGTGTTTGAAATATTTTACAGCAGATGGGAGACTCTATACTAAATTTGCCTTGTTCTTGATGTGCACCAAGTGTTACAACCACACAGCAACTTATTGAAACATGTAATGGTCAACATTTATCTGTACAGAAACTCTAGTTTTTAAGTGTTTCAACATAACCATATCCCGCATAATGACCTTTAAATATCTTAGTGTTATTACATATTTTCTTTGATGTTTTGTTATTTATGTAACCAGCTATGAGTATGGGGGTGATTCTTGAAAGATACTAACAGGTACAAAAACTACTTTGCCACTGAATACTATATCCATGCTCCATAACCACTGCATAACCTTTTACATTTTTGTCTGATACCTAGTAATATATGTATACCATTCTTTGTCTTTGAACTACTTGTAAGCAGTGCAGAATGCACCATGCAATTTTGCATTTATGTTTGTGACACAGAACTTTGAAACAAACAAATGCTGTCTTCACCGAAGTGTGTAAAAGACATCAGGAGAGTTATTGATGTCTGTGGGCACTTGTTTCCTGAAATTTGGTATGTAATATTACCTGCATACAGTATATTATTTTGTGTATTACCTAAGTGGACATTTTCCAATTCTATCTAGCTTTAAGAGAATTTTCAACCAGAAATAGTATGTAAATTCAGACATTTTCATTTTTGCACTTGAAGTGTTAGTTACATGACATGTTCTATGGGCATTCACCATAGTGCTGATAAATATAAGTTATTTCATTGATGTTGTGTAGTATCCTCAACCATGAGCTGACCCAAATTGATACTGAACTTAGCTTTTTGTTTAAACACACTACAAGGTAGCCTCAACTGGACTGAACTTAAATTGTCATAAAGGACTTTTACTCATATGATAGGTTTTACCATATGATATTACCAATTGAAAATGTGCAATGTTAGCACACCGGACTTATATTTGAACTACTATACAGATAATCTAGTGTCCTGGAACTGAGTACTGCTTATGTAGCACATGAACTACAACAAATGCTTTGATGTTTTAGTAGTGTCTATGCTGCACATGGTATTTCATGAACTTCTGACACTGAAAAATGGTATTGTAAGCTGTGGTAGTGCCAAAAAGGCACAGAGAACTTGCTTCTGAGATATGGTATCACATTTTTTGGTAGTGAAATGGGTTTCGTAATCTACTATATTCAAGTGGTATCGTATTTTAAAGTAATGATGAAAATAACAGAAAAGACTGTTTTCAACATAGTATTAACTTTTCAAAAATTGAGTAGCTTTAGGAAGTCACATGTATAAGAGAACAAATCATTTATCTTATTTTTTTCTGCATGCAAGTTAAATTTTACTGATTGTTGAGTGTTAGTTTTAGCCTTGTTACCCCTAATGCATTAATATTTGTTTTACCGTTTTGCCTTAGTATAAATATTTTTTATTTAATATTGCTAATCAGTATTAGTAGAAAATTCAACAACATAATGACATTCGACAAAATCTATTGTTCTTTTATTTTGTGAGAAGTAACCTTTTTTAAAAGTTTTTTGCCAAGATGAACTAGTATTTGCTTTCGGCTAACGGTTTGCCAAGTATGATTTTCACTTAACTATAGATCAGTTAAGAAGTCATTTTGACATTTCTCTGTTTTTTTTTTTTTTTTTTTTTTTTTTTTTTTTTTTTTTTTTTTTTTAATTCAGATACAGAAGGCCCTGTTTATCTTGCATTATTCTCATGAAATATGATCAGGGAACTTTGGATTTTGAAGCTGATACACTGCAAAATGTTATAGGAAATACCCTGGAAGCAGTGTCCTTTCCTAAAAAATCATCAAGACCATCAGCAGTATGAAGAACCGTCAGACACCACCCTCCAATTTCAGCACACACCAGATGCCTCCATTTACCAGCCTTCAACTATTACGGCCACAGAAATCTATGATGATATTTTGTAAACATTCCTTTTACTGCATGTTAGACTTTTTATATTTGTAAAAATTATGCACACCTGTGAGACTTTCTCTCAGATTGGAATGTGAGTGAAACTCTCGGGCATTTTGTAACATGCAATAAGCCAACTGGACCGTGTATATTCTCAGATTTATGATCTTATCCTTTTTCCGATCTTATTTGAAATGTTTTAAACTCTGACTGTATAGTAGTATATGTCGTACTAACACAATTAGCCCCTGTGATAGAAAAGCAATTTTTATAAAATTACTGTATTCCAAAAAGATAAAATTTAGCTTATGTGAATATATGCTATCATAATTGCTCTATTGTGCTGTTGAGTGACTCATTTTCTGTATATTATTTTTGATTTTTCTGTTGTGCTCAGTTATTGGAAAAATTGTAAATTAGAGTTGGATACAAATGGAATGTATTTTGCTGAGTAAACATTGTATCTGATGGCGACAAAGTATCTAGAACTATTAAATATGAAAATTATATACAAATTAGTTTGTCATCTATGTTATTCTAAAAACACATCAACCTATTAAGTTTCTGTACCTACAAGAGAGTCTAGATTCAAGACAGAAGAAATTCAAGCAATGGATTGAAGGAGATCCTCAAAAACAAGATGGATATTGTTTCTTTAAAATTACCCCTACACCTGGCCAATATTTTTTACACCATGAACTTTTATTTCAATTAACAGTCATCAAATTGTGTATAACAAAGGAGGTTGTTAAAGTATCAACCATCCTTTTCATAATATTGTTCATTCCATCCTGCTGCTTTGACAGATGCATGAAAACTTGAAAATGAACATTGGTGATAAAATCGTGCTCAGAAGTATTTATTTCTTAGATATGGTTTCACTATGTTGCAAACATGTCCTTCTAAATTTCCTGCTTGAGCAGCCTTCAGAAAATAGCCTCTCACTCACACACGTGCTTGGAATAGCTTGGAGGTGGAGATGCCAGAGTGCTGTGCTGTCCTCCCAGAGCACAATTGTGTGCTGGGAGCACTTGTCTTGGCCATGTCTGCTTAGAGACCACAAGGCCACCAAAAATAGTAATTGTGGCTATGATGGTACCTCAGCCAAAATACTGAAATCCTGAATTGACTTGATAGTGCCACCCATGAGTTATCTTTGTAGCCAGTTGATAAGCCAAGGTGTATTTCCCAAAAGACTGAAGTATGAAGGAGTATCACCAATATAAAAAGTGGAAAAAAGGAGCTGACCTCTAATCATAGGCTAATCTCCCTCTTTCCCATGTTCTCAAAAATTTTGTAGAAAGTAGGTTTCAACAGAATAATGAGCCATCTTTCTGAGAATAAACTATTAACTAAGGCTCTGTTTGGCATTCATAAAAGCTTTTCTACTGAGAAGGTATATATGATTTCATAAAATTAGTTCCAAAAGAACTAAACAGTAAAAACTACCCCAAAACTTTCTGGCAGATTTAAGCCATGTGCCAGACTGGGACTTGAACTTGAGACCTTCGTTTTTTATGAGCAAATATTCTGCTGACTGAATACTCAAGCGGGACTCAATACCCACCCTCACAGCCTTACTTCTGCCAGTACCTTTTCTCCTACCTTTTGAACTTCATGGAGGTTCTCCTGTATACCTTACAGTACCAGCACTGCTGGAGTCCTGTTTTCATCAGCTTCAATTGCTTGGCAGAAGTAAGATTGATTTCCATCTGCTCTTGAACAGCAACTAATTCACTCCATTCCTGAGAATGGTAATCGTACTGGAGCTGCATTTTGGCTGGTGAAACATTTTTCAGAACAGTGGACAAATAACTTTAAAGTAACTTTGCTGCTTCCTTTTTATCCTGCATCTGTCACCAAGTATAAGGATTCCGAATTCCCCTTAGGAACTGATGTGATTGACATCCTAGGAATTAATTTTCCTTTAACAAACTTAAAAACAGTGGAATTTTATGACAGATGCAAAAAAATCATAGTGGCCCACTCAATGGAAAAAACTATAGCAGTCATACACTAAAGATTCAAAGAAACTGGTGCACTTGCCAAATATTGTGTAGGACCCCTGCGAGGACGCAGAAGTGCCATAACATGACATGACATGGACTCAACTGATGTCTGAAGTAGTACTGGAGGGACTTGACACCATGAATCCTGCATGGCTGTCCACAAATCTGTAAGAGTATGATGGGGTGCAGATCTCTCCTGAACAACACCTTGCGAAGCATCCCACATATACTCGATAATGTTCGTGTCTGGGGAGTCTGGTGGCCAGCAGAAGTTTTCAAATTCAAAAGAGTGTTACTGGAGCCACTCTGCAGCAATTCTGGATGTGTGGCATGTTGCATTGTCTTGCTGGAATAGTCCAAGTCCATCGAAATGCACAATGGACATGAATGGATGCAGGTGGTCGGACACGGTGCTTACATATGTGTTACCAGTCAGAGTCATATCTAGACATATGAGGGTTCCCATATCACTCCAACTTCACATGCCCCACACCTTTACAGAGCCTCCACCAGCTTTAACAGTCTCCTGCTGACAACCTGTACATGTCCACCTGCCCCATGCAATTTGAAACAAGACTCATCTGACCAGTCATCAACAGTCGAATGTTAATGTTGATGCTCCCAGATGAGGCACAAAGCTTTGTGCCATGCAATCATCAAGGATACACAAGTGGGCCTTCGCCACTGAAAGCCCATGTCGATGATGTTTCATTGAATGGTTCACATGCTGACACTCGTTGATATCCCGTCATTGACATCTGCAGGAATTTGTGGAAGGGTTACACTTCTATCATGTTGAACAACTATCTTCAGTAATTGTTGGTCCAATTCTTGCAGGATCCTTTTCCAGCCACAGTGATGTTGGAGATTTGATGTTTTACCAGATTCCTGATAGTCAAGGTACTCTCATGAAATGGTCATACAGGTAAATCCCCACTTCATCACTACCTCAGAGCTCATGGGCTGACTTTAATGCCACATTCAAGCTCACTTAAATCTTGATAAAATACCACTGTAGCAGTGGTAACTGATTTAACAACTGTGCCAGACACTGTTGTCTTATATAGGCATGGACAATTGCAGCACCGTATTATGTCTGTTGACATATCTTTGTATTTAAATGTTCATGCCTGTACCAGTTTCTTTGATGCTTCAGTGTAATCCACACAGAGCACACTATTGTACAACAGTCAACTTTGTAAGAGCCACATTTGTATCAATATCAGGAACTTCAAATACTTCCTTAGAGTGGAAAGGTCACCAAGAAGAGAAAATATGAGAATACTGCACAGCACTTCAATTAGGGGAAAATAATTTTACAACACAGATATTACTGCTGAAACTCACGGAATGAGCAACTGCCGCACACAACTGTCAAAATGCAATGTTTACACATGACATTCATTTACTTCAGAAAATTCCTTAAAAGAGATCTATATTGCAGTAGATGGGTCACAATTTGTGAACAAGGATACTACACTTGAAATATGTACAAGGCAAAAAAAAAAAATGTAGATTACAACTGATTACTTTGTATCAACCACATATTAGCAGCTCTGAATGTACAGAATTAAACTATAAATGGTAACATGGTGACTTGTTGTGAAAGCTAATGGGAAAAATGCAAATAGTATGTTCAAACATTATATACACTGTTAGGATCTAGACTTCTGAAGTTAATTTATCTGATACATGTTATCTCACACACACATGACAAAAATACCAGGAGATTCCGGGAATATGGGAATAAATTTGTTTAGTGAACAAATTTCACACTTAACTGGTTTTGTGATACCTTCTAAACTGGGGTTTATAACAAATCAAGCATATAGGGATTCTGTATTAACCAAAGATTATGGTACCATCCTGAATTACTGAAAGTTGATATAAAATCTCATTTTTTAGGGAATGCTTATTTTGATTTCGGTGAGACAGTACAAAATTCATAGTCTTTATATAAGTTGTTATACACTGAAGTATTTATGAAATTATATTCTTTTTCCAAATCTGTATTCAGTGTTATTACACTTTATTGCAAAGTATTGTGAATGAATTACAGTACAAAACTTAGTCATCCTACAGATTTCACTTTACAAAGCAATTTTGCGTCTGTGAAAAATGTAATTGGTTTTTATTTGTCTTATATCATTCATAACTAATGCCAGATGTGCTTGATTACTTTTCAAATTTAATTTTTGTAATGACAAACAGAACCTTATTGTCTATTAAATTAATAATAATTATTATATTTCAAAAACTCATTTGGTTTCTGCAAAAACAATTTATTATGATAGAAAATCTTGTTGTCAACAAACCTCATGAGATGACTCATCTTGAAATTATTTTACGACTATATCGCATAATTTTTATTACTACCGTATGGTACTGTTATTCAACTGTTTTATCTACTGTTATTTATTTTTTAAATATTAAAAAGACATAAATTTACCTAGAAGTTAGTGTTTGTGAAACTCGATGTTGTTATAATCTTCAGTTCAATCAAATGGCTTCTAGACCATTCCGCAAAAGCATTGTTAATTTATATACACATTTAATTTGGTGCCAATCGTTTTGTTACTGTCTCAGTTCCTTGTTAGCACTCACAGATGCCAAATTACACATAGTTTGTCTTTTGCCTTCAGAAATGATGAGCAAATGATTTTCTTTGGTGCTAGGACTGTATGTTGTGTTTTTGTGAACCAAGCTGCTTGTAAATAAATGTGTGAAGAGAAAGTGTCAAAATAAATATGTTAGAGTTGAAAGTTTATTTAACTCCTTCAGCTTTTTTTTGACAAATAAAAGCCTGGATAAACCTCATAATAACAAAAACTGTTACTTGTAATCATTCCTTAGACACTCTTGCTGAATGAAGTGATTTAACATCAGTTTTTGGGACATTAAATAGCAAATGAAACATTTGAGGTGCATGCGTGAAGTATAAGTAATACATTCAAGAATGAGTTGTTGTAGCTTCCAACAGTCAACACTGTAGCAGCAGTTTATCCCACTGAAACAATCTAAAACTGTGCAGCAGTTAAAAGCATGTCATTCGCATGAAGCAGTTAACATTTCATCCTACAATACTGGCAGATGGTATGGGAGCAGTAGAGGAACGCAGCTGAGGCAAGAAATAGATTTAATAACTTTTTTATTAATGGACAGAGTCATAAAAATAGTTCTCATAAAGCATTAAGCACTAGCAGAATGAACTAGAGTGACAGAAAGGCGGCAAAACGATAACACTATTTGAAATCATAAAACTCTAAGGTACTGCTGACTATTAAGAAGATGACAATTTATTCAGATTGGCTCTTCTAACTCTTCTGACTGGCTCAGTCATAGAAGAAGAACTGCATCTTAAATGCTCTGCAAAAGAAGGTCATATACACATAGGATGAAGAAAAATTTCACTGATTGAGACCTTCAAAAAGAAGAACTCAAGAAATCTACAAAAATGTCATCCCACACATATTTTTGGTAGAAAATAGACATCAAAACATATGACTTGGGACATTGAAATGATGTGCCATATTTGATGAAAGTACTTGCCTTGCATTACAGCTATGTGTGGTTCATTCAGTGGATAAAATATTGGGTTAAAATAGATAAGAAGTAGGATATAATTCTGGTTCTACAGAAGTTTGTGTTCATTGCCTACTTTTGTTCTGCTCAGTAACACTCTGGAACATGGTGTTGCAGAAATGATGCATACATAGATAGGCATAGATAGCATTTCCAGTGATTAACATAACAACTGTTGATCAAATAGCCTACATAAAGCATAAATTCAGTAGTAAAAAAAGAGGAGAAGCAAGATGGTGCAGTCATTATCTATTTATTTTAAGAAACAGTTATAGCCAAAGAAGAGAGAGGCAATACTCCAAACCATGAATGGGTGTAGTACACAGGGCAAGAAAAGAGAGGGAATACTTGAAGGCAAAATACACTCCTGTAAGTAGGAACCATGGACCCTGCCATTGGTGGGAAGGCTTGTGTGCCTTAATGATGCAAATAGCCATACCGTAGGTGCAACCACAATGGGGGGGTATCTGTTGAGAGGCCAGACAAATGTGTGGTTCCTGAAGAGGGGCAGCAGCCTTTTCAGTGGTTGCAGGGGCAACAGTCTGGATGAGTGACTGACCTCACCTTGTAACACTAACCAAAACGGTCTTGCTGTGCTGGTACTGCAAACAGCTGAAAGCAAGGGGAAACTACAGCTGTAATTTTTCCCGAGGGCATGCAGCTTTACTGTATGATTAAATGATGATGGCGTCCTCTTGGGTCAAATATTCCGGAGGTAAAATAGTCCCCCGTTCAGATCTCCGGGCTGGGTCTATTCAAGAGGACATCGTTATCAGGAGAAAGAAAACTGGTGTTCTACGGATTGGAGTGTGGAATGTAAGATCCCTTAATCGGGCAGGTAGGTTAGAAAATTTAAAAAGGGGAATGGATAGGTTAAAGTTAGATATAGTGGGAATTAGTGAAGTTCGGTGGCAGGAGGAACAAGTCTTTTGGTCAGGTGAATACAGGATTTTAAATACAAAATCAAATAGGGGTAATGCAGGAGTAGGTTTAATAATGAATTAAAAAATAGGAGTGCGGGTAAGCTACTGCAAACAGCATAGTGAACGCATTATTGTGGCCAAGATACATGTGAAGCCCATGCCTACTAGAGTAGTACAAGTCTATACGCCAACTAGCTCTGCAGATGATGAAGAAATGGATGAAATGTATGATGAGATAAAAGAAATTATTCAGGTAGTGAAGGGAGACGAAAATTAATAGTCATGGGTGACTGGAATTCGACAGTAGGTAAAGGAAGAGAAGGAAACGTAGTAGGTGAACATGGATTGGGGCTAAGAAATGCAAGAGGAAGCCACCTGGTAGAATTTTGCACAGAGCATAACTTAATCATAGCTAACACTTTGTTCAAGAATCATGAAAGAGGATTGTATACATGGAAGAACCCTGGATATACTAGAAGGTTTCAGATAGATTATATAATGGTAAGACAGAGATTTAGGGACCAGATTTTAAATTGTAAAACATTTCCAGGGGCAAATGTGGACTCTGACCACAATCTATTGGTTATTAACTGTAGATTAAAACTGAAGAAACTGCAAAAAGGTGGGAACTTAAGGTGATGGGATCTGGATAAAATGAAAGAACCAGAGGTTGTACAGAGTTTCAGGGAGAGCATAAGGGAAGAACTGACAGGAATGGGGGCAAGAAATACAGTAGAAGAAGAATGGGTAGCTTTGAGGAATGAAATAGTGAAGGCAGCAGACGATCAAATAGGTAAAAAGATGACGGTTAGTAGAAATCCGTGGGTAACAGAACAGGTATTGAAGTTAACTGATGAAAGGAGAAAATACAAAAATGCAGGAAGACAGGAAGTGCAAAGTGACTAAGCAGGGATGGCTAGGGGGCAAATGTAAGGATGTAGAGGCTTATCTCATGAGGGGTAAGATAGATATGGCCTACAGGAAAATTAAAGAGACCTTCAGAGAAAAGAGAACCACTTGCATGAATATCAAGAGCTCAGATGGAAATGCAGTTCTACGCAAAGAAGGGAAAGCAGAAAGATGGAAGGAGTATATAGAGGGTCTATACAGGGGTGATGTTCTTGAGGACAATATTATGGAAATGGAAGAGGAGGTAGATGAGGATGAAATGAGTGATATGATACTGCGCGAAGAGATTGACAGAGCACTGAAAGACCTGAGTCAAAACAAGGCCCTGGGAGTAGACAACATTCCATTAGAACTACTGACAGCCTTGGGAGAGCCAGTCCTGTCAAAACTCTACCATTTGGTGAGCAAGATGTATGAGACAGGCGAAATTCCCTCAGACTTCTAGAAGAATATAATAATTCCAATCCCAAAGAAAGCATGTGTTGACAGATGTGAAAATTACGGAACTATCAGTTTAATAAGTCACAGCTGCAAAATGCTAACGCAAATTCTTTACATACAAATGGAAAAACTGGTAGAAGCCGAACTCAGGGAAGAGCAGTTTGGATTCCGTAGGAATGTTGGAACACGTGAGGCAATACCAACCCTATGACTGTCTCAGAAAATAGATTAAGGAAAGGCAAACCTACATTTCTAGCATTTGTAGACTTAGAGAAAGCTTTTGACAATGTTGACTGGAATACTCTCTTTCAAATTCTAAAGGTGGCAGGGGTAAAATACAGGGATCGAAAGGCTATTTACAAGTAGTAGTATTTACAAGTAGTTGAAGTAGAGAGTATATAAAATGTAGACTGGCAACAGCAAGGAAAGTGTTTCTGAAGAAGAGAAATTTGTTAACATCAAGTATAGATTTAAATGTCAGGAAGTCATTTCTGAAAGTATTTGTATGGAGTGTAGCCATGTATGGAAGTGAAACATGAATGATAAATAGTTTGGACAAGATGAGAATAGAAGCATTTGAAATGTGGTGCTACAGAAGAATACTGAAGATTAGATGGGTAGATCAGATAACTATTGAAGAGGCATTGAATAGAATTGGGGAGAAGAGGAGTTTGTGGCACAATTTGACCAGAAGAAGGGATCACTTGGAAGGACATGTTCTGAGGCATCAAGGGATCACCAATTTAGTACTGGAGGGCAACGTGGAGGGTAAAAATTGTAGAGGAAGACCAAGAGATGGATACACTAAGCAGATTCAGAAGGATGTAGGTTGCAGTAGGTACTGGTAGATGAAGAAGCTTGCACAGAATAGAGTAGCATGGAGAGCTGCATCAAACCAGTCTCAGGACTGAATACCACAACAACAACAACAACAACAAAAATCACAGAAAAAGACCTAGTTTGCCTACATTTAAACTGTGCCGTCTAGAATTTTTTGAACGTAACTGACAGTAGTACATGACCTTTGAATTACAACTTTAAGAGACCTTGTATTGATTGTTATGTACATGAAACTCTTGAAACTTGTTATAGCTATATTATTTAATGGGTTTCATGAGGTACTGTAATCAAAACCTTCTATCATTAATACTAATGATACTTAATCTACTAAAAATAAGGACATTTTTGTTTCAAAATTTGTTTTCAGTAAATTACTCGAGAACTATTAGAGGTGGCTTAAAGGGGTCACATAGTTACTGGTTTTATATGAAACTGGAGCTTCATAAAATTTTTTAGCTTTCTCGCTTTATTATTTAACACCACTTATTTTCTTCTTAAAATGATGTATTTCTGGAAAGATATTTATCTGATCACTCTGAGATTTGACAGCTTAAACATTAATATACTCCAGTACATGCTGAGAAAGTTTGGGAAAGTTGCTTTAATTTTTAATTTCATTATTAAATTATGGCATAATACGTGTATGCTACACACAGTTGCATTATGATGATGTGGCGCTAGTAGCAATGAACTGGGGTAAGTCCTTGTGCAGTTGCTAGCCTCTGTTGTTCCATAAAAACATGGGAGAACTGCCGGATATCAGTAACGTTCTGCCACGATATTTCGGCGCAGAGTCTTCTGGCCATCTTCAGGTTATTGCCACTGTAGTAGTATTGGCGAGACCGCGCTGAGCTCCGCTATTTAAAGCCTTCTGAGGCGACATTGCGCATGCGCTGCTCAGCGTGCGCTTTCATAACGGCTCCGTGCGCTGCGCCTCACGCCCTCCACTGTGAAAGCCTGGCGTATCGGTATCAGGTCGATTTCCATCTTTATGCAGATAACAACGTCGACTACGAAGTTTCTCTATAACAGGATTCCAAGCAGAGTTTAGCTGATAACCGCTATCTCGATTGATGAGAGTCTCGTTGTCAGACAATCTTATTTCCACAGATTCATTGATAATCGAGCTCCAAAAGTTTGATGTATGGGCCAAAATTTTTGTGTCGTCATAATTCATGGAATGGTCTGTGGAAATACAATGTTTGGCGATTGCGGACTTGGTGGTTTGGAGAAGGCAAGTATGCCGTTGGTGTTCCACAATGCGTTCCTGCACAGTTCGTGTCATTTGCCCTATATATGATTTGCCGCATTCACATGGAATTTTGTAAACACCTGGTTTACGCAGGCCCAGGTCATCTTTAACGGATCCCACCAGTGATGAAATTTTGGAAGGAGGACGAAAGATGACTCTCACTTGATACTTTCTCAATATTCTGCCTATCTGTGAAGAAATATTCCCAATAAATGGTAGATAAACAGTCAACCTGAAAGCCTCTTCCTCTTCCTTGTTCCATTGTTTGTAGGTCTTCATCACTCTGTTCACTTGCCTAGGTGAAAAGCCATTCTTCAAAAAAACCTTATGCAGGTGTTCCAGTTCCGCTTGAAGACTGTTGGCGTCAGAGAGAGTATGGGCACGGTGGAACAAGGTTTTCAGAATGCCCATTGTTTGTGCTGGATGGTGGCAACTAGTAGCTTGTAGATATAGGTCTGTATGAGTGGGCTTTCTGTACACCGAGTGACCAAGTGTGCCATCACTCTTCCGTCGCACCAAGACGTCTAAAAATGGCAGACAACCATCTTTCTCTATCTCCATGGTAAACTTTATGTTTTCATGTATGGAGTTCACGTGACATAAAAATTCTTGGAGACGGTCCAGACCATGAGGCCACACTATAAAAGTGTCGTCAACGTACTGCCAAAATACTGTTGGTTTAAAAGTGGCAGAGACAAAATTTGTATTGTTATAAAGAATACAACAGTGAAAGACCAAAATGTGGGACTGCAGAGGTTTATATATTGCAGGGCTATTAATTCAGGAACAATCAACTTTGTAGTGAATCTTGCAGAAGCTTCAACTAATCAGTGAAAAATTGTATTTTCTTCTTTATCTTCCCAACATATTTGTCTGTTTGCCATGAAGAACCATAAAACTCAGTTGAGACGATGCAGTCAGTATAAATGTTTAGTAACCACATAATACATGAAACCAATACAAGTTACACAAAAATGTTTTTATTCATAGACCTCTAAACAATAACAGAAATAAGCCACTCATGATTCCACAAGTAACAAGGCAAACAAGTCTTACAGAAGGTGCAACATAGGCAATATGCAGAACAATTGATGTGAATGGCACAAACTGAAAGAATATAGTGACAGTGCGTCAGAATTGCTCCATGTGTATATAGGTGTGAGTCACTGGTAGATGGTGCAGCAGACACTGTGCTATGATCACACTTCCTGTAGGTGGCCTCTAGTGGCTGGCCCATACTGATACACTTAACAGTTGATTTAAGTACACACACACAGCAACACTACACTCAGTGCTAGTGCTAGTAGCAGGATACAGCAAAAAGCAGCTCCCATTATCATAATTTGTAGAAAATTGAGAGCAGTGAAAGGTACAAATGTAAGTACACACTCAAACCATTGTTTGTTTTTCTTCTTACATATGAATGATGTGCTTCTGACTACAGATAACAATTTAATTTATGGCCAAAGAAAAAAAAAATCTCTTATTATCCCATGAAGATGTAATTGAAATAAATATATTTTTATGTCATTAGTTTATTGCTTGAAGGAACAATAGCCTTCCCTCAGTGGTAAAAATGGTTCCTGCCAGATCATCAAAGTTCGGCACTGTCCGGCTGGGCTAGCATTTGGATAGGTGACCTTTTAGTCTGCCGAGTGCTGTTGGCAAGTGGGCTGCACTCAGCCCTTGTGAGGCAAACGGAACAGCTACTTGATTGACAAGTAATGGTTCCAGTCTCATAAACTGACATATGGCTGGGAGCGTGGTATGCTGGCCACATGCCCCTCCATATCTCCATCCAGTGATGCCTGTGGGCTGAGGATGACAAGGCGGCCAGTCGGTGCCGTTGGGCCTTCATGGCCTGTTTGGATGGTGTTTTAGTTAACACTTGAAGAACAATATTATAAATTGAGTGACAACTTGGTCTGCAAATTAAGTTTGGTTATTTTGCATTTTAAAGGTAGTTGTGCAGTAAGTGTTTATTTCAAATGTATCAGATATATTGCTAATAAAATTGTTTTGGAGTAGGTGAAGTTTCATAATAAATTTCTTGCTACCTTCCCAACCGTCAAATAATAGAAGATTTCAAATGTACTTCAGTTCTCTAGGAGAAAAAAAAACATGAGAAAGTGTACAATATGGTATTTGAGAGCCATTAAAATACTTGAAACAGTTAACATCATGGGCATATAAGAAGAGATAGCAAAGTACATTTTATGTGAAGGTTTTTCTATGAGAAAGTTTTCTGTAAGATTAACTGAGTGGGGTAGTGCAGTGGTTAGCACACTGAACCCACATTCAGGTGGATGATGGTTCAAACCCATGACTGGCCATCCCGGTGATTTCCATAAATCACTTACAGAAAATGCTAGGATGGTTCCTTTACAAGGACATGACCATCATCCTTCTCCATCCATCTCTGATCAGAGCTTGTACTCTGTCTCTTTTGACCTCATTGTTGACAGGACATTAAATACTAATCTCCTTCCCCTTCTCTGTATGATTGGTGCCTCATCTGTTGAGCGTTGAGCAAACACAAGGGAACAACTGATTTTCTCATTAATGTCTGGACTATTTAAACAGATATCCAAATCACTCAGTCAAAATGTAACTGTGGCTGTGAAATTGGCCCATTACTTCACATCAGAAATGAAACAACAACTGAAGAGAACTATGTCAAAAAAATAAGTGCATTGTTCATCTTAAAAGGGGTGTATTTTACTTTGTCTTTATAATTTTTTCCATCACAAGACACTTCACACATAGGAAGTAAAGGTTCACCAAAAGAACTACAGTTAGAGTTTCCCTAAATATGAAATAGTCTCACTGATATTTTATTGAAAATGGTGTAAATGCAGAGAAAGAAATGTTCTGTAATTGCAAACAGAACATCACCATGAAATGAGGCATGTCAATTCCTACTTTCTAATGATTCTAGAATAATTCTCACTGTATCCTGCATTGAAAGCTTGCAATCAATAGCAGGAAAGTAAACTTCAAAACTTTCAGATGGGTTTAGCAAACAGAAAATAGGTGTAGATTTTGAAAAAAGCTACATTTTGTTTCATTAATCTGATGACAACTGTGCCCAGGCACGATTAAATGAGAGAATTGCAGAATATATAAGCATATAGTAATTCTTGGCACTATGCGTTTGGCAGGATTTGAAATGGGACACTCTTATTAGAGACATAAGAAGAAAACTAACAACAGTGTGCTATGGTCTGAAAACTTTTAAAATCTATAACAAATAAACCAATAGATGCATTAGAGGGTAATGAAATATCCACCAACCATTTTCAAAAATATCATCCAAGTAGAAAACGTGTTCACATGTGTATGAAATCTTATGGGACTTAACTGCTAAGGTCATCAGTCCCTAAGCTTACACACTACTTAACCTAAATTATCCAAAGGACAAACACACACACCCATGCCTGAGGGAGGACTTGAACCTCAGCCGGGACCAGCCGCACAGTCCATGACTTCAGCGCCTTAGACCGCTCGGCTAATCCCGCGTGGCCAATTAGAAAAGTTTAATTTTGTTGGTGTCAGTGACTTAAAAGAAAAAATTACTCCAGTAGTAGTACTTAGGAGCAAATTAGTGTTGGTATTTGTAGTTTATTATTTCACAGACTATTTCACAATTAAATGAGTCAATTACATTGACATGCAAGTACAGTATACACACATGGGTTAAAAAGGAGAGCACAGGTGGTTGGCCATGACCTTGCTGAAAAAAAAAAAAACCTGACATACGTCTGAAATGAAGAGTGCATGAGGTTCCTTCCTCCCAAGTCTGAGGTTCAATGCCTTAAACAATTTACCTATATATGAGGCATCCAGAGGCAAACTGCAGTAAATCCCCTTTCTCTTAAAAATGACTTGTTGGAACCACTTTGTTCAAGAGGCTGCCATCTATTGATGAAGCCAGGTTTCAACAGGCTTGAATATTTTACACCCTCCACCCACTTCCTACACACCACTTACCTTACATTCAAGTTAGTGTTTCCAACTTTGTCAAAGTTGGAAACACTGCTTACACAACTTTCAAGATGGTAACAAATGAAATTATTCATACAGGATTTGCACAGATTTTAGGTGAAGAGCTTATAGTGATGTTTATGAAGAAAAAAAATAGACCCACAAATATCATGTATGGAAATGGGCATTTTGTATGAATTGTTTGGAAATCCAAAATGCCAATAAAGGAGTTATCTGCAGAGGGCAATGAGTAAAGTCAGTTTTGAAATCTTTTTTATCCATATTTCTGGTTCTGTACAGAAGTCTAATAAATGTATCTGAAATGCCCTATGAGCTCACATTAAATTACAAGTAACACTGAAATGTTTGGTAACTGTAGTCATTGCAATATATGTATTGCATTCTGAAGAACACTATTTCTAAATTTTTATGTTATCCATAATACATTGAAGTTACATCATAGGTAAGGTGTTTGTCTCAGCAGTTCATTTTTTTAATTTATTTTCAGGGTTAGTCAAGGTTCTGGCAGGTCACCGGTACTGTATATATAAGGTTTTTTTTTTTTTTATACCAGTGCAGCACTTAATTTTGTAACCAAACTTCATACAACTGTACAGAACAGTCATTACTCAGTGATGGGACCAATGCAAATGCTGTTATATATACAAAGGATTTTAATGAGGGCCACGAGTGCATTTAAATCTCTAAAGCCACAAATAATTTTCATTTCATGGTAACATTTACCATCAGTTACTAAAGCACCATTATAATGAAACTGATAATACCTTTACAGTACCAGTATTGACTGTCCTGCAGTAATATGAACTGCAACAAATTTACACTCTCAGTTACAGTACTTTTTAATCCAGTTGATCACTTAAAATAATTGGTTAGAAGACAATTCTGAATGCTAGAATGATATTCCTATTATAATGGTTAAGAAGATTTTGCCACTTTAGACAGCATTTATTTATGCAGTTTAAGTCTAATATTGCTAACTTTTCACACACATAAATAAAAGATGCTAGATCTGTGCTTTTAAAACTCAGGTTTCGTGTCACTGGGCTGTGCATGCCAACATGTGAAAGGAAGTGGACGATTTACAGAACCTTGTAATGATCGATCGCTCATGTAGTGTTCAAAGGGGCCCAAATTGGCACACGTGGTCTGATCCTCTACTCACCTCAATGTCGGATATAGTAGTGCCATGTGCAATGCTGCCATTCGTGCAAAATGCACATAAGGTCAACTGCTATCAAGCTATGCCAGTTTTGCCTTCTTCATAATTTAGTAACGGACATTTTTATACATCAAGTTTGCCAGGCTGAACCACCAGATCTATCACACAGTTTTGTGAGTTCTAGCACACCCAACAGTGTTTCGCCATCCAGGAACATTGTACCACACCAATGTGACCGCCAGCAGGTTTCACCAATGATTTATGGTCCTACCTCATGGGGTGCATATCCGATGTGCACGGAAAACTCGCTGTTGCCACACCAACCACCAAACCACGCCCCCCCCCCCCCCCCTACCCCTCCTCAGTCACGGGGGCCACAATTCTGACCATACAGCCACTTGCTACACTTCTGCAGTACTGTTTGCGCAGGCCTTCCACATCATTTCCAAGGTGGGCAATTTAAGTACTGTACCTTTAACCTCCGGTCCAGTTTACAGTCTTACCTCATGTGCCATTCATCTGTTTGTTCCCATGGTACCGACCATGCCTGCTGCGTCATGCTTACATGACTCATCAGGGACATTGCAACTGGCCATTGTTCGGGATGTGCTTGCTAGTAACACGCCCACGCCAGTAGTGCTGGGTTACAGGACAGACTGTCCTACCATGGGACAGCAGTCATTCCAAGATACGCTGAAGCCACCCTTAACACAAGGCCAAGAGGTGCGGATTACTTTGCCAGCACCCAAACACCAACCGCAGGATCTAAAAGACGCTAAGTCCTGTGGGGAATTTGTCCATAATTTCATGCTAGTATAGGGTCCACCACACTTACTTTGTAGTCCCAGCTATTTAGGCTTGTCACAATTGTGTCAAGGCAAATGGCTCCTCTTGTTGGTGCAGAGTTTCCTATGAGTAGCCCATAGCTGCTTATTAAGATCATGAAAGCTCTTTCTGTATCATTACCTTTTCCAGTATGAATGGAGAAGTCTTCACATTAAGCAATTTTTGTCCCTAAGTGCACTAGGTGACACAGACAGCTTTCCAACTGGTTGAGGAAGTTTTTGAAATTTCCATCTGGGGAACAGTACACAGAAACAACAATTAGGTTGGCATCTGACAGTCCCAAAGCAGCTAATTCTAGGTCTAGATCTACACAAAATTTACTTAAGTCAATTTTATTGGCACTGAGTTTACTATTTACATACACAGCCACACCACCATGGACAGTAGTTTCTCCACACCATGCATTCACCATTTCTAAATATTCAATGTTTCTGTAGTATTCTGTTTCTGGTTGGGCTAGCCAGTGTTCACATATATGTAAAACATCAGGTCTCACTTCCTCAACAAATAGTGATAATTTATCAATTTTTGTTCTGAGGCACTGCACATTTACACTCGCTATAACTAAGACAGCATTTTCTTCAATGATATAATTTCCTTTTTCATTGGAATGTTCTTGTTGGGAGTTTATCGCACTGGAGCACTGGGCATCCTCCGGAACAAAAAATGTTTTATCACAATGTTCTTCAGCCATATACTGTTGTCCATTATTTTATCTTTTAGGTCGAAATAAACACCAATTTTGAAGCTATTATTTATTCCCTTTGTTTCCAGTTTTTCAACTGTAAAATTGTTGTGATTTGGGAAAGTGTTCTGTAAGAAATTAGTTACAGTTTCAGCTGTGGTGCCACTTCTTAGTTTGCTTAGGTGGAACCAGGCTTTTTTGTCACCATACAGCATTCCTTTTTTATCGCCAATGCTTATTATGGCTTTATTTCTGTTTTTAGTACTGACATTCACAAACGTTTGTATAGCGGGCCTCAAACACTGTTCACCAGATTTTCTATTTTGTGGCACAGTCTTGTAAGATGTTTTGTTTTCTTTTTCTGTGTCCTCAGAGGTTTTGGCCAGTTCATTTTCTTGTTTCGCTGCAATTTAATTTCTTCTGCCTCCTCGCTTGTTTTTCCCTTCTTGCCAGTCTGTATTGATGCCTTCCAAAGAGTTTTCATCCATCAGATTGTTTACGTCTGTATCTGGTTTGTTTTTAATGTGAGGTAGAGTTTCACTGACACACATTGTTCACATTTGTAGCAATGTTTGGGTCTTCAACATTATTTCTTGTTTGAAAAATACCACTTGATGAATTTGCAGGCTTTTTGCTGCTGTTGTGATTGGTGATGGTAGTAGGTGCTGCTTCTCTGACACATTTCAGACCTGTATTTGAACTTTGCCTCAGATTAGCGATGTTTACCTCTTTATTTCTGGCTATAATACATGGCATGTTGTTGTCTGCATCCTCTGCACACTGTATTGCTGTGTTTCTTGATGACTGAGATGCTTCACTTCATGGTACCAATATTTATAACTTACAGTTTGTGGCAATCACAGTGTCTAGTTTTTCTTTTGTTTGTTTGTTATCACTGGTAAGTTTTTTCGCAATTTGCGTAAGATTACTCACTGTTACAACTAGATCAACACTGCATTGCTGCTTAGAGTACAAGGTTTGTTCATGTTTCACTGTATTAATATCTTCTGAGATTTCGTCAGCTAATCTCACTTCACAGTTGTTACAAATGTATTTTAAGCGACCTTTTGAGCACTTTAGAATGCGATCGTCACTGTTGGTGAGCCCCACTCATTCCATGTGAGACGATTTTCCACATCACAGTCCACACGAAACATTGAAGTCCTTATTTTTAACGTTTTCTCTCACTTAGTACAAAGCATGCTTCCACTGGACGCCATCTTTCCAAAGACACAAGTTTATTAGTGAAGTACAGCATTCAAAGAGGTGTTAAATGAAATACCCATTTAGGTCTATGGCCTGAAAATTTATTTCAGTTGTTGTCTACTTCCACAATAATACTTTGCAAACTACTGTTAAGTGCATGGCAGAGAGTACTTACATTTATAATAATTGTTAGTATTTTTTCCTCATTCCATCACTTGTGGAGCATGTGATGAATGACTCATTAAGTGTCATGTGTGCACTGTAATTAATCTTAACTTGTTTTTATGGTCCCTACAGCAGTAATACTTGGGCTGGAAACATTGTAACTAGGCTTTCAGAGGACAGCTTCTGTCTTTGAATCCCTGTCCATCAACAATTTTCAGCTTTCTGTGATACTTTCCCATAATTCAAACCAATCTATGACCAACTGTACTACCCTTCTTTGTATAATTTCAATACCCCTTGGTGGTCATATTGCGTATGTGTTTCAAACACTTGAAATATGTTCTAACATGCAAAAGTGTCCTTTGTGGACTGATTTCATTTTCCCTGTTACTATCAACAAACCAACATCTGCCACCTGCTTTACGTACAATGGAGCCCATGCAATCATTTCATTTCATGTCCCCACAAACTTTTACATCTATTTTTATCCGTATGAGGAGACTCAAGTTTTAACACTCTGATACTTCAGTTGTCCTATGCAAGCAACCCATAGTTTGTGAAGTTATCAGCCTTGTAATTGCTACACTTAAAGCAAGATGCCAGTCTTTGCACCAATTGGAAATGTTACTGAATCTGCCTCGATATATATGCAACTTCTTTTAGATGTTATTTCAGTATAGACAACTGCAGCACCTACTAAAAGTCTGAGATTACTACAAAAATTGAAACTTCCTGGCAGATTAAAACTGTGTGCCATACCGAGACTATAAATCAGAACCTTTGCCTTTCATGGGTATGTGCTCTTACTAAAATTGTCTGTCAGGACATTAATGTACAACTGGTATCATATGGAAGCTTCAGTAGCCTACAACACAGGATTTCCCTACATTTAGCCTCTGACAAACTTTTTTTCTATGTTTTGTTTCAGCTCCTAGGCTGCACACCATTAAATGATTTAATGAAAAGAGTTATATTCACATCCTTGTGTTCATGCACAAACACACTAAACTGCCTTTGCAAGATCATACACTCTTCCACTAAATAATGTGGATGCACCAGTCTTTGACAATATAGTGAGAAGATTTATATATTTCCTGTAAGGTTCTCAACCTGTTGCTTAACCCCTGAATGGGTGTGCCATTTTTATAACAAGAGAGGGTGTGTGGTGTACTTTGTACACATGTAAAGAATAGTGGTCTCTATGTTACCAAGGTAAAAAAGTTTGTGCTAAATCACAATTTAATCTCAGTTTAATTAAACAATGATAATATAAATTGACATTATATGAGGTAAACCACTGTTTAATTAAACAATAAAACAACAAAGTTTCAGTATATCATTCTGATGTCATGTACAAGTGTTACCCCACAGTAATGACATACTTTCATCTGCTGATTGTATTGTAGATAACTGCCTCATTGTAGAACTGTACAGTTAGCTTGGAATCTGGGTGATTTTCTTGCATGGACTGTAACTTTTTTTCCTCACTTTGCTCACTATTTCTTTTGCATAACTGCCGCTCACTTGGATGTATGACAGAACAACTTAGCACTGTGTTAGCTAAATCATTAATGAAGGAATAGGTATGAGCTCACAACTTTAAATCAACAACGGAGCAGTACATGACAATGTTACTTGTGGTTGGCGCACTTTATACAATGGCCCACTCACTTAAGGTTCAAGAATATTGTATTCTAGAGCTCCCATAGAGTTTCATTGAGCAGCCCGCATAAGTCTTTACTTTAAATTGAATTAAATCCTAAGACATGTTCAGCAGAACTACTCTTTGAGATGCAAGATTTTCATGTGCACCAGTCACTGACAGTTACCTGAAGATATATGTAAAGGACTACAAATCAATCTTTGGTAATTATGATACAGGAAAATATAATACAGAATATTAAACAAATAATACTACTTTATCAACAGAAAAAATGAGACACACACATAAAAATCAATGCACATAGATTTAAGAAAACTGTGGTGGACATTTTTCACAATGATACATCATTTCAAGCTTTTTTGAATCCATCTGCAAGCTCAGGAAAGTGAACAATGGAAAATATAGTATGAAATAAGTAGAATGTTATGGAAAGGATAGACTGCTACTCATCATATAGTGGAGATGTTGAGTTAGAGAGAGGCACAGCAAGAAGACTGCCCAACAAGTAAGCTTTCAGCCAAAATGAATTTCTTCCGAATTAGGCAACACACACACACACACAAACACACACACACACACACACACACACACACACACACACACACATTCACGCAAACGCAACTCACACACACCTGACCACTGACTCTGACTGCCAAGGTCAGACTACCAGCATGTCATGTGTGTGTGTGTGTGTGTGTGTGTGTGTGTGTGTGTGTGTGTGTGTGTGTGTGTGTGTGTGTGTGTGTGTGTGTGTGTGATATATATATATATAGAGAGAGAGAGAGAGAGAGATAGAGGGAGATAGAGAGAGAGAGAGAGAGAGAGAGAGAGAGAGAGAAAGTGTTGTCTAATTCATTTACTTCAACTGTTTTTATGTAACCTGTTTTAACTGGTGTCAGGAGGAGGCAATTGCAAAAGGATAGGGTTCTATTAGTCCTTAGTAGTTCAAATATACAGCAAATAATGGTACCTCTTAGGGAAATGACAGCAAGGGACAGGGCCTCTTTCAACATGTTGAAGAATGTTGATGAGGCTATTCCAGCAGCCACTGAAGGAACAGGATGCAACCAACTGCAGATTGTGGTGCACATTTGAACAAATGCTGCTTGTCCCCTGGGCTCTGAGGTCATTCTTGGGTCATTCCAGTGACTGGCAGAGAAGGTTAAGAAGATCATCCTTGTGCATGGATTATCAATAAATCTCACAATTTACAGCATTGTCTCGAGAACTGATCATGGCCCTTTGGTTTTGATGATGGAAGGACTGAACCAGAGACTTTGAAAGTTCTGTAACAACCTAGGCTGTGACTTTCTGGACTTTCACCATAGAATTGAGAACTGTAGGGTTTTCCTAAATGTGTCAGGTGTGCACTACACATCAGAAGCTGCTACTCAGGTAGCTGACTGATTGTGGGATACACACAAGAGTTTTTTAGACTAGGGATCTCTCCACCCAATCCAGATAATGATAACTGTAGGAAACCCAGAAGTATAAGTGTAAGATCAAAAGAAATACCTCCCACAGGTGAGAGTGCTAAAATCCTAATAGCAAACTGCTGAAGCATTTTCACCAAAGTGCCAGAGTTTGGAGTGCTCACAAAAGCAGTGAAGCTGACATAATACTAGGTGCAGAAAACTGGTTGAAACCTGAATTTGATAGCACTGACATATTTGGAGCGGTTTGCCTGGCTTCCCCTGTCCCTTAGGCACGGGTGTGTGTGTTGTCCTTAGCATAAATTAGTTTAAGTTAGATTAAGTAGTGTGTAAGCCTTGGGACTGATGACCTCAGTAGTTTGGTCCTATAGGAACTTGCCACAAATTTCCTAAAATATTTAAGTGGATATCGAAAGGATAGGAAAATGGGAAACAGAGGTGGTGTATTTCTCACAGAATGCAAGAAACCCAAATCCACTGAGGTAGAAATTGAAGCAGCATGTAAGACTGTTTGGGCAAGACTCAGCATCAGGGGTAGGCATAAAATGGTAACTCGATCCTTCTATTGGCCATCAGACACATCTCCTGATGTAACCAAAAACGTTAGAGACAACCTCAGTTCATTTGTATGTAAGTTCCCCAAATTATACTGTAATCATTGAAAGGAACTTTAATCATCCAACAGTTAATTGGGAAAATTACAGTTCTATTAGTTGTGGGCATGTAAGACATCCTGTGAAACTTTACTGAAGCCTTCTATGAAAACAACATAGAACAGACAATTAGGAATCCCACTCATGATGGAAATATATTGGATCTAATGTCAACAAATAGGCCTGATCTCTTTGAGTATGTCCACATTAAAACTGGTACCAGTGACCATGATACAGTCATGGCAACAATGTTTACCAAAGCACAGACAACTAAAACAAGCAGATAGATATACATGTTCAGTAAATTAGATAAAAATAACCAGTAGTGTCACATCTCAATGAGGAACTTGAAACTTTCAGCACAGGCCAGGAGCATGTAGGGGAACTCTAGCTCTAGTTTAAAAGATTAGTTGACCATGCTCTCGATAGATATGTACCAAGTAGAACAGTTCATAAGGGGAGGAAACCTTGTGAAACAAAGCTTAGGTTCCAGATAGAGAGATGCTGAATGAAATACATTTGGCTGTCAAGAGAGCAATACGTGATGCCTTCAGTGACTGCCATGGCAGAACTTTGTCAAGTGACTTTCCTCATAACCCAAAGAAATTATGGTTGTACAAGAGTGCTGTTAGCAGCATCAAAGTTAGTGCCCAGTCCCTAGTGAATGAGACAGAAATTGAAACTGAGGGTTGAAAAGCGAAAGCTGAAGTGCTCAACTCCATTTTCAAATGATCATTTACAAAGGAAGACCCCAGAGAATTGCCCCAATAATCCTCGTACCACTTAAAAGATTAATGAAATAAGTATTAGTGTCAGTGCTGTTGAGAAACAGTTGAAATCATTAAAACTGAACAAAGCACCAGGGCCTGATGGAATCCTTGTCAGATTCTATACTGAATTTGTGGCTGAGTTAGTCCCTCTTCTAACTATGATCTATCATAAATCCCTCAAACAAAAAACTGTGCCAGCTCTTGGAAAAAGACACAGGTCACACCTGTTTACAAAAAGGGCAGTAGAAGTAATCTACAAAACTACCATCTAATAACCTTGACACTGATCTGCTCTATGATCTTAGAACATATTCTGAACTCAAACATAATGAGGTATTTTGAGCAGAATGACCTCTTCAAAGGCAACCAGCATGGTTTCCAAAGACAATGATCTTGTGAAATCCAATTTACACTTTTCTCATGTGACATACTGAAAGCTTTGGGTCAAGGCAGTCAGGCAGAAGCAGTATTTCTTGATTTTTGAAAAGCATTTGACTCAGTACCACACCTATAATTATTGTCAAAACTATGATCATATGGGGTATCAAGTGAAGTTTGTGACTGGATTTTTGACTTTTTGTTAGGGAGGATGCAGCATGTTGTCTTGCATGTGAATTCATTGTCAGATGTAGAAGTAAACTTCAGGCATGCCCCAGGAAAGTGTATTGGGACCCTTGGTGCTCATGTTGTGTATTAATGTCCTTGCAGACAGTATTAACAGTAAAATCAGGCTTTTTGCAGATGGTGCAGTTATCTATAATGAAGCGTTACCTGAAAGAAGCTGCACACATATTCAGTCAGATCTTGAAAAGATTTAAAACTGGTGCAGAGATTGGCAAATTGCTTTAAATGTTCACAAATGTAAAATTATGCACTTCACAAAATAAAAAAAAGTAGTATCCTATGACTATAATATCAATGATTCACAGCTGGAATTGGACAACTCATACTAATATCTGGGTGTAGCACTTTGTTGTGTGAAATGGAATGGTCACATAGGTTCAGCTGTGGGTAAACCAGGTGGTAGACCTCACTTTATTGGTAGAATATAGGGAAGTGCAATCAATGTACAAAGGAGGTTGCTTACAAATCACTTGTGTGACTGGTTCAGATATTGCTCATGTTTGTGGGACCTGTATTAGATAGGACTAACAGGGGATATAAACATAATAGGGAAGGGCAGCATGAATGGTCTCAGGTTTGTTTAATGCATGGGAGATTGTCACAGAGATAATGGAGGAACTGAACTGGAAGACTCCTGAAGATAAACACAAACTATCCTGAGAAAGTCTATTAACAATGTTTCAAGAACCAGCTTTAAATAATTACTCTAAGAACACACTGCAATCCTCTATGTAATTCTCACATAGTGATCGTTAATGCATGCACAGAGCTATTCAAACAGTCATTCTTCCCACATTCCATACATGAATGGAACAGGAAGAAACCCTAGTAACTACACTCCTGGAAATGGAAAAAAGAACACATTGACACCGGTGTGTCAGACCCACCATACTTGCTCCGGACACTGCGAGAGGGCTGTACAAGCAATGATCACACGCACGGCACAGCGGACACACCAGGAACCGCGGTGTTGGCCGTCGAATGGCGCTAGCTGCGCAGCATTTGTGCACCGCCGCCGTCAGTGTCAGCCAGTTTGCCGTGGCATACGGAGCTCCATCGCAGTCTTTAACACTGGTAGCATGCCGTGACAGCGTGGACGTGAACCGTATGTGCAGTTGACAGACTTTGAGCGAGGGCGTATAGTGGGCATGCGGGAGGCCGGGTGGACGTACCGCCGAATTGCTCAACACATGGGGCGTGAGGTCGCTACAGCGCATCGATGTTGTCGCCAGTGGTCGGCGGAAGGTGCACGTGCCCGTCGACCTGGGACCGGACCGCAGCGACGCACCGATGCACGCCAAGACCGTAGGATCCTACGCAGTGCCGTAGGGGACCGCACCACCACTTCCCAGCAAATTAGGGACACTGTTGCTCCTGGGGTATCGGCGAGGACCATTCGCAACCGTCTCCATGAAGCTGGGCTACGGTCCCGCACACCGTTAGGCCGTCTTCCGCTCACGCCCCAACATCGTGCAGCCCGCCTCCAGTGGTGTCGCGGCAGGCGTGAATGGAGGGACGAATGGAGACGTGTCGTCTTCAGCGATGAGAGTCGCTTCTGCCTTGGTGCCAATGATGGTCGTATGCGTGTTTGGCGCCGTGCAGGTGAGCGCCACAATCAGGACTGCATACGACCGAGGCACACAGGGCCAACACCCGGCATCATGGTGTGGGGAGCGATCTCCTACACTGGCCGTACACCACTGGTGATCGTCGAGGGGACACTGAATAGTGCACGGTACATCCAAACCGTCATCGAACCCATCGTTCTACCATTCCTAGACTGGCAAGGGAACTTGCTGTTCCAACAGGACAATGCACGTCCGCATGTATCCCGTGCCACCCAACGTGCTCTAGAAGGTGTAAGTCAACTACCCTGGCCAGCAAGATCTTCGGATCTGTCCCCCATTGAGCATGTTTGGGACTGGATGAAGCGTCGTCTCACGCGGTCTGCACGTCCCACACGAACGCTGGTCCAACTGAGGCGCCAGGTGGAAATGGCATGGCAAGCCGTTCCACAGGACTACATCCAGCATCTCTACGATCGTCTCCATGGGAGAATAGCAGCCTGCATTGCTGCGAAAGGTGGATATACACTGTACTAGTGCCGACATTGTGCATGCTCTGTTGCCTGTGTCTATGTGCCTGTGGTTCTGTCAGTGTGATCATGTGATGTATCTGACCCCAGGAATGTGTCAATAAAGTTTCCCCTTCCTGGGACAATGAATTCACGGTGTTCTTATTTCAATTTCCAGGAGTGTAGTACAATGGGACGTGCCCTCTGCCATGCACCTCACAGTGGTTTTTCAAAGTATAAATGTAGTTCTAGTTGTGCCTTTGTGCAGCTCAACATTTAAGCTGTATGGTGAGTAGCAATCTATCTTTTCCATAATATTGTCATTATTCCAGCTTGGAAAACTATTATTTTAGCCTCACTCCTGTAAGTAAAAGAGCAGATGGTTATAACTTGACAGTCACAGAGTTGTTTCACCGTAGTAATATAATGACATCCATTAGCTGTAAAATATGTTTTGTTTTCAGGAAGGATATAATAAGCACAATACCATTCTGGATGCACAATATCACTTTCAGAACAGAACTCAGGCAAATGTTAAATAAATTTGATACATGTCACCAATGAAAAATGTGATGGGTCATTGGATTTCTTGTTAGATTAATTACTCAAAGCAATAACATGGATTCATAGAATGTGAGACTACACATCTCATCAGGTTCATATCCTACAACCTCTTATGTTTTTGGTACGT
This sequence comes from Schistocerca piceifrons, assembly GCF_021461385.2. Taxonomy (NCBI): domain Eukaryota; kingdom Metazoa; phylum Arthropoda; class Insecta; order Orthoptera; family Acrididae; genus Schistocerca; species Schistocerca piceifrons. Next base: position 591,492,478 of record NC_060140.1, on the reverse strand, counting down.
TATTAGCTGTTATCGAAATAATTCTCTCATATGTGAAAACAATCATAGGAGGAGTAAGCTTATAAGCAGGATTTGCTGTTACAAGTAAGTTAGATTTTATTTCTCATCATTCCCAACACTGCACACAACTTTATTCATCTTATGTATGATCACCTTTTCCCCTGTAGGCTCTAAAACAAATGCACTTTCATCAGATCTGAAATCCCTACTGGGAGCATTTGCTATTTCCCAATTTTCCTTTCACATGCTATTCTATTTCTGCAAAACCAGTTACAAATTTGTTCCACAGTGGCATTTTCTTGGGAAGTCATAAAGTTCTGTGTTCTTCCCTCACTTAGAACTGGATGTTTTTTAATGAATGACACATACCATTTATTGCCTGGTTTTCCATTGATAAATGGGTTTTGTCATTTCATTTTACTTACCATCTGCTGTACAGTGAAAAGCAATGTTTCTTTTGTTACTGGGTAGTGCACTTTTGGAGCTGAGAAAAAGTATGAGACTATAATATTTTCGTCATCCTCAGCAGTATAGGGGAACGATGAAACCTGGGAATTTTGCTGTTGACTATGTTAAACACTGTGACATTTGCCATGTGAAACTATTTGGCTGCAGTAGCCAGAAGTTCTAACAAGTGACTCCATGTCTAAAACTGGAACCAAGATTTATAGAAACAAAATTCCCAGAGAGGCATACATAATGTTATTAAGTCTGGTAATTGGTACATTTTGAATTCAATGAAAAATAAAATCAAGGTTCTAGTTGTATAACACAAAATAATGGAAAGTCCAGATTAGAATATCAACAGTATTATGAGAAGGATAGATCACTATTCACTGTAAAGATGACATGATAGTTTGTAGTGGTGGGAGGGGGTGCCTAGAATACTTTTAATGTTTTGGAAGATGAATGGTAACTCATATGTAGTCATAAGAATGTTCCAGTTTTGTTGCTGTTAAAAACCTCCATAATCTTGACTTTTAAATTATTTTATTGAGAGAAAAACACCTGATAAAACACTATCTTTTTCTTTTCCTTGAGAGATTTCCCCTGAGAATGGGGGAAAGTACACACACATTCACATAAGCAAGCATACCTCATGCATACATGACCAACTCTCCAGCTGCTGTGGCTAGAATGCAATGGTGTGATGTCGAGTGGAAGCAGGAGGGGAGGTGTGGTGGTCAGCAGAAAAAGAGTGGAGCAAAGGGGAGAAAAGACCAGTGGCATTAGTAGAGAGGGGAGCACAATGACAGTGGCATACATGAACTGGGAAGAGGTGAGATAGGACAGAAGCAATGGAAACTGAGGGGTGGATGATTTGAGGACAGTAGTGTAACTTAGGTTGAGGCTCGGATGATTTCAAGGGTTGAGAATGTGTTGTAAGGATAACTCCCATCCATGCAGTTCAGAGAAGCTGGTGGTAAAGGGAAGGAACCAGATGGCCCAGGTTGTGAAGCAGCCATTGAAATCAAGCATATTATTTTCAGCTACATATCATGCCATAGGGGGTCACTTTGCTCTTGACCACAGTGTGTGGTGGCCATTCTTCCTGGTAGGCAACAGGTTGGTAGTCATATGAGTATAAAAATCTGTGCAATAACTGGAGTAGATCTGGAATGTGATGTGGCTGCTTTCAAGGTGGCCTAGCCTCTGATGGGATAGGATAAACCTGTGACAGGACTGGAATAAGAAGTGCTGGGTAGGTGGATTGGGCAGGTCTTGCACATGAGTTTCTTCCATAGGGATGTGATTCCTGTCCAAGGTGATATTCAGTAGCAAAGGGGATGTTCCTCTGTAGGTGTTTCTTAGAGGTGGTGGGAGGATAGGGGGCATGTGGGGATATGGTATGGAAAATCTGTTTGCCGACTAGATCCAGGGGATATTAATATCTAAAATGTAATAGTCCTGTATTTTACCATTTTAAAATTTCTGTAATATGTGCATCTATAAATAGTTATTGTGCTCAAAGCACAGTCATTCAGAGCTGAGCAGTAAGTTGGGAAACATCCATGGTCAGCATTTTTCCTTAAATTTTCAATCATTCAGTGCTTGGTAAGGATGCAGTAAAATAACCTGTCAAGCAGTCTGTGACCAGTAGTCAAAACGTGTATCTATAGTGAATCTGTGTAGTATTATCAAGTATGCATTTAGCAAGCCTAACATAATGTTAAAAGTCAGTCTGTGCTATTTGTGAACTTTTTGAAAACCCTGCTTGTTTGTGTACCTTAACCCATAAGTACATGCTGGCCATCTGTGAGATCAAGAACAATATTTTTGTATTAATAAATGTCTGGCAGTTGTTTCAAGAAGCTATCTTCTCAGTACCTTTAAGTGAACATATTAGGAGTTGTTTGTATGGTGTGCCTGGTACTTACACAACAGCACTTCTGGTTAACTTACAACTAACAGCTATAGGATATCAGGAAGCAGGCATGTGCACTGATGCCAGTTTACTGTTAGCTCTTAGTTCTGTCTGGGTTATTTCCATGCATGCATGTATACAGTATTGTGTTTGTTTAGTGTTAGAAGACTAATTGGTACTTTATTTTAACATCTTGCATATAATGTAAATGCATCAAGGATTTATAAGTATTATAACTGCATCATGGTATATTCTTAAGAGGCAGAAGAGGAGAGAATTAGGCAGCTGGTTGAAGAAGTGACAAGTGGACAAGTGAAAATAAAGCTGAAGAATCTGAAGATGGAGAATTTGATTTGAGAAATTCCAGGACCCGTAATGTAAAAATGATTTAGACACTTTATAGGAAGCATTGGGTGATGAAACAGGAGACTGTTGGTAAAGACAGAATAGTATGGAAGTTGTATGCTCCACCAAAGAACTTGTGCACACTTTCTCATAACACGGTAAGTCATTTACCAGGTGCAAAAAGGCCTATAAATCCTCTACAATGCTGTGACTTGTTTTTCTCTTATGAACAAATTATACACTTCTCTTTAACTGTGCTAGAAGCTCTATTTGAGGTATCAAGGGAAATTTTTCTAGGGAGAGAAAAGCCCAAAAAAACTAATAAATGTGAAATGAAGGCTTTATTAGGATTATTGTACTATGCTGGTATAATATGTGCCCATTGCTCTGCAAGATTTCTGGTGGATATATGCTACAGGAGTTGAAATATTTCTGTTCACCATGGGTGTAAACATATTTTGTTTTCTCCTTTGGTGCCTCAAATTCAAAAATAAGGCAACAAGATGTACATGAGGGGAAAGAGCTCACATGATGGCAATAAGACAGGTTTTCAACCCAATAGTTGAAAAGTTTCAGAAGGCTTATGCAGCTTCTGAAAATGTGACAGTTGATGGAAAAACTAAAAGCATTCTGTGGAAGATGCAGATTCTGCCATTACATGCCAGATGTACTGAACAAGTATGGAATTATGATTTTTTGCAGTAGTGGTTGCCAGCATTTTTTACACATGCAACACTGAGGAGTATGTTGGATTCCAGTCAGAAGGCCTACACAAACAGGACCACTGAACTTGTTCTAGAGACTTTGTTTACCTGTCTCGAATACATCGTGCAACATAACCCATGACAATTATTTTACAGGCTATGAGCTCGGAAATACACTGATGACACAGAGGATGGCCATCATTGGTACTCTGAGGACAGATAAGAGACAAGTCCCCTTGGGTCTTACTAACACTAAAAACCCACAAATAAAGTCATCTATGTCTGGCTTTAAGGAGAATTGCACCTTAGTCCCATAAGTGCTGAAACAAAATATCATGACATTACTTCCTTCTATGATTCATCACAAAGCAAATATTGATGAAAGCACAGGGAATGATAAGAAACTAAATATTATCACATTCTATAATCTTACCTAGGGTATAGTTGACATGAAACACACAAGTGAAACATACAATGCAGCAAGATATGCACAATATGGCCAGTGGTTGTATAGCATCAAGAACAAAACTGCAATAAATGCTGCTATTATTTTCATCACAAATAAAAAAGAACAATTGAGAAGAATAGAGTTCTTGAGGCATCTTTCTTTTGCACTTCTGCAATAACATATTCAGTAAACAGAAACGTCAAAAACTTGGCCAAAAAAGGTAACTGAGGGAACTGGAGAGCATATGGTGTGAAATGTTCTGAAGTGGAACAACTGTGAGTAAAGGAGGGTTTTGTGTGGATGGCAAAAGCAAAAACAGAGGAATCAGATATGTTTGTAAAAACTGCTAGAAATACATTTGCCTTGGACATTCTGTCACTATGTGCTTTTGGCCAAAATATAATTTTTTTCGTTTGAATAGATATATTAATGTGATTAGTAATGATACTACTTCATTTAGTAACACTGCCTTCCATAATATGAGTATGTATCACAACAATGCAATGGAAACTCTAAGGATCTGTGAGACCAACTGTGTGTACTGCCATTGAGATTCCTCGCACATACCCAGCTGAGTTAACAACCTGTGTTATGAAAGCTAACCATTCAAACTGAATTTAGTGATAGTTAATGTGAAGAGAATGAAAAGTAAATTCTACAGGGCCATGCACAAATATCCATTAATACTCTGTACTACATCAAATAATCAGAGAAGGAAGATTAAACAAGAAAGATATCCAGTACACTTAAGAGGCACAAAAAAAAAAAAAAAAAAAGAAAAGTTGGTAGCATTTCACGTCTCTTTCAAATTTTATCAGGATCTGTCTGAATATTTTTGTAGGTTTTTCAGACACTACTTCATTATAGAAAATGCCTCATCTGCAAGAAGTCTAAGATTGCCATTAATATTGTCCACAGGTCTCCATTATATGGCTGCATAAAAAGAGTCACAACTCATTTCCCTGAGGTACACCTGAAGTTACTTCTACTTTTGTCAGTAACTGCCCATCCAAGATAATGTGCTGTGTCCTACTTACTAAGAAATTGCCAGTCCAGCCAGATTTCGTTTGATACCACATACAGTCATAATTATGTTAATACACTGTCATGTGGTAACAAATGACATGTGTCTTGAAAATGATTAAATACAGCATCAACCCAACTTTCTTGTTCCATGTCCTTCAGAATTTCATGTGAGAATAACAATAGTTGTAGTAGTCTGCATGATCAGTATTTTTGAAACCCATATGGTTGGCATGAAGAAGGTCATTCAGCTGAAGATACCACATTATGTTTCAGCTTGGAATATGTTCCAGGATTCTACAGCAGATGGGCATCAATGAGACTGAATAGAAGTTTTTTGGGTCATTTCTGTAACCATTTTTTGGTGCAGATATATGACAGGGATGCCACTAGGCCTTGGAACCTTGTTTAATTTTATCAATTTTAGCTCCTTCTCAGCATCACTATTCGTCCTTGCAGTGATGCTAGAGGTAAATTTGAGCAGTACATCTGTATCTACATTAATAACAAAACATTTGATAATGGAGTTCATTCTGTGTTATTGTGCCTTCAGACCGTTTTTAACCTGTAGCATTTAGTCCATCGTATCTCAGTACTATTGTGTTATGAGTATCCTATACTAATTACCTTTGTATAATGAGGTGTGTTCATTAGGTATAGAAATAGATACATAATTTGTATTTTCATATATAAATTACATTACTTTGAAGTGATGTTAACAAAAATACATGTATTGTAGGTGTGCACATAAATGCTTGGGAAAAAGTGGACAGGATATGCTTACACAGTTTCACAACATTACAGCAAAAAATAATCAGTAAATATATCTTCAGTGTCAGATTAATGTGTGAGAGAGATGATGTTTCAGTGCATTTACAGGAGTTTTCAGTACTTGCATGAAGAGAGTAAGAAGGCAATGAGCATTGAACATTGCTGGTAGAACACCCGAAGAAAAGAGAGGAAGGCGTATTTCCTCTAGACTACCAATAGCAGTGGATGATTTTGTAAGAGATCATATATCATCCTTTCCATGGAAATAACACAATTATGTAAGTGGGTGCACAAAATACTACTTAAGTGCTGACCTCAACATAAAACTGATGTTACTCCTTCAGGAAGATCCTCAAGAAAAGGTAGGTTATTACTTTCATTGTAAATTCTTCAGGGTTTATTTTAATTATAAATTCCGAAGGACATGAATACACACTTGTTGCATATACTTGTATGAGGAGCTAAATGTTTAAATGAAGTCTTCCTGACTAAATGATACAGTGATGTGCAGAGCTGTGATTGAGCTGCTTCTTCATAAGTGGAGGGGCAGAAAATTTTACACAGTGCAGAACTGACACCCCTGTCTTGGAAAAAATTATTGTTGTGAATAACTTAACAGAAAAGCTGGAGTTACCTATCAAAGATGAAATATGCTAAGCAAGAAGGATATGAATAGGACTTTAAAACTTGCAACATGAAATATATGTACCGGTAGGTTGCTGCAACCAGGAGCAATGAAAAGTGTAGCTGAAGAAATTTTGTATTAGAGATTGGAATTAGTTTTCCTCCAGGAGATCTAATGGAAGGGTGAAGAAGAGACATGGAAGCAAAATTTTATGTTACACACACATCAAAAAATGTTTTGCATCATCCCAGTCCCCAGAACTCCCAAAGATAGACATTGACTGTTGAAATTGTATCACAGACACAGTCCCTTTGACTGTTCAGGGCTGTCACTAAACCCACCCAAAGATGTAAACAACCATGCATGAGCAGCGCCTATTAGATGGAGGAGGTCCGACAGCAGATCAGTTCCTGTCATTCCACCAGGAAGGAGGCTCATGTTGTCTGTAGTTCAACCAGTCAATATAACGGTTTGATCATTTCCTCTTTGTTACTTTGTGCCAGGAAGGACTCTCAACAAGGGCTATTACTGCAATGGATGACCACTACCTATGGATATGGCTTGGAGGAAGCCTGACAGCAATGCTGCCATGTTGAATAATGCTTTTCGTGCAGCCACAGGATGTTGTGTTATGACAAACTGTGAGCAATAGGCTGCATGGCGTGCAACTTTAGTCCTGACGTCCATGCTGAGGTCCATCTTTGCAACCATGACACAATGCAGCATGATACAGATGGGCCCAACAACATGCCAAATGGATGATTCAGGATTGACATTACATTCTCTTCACCAATAAGTGTCGCATATGCTATCAAACAGACAATCGTTGGAGACATGTTTGGAGGCAACCTGATTAGGCTGAATGCCTTAGACACACTGTCCAGCAATTGTAGCAAGGCGGAGGTTCCCTGCTGTTTTGGGGGGGGGGGGGGGGGCATTATATGGGGCTGATGTATGCCTCCGGCAGTAATGGAAGGCGCTATTATGGCTGTACAAATGTGAATGCCATCATTTGATCGACAGTGCAACCACATTGGCAGCATATTGGCAAGGCACTCATCTTCTTGGATGACAATTCATGCACATGTTGTGAATGACTTCCTCCGACTTCGCTTGACTAGAGTGGCCAGCACGTTCTCAAGACATGAAACCTATCAAACATACCTGGGATGGATTGAAAAGGGCTGTTTATGGATGACATGACCCACCAACCACTCTGAGGGATCTACACCAAATCTCCATTGAGAAGTGGGACAACCCGGACCAACAGCGCCTCAATGAACTTGTGGGTAGTATGCCACGATGAATACAGGCATGCAGCAATGCAAGAGGACATGCTACTGGGTATTAGAGGTACAGGTGTCTACAGCAATCTGCACCACCACACTGAAGGTTTGGCTGTAATGTGGTACAACATGCAATGTGCGGTTTTCATGAGCAATAAAAAGGGAGGAAATGATATTTATGTTGGTATCTGTTCCAATTTTCTGTACAGGTTCTGCAACTCTTGGAACCAAGGTGACATAAAACCTTTTTTGGTGTGTGTATTACTCTGGGAGAGATGAAAGACAAGGACATCATGGTGTTGTGTTCATTGCAGCTAAAAATATATGCAAACCTATTCTTGGCTTTATGTCATATAATGACAGATTATAAACTCTCATAATAAAAGGAAGATTCCATAATATGACTTTCATAAACATATATGCTCCTATGGAAGTATCAGTTGAGGATCTGGTGGATAGTTTTTATGATCAGCTGCATGAAGTCTGTGAAAAGATACATGCACATGATTCAAGAATAGTCCTGGGGGATAGTAATGCAAAGCTTGAAAAAGAAGAACCTTTCCATGCCCTTTTCCAGGGAAAGATTGCATGAGGGAACAATCACTAATGGGCTGAGAGTTGCCCATTTTGCAGCTAACAATGGTTTTAAGGCAATAAGCACATGTTTCTCAAGAAAAAATATTCTGAAAGCGACCTGGAAAATTCTAAGGACGAATGGTACTAATGAAACTGAACAAATATTGTTATCAAAAAGGGGGGCAACCAACACTGAAAATGTACACACATTTTGGGAAGCAAACTCAGAGTTAGACCACAATCTTGTAGCTGCAAAAATGAGCCAAAGGATTGTTATGGCATATAAAGGGAAAACAAGGGGAATTCTGGAATTGAGTATAGGCAAACTGGAAGATACAACTTCTGAATATCAGGATAAATTGAAACAGAAACTGCAGCTAGTGGTGCACAGCAATGACATACATAGCAAATGGGAATATGTTAAGTGTAGTAACATAAATGTGGTGAAGGATGTAATAGGGGAGTCAAGAAGACCTAGAAATGAGAAGTTTTATGATGAGGAATGTGGACAGGTGGAGCAACAGAAGAAAGAAGCAAGACTAAAATCTCTCCAATGACATAATGCAATCAATTAGGCTATGTATAATGAAAAGAGGACAGAAGTGGTAAGGGTCTGAAGAAGAAAGGAAAGAGAAGCCTTGAAAAAGAAAGATAGAATGCATGAAAGTACATTATAATAGGAATTACAGTAGAAAGTTTTATACAAAATTAAAAGAAGTAACACAACAGTATAGACCTGAAATAATATGCTGCAAGTATAAAGATGGACACCTGCTAACAGAAAAGGGGAAACTGAGGAACAGATGGAGAAAATAGTTTAAATAAATGCTGAAGGGTGAGCACACTGGTATGGGGAGAATCAGATGTAGCATACATAACCAAAAATAGAAGAGCTTACTCTTGGAGAAATACAGAAGGTGGTAAAAAAAAGACTCCAGGAACAGATGGAATAATTACCAATTTGTTAAAGAGAGTAAAGAGAAGAGGCATTGCCTTACACAGAAGGATACAAAATCTTATCTGTTTAATCTGGAATCAAGAAAGAATTCCAGCAGAATGGACAATAGATATGATCTGGCACATACTTAAGAAAGGTGACAAGAAATGTTTCTGTAACTACTGAGGTATCACTTTGCTAAATGAGGCATACAAGGTTTCGACCAGAATTTTATACAACAGATTAGTCTAATATGTGGAATATATATGGGGTGAATGTATGCAGAATACATATTGACTGATTGTTAGTGTGGGATTAGGCCTAATTGATCAACTGTGGACCAAACATTTGCACTGATGCAAATACAAGAAAAAGCATATGAATATAATAGAGAAATCAGCAATATCTAAATGTACTTCAAGCAGGCCTTTGATGGGCTAAGTAGGGTAGAGATGTTAGAAGATATAAAACTGCTTGGCATAGCATCCAAATATATTTTGATTATGAAGGCAACCTTGGCAGGTTAGAAGGCAATGGTGAGAGTGGATGGGAAATTAACTGACCATTTCAGTATCAGTAAAGATGTTAGACATGGTCATGCTCTTTTCACAATGTTTTTCAATTTGATCTTAGTAGCAATCAAACAAAACTGCAAATATATAGACACATAGGTATAAGAGCCACACAGTTGGCTGCACATGGTGATTACACAGTAGTTATTAGTAGATGATGGATGTCATAGGAGGGAGAGTTGGTGGAACAGAAAGAAGACACACAGCATAAGAGACTGGAAATAAATAAATCCAAAACTAAATGTATGAAATTACATAGAGCATGTGGCAATAACCTAGATAACTTGTAAGGAACAGGTTTCAATTTTCAGCAAGTACAGGATTTTGAATACTTAGGGGTTAATATTAATAAATTCCATACACACTAAAACAAAAGCCTGCATTCTAAGTGATAATAGATGTTATCATAAATGAAAAAGCTAATGATATCTACAATGGCAAATTGACAGCTCAGAGTAGCTGTGGATGATATTTTGATTACTCCAGTGGTTACATATGGATGTGAAGCATGGACACAAACTAGCACTGATGAACAATAACTCAGAGTATTTGAACAAAGAATACTATGGAAAACTTATGGAGAGATCTGAAATAGGATGGTACCTGGAGAGTAAGGACAAATTATAAGTCAGCTCATTGTATACAATAAACTGATATTGTAAGGCTAATAAAAAGTAAAATTATAGCCTAGGTGGGACATGTCCTAAGGATGAAGGACACAATAACTAGAAAGGATGTCTTCCAATGGAAACTGACAGGAAGAAGATTAAAAGGCAGACCACCTCAGTGATGACTAGATTCTGTGGAAGAAAACATCAGAGCCCTAGGAATCAGAGGAAGGAGGTGGAAAGTAAATGAGAGGGCAGAGTGGAGAGGAACTATTAAGAAGATGAAAACCCATGCAGTGTTGTGAAGTAATAAAAAAAAGGTATGAGTCAAACAAGAAAAAAATATCCAGTGAACATAATCTCTGAAAAGCACACCTTAAGATCTATGAGCACTTCTTGAACTTTGCTACTGTGGAACATGTAGGTCTATCTTCTATTGAACAAGTGCTCATTCCATAGTCAATATGTTTACCTGACACTGTTTTCTTGTTTGGTCTATACTGCTTCCTCCCAAAATATGTAAAACAAAGAGCTTGCAGTAGAAGAGATCTATTTCATATTATTGAAGATGAAATGGTGCTCTTTGCTCTGAAGATACATATTTAGAGCCAATATTCACTGGACTTTTTTTCATCTTGTTACATGAGGAATTTATTCATGAAGTTTTGATGTCGAGTTTCAGAACACCTTGTATGTCTATGTGTGGTGTGGCTTCATGCTTGATTGAGCCACTCCTATTAATTATCATTCCATAAAATGTTTGTATGGCATTTCATTTCCTTAAAACCTGCATGATCTTATGATGTGCTTCCCTTCTCCATGTGTCACCAGAGACTGAACTATAACATGTTAGGGTCATGCTAAACAGCGGAACTGACACCCTATAACTGGTACTGTGGGACATGCCATCTGTCATTGACTCACAGTGGTTTACAGAGTATAGATGTACATGTAGGTAAGGGTATATGCCAAGAGTAATGGAATGCAGGTGGTTTGCAGTAATGTTCACATTGCCCATAGGTGTAATATTTCCTTCTACTACGGCCACACATCCCACAGAAGACTAGATGAATGTCCCCCATAGCATAATACTGACACCACTGGCTTGCATTCGTGCAGTGTGCCAGTTTCGACCAGGCCTTTTCCTGAATGTCAATTATCAATCTGGTGCAACAAGAAACAGGGTTCATCCAATCAGTGTGTTCCATCACAGAGACTGGACATTAAGCAGTCATCTGCTGCTGCAGATGTGTGTTGAGTGATGTGCTCCATAACCCATGTGCTTGCATTAATACTGTGCTCTGTCGTCAGATATGTGACAGATTATCAGCTATCCTGCTTTACAGAGGGGGAAAGCCTCTGTTCTGTGATGAAGAGAGGACATGGTTTCACACTCGTTGTGTCACCGTCTCTCAACAAGTTTCCTTAGATGCTCAAGACAGTAGCATAGGAGCGGCACATCTGCATCGCCATTTCCGATAGGCTCGTTCCTAGGTGACAGCATATAACAATCGACCCTTTGTCAAAATTATACACGACAATGGATTTCCCCATTTGCAGCCTATAATGCCATCAGAATGATTCACCATTCGTCTATACTCTGCTTACATACTTTCTTTACCACATCACGAGACCGCAACGCCACTAGGTGGCATTCCGTTAATGGAGGAGATGCTTATAGACTAATGTTATGGCTCATCAGTACATATGTCTCGGAAAAGTATTGATGTAGATGCAGTGACTACAGAAATGGGTAGCTGATTAGGAGCTGCTCGTCCAACCCCATTGTTTTTCTCACCCTAGGAACAATCATTGCGCTGCCTGGACTGCTCGTAGCAGTTTGGAGCTCACGACCGATTCTTTCGGCTGAAGTCACACAATTTTTACAGCCACCATCTCCAATGCCCGACCGTCCCTGTCTGTCAGTACATGATATTTCCCTGGTCCTGGTTTAACTGTGGCTGTTACTTCGCTTTTCCACGTCATAGTCAATTCGCAAACAGTCGACTTGGGCAGCTTTAGATGAGTTGAAATTTCCCTGATGGGTCTGTTACTCAGGAAACATCCAGTGACTAATGCATGTTCAAAGTCACTGAGCTTTTCTGACCATCCCATTACGCTGTTAGTACTTCTCTACTGACAACACAATATTCTCCACCTCCTTTTATACTGGCAGGTCCCTCTCTGTTAGACATACAGTGGTCATTTCCTCATTCCATACGCGTGTAATAATAAACATTTCGTGTGGATCAGTGACCCATTACAAGTCTTTCAACTGGACGCCACTTCGGTGACATGTGTGTCTCTAACCTACCCGTTATTCAATTCGTTAGTGGGAACTACAGTTTAACCGTGTGTCGGATGTGGCGATTCTTCACGGATAGGTGGAGGCTAGGTTAAAACGCAAACTGGAAAGTCTAAGGGCCGAACACGATTCAACCCCGCGGCTTCTTGGTTTCCCGTCAAGACGTTTGCCGCTGGATCAGCAGGCACAACGTCTTACGGGTTCCAGGCACTTTTGATTAGGTAGTGTATCTTGAAGATATAGTAGTGATGAAGAGTAGGCTGAAGTTTAACATATTAGTCTGCAAGAATCAATAAGGAAAGAAGTGGGACACGGAAGAACTAGTGAATGACGAAATACGGTTGAAGTTCTCTAGGGCTATAGATACAGCAATAAGGAATAGCCCAGTTGGCAGTACAGTTGAAGTGGAATGGACAACTCTAAAAATGGCCATCACAGAAGTTGGGAACGGAAACATAGGTACAAAGAAGGTAATTGGGAAGAAACCATGAGTAACAGAAGAAATACTACAATTGATCGATGAAACGAGGAAGTACGAAAATGTTCCGGGAAACTGAGGAATATAGAAATACAAGTCGCTGAGGAGTGAAATAAATATGAAGTGCAGGAAAGCTAAGACGAAATTCTGCAGGAAAAATGTGAAGACATCGAAAAAGAAATGATTGTCGGAAGGACAGACTCAGCATACAGGATAGTGAAAACCACCTTTAGTGACATTAAAATACAGGGTGATAACATTAAGAGTGCAACGGGAACTCCACTGTTAAATGCAGAGGAGACAGCGGATAGGTGGAAAGAATACATGAGGGGGAAGATTTGTCTGATGTGATAGAAGAAGAAACAGGAGTCGATAGGGGACATAGGGGATCCAGTATTAGAATCAGAATTTAAAAGTGCTTTGGTGGACTTAAGATCAAATAAGGCAGAAGGGATAGATAACATTCCATCAGATTTTCTAAAATCATTGGGGGAAGTGGCAATAAAATGACTATGCACTTTGGTGCGTAGAATGTATGAGTCTGGCGACATATGATCTAACTTTCGGAAAAGCATCATCCACACAATTCCGAAGACGGAAAGAGCTGACCAGTGGGAGAATTATCGCAGAATCAGCTGAACAGCTCATGCATCTAAGTTGCTTACAAGAATAATATACAGAAGAACGGAAAAGAAAGTTGAGGATGCGCTAGATTTTGGCTTTAGGAAAGGTAAAGGCACGAGAGAGGCAATTCTGACGTTGCGGTTAATAATGAAAGCAAGACTACAGAAAAATCGACACGTTCATAGGATTTGTCGACCTGTAAAAAGCGTTCAGCAATGTAAAATGGTGCAAGATGTTCGAAATTCTGAAAAAAGTAGGGGTAAGCAATAGGGAGAGACGGGTCATATTCAATATGTACAACAGCCAAGAGGGGATAATAAGAGTGGTCAATCAAGAACAAAGTGCACGTATTAAAAAGAGTGTAAGACAAGGATGTAGCCTTTCGCACCTACTGTTCGATTTGTATATCGAAGAAGCAATGATGGATATAAAAGAAAGTTTCAGGAGTGGAATTAAAGGTGAAAGGATATCAATGATACGATTCGCTCATGACATTGCTATTTTGAGTGAAATTGAAGAAGAATTACGTGATCTGCTGAACGGAATGAACATTTTAATGAGTACAGAGCGTGGATTGATAGTAAATCGAAGAAAGACGAAGGTAATGAGAAGTAGTAGAAATGAGAACAGCGAGAAACTTAACATCAGAATTGATAGTCGCGAAGCAGATGAAGTAAAGGAATTCTGCTACCTAGGCAGTAAAATAACCAATGATGGACGGAGCAAGGAGGACACCAAAAGCAGACTAGCAATTGCAAAAAGGGCATTCCTGGCCAAGAGAAGTCTACTAATATCAAATATCGTCCTTAATTTGAGGAAGAAATTTCTGAGAATGTACGTCTGAAGTACAGCATTGTATGGTAGTGAAACTTGGACTGTGGGAAAACCGGAACAGAGGCGAATCGAAGCATTTGAGATATTGTGCTACAGACGAATGTTGAAAATTAGGTGGACTGATAAGATAAGGAATGAGGAAATTCTGCGCAGAATCGGAGAGGAAAAGAATAAGTGGAAAACACTGATACGGAGAAGGGACAGGATGATAGGACGTCTGTTAAGACACGAGGGGATGATTTACATGGTACGAGAGGGAGCTGTAGAGGGCAAAAAGTGTAGAGGAAGACAGAGATTGGAATACATCCAGCAAATAATAGAGAACATAGGTTGCAAGTGCTACTCTGACATGAAGAGGTTAGCGCAGGAGAGGAATTCGTGGCGGGCCGCATCACACCAGTCAGAAGACTGATGATGATTAAAAAAAAATCACTAGGCGTAAATTCAATTCACTCGTAACGTCATGGGCAGAATTCTATAACTCGTGAAACATTTTTTCATAAAGGGGAAATTTGTTCTTTAAATACCACATGTTAACGTTGAAAGACACACATTTTATAACGACGTACATGCAATGGACAGGAGTATCAAATAACGAGACTTATCGAAAATTAGCTTGTTTCGTGCGTTTCATGTCATATCATGTGAAATATAATTTCACATGCCACTTTAAAACAGCAAAATTTTTTAGATTGCCACCGATCAGTTTTCATTTTTTGCTTGCCAGACACATGATAGACGCAAAGCTCATGTTCGTTCATTTACGTCACGAGGATTCCGTTGTTTGATTTCGAAATTATAAAATCGAGTAGATTAACAATTTAACATAATCAGATAAAGGTGAAAATATTTATCGATATTACATGTATGCAGTGGTTATTTTATCGTAAGCTACATGGCGTACCCGGCTTCGCTCAGGGAGTTGATATGAGATTGTGTCGTAGTTAGAATAAAAGGATAAACGTTGAAGTATAAGAGGTAAATAATTTTATTGAAAACCATATTCTAACTACTTACAATACTTGTTTGGATACAGCATTTTTCATTTTGTTACCTGGGGTATATAGTACAATTTTTTCGAATTTCCTACGTGCATTTGACCGTGAGAGAAGCAGGATGACGCTCTATTTTAAAGTTTGTCCTCGCGGTTTGTTAACTGCAAAACCGTGCGTAATATGATTGGAAATTGCAGTCTTTTAAATTGGAATGGCAATTGAGTGGAAATCAGTAGTATTATAGGGGTAAATGGAGGTTGCCCTTTGTACTTTCCAGTCATACGTTTGGCTTTGATGATGTTACTCGAGAGCTGTTCACGTTCATCCTAGTTCCATTACATAGTTGCTACGGTCGCAGGTTCGAATCCTGCCTCGGGCATGGATGTGTGTGATGTCCTTAGGTTAGTTAGGTTTAAGTAGTTCTAAGTTCTAGGGGACTGATGACCTAAGATGTTAAGTCCCATAGTGCTCAGAGCCATTTGAACCATTACATAGTTTTGGTGACTTGAGATATCTGAGTCGCATGTTCAGAGATCGAGTTCTAAGTCGAAGGAAATGTAATGGCATTCCTGGTACTCGTACATTGGGAACTTAAACATACTTAACGCACTTCGTCTGTTTCGTTTTTTCGCTATTCTTTTTGTTTTCACCGTTTTGCTTCTAAAGTGGCAAGATCTCCTCCTCTTCTACTTTTGGGCATTGTGTACAATATAAATCAAATCAACTTTCTACTGGAACGCCAAATACACTTTAGACAAATATCACACTTGATTTTCTATTATGTTCAGTCTCTGTATCACTTTGACTACTCATAGTTCACTAATTGTTTTTATTCACTCACTGAACTACTTTTTCGGTTCATCCCTTCGTAACTGATAAGAAACTAACTCTCGAACACACGACGGGCCTTGGTTTATATACCCCGATCAATAGGTAGTTCCACCAGTGGCGAATTCCAGAACATACGAAAAAGGCTTCGAATGGGCCACAACGTTTCAGAACATTCCACAGCATTCAAGAGTGTTCTGGAATGTTACACAATGATTTGGGATGTTCTCTAACATTCTGAAATCTTCCTGAATGTTCCAGACTATTCCCGAACGCTCCAAAACATCCCCGATTATTGTGGAACACTCCGGAACATTCTGGAATGTTGTGTAATGTTCTCGAATACACTCGAATACTCTGGAATGTTCTAGAAATTTCTACAGGGCGAGACTTCCAAGCCGTTACATCTTCAAAAGCACGCCCCTCAGGTAAAAACGGGAACCTTCTTCATGGATGGGGGATAGAGGGCTACCAGAGTTTAGCGGCACGCACATTGTACACTTGCTTTTATAATATGATATACACTGATTAGTTACCATTACGTTGAAATATTTAAAGAAACATTGGTGGTACTAAATATACCTTAAAGGGGCACGCTAGTAGAGCGGTCTCGCAGAAACTAAGGCAATACTGCTTATTAATGGATGGAATTCCAAATTTTACTACTGATATGAATCTTAGTAAAGACAACCTGTTAAGTTCCAACACGAAGCTGCAGTACTGGCATAGAGTCACACGAAAGTTTCATCATTAGGGCCTATACCCCTATGAAATGCGGAAATGACCACTATACGTCAGAGAGCGGGACCTGCCACTATTAAAGGAGGCGGGAAATAATGTGTTGTCTGCAGAGAAGCATTAACAGCATAACGGGGTGGCCAGGACAGCTCTGTGACTTCGAACGTGCACTAGTCATTGGATGTTATATGGATAACAAATCCACCAGGGACATTTCAACTCTTCTAAAACTGCCCAGGTCGACTTTTTGCGATGTGACAGGGACGCAGGAACGTGAAGGTACAACGACGATTCAACGAAGACTAGGGAGACCTCATGTACTGACCAACTGGGACCATCAAGCGTTGGGGATGGTGGCTGTAGAAAATCTCCTGACTTTAGCCGAAGGAATCGCTCATGAGCCCCAAAGTGCTACCAGCAGTCCAGACAGCACTATGACTGCGTAGGATGATAAAAACGATAGGGTACATTGGTTGAGCAGCTCTTGATAAACCACACATTTCTCTTGTCAGTACTGAGCGACCCCTTGAGGTAATGTAAAACAGCACTGGCCAGGGGTCTGAAGTGATACCTTTTGGGTTTGGCGAATACCTGGGCAACATTACCTACCATCGTATGTGGTGCCTACAATGAAATGTACTCCACTTGTTGTGCCTAAGATAACGCTATATGCGGGAGATAATCAACAAGTGTTACAACACTGTGTACTGCATACAGCAGAGGAACAAGTCGGAGATGATGACTCTATCAGCATGACAATACAACCTGTCATAAAGCAGCATCTGTGCTTGGTTTGTGGACAGCAGCTCACCTTAAAAATGCTCTGGCCCGCCCAGAATTCCGACGTGAACCCAGAGGAACGCCTTTGATGTGAGTTAGAATTTCGACTTCGATGCAGATCCCAACGTTCATCACTACTTCCTATGGTTTCAAATCTTGTGTAAGAACGGGCTCCCACTTCTCCACAGACATCGTGTCGTCGTTGAAAGTGTCCACTATAGAGTTCAAGCAAACATAAAGACGAAGGGTGCACTCACCCAATGTTAATGTTCACTAATAGATGTTTGCATATTTCTGATGAAATAGAGCATACTGTAAAAATATTGATCTTTACATTTAAATGCCATAAATATTACAGTACATTATATAAGATGGAATCCTGTGGATCAATTATTACAGCAGCAGCTGGACCCCACTCGACACAATATGGCGAAAATCTAGAATAAGGCGATTTCGGCGACACCTGTTCCTTATTCTACGAAGTTCTGACATTGTTTGTACTAAGTTACTGCTATTATCTTTCAGCTGAATCCATATAATGAAGTGCCAGCTATATCGAAAGTATCAAGGATGAGTCTTGACTCTACAGTGGAATGTGTGTTGAATGAAACTTTCTGGCAGATTAAAACTGTGTATCCGATCGGGTCTCTTAGATGATGATGTCTTTGATGATGATGTTGATGACGATGACGATGATTTGGGTTTAAAGGGACTAAACATCTTCGTTATCACTCCCTCACTGCACTAAAAGTCCATGTAAAATGAGTGGAACTGGATAAGGAGAACTGGCAGCCCTAGCATGTCGTGGTTGATAATTCGCGTGGCAGTAGCGTAAGTCAGACGGAGGTGATTCTGAGAAATCTGAAGGTATTAAGCTTCCTCGTGCAATCTGCTTTGGATAGGCGTACATGTGGTAACCACATTAAATTGCTCTCAAATAAAGTCCCTAAATATTTGACAGTCTCATCGACTTCAGGTAACTGGTTAGCAAGTGAAGTTATTGGAACTGATGGGCACTCCTGATGAGACAAAAGAGAATGGTGCGATATTTCGCGGGAGAAAATTGATATCCTTCAGGGACCAATTATGTAGTTTCGTGTACAGCCCACTGGACTTGGCACTCTGTTATGTGCAATGGTGGAGAGCCATGATACAGGCAATAGCCCTCCCCATGCAGTGACGGTAAGGGCGTCGGTCCCACGGATGTCACAACACCAGTGATTGCGACGGCAAACAGGGTTACACTGAGAATCAACCCCTGAGAGACATCAGTTTTCTGCATGTGTTGATTGCTGACAGTCGAGCCTGTCTGTACCCAGAGCAGTCGGAGGTATAGAAAATTATGGATGAAAATGGGCAAACAGCCCTGGAAGCTCCATTCAAGCAGTGTAGACAGGATGTAAATGTGCCAGGACAGGTGGTATCATAAGCGTTCCGTAGGTCAAAGAAAACAGCGATAAGGTGTAGGTGATGCGCGAAAGCATTTCAAACTGCTGATTACCGACGGATCCTGTTGGTCTGTGGTAGACAGGAGTGCTCGAAGGATACTTTGGAATTGGCTCCACCCACCAACACAGTCGTCAGTCGATCGTTATTTCGAATAATTTACACAGCCTCTTCCTTAAAAATATTGTTCGATAATAATTCTAAATTTGAGGGCCTTTTTCCCAGTTTCCCGCCATTGTATGGGAAACTCCATTTTGTGCCGAATGCGATTGTAAAACCCGAGGGTGTATTTTATGCTGTCATTGCTTAGGTGTTTAAGGATTTGGCTGTGGTTGTATCCAGTCAAGAAGCTGTGTCACGACACTCTGCTAAGCAGTATGGAACTCCGTATGACTCAAAGCATTGTGCAAGGAAGAATAATGAGTTTTGCTTCGCCAGGCGTTTCTGGGTCGTGAAAGGAGGATGGTACTTACCATATGCAGACACTTTGGCAAGGTGATATTCAGCCACGAACGCGGAATGAGCACCGACGGCACCACTGAAGGAGGTGGCAAGAACTACTGTCGATGGTAGGTGGCCACAAATGTGG
Organism: Schistocerca piceifrons; assembly: GCF_021461385.2. Lineage (NCBI taxonomy): Eukaryota > Metazoa > Arthropoda > Insecta > Orthoptera > Acrididae > Schistocerca > Schistocerca piceifrons. The sequence goes on along the minus strand of NC_060140.1, from coordinate 591,472,601 downwards.
AGGAGTTTAGTCAGTACTTGAGACGAAGGAGTGTGAGCGCTCATAGATTATGCATAGCATTCCCAATACTCCTGCTTCCTCTCATTAAAAACCATGCCTTCACTCGAAGTCTCTTGAATACTATAACATGTGGAACAGAGCGGTGGCACTTGTGTCATTGAATCCTGTGACACACCCTGGTATTTCTTCAGACCGCTATGCCATTGGTGCCCGTCGGAAGACCCCGAAGAATAGGGTAAAGTTGCTTCCATGACATATATAATCGTATAAATAGTATGTCGTACCACTTCTTTGACAGCCTTCTCTTTCCTGGTTTCAAAAGTTGCTATGGAAGTGAAATCTTTCCAGTTGGCTTTCCGAAAGGACGACAGTGGGCATGTTCCATTGGTTGAAGGTTTGAGGAAGAGAGAGTAAGGTAGTAGAAGACACTATAGACGAACGGCTGGATTGAGGATGAGATGCTCAGGCTGCAGACTGTAAAATCTATGGGTGAGTATTTCCCATGAGCTGTACTAAAATTTGTTGGAACCCCAGCGTTAAGTAGGCTGACTTCTGGTTCTTCTAAGACAAGTTTTGAAAGGTATGTATGAGCCTCATATTAATTCTCTTTTGGTATTCTATGAAATAAAATTGTAATATGTGTGAAGTTTTATTTTTCAGATTATTATTCGTTACTTTAACGTTTGTCAGTAATTTAATTTCATTCACAATCTAGCTTCGACTAACTATCATTTTGAATTTCGAAGTTACAAGTTGCTTTGAGAAAATAATTTGTCGAAAGTAAAATTAAAATGTATTGTGCAAGAAGTACGGCTTGAACAGTGTCGAACTTTTTGAATTCAAAGAATGACTACCGAACACTATGCTTGCCCGCCATCAAGAAAAGGTCGGCTATTACTGGTGAATGAGATCCCAGTGCGCCAGCTACTTGTTACGTCACCCAACAGCCAAGTACAGCAACCACAGTAGAAATCGTACAATATGTAAACATGCTAGAGACAACACGGTCTATTTAAACTGTTTAGTGTATTCGAGTCTTCTTCAATTCCTGAATGAATACTCTGCATTATAATTAAATCACTCGAACGTGACCAGAAAGTACGTACGAATTTGCTCTATCCTATCACAGTCGTCAATATCGAAATATCTGGAATTGGAAAACAATGTGATATTGATTGCGACGTCAAATATGGCGCAAACAGGTCGACGATGGCACTGTAGAATACTTTAAAGGAGGAATTCTTGCAAGTTTTGTCCAATAAATGCAAAAAAATATTTTTAGTAGTTAACCATCGTACTTAAATTGCAAGGAGTTTTTTAAATGACGTTTTTATTTTAGTGGTAGGTAAAAAATATTAAAAAAATAGTTGAGGGTTTGGTATTTTTTTATCTACAAGGATATATGATCTTTAAACATCGTCGAAGGAAAAGGCGTTTTATGTATTTTGAAGTATGTGTAATCTAACTTTGAAGACGACTGCATTACAGTGCCTGTCTTGTTAAGAAGAACGATACAATATTCATTCAGATCTGCGTGTATGTTGTTCTTAATAACAGAGGAACTGCAGTATCACATTTATCCGCCGATACCAGGCATCAACTTTCAATTGTAACGTCCTCCTCTGTACACGAATTGTCCGCAGCTCGTGGTCGTGCGGTAGCGTTCTCGCTTCCCACGCCCGGGTTCGATTCCCGGCGGGGTCAGGGATTTTCTCTGCCTCGTGATGACTGGGTGTTGTGTAATGTCCTTAGGTTAGTTAGGTTTAAGTAGTTCTAAGTTCTATGGGAGTGATGACCATAGATGTTAAGTCCCATAGTGCTCAGAGCCATTTGAACCATTTGTACACGAATTACATAGTGTGAATGGATGGACCTTGCCGAGTCCTCGCCCATCCAAGTACACCAGATTTCTCCAGATGCGCCCATGTCGAGGACATGAGAACCCCTTATCGGAGTATAGTAAGAGATTTGGAAGTTTTGACTAGCAGACGGTTAAGAAGAACAAGGAATGGTTGGTTTTATGCATGATGGAGCTCCAGACGGATGGAGTTCGAAGCATTTTATGTAAATCCACTATGCTATCAATTTTAAAGTATTGTTCTAGTGTCTTAGACCAGTTCCAGGAGGGTATTGATAAGAGAGAACATATACACATGCACTTCTAAGACTACATGGTTCTGCACTTAATACAGGCTATTATATTAGATCGCTTCAGTTTCTGACCTATCAGCCATATGAAATACAGCGCTATTAATATTCCAATGTAAGAAATATGCTTCCAGCGCAAGACATACATCCTTATTGCAGGATCTCTACGATAAACTATTGCAACAAACTGTAATATGAAAAAACTACTTCCTTAAAACATCGGCTTTGTGTGATACATGCACAATATTGCTTTCCAGAGTAGTACAGCGTCCACTGTTCACATCCGATCACGATTCACTTTACCCACATCTGTCCTATATACACTCCTGGAAATGGAAAAAAGAACACATTGACACCGGTGTGTCAGACCCACCATACTTGCTCCGGACACTGTGAGAGGGCTGTACAAGCAATGATCACACGCACGGCACAGCGGACACACCAGGAACCGCGTTGTTGGCCGTCGAATGGCGGTAGCTGCGCAGCATTTGTGCACCGCCGCCGTCAGTGTCAGCCAGTTTGCCGTGGCATACGGAGCTCCATCGCAGTCTTTAACACTGGTAGCATGCCGCGACAGCGTGGACGTGAACCGTATGTGCAGTTGACGGACTTTGAGCGAGGGCGTATAGTGGGCATGCGGGAGGCCGGGTGGACGTACCGCCGAATTGCTCAACACGTGGGGCGTGAGGTCTCCACAGTACATCGATGTTGTCGCCAGTGGTCGGCGGAAGGTGCACGTGCCCGTCGACCTGGGACCGGACCGCAGCGACGCACGGATGCACGCCAAGACCATAGGATCCTACGCGGTGCCGTAGGGGACCGCACCGCCACTTCCCAGCAAATTAGGGACACTGTTGCTCCTGGGGTATCGGCGAGGACCATTCGCAACCGTCTCCATGAAGCTGGGCTACGGTCCCGCACACCGTTAGGCCGTCTTCCGCTCACGCCCCAACATCGTGCAGCCCGCCTCCAGTGGTGTCGCGACAGGCGTGAATGGAGGGACGAATGGAGACGTGTCGTCTTCAGCGATGAGAGTCGCTTCTGCCTTGGTGCCAATGATGGTCGTATGCGTGTTTGGCGCCGTGCAGGTGAGCGCCACAATCAGGACTGCATACGTCCGAGGCACACAGGGCCAACACCCGGCATCATGGTGTGGGGAGCGATCTCCTACACTGGCCGTACACCACTGGTGATCGTCGAGGGGACACTGAATAGTGCACGGTACATCCAAACCGTCATCGAACCCATCGTTCTACCATTCCTAGACCGGCAAGGGAACTTGCTGTTCCAACAGGACAATGCACGTCCGCATGTATCCCGTGCCACCCAACGTGCTCTAGAAGGTGTAAGTCAACTACCCTGGCCAGCAAGATCTCCGGATCTGTCCCCCATTGAGCATGTTTGGGACTGGATGAAGCGTCGTCTCACGCGGTCTGCACGTCCAGCACGAACGCTGGTCCAACTGAGGCGCCAGGTGGAAATGGCATGGCAAGCCGTTCCACAGGACTACATCCAGCATCTCTACGATCGTCTCCATGGGAGAATAGCAGCCTGCATTGCTGCGAAAGGTGGATATACACTGTACTAGTGCCGACATTGTGCATGCTGTGTTGCCTGTGTCTATGTGCCTGTGGTTCTGTCAGTGTGATCATGTGATGTATCTGACCCCAGGAATGTGTCAATAAAGTTTCCCCTTCCTGGGACAATGAATTCACGGTGTTCTTATTTCAATTTCCAGGAGTGTATAATGGTCGTTAGTGACAGAGAATACCTCTTACAAGGAAACAGATTAACACATAGCAGCGGCGTCCAACTTGTGAAATTCCACGTCATACCACCACTAAATCTGTAAACAGCACATCTGTGAAGCAGATGTATACATGGAGATTGCAGTGTCTCACAAACACCTATCGCTAACTTAGAATCATCGTAGCTATGAAACTGAAGTCTCGATTTTACACCCAAGATGCGACAGGGGAATGGAGTACATCGCATACATCTTCGTTCGTTTTTAGGAATGTGGCGAAACAGCATGGTCACGATTCATCACACGTGAGATAGAAGTCCTCTGATGACCGAGAGGTTTGCTGTTATTGATCGCAAGCAGACAGTGCTCTAAGTCATATACAGAACACGTGGTTGTATACAGGTCGAACACATGCTATGTCACACAAGTGATGCGTCCTGACAGAACAATGGAGAAAATGGTCAAATGACCTACAGCAACATCTCCCTCTCTAGAATGCATCATAAGTCTGCCATTAAATCGTACCTCGTTACAGCTCCATCCCAATCGATCACTCTGTCAACTCTCTGTTATCGTTTAACGCAAATGCATGTAAGTTTAGAGGCAGATGGTTCTCTGTTTTCCTGAAAGAGTCTAATATAGTAGTCAGCTCGCATGTATCACTATTACCTCAATAGACATATAGTAGAGGGCGGCCTCAACAGAAAAAAAAGTGACTGCTTTCCTGGTTCCCATCACTTCCATGTCAACGATTTCTCAGATTCTTCTTGCTGTCGGATACTTTTTCCAGTGTACAAGTTGTTCTGCGCCACCAGAAGAAACGCAAGTACTTCCTCAATTTCCCGACAATTCGGTATACTCGTATATTCCCTCAATTTATACGTATTTTCCGTCATTTTTCGCTATTCTATATATTTATCTTACTCGTATCCATGCATTCATGAAATAACCTATCGTCCCGTGTTCTGAAAGTGCTTGTAAATGTAGTACAGCTGCCCACACGTAGAACAAATACACTATTTTTCTGATCGGGAGGCATAGTATAGCACTGTACACGATTGCATCTAGTATCCTCCACACCCATAATCCACATCTGCAGTGCGTTTGCTCTGTTTTCTGTCTGTCTGTGTGTGCTCATGTGACGCAGATACAAGGGAGGAGAGAGATGCGGTAAAAATCTTACCGAGTTCTCTATCGAATGAAATTAGTGGAGCTTTTATAGTTCGTAATTTTTCTCTGTTAGATGGTACAGAATAATGATGATAGCATATGTGATACATATGAATGGGCTGCGAGGGATGCAGATCTGCTTCGAACTGCAGTACCTATATGTTATTTGGGGATGCACCACAATGCAGTAGAAAAATCTTCATCCTTCTCCCAGTTCTTGCACTGTCTTTTATGCTACCTGATGTTGCAGGAGCGGGCTTCATTTGGCGCTGACCTTACACATCTTAGCCTGCCGCGGTGGCCGTGCTGTTCTAGGCGCTGCAGTCCGGAACCGCGGGACTGCTACGGTCGCAGGTTCGAATCCTGCCTCGGGCATGGATGTGTGTGAGGTCCTTAGGTTAGTTAGGTTTCAGTAGTTCTAAGTTCTAGGGGAGTGATGGCCTAAGATGTTAAGTCCCATAGTGCTCAGAGCCATACTTACACATCTTACACTGCTGGCGGAGCTACGACAAAATGTTCCCATTTCCACCAAATGGTCAAAACACAGTCCTGTCGCACTAACTCAGGTCACTCAATTTCTACACGGGTTGCGGAAGGTGGTGGATATACAATATGTGATCAAAAGTATCTGGACACCTTGCCGAAAATGACTTCCAAGTTCGTGGCGCCCTCCGTCGGTTGGTTCAAATGGCTCAGAGCACTATTGGACTTAACATCTGAGGTCTTCAGTCCCCTAGAGCTTAAACTCTTTAAACCTAACTAACTTAAGGACATCACACACATCCATGCCCAAGGCAGGATTAGAACCTGCGACCGTAGCGGTCGCTCGGTTCCAGACTGAAGCGCCTAGAACCACTCAGTCACACCGGCCGGCCCCTCCATTGGTAATGCGGGTATTCAGTATGTTGTTGGCCCACCTTTAGCATTGATGACAGCTTCCACTTTCGGACGCATACGTTCAATCAGGTGTTGGAAGGTTTCTTGGGAAATGGCAGCTCATTCTTCACGGGGTGCTGCACTGAGCAGAGGTATTGATGTCAGTCAGTGAGACCTGGCACCAAGTCGGCGTTCCAAAACATCCCAAGGCGTTTTGTAGGATTCGGATCACAACTCTGTGCAGGCCAGTCCATTACAGGGATGTTACTGTCATGTATCGTGTTGAAGGATGCAATCGCCATCCCTGAATTGCTCTTCAAAGGTTGGAAGCAAGAAGGTGCTTAAAACATCAATGTAGGCCTGTGCTGTGATAGTGCCATATAAAACAGAAAGGAGTGAAAGCCCCCTTCACGAATCACACATTGTGTACCGTGATTCGTCGCTCCACACGACATTTTTCTACTGTTCAGTTGTCCAATGTTTACGCTCCTTACACCAAGCGAAGCGTCGTTTGGCGTTTACTGGTGTGATGTGTGTCTTATGAGCAGCCTCTCGACCATGAAATCAACGCTTTTTCATCTCCCACCTAACTGTCATACTACTTGCAGTGGTTCCTGACGCACTTTGGAATTTCTGTGTGATGGTCTGGATAGATGTCTGCCTATTACACGTTAGGAGCCTCTTCAACTGCCAGCGGTCTCTATCAGTCAACAGACGAGGTCGACCTGGGCGCTTTTGTGCTGTGCATGTCCCTTCACGTTTCCACTTCACTATCACATCGGAGACAGTGGACCTAGGGATGTTTTAGAAGTGTGAAAATCTTGCGTACAGACGAATGACACATGTGACACCCAATCACCTGACCTCGTTCGAAGTCTGTGAGTTCCGCAGAGCGCCCCATTCTGCTCTCTCACGATGTCGCTGGCATGGAGTACCTGGCAGTAAATGGCGGCGCAACGAACCTAATACGAAAAACATATGTTTTTGGGGGTGTCCGGATACTTTTGATGACATAGCGTAGTTCTCTCTCGCTTCTGCTCAGTTCCGTCTTGAATTGGAATGATCATATACACAAAGCTGCAGGAATGACAGAAGCTGCAAGAGGCGTTTGGACTGCCTAAAAAGCTATGTTGGAATTTTACTGTAACAGACTGGATTGGATATCACTGGTTATCACTGACATCGTTATTCACAGGTGGAAATATCAGTTTCCTCTACTTTTTTCTATGTTTCACGTAAAGGTCTTCTCGGATGAGATTAATTTTTAGTTACTGAGTGGTTTACAGCACCCTCCACCTCGCTAAAGTTTCGAGTTTCTAGAGAAATAATTTCCGGTCGATATCTTCGAAATTAATCTGCGCAAGCGATACTGCATAGGAAGTGATATTGCTGTGCTCTTCATATCGAGAAGTATCGCGAAAATTGTATGATATTCTGGCAAACCATTTGAAATTACATATGTTCTTGTAATCCCAGAGTCAGGAGATGGATGTAAAAGCAAGGAAACACGTCGGGGCCACAAACAATGACGCCTTTGTGTAGAGGGGAACCGACCCAACCTTTATTCAACAGTCTTTGCGGTATACATACGAGTGTCTGGTGATCGCTAGTGTGTGTCCTATCGTGAGGGATTTATAGATTCGAAACATTGATAGCTGTAAGGAAAGTGAAAGATTTTTTTTATGTGGAAAATTATGTGTGCTATCGATATTTAGATTCGTTCCAGAACCACGGCCGTCAAGAGGAGACAATTCCAGTATATTTCTCGGTGTTAGACGGCAGCAGCCATCCTAATATTTAATTTTAGCTACACTGGTAATATGTGCCTAGTTTCCTATATTCTTGTGAGTATGGAGATGTCCATAGAAAGCACAGCAGCATGCAAGCAGGTTGGGGCCTGAAACAGCGTCTCAGTGGAAGCATTTATTCCTTCCTACACTGGTTCAGAGAGTCTAAGAAAGCTTCCGACTTACGACGATTTGGCTTGCAGCTCCCCCTGGACGTGTAAATAGTGGACTAATATCCAATTTGCATTGAGTTGCCTTCGGGACCGCATGTGTCACAAGTATACATTGCGGAAATTTGAGACGGTTCAATACAATGAGAATTTCCGCTGGGAGTATTGACAGTGTTCGAACTCCTACTACTCAGGTCCTCGTCAGGTGGGCGTTCGTCCATGGCCGGGTGGCCTCTCTCTGAACGACATGCGTTTCCATGGCTGCATTCATGGGCCACATTTAAAATGGCAATTTCCTCCGTTGATGCTGCACTGTGGCACAGTGACTACGTGGGGGTGTATTTGATGATCTGTAGGCCAGTTTTGCTGGGTTTCAGTGTCTGTGAAATATCGTAATCTGTACAAAATAGTTTTTTGCTGCTGAAAATCTCATCTGCAGAAAAAATGGCGGACAGTGTTTCCATACTGGCAGCATTAGTAAATTGGTGTAAATTCAGTAAGAGCCAATCAGAATGCTCCATTCATTCACAAGACATCCTTTGTGCTGGGACATAGGAGCCTCTCTACACACTGGTTCAAACAAGATGGGTCGTAAGTTATCTATGGAAAGTTCTCAGTGTAAGGTGATGTATTCTTTGTTCTGGTGTTCAAAGACAAGATGAAGTCTGGCGTGATGTGGTCCCTCATTCAGCATTGTGGCATTACGACAACTCCAGACCAGTAGCCGTAGGACACCGAAAATTCCAGCCATGCTACACACACATCTTGTGTCCATGCGTCAACCATACTCGGCAGGTAAATACATGCACGTGGCCGCCGACACATCTTTCATGTGGGACGGGATGTCCCATTAGGATAGCTAGTGAGAATGCACCCTGTATTATTCTATGATGCATGTCAACAGATTTCTAGAGTGCGTTCATAGGGGGACTTGGCTGTTGTTTTTATAGACATGTGTCGTTGTTATAACATTAAAAATGTTTTAGCTATGTCTGCGAGGTTGAGCCGCTATGCAAACATCTCTCTCAGTGCTGGGCCCACAGCTATGTGTTATTGTGCCAGCAATGGTGCCCAGGTGAACACGTGAGTGTTCAGAGGGAGACTCTGCTCTTATTTACATAGACATGGGACGTCAGTATAATACTCGAAGAATTCTAACTATATACCTGAAAATAGATGCGACTTTCACATGCTGGCTGTAGGCAGCAGTAGCCTGAGAGCAATGACTCGCACCCCTGCGGTGGCTCGCACCCGGAGTCAGTGGCATCAGCATGTGCATGCGTCGAAGCTCTGAAACATCGTGGTCGAGTTTCTGAACGATAGTTCGAAAGTGGTTTTTACATGCATCGAGTGTTTGTGCACTGCATTATTTTTGGCTTTGTAAGCCTTGTGAGCGTTGGCAGAGACTTTTACATGCATTATTTGGAAATTTACGACTTGTTTTCGTGTCTGCACATCAGTGTACTGCATTATTTCGGTGATTTACGAGTAGTTTGCAGGTCTGTAGGCTATGTAGTGTGACAAGCACATCAAAGCGAGTATTTTGTATCAGTGTAATAAATATACTATGTCAAACCTATCCCTAAATAAATTGTTCCAAAATAAATAAAGTACAGTCCTTCCTGTCATTTTTCACCCAGACTGCCATGGGATGACAGCGCCCTCTGGTGGCAGTACTGTGTATAGGTCAGTTGGACCCCTGTCATTTACTTAGGTTAGTGGAGTTAGCCCAAGTGACCTTATTTCTCCTACTAAATTTGAACTTCTCAGCATGACAGCATTGTTATGTTGCCATATCTATCACCGCCATCTTGGATCGGCCATTTTGAATAAATTTGGAAACAATGCAACGTGGGTAGTACATAGGTTGTCCCACTACTGTTGTCATTATAGCAAGTATGAATACCAAAGTTAATAAATCAGTCAAGAAAGCTAGGAAAGTGTTTCTGCTACACAGAGCAGATAAGCAGTTATTACCATCTCACTTAGACAGTGAATCGGCATCACTTAGTTTCAGTAAGATGGATCTAGAGGAATTACGGGCACAGTTTAAGCAGATTGTAAACCGTAGTCTGGAGCGTTATGTGTGTTGTAAGCGGATAAAGGGTGCCAAAGACTGACCACGTTTTAATAATTAAATCTGGAGGATACTGAGGAAGCAGAGGTTGTTGCACTTACGGTTGAAAAGGGACGATAAGTGGAGGTTAGTGAGTTTCATGCATCTTTGGAAAGAGCTATGTGCGAAGAATAGAGCAACTACCACAATCACACCTTAGCAAAAGGTATGGCTGAGAATGCGAGAAAACTAGTCTAGTGAAAAAGCGCTAAGCGGGTCCAAGGTTACATTCGGTCACTTGTTGACCAGTCTGGTGTGGCAGTTGAAGACAGCTAAACAAAAGCCGAAGTTTCAAATTTCACTTTCAAGAAATCGTTTACACAAGAAAATCGTACAAACATGCCTTCATTTGATCACAGGACAGACTTCTGTATGGACGACATAGTAATAAGCATCCCTCGCGTAGAGAAGCAACTGAAAGATTTGAAAGTATATAAATCAGAATGTATGGATAGAATTCAACTTCGATTTTACAAAGAGTACTCTACGGCATTGGCTCCTGACCTTGCTTGCATTTATCGTGAGTCTCTCGTCCAACACAGGGCTACAAGCGACTGGAAAAAGGTGCAGGTTACCTGGGAAATTACAGAAAAATATCCCTAATTCAATTTGGTGTACTTCCTGCAGACTGAGAAGCTTATGTCGACGAATCGGCATGGTTTTAGAAAGCATCGCGTGTGCGAAAGTCAGCTTATCCTTTTCTCACATGATATACTGCCAACTATGGACGAAGGCAACAGGCAGACTGCATATTTCTAGATTTCCGTGAAGCATTTGACACGGTGCCCCATTGCAGGCTGTTAAAGGAGGTACGAGCATATGGAATAAGTTCACAGATGTGTGTGTGTGGCTCGAAGACTTCTGAAGTAATAGAACGTAGTATGTTGTCCTCGACGGCGAATGTTCACCAGAAACAAGGGCACAGTCAGCTAGTGCCCCAGCGAAGTGTGGTAGGAGCGCTATTGATTTGGTCGACAGATGACGATAACGTTTGGTTTGTGGTGCGCGGTCATCAGCGCCTATACAAAGGCCCAATTCTTACAAAGTCCAATTTTTACACAGTCCAATCTAGCCACTGTCACGAATGATGAAGCTGATGATGAAATGATGAGGACAACACAAACACCAAGTCCAGAGCAGAGAAAATCCCCAAGGTGGCTGGGACTCGAACCCGGGACCCCGTAATCCTTGGCGGACAGAGTGAGCAGCAGTTTGCGATTGTGTGCTGATGACGCCGTGATGTGTTATACTGTGTCGAAGTTGAGCGACTGTCGGGATACACAAGACGACTTAGACAAAATTTTCAGTTGGTGTTGTGATGACTGGGTGTTGTGTGATGTCCTTAGGTTAGTTAGGTTTAAGTAGTTCTAAGTTCTAGGGGACTGATGACCATAGCTGTTAAGTCCCATAGTGCTCAGAGCCATTTGAACCATATTTGAACCCAGTTGGTGAGATGAATGGCAGCCAGGAAAAACGTACGTTATTGCGGATGAGTAGGCAGATCAAACCCATAATGTCCGGATACAGTATTAGTAGCATCCTGCTTGACGCAGTTAAGTCGTTTAAATATCTGGGCGTAACGCTGCAAAGCGATATGAGACGGAAGAACATGTGAGAACTATGGTAGGGAAGGCGAATGGTCGACTTTGCTTTATTGGGAGAATTTTAAGAAAGGAAACCGCATATAGGTCACTGGTGCGACCTATTCTCGAGTATTGCTCGAGTGTTTGGGATCCTTACCTGGTCGGACTGCAGGAAAACATTGAAGCAATTTAGAGGGGGGGGGGGGAGGAGAGGCTGCTATATTTGTTACCGGTAGGTTCGAAGAGTACTGAAGTGTTCCGGAGATGCTTGGAGAACTCAAATTGGAATCCCTCGAGGAAAGGTGACGTTGTTTTCGGAAAACACTAAAGAAAATTTAGAGAACCAGCATTTGAAGTTGACTGCCGAAAGATTCTACTGCCGTCAAAGTGCATTGCATTTAAGGGCCATAAAGGTAAGATACGAGAAATTAGGACTCATACGCAGTCATATAGATTGTTGTTTATCTCTCGCTCTATTAGCTAGTGTGACAGGAAAGAAAATGCCAAATAGCGGTACAGGCCCCTTCGACACACACATTACGGTGGCGTGCGGAGTATCTATGTAAATGCAGATGTGTATGTAATCGTCCTTTCATGTCCGAAGACGCGAGGGAGTGGCTACGGTCAAGTAGATGGGACGCCGTCAGTATGAGAGGCGTTTGAAAAGTCCTTGCAAAGTACGAGAGACGACACTACCGGCGAGTATCGAGGTCATATTTAGTTAGTAGCATCGTTGGAAAGAACGCACACCAAGTTTCAGCCATATTGGTCTATTTCTTTGGCATTCGTGTGAATCAAGGAAGTCGAGTGATTGTCAAAAAATGGACAAAAACCAATTTCGTGTTGTGATTAAACATTACTTCATGAAAGACAAAACGCCTCAGGAGACAAAAGAGAAGCTTGATATAGATTACGGTGACTCTGCACTTTCGATTAGAACAGTTTGCAAGTGGTTTCAAAATTTTCGGTGTGGCCATATGAGCACAAGTGATGCTCAACTTTCTGGGCAACCTGTGGAGGTTACGACTCCAGAAATCATTGACATAATCCGTCATATGGTGATAGATGACAGAAGAGTTAAGGTGCGTGAGATTGCTAGTGCTGTGGGCATCTCGAATGAACGGGTACATAATATTTTGCATAAACATTTGGAGATGAGGAAGCTATCCGCAAGATGGGTTTCGCGATTGCTCACGCTTGACCAGATACGGAATCGTGTGAAGTGTTGCAAGGATGGTTTGCAGCTGTTCAGGAAGAATCTGCAGGACTTAAAGCCTCGTTTCGTCACTGTGGATGAAACATGGATACATTACTATACTCCTGAGACCAAACAACAATCTAAACAATGGGTTACTAAGGGATAATCTGCACCAAAAAAGGCGAAGAGCATTCCTTCGGCCGGAAACGTTATAGCGACAGTATTTTGGGATTCGCAAGGGATAATCCTCATCGACTATCTGGAAAAGGGTAAAACTATTACAGGTGCAAATTATTCATCGTTATAGGACCGTTTGAAAACCGAGCTGCAAGAGAAACGCCGACGATTGGCCCGCAAAAAAGTCGTTTTCCATCAAGACAATGCACCAGCACACACCTCAGCAGTTGTAGTAGCAAAATGATTTGAAATAGGATTCCAACTCGTTTCATATCCCCCCCCCACCTATTCTCCAGACTTGACTCCCTCGGACTACTATTTGTTCCCCTATTTGAATAAATGGCTGGCGGGACAAAGATTTTATTCAAACGAGGAGGTGACTGCAGCAACTAACAGCTGCTTTGCAGACGTGGACAGTTCCAATTGATCGGAAGGGATCAACAAATTAGAACAGCGTTGGACGAAGTGTGTAAGTCCAAAAGGAGACTATGTTGAAAAGTAAAAAAAAGGTTTACCCAAAACACGTAAGTAGTTTTTATTTTTGCACGGACTTGTCAAACGCCCCTCATATAACCAGAGAAACGACCAAGAAGTCATATTCGACATTAGCGTCCGTCACGGGCCGGAGCAACCGCCGGAACTGAGGACATAGCTGAAGAGACATCGTCAGCCACCTTGTCCGCATCAGCTTGCGGCGTAACATATGTGACCGGAAGTATCACTGACGAAGTGGGAAGTACCAGTCCTCTAGTCAGTAGCTGCGTTGTCTGTCGCTGCAGATATTTAGATCTGATGTGGCCCCCTTTTCTACTCTCAGAACAAGTATACAACTGTCCGTCGTACATGATTTTTATTTTTTTTTTTTTTTTTTTTTGGTCATCAGTCTACTGACTGGTTTGATGCGGCCCGCGAATTCCTTTCCTGTGCTAACCTCTTTATCTCAGAGTAGCACTTGCAACCTGCATCCTCAATTATTTGCTTGACATATTACAATCTCTGCCTTCCTCTACAGTTTTTGCCCTCTACAGCTCCCTCTAGTACCATGGAAGTCATTCCCTCATGTCTTAGCAGATGTCCTGTCATCCTGTCCCTTCTCCTTATCAGTGTTTTCCACATATTCCTTTCCTCTCAGATTCTGCGTAGAACCTCCTCATTCCTTACCTTATCAGTCCACCTCATTTTCAACATTCGTCTATAGCACCACATCTCAAATGCTTCGATTCTCTTCTGTTCCGGTTTTCCCACAGTCCATGTTTCACTACCATACAATGCTGTACTCCAGACGTACATCCTCAGAAATTTCTTCCTCAAATTAAGGCCGGTATTTGATATTAGTAGCCTTCTCTTAGCCAGAAATGCCTTTTTTGCCATAGCGAGTCTGCTTTTGATGTCCTCCTTGCTCCGTCCGTCATTGGTTATTTTACTGCCTAGGTAGCAGAATTCCTTAATTTCATTGACTTCGTGACCATCAGTCCTGATGTTAAGTTTCTCGCTGTTCTCATTTCTACTACTACTCATTACCTTCGTCTTTCTCCGATTTATTCTCAAACCATACTGTGTACTCATTAGACTGTTCATTCCGTTCTGCAGATCATTTAATTCTTCTTCACTTTCACTCAGGATAGCAATGTCATCAGCGAATCGTATCATTGATATCCTTTCACCTTGTATTTTAATTCCACTCCTGAACCTTTCTTTTATTTCCATCATTGCTCCCTCGATGTACAGATTGAAGAGTAGGGGCGAAAGGCTACAGCCTTGTCTTACACCCTTCTTAATAAGAGCACTTCGTTCTTGATCGTCCACTCTTATTATTCCCTCTTGGTTGTTGTACATATTGTATATGACCCGTCTCTCCCTATAGCTTACCCCTACTTTTTTCAGAATCTCGAACAGCTTGCACCATTTTATATTGTCGAACGCTTTTTCCAGGTCGACAAATCCTATGAAAGTGTCTTGATTTTTCTTTAGCCTTGCTTCCATTATTAGCCGTAACGTCAGAATTGCCTCTCTCGTCCCTTTACTTTTCCTAAAGCCAAACTGATCGTCACCTAGCGCATTCTCAATTTTGTTTTCCATTCTTCTGTATATTATTCTTGTAAGCAGCTTCGAGGCATGAGCTGTTAAGCTGATTGTGCGATAATTCTCGCACTTGTCAGCTCTAGCCGTCTTCGGAATTGTGTGGATGATGCTTTTCCGAAAGTCAGATGGTATATCGCCAGACTCATACATTCTACACACCAACGTGAATAGTCGTTTTGTTGCCACTTCCCCCAATGATTTTAGAAATTCTGATGGAATGTTATCTATCCCTTCTGCCTTATTTGACCGTAAGTCCTCCAAAGCTCTTTTAAAATCCGATTCTAATACTGGATCCCCTATCTCTTCTAAATCGACTCCTGTTTCTTCTTCAATCACATCAGACAAATCTTCACCTTCATAGAGGCTTGCAATGTATTCTTTCCACCTATCTGCTCTCTCCTCTGCATTTAACAGTGGAATTCCCGTTGCACTCTTAATGTTACCACCGTTGCTTTTAATGTCACCAAAGGTTGTTTTGACTTTCCTGTATGCTGAGTCTGTCCTTCCGACAATCATATCTTTTTCGATGTCTTCACATTTTTCCTGCAGCCATTTCATCTTAGCTTCCCTGCACTTCCTATTTATTTCATTCCTCAGCGACTTGTATTTCTGTATTCCTGACTTTCCCGGAACATGTTTGTACTTCCTCCTTTCATCAATCAACTGAAGTATTTCTTCTGTTACCCATGGTTTCTTCGCAGCTACCTTCTTTGTACCTATGTTTTCCTTCCCAACTTTTGTGATGGCCCTTTTTAGAGATGTCCATTCCTCTTCAACTGTACTGCCTACTGAGCTATTACTTATTGCTGTATCTATAGCGTTAGAGAATTTCAAACGTATCTCGTCATTCCTTAGTACTTTCCTATCCCACTTCTTTGCGTATTGATTCTTCCTGACTAATGTCTTGAACTTCAGCCTACTCTTCATCACTACTATATTGTGAACTGAGTCTATATCTGCTCCTGGGTACGCCTTACAATCCAGTATCTGATTTCGGAATCTCTGTCTGACTCTGACCATGATGTAATCTAATTGAAATCTTCCCGTATCTCCCGGCCTTTTCCAAGTATACCTCCTCCTCTTGTGATTCTTGAACAGGGTATTCGCTATTACTAGCTGAAACTTGTTACAGAACTCAATTAGTCTTTCTCCTCTTTCATTCCTTGTCGCAAGCCCATATTCTCCTGTAACCTTTTCTTCTACTCCTTCCCCTACAACTGCATTCCAGTCGCCCATGACTATTAGATTTTCGTCCTCCTTTACATACTGCATTACCCTTTCAATATCCTCATACACTTTCTCTATCTGTTCATCTTCAGCTTGCGACGTCGGCATGTATACCTGAACTATCGTTGTCGGTGTTGGTCTGCTGTCGATTCTGATTAGATCAACCCGGTCACTGAACTGTTCACAGTAACACACCCTCTGCCCTACCTTCCTATTCATTACGAATCCTACACCTGTTATACCATTTTCTGCTGCTGTTGATATTACCCGATATTCATCTGACCAGATATCCTTGTCTTTCTCCCACTTCACTTCCCTGACCCCTACTATATCTAGACCGAGCCTTTGCATTTCCCTTTTCAGATTTTTTAGTTTCCCTACCACGTTCAAGCTTCTGACATTCCACGCCCCGACTCGTAGAACGTTATCCTTTCGTAGATTATTCAATCTTTTCCTCATGGTAACCTCCCCCTTGGCAGTCCCCTCCCGGAGATCCGAATGGGGGACTATTCCGGAATATTTTGCCAATGGAGAGATCATCATGACACTGGGTATGTAGGGAAGTCGGCCCAGCATCCTGCCTTACGATCATGTACAGCGCCGCAAGGCCGAGAAGCCTTTATGACGTCCTTTGCGGGCACCTCGAACAGCAGTTTGAACACGCGAATAGTTCTAATGTCCAATCTCGCATGTTCGATTTTGACCACGTCAATATTACCATCAGCTTGACGGAAACGGAGTCCCTGTTTGGTCGTGTTTAGAATGCGTTCCCGAGCATCGTCAATGATCATTTTAACGTAAGCAGTGTGAATGAGAATCAAGAGATGGATACCGAGAAGTTCCGATGGCGGGATCTTGGATTCCTCACGGAGGAAATGGTCCACGTCTAATGCTTCCAGTCATGCATTTTCAGGAACAAAATTTGAAACGTAATGTCGATTTTCTGAACTTATTTGCCATGATCGCAGTGCACGAAGCCCGCGTGAAGGCTAACGCAATGTAAACCAACACGCTCAGCAGATGGAGGTATGGGATGTCCTCTTTGGGCTGACGCTAAGGCCAGACTACAATCTCTGTTTTTCTCAGGTTTTCGAACATCTTGCACCATTTGACACCGTCGAAAACATTTTCCAGAACAACAAATCCTATGAATGTCTCTTGATTCTTCTTTAGTCTTGCTTCCATTATCACAGCAAAGTCAGAACAGCTTCTGTCTTGCCTTTATCTTTTCTAAAGCCAAACTGATCATCTAAAACATCTTCGATTTTCTATTCAATTCTTCTGTATATTATTCTTGTCACCAACCTGGATCTACTAGCTGAGAAGATGATTGTGTAACAGTTCTCGGATTCATCTGCTCTTGCAAGCTTTAGAGTTGTGTGGATGTCGTTTTCCCGGAGGTCAGATAGTATACGGCAGTCTCATCCATTAAATTTTGATTCTAATAATGGCTCCCCTATTTCTTCTACATCGATTCATCTTTTTTTAGTATCACATCATCAGATAAGTCTTCCAAAATACACAGGCCTTCAGTGTACTCTTTCCACCTATCCTCTCTCTTCTCTGACATTTAACAGTGAAATTCCCATTGCATTCTTAAGTTACCACCCTTACTTTTAATTTCATCGAAGGTTGTTTTGACGTTCCTACTTGCTAGTCAGTCCTTCGACAATCCCTTCTTTTTCGATTTCTTCACGTTTTTCATGCAGTCTTTTCGTCTTAGCTTCCCTGCGCTGCCTATTGATTTCATTCCTAACTGACTTTTCTTTCCGTATTCCTGAATTTCCCTCAACATTTTTTGTTCTTCCTTCTTTCATCGATGAACTGAGGTATTTCTTCTGCTAGCCAAAGTCTCTTCGCAGTTACATTCCCTGTATATACCTTTTTCTCTCCACCTTCTGTGATTGTCCTTTTTAGAGACGTCCAGTCCTCCTCAAGTGAACTGCCTACTGAGATGCTCCTTATTGCAGTATCTAGAGGCTCAGAGAACTTCAAGAATATCTCTTCATGCCTTAGTATTTCCGTATCCATTTCTTTGGGCTTTGATTCTTCCTAACTAATCTCTTAAACTTTGCTCGGCTCTTCATCACTACTAAATTGTGCTCTGTGTCTATGTCTGTCCTGGGTACGCCCTACACTCCAGTACCTGATTTCGTAATCTCTGCCTGACTATGGTGTAATGTAACTGAAGTCTTTCCGAATCCCACGGAGTTTTCGAAGTAAACTTTCTCCTCTTCTAATTCTTGAGTATTCGCTATTACTAGCTGGAATTTATTGCAGAACTGAATTAGTATTTCTCATCTCTAATTCCCTGTACCAAGCCCATATTCTTCCGTGACGTTTTCTTCTACTGCTTCCCTTGCAATCGCATTACAGTCTCCCTCGACCGACTTCCATCTACATTTAAACACTGAATTACTGTTCAGTATCCTCGTATACTTTCACTATCTCCTCATCTTCGGCCTGTGACGTAAGCATGTATACTTGGACTATCGTTGTCGGTGTTTGTTTTCTTTCGATTCTGATGAGAAGAACTCTTATCGCTGAAATTTTCACAGGATGCCTCTCTCTGTTCTACATATTGGACCTACTGATAACAAACAGATCCGAACTTTTCGAATCTGTATGTACAGAACAGGGAATCAGTGATCATAAGGCCGTTGCAGCATCCCTGAATATGGAAGTTAATAGGAATATAAAAAAAGGGAGGAAGGTTTATCTGTTTAGCAAGAGTAATAGAAGGCAGATTTCAGACTACCTAACAGATCAAAACGAAAATTTCTGTTCCGACACTGACAATGTTGAGTGTTTATGGAAAAAGTTCAAGGCAATCGTAAAATGCGTTTTAGACAGGTACGTGCCGAGTAAAACTATGAGGGACGGGAAAAACCCACCGTGGTACAACAACAAAGTTAGGAAACTACTGCGAAAGCAAAGAGAGCTCCACTCCAAGTTTAAACGTAGCCAAAACCTCTCAGACAAACAGAAGCTAAACGATGTCAAAGTTAGCGTAAGGAGGGCTATGCGTGAAGCGTTCATTGAATTCGAAAGTAAAATTCTATGTACCGACTTGACAGAAAATCCTAGGAAGTTCTGGTCTTACGTTCAATCAGTAAGTGGCTCGAAACAGCATATCCAGACACTACGGGATGATGATGGCATTGAAACAGAGGATGACACGCGTAAAGCTGAAATACTAAACACCTTTTTCCAAAGCTGTTTCACAGAGGAAGACCTCACTGCAGTTCCTTCTCTAAATCCTCGCACAAACGAAAAAATGGCTGACATCGAAATAAGTGTCCAAGGAATAGAAAAGCAACTGGAATCACTCAATAGAGGAAAGTCCACTGGACCTGACGGGATACCAATTCGATTCTACACAGAGTACGCGAAAGAACTTGCCCCCCTTCTAACAGCCGTGTACCGCAAGTCTCTAGAGGAACGGAGGGTTCCAAATGATTGGAAAAGAGCACAGATAGTCCCAGTCTTCAAGAAGGGTCGTCGATCAGATGCGCAAAACTATAGACCTATATCTCTTACGTCGATCTCTTGTAGAATTTTAGAACATGTTTTTTGCTCGCGTATCATGTCATTTCTGGAAACCCAGAATCTACTATGTAGGAATCAACATGGATTCCGGAAACAGCGATCGTGTGAGACCCAACTCGCCTTATTTGTTCATGAGACCCAGAAAATATTAGATACAGGCTCCCAGGTAGATGCTATTTTTCTTGACTTCCGGAAGGCGTTCGATATAGTTGCGCACTGTCGCCTGATAAACAAAGTAAGAGCCTACGGAATATCAGACCAGCTGTGTGGCTGGATTGAAGAGTTTTTAGCAAACAGAACACAGCATGTTGTTATCAATGGAGAGACGTCTACAGACGTTAAAGTAACCTCTGGCGTGCCACAGGGGAGTGTTATGGGACCATTGCTTTTCACAATATATATAAATGACTTAGTAGATAGTGTCGGAAGTTCCATGCGGCTTTTCGCGAATGATGCTGTAGTATACAGAGAAGTTGCTGCATTAGAAAATTGTAGCGAAATACAGGAAGATCTGCAGCGGATAGGCACTTGGTGCAGGGAGTGGCAACTGACCCTTAACATAGACAAATGTAATGTATTGCGAATACATAGGAAGAAGGATCCTTTATTGTATGATTATATGATAGCGGAACAAACACTGGTAGCAGTTACTTCTGTAAAATATCTGGGAGTATGCGTACGGAACGATTTGAAGTGGAATGATCATATAAAACTAATTGTTGGTAAGGCGGGTACCAGGTTGAGATTCATTGGGAGAGTGCTTAGAAAATGTAGTCCATCAACAAAGGAGGTGGATTACAAAACACTCGTTCGACCTATACTTGAGTATTGCTCATCAGTGTGGGATCCGTACCAGGTCGGGTTGACGGAGGAGATAGAGAAGATCCAAAGAAGAGCGGCGCGTTTCGTCACTGGGTTATTTGGTAACCGTGATAGCGTTACGGAGATGTTTAATAAACTCAAGTGGCAGACTCTGCAAGAGAGGCGCTCTGCATCGCGGTGTAGCTTGCTCGCCAGGTTTCGAGAGGGTGCGTTTCTGGATGAGGTATCGAATATATTGCTTCCCCCTACTTATACTTCCCGAGGAGATCACGAATGTAAAATTAGAGAGATTAGAGCGCGCACGGAGGCTTTCAGACAGTCGTTCTTCCCGCGAACCATACGCGACTGGAACAGGAAAGGGAGGTAATGACAGTGGCACGTAAAGTGCCCTCCGCCACACACCGTTGGGTGGCTTGCGGAGTATCAATGTAGATGTAGATGTAGATGCACTTCATAACGAATCATTCTACCGTTATACCATTTATTGCGAGGCTGATAATGCACTATATTTATCTGACCTGATATCTGTGTTTTCTTTCCATTTCACTTCACTGTACTCATTATACCCTTATGATTTCCCTCTTCAGAGTTTCAAGCTTCGCTACAACATTCCTCACCCCGACTTGTAGAACATCATCAAAAATGGCTCTGAGCACTATGGGACTTAACATCTTAGGTCATCAGTCCCCTAGAACTTAGAACTACTTAAACCTAACTAACCTAAGGACATCACACACATCCATGCCCGAGGTAGGATTCGAACTTGCGACAGTAGCAGTCCCGCGGTTCCGGACTGCAGCGCCTAGAACCTCACGGCCACGTGCGGCCGGCTAGAACATCATCTTTTCGTTTGTTATTTACTCTTTTTCTCATGGCCATCTGCCTTTTTGGAGTCTCTCATAGAGTCTCAAATGGGAGACAAGTCGGAAATCTTTATCCAATTGAGAGATCATCAAGCCCTGCGGATACACATTATGTATCTGTAATGCAGTGGTTCTCGTTTCCTTCTGCATCCTCATGCCGTTGATCACTGCTGATTTTTCTGCCTTTGGAGCAGTTTCCCACCTCCAGGGCAAGAGATTGCCCTGGACCACTGTCCTCTCCTCCATTCTCTTTGACATGGCCGTAGCGTGAATGAGGATGGCTTCTTATGCCAAAAGTTTTTAGCAGAATTTAAGCGATGGGGGGATTCGAGCCAGTGATAAAGAACGTTTTCATTATTAATCGAGGACATTACCCGTAGATAGTGGGGATTACAGTTTCGCATGTCTTACTTTGGAACGACGGCATAGATAATGTTGTGGGGGAAAGCGAACCAATGACCGCTATTAACTGCGAGAACACGTAGAAGATTCGATTGGTCCACGAGTGAGACTATCTACACCACGCTCGTCCGTCCTCTTGTGGAGAATTACTGCGTGGTGTGGGATACGCATCAGATAGGACTTACGTAGAACATCCAAGATGTTCGAGAAAGGCAGCTCTCTTGTAATTTCACGAAATAGGTGAGAGGGTGCCTCGGATATGATACACAAATAGTGGTGGCAACCATTAAAACAAAGATGTTTTTTCTTGCGACGGGATCTTCTCATGAAATTTCTGTCATCGACTTTCTCTTGCGAATGCAAATATTCTTTTAATATCCTCCCACATCGCTAGAAACAATCCTCGAAATGAAATAAGCGACATTATACACTATGTGATCAAACGTATCCGGACACCCCACCTACTGCCAAATACTCCGTATCAGCGACCTTAGTAGTCACTAGAGAGAACTGAATGGGGAGCTCCGCGGAACTCACGGAATTCGAACGTGGTCAGGTGATTTCGTGTCACTTGTGTCATACGTCTGTACGCGTGATTTCCACACTCCTAAACATCCCTAGGTCCACTGTTTCCCATGTGATAGTGAAGGGGAAACGTGAAGGGACACGTGCAGCACAAAAGCGTACAGGCTGACCTCGTCTGTTGACTGACAGAGACCGCCGACAGTTGAAGAGGGTCGAAATGTGTAATAGGCAGACATCTAGCCAGACCATCACACAGGAATTCCAAACTGCATCAGGATCCACTGCAAGTACTATGACAATTAGGCGGGAGGTGAGAAAACTTGGATTTCATGGTCCAGAGGCTGCTCATTAGCCACACATCACGCCGGCAAATGCCAAACGACGCCTCGCTTGGTGTAAGGCACGTAAACATTGGACGGTTGAACAGTGTAAAAACATCGTGTGGAGTGACGAATTACGGTACACAATGTGGCGATCCGTTGGCAGGGTGTGGGTATGGCGAATGCTCGGTGAACGTCATATGCCAGCGTGTTTAGTGCCAACTGTAAAATTCGGAGGCTGTGGTGTTATGGTGGCTGTTTCGCACTTACATTTCACCGGGATCCTGTGGGATTTTTGGATCATCTCGTGGCTGTGAATGGGACACTAGTGTACCATTATGAACCAGAGACCAAGTAATGTCCAAACAATAGACATACAGTGGTTCTTCATGTCCAAAGACATTGTAAACAAAGATCAGCAGACAACTTTCTCCCATGTGTCTTTTGAGATACAGATGGGTTCTTCCTTACTGATTATTTACAACATGGTAAAACTATCAGGGAAAAGTACTCTGTTGAAGTTGTCGACAAAATGATGCAACAGTCGGTCTCCAAACGGCGAGGAAAGGTGAGGAAAGGAATCTCGTTTCCGCACCACAATCCCTCATCTCACAATGCGGCCATCACACGGTACAAACTGCCAAATCTTCTCTTTGAAACCCTCAGACATCCGCCTCGTTCACCTGATTTGGCCCCTCTTAGACTTAATGTTCCCAAAACTGAAGAAACGTTTCAAGGGAAGATGATTTGTAAAACACAGAGGAACCCAGAAAAGGCTACGAATCAGTGGCTTGGAGCACAATCGAAATAATATTTTTTAGATTGATCGAGGAAGCTGGAACAAAAATGCCATAAATGTGTTAAAATCAAGGGGTAAAACGTTAACTGTATAACTTTTTGCAAACCCAAAACACCCATTTTTTGTTTATAAAGCCAAGAACTTACTCGCTCCCTCTCGTAAATGAGGGGTTGCTATTTTTCCTGTTATTCTCCCACGAGATATACACATTATCTACAAGCAGAAAGCTGTTAACGTTTTATAATACCTGGACGAAGGAAAAAGCTGCAGCATGCATAAATAGTAAAGTAAATAGGTAGGGGGCGGCGGGTAGTATGGACCAGTGGGTAGTATGGGCCAGTTGGTCTTTCAGCTATTCACTACTAGGTAGCAGCATGGTACACAGTATAGTCTTTGCCGCCAGCGCCATTTCGCCATGTGCAGAGAGTTTGTTTGACTCCCAGTGTCGTATCATCAGTGAGTGATTATAGTTTGTTTCCGCTTCTAGAAGTTGTTGCCTCGAATACTTTTTAACATCACCCTGAATCATTACAGGTAAGAATATACTTATGAAACTAGAGCTGTTGTTTAGTTTACTCTATTAATATAAGACGTTGACAATTGCATTTCGTTTGCTGTAACAATGTTTCGCTTACTGCCATGTTTTCATATCAGTGTGAGCCGGGTAATATGGGCCATGCGACATTCGGGTGGTATGGGCCACGGCATTAATTTTTTTTTCTTTTTTTAGGATACTATGCCAACATTTAAGAAAAAAAACCAGAAGGTGAAGGTTGGGGTGAATGGTCAGAGAATTATATGAAAAATGTAGTTGCAAGTGTACTAGAAAATAAACTTTCCAAAAGAGCAGTGTCTTACCGATACCACGTACCTAGAAGCACTCTGCAAAGGAAGTTTAAGAGCTATAGCAAACAATGAGCCAGCTGATACGAAACTACAAATCGGGACTTTTAAGGCAACATTTGATGAAATGTGTGAAAAACTGTTAGTAGCTAATTTGATGGATTTAGATTTGAGACTAATGTCCCTGTCCAAAACAGAGTTCTTGAAACTGACTTGTGTCCTGGCAGAAAAATTAAATTTGAGTCACAGATTCAACAAACGGACAAAAATGGCTGGAAAATTTTTTTATGCCAGTTTTATGAAGAAGCACCCAAGTTTGACCTACAGAAAACCACAATCAACTAATCTGATGCGATGTGTAGGGTTTAATAAGCCACAGGTCGAAAGGTTCTTCGGCCAGTTTTAAATTCTCTTAAAAAAAGCATTCCTTTCGTCCATCCCAAATTTGTAATGCCGACGAGACTGGCGTATCGTGTGAGCATGAAAATGACAAGGTCGTTACAGTGAAAGGCAAACGTCAAGTGGGGGAAATTACTTCTAGAGAGACGGGGTGTAATGTTACACTTCTAATTTGCATGAGTTCAACCGGGCAGTTTATTCCTTCGCTTTTTATTTTCCCAAGGAAACGAATGAATGACAGTCTCATGATTGGTGCTCCAACCGAAAGCATTTGTTTCCAAACTTCTAGCGGTTGGAAGACAGCTGAGGATTTTCTTAAGTGGCTTCGACACTTGGTTTCCTTCACAAAGTCCTCAGCAGGAGATCCTGTCTGGCTGATTGTAGATGGACATGCCTGTCATGTTTGCTCGGGAAAACCACGTCCATATGTTAAGTTTTCGCCCACACACTTCTCGTAAGTTACAGCCTTATGATAGAATGTTCATGAAACCTTTCAAAAACTGCTACAACACAGCTTGCAGTTTGTGGATGAGGGCTCATCCAGGGTCAATAATCAATGACTCCGATATTGTAAAATTGGTACGTGATGCCTACAAGCAAACGTGTCGACTAGATATAGCTGAAAATGGATTCAGATGCACTGGCATTTACCCGACAAACCCAGACGTATTTACTGATTTGGACTTTATGGGCAGTGATGTAACCAACATTGTACAGGAACCTCTCCCCGAGATGACCCCTGATGGGGTTGTTGTTAATTCATCTAGGACACCCACTTCGACCTCACCAGCAGCTCTGATAGCGCCCCCTCAGCTTGCTTCCCAGGCGGAATCTACAGTCACTTCTGGAGAGACCACCACTTCCTCCAATGCACTACACTCAAGTGAACTCAATGATTCAGCAAGTGTTTTAAAAGAGATGTCGCCTGTCTCTCCTGCAGCGAAAAGAGGTTGACTTGTCGGAAAAGAAAGCCAGAGAAAAGCGAAATATTGACATCAACTCCAGTAAAAAATATGCTGACAGACAAGAAATATAAGGAAGATCAAAAGGAAGAACCACAACAGAAAAAGAGACACGTGAAATTTTCAAAACAAGAACAAACGTTGACCATTAAGACGAAGAAAAATGAACAAATCAAATTTTTTTTATAATGAGAGTCCTACATGAAGAACTTCTCAAGACGTTGTAGATTTAAAATGTACTGTGCGTGGAGAAAGGTATGAGGAAAACTGGATTCAGTGCAACAAGTCAAAAAGCTGGGCACATGAGCTCTGTGCAGACACTGACGACTAACTTTTTTACTTTTGTGATCTCTGTAAGTTAAATAAATCATAGGTAAATGAGCTACAACATGTTATACATTGTGCATAGTACTAAACAATAATACCTTTATTCAAAACAGTGTTTTTAATTTATAAACGTAATCATATTGGTGTGGCCCATACTATCCGCCAATTTTAAAATGCCCTAAATGCATGGTTAATTCTAGTTACATTTTGTGTTATGTTCCCTTCATATATTGCTAAATATATTTTTATTACTTAAAAGAAAGAAGTTGAAAACATGATTTTTTGCTCATAACTGAGTTAAGCTACAAATATATTTTGTAACTTAAATTTTTCCGTAAATGGCCCATAATACCCGCCGTTCCCCTGTAAGTTTTAAACTATTTAAAAAGAGAAACTGTTTTCGTCGCTGTTTGGAACTTAGTTATTAGGAAGAAAATATGCAAAATCTGCAGACTATGAATTATAAAACTGGATCTATGAATATGTGTACACAAGCGAGTGGGCGAATTTTTCTGAATAAGAGCACTTAGCGACTTGCAACAATCTTTACATGTAATTTCAGACCTTCACGAAATTCTTTCTCACTATCAACCCCTACTAAAGGACACGAAAAATATTTATCAGTTAGTACTTATCCGTTGTTGATGCAGCAAAAAGTACCGCATAGGGCATGACGTTACCATTTATAGCTTCTTTATTACTAACTGTACTCACGACACATTTGCAGACAGTATATACAAGTATCACTGAATGAAAGTGTAAAATTATGTCATTGTACGACTCATGGTTCAGGAGGTATGATGTCATAAACAATGAAATGGGCGAAAAACAGCCGCATCGTACGTAACGGTTACATGTATTACTTCTTTGCTAATAACTCTACTCGCAATAAATTTCGCAGATAGGATCCACATATGCCGCTGAATGTACCTATGACGTCATAAACATTTAGTACAAGGCCAGATGCTGTGTGGTAGGGGCGTGGACGCAGAACTGCAAATAAATAGCCGGACAACTCCGGATTTCTCCGCTAATATACAGTATTCAGTCTTCTAATTACTGTTTCACGTGTTTGTGGATATCAATTTTTTCGAGTAGATAAATACTTGAAGTGTTTGGAGGACACAATTTCCATTCTTTCAATTGTCAGGAATGTGGAGGATTTATCGTACGACCTCTGCCAAGATCATCGACACTGAACTTCGCTTGGTCATTAATAAATTACATGATCGTTGCTTGTTACTACATTCTGTTACTGATGATGATGATGAAGTCCCATACTCCTTAACAGAGCGTAGGGGAACGATGCGGGAGATCCGCACCGCCGTACTAGGCAAGGTCCTAGTGGAGGTGGTTTGCCGTTGCCTTCCTCCGACCGTAATGGGGATGAACGAATGAACGATGATGATGAAGACTACACAACAACACCCAGTCATCTCGAGATTGGTCCTAATCCGTAGTCTAGTATTATCCAACGGGGGGGGGGGGGGGGGAGAATGGGAAGAAAGACATGCCAACCAGCTTTGGGGGAAACATCATTCCTTATTGATGATGAGCACAGGTGAAACTCCCTGACAGCGCCGGAAATCGAACCCGGGATCCTGTGCTCGGGAAGCGAGAACGGTACCGCGAGACCACGAGCTGCGGACATAGAAATGTGCAATTACAGCGGAATGAAGCATTTTAGTATGGTTTACGAAATTCCGACGTTGCTGGAGTAGTCGCTCATGTTCTGAGATAGTACATACCGAAAAAGCCAATGAAAACCTTAACAACAGATGCAAACGTGCGCGCGTCCTGTCATAACACTGGTAGCCGAGTCGGCAGGTGTTGAGACTGCAGGGAGAACTTGGTTGGAATAGTTGTGGGCCATGCTAGGCCGGACGAGGTCCGCGGCATTGTTAACAAGTGGCGGCACCTTTGACGCACGATCTTTGGTGGTGGAGCTCGAAGTGTGAGCTGCTGAGTGCTGGTCAGCTAGCCTAGCGCTCTGAACACGGGGTGGGAAATACGCGATCGTTTCAACGAATTGCAGAGGGTAGCCACCATGGACGCACTGACCGAATAAAGAAGGTATGAGATAAAATAACAACTGAACCAAACTATTGGCAGAGAAGACAGTCACATGGTTTTAAAGGCAAAAATTACACTAGTGCATTAGTGAAGGCGCAATCTCGCTACGAGATTTAATTTAAAAGTTATTAAATGTTGAATTTTATGGATATACCGCGGTCTTTAAAAATTAATGACTCAGTAACGCTTTAAGCTCTCACTGAGCACTATCGAACTGGTCCAGTAGATTTTCTGCACATTGCGTATTTCAAATTACAGGCCGGAATGTATATTTTGCGCATGGAGAGTGAGTTTTATAGTAAATAAAACATGAAAGTAGTTGCAGCATTTGTCAACAGAGGTAATTTGAAAGTATAATTAGTTTAATTGCCCAATATTTATTAGTTACATCAAGACGAAAAATAGCACTCATATGAGTAAAACGATTCTTTGTGAGAAAATCATTGAAGCTATACAAGAACTAACATCAGCATTGATAACCGGACGAAATTTACGTTCAAATTCATGCGTAATATGTCTGTTTAATATTAAATTTATAGTTTGTATGTGTTTTCGAAAGTCAGAAATACTTGAGCTAGACTCAAGTTCAGTGCGAGGGTACAAGAATCGACCGCCATTTCCGCGCGACACACACGGGGGTTTTGGCGTTCAGTTGGAGCGGAGTTCGCATACGGACAGGACGTACTTCGGGCTGGAAGTCGCCTCGCGTGTGACGATCGCGAGGAGTTTGAAACATTGTTCAGCGTTTTTACTCTGAATAATTTAGTATTATATCCGTCTTCAGTAATTCTAGTTCTCTTTCCTTCCTGAGGCCTTATTCCTTCTGCAATGCAGGGTCGGCCTTGTTACTATTTATTTGGCAGTGTTAGTTGCAGGGGATGGCCGGATGCCCTTCCTGCTCCCACCCCGAACTCCCTGGGATGGAAGTAGTGTACCCCTGCCGACTGTGTCTAGTATAACCCATGGAATAGTGCGAACATGCTTCAAATGTCTGCGAGTAGTCATGTAATTGAGGCGGAACGTGGGTACCAGCCCAGTATTCACCTAGAGGGATGTGGAAAACCGCCTAAAAACCACGTCCAGGCTGGCAGGCATACCGAAGCTCGATTTGGGGCCGGCGCGCCTGCCCAAGTCCAGGAAGCAGCGCAGTAGCGCTCTCGGCTACCCTGGCGGGTCTCAGTAATTCTAGTTGCATGTACCGAAATAAACAACAACCAGTAGCATAAAAGAAATTATATATCCTTCACAGGCTTTAGGTACTTAGAACCCTTGTTCAGAAGGATGTGGTTCATAGTGCCTGTTTTTTGTACAGACACTACACACTAAATCCTTCTCAAGAAGGGCACTAAATACTTGAAACCGGTTAAGGAAATAAATTTTTTTTTATGCAGCTGGTTGCTGATTATATCGATACACTATGAATAATATTGGGCTGTCCGACTTTGTCTAAAAATGTACGAACTGTTCTGCTGTTGACTTTGATGGTGACATGCAATAAAAAATACCGTTAACTCGCGATGACAGAATTTCAATTTAGAAGTGTGCTGAAGCACTCTGAATAATTTTCGCGTATTTTCCAAAGATTAAGCGAACATGTGATGCTCGTCGACCTACTTAGGTTCTCGCACTGACATTATTTTAATAATAAACTGTTGAGAATTGTGTGAAAGGATATTTCGTTTGTTTTCTCCGGAATATATTCAGTTTGTGAAAAATGAGAACTGAATATTATTTTACAGCAAATCCCGCCGTGCAATTAAAATTAACTAGTGACTGATTTCATCTAGAGTTAAATGCGACAGAGGTTCAAAAATGGGTCTGAGCACTATGGGACTTAACATCTGTGGTCATCAGTCCCCTAGAACTTAGAACTACTTAAACCTAAGTAACCTAAGGACATCACACACATCCATGCCGGAGGCAGGATTCGAACCTGCGACCGTAGCAGTCGCGCGGTTCCAGACTGAGCGCCTAGAACCGCTAGACCGCGACAGAGGTGTTTGCTGACCCTCGGACAGTGACGAAGCCAATATTTTGAAATACAACCATGCACTGAGAAGCACTATCAACAGCGTTTTTCCGTCTTTATTTAACTTTTTATTGCTGCTCCCGCACGCGGGAGTTCACGAGTTGAACTTTGTTGGAAGCAACAGGGATTAATTTCACCATTAGTGAGTTACTTTTTTCATTAAACAAGCAACAAGAAGAACAGAACATTTTTAAAACAAACCGTTTTCCTCCCACATTTCTCCTTCTACGTCGCAGGCAACACGCAACTTTTGCATTTACGTGGAAATGGAATCGATCACTCTTGACAGACGAGAGTCAAGAAGAGAATAAAAAGCCAGAGCGTTGCTGTAGATTCATTTACCAGACGTAGTCGACTGAGACAAGAAAATTGGAGTTGAACCATAGTGGTCTCGAATACGAATTCAGTTTCTTAACTAGTGCTCCACGTGGCTAGGTAGCTGATAATGGACACTGCTTAATTAGTGCTTCGTCAATAGCACAAGGAGAGATAGAAAAGCAAGTGTCTCCTATGTTCATTCCGCAATAACGTGTAGCAATTGAAAGTATAATTTTCCGAGTACAGTGTTGAGACAAATCGTACTATAATCTCAAATGGCCACTTTCAGTTCTTCAATTGTGTTATTATTTTTTTTTCTCGGGAGCTAGGCATTGCAGAATGTTGACAAAGTAATTAGTAGCGAATACTGGCAGTCATGATCTTTTAGGTGTCCCCTTCCTTACGTTTGACGGAAGTTTTGACACGATTTTCTAGCGTATTGGCCAATCAGCACTTGTGTAATTTGCGTTCACGCCAGCGCGGTGTTCTTCGTGCTTCGGGGAGGTAGGTGTTTAACGCGGTTGTTGCAGAACTGCAGTTTTGTTGTGATGATGCGATTTAGTGCGGTAGTCTCCACCAATATTAATACACTTCTCCCAGTGATGCACTGGTTATTTTATAACTGATACAAATAAGTCCTTGTATTCTTATTTGAGTTGTTTTCCATTCAATGATTTATCTTTTGGACTGATTTAAAACTGTGAATGCTGGTTCATTACACGTAAGCGTCTTTTTCAGAAAAGGGTCACCATTCCTTTCACAGTATTCTCTCAGGTCTGTACACCAAGCCTTGTTTCCTTGGGTTGTTACGTAAATTCTTTCGGCACCCACCCTGTACTTGTTTGGCTGCAGTTTGGGCTTTTTACTGATAACGTTCTGAACTGCACCAACACTTACTGAAACTATTTATGCTATAGTTTCAACTGTAATACGTCGATCCTCAATGCGGGTTTCAAGCGAAAGAATTGACACTTCAATTGGTCAGCCAGGACGCTTGTCGTCAGTCAGTGAGGTTCGATCATTTTTGAATTGTTTTACCGACTTATAATTTCTACAGTGCATACAAGTTTCACCATGCTGTAAAATCGCTCGAGAAAATGTTTTATTTGCTTTTTTACTTTTATAAAGCCATGCTTTTTTTACATTTAGAAAGCAAATAACAGTTCGGGAACTTTGTTCATCTAATTGGGAATTCAAGCGGACACGCTATCGTTAAAATACTAAGCTATAACCAATGATATTTTTGCCGTCAGGTGTTTTCAGCTCATATTTGTGATGCCATCCTGAAATCATAAAAGTACTAAACTTCTCCTACACACTGTTTCATTTCTACATCAATTTTACCGTTTAATTACCGAGTGAATCTCGTATTTCTTACCTCGAATGGTTTCCCCTGCTTCTAACAATACTTATCCCCGTTCTAATTCTTGCGTTTCAGCTGACAAGTTATGTTTTGACGAAGTACTCTGGTTGGTGGGACGCCATGCTTGTTTCTGCGAAAGTCAAAGTTCCACAAGCCATGTGAAATAGAGTATTGTCTCGAAGTCTTTCGTACAACTTGGCAAACCATGCAGTTTCAAATCTTTTGAAGTTCAACGTCATTCAACCGATCAAGTCATTATTAGCAGTTACTCAGTGTTTTACGTTTGACTGTTGTGGTAATACTATATCGAGCCTACATCACCACGGTGCAGTGTTCACTACAGCACTTTGCATTTTGTTATAATCTTTCGACTGATATTTTATGTTCACTACTATTCAGTATCAGGTACTATGGCTGCTGTATCTTACGTTGCACAGATGTTGCAAGTATGTGCTTCTCAGTGGACTTTAGATACTTCCAAAATGGTTCAAATGGCTCCAAGTACAATGAGACTTAACATCTGAGGTCATCAGTGCCCTAGACTTAGAACTACGTAAACCTAACTAACCTAAGGACATCACACACATCCATGCCCGAGGCAGGATTCGAACCTGCTAACATAGCAGCAGCGCGATTCCGGACTGAAGCACCTAGAACCGCTCGGCCAAAGCGGCCGGCTTAGATACTTCGTTAGCCAGATTTCATTCATTATATATTGTCAGTAAAATTAGCTTGTGATTGACAGATTGCAGTAGCGCGGAGCTGTGTTGCCGGTGAGCAGAGAGCCACGCTTTTCACGTACCTACAAAACTGGCGACACAGCCAGCAGATGATGCTTGAGAGAGAATTATGACTGGCTGGCAGCTGGCCCACAACTCTCGAGTCGCTGAGACGTCAATCACAAAATAATGTTAGTCACAATATAACGTTTTACGTGGGTCATTCAAAAATGTGTGTGAATTCCTAAGGGACCGAACGACTGAGGTCATCGGTACCTAGACTTACCCACTACTTAAACTAATGTATGCTAAGAACAATACACGCACTCATGCCCGAGGGAGGACTGCAACCTCCGGCGGGAGGGGCCGCACAATCTGTGAAATGGTGCCTGAAACCGCCCGGCCATGGGTCATTACTGGAGTTATTACAACGCATAGTTTCTTCGTAGAAGGGAATGTTAGGTTTTCTTTGCATTAGTAACACCATTTCTCTAAAGAGCAAGCACTTTACAATTTTTCTTTCTTTTTACTCTTCCTCCATAAAATTCGTTTCAATATGCGAAACAACATGAACAGCATTTCTTCGTCCACTATAGACCAGATATTAGCGTCCTGACTGAAAGACCAGGATAGCCGCTGTTCGGGTGTTAGCACAGTTTTCAATAACCCGAAGGCAGGTTTGAGCACCACAACGCTTTGTGAACCATGTTTTTAATAGACATCTTGCTTTCCTGCTAAGTTTGAACTGACTTCGCAGCCAGTCATAAGGGGTTGTAAATTTTAAAGGACATTCAAAACCACAGAGCTACTCGGATTTTTTTTTTTACGTTAATAAACCATTGACAGTGGTCGATAATAGACGCGAACTCACGGACAGCTTCTTAGGGCCAACAGAGAAATCCAGTCCAAGACCTTTGAATGTGTGATCTGACACTTACCCACTGCAATTTTTATTTTGGCTGGAGCCACAATAATGGTAAATATTTTGAACACTGTTTCCACCATTACGCTCTAATAACTTTTATTTTATTGTTATACATCCAGATTTCGGCGGTAGGCTATTTTCAGATACAAAACGGGAATAAACAATAGAAGCAT
Source organism: Schistocerca piceifrons (assembly GCF_021461385.2). Lineage (NCBI taxonomy): Eukaryota > Metazoa > Arthropoda > Insecta > Orthoptera > Acrididae > Schistocerca > Schistocerca piceifrons. Next base: position 591,438,909 of record NC_060140.1, on the reverse strand, counting down.
AAATCACAAAAGGAAGAAACGGGGCAACCATGTCAAACTACATCAACTGGTATGAAATACAAGTCCTTGCCGAGAAAGCATATCTGCTCATGTAGGCCTCATCTGTCATTAGCGCAAGTGAGAACTTCTCTACAACTCCTAAATATATTGCACACTTTCATTTTTGGTTCCTATAGCACAGCTGTTACATGAAACTGCTCACCAATAAACAGGTATGCTCCACACTATTGTGTCTGAACAATTGACTTAGACATAGATGAAAGGATCTTTCAAACATAGCCTGAGAGACATCACAGTCTGCACAATGCTTTCTGTAGTGTGTTTCTGAGGGAACAAAGTAGCTGAACTGTTTATTTTACGTGGTAATTACAATACAGTACCTTTTATATATCTTAGTTACGTAAGAAACAACCGTTTTAAAATGAGAAATAGTATCAAAATAACCTGAGTGCCTATAGCGGCAATGTGAGTAAATAATACTGACTATGTACTAATAAAGCTAATAATGGCAGTACTTCTTCTTCGACTTCTACTACTTCTGCTACTACATCTGCCACTAATGATGATAATAATAGCAGTGGCGAGTATAAAAAGAATTTATGGGTGTACAAACGTTTCCTGATTCAGCTGGTTCTGAGGAAAGGAAATCTGAGGAGACTGCGCCAGCTAAGAATACTGGGTAATGAAGATCTACTTGGAAAGAATGACGTACAATGGTAACGAGTGCGTACAGGGACAGTGGTAATCATGGTGGCCTTAGTAGATATGTCGTTAACAGCCTTCTGAAGCTGGATATGTTATTCAGTTCTGTAATATACTGCGGGAGGTCGTACCAGAGCCAGGGTCCTGCTACTGAAAACGAACTTTGAGAAAAGTGGCTGACGGAAAGGAATTTGCTATGATGGGAGTGGTATTTCTGGCGTGTTGTTCAGGATAGAGCGTTAAGTTCGAGAAGAGATGTGGTGGACAGTGTACATTGATAAGACAGAGACGATAGAGGATATGGAAATCCTCTGCGCTTGCCTGCACGCAGCCAAATTAGCTGTGCGTATAATGGTGAAATATGATGAAAGGGTCGCACATTATGCACGAAACTAACACACACATTCGTAACCAGTTCCAGCCGCCGTGAGCATGCCGGGATGGTTCCTTTGAAAGGGCACGGCCGATTTCCTTCCCACTCCTTCCCTAACCCGAGCTTGCGCTCCGTCTCTAATGACCTCGTTGTCGACGGGACGTTAAACACTAACCACCACCACCAACCACCACCACCGTGAGCGACTGAGGAAGACCTTTCAGGATAACATCGCTGTAGGCAGTAATTGTAAGTGTGTACAAATTTCTTTTTCGAGTCAAGAGGGAAGAGCTTTTTATAATTTTACAGGGCATAGACAGATACTGATGCCTTCTTGCACATTACAGTTACGTTCTGATTCCCATTTATAGTGTCATCTATTATTACTCGTGGACACTTTTCTGAGGAAGAGAAACTGGTATTTGTCCCATTTAGGATAAAAGGTGGTAGCGATTCCCAATGGCTAATGGGTGTCTAATGACCAACCATTACCTCTTAGGTTTTGGACGGGTGGAGCTTTAACACACCATCCAGCACCCATTTTGACAGTGCATACAGGTAGGTATTGAGATTCTGGATAGCTGCCTTCAGGTTTATTGCTTTTGAACCTAGATACAACTGGAGGTCATCAGCTCACATGTGATTTTTCAGTAGGGCCAACTGATGACATCACTTACAATAAATTAAAAAGAGTATAGGAACTAATACCGAATCCTGGGAGGCTTGTGACTTTATTGTGACGAACAGGACGCATTGTTCGTAACACGTAGGGACGAGCGAAAATATTCATCGGTCAGGAATGAAATATTAAAAGAAATGTTGAGACTACACACGACTGACTAAACTGAGGTCTTATTACTGTCATTTTTGTGAGCTGAAACTTTTATGCACATAAGCCGATTACAGGATCAGTGATAAAAGCCCGCGGATGTGTGAATTTATTTAAATCTTCTCTTTTGTTGTGGCAAATTAAAGGCTGTGTGAATCGTATTGTACATATGTTTTGCTCTTTTCCAATTGCTTTTATTTACATTTTTCTGTTGATACAAACAGCTACCGTTCAGCGATAACAAAAATCAAACAAAATTTTTTAATGCATGGTTATATGAAAAATCCATTATTTCTAACTCCTGGGAATTATCTTTCGGGAGTACTCAAATCTGTTAGCGATATTTTGAAATGTTTTCCCTTTACACTGGTTCGTTTGACGAAGGCGTGCTGGAAAGTAATGCCTCCGAATTTGTGTGAAAACTCTTGAAACTTTTTAAATAAAACTTACTTGAAGATTCCATTAATTTTCAGGTGTGCAGCCGCAAGAATTCTCCTTCTTCCTCTTCTTCTAATATCTCGTGTGTATAACGTTCAGCCATCTTCAGATTGAGGCACAAGACTGCCGCTCCAGTGCTTGCTTCGTCCCTTTATACTCGTGTACCGTGCAACTGTGCATGCGGCCACAGATGCAAATGCGCCAGAGACGTTGATCGGCGGCAGAGACGTGCACAAAGCGCGAGTTACATCTACGACTCCGCAGTCGATCTATGTTGGCATGTCGATATATGATTGTGAGCTGCACTGTAACGAGGTCTTTGAGAGTTTATTAAACCAAGTGCCGGATTCCATGACTTATCAAGGTTCAAACCACTATCTCTATTGATTAAATTGGTTGTCAAGCGAATCTCAATTGCCTCCTTCACTATCGAGTCCGAAAAAGATGATGTAGTTGCCAAAATTTCGACGTTGTGATACAACATACTGTGACCAGTGCCAATACAGTGCTCTGCCACTGCCGACTTGTTAGGTTGTAAAAGTCTTGCAGACTGCTTTCGTCAGAAAGAATATGCGCTCTATGGGCCAAAGTTCATCGAACACTGATTGTCTGGGCAGGATGGTGGCAGCTATTTGCACGTAAATACAAACCCGCTTGCGTCGGCTTCCGATACACTTCATGTCCCAAAGTGCCATCCTCTCTGCGCAGAATCAGAACATCCAAGAATGCAAGGCATTCCTCCTTTTCTATTTCCACTGTAAACTTTATTTTATCATGGAGGGAGGTCAGATACCTTAAGAAGTCTTGCAAGTTATCTTCACCATGGGGCCAAACTACAAAGGTATCACCAACATACCTCCAGAATACTGTGGGTTTCTAGTCAGCCGATATCAAGCGCCTTCTCCTCGAAGTCGTCAAAAGCAAGAAAAAAGCTCTTGTTCGTCAGTATTAGCCGCATTAAAATTGCTCTTGCTGTTAATCGTAAGTTGAAAAAATTAACAGTACGACACCTACTTACAATGTGGCAAATTACATCGTTTTCTGTGATTAAGAAAACTATTACCGTAGAAAAGCATAAAATGACCCAAAAGATACACAAAAGCTAAGAAAATGTCGAACGCATGTGATATTATTGCTTCTGCAGCACAAAGGGGCCAGTGAACAGTGCTGCATGATATTCGGAGACACTGCCCATCATGCTACATGAAATACAGTCATTGAGGAAAAAGATATTGAATCAGCCTGTAATAGTATACTGAAAAATATATACAGGAAAGCTTAAAAGTATGCAGCGATTAAAAATGGCTCAAAACTACTTAGTACATAGTTATGTATCGATAAGAAATACAGGTAATGTAATTTAGTAAGTTTGTTAGTTGTTTATTCATCCACAGCTCGTTTACAAAATCAGACATGTATCTTAGTTGAGAAAAGGAAACAAATTATAATTTATGCTTAGAGCAATATTATCTTATCAAAAAATACTTTAACGCAATTCATTTGTATCGCTTAATTGCCTAACTAGACTGGCATCAGGTCTTGATACTTCCACAATTCTATTGAATTTTTCGTGTTGTCCCCTTGGCCCATGTGAAATAACTGACTCAGCACTCCACAACAGTGACTGAGATGTTGAGCTAAATAAAAAACAGAAATAGAGCGAATAGAGAATTGTACATCAGAGATCCTGAGTGTAGGAGTTTATGGCAAGAATCATTAAGCTATGACAGTTTACTACAGAATGTCAGTTCTTTGTTACTGAACAATGTTAATATCTTTACTATTGCTTACTACATTACATCTAAAGTATGCACGACTTCGTAGTACGAATTGTGATAGAAGTACACCTAACTAATATTTTAAACTTGGAATTTTTGTTGTTTCTGTAATCTTCATAGACAATTTTACAATTTTATTACGTTGTGAATTTGCTCGTGGTAAATGTGAGTTTAGTCTGGCTCTTTTTCGTTACTGACTGTTGCTCCTTGTGAGACAATTTATGAAAACAAGTAGATGGGTTAAGGAATACACCGGAGTGAGCGACGTAATTATGGCTGTAATGGATGTGTGTGGAGCATGTATCCAGGCAGATTGATGGAAGACAGGCAAGGAAATTGACTGCTGATTTCCACGAGAGAAGAAGGGGTTTAGACAGCGACCTGATGGAAATTGGACTAGTGTTGTTAGGAAACAAGCAAGTGGAGCGTGAGTAAACACATTTCCAGCAGTGATGATGATGATGGTCATATAAAAAACAATGATTACTTGAGAGATATATCCACTTAAGTACGAAATGAAAAAACACTGATCGTACTAAATGTGCAGACATTTGATAGGCATTTCTGAGGAGAGCTGACACCAAAATGTTTTCAAAAATTTCGATGTTCACAGTGTTCCATGTTAGTTGAGGGGTAAATGAGCGCTAATGCCGCATCTTGGGTACAGAAAAGTTAACTGTACTGCAACAGCAACTTCTATTTCATTTTATTTTTAAATTTATTTTCTTCTCGAACTTAACAAGAATGATTATTGGCTGTATTGTAAACGATCGAATTTAGTTTTATTTTTGTTTACTTGATTCAGATGATCCAACTAGAATCTTGAGGCCATCTCTTACACCATTTGACCAAAAATATCTGGACACCTATTGGTGAACATTAATACAGGATCTGTCCCTTCTTTTTTATGTGAGCTTGAATTCTGCTGGGGACACTTTAAATGAGGCATCTGAATGTCTGTGCGGGAATGGGAGCCAATTCTTCCTCAAGCTCCGAAACGAGAGAAAATGGACATTTGTGGTAAGGTCTTATGGGACCAAACTGCTGAGGCCATCGGTCCCTAAGCATACGCACTACTTAATCTAAATTAAACTAGCTTACGCTAAGGACAACAGACACACCCATGCCCGAAGGAGGACTCGAACCTCCAACGTGGGGAGACGGGTGGGCCGTGACCAGGCGTCCTAGACCGCGCCGCTGTCCCGCGCGGCGAAACGAGAGAAGATAGTTAAGGTGGACTCTGGGGTATGGAGCCAAGTGGACGTTGTAGCTCATCCCGAAGGGGTTCCATTGAGTTCCGATCGGGAATCAGATCAGGCCAGTCCATTTCTGGAATGCTATTGTGCACAAACTATTTCCTCACTGATGCCGTTATGACAAGGCGCATTGTGTAACGATACAGGTATCATTATAACACTAAATAGGTTTATTAGTAGAAAGATTAAATTTCTGTCACGTAAATTATTCGCTTTTATACATCACAACTTTGAAAAGTGACAGCTGGTGCTGCTGAAGCAGTTACATATTTCCTTAGTCTATATTAAGAAATAAATGAATATTATGTTCCGTTTTTTGTTAAAAGCTTAGACTGTTAAACCGACTGGAAAAGTAGGTGTGCATTATGAGCAGTAACAGATTTAGAATTAAACAGTAACTATTAAGGACATTCCCGCATATTGATCTGTGCAAAGGTATCCCGCCCTTTTTGAGAAGAGTGCTCTCAAACGTAGATTGTCGAGATAGTCATAGCAGGATCAAGACAGTGCGTGGGTATAGTCTTTGAGTGGTGAAAACTGAGCACTGTGAAATTAGTCTCGGATGACTGTTGAATAACGCTATTAATTTGTAAAAGTGCAGCTAAACTGTGTGCTACAGAAGAAGACGTTTGCTCTAACATATTGCGGAGTGAAAAGCCAGCTGCATCGTGGATCATGGGGCTCTGCTCACTGCAAGAGACATTGCTAGCTATACGTACATCTGAAGATCCTGTAGCGTTTAGAGCGACAAATAGCAAGCTGCCACTTCAATTTCAATAGCATTTGTTAAAGAAGTTTGGACGCAGCTCGTCATCACGTAAAATTTAAATTATTTGGTCTGTGCTACATCATAGACATTTCGTCTGCACTAAAACGTAAAGTGGACTTCGATTAGGCAAGCCATATTAGCAAAACGTGTAAAACCCATGACATAAATGTAACTGCAAGTTGAGAAAAAAATGGTTCAAATGGCTCTAAGCACTATGGGACTTAACATCTGAGGTCATCAGTCCCCTAGACTTAGAACTACTTAAACCCAACTAACCTACGGACATCACACACATCCATGCCCGAGACAGGATTCGAATCTGCGACAGTAGCAGCAGCGCGGTTCCGGACTGAAGCGCCTAGAACCTGTCGGCCACAGCGGCCAGCTGCAAGATCAGAAAAACACATTTTATTTATTAAGCAAAAGATTGTCTTGTATGTTTACGTATTTAAAAATCAACACTCTCAGTGTTTTCAATCGAAGATTTTTTTCAGTAATAAGAGCTGATATTTGAATACAAAATCGATAGCCAATTTGCAGAGATTTCGTACATAAATTATAAAATAGCCAAATTTCGTAATGAGTACTATGTTTCGCTGCTGCTGTTAGGAAGACACCACAGGTTAAGCAGAACTATTTCTTATCGTCATAAAACTAGTGGCTTGTGTACTTTGCAACTCGAAACCAGTGGCGTGTGACGAAATCAGATTGTGTTAATGTCAGCTATAGGTAGTAATTGAGACCGATTACGTAATTTCTGATTACATATTTATTAAGTGACAAACTTTTTAATGCCATGTCTGAAATATTTTTATAATATTAACTTTAAATATTTTACCAAAATAGCAGCATGTGAAATCCCCTTACATCAGATGGGAAAGGAAAAGGACACATGGTAGGGTGGACCCGCAATAATCGCATCATTTTTCCTTTGAGAGTTCATATTTATTTACAGAATATATGCATTAATAAACAGAATGCAATATTTATCTTGTCAAAGAATGAGCAACAGGATTTTCTTTTGCAAATAATCGTTTTCAGCCACTGATACAAGACACCAAGCCACAGGTAAGAAACCAGTAAGAAAAAGAAATTTGGTCTCTGAATAATTAAAAGCATTACGCTCCCAAAACTTTAAAAATGGTCACTTACCTATCTTGAAAGGGTTTTAAAAGATGAAATTTAAATTAATTGCAATATTAATCAGACTATCTGTGAAAGGAACATACGCAGTTGCGTCTACTAAATCAAATCCAAACATCCAGTCTTCGGAACAGACTAACATGGAAGTTAAGTGCCAACTGTCATAATCCAGCAAAATTTTCTTTTACATGCATGGAATGAATACAATACTGAAGTGATGGCAAAATAATTAGAAGAACATCTCGAACACTGACCACTACAGAAGATTCAAAGTTTCCAAATATTAACACAATAAGTACGAGCTTAAATAATCTGATTTTGAAAATGTGAAGGTTAATCATGAAATGGATAATATTACCCATTTCAGGAGAGATGTAAAACATCTGGTGGAAAATATTATCGCAAGAGCTTGTAATTAAGAGTGTAGGCTAAAGAAATATGCTGCTTGCGCAAGCGGCTCCACTAAGGTAATGTCAGGCAGCCACAAACACTCCAGAGAAACACCATGCCGGTGTGTAGCTGCAGCAGGTCCACACAGGAAGTGCCACCACAAACAGTGGACCCACAACTAGTATAATTAAGAGCTGTTGCCAATAACCGCTCAGGTGAAACATGAGGTAAAAGGAAGAAGTTAAGAAAATGTAATTCACCAGTGCCTTAATATCAATGGCATAAAATCTTCAAATCTATCATAATAAGATAGTAACACTACTCAAAACTGCACAGAGCGAACTGCACTTAACATAAAACTGTAAAATGAAGGTGTAATAAACGTCTCGCGCCAAAACAACTGAATAGGGTAAGTCAACCCCAGAAAGTTACTTGACGTAGAAAAACGGACAATAAGTGTCCTAGGCTGCACAGCCAGAGACTCGTTTGGCACAAGCAAATTTCTATGAGAAACAGGAGCTTATCTCTAGAAGGTGCTACTTAATTGATAGCATTTGCAAGTAAGGGTCTGTTCCATGATACTTTGATTTCAGAATGATCTAAAATATAATTTGAACAACTTACATTAGTTCGCCAAATTTCGTTAAAATAATTAAAAAATTAAGTAATAAATCCTAGAAAATATCTCACGGCGTTAGAAACAACCACTTGATAAACAAGATTTAGAACTTATGAACCATTTAACAGTACTACATACCTAACTTCATTAAACAATGGGGTAACTACAAGCACTCTGGTTGGCTCACAGAAAAATAACACTGATTTCAAAGCCACCAGATTTAAGGTACCACACAGTTCGTGGCATAGAGAATTAACAGTCAGGCAGAAATTGAAGTAGCATTTATAATGGCAAGTAGCCATCTTTACATGTGCAGAATAAGCACTAAATTCTAACAGACCAATTGCGGTTAACAACTATTACAATGAATGAAATTTTTTTTGAGCTCTATAAAGGGAGAATCGAATGTGGGCATTTCACAGTGCTGTTATTACCAATTATTGTTATACCAAAAATTCGTTATTCTATAATTTCAGCTCAATGCAAAACACCCGCATCCAAAAGCGCCCAGCATGGACATACTGGGGGCATAAGGGAAGACAATTCAGCTGAAGCACACTGAATGGCGTGGTGAAAAGTCCAATGCATCCACTACCGATACGCTAGCAACGACCCGCTCTCCTCACAAACATAACCAGTGGCACACACAGCTGACAGACCGACCATTGACCGTGTTGCCCTCTCCCCACCTACCCAGACACTTTCCCACTCTAGATGCTCCGGCGTGTTTTCAAGGCTCCGGCGTGTTTTCAAGGCTCCGCACCAGCAATAACACAGGAAACTAAGGCTAATTCATGGCACCTAGCAGGGCGCCAGCTACTGAAGTGGGAAGAAAAGTGAAACCACCATGTCTCAACCTCACCTACCAAAATCGAAAGAACCCTTTTTTTTTACCAAGGGGGGAACTAACCAGCCTGCCTCACCTGGCTAACATGTACCTTAAGAGGTTTTTCCGGTATTGAGATTACGAACCAGTAAATTAACTGGGTTTAAGACCCTAATAACAAAACAACGGCAACAAATCATGGAGAAAGTTCCACTGTAATTCCAGTATGCTGTCCACCAACCACGCTGGAATTTCAGGCGAAAACCTTTATCTCCCACGACGCCTCGGAAGTGTTGCCTTCCCTGATTATAGTGTCTGTCCTGACGACGATAGGCTCATTGATACTTCCTCGGCCTGCCACAGTTCTGTTTAATCAACTCAGAGGTAATACACTCAAGAAAAAGACCGTTTATACTCTACAAGTTTGCAACAGAAGGGAGAGATGGTACGCAAACATAAGTGCCACTGGAACTGCTCTAGAGGCCCCATGCTGTGCATAATTAAAGGCGAAACTGATCCAAGGTAGCGAAGTATCCAATTTGCTCTGAGCCTTAGCACGGCAAATGATCAAGACGGCTTTCAAATTTATATTAACTCTTTCTTCAAAGGAAGGCTGAGGATAATAGAGGGTGGTCGCAAAATGTTTGATAGCATTATTAAAACAAAAACGCTTAAACTCGCTTGAAAGAAAAGCTGGGGCACTGTCACAAATAAGGTCCTTAAGCAGTACAGACCAAGAAAATATGGTAGGTGGCGCATAGCTGGAGATGTTGTAACTCCTCTAGTAGGAAATAATGAAATCGATCACGATCAATATATAACGATTTCCCTCCTTAGTGTGGGGAAGGAAGCCTGCATAATCAATAAATAATTTAACCGGGGAACCGTGGATTGTAAAAGCCCCTTACGTGAGTTGTTGCTGGGTTTTCTCATGCTACCCCATTCGCACATGCCTACTAAACGATGAAAGTCGTTGTATAACTAACGCCAGGTGAGGTGACGCCGCACCTTAACCAGGGGCTTATAAATGCCCAAGTGTGCATCCAGCAGTGAACTATGAAAGTAAAAAATGAAGGGCACCAGCGTTAGGTAAGTTTTAGGTTCAGTCTGCCAACTTCACGACACAATACCCCCTTTCTTAATAAGTAACTTTGAACCAGTTCACCAGCCAACAAACGCTTCCTAATAGGTCCTAAATAATGATTCTGATATTGTTTAAGCCTGAGGTCGGTAAAGATCTGAGGTATCTCGCTCAAGACACCACAAACAGGAAACCGCCCAGTAAACAACAGCCCTCCAGTTCCCGAATCTCTTCTTCAAACACACTACTAAGCGCATCAGCAACATGGTTGTCAACACCTTCAATATGACAAACTCTGAAACGGAACGCAGATATACAGACAGACCGGTCCTCCTAGGTCGTGCTGAAACCTAACTCAAGGCTCGGCTGTCGGTCTCGAGATTAAAAAAAAAAAAGAAAAAAAAACAGCCAAAACTTCGTAAACCGAGTATTTAAGCTCAGGACCTACTTATCTTGTGGAGGCAAAAGCTGGAGGATCTTCCTATAAAAGAACAGCGTCAGCTTTGAAAGAATCAGTCTGAACTATAAATATCTTCTGAAAATCGAGAATGGCCGATACAAGAGAGTTAGCGAGAGCGCTCTTGATAGCTTCAAACCCAGATTGCTAACTCTCCAAGTAAAATTTTCTTCTTTTTCACGGCGACTGTTAAGGGAGACAGAAAGCTGAACAGAATTAGGGAACGAAATTCCGGAAGTAGTTGGTTATACGGATGTATTATTGCTGGGAGGAGGGAGCTTTCTTAAATCGGTAGTACGCTCTTGATCAATCTTAATAACGTCCCTGGAAACCAGGTGATCCAAAAAATAAATCTGCTGCCTAGTGAGAGTAACTTGAGATGGTCTAACGGTAAATCCTGCTGAACAGATTCTCATCAACACATGCCCAAGATGAGGAAGGTGTCCATGAAAAAAGTGTAATCATAGTAATTATACACAAAAACGAACCTGATATCCCCTAAAACGTTATCTGACAGTCGTGGAAGCACAGCAGCCCCAACAGTCCATCCAAATGGTACCTGATTAAATTCATACTGGTTCCAATCCATGCAAAACGAGGTAAACTGTCTGGATTCCTCAGTGGCATCTGGTAGTAGGCTTGATTTAAATCAAGTGCTCAAAAACTGCAGACACAGAAAACCAAGTAAAACAGTTATGGAAATCAGTCAAGGGAACTGACTCCAAAATTACTTTCTCATTAAAGGCCCTATAATCAACAACCGGCCAATAATCTTCACTCTGTTCCTTAGGTATCAGGAATACGGGTGAAGCATACGGAGTAGTTGGTCTAATAACTCCATTCCACTGCATTTGGTCAATTCTGCTTCAGTATTCTCATATTAGGAGGCGAAATACGATAAGGAGAATGATGCACCAGAATATCATCGACCAAACGGATTCAGTGGTTAACCTTATCGGTTACACCCAACTGATTAGTACGTACATTGGAAAATTGTTGTAAGATACTCCTCAGCTGTCTAGCCTGACCGTCTTCAAGACGACTAAGTTCGAACTTCGGCTGGCCTGTGCTTCAGGAAATAATATTGCTAATCAGACGACAAGAACGAAGGGAATTTTCTCAGACGGACAAATATTAGTAGCGAAGTCTAGCACCAAACTTGTCCATTGAATGAAATTACACCCAAGCAACAAGGTGACGAACAAATTTTTAACTATAATGAGCTTAACAGGCCAAGAAAAATTACAGGTGGAGAAACCCCCTCCCTGCACCTCACCCACCAGAGGCAAGTCTTTCCCGTTGGAAACATGACATCTCTGGAAGGAGAGGTGTACAGGAGACAACTTAAACTGCGAAACTCGAGGTACCAGAGATGGTCAAGCAAGGAAACCATTTCCAGAGTCTTGAAGCCCACAAACGGTTCTCGGTCGAGACAAGCACAGAGATATGGAAGAGCATGTCTGTCACAGCCACAAATAGGGGCAAAACACGTGGGAAGCTAACTGACAAGAGTTTTACCCCACATCTGGTGTCATCAGCTGTGGGCAAAGCTTAACTGGACACTCACGCACAAGGTGGTTATGTGCATCACACAGAAAACCTTTCTGAGCTCGTGAATTAAAGCGGGTTGATGACAATTATCCTTTGAAATAAAAGTAACAGCCTGAAAGCGCCTACCCTGCGCCAGTTGGTAATCCGCAAATTTAGGTACTTCAACCGAAACAAGTAAATCATTCAACTCAGAAAAAGGTAGTAGGGCTATAGGCAAATATAAAACACGAACGATCCTCCGTTCTCATGCCTTCTAAAATATTCGAGAATATCTTGCTTGTTAAAGTTCATATTCAAGGTGGAGGCAGCCATACGAACTCTTTCAATATAGTCAATGATTCATTGTATGTTTGCACCTGCCAGTAGTATGCATGCTTAAGCTCGGCACAAATGCGTGGTGTTAACAATCAATCGAGGTCTGAGGTAGCCCGAGGTACACTGACTTCACACAACAGATCGCTGAACAATCCTTTTGGCAGAGGATAGAGCAAAGTAAGTACCACGGAATGCGAAACTTGTAAAGCATTCGCACGAAGTTCAAAGAGGACAAGCAACCACAACACTTTATGATTTTGATTTAATTGATCAACAGGCAATCGGGAACCCCACTGAGCAAGCACATAATCGGGTTGGACAGCTTGGCAAAGGAATCACACTGTCCTACCTCTGCGTTAAGTCTCCACATCCCAAATCCTGTGATTCACTAATCGCTATATTACCTCCTACCTTACTTTAGACTTAATTATCTAAAGCCAAAGAACATTACTGATCTTTAAATCTTTCTCCTTAACAATTAACTGTAACGTCTCCTTTTCCTGATCACTAAGCTCAAGGTAATTTAAATCAGGAAGGCGGTTACCCCAATGGCACAAATGCACTTGCGATCTATCGATTTGCTCACAAGTAGACTGACTACCCTCAAAAAATTGAATATTGCGAGACAAATCCTCCAAATCTGCAGAAGCAGCAGAAGTAGCACCTACTTAACCGACAGTGTCAGAGTAAATGTGAAGAGTGCTATCTAATGCTGTGCACAGTTCGGCTACAAGTTCAGAGATATCAACCGCAATAGGAATGTTCCTCAGCCAGAGATTGTTTTCGAGGCGCTCGCGTTTGGGGTAAAGTAAGCCCCAGCAACCTCTGGAATCGATAGCAGTATCGCTCTCTCAAACAGCTGACAAAATTTTTAGTACAAGAAGTCACAACTCTCAAATTTCGGAAGAAAAATTATGCAAAAATCAGTGACAGTTCTTCCCCTCCCCTTTACCTAGAATGAAAGTAATCATGCTCTGTGGCTACCATTGAAATCCCCTTACATAAGATAGGAAAGGAAAAGGACACGTGGAAGGACGGTCCCACAATAATCACATCATTTCTCCTTTGACATTTCATACTGATTTACTCAACACATTACACTAATAAACAGAAAATATTAACCACATCAAAGAATGAGCAACAGGACATTTTATGTGAATAACCGCTTTAAGCCACTGATTAAAGGCCCCAATTCACAAGTTCGAAATCAATAATAACTACAAAATTAAAAAGTAAAAAGGTAAGATATTTGTTAAGTAAAGCAATTTGGCCTTGGAATAATTAAAAGCATTGTGCTTTCAAAAGTTTAAGAAAAATCGGCACTTACAGCTCTTAAAAGTGTTTTAAAAAAGTTATTTAAATTACTTTCCGTATTAATCAGACTAACCTTTGAGAGTAACATCTGCAGCTGCGATTATTAAATCATGAGTCCAAACATTCGATCTGCAGAACAGGCCAACCATGGAAGTTAAATGCCAACAGTTACAATCGAGCAGTGTTTTATATAACATGCATGAAATTAATACAACATGGAAGTGATGACGGAAGAGAAATGTCATCTCAAACATTGAGTAATAGAGAAAGAAAGCTCAAAGTTCCCAAACGTTAACACAATAACAACAGGCGGAAATCTGATTTAGAAAACCTGAAGCTTCATCACAAATCGGATAACATTACCGATTGCAGGAGGGATGTAAAATATTTGGCGGAAAATATTAACGTAAGACCTTTAAGTAAGAGCGTAGGTTAAACGAACTTAAGACATACGCTGCTAGCGCAAACAGCTTCATTAAGGTAATGTTGGGCAGCCACAAACTCTCCCGAAGAACAACATATCGGTGCATAAGAGCAACAGGACCCCGAACGCAAGTGCCAAGGCAGACAGCGAACCCGGAACACATAAAACTGAAAGCTATTAACAAACACCACTCAGGTGAATGCTGAGCTAAAAGACATAAGAAAATCTAATTCTCTCATGCCATATTAGGCTAACAATGGCATAAAATCTTCAAATGTATTATAATAATCAAACAATAACATTAATTAACAATGCACAAAGTGAACAACGTGTAACAACATAAAACTTATAACATAACGCTATAATGAACGTCTCCCCCTAAACAACTTAACTGAATAAGGTGACATCATTAACCCCAAAGTTACTTGAAATAGAGAAACAGTCAATAAGTCACCTAAGCTACACAGAATTGTTTGCAATAAACAGAAATTTCTATGAGAAACTTAACGGTTAGCATTTACAAGTAAGGGTCTCTTCCATTACACTTTTATTCGAGAACGATCTAAACCACAATTTGAACAGCTTACGTTAGTTCGCCAACTTCCGTTAAAATAATTAAAATATTTAACAATAAATCCCAGATAATATATCAAGGCGTTAGAAACAACCACTTAATATACCGGGCTTAGAGATTACGGATAATTTAACAGCACTAAATAACCAATTTCAAAAAACACTAGCATAATGACAAACGCCCTGCTGGCTCGCAGGAAAATAACACTGATTTGAAAGCCACCAGATTTAAGCTACCACACAGCGTGTGGCGTAAACAAGTAACACTAAAGCAATACCTGAAGTAGCACTTACAACGGGAAGCACTCACCACATATCCAGACACGTCCCCATTTCACACACCCCGGCAACTTGTCAAGACTCCGTGCCGGCGATAACACACAGGAAGCTAAGGGTAATTCGTACTACTCAGCAGGTCGCCAGCAAGTGAAGGGGGAAGGAAAGACAAAATAAAGGCGCCGCGGCTCAATAAGTGTCTTCAGTACTTATCAGGTTACTCATTAAACGTTTATTATCTTATTTTCCTGACAAGTGCTGTGGTATTTGATGTAATTACGTGTGTGTGTGTGTGTGTGTGTGAGAGAGAGAGAGAGAGAGAGAGAGAGAGAGTATGTGTGTGTGTGTGTGTGTGTGTGTATAGGCACATTAATGTAAGGCATCCCTGCTCCATGTTGAACTAATATCCTGTACGATAGTCACCTCAAAGGCAGTTAACATTGAAATTACTAGCTTTCCTCTATGATTATTTGCTGTTAACATCTGTTTACTATCATTTAACCTAATTCGTGTGGTAGACTTCAAACTCTCACAGACAAATGAGAGTGATCAGTCACCACAAAGCTGAGCATGTACTGCACGCGACTGTCTCCCGTTATTTACGAGTCCGATTGCCACACATTGTTGAAGCAATTATCACATCGTAATTAGGATAAAATAAATGGAACCGAACGGGAACACGGCAATTGTCATGCTAATACAGTCATCGTCTGCTAACTGTTCCGCTGTTCTATGCGTAACACAATGTTGTAAAATATACTCATATCCTTCATCATTTACCGTTTTATTAAGAACAATGTTGCGAAAAAATCTCCATTTCGTAACACTACCAGATCCACACTCCACTGTTGGCACCATACGTGATGGTAGGTAACGTTCTCCAGGGATTCACCAAATCCAGATCCTTCCATTGGATCGCCACAAGGTATACCTTTGTTCATCACACCCAACCATTCGTATCCTGGCGCTCTTTACACCACCTCTAGAGACTCTTAGCACTGACTGCAAAATTGTGTGGCTTATGACAGGCCGTTCAAATGTTGTACCCAATTATTTTTTTTACTCACTGTCACGGGTTTAGCTGGACTAACGAGTGATTGCTTCCACTGATTTCACACGATTCTTTAGGACCATCTTCCGCAATGTAGGACTGCTCCTGTCCGTCGGTATATGAGGTTTCCCTTATATTGGTTTAGCTGTTTCTTCGCATTTCGCCGGCCGGAGTGGCCGTGCGGTTCTAGGCACTACAGTCTGGAACCGAGCAATCGCTGCGGTCGCAGGTTCGAATCCTGCCTCGGGCGTGGATGTGTGTGATGCCCTTAGGTTAGTTGGGTTTAATTAGTTCTAAGTTCTAGGCGACTGATGACCATAGTTAAGTCGCATAGTGCTCAGAGCCATTTGAACCATTTTTTCCTTCGCATTTCGACTTAACAGTCACATCAACCACAGTTGACTTGGACAACTTTCGAAGGGTTTAAATCTCCCTGATGGATTGATTACTCGGATGGCACCAAGTGAGACTGAGCCGTCCCCATTCTGCTATGCTGTTACAACTCGTATACAGACAACACAATAATCCCCATATCCTTTTATACTTAGGGGGTCGCCCTCTCACGACATATAGCGCTCAGTTCCGCATTACATAGGGGTTACTTTTGATCGGATAGTGTATATAGATTTAGCGTTTAGCACATATAATACTTTCTAAATTTCAGTTACTTAATAATAATAACAAAAATTTTAAACTGAAAATCGCCTTTTTTTAGAAAACTGTGGCATCAACTGCAGTGTCATAAGTGAGATTTTCAACTAACGTACCGGTTGACACCCAGAGGACGCTTATTATTGGGTTTATTTGACTACTTTTTCGCATAAGACGCAAGCAACCTCAAATATTCGTTGTATTGGTGGCAGCACATCGGAAGTTAAAAGCACCACTTTGAACTTCTGACGTGTTGCCACTAGGACATTGAATATCGGAGACAACACGTTATAGTTCTTAATCGGTGGTTTTCACTTGTGACTTGTTGCCACCATGGAATGAATGTCTGACGGTGTTCGTGTCAGATGAGCAAAACTATTCAAATAAATCAAATAACAGATTAATGGTAAAAAGTAAGAAATGTTAGTTAAAGAATTAAAATGACTTGGAAGAAGATATGAGTGTTTCTAACGGTGTGTGGAATACTAATACTGACTATGAACTAATGCTAGCCGGCCGGGGTGGCCGTGCGGTTCTGGGCGTTACAGTCTGCAACCGCGTGACCGCTACCGTCGCAGGTTCGAATCCTGCTTCGGGCATGGATGTGTGTGATGTCCTTAGGTTAGTTTGGTTTAAATTCTAGGGGACTGATGACCTCAGAAGTTAAGTCCCATAGCGCTCAGAGCCATTTCTGAACTAATGCTAAAAATACTAGTGACACTACTACTACTATTACTACAACTACTACTACAACTACTATTGATAATAACAACTATAATAATAAAAATAATAATTATTATTATAATATCAATAATAACAGTGACTGTATACGATAGGAAAAGTATTTACCAATATCCAGACGTGAGATTTCATGACAATGTGAATAGTGGCAGAGAGAAATTCAGATAGTCTGCAACAATAGACGCATTTGTAAATGAAGGAAGACTGGTGGGCAAGGAAGGTATTTAATAGTAACGTACTAAGGGGTGTGTACAAAATAAAGACATACGTTACTGTTTTTGTTCGTAGCAGGTATGTAGTAGTTGTCTTCTGACTCTGCATATATAATTCTTATCACTGATGTTATGAGGGAGATCATTCCAGAGTCGGTCTCCTGTTACTGACAACGACTTAGAGAAGGCAGAAATGATTTTTGTGTGATGAGATGGAGTGTCTGTGCTGTGTCGTTCAGACCAGAGGCTTAAGGTCGTGGAGATACATAACGGAGTCTATACAGTGAGTCGGTGATAAACAATTTACTTTTCTAATAGTTTCTGAATTCTTAGGTGATGCAATCTCATTATTTGGGACAATAAGAGACGAAGGACACGGAAAGTAAGCTGCAGTTTGCAGTTGAGAAGGGAGTAAGACAAGAGAGTAACCTCTCCCTAAAGTTATTCTGGCATGAACAATGAACAAACAGTGACAGAAAGAAGGCGAAATTGGGAAGGGGGATTAAAGTTCATGGAGGAGAAATAATGACTTACGGTTTGCCATGACACTGCATTTCTATCAGAGACGGCAAAGGACTTGCAAGAGCAGTTGGATTGTGTCCTGGAAAAGTGGTTATGAGATGAACACCAACAAAAGCAAATCAAGTGCAATGCGATCACGTGATATTAATATAATTCCATTAGGAAATGAGACCTAAAAGTGGTGGATGAGTTTCGCTATTTGGGCAAGTAAATAACTGACGCTGGCTAAAGTAGAGCATCAGTAAAATGAAGATTTGTAATAGCAATAAAAGCTTTCCATAAAAAGAGACCTTTACAAGTCTCAAAAGTCTATGATGTAATATATGCAAACTGAAGCGATGAATGAAAATTTGTACCAAGGCTAGCGTACAAACCCAGATCTCCTGTTCACAATGTCAGTATACTAACCACTACGCTACACCAGCACAGTGTCTCCTGCATGGACTACCCTAACACAATTCCTTCCTCAGTCCAAATTCCCATTCAGTACCAAGCGGCCGAGGAGTGAAAGGAAGTTTGCACTGAGAGGAGAGGCGTCCTAGGGTTGTTCATGCAATTGTGCAAATGCACTGAGGAAGTAGGGGAGCGTGGGGGGGGGGGGGAGCGAGAATAAACACAATTTGTTAGTGTGGGTTACATACAATCTGAGGCAAACTCGATTGATTTTTGACCCCTCGCCCCCCCCTCTTAACCTATTGTTATGCTAATGATATATTACCTGCTGGAGGCTGATTCATGATCCCCTGGAGGTAGTTCATGCTTTTTAGAAGCCTCCACCTCTCCCCTCCACCTATGTGAGAAATCCTCTCGCTGATACAAACAAACTCTTGATATCAAATTAATCAACTAATTAATTAAATCGATAAATTAATTACCACTCCCACTCATGTAAACCCCCATCCCTCCCCTCCACTCAACCTAGAAAACGATTGGCAGGAATATTGCTCAATCTGTGCAGAGCTGTTGTTGTGGAAGATGCAGGTAGTATCCTGTCCAGCGACTACATGTCTTAATTACGTAATTACGCAGCTACAGATTGAAGGTGTTGTCTTGTTCGAAAATTTTCATGTGGGTGGTCACCTTGAAATGCAGGTATTGACTGAACTAGGGTACAGTGCCACCACCAGAAGAAACCTCACCCATCATTCACTCCTTCCCCACTCATCCCACAAAAAACTGTACAGAAAAATCCCTGAACTGTGGACTGGAAGGATTCCATGACAGGAAATTCAATTAAATAGCAAAGTATATACTGTTTATTTATATCTTAGAAAATGTATCGAAAAGAAGTAATTAAGTAGATTGCTTTTTCTGATTGCACAGGAAATACTTCATGAAACACTCACCACACGTAAATATACTGCCACAGATAACGCTAAAGATGCCTGGCGTAAAAAAAACACCCAATCACGTCGTTGACTCTGAGGTCAATCACACCACCTGCGAATCCCACTGGTCAGGGACTCCCACGGCTGTAGGACCTTGCTAATCCACCTCAAACAAAGCATCAGGTAGCAGAATCCCTTTGAAATATGACACCAGAATCACTTCCTGACTCTCTCTCTCTCCATCCGCGTCTCTCTCTCTCTCTCTCTCTCTCTCTCTCTCTCTCTCTCTCTCTCCCTCTCTCTGCTTTAAGTGGTTGCTTCCTATATATGTGTGACCTAACGTATGCAAACACACACAGAACAAGATGTCCCCTAATCCCTCCTCCCCTCTCCTGCCCCCTTGGCCACTCACGCAAACCTGGCGTTGATAGCTGGCACATCACTTTGTTCTCACACTTCCAATGCGATGGGAAGCTGTAGTGGATGGAACAAAGATATTCGAGATGAAGTAGTTAGCGTCTGTTAGGTACCACAATAACCCCACCTTTGTCTCGAGCAGAGTAGTGGATACCTGGTAAACCCGAAGCTGTGGACATCTTGGAGCCGAGCGGTTCTAGGCGCTTTAGTCTGGAACCGCGCGACTGCTACGGTCGCAGGTTAGAATCCTGCCTCGGGCATGGATGTGTATGATGTCCTTAGTTAGGTTTAAGTAGTTCTAAGTTCTAGGGGACTGATGACCCGAGATGTTAAGTCCCATAGTGCTCAGAGCCATTCAAACCATTTTTTGACATCTTGGAAACATTCACCCGCTCTGTTAGATTGATTGACTAATTAATTAATTCGATACCCTTTGTGCAGGCAGTTTTTCCTTCCATTCTATTGGTGGACACTAGTCCTGGTATATTTGGCTTGATTCGATCTTGCTACACCCAGTTTCCAACACATTTTCCATTTTTCCCTTTTGCCTCCTATTGGCTGATACTGGCACAGTTCGCTATTTGGTAGGAAGTTATTATGTTGGAGGTAGCTGAGAATTACAAATCTCAGCTCAACTGCATGTTATGTTCTTAAGCAATCTGCAGAGGGGCTGGACAGATGTCTGTTCACAGTATCACTATCGGAAACAATAAAATGCTGAATTGGGAATTTTCTGTTGCGACTGGATTTTTAAAGAATCCTATAGAATTCCTAATTTGGTTCTCTCAGCTATACTAGGATGAAGAAGGGGGAAGAAGACATCTACCACGTGATAGGATGGTAACAGCAAGAATTACCACAACAGGACAGAGTCCACTGCAACGTACTGAGAAGCACTAAACTGCGATCCTAGTAGTTATCACCGCTAAATGCTTGAGATCACTGAAAACACTCATGCATACAGCCCACTCACATCCATCCAGGGATGACTGAAGTAGGAATTCAGATGTTATCAATACGTCTAACGCCAACGCATGGCAGTGATCGATATTGAATCTCTCTATTTTCCACGGAGAACACATGCAAAAACACATGCAACGACAGAGACAGGTCAGTGCATACTGAATATTAGTACACTCTTCAGCTATCTAGAGGGCGCTGCAATGGCCGCCACTGGGACTTGTCCTCCTGGCTACTTGCAAGAATCGACTAGCTGACTACCTGGAACTTCTCTTTGTTCCAGCGAATTGCAACAGTCTTAAGTTGTAAATGTCAATTCGTTTCAGCCAGCGGCACCTCTGCCACACACTCTGCATGCCTAACAGTATCGTCCTAGAAAACCAGCCACGTACTTAAAATTAAATATTACGACTTCAGTCCAAATCTGGTGACACTGACAGTGAGAAATGTATCAGAAATACGTCCTCCTGACAGCTGTGGCCCTGGAAATATCAATATCTATATACTTCTTATGACCGGACATAACGTTACACATAAAATCTTTCATCCTTCTTAAGGCGATGTATGCACTGAAATTAGAGATTTCCAGTCAAATCCATACCTCACTTATGACCAGACATAGTCATTTTCTTTGTACATGTTGGAACACTGACCACAGTAACTTTACACCCCAACACATGCTTTATAAGCTTGCTGATCACAGTGAATCTATCGCTCAACCGTACCAAGTATAACACTTCGCCAAATAACTGAATGCTGGTGGCACCAAACAATATTGGGCGAAAATTCAACGATGGATGGACATTTGTTTCTCTTGTTAATGGTACCAGTGTGTCTTAGGAACAGAGACGTAATCGTCTTATAAGTGTCCAGCTATTGAAAACAAGACCGCAATGGCTGTGTTACTGTCACCCTACATAAAAAGTAGTCTTAGTCGTGTAGGCACAAACAAAAGTCGCTGATGACATCAGTGTTAAAAAAAAATGCTTTTTAGATCAAGGTATGGTATTGCTTCCAAATGAAAGGGTCTTTCACACAAATACCGCGACATTGAAGGTAGATGGCGATCGCTGGTATTGTGTATCAATCGACCGAAAGTGCAGGTGTACGAAGCGAGTGGTATACGCTCGTAATAAAATGACCATTCGCACCTAATTTAGAAAGTGATTTAGCTAAGGAACATGGTATTGATCCGATATTTGTAACTCCTTCATGCCGCTGCTAGATATTTCTCACGCTAACGAATAGTATTTGTAACACACTCTATCTTCATGGTTCAAATGGCTCTGAGCACTATGGGACTTAACATCTATGGTCATCAGTCCTCTAGAACTTCGACTACTTAAACCTAACTAACCTAAGGGCATCACACACATCCATGCCCGAGGCAGGATTCGAATCTGCGACCGTAACGTCTATCTTGATGCCATGTTGACTATGTAATAGAGTTTTAGTGATATATCCACGAAGCTGTAGGCAAGGGAGAATGATGATTGGTTGAGAATTATCACATAGAGTACGTGGTATGCTACGTGAGGAATGATTTAGAATATGTAGCGATAGACTGAAGTTGTAAGAAACGTACAAAATCCTATAACTAATATACTGGCCTTTGAGATCTATAGTGTTATCCTTTCTGATAGAAATGCTGTTAGCGGTTTGGAATCAAGCTCTTCATTCAACCATACACTTGCATTGGATCCTATGGAGATGTCTTTTAATGGTGGCAGCAAATGAGTCATATTTGTTGCACTCTTATATCTCGAAATGAGTCACCTTTCCTGAACCTATTTGCTAGGGAACTCATGTTGCAAAACTCCAATGTGGTTTTAGACAGTCCTTCTGCATCTTATAATTGTTCCTCAGTCTCTGCCCCTCCTTCCCTGCAGCTTTGTCCACGTGATCACTCCAGTTTAAGTCAAAACTGACAGGGGTCAGCGAGTGATATATTTATCACCTTCTGTATCTCTTCGAGAAGCAGGGTAAACTGAGTTAGTGTGGCAAGACTGTATTTAGACTACTAGGTGGAAATGGGAAAATGTGTCATATCTCCACCAGCTATGTACAATGTGTAAGGCCTGTGCCAAACAAAGATTTCTCCTGCAACAACAGGTAATAGAAAAGACAGCAGTTACGGTGGTGGTGATTCTTATCGGGAAAATTAGGAAGACTTTACATCATATGAGAACTTGAAGAAGGATGAGGATTTTGCTCCTGCATTGTATTGCATTTCCAAAATACATATAGGTACTGACGTCCAAAGTGGAACTGAATCCCTCAGGGTGTATTCATGTCTGTCAGCCAAACACTCTGTCTCTCCTTTTTATTTTGTACCATTCAACACAGAAAAACTGCAAACTATAAAAACTTCACAAACATCACACAGTAGAGGACTCGATAAGGTATTACTGTATCCCACTCTTCGGAAATATAGAAAACAAATACCATCTGCAATCTGACATTGAACGTATGTGGCGATTCGGTTAGATATACAGGTATTGATCCACTGGAGCAGGTCGTCAGTGGTCAAAGTCGTTTGCACAGACCAGTGTAAAATTTCATCGCACATACTGTAGGGGAATCATATCCCACAGACTATGGATCATATCCCACAGACTATCAGTCACAAGATGGGATTCCTGTGTTATTCTTTCATAATCAGTTTGATACATTGTTTTCCTGCTGTAACACATCTGAGCACTGTATGAATACTGCTTTGCACACCGCCATACATTTTGTTTTTCCGCCATGACATTGACATCTGTGTCAGGTGCTAAGCTGACATTAACACATTTCGATCCATTGACTCTCACAGAAAGCTTGATATCGCATGGCATAAATTATGCTGCTCCTAAAACACACAGGATGGTTGAAAAAAGGCAGTGATGGTGTTTCTTATTGACTAAATTGTCGAGGACATCGTAACATATGGAAACTGAAAGAGTTTCCGGCGTTACAAAACAGCTGTCTCAAGATGATACTCTACATTTAATCTCATATTTCACAGTGACAGGTAGCATATGTCTCAGTGTTCCCTTTTTCAAAGAGATTCTATGCTTTGATTCCTCATACTGGTGTTGCATATTGCACCCAGGTATACGATCGCTTTTCCAGTGTCCTAGGTGGTAGTCGTCTTGACCTCCAAATCTTTGGACACTGCATCTTTCATCTTTATACCTCATAGTGTATAAGCACACGTGGAACAAGGAGGTGTTCTGTAGGACTTAAACCCATGGATAGTATGCACCATTAGTTCTCAGTCCCACAGGTGGAGGAATCGAATGATTTTCATTCACCGAGGTGAGATTGCAAGTTTCCTCATCCTTCCACATTTTTTGTCATGTTTTCATCAGTGTTACGTCTTTTCCATGAGTTTTCGGAATTTTACCAGGTTTTCCAAAATTTCAACGCATTTTACTCAAGTTACCTGAGGTCCAAACCACCACTCTCGACGAGTTGTCACGTGAACATCTCATCATGGTGGTCTCGTGATGCTATCATCCAATGAAATTGCAGCACAGTTCACAATTTTTGTATTCTTGTTAAATTTTCCCCTCCATTACATTGCGAGGATAGTATACATGTCGACATGTCGAAAGACTTGTTACACAGACTGCATCACGTGACACAAATACTTTTCTTAGTGTAGGAAATAGCCATCAGCAGAGATGTCCAAAAATTACTTTCCTTAGGCAAATCACTTAATAAATTTGTCGAGATTTTATTACGATTTGCCATCTGCCCCTATGTATATAGGATCACAAAGTATTCTCACATTTGTGCTATGAAGTCGGAGATTCTGAACTGCAGTGCTCATCTCTCTATTGCGAAATGAGCTACCCCTCTGTTGAACCAATAGGCTAAGGCCCTGAGAAAACTCAATGTGACCTCTCTCTAAGCATCTCGTAACTCTTCCTCTGTCTTTAACCAACTCCTCACTGTCTCCAATTTAATTTGAAACTGTCCAGAAGTAGGAGGGTATTATACCTGCTACATTCGACATCTCATGAAGGAACAGAATGATCTGAGTTACACGTGATCAATACACTTCGATATTTAGCTTTTGCAAAGAATATAACACCTGTTTCAAACTTCTACTGACAGGTGCTAGTGATTTAGACCGGTGTTCTCATTCCAATACTGTAACTACCATTCTGAGAAGACTGTTCCATACTTACTCACATCATCCACCAAATTACACATGATCTCTGTAATTGCTTGAATGCTGAGGGGTTTAGCATTCCTTGCTGGTGTATAGGCGATATGGGCCTCATACATTTGAGAGTGTTGTGGTGATATAACAGACGATTAAGAAAAAGACACATTTGAGTTATGCATGATGGAGCTGTAGACAGAATGAGTTTGAAACATTTTACTTAAATCACTTGTGCCATCAGTTCTGTAGAACTGTTCTAGTATCTGGATTCTATACCAAGAAGGTGCTGCAAAGAGAGAAATGATCATAGAACATGAACACAAAAGCATAGCAGTGGTGTTGATATGTGTAATTACGTACCATATTGCGCTAACTCTGTGAACAGAACACATTCTCGTCCAGACACACACAACATTTGTCCAACTGATGTATACAAAGGTACTGCAGTACCTCACAGACCCCTGTCACTAACTTAGAATCCCTGTAGATATGATATTGAACACTCGATTTATGTACAAGACATAGCAGAGAAATCTAGTACTTGTCATACATCTTCGTTCATCTAGAGGATGGTGTCCAAACAGTTTTTCTATCGATGGACATGATTCAACACACATACTTTGGAAGTCCTCTGGTGATTGTGGTATGGAGAGGTTTGGCACTGGACGTTGATAACATGCGAATTCCTACCACGCCAATCATCCCCAGATGTTTTCCATGGCAGGGGTGGAGCACTATTGCTGACATGCGCATCCATGACTCCAGCCGTGCTCATGGTGGCAGTTCTCTCTGGTCTCTGAGTGTTGGCGCTGGAAGTGTACAAGGGGGTGGGCGCACTGTGTGTGGACATCTGGGAGGTGAGTAGGCTGTATGTATGAGTTTTTTGAGGGATCTCAGACATCTTACAGTGACAGCTACCAGGATCGTGGTTTAATGCTTCTCAATACATTTTCAGCAGACTCTGTTCTTAGTGGTTTTTGTTGTTGTTACTATCCTCTTATGCAGTAGACTCTTTCCTCCTCCTCCTTCTTCACCCTGGTGTAGCTGAGAAAAGAAATTTAGGATTCTATAGTGCTTTAAGAACACAACCGCAACGTCAATTTCCCGACTGACAATGATCTCTGACAGCTAGCCATGACAACTGCTACTATGGATTGGACCATAGTTTAAGTGTGTGGTGTTTAGTGCTTCTCAGTACATCGCAGTGAACTCTGTCTTGCAGTGGTGTTTATTGTTGTCTCTGTCTTATCACGCAGTAAGCCATTCCTCCTCCTTTTGATTGCAGTGGAAAGGACCAACAAGAACTTTATAGCACTATAAAAACCCAATCGCAACATCAAATTCCCGATTGATCAATTTATTGTTTCCAATGCGAGCGCGTATTTGTCTAGTCGCTCTGCAAATTGCTTATGGGACGTAGCATGTAACTGAACTGAAATTTGCAATTCTCGGCTACCTCCAACATAATAACATCCTACGCAATGACCGAACTTTGCCAGTATCGACCAGTAGGAGGCAAGGGAGAAAATCAAGAAGGGTTTGGAAACTGGGTGTCTGCAGGACCGAATCCCACCAAATATACTAGTCCTACTATCCACCAGTAGGATGCAAGGAGAAACTGGCTGAACACAAAGGGTATCAATTTAGTTTATTAGTCAATATTTGCAAGACATTCATGGCTTAGTGTTTACCAGGTATCCACTACTTTGTTCAGGACAAAGATGGAGCTATTGTGGCACACAACGGACGCTACCTATTTCGTTTTGAATGTCTTTGTTCTTTGTTCCATCCGCTTCTGATTTCCATAGCAGTGGAAGTGTGAGAGCAAAGTGTTGTACCGAGTCCCAATACCAGGTCTGCATGAGTGGCGAGTGGGCAGGGGGAGGGGAGAAAGGGTTGGAGGACATCTTGTTCTGTGTGTGTTTGCATACGTTAGGTCACACAAACAGCAGAAAGCAGCAACTTGAGACAGAGAAAGGGGGAGAGAAAGAGAGAGAGAGAGGGAGGGAGGGAGAAAGAGAGGCGGGAAGCGAGTCAGGTGACAAACTTTAAAGGTATGCTGCTGCCTGATGCTTTGTTTGCGGGGGATTAGCGCGGTCCTGCTACTCCGGCGGTCGCTGACTGGTGAAGTGCGCAGTGTGGTGCGACTGAGCCAGCAGTCAACGACATGATCAGGAGCTTTTTCTTCTCGAGATACGTTTAGCGCGATTTGTGACAGTGTAAGTACGAGCGGTGAGTGTTTCATGACGGTATTGCTTTCGTGATTGGAAAAAAGGCGAGCTATTTAATTACTTATTTTCGATGTACAATGAAGCACAAAAGAAACTGGTATAGGCATGCGTATTCAAATACAGAGACATGTAAATAGGCAGAATACGGCGCTGCGGTCGGCAACGCCTATTGCGCTGTTGTTAGACCAGTTACTGCTGCTGCAATGGCCGGTTAGCGAGATTTAAGTGCGTTTGAACGTGGTGTTACAGTCGGCGCACGAGCGATGGGCACAGCATCTCCGAGGTAGCGATGAAGTGGGGATTTTCCCATACGACTATTTAACGAGTATACCGTGGATATCAGGAATCCGGTAAAACATCAAATCTTCGACATCGCTGCGGCTGGAAAAATATTCTGAAAGAATGGGCCCAACGATGACTGAAGAGAGTCGTTCAACGTGACAGAAGTGCAACCCTCCTGCCAATTGCTGCAGATTCAGTGCCGGGCCATCAAAAAATGTCAGCGTGGCAACCCTTCAGCAAAACATCATTGATATGGGCCTTCGGAGCCAGAGAACCACTCGTGTACCCTCAATGAATGCACCATATAAAGCTTTAAGCATCGCTTGGGCCCATCGACACCGACGTTGGAGTATTGATGACTGGAAACATGTAGCCCCGTCAGACGAGTTTCGTTTCAAATTTTATCAAGCAGATGGACGTGTACGGGTATGGACACACCCTCATGAATCCATAGACCCTGCATATCAGCAGAGGACTGTTGAAGCTGATGGAGGTTCTGTAATGGTGTGTGCCTTGCATAGTGGGAGTAACACGTCTAGATACGACTCTGACAGGTGACACGTACATAAGCATCCTGTCTGATCACCTGCATCCATTCATGTCCATTGTGCGTTCCGACCGACTTGGGCAATTCCAGCGGGACAATGCGACACCCCAAACGTCCAGAATTGCTATAGAGTGGCTCCAGGAACAGTCTTTTGAGCTTAACCACTTGCACTGGCTTCCAATCTCCCCAGACATGAACATTATTGAGCATATCTGGGATGCCTTTCAACATGCTGTTCAGAAGAGATCTCCACCCCCTTGCACTATTACGGATTATGGACAGCCCTTCACTATTCATGGTTTCGAGTCCATGCCATGTCATTTTGTGGCACTTCTGCATACTCGCAAGGGTCCTACACGATATTAGGTAGGTGTACCAGTTTCTTTGGCTCCTCATTGTTTTTCACAAGATCTGCATCTTCCGAAACAACAGAGAATGATGAAATTTTTCACATCAAATAAAACAGAATTCAACTTGTGTGAACTGAATATTATAAATAAACAGTATATCCCTTTTTTCATAATTGAGATTCCTGTCGTTGGATTCTTCAAGTCTGAGAGCTCAGTGATTTTTCCCATCACTTCTTTATGGAAAGGATGGGGAGGGAGTGGACGATGGGTGGGACATCCACTGGTGATGGCATGGAGCACTATCTCGGTCGATCCCTGCGTGTCGTGGTGAGCATGCACACACAGCAATTTTCCAACAAGACATCACCTCCAATCTGCAGCTTTGTAATTACGTAATCAAGACATGTAGTAGCTGGACAGGGTAATACCTGCACTTTCCACACTAAACGCTCTGCACACACTGAGCGATTTTCCCATCAATCTTTTTCTCAGCAAGGGGAGGGGGAGGGCGGGGAGTGAGCTGGGGGATTTACCAGAGGGCGCGGGGTTAGTTAATTTATTGATTTAATTAATTAGTCAGTTAATTTGATACCAAAGGTGTGCTTGTATTGGGGAGGTCATTTCCTAGAGAGGTGGAGGAGAAGTAGGGAGAGAGGGGGGTGTGTGGGTTTCCTCAGAAGGGTGGATTATCCCTAGGGGTCATAAATCAACCTCCAGGAGGCCATAAATCAATTAATGTAACAATAGGTTAATGGGTGGGGTTCATTAATGAATCGAGTTAACCTATGTATCCTGCACTATCAAATTGTACTGATACTGAATTTGGTCCCCTATTGCCAGGGGGATGTAAGGGTTAGTGCATCGCCCTAGTGAGCAGAAGACCCACGTTTGAATACCAGCCTTGGCACAAATTTCCGTTTGTCACTTCAGTCTGCATATACACATCATAAAATTAAGTGATAGGAAGTCATTTCTGTAGGTATCTGTATGGAGTACTGTCTTCCTTGGAAGTGAAAAGTGAACATAAGTACTTGAGATAAGGAGAGAACTGAAGCTTTTGAAACGTTATTGAACAGAAGAATGCTGAAGATTATGCAGGTAGATTGTGTTAGTAATAACGAGATACTCAATCGAACGGGGGGGAGGTGTGAATTATGATATAACGCGACTAAAAGATGTGTTTTATTGATAGGACACATCCTGAGACATCAGTTTTGGATTGGAAGAAAGCATGGAGGCAAAAATTGTAGAGGTTAAGAAAAATTTTGAATACAGTAAGCACGTTCTTATGGATGTAGGTTTCAATAACTTTGCACAGATAGAGGAACTTCCGCAAAATAGACTAGCGTTTGAGCTGCGTCGAACTAATTTTTGGACTGGAGACACATTTAATTATGCATGTTCCTTGCTCTTTTGATATTTTTTGACAAATCTCTGTTGTTTCTATGACTCAAGAAATTATCGTACTATTGTGCCCCATATACATACATGCAATCGCTTATATCAGATTCTGAAGAATATCGTTATGCTGAAACTGTATCTCAGTTTAAGAATGCAAAATCTCACGGAGATAGGAACATTTTTGTTTAAATTATGGTATCGCCTTCGACAAAGATGGCAGGATGGAATTCAGCTGAGGAGACTGCTGACTGCTCTAGCAGGTGCAGTAAACGTAAAGAGTAGGAAATATGTCGATGGTACGAGGGCTAAGCACCAGTGACATTATCGTAACCATAGCATATATTCACAAGGATAGCGCTAACAGCCACAAAGAGGACACATAAAAGTCGATGGTGGCTGAGTACAGTTGGCCGAAAGCCAGTTAATGTTTAGCCACATCATTTGCTAGGACGGAGAGATAGTTTTATTTCTGAAGGGGGTGTTAGAGATTCCTCCTTATCTACTTCTAATGAAGGTAAAATGTAAGTCCTATTAACACTATACGGTTTCGTATCCATACAGATGTGTTCTTTATTTTCTTCATTTATCTTTTTTATATTCATATGTAATATTATACTTTCCTGAATTGTGGAACTGTTTAAAAGCGATGTGTCCATCAGCGACTATTATTGGTGGAGAAACGTTTAAACTCGTCGATAATATCAATGTATTGCTGTATACTCAAAATTATAATCGATGATTTTAATTTGTATCATTTGAGACCCAAGAAGTTACAAGTGATTCCAATACTTTCATACAGTAAGTAATTTTATCAAAGAATTTGAGATATATATTGCGTTAGAGTTGAAATATGAGTGTCATTAACCTGTAAAATGGCAATGGTTTGGTGATGAATTAGAGAAAAAGCTGACAAGTAAACCAACCCAAACAATATACTTCATATTTGATCGAATTTCTATATGTCGCAGTGTAGGGCAAAATAACAAATGTTCAAATGAGTGTGAAATCTTAGCCGGCCGAAGTGGCCGTGCGGTTATAGGTGCTGCAGTCTGGAACCGCGAGACCGCTACGGTCGCAGGTTCGAATCCGGCCTCGGGCATGGATGCGTGTGATGTACTTAGGTTAGTTAGGTTTAACTAGTTCTAAGTTCTAGGGGACTAATGACCTCAGAAGTTGAGTCCCATAGTGCTCAGAGCCATTTGAACCATTTTTGTGAAATCTTATGGCACTTAACTGCTAAGGTCATCAGTCCCTAAGGTTACACACTACTTAACCTAAATTATCCTAAGGACAAACACATACACCCATGCCCGAGGGAGGACTCGAACCTCCGCAAAATAACAGATAATTTTTTGTACCTATCCATAAAGCCAGTAAGGGGGTAAGACACGTCCTTGAAAAAAATTGATTTCAATATTTCTGAATAAATATCGTTGAAATGGTAACACATACGAAAAAAATCTTTAAAAAAATGTACTGTGGCTTTTAATTTTGCATTCAATGGTGGATCAACATTTGTCGAGAAAGTCATTTTTATTGAAATCCCCTTTTCCCCCCACATTTAATTTTTCTTTTCGACATTTGGCTAATAGAAAAATGCATAGCATCGTTGGTACTAAATTCACTTATATACGAATATGATCAAGCGGCATTTGAAAGACGCATTTGTCCGAAATAAGTTAGAAAGTCTCTGTATAAATGCACATTCAGCAGTTTTTGACCAGAACAGTTCTGCGGCTTTCTCATTTTTGTATAGATTTATGATAACATTACAGCAATAAAGTACATACAATTTCAAATATAACATTATTAAATCTGAAAAGGCTGCAACTTGAAAATAAAAAAAAACATCAAATGTAAAAAGTAAACACTAATACAACAGAAGAAATTATAGATTTCACAAAATTAAAAGTCATATATACATATACTTTTCAGTTTTCCCATGTATGAGCGCTAGTACCACCGAAGCATTTCACTTTTGTGCTTTCCCACGCGTGAGTGTTAGTATATGTAGAATATACATTTAGAATATGTGAATATGTCATTGCAGAAATCTACCCAGGTCACTTTTTTGGGGGTCTGGGAAACTGAGATGTAACCATTTCCGGTGCCCATGCACATAGATACACATTCTGAACAGAAAGGTGAGAAAGCCATTGATATCGTAAGGGTGATAAATCCTACACGAAAATAAGCTTCAATGCAGAAAGGTTCCCAAGTCACTGACGTGGATACTATTCCGCTTTCCCACACTTGAGCGCTAGTGTCGCGAAAACATTCATAAAGCTGCAAAATGGCGGAAAATAAGAGGGTGTTGTAGGAAATGAAGAATATAGAAGAAATAGTACTAAGAAAGCATGACTGTGTAAGTAGTGAAGAGCACATTTCCTATAGTGCAAAGATAGTGTATCACATAGAAATAGACTTACAGTGCAGGTAAATATCAAGAAGTTTGAATTACTGATTTATCGCTTTAAACTGTAGGTTAAGAAATTCCTGCGTTTCAGGAACAACTTATGTTGTGTGCTATCTCTCGAACTAAATAATTTAAAATTGAGCAATAGGTAAACGGAGACATGGTTCAAAGGCCGACTTTTCAAACTGCTGTAAGAGTAGACCTATCTCTATCCCTTTGTCCTAAATAGCTTAAAATTCAATAATAGATAACTGTGAGACATTTTTTAATGGCCGACTTTTCAGATTGTTGCGAGGCTACACCTACTCGTATGCCTTTCTTTTTAAATTATGAATTTGGCCAGCTATGGACCGCATACAACTTAAGACTTATGGTGTTTCTTTTTCTTCCGTTCTTCCCAGTACTCCTTCATTTTCTCGCCAACTGCTCGTCTCTGCTCATCTGTCCACACTCTCTTGGGTCGAGGTTTTGGCGCACCTTCTTCATAGTTTGCGTTTTCTATAAGTAGCCTAAAGTTATTCCTGTCACGTATTATTTCTTCTGTAACACCTATTTTGTTGGCGTCTTTCTTTACTGCTTCTATCCATCCTACGGTGTTTTTCAGCTTACTAACGTAATTAAAAATTTTCTTTGTAATTCGTGTTTCTTCCATTCTTTTTAAATGTCCATAAAATTTTAGCCGTCTCTTCCTCATTGTATCTGTGATCTTTTCTGTATTTTTGTATAGGTCTTCATTTCTCCTTTAAATCCACCTGTTTTCCTTGTTTTTCTCAGGACCTAGAATTTTTCTTAATATTTTTCTCTCTCTTTTTTTCTAGTTCTCTTAATTCGCCTTTCTTATTCAATGTTAGGCACTCTTATCCATATGTTGCTTGTGTCCTAATAACTGAATTATAATGTTTAATCTTTGCTTGTATGGATATTGATTTCTTATTGTAGTAGTTTTATGTTAATTTATATGCAAATTCCAACTTTTTTATTCTTTCTTTATTTGTTGTGTTATCCAGTCCATTGGCTTCGATCCACTCCGCCAGGTATTTGAATCTATCAACTCTTTTAATTTTTCCATACTTTGTTTTCATAAACTTTTCTGCATTATGTTTGTGTTCTATATACTCGCTTTTTTCGTAGGATATTTTTAGCCCAGTCTTTTCTTGTGTATACAATAATGTTTTACTGTCAATATTAGTACTGTTCAAGTCGCAGCATTCAATACTGAAACGCACAGTGAGAATAAACAATTCAAATTTAGAATCACACTACATTCGACTTCTTAGCCCCAAGTAATAACATGATGTTACAGCTTTTCAGTTGTAGTATGAAAAGCTGTATATAACACCTGATTTTATAGGACTGTGTGTAAGAACTGATATGAGATTATCAGTGAAGAGGAACAGGAAGAAATATTCTGAACTCTCTATAGGGTGAACATAGATCATGAATAGGATATTCTTTTGCAACGAATGGCTGAAGTGGTGGATCCAGCACAACATAGACCATCCAGAGAAGACTCAGAACTGAGAAACAAAACATTTAAATACAATGTCTAGTTGCTTGAAGAAAAAGTGCAGGTTCGCAGGGCAGTCTCCTCCTCCTTATGTAGTGTGTCTTATGAATACAGAAGAAGACTCCGCAGATTGCTGCTTCTGGGACAGACACCACATGATGCAAGAGGGAAGGGATCTGATGGAAACGCTACGAAGGTAGAGGAACTGAGGCTTATCTGAGAACATATAGAAACGATTCCACTGAAACAAAGCCATTATTCTGCTAAAATAATCTACTGTTTAGATGCGTCGTGGTCTGTAAATACGAAGTATTTTCTCTTTACAAAAGAAACATCCAGTACAAAGATGAACTATAGGTTTCCTAACAAATACTTCATGAAAGTATTGCACTGCGGTTTGGATGCCTAGAAACAGATGAGTGCTATGTTTATGAGGTACTAAACAACAAAATTAGAAACCCCAATCTGAATCAAACAGCCAAATGGCAGCAGTAACTCAATTAATGAGCCACAAAAGGAGAAGTAATGTACATGACATAGCTTTAAGGAAAAGGTAGGAAAAATGCATGAGTAATGAAAGCACTGTGGCCTCAGTGTTTGACTTCATGCAAAAGCTACATTTGCCAGCAATATCATTTAAAGACATATTCTGTTTGAGGCCGTTATCCATCAGTGTATTCTCCATTCACAACTTGAAGACAGCAAAAACATATTTCTATATGCACCACGAGGGACAGCGGAGAGAAGGTGCAGATGAAGTGTCATTTCTTAATTATTATATTGACGAATTTGACCGAAGAACGTATCAGAAGTACGCTTATTTAGCGACAGCTGTAGTGGACAACGTAAGAATAACACACTTGTAAGGTTTTGCTTGGCTTTAACCTATATGAATCGGTTTGATACTATTATCCACTTCTATCCACAATGAGAACATTCATTCTTGCAGTGTGATCGGAAGTTTGGGATGATAAAACGTACTCTTAAGAAGAGAGACGGGATTACACACCCTATGAATATTGCGAGCATATTGTTGCATCTTTAAAAATCAGCGCGTTTACTTGGTTGAAACAAGTGATATCAAGGATTTTACCAAATAGTGGCTGCATCATCTCTCTCTCTCTTCTTTTTTTGGTATGAAAATGCTTAGATATTTTTCAATGTAAGAGGTGGTCGGAAAACGTAAAGGATATTTAATATATTACTAGCGTCGCGTATATTCTCCATGCTCGTAAATGCAGATTACATATACCCTGACTACAATCAAGACTGCTACGCAGGCACAAATGTTAGTAAAAATGCGCACAGGTTTGCTTGTGATGGTTTAACGACGTTATCTAAACTCGCAGCTGTCTCGAAGATAATCAAAAGCAGGATGAAACTATTACTGCTTTTTCCCGTTAAATTAATAGCTGCGAAGAAAGAGGCGACATGTACACATACATAGCGTAAGGATTTTTACTCACGATAAATAATTTTCATTGAGAGCAAGTTGACTTCATATTAGGGTAAGCATTTCCTTGACAGAAATAAATTTAATTGCAAAGTCAAAGATCTTGTAAGGCAAACCTGAACATTGTTGCCTACTGCAGTTAAATCTTCGATGCAATTCCGTAAATATTCTGATAAAATGAACTTGCAAATATTAAAACTTGAAAATTACTATCAATATTCGAAGTATTTATAATGTTACCTTGGGTGTGGAGCCCAATATTTAGTATTTAGTTAAATATTGCGAAATGTGCACCGTTACGATAGAAGAAAGACAGATGGGCAATCTTCTACGCAACTAACTTTAAATAATTATTTTTCACTTGAATATTTCCACAGTGATGGAGAGGTTTTGAACAAGAGCAGGAGAAATTCACTTTTTTCCGTATATTATAAAATGTAATGCATACATCACTTAGTGTGCCAGAACGGTTAAGCGTCTTAAATCTTCCACAGCAGAGGCAAAAGTACTAGTGGGTCTTTGAACGGAATCTGTTTTAACCTTAATGAGATAAGATGTCCATGGCTACAAAGAAAATCTTTACAAAATATAGTTACTCTTTGATACTACGATACATATTTTCTTCACATAGTTAACACAATGATATCATACTGACGAGTTGTAGGTTTCATAGCTATCTGTCGTATTAGCTACTCTTTTGTCGACAGAGACATACTTGGTTTTTTCTTTTTGAGAATTCTCATTTACACGTATGGTATAGGCCTAGTTTAATTTTTATTGGGCTTTCCAGGAAACGTCACATGACATCAGTTTTACAAGACGATGACGGTATAGTTAGAAACATTACATGCTTCTAGAGAGAGGAAACAGCACTTCAGTTTATCCCAGTTTAGTTATTTGTCGAAAAAGAACGGGTGTGTTGTAACAAGGACCTGGATTGGTGAACTGATCGAAAACACCTTTCATCTGTCTCTGTCAAAAAGAGCTACTCCACACACATTTCCCGCTCAAGAATTATGTCAAGACGTTAAAATTTCCTTAAAACTGTGTGAGATAGACTTTCGGAACCTCCTGAGATATATTCCTGAAGAATGTATGAATTTTTAGGAACAGATTTTATCCTGGCCACATGCTGATACTTAAACATTCTGCAAATAACGCTTCGTTATTAGGTTCAGTATAAGTAAAGTGTTACCAAGGAAATGCAAAGCTAGCTTATCTAAAGTGTCGTTTTTGTGTGACTGAAATAACATTTTTTGAAATTATGTTTCACTACCTGTGGTGTTATCTTGTTAATGTATGTGTATAATAACTATGCTCTTCATGTAATAAAGTTAATATGCGAAAATAATGTCATTTGGGAATGGCTTTTAATACTTTAATGCAGAAAGGTACCTAAGTCACCTGACTTTGTAAATTTACACACTAAATTACGTATTTCATCACTGAGCAGTTGTTTGTACAACATCTATTTCATTTTCTCAGAAAACCAACTAGTAGTTTTTCTGTGATTGTGTATGCCTTAGTTATTGAGCTGAACAGTTGTTTGTTGTTTGTACAACATCTATTTCATTTTATCAGAAAACTAACTAGTAGTTTTTCTGTGATGGTGTATGCCTTAGTTACTGAGCTGGACAGTTGTGTGTTGTTTTTTAAAATTTGCTTCAAGTGACTTAGGTAACTTTCTGCAATGACACACTCAGTTTTCTGGAAAAGACTTACTAAGCAACTCAACATGACACCTGGCACTCAAGTGTACACATATCGGGTGCGGATGCAGTGATGCAGAGATATTTCTATCTTATTTCGCGTCCTTGGAATACCACTTCATAATATACGATTGAATTTGGTATTAACGTACTATACGTTTTGATATTAGTCAACATGAAATACAAAATGGTGGGGGTAGGGGTGGGGGCAGATGACCTAGAAAAAAATGACGTTTTCTACAAATCTGGATGCACCGTTGTAACGAATATTAAAACCAATAGAGTTGTTATCTGAAGTTTTCTTTACATCTGATAAAGTTTTGGGGGTAGTCATCCAAAAATATTAAACTCAATCTCCTCAGTGAGATGTTCCACCCCCTTAATGGCTGTATGGGCCCATATAAAAAAATGTGTCTCTTATTTCGCTCTACACTACAACATCTTCAAAGCTGATTAAAATCGAAGTGCATCCCTTGGGTAGGTTTGAATGGGTGTCTCTTAACCCATATGAAGGATTTATCAGAAACGTTGTATATCCGAGACGGCATGAAGTGGCTGTGTTTTATTGTGATGCATATAATATACAGGCTGGAAGAGCCACAAGTCTTTCTCGAAAGAGGAATTTGTGGACAACTTTGTAGTAAGTTTTATCTGACACTGTTTCTCTGGCGTAGAGCGTAGTACGGAAATGAAAAAAGGGCGCTAAACACTTCAATAGCCCACCAGTGAACAGATAACTACTAAAGGTTATGTCTTTCACCTTATTTATTCAAAATAGTGACAGAATTCGCACCAAATTAATAGACGCCGATTTCCTGAAATACAACGGAAAGTGGAACTAATCTGCTCAAAAATTTTGGCACTAACCTCATGCCTTTTTTTAAAAAAAAATCCTGGAAATCTCTTTCTCGGAGCACTGATGAGAGAAGATCGTTAAGTAGGACCACGTGTGCAGCAGGGGAGATAAAAATTAACCTGCACTCTTACAAGGGAAACTCCCCATCCCACCCCTCTCAGATTTAGCGGTAATATGGCCCAGTTGCTTGCTCCTAAAAATTGAACACAGATTAAGCATGAAAACAGGAAGAAAGTGCTCTGAACTGTGAAAAAAAGA
Organism: Schistocerca piceifrons; assembly: GCF_021461385.2. Taxonomy (NCBI): domain Eukaryota; kingdom Metazoa; phylum Arthropoda; class Insecta; order Orthoptera; family Acrididae; genus Schistocerca; species Schistocerca piceifrons. Next base: position 591,400,747 of record NC_060140.1, on the reverse strand, counting down.
AGCCATATCGAAACAGTGAACGGTCCATGTGCAACATCGAGCTAGTTTGCATAGTTGTTGCATAGTGGTTCTGAGGTCACAGTGTTGGACTACAAACGAGTAGGGTCGTGTTCAAATCTCCCTCGTTTCTTGTATTTTTACACAGAATTATGAATTATCCCTCTAGCCGTTCACGTGTCTGTTCACTATATTCAGATCTGTCTCTGTGTCGTGGTTTAACGTCCTTTTTGCAATAGCGAGGTGTAAAGATGTAATCTGCACACGTACATACCTCCTGTTTGGTCTACACATGTACCACGTGTATAATGACTCTTGCGTTCCGTTTCGGAAATTTTGACTCTTGAGTTCCTTTGTTGCAGCATAGTTCACACCCGTTTGTTTATTATTTTAATTTCTGTGAGAGGTCTATGCATCATCTCACCTGCTGTCACTATTCATCACATTTACTTGTGACGTTAATATACAGGGTGAGTCACTAACTATTGCAACCTACCATAACTCGCAAAGTATGATGGTTTTTGGGACGAATGTTGCACGGGACAACGGGGGCCATAATATGACGGTGGTTTTTGTGGCTAGAGGGGGTCGCGTCAGAGATTTGAAGGTAAATTTTTTTTATGGGATGCTACAGTTTGGTACTTCTTTTCTGATAGCGCCTATCGAGGAGAATCCAATGATGTGTAACAGTAAGGTCTTTCAAGGTCAACGAAGATCAAAAAGGTGACATGAACTTCCATTTACAGAAGGTGTTCGAAGTGATGATCATTGGTATCAACGCAGTGCTGCAATCTTCTTATTATGGACTGAGTGCTATTCCTTATCACTTCGGCACTTATCGAAACACATACTCTGACAATTCTCTCTCGTATACCGTGGAAATAGTAAATAGTCGCCGAATACGGCTTATCCATTTAACGGGCTATTCACATGTCAAGAACATTCGACTTTTTCGCAATGCAACACTAATAGGAACGATACGAGTAGTATCGTCGAATGAAGGGAATGTGAATGGTGTATTCCTTCGAAGAACAAGTCGATATGCTTTCATTTACGGAGAACGCCCACTAAATTCAGTGAGAGCTAGAGACTTACACGCTGAAAGATATCTTCAATGTACTCACCCTACTCGTCGTACATTTAAATACGTCTATGATAAATTGGGAACAACTGGATCTTTAACGCTCCGGAGACATACCTGTCAAAAGAAAGTTACAAACGAAGAAACGGAAATTGGTACTCTTGCACTGTGGTTTGAGGTCAATCGCAAGGGAATCTGGCATGAGCCAGAGTAGTGTTGTTCGTGTTCTGCATCGCCATAAATATCATCCTTACCATATCAGTCTCTACCAAGAATTAACTGGTACGGACTGAATGCGTCGCAATGAATTCTGACGTTGGACTCAACTTCAGATTCAGAGGGATGACACATTTGTTAATTTTATTTTATTTGCTGACGAAGCTATATTCACGAACCATGGAAATGTTCATTTCCATAACATGTATTATTGGGAAACTGAAAATCTATGTTGCTGCAGCAAGCTGTACACCAAATATCGTGGACGCTGAACATATGGTGTGGCATTTTGGAGGACAGAATTATACGCCCGTATTACATCGGAGGAAATCTTAATGGTAGGAAATACTCCACATTCCTGCTAGAAACATTAGGTCTGTTATTGCGAGAAATATCTTTAGGAAAAAGGAACAAAATGTGGTATCAACAAGACGGGTGTCTGGCACGTATTTCGCTGATGGCTAGAAATGAGTTGTAGAGAGAATTCCCAAATCGTTCAATTGGACGCGGAGGAGATGTGTCATGGCCGGTTCGTTCGCCAGACTTGACGCCTCTGGATGTTTTCTTGTGGGGATTCGTAAAAGACATTGTTTATAAAGACGTTCCAACTACACCTGAACATATATGAGAGAGAATTGTCGCAGCATGTGCTTCGATAAGTGTCGATGTGGTAAGGAATACCACTCAATCCATGATAAGAAGATTACAGCACTGCATTGAGATCAGTGGTCATCACTTCGAACACCTTCTGTAAATGGACGTTCATGTGACCTTTGCGACCTTCGTTGACCTTCAAAGACCGTACTGTTTCACATTACTGGATTCGTCTCGATAGCCGCTATCAGAAAAAAGTACCAAACTATAGCTTCCCATTAGAAAAAAAAACAAGTTGACCATATCCCTGAAACGACCCCTCCTAGCAGCAAAAAACCACCGTCATATTATGGACCCCGTTGTCCCACGCAACATCTATCCCACAAACTTTTCAGCTCCTATCATTCTTTCGGAGTTATTCTAGGTGGAAATAGTTAATGTCTCACAACATATGCAACATCAAGTAAATGTCTAGAACCACGGCGTCGTGGTTGTGTGTGTACGATACATTGGCTATAGTATATGATTCATATTCTGTGACATTGTATCGTGGCCACACAACCACGGCGCCTTAGTTGTAGACATTTGCTTGATGTCGCATATGTTCAGTTTGAATCGTTCTGTGTGTCTATTTTCTTCTTTCTTTCACAGTTAAGTACACTTACTTCCTGTTTTCATATTCGATATGTTCTCAGATTTTGACAGGCCATCCACTAGCCCATTTTACCAGTAACTCCTAGAGGGAATATCTCTTGTTAGCACAGTTTAGATGAGCGCATTGGCTCTCCAATCGCAACCTACAAATTATGACTTGTAGGTACACCAAGGAAGTTGATATGAACCAGTGCACTACCGTTTTTGGAGGCAACTGGGGTGGGCTGCGTTCACCCAGACAGTACGCTGTTATTTCCGTACGATTCGGCCTATACATTGTCTGATCAAGAGCATCCAGGCAGCCATTGGAGGATACTAATATGGAGTGTGCCCACTCTTCGTCTTTTTGCCAGCTTAGCTACGCTAGGCAATGGCGGCTGCTGTGTAAGAGCACAAGAGCAAGTGAACATCCTATCTTTTGACACCCTGCTATTAAACGTAATGTAGATGAAGTAATCTGAAACACGTAGCACTAAATCTACCGCGCTATTTTACATTGCTCCTGTTGACTGGGTGAAACTTGGCATCAGAGTCGCGAGCACACCTTCACCTGTGCACGTTTTAAGGAGCTTCTGCGCGTGCGCAACTGACGTGACATTATTATCTTACAGGGCAAATACATACGCATGTGATAAACAATGTGCACGCTTAATGGCGTGCACTGCTAGCCCTTTCCACTCAACTACAAGTTCACGTCGGTACCACCAGGTAGTAACACATTGCAGCAGACTTCTGTTCCTGTTCACTTCGCATACATCCCACTAGATGATAGCACTCCATGGATATGCCAGTGCATTCACTATTCAGTAAAATTAGATCTGATATCAGTATTTGTTATAGTTATAGGAAAACCTATTTTATGGTATTCTTAATGTATATTAAGTTTTGGATTTTAATGTGCTGTGATCCGTTTGAGGCGCTGAGACCCATAGTGAACGTATACATGAACGTCCACGAAGAGCTGTCACACTAGTTTCTCTGACAGTCACGTAAATGGGGGATCGAAGACGGTGTGCTTGTTACCCTTATGGCTGTCGGCGCCTCATTTGTATTTCAATCAAGTCACCTTGTTGCTACATAGTACTACTTGAATTTAATCATTTCCACAAATGACAGGTTGTGTTTGGACTTGTTTACTGTGCAGGAATTGGCTTTCCTGTGCAGTGCCAACACGAACTCTGTTAAATTTGTTCTAAACGCCTGGCGAACGTTACCTGCTATCATGTGTGGTGCCACAATGAAGTAGTGAGGAGGTTGTGTTACGGTATGACGACATTTTTCCTGATTAGTGTGTGGTTCCCATATTGAATGTTTTGTTTTGTTTTGTAAGGGTTATTCTTTCACTCAGTGCTCCCCTTACTTGAATCTACATTCATATTTCAGTAATACAATAAACAAGCACTTTTCAGTAAAACAGCTACAGCTCTGCATACCTGAAATGGAAACAAGGAAACAAAAAGATTTGTACATAATGTAAGACGTCGTGGTCTCCTGACCTTCATTGCTTACATATTCCGCCCTCACAATCATATTCCGCACATCAAGACACTTCATTCGAACCCAAACTCGATAAGATAAAGTCAATGTTGTATGAATTCATGCAAACGATATGCAAATAACTAATAAATCACAAGTGTGCACCGTGGTTGAAATACTCGAGGATGGCGTACACACATACACATACATTCCAGACACGATGGTCACAGGAGCTTTTAGTTCGAGAGAGGCAACCGCACGCCAGGAGGCCAGTCCCAACCCGTATACGTCGGCCGGTGGCCGCCCGTGGAGAGGACAGCGTTCGCCTGAGGGAAAGGAGCTTAAAAGCAAATTCCGCTACATTGTGTGGGAGCGGCCAGCCTATGCATTCTTTGCACATAGCAGGCAGTTTCAGAGATTTTCACAGGGAGACAGCAAATGCCAAACGCCGATACTACAGATTTCCGGATTGGTCGCCTTAAACGAAACGTCATTTTCCCGTTTTAGGAGAGCAATGGTGATTGGCAGACGATATTTGTGACCCCTTGAGCTGAAGGAGTAATGGAAGAGACCGAAAGATATACCCCTTCACGTCTGGCGTGGAGAGGCGCCGTTCCGTTGTCGCTCTTGGAGCGAGGAACAAGTCTCTCCTCAGTACTTCACTGGGAGAGCAGCTCTGTCGAGAGCAAATCGAAGTGCGACTCCCTATATTGAGTCCTTGCGATTAAACGCTGTTGACTGTGTTGGCCGGCACACTTATTGTGTGGTGTGAACGGACAGAGTTATAGTTAAACGCCTGCGAGCGAATTTTTGAGTGGCATCGTGGTGGACTGGTTATCTGACCGGTGTACCACGCCAATAGTTAGACTAGGAGCAAATAGGAATACTTGACTTCATCAAGGGGTAGGGAGAGTTTAATTGCCGAAGTTCAATCCAGATAGAACAAGAGTTATCTTATTTGTCAGCAGCGAGCGGCGCAGACAGCAGTCATCGCAGCTTACGGTATTGTACGCTACAGCTATTGCGAGCCCCATATTTCCTCCACAACAGTACACTTCACTGCATTTCACACACGACAGCCTCAACCGTACCTAGCAACATTCTAAAAGGATAATTATTCAAGTTGAGTAGGTGCAACTTTCAGCCATTCTGCCAAGTCAATAACAGTATTAAACTTTGTATAGAAATTTCATTAGCGAATCCTATCCTTGAGAGGTAACTTCACATTCTGAAAAGAACCAGGATATAACTTGTTCAATTCATAACTAAAAGTGCCATTGTGATTTCTCAGAATTTTTGCAAAATAAATAATAATTTTCGTTACTTTCATGTTTTTCTTAAACTAACTAGCACTACTCCAGTACCCAAGTCTCCCACTAATTACGTAAGAAATGTTGTGAATTTTGTGTCATTTCCTTACAGCGAACGACTCCAGAAGATATTTATTGCTGAAGGTTTTTCAGGCATTTCTCTTTAGAACGTTAGGAGCGTCTGTCTCATTTCTGTAGTAGTGTGGGGGGTGGAAATTGCATCTTGCAGGAGTCACAGGGTAAAGGGTACATCTCAGATTAATCCGTTGTGCAGAATAACAGAATAACAGATCAACCCCACACACCACAGAATAGGTATATGTTCTCTTCGGGTGAGATATTATATATCAGAGTCATAGGATCAATCAAGAATGGGTTGCGTAATTGGACTGTCATTTGTTCCATCCGTGGAAAGGTCTTCCAGGCCAAGATTTTTGGTACCATGCACTCCCCACGGTATGCGGTGCTTTTGTGGAATGTCCACTTCTTTTTCAAATGACAGTTCACATGAAACAAGTATTTTAACAGAAATGAAATAATATCTTATACTACATACATAGATACGTATTCATAAAAATACTACGTCCTCCTTTATTATATCATCATTCCAATCTCTGTAATCTTTGGTCTGGGGTGTTTGGAGACTTCTCCTTTTGTATTAACGTAGAAGCTTTTAGTGTGGATACATTATTCCTGTGTATACAAATTCCCTCAATATGCACTTCTGTAAGTGTCTTTGTGAAATTCGCTTCCAATTTTTGTAATTCACATTGGCCTATGTCCGTTAGGCGGTTTATTTTTCCTTTATTGGGTTTCGATTCCCCCCAAAGGGAGTGGGCTGGCAGCAACGTAATACCGCGCTCTTCAGCCTACAGAATATTAACAACATAATAATAAGATAATAAACAATAAAAAAGGCGATAAAAACGATTTTAAACTGTAAAACGGAGGAAAGTTGTGGAAAAAATATAAAAAGAAAGCGTTGTTGATGCTAAGTAAGACGCACAGTAAGCAGACAGGTACATTAGTAGATAGACAATTAAAACACAACATGGCGATAGTCTGGTTTGTGTTCGCAGGAGATAAATAGATCAAATGGCTCTGAGCACTATGAGACTTACCTTCAGAGGACATCAGACCCCTAGAACTTAGAGCTACTTAAACCTAACTAACCTAAGGACATCACACACATCCATGCCCAAGGCACGATTCGAAACTGCGACCGTAGCGGTCGCACGGTTCCAGACTGTAGCGCCTAGAACCGCTCGGCCACTCCGGCTGGCGCAAGAGATAAAAATCACACCTAGCGACAGTATAGTTTCTGTTTGCAACACTTAAAGAAAGACGCACAACACCTAACACGCACTAACCACTGCACTAAAGCACTAAAGACTAGACACGAAGATGACACACCACAGGCTAAGGCAGATGGGGGGTGGGGAGAATGTTGGGCGGCAAGAATGCTGACACGTACATGAGAGCATACGCAACAACAGTATCACAGCGAAGCAGCTGGTCTTTTTGTGTCCACCACCGAACGTGTGTTACGACAGGTGTGTTATGAGCGTGGATTGCCAAGTGCTTTGTTTCATCTTTCACACTCCAGCGCATCGAGAGAAGAGTTGCGAGGTTCTTGAAGAAGTTGAGTCCCTTCCCTGCTACTAGATGCTGTAAAGCAACTCGCGTTCCGTATACGCCTCCCGTCCCCCACGCGAATCCTCTACGACCTGATTCCGTTCCCCCATCAGCTCCTATTCCTCGAACATATCAGCATACTCTACACCTCCTGCCGCCTTGATCCCCCTCATCCCCTGGTTGCTCTTGTCCTCTGCAACCCTCGCCCTCTGCCGCACATTCACTGTTGTGTCCCCCCTACCCTCCATCTCTACACCATTCATCTCCTTTTCCAAGGTGGCTTCTGTCCCCCTCCCAGATGATGCCCTCTCTGCCTCCATTTATCCCTCCTATCAACTCTGATCCTCAACTCCCCCTCCTTTCCTCTGTCCTTTCCCTGGGCTCCCTCTACCCCCCTTTCATCCTGATTTTTCCCTGCCTACTCTCTCTCTGCTTCGTTTCCCTGCCCCCCCCCCCCCCACGAGTCCTTTTGCATTCTCCTCCTCTGCCTTTCCCCTCTTGCGTCTGCCCAGCCCTCCCCCCCCTTATGATTCCTCGTCCTTCATCAGCTCCTCCCCCCCCGCCCCACTTCGTTTTTCCTCTCCTTCCCACTTATCTTTCCCATCATCTTCCAGGTTGCTCCCATCTGCCCTCGGCTGTGGTGTGTCACATTTCTGCCAACTTTTTAGTGCAGTGGTCAAGTGAGTGTTCAGTGTTGTGTGTCTTTTCCACAGTGTTGCTAACAGAAATCATGCTGTCGCTGGGTGTGATTTTTATATCTCTTGCGAACTGAAATCTGACTGTCGCCGTGTTTTTTAATTGTCTGTCTATTATTTTACCTGTATACTTCCTGTGTATTTTATTACCATCGCCAACCCTTTGTTTTACGTATTAAGCTCTACAATTTTCCACCATTTGACCATGTAAGTCACCGATTTTATCGCCAGCAACAGAAAAAAAGAGCACAAAAAATATGTCACAAACAGTGCCAATAATTGCTTAAAACATGCTGTAAATACAATAAATAAGATAATATGAAACTATCAATACAAAACTATATTTCAAAAGACGATTTGTAAAACTGTAATAGTGTTTTACTGTGTTTGTGCAACCATACCATTTTCTGCATTTTTTAGATTAAAAAACCCCACTGACGATGGCGATATTTGTCGCCGAAACTAGTTTCGGATAATAAAGAAATAAACGAATAACAAGGTGTTTTGCATCAAGGAGGACTCAGTTTCTGATATTACTGCTTTTATTTATCATCTTTATTTAAAAAGAAAAACTCTGTAGGCTGAAGAGCGGCGTCCTAAGCTGCTGCCAGCACGCCCCCTTCGGGGGGGAATCGAACCTCAATAAAGGAGGGGTCGAGAGGGTAGCGTCTGGGTGCATACGTGGTAAGAGGACTACGCGGATAGTGCTTGGCCCGTCGGCTGTGTGGGTTGGTTGGTTGGTTGGTTGTTTTGGGGAAGGAGACCAGACAGCGTGGTCATCGGTCTCATCGGATTAGGGAAGGATGGGGAAGGAAGTCGGCCGTGCCCTTTCAGAGGAACCATCCCGGCATTTGCCTGGAGTGATTTAGGGAAATCACGGAAAACCTAAATCAGGATGGCCGGACCCGGGATTGAACCGTCGTCCTCCCGAATGCGAGTCCAGTGTCTAACCACTGCGCCACCTCGCTCGGTGGGTGGGTTGCTGGCTCTGTGTAAAGACCGGGTGGTTGCCAGTACACCATTAGTGGCCTTCAGTTTGCTTCAGCTGAGGTGTCTTCCCTTACGTCCATGCTGTGCGCTTTTGGATGCTGGCGTTTTGCACTGGGCTGAAATTATGGAATTACGACTTCTTGGTGTAGTAACGGTTGGCATCGCTCGCACTGATATATGCCCGCATGTGTGACTTTCGGTTTATGGATCTCATCTGGAAGCTTTCAAATCAGGGTTATTTTCCTCCGAGCCAGCAGGGAATTTGCCGTTACCCTTACCGTTTATTGAAATTGAGTATTTAGTGCTGTTAAAGTGTTCATAAGCTCTAAATCTGGTTTATTAAGTGGTTTTTTCTAAAGCCTAGAGATATTGTCTTGGATTTATTATTTAATTTTTTAATTGTTTTAACGAAATTTGCGGAGCTAATGCAAGCTGTTCTAATTGTTTTGTCGATCGTCCCGGAATCACAATGCCATGGAAGAGACTCTTACTTGTAAATGGTAGCAACTAAGTACCACCTTCAATAGATAAGCCCCCGTTTCTCATAGAAGTTTCAGCTTTGTGCAAACAACTGTCTCGCTGTGTAGCGTAGGTGACTTCTTCATTGTTTTCCTATTTCAAGTAATTGTTTGAAATTTATGATTTCACCTTATTCAGTTAAGTTGTTTTGGGGCAGACGTTTATCACACCATCATTTTACCGTTTTGTCTTATTAAGCAGTGTCCGCTCTGCGCAGTTTACAGTAACGCTACTATTTCCATTATTACGGCAGGTTTGAAGCTTTTAAACCACTACGCTTTAAGGCGAGGGCGAATTTCATTTCCTCAACTTCTATCTTTTAGCTGAAATTCCACCTGAGTGGTGTTTGTTCACAGCTCTTAATTTTACGTGTAACGACTGCGCGTTATTAGTGTGGCTCCTGCCCGCGGGGACCTGTTGCTGTGTAAGTGGTGTTGTTCGGCAGTGTTTAGGGCTGCTCGACATTACCTTAGTAGAGTTGTTCGCGCTAGCAGCATATTCTTAAGTTTGTTTAGCCTATGCTCTTAGTTGCAAGCTCTTACGTTAATACACTCCTGGAAATTGAAATAAGAACACCGTGAATTCATTGTCTCAGGAAGGGGAAACTTTATTGACACATTCCTGGGGTCAGATACATCACATGATCACACTGACAGAACCACAGGCACATAGACACAGGCAACAGAGCATGCACAATGTCGGCACTAGTACAGTGTATATCCACCTTTCGCAGCAATGCAGGCTGCTATTCTCCCATGGAGACGATCGTAGAGATGCTGGATGTAGTCCTGTGGAACGGCTTGCCATGCCACTTCCACCTGGCGCCTCAGTTGGACCAGCGTTCGTGCTGGACGTGCAGACCGCGTGAGACGACGCTTCATCCAGTCCCAAACATGCTCAATGGGGGACAGATCCGGAGATCTTGCTGGCCAGGGTAGTTGACTTACACCTTCTAGAGCACGTTGGGTGGCACGGGATACATGCGGACGTGCAGTGTCCTGTTGGAACAGCAAGTTCCCTTGCCAGTCTAGGAATGGTAGAACGATGGGTTCGATGACGGTTTGGATGTACCGTGCACTATTGAGTGTCCCCTCGACGATCACCAGTGGTGTACGGCCAGTGTAGGAGATCGCTCCCCACACCATGATGCCGGGTGTTGGCCCTGTGTGCCTCGGTCGTATGCAGTCCTGATTGTGGCGCTCACCTGCACGGCGCCAAACACGCATACGACCATCATTGGCACCAAGGCAGAAGCGACTCTCATCGCTGAAGACGACACGTCTCCATTCGTCCCTCCATTCACGCCTGTCGCGACACCACTGGAGGCGGGCTGCACGATGTTGGGGCGTGAGCGGAAGACGGCCTAACGGTGTGCGGGACCGTAGCCCAGCTTCATGGAGACGGTTGCGAATGGTCCTCGCCGATACCCCAGGAGCAACAGTGTCCCTAATTTGCTGGGAAGTGGCGGTGCGGTCCCCTACGGCACTGTGTAGGATCCTACGGTCTTGGTGTGCATCCGTGCGTCGCTGCGGTCCGGTCCCAGGTCGGTCGGCACGTGCACCTTCCGCCGACCACTGGCGACAACATCGATGTACTGTGGAGACCTCACGCCCCACGTGTTGAGCAATTCAGCGGTACGTCCACCCGGCCTCCCGCATGCCCACTATACGCCCTCGCTCAAAGTCCGTCAACTGCACATACGGTTCACGTCCACGCTGTCGCGGCATTGTACCAGTGTTAAAGACTGCGATGGAGCTCCGTATGCCCCGGCAAACTGGCTGACACTGACAGCGGCGGTGCACAAATGCTGCGCAGCTAGCGCCATTCGACGGCCAACACCGCGGTTCCTGGTGTGTCCGCTGTGCCGTGCGTGTGATCATTGCTTGTACAGCCCTCTCGCAGTGTCGGGAGCAAGTATGGTGGGTCTGACACACCGGTGTCAATGTGTTCTTTTTTCCATTTCCAGGAGTGTATTTTCTGCCAAATATTTTACATCTGTCCTGAGATGGGTAATATTATCCGATTTATGATTAAACTCCAGATTTTCTAAATCAGACTATTTCAGCCTGTACTTACTGTACTAATATTTGGATACTTTGAACTTACTTTCTCTAGTAGTCAATGTTTCATATGATTTTTTATTTTGCCATTATTTCGTGTTGCCGGCCTCGGTGGTCCCGCGGTTCTAGGCGCGCAGTCCGGAACCGCGCGACTGCTACGGTCGCAGGTTCGAATCCTGCCTAGGGCATGGACGTGTGTGATGTCCTTAGGTTAGTTAGGTTTAAGTAGTTCTAAGTTCTATGGGACTGATGACCACAGCTGTTAAGTCCCATAGTGCTCAGAGCCATTTGAACCATTATTTCGTGTTGTATTCATTCCATGAATGTAAAATAAAATTTTTCTCGATCGAAACTGCTGGCACGTAACTTTCATACTTCGTCTGTCCTGAAGACTGAATATTTGGACTTGGGATTTAGTAACCGCAGCTGCAGATGATCCTGTTAAAGGTTAGTCTGATTAAGATTGAAATTAATTTGAATTTATTTTTTTAAACCATATGTAACCGTAAGTGATGATTTCTTCTTAAGGATTTGGGAGAGTAATTGTTCCAATTATTCCGAGTCCAAATTGCTTTAATTAAGGGAGGTCTTACTTCATTCTCTTAAAATTTTGTATTTATTATCGATTTCTTGCATGTGGCGTGGGGACTTTGATGATTGCCTTAAACCGATTATTGTAAAAATACAGTCTCGTTGCTCATTCTTTGCATGATTATCATTGTATTCCGTTTATAAATGTAATGTGTTCTGTAAGTAAATGCCAAGTTTCAAATGAAAAATGATGCAATTATTTTGCATCCGTCTTTCCTTGAACTGTTTTCCTTTCCCATCTAATGTAAGGGGATTCCTGCAGTCACTCTATGAAATCATTTCACGAATTTAAAAGAGCTACGACCAATTATATACTCTCCTTTCATGTCATTCTGGGATTCTTTTCCACTGCATAACTGCAGAGCTCATCAACAAAATATTAAATTTTCTTCGCTACGTATCACTAAGAAACGTAGCAGTCTTGTTTCCGTCTTACTAATACACAAGAATATAAAGCACTTACGGTTGTATTACTCTGGGCCGTAAATCCCCCGTCCAGTAGCCATTGTAACATTACCGTAATGACCGCTGTGTTGACAGTAAACGACGTGAAGCGCAGTAAAATAGGTTGTTCCCTCGCCGTGGCTACTTCAAGGTACCGGTCGCGCCGAGGGATATGGTTCTGCCCACGTCTCGCAACTAACAATGGGCATTGTGTTAATTAGTTTGCTAACGGCCCCACAGGAACCAACCGCACAATTAGGGCAGTGACAATGACGTTATCAGGTGTTGTATCACAGTTACTGACAGAGAGCGGATACTGTAGAGTTTACCATCATCTGATCCTATACAGTGAGTCAATGACAAAACAATCCTTGTCTTAGCTTTGTACGTACAATAAATAACTAAAAAAGCTTTAGCTACCCATTCAGTCGGCACAAAATCGATAAAATCTACTGCACAATTGCCGTCCTCCTCCACAGGGCAACTTGAATGGTAATTGTTTCTGCGTTTACAAACTGTTCACTGATCTCTATCATTTGTCCTCACATTTTCTCAAGACTTTACGACCTTATGGTGAACAGACTTAAGTAAGAAATAAAACATTAAGAGTATATTCTTAAAGTCATTACATCTTTCTAGTCGGGTTCCTCAGTTGTAAACTGTTGCATTGCCAGAGAGCAAGGTCTCAGTAATACCACTTTTTGGTTTTGATGTAACCAAGGAATTTTATTCATAACCAGTTTTTTAATTTAACTTTTTTTAAATCCAGTTGATCTTTTTGCTTTTTTTAATGGTGAATTGACCACTTAGTATCAAGGAGAAGTTCCATTTTATCGCCTTTGTCCGTCCGGAGAGTCCTTTGTTTCTAATACGCCTTAATATGGGTCGAACGCTGTTGCTTTAGCTCTTCAGTAGGTTTTTTCCAGTCTTTGTAGCTTTCCTTTCGACTTGAAACCCTTACAGACTTTGTATTCTGTTTCTAAATATGTTCTGTTCTAACAAGAGACTCTCTGGCGTGTTGGAACTCTGTATTACGAGCTTCTCTAATCCGCTTCGTGGTGGTCTCATTCCAGAGTTAATAATATACATGTTTGGGTAGTCTATTTTTGTCCACTCTGTACAGATGTCCGAAAAAATGTAAGTCCTGTTTTACTCATTGTCATCGAGATCATCTCAGCTGGCCTTAGTTACACCCAGTACCTTTCGTAGGATTCTCCTTTGTTGGATATCTAATTTCCTTAGCTTCTAGTTCACAGAGTGGCATTCACTGGCGTATTGTCCCTCTGTTTTGAGCACAGTATTACAGTGGTTCACCTCCCAGCCCCTGCATGAACCATATAGCTTGACGTTGGTGGAGTGGCTTGTGTGAGATACAGAAAGTTGTGTCGTAAGTGAAACCAGAGTGGAGGGCTACGTGTTGAGAGGCCAAACAAACATGTGGTTCTTGTAGAAAAGCAACAGCGTTTTGAATAGTTGCAGGGGTAACAGTCTGGACGATAGACTGGTCTGGCTTTGTAGCATCAACCAACGTCGTTAGTGTACTGGTACTACAAAAAGTTGAAAGCAAGGGGAAACTACAGCCGTTATTTTTCTTGAGGGTATGGGCGATACTGTGTGCTTAACTGATGATAGCATCCTCTTGGGTAAAATATTTTGTGTATGATAGTCCCCTACTGGGCTTTCTGGGAGGACACTACTCAGGAGGATACCGTCATAAGGACAAACAAAACAGGTGCTCTACCGGTTGGAGCGTGGAATGTTAGACACTTTAATCGGGTAGGTAGCTTAGAAAATTCAAAAGGAGAAATGGATAGAGTGTATTTAGATACAGTAGGAAATCGTGAAATCGACTTGTAATCAGGTGAGAATAGCGTTGTAATTACAAAATCAAATATGAGTAATGCTGCAGTATCTCTAATAATGATTATGCAAGAAGAAATATGGGTAGCTGTAATGAACAGCATAGTAAACGCCTCGTCGAAGCCAAGATAGACGCGAAGCCAACACCCAGCATAACAGTACAAGTTTATAAGCCAACAAGCTCCACAGATGATGAAGAGATTTAAAAATTATGTGATGAGGTAATTGAAATCATTCGCAGGTTGAGGAAAACGAAGATTTAATTGTAATGAGGGAGTGGAATTTGGTAGCAGGAAAAGAAATGGAAGGAAAAATATTAGGCAAATGTGGTCTGGGGGAAAGGAATGAATGACGAAACCGCCTGGTAGAATTTTGCAAAGTACAAAATTTAATCATCGGTAACACTTGATTTAAGAATAATGAAAGAAGCTGGTATATGTGGAGGAGATATGGGGACACTGAAAGATTTCAGACTGTCTGTATAGGGATAAGACATAAATATTGGAATCAGATTTTAAACTGTAAGATATTTCCAGTGGTATATGTAGACTCTGAACACTATTCATTAAAAAAAAAAACTTTAGATTAAAACAGAAGAAACTGCGAAAAAGATAGAAAATTTAGGACATGGAAACTGGATAAAATGAAAAAAAAAAAAACAGAAGTATTTGGGAGTTTCTGTGAGAGCATTAGGCAAAGATTGATTGAAACAGGAGAAAGAAAAGCAGTGACAGACGACTGGGTGACTTTGAAAGATGTAATATTGAAGGGAGCAAGGTATCACACAGGTTTAACTGATAAAAGGAGAACGTAGATAAAAATGAGATGGGAGAAATTAGAGGACATCACAGGCGTTTCGAATTTAACTGATAAAAGGAGACCTTATAAAAGTGCAGTAAGTGAAGCAAGCGAAACGGAAAACACACATATAAATATGAATTTAACAGGAAATGCAGACTGACTTAGCAGGAACGGCCAGAGGACAAATGTAATAATATACACTCCTGGAAATTGAAATAAGAACACCGTGAATTCATTGTCCCAGGAAGGGGAAACTTTATTGACACATTCCTGGGGTCAGATACATCACATGATCACACTGACAGAACCACAGGCACATAGACACAGGCAACAGAGCATGCACAATGTCGGCACTAGTACAGTGTATATCCATCTTTCGCAGCAATGCAGGCTGCTATTCTCCCATGGAGACGATCGTAGAGATGCTGGATGTAGTCCTGTGGAACGGCTTGCCATGCCACTTCCACCTGGCGCCTCAGTTGGACCAGCGTTCGTGCTGGACGTGCAGACCGCGTGAGACGACGCTTCATCCAGTCCCAAACATGCTCAATGGGGGACAGATCCGGAGATCTTGCTGGCCAGGGTAGTTGACTTACACCTTCTAGAGCACGTTGGGTGGCACGGGATACATGCGGACATGCAGTGTCCTGTTGGAACAGCAAGTTCCCTTGCCAGTCTAGGAATGGTAGAACGATGGGTTCGATGACGGTTTGGATGTACGGTGCACTATTCAGTGTCCCCTCGACGATCGCCAGTGGTGTACGGCCAGTGTAGGAGATCGCTCCCCACACCATGATGCCGGGTGTTGGCCCTGTGTGCCTCGGTCGTATGCAGTCCTGATTGTGGCGCTCACCTGCACGGCGCCAAACACGCATACGACCATCATTGGCACCAAGGCAGAAGCGACTCTCATCGCTGAAGACGACACGTCTCCATTCGTCCCTCCATTCACGCCTGTCGCGACACCACTGGAGGCGGGCTGCACGATGTTGGGGCGTGAGCGGAAGACGGCCTAACGGTGTGCGGGACCGTAGCCCAGCTTCTTGGAGACGGTTGCGAATGGTCCTCGCCGATACCCCAGGAGCAACAGTGTCCCTAATTTGCTGGGAAGTGGCGGTGCGGTCCCCTACGGCACTGCGTAGGATCCTACGGTCTTGGCGTGCATCCGTGCGTCGCTGCGGTCCAGTCCCAGGTCGACGGGCACGTGCACCTTCCGCCGACCACTGGCGACAACATCGATGTACTGTGGAGACCTCGCGCCCCACGTGTTGAGCAATTCGGCGGTACGTCCACCCGGCCTCCCGCATGCCCACTATACGCCCTCGCTCAAAGTCCGTCAACTGCACATACGGTTCACGTCCACGCTGTCGCGGCATGCTACCAGTGTTAAAGACTGCGATGGAGCTCCGTATGCCACGGCAAACTAGCTGACACTGACGGCGGCGGTGCACAAATGCTGCGCAGCTAGCGCCATTCGACGGCCAACACCGCGGTTCCTGGTGTGTCCGCTGTGCCGTGCGTGTGATCATTGCTTGTACAGCCCTCTCGCAGTGTCCGGATCAAGTATGGTGGGTCTGACACACCGGTGTCAATGTGTTCTTTTTTCCATTTCCAGGAGTGTAGAAGTATTTATTATTAGGGTATAGATAGATCCTACGAATAGGGATATTAAAGAGGACTTTCGAGAAAAGAGAAGTAGCTATATGTATAACAAGAGCTCAGATGGAAAAAAAGTACCAAACAAAGAAGGGAAAGTTGAAAGGTTGAAAGAGAATATAGAGGAGCTATACAAATGAAACTGAAGGCTGTATTATTGAAAGGGAAGTGAACGTAGATAAAGATGAGATGGGAGATATGATACTGCGATAAGAATTTGATAGATCACTTAAAGACCTAAGTCGAAACAAGACGCCTGGAATAGACGGTGTTCCGCCGCAATTACTGATATCCTTGGGAACGTCAGCTATAACAAAACTATTCCACCTGGCGAGACAGGTGAAATACCATCATACTTAAAAGAAAGTAGTAATCTGAATTCCAATGAAATAATTTGGTGACTGTACTGAATATTATCGGACGCAAAATACTAACAGCAATTAGTTACAGAAGAGTGGAGAAAATTGTAGAAGCCAACCTTGGGGAAGATCAGTTTGGATTCTGGAGAAATGTTGGAACACGTGATGCAATACAAACGCTGCGACTCATCTTAGCAGATTGGTTAATCTATTGAATTTGTAGATTTATAGAAAGCCTGGAATACACTCTTAGAAATTCTGAACGAAGCAGTGTATAAGACAGGGAGCGAGAGGCGTTTTACAGCTTGTACATAAAACAGACAGCATTTGTAAGAGTCAAGGGGCATAAAAGGGAAGCAGTGATTGAGAAGGAATGAGACCGAGTTGTAGCCCACCGCGAAGTTAATTAATGTGCACATCTAACGTACAGTAAACGAAACAAAAGAAATATTTGTTAATGGAATTAAAGTACATCATCATCATCATCATCATCAGTGTTCTGCCTAAGGCACGTTTTCACATGGTAGTTCTCCAGGCTGTCAGCTCTTCTGCCATCCTCTTCAGATCTGCATAATTTCCTCATCCCATTATATCGTCTATCATCTCGTATCTCTTTCTTCTTCTCAGTCATCTCCCACAAACCAAACCTTCCAAAGCATCTGCTAGCAAGCACTCCCTTCTCAATGAATGTCCCAACCAGTTCTTTTTCCTTTCTCTTACAACCTTCAGCAGACATCTTCTCTCATCAACCCTGTCCAATACTGTTTCATTACTCACTCTTTCCATCCAGCTTATTCTCTCCATTCTCCTACACAGCAACATTTCAAATGCTTCTAACCTTTTATAATCCTCTCGTCTCGGCGTCCATGTTTCTGTTCCATATAGTGCCACACTCCAGACAAAACATTTTTCTAGCCTTTTCCTTAGACCCTTATCTAATTTGCCACATAGGAGTCTCCTATTTCTGTTGAATACCTCCTTCGCTATGGCAATTCGAGTTTTTACCCTCTGGTGACATCTCAAGTATTCAGTTATTGTGCTTCCAAGATATTTAAATGCACTTACTTGGCTAATGCTAGATTGTCCTATTTTAATATTGGACAGTCTGCGTCTTTTACTGATGTCCATAATCTTTGTTTTTGCTGTGTTTATTTGCTTCCCATATTCCGCACAAGCTTCATTCAGATCTTTCAGCTTGTTATTCCATGTTGGCTCACTTTCTGCCATTAATACCATGTCATCAGCAAATCTTACACATTCTATTTTCTTTCCACCAATACATATTCCTCTTTTCCCATCTAAGCCTTTCGCAATAATCTCTTCAACATATGCGTTAAATAACAGTGGAGCAAGGCAACAACCTTGTCTAACACCTCGTCAGGTGTTGCTTCCTTCTGACATTTCATTTCCAATCCTTATCCTTACTTTCTGGTGTAAATATACTCGTAGTTTCTGTATCAGTCGTCTCTCTTTTCAAATAACTCCTTTCCTCTTCAAAATATCCATCAGCTTGTTCAACTGAACTCTGTCAATAGCCTTTTCTAAATCTATAAGAACAGCAAAGATTTCTCTACCTTTTTCTATTTATCTTTCCCCTATAGTTCTTAACAGGCCAATAGTATCTCTTGTTCCTTTTCCTCTTCTAAATCCTAACTGCTCCTCTGCAATCCCTATATCCAGCTTGCCATATTATCTTCTATTCAACAATCTCAGCAAGACATTAGCTGCATGAGAAATTAGACTGATGGTCCTATGCTCTTCACATTTTTTAGTCTTCTCTTTTTCTTTATCGGAATCGTAACCGTTGCAAGGAAGTCCTCAGGCCATTCCCGTTTGTCATATATCTCGTTACAGAGACAGACTTTTTCTTTTCTCGCCTTGTTTTTCAGACTCTTCAACAGTTCTGCTGGAAAATCATTAATGCCATCTCCTTCAGCTCCTTTTCTATTTCTGCTTCTAAGATGCTGAATCACTTTCCATCTTCCGGTACATATTGCTGCTCTTCAACCTTAATCTCACTTTGAATATCATCCCCTTGTACAGACATTCAATATATTCTTGCCATGTGTTCAAAACCTCCAGTGGTTCTTGTGCTAGAGTACCATCAGCTCATTCTGTTTCCGTGTTATTCCTCTTTCTCTTACTTTAAAAAATTATCTCACTAGCCAGTCTATACATCATTTCACACTTTCTATCTTTTTCTGTTTTCTCTATTTCGTCCCATTTCTGTTTCACCCATTTTCCCCTCGCTTCTTCAGTTTCTCTTCTTAATTCATTATTCAGTTTCCTGTACCTCTTTCTGTCTTTTTCAGTTTCTACATTTTTCCACTTTCTCCACTCTTCCGTCTTTTTCAATATGTTTTCTGTTATCCATTCTCTCCTGGTACTATGTGATACTCTAATTCCTAATACTTCTTTGGCAGAGTCCATGTGTCATTCCCTCATTTTTATCCATTTGTCATTAACACTTTCATCAACACTACCTCTTTCCCATTTTTCTATAAATCTTTTCTCCAAATCTGATGCCTTTCCTACCTCTTTGAGCCTTTCTATGCTTAATCCTTCCTTTGCTTTACCTCTCCAGACATTTTTCAACTTCACTTGTATTTCTCGCACTACTAGGTTGTGGTCTGAATTTATATCCGCTCCTGGATAAGTTTTGGCATTCATCAAACAGTTCCTAAATCTTTTATTATCAGGATGTAGTCCAACTGGTATCTTTCCCTATTCAAATTTGATATCAAAGTGTAACATCTTCTTTTGTGGTGTTCAAATGATGTGTTACCTACTGCTAATGAATTTTCTTTATAGAAACTAATTAGTCATTCACCTCTCTCATTTCTTATTCCTAATCCAAATTTTCCTACTGTATCTTCATCTCTTCCTTCAGCCACCACTGCATTCCAGTCCTCCATGATGATAACGCAGACACTTCTATTTTCTTTCTCAATTAGTCCTTGTATATTCTGATAATATTCCACTTCCTCATCTCTATGCTGGCGGGTTGGCATATATACCTGTATTGATACTAAATCTTTTGAGCTATCCTTCAGTTGTATCATCATCAGTCTTCCATCAATATTTTTTTTTCCTATCAATATTCCTACTCCGTTTCCACCACTCTTGATTTCCCCTGAGTAAAAGAGCTTATAACCTCCAGTTTGTATCTTCCCATTCTCTCCCCATCTCATTTCACACAAACCGAGGGTATCTAATATGTTCTTTTTCATCTCCTGTTTTGCTTTTTCTAGCTTTCCTGCTTTCAGTGGTGTCCTCACTTTCCATGTTCCAAACCTTGTCTTTCGGAACTGATGACCTCAGATATTAACTCCGATAGTGCTCAGGGCCATTTGAGCTTTATTTTTCCTTCCTTCACTGTCCCTTTCTTCCTTACAAATATGTCTACTCTCAGTGTGTTCCCCTCCCAGAGATCCGAATGAGGGGAAGTTTGAACTCTTTCACATGGAGAGACGTACCATGTTCTGCTTGGGAATGTAATGTGGTAGTTTTCCGTTAGTTCCCACATAGGCAGTAGGATGCCCAGCCTAAAATCAGCCGCTCACTATGAGTCAAATACCATCTGTACCCGCCCTTCTGGAGTACAGTTGCTACTTGTACTCTTTTTGTATCCAAAGAGAAACGGTGCCTGTTGCACCAGCTCCACAGTACCGAAGTCTATCTTCTCTGCCTTCCTTGTCGTTGAGGTCTTCACTGTATCCCTGGCAAGGAGCCGTGACGGAGTACTATCACCCGGGCCAGGTGAACCCACGTTTTTCAATGAGGTGTTAGTCCTCCCCCTCCTCCTTTCACAACAGGGCTTGGGACCGGCTATGGCAGAGTTGAATTAAAGTACAGGGAGAAGAAATAAAAAATTGTGTCTACTGATGACATTGTAGTTCTGACGGAGACATCAAAAGACTTGGAAGAGCAAGTGAACAGAAAGGATAGTGTCTTGAAAAGAGGATGTAAAATAAAAAAAAAATAAAAGTGAAACATGGTAATGGAATAGAGTTGAATTAAATCAGACTCTGCTGGTGTCAGGAGGTGTTTTCTGAAGGTATTTGAGTGTAGCCATGTATGGAAGTGAAACGTGGATGGCAAACAGTTCAGACAAGAAGGAAATAGAAACCTTTGAAATGTGTCGCTACAGAGAAGTGATGAAAGTTGGATAGGTAGATGATGTAAATAATGACAAGATACTGAATAGAATTGATCAGAAAAGAAATTTGTGGCACAACTTGTGAGTTAACGAGCACTGCGCTCTGTTTAAATATATGGCCGAAAGGGTCAGCCTACGGAATTGTGAAACGAACCCAGTCGTCCAGGACAAAAGGCACAGATTCACTATGAGATGGGGAAACTCACAGGCGTCTATTGTCTATTTAGGCACAAGAGCTGTAGTGTGCGAGTGAGACAGTAGGGGACCTACATCATAGGAAAACCCAGTAGAAGGCTTTTGTGGCCAAGGAGATGTAGCAGTGTTAAATCTGGCGGACCTAAGATCGGCCATAAAGGTAAACATTCATAAAAACTATTTAATTCTGTAGTAGTGCAGGGAATGAAGTTACAGTAATTTTAATCTGCCATCCTCCATAAATTTTCATGGGGATCCCAATAAAACTTGAATATTGGTCATATCTATAGTAGTATAGGATTTACAGTTAAAGTGAAATTAACAAGTTTTGTAACATAGACCTGAATGCTAAAATCTGAACGCTTTGGTCGATCTTAATGATCGATATTTTGAAAACGTTCTACTTACTTTTCAAATCTAGACTTTAACAATAAAATGAGAAGCTACTGTTAATCAGAACTCAGGGATAAGTTGTGATCTAAATGACAATATATTTATTCAATCTTAACATAACAAGACAAAAAAATTACTTAAGAAACGTCACACAAACATCTTTATTTGACAGATGCTTCCACTAACATGGGATCTATGGTGGGCAAAGTGATCAGCTGGGGATCGACACACGACACTAACCGGAACATTAATCACTTTATCTGACTTCATACATGTGAATCCAGGATACGGCACAAAAACTACGCCACCATCAAGCATCTATATTCTACCATTCCAAAAAGAAAAATATGGATTGAAAGAACAGGGTGCTGAGAAACATATATTGGAGCACTATGCCATAGCAGCGAATACCTTACCCTGCTGCTGGTCAGGGCTGCACACCACGATGCGTTCGGCGACTGAAGTCATGGACGGTCGAAATCTGTTGTTAATGGCGCGCGCCCGGAAAATGCAAATACGCGGTCTCGCGTTCGGTTAATTCGGAATTTAAGTACTTTCCTACGAATCTCTGAAACTCTGGTAGATTCTAGTGTGCAGATGGATCCATTTCCTGGTCTGCCAAACCAATTTTACTCCGTGCCACGACTATGTGCGACGGAATATGTCAAATGTTTAGAGAGCCGACTCAAGACAAATAAGTTCACCCGTGCATCACTCATTGTGTGCATGATGCTAGAAGCAGTACCTCTGATGGTTCGGAAGGTGACTGGGACAGGTTCTAAGTGGCACACTAGCAAAGGACACAAGTCTCACCATTTAGGTAGAGACCTGCAGTTCTTTACTAGTGAAGCGCCAGTACAAGGGTGAGTTCTTCTCTTTTTGTCTGCTTCGTCTTCAGCTTGGTAGCAAAGCACATTTACATCTTAGACTTCCCCCACTTTAGCACATGCCAATCACGAGCTGGAGTACAGCGTTCGAAGCTCGGAGAGCGCCCCTTGCTCTGCATAAACCGATTTGACCAATAAGAGACTTTAAAGTTAATTGGGAGAGAAGGAAAAACGATTCAACTTCGCGGGCTTTTTCCCACACGGTTACACCAAGTCTTTTGCTAACAACATGACCAGGATTCAACTACAGCCTTCCCTAAAAAGCTTATTATCTAGCCTCTTGCATCCATTTCAAAGTTTCCAAAGAACGGCAATAAATTCGCTAAAAGCCTCGAGCTTTCACAAATATGTGTTGTAGCAGACTCTGGACATCTGGTCGCCAGTGGCCCTGTCCCACAGAAATTCGCTGAACGCTCACAGTTGTTTTGTTAGCTTCCTCCCTAACAAGGGCCCATCCTCTGCCTTATTTCCAGTATACAATGCGCTGGCCATTGCAGTGCGTCTACATGGACGGCTGTCTGGAAATGTCTCCTCCCAGGTCCCACAGAAAAAAACGCACTTCCCTAGGCCCATCGTCGCCGTGCACTTTTTCTGCAGTCATTTGAATCAGCCCCCAATTTCTTTGAATGCGGGTAAAGCTTACCATTATTCCTTCCCTAGAGCATGCAAGCAAGAGCATTAACTACTACCCACCATTTCATCATGATGTATGAAGTCAAATTAGTAATAATGATCATATATTCCCTAATAACATGAAGCTGCGTAACACCGAATTAGAAGTGAGAGTGCTCTGCAATCTCTCAATTTCATATATAAGAGCATCATTAAAATGACGAATGTTATAAATATCAACTCTGTAACTTTATTTGTTTAAAATATATAGTAAACTTAAATTATCAGTATTTTCAGTTAAGCATCAGATCATCGTTTCCTCCACACAAAACATATTGAACGATGACAGCATGACACCTTATTGAATCATTAGGTAATAGAATATTTGTTGTAAGGTTTAGTGCATAACAGTTACATTTGTTCTTGGTTTATTTATGAGAAAGCACATTGGTGCAAGGCTACTTGCCCTGGCATTTAAAGCTGAGAAGGAAATTGTATTGGATTTATGAAAAGGAATTTAACGTTGATTATGCAATGGATATTATTGTTAGTTTATTTAGAACGTGAAAGTGGTCAAGCTTTGATTATTTAAATATGTTAAAATGTAAAATAATGTAGAATAAGCTGTAGCCAATCAGATGGACGTCTTCAGGAAAGGGAACTGCACTAGTCAGTTGAGCGAAGATGCTTGGCACGCAGGAAACACGGCCGGGGACGGGCTGTGAGTGCTGGAGCAGATGCGAAAGCGGACAGTTCGGCTGGAGACATCTAAGGGTACAGTTCGGATTGAGACGCGAAAGCGGACAGTCGGTCTTTAGGCACGTAGGAAGTGAAACGACTTAGAAAATTTCGCGTTGTGTGGTATCGCGGGACTTTGAGCGGTCAGCAGCCGCGCCCCTGGTGTGAACTCTAACTTTTCATATAGTTAACAAGGTGGAGCATCGAACTTGTGTTTCGCGATGGGATTGTAAATGATCGAACTGCGTCAAATGGATATGCACTCGAGTGTAACAGTAACTCTAAATACGACCACTTTCGCTATTAGTTTGCTTTCTGAATAAACATTATTCTAACCAAATCGCAACTGTGTGGCCTACATCTTTTATGGATCGTTAATTTAGTTCCCGATATTATTATTACTATTTTATATGTTATGTTAACTTCGTATTTTCAAACTTGCCATCGGCCCGTCAATTTAACCAAAGGGTTACAAGTGTCTACTTTAGGCAATGTAATGTGACACGTGCTGATCAACCTCTAGACGAGTTTGAACCAAGACATTTCGACGAAGAGGAACCGCATGTGAGCCTAAACATCTTTGGGATGTTAGCTCGAAAACTTGTCTAGAAGAAGGAATCTGTTGATGGAACACATTAAGAGACATCAAGGGATCAGCAGTATTGGAGGGAAGTTTGTGGGGTGAAAATAGTAGGGGAACACCAAGAGATGAATATATTAAGCAGATTGAAAATGATGTTGAATACGATAGTTGTTCGGAGATGTAGAGGCTTGCACAAAATAGAGCAGCATGGAGATCTGCATAAAATCAGTCAGAAAATAAGAACATCTTGATAGAGTCTTAAATTGGATTCCATGAGATGCACTTTTTGCTGTAAAAGACTTTAGTCAATTCATAAACTCTCTCTATGTTTGCAATCTGACCATGTATTGCAGTGTTTTCTAGTCCTTTTTCTTATATGGTTGATTTTCTCTACCGTCGCAATCTGACGTTTCTCCGTCTCAAGGACTTTCAGTCCACATTTGTCAATCATCATGACCGGGGTTCGCAGTTCTGTCGAGTTGTTAGTTTTCTTGATTTGGCAATTTATCACTTCCTTGTTCGCTGCAAGAGTTCTTTTCATCTGAAAGTTGATCTCTAACCTTAGGAGTACTCTGTTGTGATTTTTTGTCCTAACAATTTCCATATCCCGTTCTAGGTTACATGGTTCACTTCATGTTTTATTATGTGCTCAGGAAAGGTATAATGGCTATTTACATATTTTGAGCTTCATATGTGTTCTTTATATTTCGTTTTGAATTTTTTGCCTGTCACTCCCAGATACAATGATTTGACATTCCAGCTGGTATACACCAGTGCCGCAATAGCTGTCTGGTTTTTCTATTGGTGTCTGTAAATGTGACTAGAGTGTTTTTATTGGTTTGTAATCTATGTGTAATCCTTGTTTCCAGTATGTTGATATCTGTATGCTTGTTAGTAACGTAGATATTTCTACTTAAAGCTTCACTTCCGCTGTTCACTGTGTTTTGATTTTTGGTAACTTTACTATATAAAGTGCTGCAGACTGTCGCTCTTCGATTTTCGTTCAATTTTTTATTTTTTTTTACTTTTGTATCTATGAGCAACATTTGAAATATTATCGGTGCAATCGGGATCATCTTGCGTATCAACGGCTTTCATTCCTCCTCACAACTAAAGTGATAAGTACAACTACTCAAGTAGCTATCAAAGTGTTATTTCTTGTTCATGTTGGGGATATAAAAGAAGTTCGAGACGAAAACCACGTGGAAACCGAAAGGAGTAACATAGATGAGTATGGATTAAGATCTTAGTGCAAGGGAAAATCTCTGGGAGGCTCTTCTACAGCAGTTAATCTCAAATGGCTGACGATGATGATACCGATGATCATTTGACTCATTACTCTGCTGACAGGTTTGATGCAATCCGTCAATACCTGCTCTCCATGGTAACCTTGTAACCTCCTCACAAAATAAATTCCGTAACCTCCCAACAGAAAATATTAATATAAATAATATTCACGTTTAGTATAACCTCAAAGCAGAAAAATTCCTAAACCTCTCAACAGTAAAAAATATAATTTTTTTTTCATTCACATTCAGCGTAACCTTCTAACAGTTTATTATTCCGTAACCTAGGAATAATGAAAATGTGACTCACTTATAACGTTTCAATAATGGACTGTGAATTTAAACTGGTAAATCTTGGACGTCAGCAGTGCTGCATTATGGCCCTGAAAATTCATTCTGAATAAATTGAAAAATCTTACTTTAATTATGTCGCCGGATAACGCATATAGCCGGCCGGTGTGGCTAAGCGGTTAAAGGCGCTACAGTCTGGAACCGCGTGACCGCTACGGTCGCAGGTTCGAATCCTGCCTCGGGCATGGATGTGTGTGATGTCCTTAGGTTAGTTAGGTTTAAGTAGTTCTAAGTTCTAGGGGACTGATGACCTTAGAAGTTAAGTCCCATAGTGCTCGGAGCCATTTGAACCATTTTTTTTGATAACGCATATATATCTGCTCTTACAATAAATTTTTGTGGCACAGCCCAGTGCAATTCTGGCCGATGGATTTGTCATGTATGAAAGGAACAACTGGTTTTTCTTTGCAATAATGGGGATGACCAAGGATTGGAGAAATTAGTAAATTCTTTAAATTGAAATGAATGATTGTCAAAAATTACTTTTTATGAGAAAGATTATTATTAAGAGATTTTTTTAAACATTTACTTGGGACTTGATATAACAATAATACATATGCGCGAGGCTGCTTTTACCTTATACTACAACGCTCGGGCTCCGCCATCGCTCCACCACGACCGGCCCAGCCAACACGATACACACGACTGCTCGCTAGCAACTACTTACTGCTACTACTACACAGTTCCTACTGCAGTCAACATTGCTCTTTGGTCTCAGATTCTCTTATAACTTACATATCGCAGGTAGCGCGTGAGCATCGAAATTACATCTGCTCGAGTGCGCTAGCAACAAATTCCTCAATCATGGACCTCTTACAACCTCTTCATTTTAAAGAAGCACGGCCTTAATTATTTGTTGTACGTCTTCCACTGTCTGCCTTCGTGTACAGTTTCTGCCCTCTACAGTTCTACCTAGTACAATGGAAGTTAATCCCTTACGGGTTACCATCAAGCCTACTATTCTGTCCTTTCTAACAACCAGTGTTTCTCACACATGAGTTTACTCGTCGTCTCCTAGGAGAACAGCATCATTTCTTTTCTTATAAGAGCAGTGATTTCTCAATATCCTTCAAAAGCAACATATCTGAAATGCTTCTGTTCTCTTCTTTCCAGCCATGCGGAGTGGCCGCGCGGTTAGAGGCACCATGTCACTGACAGTGCGACCTCTCCCGTCGGAGGTTCGAGTCCTCCCTCGGGCATGGGTGTGTCTATTGTTCTTAGCATAAGTTAGTTTAAGTAATGCGTAAGTCTGGGGACCGACGACCTCAGCAGTTTGGTCCCTTAGGAATTCACACACATTTGAACATTTTTCTTTTCCAAGTTGCGCACAATACTAAATTCATTTCCATACAGTGCGGTACTCCAAACGAGGATTCTAAGAAATTTCTTTCTCAAATAAAGACTTCTTTTTGCGAGGAGTGCTTTCTTTACTTGGCAACCATAGGAAACTTACACTAAGAGCCAGATGTGATTTTGTTGTTGTGATTTTCAGTCCGAAGAATGACCCCTTGATGTGTCAGAAATTTTCTCAATCGATCCCTTCTTTCAGTAAAGTTTTGCAACAAATTTCTCTTTTCCCCAATTCAGTTCAGTACTTCCTTACCAGTTATATGACCTACCCACTAACCTTCATCACTATTATGTAGTGATACATTTCAAAAGCTTCTACTCTCGTCTCATCTCAACTGTTTACATCCACGTTTCATTTCCATACAAGGCTACATTTCAGACAAATACCTTTAGAAAAGACTTCCTTATACTTAAATTTATATTCTATGTCAACAAATTTCTCTTATTCGGAAATGCTTTTCGTTTCATTACTAGTCTACATTTCGTATTCCCTCTTCTTCGGCCATCATCAGTTATCTTACTGCCCAAACAGCAAAAATTATCTACTGCTTTCAGTATCTCGTTTCCTAATCTAATTCCCACAGCATAGCCTGATTTAATTCGACTCCATTCCCTAACATTGTGTTGCTTTTCTTAGTGTTGACCTTATATCCTCTTTCAAAGACACTGTCCTATCCGTTCAGCTGCTTTTCCAAGTTCTTTGCTGTCTCTGACAGAATTGCAAAGTTTTATTTCTTCTTCCTGAAATTTAATTCCTTCACCAAATTTTTCCCTGGTTTCCTTTACTGCTTGGTCGATGCACAGATTTAAGAACATCGGGGAAAGGCTACAACCATGTTTCTCTCCCTTCTCAACCACTCCTTTCCTTTCATTCCGCTTGGGTTTTACAATTGCCGTTTGGTTTCTATGCAAGTTATAAAAAGCCTTTCGCTCCTTTTATTTTACCCCTGCTACCTTCAGAATTTCAAAGAGTGTATTCCAGTCCACATTGTCAGAAGCTTTCTGTAAGTCTACGAATGCCATGAACGACTGTTGTCCATTCCTTAACCTATATTCTAAGATACGTCGAAGGGTCAGTATTGCCTTGTGTTCCAAAATTTCTATGAGACTAAAACAGATCTACCCCTAGGTCGGCTTCTGTCAGTTTCTGTATTGTTCTGTAAGTAATTATTATTGGTATTTTGCGTAAACTGATAGTTCCGCAAAATTCACACCTCTCAGCACCTGCTTTCATTGGTATTGGAAGCGTTACATTCTCCTTGAAGTGTGTACGTATTTCTCCTATGTAACACGTCTTGGCAACAGGTGGAATAGTGTTGCCATGGTTGGCTCTACTAAGGATATCAGTACCTCTGACGGAACGTTTTCTACTACATAGGCCTTCTCTCGACTTAGGTATTTCAGTTCTCTGTCACATTCCTCTCGCAATATTATATCCCCAACTCATTTTTTTCTTCATTCTCTTACCTTTCTGTGACATTACGTTGTATACCCTTTATTACCGTTCTTTGCTGAGCACTGGTTTTCATTCTGAGCTCTTTTCTTCAAAGGCCTCTTTAATTCCCTTGCTTTTGATATCTATCCATCCTGTAGTTATAAATGCTTCTATATTCTTACAGTTGCCGTCCAACCATTCCAGCTTAGCCGATTTGCACTTCCTATGACACTTATTTTATAAACGTTTCTATTCCAGTCTGTCTGCTTCCTTTGCTGCGCTTTTATATTTTCTCCTTTCATCAATTGAATGCAACACCTCCTGTAATACCGAAGGATTTCTACAGGGCGTTGTTCCTTTACTTATGTGATCCTTTACTGCCTTCACTGCTTCGTCTCTCAGAGTTACTCAATCGTCTTTCCTGTCTTCCTTTCTCCTTTGTCTGTCAATTGTTGTCTTACGCTCCCTTTGAAAGTCTCAACAACCTCTGATTCTTTCAACTTATCCAGGTCCCATCTCCTTTATTTTCTACCCTTTTGCAATTTTGTCAGTTTTAATCTACAGTTAGTAACCAATAAATTGTGATCAGAGACCACATCGTCTATGGGTTTAAAATCTCTGACTTGCCATGACATAATTAGTCTTCCAGTTTCTCCATGTATCTTCCATGTATAGACCCTTCTCTCATGTTTCTTAAAGCAGTTGTCAGCGAACTTTAATTATGCTCTGCGTAAAATTCCATCAAGCGCCTTCCGCTTTCATTCCTTTACCCCAATCCACATTCAATTACAATTTTCTCATATGCCTTCGATGAATAATTTTGAAATATATCTTCCAAATCAGTATGATAGGTAATATACAACTAACAGTCCCAGAAAGACAAACGACAGACAGAACAGGGTACCCCTGAACGCAAGTTTGAGAGCAAGGTGTAATTTGCAATGAGTAAATTTTTATAGTTGTTGGTTCTACAGTGAAGGAAAACACCATGTGGCATCCGTGAAACAGCCTGAAATTCTAAATTGCTTTTGTACTGCTCCCGTCGTGGCTCAGTGCAGGTAGTAACAGCGTGACTGAGACAGTCAGTGGCCTCCTGTGCACTGCTGCCTTGAAGTACTTCAGAGAACGCAGCGTCGGCCGCGCAGTCACTTGTGACACAACTGCCTCTGTCAGGGGCAATTCCAGGTCCGGGCGGTCTCGGCTAGC
Organism: Schistocerca piceifrons; assembly: GCF_021461385.2. NCBI lineage: Eukaryota > Metazoa > Arthropoda > Insecta > Orthoptera > Acrididae > Schistocerca > Schistocerca piceifrons. The sequence goes on along the minus strand of NC_060140.1, from coordinate 591,370,614 downwards.
TTTGACCGCGTGTGTTGTGGCTAGGCTCGCGCGTCCTGCACTGTCCAGTAGGCGGCAGGCAGGTGACGTAACGGCAGTGGCCCACAACATTGCCTGATAGCCGGCAATCTGCTTTCCAGGGCCGGTGCTGGACCGATGCGGTGACGGCTCCAAGTCCCGTGGTTTCTTGGCGAACTTCCCTGACACAGAGTCGAACTGTGCACCACGAACAGAATCCCAAGCGTCAGAGCCCCGCAGCGATAGAGATGGGATGCTACCAAACCTGATTTTGGTTTAAAATGGGCAGGTATGTATACGCCTCCGAATTGCCCTTGTTTGGGGTTCACTATGCCTTGCGGCGCATATGCTAAACATTTCGGCGGCTCCCGTTGAAGAAATGCTTCCTCCCTCTTGCACTTAGGTACTGCTGTGTCATCTACATTGACGAAAAATGAATCGGAACACCGAAAAATAATTAAGGTGCAGTAACGAAATTTCGGGAATACTTTTGTCTGGGTATCATATTCAAATGATTGACATTTTAAGATCATGGATTAATGTTAGTGCGGGATAAACCACTGCAAATGTGAAATGCTGGTACGTTAATATCAGGTGCAATCGCCACAATGTTAAACGCTAGTATGCAAGCGTGTGGCATTGTGATGTACAGGCTCTGAATGTCAGTTAGGGACATGGAGTTCCACGCCTACTGCACTTGGTTGGTCAGTACAGGAACATTTAATACTGACTTTACGGATGACGTTGGAGTTGTCTTCGCAGAATGTCCCTTATGTGCTCGACTGGAGACAGACCTGGTGATCGAGCAGTCGAAGACAACATTTCGACACTCTGTAGGGCATGCTGGGTTACGAGACCGGTAAGTAGGCGAGCGTTATCGTATTGGAAAACACCTCCTGGAGTGATGTTCATAAATGGCAGCACAAGAGGTCGAATCACCAGATCGATCAGACCGTAACTCTAGGTGTAGCCACACTGTGTCTAACACGCAGACGGGTTGATTGCGTGCCCTAAACTGGCCACCCCTCACCATCACACGTCCGTCACTGGCACCGAGTGGATCCAGTTTTCATCACCTATTTTATTTAATGTGTACACTAACAATTAACCACAGCCTACAGGATGCAAAAGCTTCATATATGCTGATGACCTTGCTTTTGCTGCCCAGAATAATCGGTTTGAAGAAGTAGATATGATGCTTACACATGGTCAACAACAGCTTGGTACTTGCTATGAAAAGAATCAACTCCCACACAATCCTAAGAAAACGCAAGTTTCATCTGAAACGTAAACAAGCTGACATTAAACTTGAAATATTCTGAAATGGAGTTGCACTAGAATATTGTTCCTACCTCAGGTATTTGGGTGTCACTCTCGACCGTACACTGACCTACAAGAAGCGTTGTCTGAAGCCTAAACAGAAAGTATCCTCCAGAAACTGCGTTCTTCGGAAACTGGTGGGATCGAACTGGGGTACACATCCACGAGCATTAAGAACAACAGCGCTTGCCTTATGCTATTTGCAGGAGAGTATGCTAGCCCAGTGTGGTACAATTCAGTACATGCAAAGCAGGTTGATGTAGCCTTAAATGACAGATGTAGGATTGCTACAGGATGCGTAACGCCAACCCCCATGGACAAACTTCAATGCCTCGCTGGGATTGCTCCAGCAGAAGAGAGGCCGCCACTAACATCTAGAGGCATAAATCAAATACAGTAACCTCACGTCCACATTTTGGACATCAACCTGCCAATCCAAGACTGAAGTCCAAGAAGAGTTTCCTAACATCTTCACAGGATCAGCTGCGGCTACCCGACTCACCAAGTGGAAAGGAAGGACACCACAAAAATCGTCGCCGCCTCGACACATGGAAAAGTGAGTCATCTGGAAATCCTTGAACAGGCTACGGACCGAAGTCACAAGATCGAGGGACAATCTCCTTAAATGGAACTTCCAACTGCCAACACTACACTTCGCGAATGTCGTGAATTGCGGACAACCCGGCATCTCTTCAAATGTAGCTCATGCCCAACCAGCTATAGCATGAAGGACGTAAAGTCTGCAGCACGCAGTGCTATCAAAGTTGCCCAATTCTGGATGAATACTGTATAGTTTTCTTTGTATGTATTGTATATGAGTTAATTTTAGTGTACCTCTGACACGAATAAATAAGAAGATGAGAAAACACAACAGACCTCAATCGTGCTCTCCAATGAGCTCCCGCCTGATATCGCAGAAGTCGCAAATGGCGGTGGTTTAGGGCTAATGGAATGCCCACTACAGGGGGTCTGGCTATGAGCTGTTATTGAATTAACGGATTTGTAGTAGTTCGTTGGGTCACTTTAGTGAGAACTGCCACTCAAATATCTGCTACAGTTGCAGTACGACACGCCAGAACTATACGCCGAACACTGAGGTCTTCCCTCTCGGTAGTGCCACATGGCCTGCCGGAGTCTGCCAGCAATCGTATACAGAGGCTGCATTCGTGCCAATGTTTCCGCATTATCGCAGAAGAAACATCCAGTTTCTCGTAGGCGTGTTCCTCCAGGTATTCATAATGGCACCTTTGTTGCCTTAAAGGCATTCTAGACTAACATCAACGCACTGCGTCCAATCTCAAATGTAACTAACGCCCACCATCGTTACAGCGCGTATTTAAATCGGACCTAATTTGTATCCTCATAATGAGGCTACTAGTGCCACCCTTAACCGACTGGAGCGAAATTTCAATATACATCATCATTCATATGTAGAAACAAGCCCCTGGTCCCAGCGGAGGTTCGAGTCCTCCCTCGTGCATGGGTGTGTGTCTTTGTCCTCAGGATGATTTAGGTTACGTAGTGTGTAAGCTTAGGGACTGATGACCTTAGCAGTTAAGTCCCACAAGATTTCACACACATTTGAACATTTAGAAACACGCCTACCAACTTTCGTTTATGTCGCACAACTCCTTCGTGGTGCTCTGTTATTTTGTAAGGCGTAACAGTGACGCACGCCTGCGGCTGGCGCTACTGCAAACCACTTCCTGCTTTATGCGTTTCTTACCACACATCGTCGGTGCGCAACAGTAAACATAAAGGAATGAGTGCACGAACCCAGATGAAATGCATTTACTTCATAATGTGACACGAGAGGCCGTAAGTTCGTCACATCAAAACACTCAGGAAATACAGTGTGTTTCAAAATAAACATACCGGTTTTATGGCGTCGTAGCATTTATTACATTTATTACGTTCAACTTACAATTGTAAATAATACACCAAATGAAACAGCAACTCTAGCAGTTTTGTTTGTATACCTGTCAGCAATAGGAAGAACATGGAATGACAAAGAGTGACTGAAAAACTTGTTGAACGAGTCCGATTCATTCACGCTTAGCCCCAAGAAATACCCCCGCGGAAGTTTATGGGCTTTTCTTTTTCTGTGAATCAACTGTAACTGATGTTTCTTATCTTGATGCGCTACAGGTATGGCCTGTGCCTCAGTGGGAAGAACCTGAACAACACATCTTTATTTGGGAGCAAGATGGTGCGCCGCCTCACTGGCATAATTCAGTACGCGACTGGTTAAACGACGTTTTACTCGACCAGTGGGTTGGGCACAAGGGGCCGGTTGACGCAGCATTTTATGCATGACCTCCACATTCAGACACTATCTGACCCAATCATGTGTATGTGCCTCCGATACCAGCTGCTCTATCCGGCTTTAGAAACAGTGTTATTGCAGCAGTTACTCCTGACACATTGATCAAGGTTGCGGAACAACTCCCCTATCGACTCGATGTGTGATCGGTATTCACACTGAGTAAGTGTAAGAAAAACTGTTCGCGTTTCTCTTTCATTTGGTATATTATTTATAATTGTAAGGTGAATGTAATATGTGCTACAAAGCCTTAAAACCCGTATATTCATTTTGAAACCCCCTGTACATCTAATATTTAGTTTATGTCTTAAGGGGACAACACCGTGGTTCAGGTCAAAACAAAAATCTATTTTTGGTTTTCATCCTATTTCGATAGATTAAGGTTTTATTTAAGTACTCTGAAAAGGATTTTGCGGAAAAAATTTTTTTCGTGCATTTAACGAGCATTTTCATACCACGTGTGTTTATGTACCACGCCCACCTTTCTGTCACCCACTTTTCTGCATATATTTTAGATCTTTATATCCCCTACATTGCACGTTATGGATTTTTTTTTTTTTTACTCCCGAGTGTGTTGGCTATCCTTGGATAGTAACGGTCGGTATTCTTTTGTTACTGCTGTTTGTAGACAACACGCTTTCAAACACACGGTTAGTTTTGTTCAAGTGTAATTGCGAGTAGCTGTTATAGAAAACTTGCAGGTATACTATGGGCAGGCAATTAGGAGGAATAAAGAAAATCTGGATTCAATGAAGAGAGATGTTTGGGCCATATTCTTCCATAAGTCCTCTACTGATGATAAGCCATGTCATGAATTGTGTTCATCAGGAGAAAATTCGTGGTGCAAATATAACAGGGTTCAGGCAACTGGAGAATCTTATTCTCACCAACATTCTCTTCCTGCTGCTGTTATTATAGCAATTAAACCTATTTTCAGAGACTTGGCTCATCCTGACCTTCTAAGGAAATGTCTGCAAGGGCAGACACAGAACCCAAATGAATGTTTCAACAGTGTAATTTGGAACCGCCTTCCTTAAACTGTATTTGTAGGCATGCTTACAATGAAACCAGGAGTTCGTGATTCTGTTATTACATTCAGTTGTGGTAATATTGGAAAGTGTTGGGTACTGAAAAACCTGGGAATTAATACTGGGACCGGCCGGGGTGGCCGAGCGGTTCTAGGTGCTACAGTCTGGAGCCGCGCGACCGCTACGGTCGCAGGTTCGAATCCTGCCTTGGGCGTGGATGTGTGTGATGTCCTTAGGTTAGTTAGGTTTCAGTAGTTCAAAGCTCTAGGGGACCGATGACCTCAGAAGTTAATTTCCATAGTGCTCAGAGCCATTTTGAATTAATCCTGGTGAAAATAGGATCACTGGGCTGCAACATTGCAATAAAATGAGGATAACCGATGCAGACAGGTCTGCATCTAATATGGCCAAGAAAGCAAGACAAACCTCCAGGAAGGTGAAAAAGAAGCTGGAAGACCTGCTAGAGGCCAAAGAAGGGACATCATATGCAGCAGGACAGTTTTAATTAACTGAAAGTAACAAAGTTTTTTTCTTGAAAGTCAGTTTCCCACAAAGTAAAATTTTCAGTACATATGCCACATTATATCAGAAACTATCACAGATAAGTGAATGAAAATTTCGAACTCTGCATAACATAAAAAGCCACCTCTGGTACTACATTCATTAATATACCCCCATTAGCAGATTCAAAATAAAAATATTTTATGCAGAAAAAACAAATATTTTTTGTTAATAAATTTAATAAAAGTATTTCTTAAAATCTATAAAATCGATAAAGTAGATTTTAGTACAGTTGACTATTATCGTCATGTAACATACAGTAAAAATGTTAAGGTCCTGGAACAAATAGTTTTTTTCAGAAATGGGTTAAATACTTGCCTAAATTAATATGGGTTAGATAGGCAGGGTGTGGTCCCTTTAAACTTTTATGGCCGTTGTTTCATCTTTTTGTAAAGAAAGATCTTTTTTCCGCAGTTACTAGTCATTTCGGTAGCTAAGAGCGTTCTTCAGGTAAACAGTACAAATTAAGGGAACACGGTACATCGGTTGGCCGAGGCTGAATATTTCCTCATGGACTCCGAGGTTTCCACGCCTGAAGCAGGTAATGGAGAGAAAGCTGCATTGTAACAGACGGCCGCAATTCTCACCAAATTGATGATGCCTTGGTTGCGGGAAATTGGCAGCAGCGGGGGCTCACAGGCAAGCAGCAAATGGAGCCTTCGCCGTATTAGCCGATTTGGAGCACAAAGCGGTGGGCTGTTATCGCTGATGGCAGTCCCCTGTGCGTGTCGGCATTCGTTAGAGTCCATGGCGCGCCTTCGCCAGACTATGCGCGGGCCGCAAACGATGCAGTGAAATTCAGTGAGACAGCGTGTTGTGAGCCATGATACCATGAGTCGCTGTTGTGTGTGAACAGTGCTCCTTATCTGACCCTGTAAAAGAAAGCGGAGTTCAACAGAAATAAAAAGAAAGAACCTTTTCGAATCTGTATTTCAGCATTTAATTATAGCAAACTCTTGCTCGTAATTAAGTAAAATGTGTGTTAAATATTCTTGAAATGCTAGAGGAAGATACAGGAAACAGGAACTGCGGAAAAACTTGACTGTGATGTAATCTCTATTCTTCGGAATAAACCTTTTCCTTTTCCCAACAGTAAGATTTTGCCGAAGCATTTTTATGCAGCGGCCTTCACGCTAAACTTTTTTTTCCCACCCAAGTGAATCTCTTTGTGGCCCTGTCGGATAATAAATGTTAAACTCTGAATTCCAATCAGCTCTGCAAAATTAGATTAGGGAAACGGTTTTGGTAAGAGTAGCCAGCCACTTTTAATCACTCAAACATGGTTAAAAAGACAAAACTGTATCACCGCCAATTACTGTCCTGTGGTTATCAGACCTCACTTGGATAAATTTCAGGCTCCAAGGCTCGTTCTCTGTAACAAATAACGCTCCACGCTGTGCCTCATGGCGGATGCTGAAACAGTTACAGAGGACTAATGTGGAGCATCGTTCCTCAACTCCGGAACCCCGAGTTCGCCATACAGGAATCAGCCAACAAAGCAAGGTTTCCCTGAGGTACTCACCTCGTGAGACGACCCGGGAGGCCCGTTGGCTTATTCGAATGCCACAGACGCGGTGAGAATTACGGCGTACAGGGGACGGAGACCAGATAGGTGGGAAGGGTACCTTGAGGGCCGCTGCAGGTAAAAAGAGCTGTCTGCTACTGCAATACAAGAAGAAATGGATGTCGATTTGGAGAACACAGAGTATCCAATCAGAATCATAACATCTACGAGGTGCATTCAAGTTCTAAGGCCTCCGATTTTTTTTCTAATTAACTCCTCACCCGAAATCGATGAAACTGGCGTTACTTCTCGACGTAATCGCCCTGCAGACGTACACATTTTTCACAACGCTGACGCCATGATTCCATGGCAGCGGCGAAGGCGTCTATAGGAGTCTGTTTTGACCACTGGAAAATCGCTGAGGCAATAGCAGCGTGGCTGGTGAATGTGCGGCAACGGAGAGTGTCTTTCGTTGTTGGAAAAAGCTGAAAGCCACTAGGAGCCAGGACAGGCGAGTAGGAAGCATGAGGAATCACTTCAAAGTTGTTATCACGAAGAAACTTGCGTAACGTTAGCTCTTTGTGAAACAGCACATGCGGAGCCCTTCCCGGACGTTTTTGTTGTGGTGCAGAAAGGAATTTGTTCTTCAAACACTTTTCGTAGGATGCACCTGTTACCGTAGTGCCCTCTGGAACGCAATGGGTAAGGATTACGCCGTCGCTGTCCCAGAACATGGACACTATCATTTTTTCAGCACTGGCGGTTACCCGAAATTTTTTTGGTGGCGGTGAATCTGTGTGCTTCCATTGAGCTGACTGGCGCTTTGTTTCTGGATTGAAAAATGGCATCCACGTCTCACCCATTGTCACAAGTGATGAAAAGAAAGTCCCATTCATGCCGTCGTTGCGCATCAACATTGTTTGGCAACATGCCACACGGGCAGCCATGTGGTCGTCCGTCAGCATTCGTGGCACCCACCTGGATGACACTTTTCGCATTTTCAGGTCGTCATGCAGGATTGTGTGCACAGAACCCACAGAAATGCCAACTCTGGAGGCGATCTGTTCAACAGTCATTCGGCGATCCCCCAAAACAATTCTCTCCACTTTCTCAATCATGTCGTCAGACCGGCTTGTGCGAGCCCGAGGTTGTTTCAGTTTGTTGTCACACGATGTTCTGCCTTCATTAAACTGTCGCCCCCACGAACGCACTTTCAACACATCTATAACTCCATCACCACATGTCTCCTTCAACTGTCGATGAATTTCAATTGGTTTCAAACCACGCAAATTCAGAAAACGAATGATTGCACGCTGTTAAAGTAAGGAAAACGTCGCCATTTTAAGTATTTAAAACAGTTCTCATTCTCGCCGCTGGCGGTAAAATTCCATCTGCCGTCAGTGCTGCCATCTCTGGGACGTATTGACAATGAACGTGGCCTCATTTTAAAACAATGCGCATGTTTCTATCTCGTTTCAGTCCGGAGAAAAAAAATCGGAGGCCTTAGAACTTGAATGCACCTCGTACTATTAAGAAAACGCAAAAGTGGTCGTTTATATTCCCTTGCAACTTTTAAAACCATTGGGAGGAAGTGATAACCGAACGACAGTTAAAACGGACGTAAGGTAAGAACGCACTCTTTCTCCTATATTGTGTAACTAGTGTTTGGGAGAAGCAAAGAATGATGTGAGAAATAGGCTAGAAAGTTGACCTCCTGTCTACAGATACAAAAAAATCTTCTTTAATGTCTGAGGGTACTAGAAAAATGTGCGATCACGAAAGTAAGTGGGTCTCCTTGCTAAGTTTGGTGCCAGGTGAAATCAAATTTTTGGACAAAGGTGCATGTTCTGCGAAAAGTATAGAATATAAAAGGCGCATGAGAGGAGTCTAGTTTTGATCTTAATTTTTCAATGGTTTTTTTTATTCAGTTCGAATACCTAAGTAATTTAAATACAAAATTCATCAAATCCATGCTTATTAAATTCCTAATAGTCTTTTTTATGAAAAATTCGCGTCTTGTTATTTCTTATTAAAAACTGAGGTGAAAAAAATGCTGCTGTAGCGATATGCACACATACAGATGGTAATATCGCTTGCCCAAGGTATAAAAAATGCCAGTGCGCTGGCAGAACTTTGCATACAGGTAATTCATGTGAAAAGGTTTCCTACGTCATTGTGACCTCACGATGGAATTAACAGACTGAACGTGGAATAGTAGTTGGAGCTAGACCCATGGGACATTCCATTTTGTAAATCGTTAGGGAATTCGATATTCCGAGATCCACAGTGTCAAGAGTGTGCCGAGAACACCAGAATTTCAGGCATTAACCTGTCGCTACGGACAACGTAGCGGGCGTCGTGTTTCATTTAATTGGCGAGAGCAGCGGCGTACACGTATAGTTGTCAGCACTAGCAGAAAAGCAAAGTTGTGTGAAATCACCACAGAAATGAATGTATGAAATTACAGTGAAATCCAGACCATTAGCTGCTTACAGGCGTTGATAAATGTCAACTGGTACAGTTGAAAATGTGTGCCCCAACTAGAATCCAGGATCTCCTCCTTACATGGCAGACGCTCTATTTCTTTTCTTATCTAATTTTTTTCGTAATTGTTCGTTGGATATGTTCGGGGCGGACGTTCCATGACACCTGTTAAAGTTCATCGTTGATCCATTCACTCAGTTTTTTTTTATTGCAGAGGGCAACTAACCCTCTGACCGAAGACACTGAGGTACCGTGCCGGCATCCGACAGAGCCATCGAGGAGACTGAGTATAATGCGACTACTTATCTCTGGTACGCTCCCCGTGAGACGCACACTTCCAACTTACTTCCACACTCAACATCTGTAGTGCCCCTACCCACTATACTCATTATTCGCAGCAGTCATTCTACGGATTCCCGTAAGAGTTTGGGCAATGTGAAAGCATCCGCACTGAAGATCAGTGGCCGGTAAGCTTTATGTCCGAAAGAACAGATACCATCTTCATACGGCAATCAATGTAGGTCGTATGACGAACGTATCCGTTAGGACTGTGGGGCGAAATTTAGCTTTAATGGGCTATGGGAGCAGACGACCGACGCGAGTTCCATGTCGATTGGGACCTAGACTACTGGAAAACTGTGGCCCGATCAGGTGAGTCCCACTTTCAGTCCGTTAGATCTGAATTTAGGGTTTGAGTGTAGAGGGTAACACAGACCCCCCCCTCCCCCCTCCCCTCGAAGCCATGGACCCAAGTTGTCAACAAGGCACTGTGCAAGCCGATGGTGGCTCCATAACGGTGTGTGCCATGTTAACATGGAATGGACTCGGTCCTCTTGTCGAACTGAACTGATTATTGGAAATTGTTATGTTCGGCTACTTGAAGACCGTTAGCAGCCGTTCATAATTTTCAAGTTCCCAAACATGTCACCGGGCTAAAATTGTTCACGATTGATTTGAAGGACATTCTGGATACTTCGAGCGCATGATGCGGCAGCCTCATCACCCGACATGAATCCCATCGAACACATGTGGGACATAATTGAGAAGTTTGTTCGTGCACACAATCCTGCACCGGCAACAATTTCACAATTATGGACGCCTATGGAGGTAGCACGGATCAGTATTTCTGCAGGGGACTTCCAGCGATGTGTTGAGTCCATGCCATCTCGAGATGCTGCAACACACCGGGCAACAGGAGGTGTGATAAGATATTAGGTGGCAACCAATGTCTTTCGTTACCTCAGTGGTGGTGGTGATTAGTGTTTAACGTCCCGTCGACAACGAGGTCATTAGAGACGGAGCGCAAGCTCGCGTTAGGGAAGGGTTGGGAAGGAAATCGGCCGTGCCCTTTCAAAGGAACCATCCCGGCATTTGCCTGAAACGATTTAGGGAAATCACGGAAAACCTAAATCAGGATGGCCGGAGACGGCTTTGAACCGTCGTCCTCCCGAGTGCGAGTCCAGTGTGCTAACCACTGCGCAACCTCGCTCGGTCGTTAGCTCAGTGTACACTGTACACAAAAATCCAGTTTTCATTACGAAAAAAATTGTTAATTACTCATTATGTATAATCAGTACCGTATGATAAGAATGTACAAATTATTTTTTCTTCATTTTTTTTTGTACTTTATGCTTCATATATGCACCAGTGTTTAAAAATTTTAATTCCGTCAGTATTCTAAACCTACTGGCTGCACGCATCCGTACTCAACTCCAGAATCCCCATTCGGCAGACAGGGATCAGCCAACGAAGAGAAAGTTCTCTTAATACGTTTATAGCACTGTGAGGTAAGGCGGTCAATGCCTTCATTCAAAACTGTTTACGGTTGTCTGTGGGGCCATGAGTGTACCGAGATGTGCTCTTCTTCGTCCGAAGCAAACCGACGGCCACGAATGTCTTTCTTTATGGCTCCAAAAACAGCCCAGCGAATGAGCACTCCTCCACAAGGCAACACTGGTTGTCGAAGAGTATCTATTTTATGATAACATATTAAACACGATCCGAAAGTCTGGAACCGCGCTGCTACTACGGTCGCAGGTTCGAATCCTGCCTCGGGCACGGATGTGTGTGATGTCCTTAGGTTAGTTAGGTTTAAGTAGCTCTAAGTCTAGGGGACTGATGACCTCGGATCTTAAGCCCCATAGTGCTTAGAGCCATTTGAACCACTTGAGCCACGGCTCGGAAGTTTCAAAACCGACTTTCTCGAGAATTTTTGAAAGTTGCTTCGAACTGCTTTGGGAGAGCTATATTTGAGTTCTGAACTTCTTCATGTACCATAAATTAAAAAAAAATTAAAAATCCAATTGCCGTGTGCTCCGCACTCGAGATGGATATGAACAGTTGTTAAAATGTAACCTACAGAAATACTCGCAAAATGTGTTAAGAAAGGCAGTCGATCATGTTCGAAGTTGATTTTCACTTATTCCACCTCCAATTTCAGTGCACCTTCGAATTGTCTTGACCAAAACAGGTATAGCTCTTCTGTGGTCCTGTTGGCATCTTTTTGAAGACTCACTATATATAATCTGCACCATCAATTCGTCTCTTGTGTAAGTAGACTTCCTTTTTACACCATATTAAGAAGAAAGATTCTAAAGCGTTAGTAAGATCCGCGGACGACGAGGACCAAGTAATGTGACTATTTCTACTGATTCATCTTCCGCGGACTGTTAGGTTTGGATTATGAGTCACCTGACGACAAGAATTTGCAGGGGGCTCCGTGATGCTGGAAGAACATGTCATCCTAGTAGCCAAAGGACCTCTTTCAGCAATGGTTGGAGCTCGTGTCACGTAACTTCTAGATAACGGGACTTTGTAAGGCGAAGCATTCACACAACAAACCCAGTCAAATGATTGTGTTTTATACCATATCACAGATATACAGAGAAGCGTTCTAGTAAAAGTGTCGTCACAAAGGCATGTAGATTTTCGTTACACCGTCGATATAAGAGAGTTCTTGATACTGTCACGAATTGTAATGTATCCCTCGAAATAATAAAGTGAAAAGGAATTATTGAAATTCAGTCCTATGAAATATAATTGTTCGGAATCGGGATACGTTACAGTGATCACAACAGGAGTACAAGAAAGTAAAACATGTCATTAGACTGTCAATATTCATTAATTGGAGACGGTGGGCCGTGATAAAATGATGTATAATGTATGAAAAAGTTTTACATTACACAAAAAATCTTTAATCGCATTTAGTGACAAGAAATTTAGATTGAAACTTTCGTCTTACAAAGATTTCAAATGAGCGTATAATGCCGCGAGGATGGCGCATAATCGACACGGCAGCTAACCAATCGCTTCCCAAAGTTATTGAAAACTAAAAGAAAGACAAAGGCTTTACATATTATTATTTGAGGTCAATGATGCCTTTTCTGAGGTATAAAACCTGCTCTAGTTTTATTGTTATTATGACAAAATCTCAGGGAACAAGAAAAATGGCTCGCTTACTTAATACAAGACGTAAGAAAAAGTGAGAAGACCAACACACGTTTCGTGACTTATTTAAAAAAAATGAAGAATCAAATTACTTAAACAATGATATACAATAGCAGTAGCATAAGGTAGAATTTGATCTCCGATTTTGAGTCGAATGTTATTTTGTAATTGCACCTGTGGGCTAGAGGTAGTGTTTTTGACTACCAAACAAAACGTTATCGGTCCCGGATTCGAACATCCCACCGTTTAAATTTTGAAATAAAAACATCAGCAGTGGCGTAATCATTCTCATTCAGCAAATGGCCTTGATTTTCTGCAAATAGCCTTGGGTTTGGAAACTGCCCCTAAAAGGCGGAAGTATCAGTAATGATCAACGGCATGAGGATGTAGAAGGCAATGGAAACCACTGCATTAAAGACGCATAATGTATCTCTATAGGGCATGTGATCTTTGACTGGAAAAGTGTTACGACGATCTCTCCATTGGCAAAAGTCCCCCATTCGGATCTCCGAGAGGGGACTGCCAAGGGGAGGTGACCATGAGAAACAGATTGAATAACCAATGAAAGGGTAACGTTCCACGAGTTGGGACGTGGAATGTCAGGAGTTTGAACGTGGCAGGGACGCTAGGATATCTGCAAAGGTAGATGCTAAGGCTCATTCTAGATATAGCGAGGATCAGTGAAGTAAACCAAAAGGAGGACACGGACTTCTGATCAGATGAATGTAGGGTAATATCAACAGCGCCGGCCGGAGTGGCCGTGCGGTTCTAGGAGCTACAGTTTGGAACCGAGCGACCGTTACGGTCGCCGGTTCTAATCCTGCCTCGGGCATGGTTGTGTGTGATGTCCTTAGCTTAGTTAGGTTTAATTAGTTCTAAGTTCCAGGTGACTGATGACCTTTGAAGTTAAGTCGCATAGTGCTCAGAGCCATTTGAACCATTTTGAATACTAACAGAACCATAAAATGTTATAACGGATCGACAACTAACCGACACCGACAACAATATTTCAGATTTACATGCCGTGTCACAAGCAAAGGATGAAGAGATAAAGTGTATAAGAGTACTGAACAAGTAATTCAGTATGTAAAGGGAGATAAAAACCTAATACTCATGGAAGACTAGAATGCGACTGTATGGACGGCAGCATAAGAAAGGATTACGAGGAAAAAGGCTTAGTAGTAGCAAAGAGAGAAAAGAAAGACTACTCGAGTTTTGCAGTAAATTTTAGTTAGTAGTAGCTAATATTCTGTTCCATAATCACAAGAAAAGGACAGGAATATGGTAAGATTTCAGTTTGATTACGTCATGGTCACAGGGAGATTCACAAATCAGATATTGGATTGTAGTGTGTACAGAAAAGCAGATGTAAACTCGGAATATAATTTAGTAATGATGAAGAGTAGGCTGAAGTTTTGGAGACTGGTAAGACAGAATCAATGTGCAAAGAAGTGGAATACGGAAGTACTAAGGATTGACTAAACACGCATGAAGTTCTCTGAGGCTATAGAACTGCGATTATGAATAGCTCAGTAGACACTTTAGTTGAAGAGGAATGAACGTGTCTTAAAAGGCACTCACTGAAGTTGAACAGAAATCGTTGGTACAAGGAAGGCAACTGCGAAGAAACCATGGATAGGAGGTGATATACTTAAGCAGATCGACGAAAGAAGGAAATACAAAAATGATAAGCGATATCCGGGAATACAGAAATACAGGTCACTTAGAAACGAAATAAATAGAAAGAATAGGGAAGGAAGGCGGGAAATGGCTGCATGAAAAATGTGAAGCAATCGAGAAAGAAATGATTGTCGGAAAGACTGATTCAACACACAGAAAAGTCAAAACAGCCTTCCGTGAAATTGAAACCAAGGGCGACAACATTAAGACTGCAGTGGGATTTCCACTGTTAAATGCAGAGGAGAGAGCAGATAGGTGGAAAAAGTACTCAGAAGGCGTGTAGCCGGGGGAAGACTTGTCTGATGATGTGTTAGAAGAAACAGCAGTAGACAGAGAAGAGACAGTGGATCCAGTAATAGAATAAGAATTTAGCAGAATTTTGGAAGACTTAAAATAAAAGAAGGCAGAAGGGATAAATAGCAGTCCGTCGGAATTTCTAAAATCATTGAGTGAAGAGGCAACAAAACGCCTATCCAGGTTGGTGTGCGGAATGTATGAGACGGGCGATATACTATCAGACTTCAGGAAAAACATCACACACATGGTTTCGAAGATAGAAAGAGCCGATACGTGCGAGAATTATGGCACCGTCAGTTTAATAGTTCATGCATAGGAAGTTGCTGACAAGAATAATACACATAAGAATGTAAAAGAGAACTGTGGATCTGTTACATGACAATTAGTTTGACTTTAGGAAAGGTAAAGGTACGAGAGGCAGTTCTGACGTTGCGATTGGTAATCGAAGAACGACTGAAGAAAAATCAGGATACGTTAATAGGAGATGTGGACCAGGAAAACATGTTCGACAATGTAAAGTCGTGCAAGATGTTCTAATCACCGAGAAAAATAGGTTTAAGCTATAGGGAAGGATGGATAATACACCACATGTACAAAAATGAAGAGGAAACAACCAGACTGGAGAATCAATAACGAAGTGCTTGGATGAAAAAGAGTGTAAGGCAAGGATGTAGTCTCTTACCGCAATTGTTCAGGCTCTGCATCGAAGGAGCAATGTCAGAAATAAAAGAAAGGATCGAGAGTGGGATTAAAATTCAAGGTGAAGGCTATTAATGATAACTTTTACTGATGACTTTGCTACGCTCAGTTTAAGTGAAGAAGAATTACAGTATCTCTTGAATGGAATTAACATTAATGAGTACAGAATATAAATTTTGAGTAAATCTAAGAAAGATGAAAGTAATGAGAATTAGTAGAAATAGGAGCACCGGGACACTTTAACATCAGAAATGGAGATCAAGAAGTAGACGTAGTTAAAGAATTCTGATACACAGGTAGCAAAATAGGCCATCGAAGACGTAGCAAGGAGAACATAAAAGCAGAGTAGCACGGACAAAAATGGAATTTCTGACCAAGAGAGGCCTGCTAGTATCAAACATAGGTTTTACTTTTAAGGAATAAATTTCTTAGAACGTGCGTTTGGAGCACAGTATCGCTTGGTAGTGGGACACTGACTGTGGGAAAACCGGAACAGAAGAGAATCGAAGTCTTTGAGATGTGATGCTATGGAAGAATGCTGGAATGGGAAGGTAAGGAATGAGGAGGTTCTCCGCACAAACACTGACATGAAGAAAGGAAATCTGTTAAGACAATAGGTCATAACTTCCATGGTATTTGCGGGAACTGTAGAGGATCAAAACTGTAGAGGAAGACAGAGATTCAAATGCATCCAGCATGTAATTCAAGGCTTAGGTTAAATTAAAATGTAATTCCTTCATCTCCATCTTAAAGGTGTTGAGTTCACCGTACATGATAAGTATAGGCACTGTTCATATGTTATGTACGGCAAAGTCACTTACGTGGAACACCGACACTTTTACAAATCCTACGTTCTATTGAGGAACCACGTACTTATCAACTCAGTAATGTCTTCTACTACATCGAACTTATATTCAGCTTCACGTTGTGAAGAGGAGTGACTGCTGCGCACTGAATCGGACAGTTTCCTGAAAACGCGAGCGAACACTCTTGAATCCGGTACTCTGCGGTTAGGAAATCGTCTACCGTATTCTCTACAACCAACAGCAGTGTTTCAATTACGAATGCAGTAGCCACGTATAGTTTGTAAATACAAGGAGCAGTCACACGAAAACGAGACGTACGGTAAACGTAAGTAAACCGTTTATCATTTCAAAAGTAATCGTCATAACTGATAATACATTTATCCCAGTGTGAGATAACCGGTCAGTGCCTTCATGGAAAGCAATTTGCGCTTACCTACGGAACAATGATGATGTCTAAGCGCGTGCCTCTTCGTCCGAAGCAAATTGGTGCCTACAAATGTCTTTCTTTAGGGCTCCAAAAATATTGAAATGGCAGTGGGGGAGGTCGGGACTGTATGGAGGATGTGTAAAGGCTACCCAGTGTACTCTAAATAGCCTTGGCAACTCGTACGAAGATGTGCACGCCTAGGTACAATTATGATTCCGTAGGTAACCGCATACATTTTTCCATGAAGGCATTGGTCGCCTTGTCTCACAGTGGGATAGATGTATTAACAGATACGGCGATTACTTTCGAAATAATAAACAGTGTACTCACCGTAGATTTTCTTTTCCATCTTCGTAGTTTTCATTTGACTTCCCTTTATACGTGAAGCATGCCGAATGATACATTATAGTCGGCCACCAAACCACAAGTACAATCACAATTGAAAGATTCAAGTGCGTAAACTCAATCACGGTTCCGCAACAACAAACTTCAAAAATGACAATCGATAAATAAAGCCCTAACAACTGGAGTATCAGAACTTGGAATGAAAACATATCGGCAACCAATGGTATTTAAGTAACGAATTAAGGCTGCGAAACATGTAATATGGTATGTTTTTATTAGGATTTGTCTGCATTACTACATCCCAAAATGTATGCTAAGTCCACTGTAATACCTTGTCTAGAGGAAGAAAGATATGTTTCGCAATCGTAATTATTATTATAACAGATAAACCAAATGGCCAGCCAGTTTAAGGAGTCTATATGCTGTTGTGCTTAAAGATATACTTTCGTTGTTGCATGTTCATGTATTTAAGAGTGGTAATAAATGATGTTTTATAAACAAGAGCACTTTAAAACATGTGGAACTCTGAGTTTTAGTCTTAAAAATTGTGAGAGTCATTCAAATTGTCTCGACATGAAACATACTCAATTTGGTGTCCCTAGAATTTCTGTAGCTCAGTTACATAAAACCGTGTTTCTCAACGTGGTATTATACACTGAAGCTCCAAATAAACTGGTGGAGGCATGAATACTCAAATAGGGGATATGTAAACAGGCAGAATACTACGCAGCGGTCGGCATTGCCTTTAGAAGACAAGTGTCTGGTGCAGTTGTTAGATCGGTTATAGCTGCTACAATGGCAGGTCATCAAGATTTAAGTGAGTCTGAACATAGTGTTACAGTCGGCGCACGAGCGATGGGACACAGCATATCCTAGGTAACGATGAAGTGGGGTTTCTCCCATGCGACAATTTCACAAGTGTACCGTGAATATCAGGAGTTCGGTAAAGATCAAACCTTCGACATCGCTGAGGCCGGAAAAAGATCCTGCAAGAACGAGACCAACGAGGACTGAAGAGAATCATTCAACGTGACGGAAGTGCAAACCTTCCGCAAATCGTTACAGATTTCAGTGCTGGGGTAGCAACAGGAGTCAGCGTGCGAATCGTTCAAGGAAATATCATCGATATGGGCTTTCGTAACCGAAGGCCCACTCATGTACCCTTGATGATTGCACAGCACAAAGCTTTACCGCTCGCCTGGATCGGTCACGACCGGCATTGGACTGTTGATGATTGGAAACATGTTACCTGGTCCGACGAGTCGCGTTACTAATTGCATGGAGCGGACGGACGTGTATGAGTATGGAGACAACCTCATGAAGCCATCGGGCCTGAATGTCAGTAGGGGACTGTTCAAGCTGGTGGAGGCTCTGTAGTGACGTGGGGCGTGTACAGATGGGATGATATGGAACCCCTGGTACGTCTAGATACGTCTCTGACAGGTGACACGTACGAAAGTATTCTATCTGATCACCTGCTTCCATTCCTTTCCATTGTGCACTCAATTGGACTTGAGGAATTCACATGGGCAAAGCGACACCCCATACATCCAGAACTGCAACAGAGTGGCTCCAGAAAAACTCTTCTGAGTTTAAACACTTCCGCTGCCCACCAAACTCCCCAGATATGGACATTATTGAGCATATCCGTGATGCTTTGCAACGTGCTGTTTAGGAGAGATTTCCACTCCCTCGTATCTTACGAATTTCTGGATAGGCTTGCAGGATTCATGGTGTAAGTTTCCTCCAGCACTACTTTAGACATTAGTCGAGTCTACGTCAAGTCGTGTTGCGACATTTCTACTTGCTCGAAGGGGCGTGACGCGATATTAGGCAAGTGCACCAGTTTCTTTGTCTCTTATGTGTAATATGTGATTGTTTGTTAGCACAGCCGGCGAGAGTAGCCTGGACCATTATTGGTCATTTTCAATGGTGGGAACAACTGCAATCACATCTTCGCACTGCCTGCTCTTACACAATCTGTATGTGTTATCTTACTTCCCCTTCAGGTAACATGTGGCTGCCACAGGGTTAACTGCCATCAGCCACGCTATCGCTTGCCTACGTATCGCATTTCAGTCTACCAATCAGGTTCGACCAATCTGCCGGTCCTTGCCACCTTACAAGGGTTAATGAGGTCCCATACTCCGACCAGCGTAGGGGAACCTGCGGGAGACCCGCACCGCCGCACTAGGCAAGGTCCTAGCGGGGGTGGTTTGCCATTGCCTTCCTCCGACCGTAATGGGGATGAATGATGATGATGAAGACGTCACAACAACACCCCGTCGTCTCAGGGAGGGAAAATCCCTGACCCCGCCGAGTCTAACGTGCACCGTATGGTCCACAAGAGGGGCAAGAGGAGGCACTTGTCTCCACCTGGAATCTATGATACACTTTTTATTAATTTAAAAAGGGTCACGTATTTCTAGAAATTATTATCTCTGATCGTATTCGTCCATGTGCATGGGGACAAGACAATAGCTTTGGTAAGTACTACACTGGCACGTCGTCGGGATCTTCGTGGTAAGATAGATTTCGCTGTTGTTTTGTAATCTTGAGGACGGGAATCCTTACAGAACATTGTCAGGATAGAGTACCTGACCTTTTCTCTGTCTGTTACTTGAACATCTCTTAAAGAACTAAACACAAAAGGACAGTCCCAACACCTAGCACAGAACAAACATGTCTGCATTATATCTGCCCAACACCCGTTTTCAATTTCCACGAGAACGTACCCTAGCTTCCACACATCTTCATTTTACCCGATAAGTTTGCATTTGACTAAACGTTTCTTGAAACTTTATTCTGTTTTACACGGTAGAGCAATTCTACACTACTGACCATTAAAATTGCTACACCAAGAAAAATGCAGATGATAAACGGGTATTCATTGGACAAATATATTATACTAGAACGGACATGTGATTACATTTTGGCCGCGCGGGATTAGATGTGCGGTCTAAGGGGCTGCAGTCATGGACTGTGCAGCTGGTCCCGGTGGAGGTTCGAGTTCTCCCTCGGGCATGGGTGTGTGTGTTTGTCCTTAGGATCATTTAGGTTAAGTAGTGTGTGAGCTTAGGGAATGATGACCTTAGCAGCTAAGTCCCATAAGATTTCACACACATTTTAACATTTGATTACATTTTCACGCAATTTGGGTGCATAGATCCTGACAAATCAGTACCCATAACAACCACATCTGGCCGTAATAACGGCCTTGATACGGCCGGGCACTGAGTCAAACAGAGCTTGGATGGCGTGTACAGGTACAGCTGGCCATGCAGCTTCAACACGATACCACAGTTCATCAAGAGTAGTGACTGGCGCATTGTGACGAGCCAGTTGCTCGGCCACCATTGACCAGACGTTTTCAGTTGGTGAGAGATCTGGAGAATGTGCTGGCCAGGGCAGCAGTCGAACATTTTCTGAATCCAGAAAGGCCCGTACAGGACCTGCAACATGCGGTCGTGCATTATCCTGCTGAAATGTAGGGTTTCGCAGGGATAGAATAAAGGGTAGAGCGAAGGGTCGTAACACATCTGAAATGTAACGTCCACCGTTCAAGAGGTGACCGAGACGTATAACCAGTGGCACCCCATACCATTACGCTGGGTGATACGCCAGTATGGCGATGACGAATACACGCTTCCAATGTGAGTTCACCGCGATGTCGCCAAACACGGATGCGACCATCATGACGCTGTAAACAGAACCTGGATTCATCCGAAAAAATGCCTTTTTGCCATTCGGCAACCAGGTTCGTCGTTTAGTACACCATCGCAGGCGCTCCTGTCTGTGATACAGCGTCAAGGGTAACCGCAGCCATGGTCTCCGAGCTGATAGTCCATGCTGCTGCAAACGTCAAAAATGGCTCTGAGCACTATGGGACTTAAACATCTGAGGTCATTAGTCCCCTAGAAATTAGAACTACTTAAACCTAACCAACCTAAGGACATCACACACATCTATGCGCGAGGCAGGATTCGAACCTGCAACCGTAGCGGTCGCGTGGTTCCAGACTGAAGCGCCTAGAACCGCTCGGCCACACTGGCCGGCCAGCTAGACGGAAACCATATTGGCTGAATCCTAGGCTGCCAGAAGACGGTTCTACCGACGAATTTGGTGGTTGTTTTCGAAGGTTTTCTATATCCATATTCACATTAATAATATAAAAAGATGTAGACAGCATAGAGTGGCGAAATTTGCATACCTTTAAGATACAGCAGTAACCTACATCATATATATGTAGAGAGCAGTATCCTGTCTTCAAAAAATATTAATTCGGTAACTACCAAATACTTAAGCTACAATAAGCCTTGTGCAGTTCCTGTCAAATTTATTCTGTATTGGGACACGACTCGTCCTCAAATTCAGCAAATCACTTGCGTCAGAAACGGAAGTCTTGGAATTTTCCCCCCTCTTGGATCAGTTCCGGCGGACGCCCATGATGAGCACAAAAAATGAAGTGAAAGAAAT
Source organism: Schistocerca piceifrons (assembly GCF_021461385.2). NCBI lineage: Eukaryota > Metazoa > Arthropoda > Insecta > Orthoptera > Acrididae > Schistocerca > Schistocerca piceifrons. The sequence goes on along the minus strand of NC_060140.1, from coordinate 591,349,220 downwards.
CCCAAATAAATACGAAAGTGTTGAGAAACAGCACACTTTATAATAGCGAATAATCTGAAAATGAAGTTATAGTCCGCTTAGCAGAAGAAAGTGAAGAATTAACGTTATCTTGGAAGCAAAGTAATGCATGACGGACAATGCAACAGCGGCCTAAGAATTAGGCGAACACATGCAAAGAGAGCATTCGGGGAAATAAAGAGTTCTAATAATATCAAGCACAAACCCTAATTTGAGAATAAACAGTACCTGAAAATATACGTATGGGACGAGAACTGAATTGAAGTGAATCATGCTCTGTGAGAAAGTCTGAAATTAGAAGAATGAAGACGTGGAGAGAACTGAAATATACTATTACAGGAGGGTGCTAAGAGTTAAGTGGAGTGACAAAATAGAGGTGTTTCTCCGCAGAATCGTTGAGGGAAGAATACGTAAGAAACACCAACTAGAAGAAAGCATGACAGGTGAAGTGCTGAGGCGTCAGAGAGTAGCTTCCACTGTACTAGTAGAAGCCCCATGGGACAAGACTTTCAGAGGAAGAAAGAGACTGGAGTGCATACACAACGAGTATGTGAGTAACGCTGCTAGTAAGTGATTGGCAAAGCAGAGGATATCGTAGCGGTTCGCGTCAAACGAGTTGGAAGTGTGATAAAGACAATTAAACAAAAATTGAGATAGCATTTTCTGATCGACCTATCTCGTGGCCCCGAAGCTGAGTTTTATACAACTAAAAAGAATTCTTTTATTTGAAAAGTGTCTTTGATTGTCTGCCCGATCAGCTAATATATTATCTTGGAATCGATATCGCAGTGTTACAGAGCTACTTGTTGAGTGAATGAAGACGTTATTCAAAGAGTGAAGTGCGTAGCAGGAGTATCGCGAAGTATCTCTTTAACACTACTTCGTCTACGACGTGATCTGTGGTACAAGGGGTGATTAAAAAGTTTCCGTTCGAGGGCTGTCCAGTCCAGAATCGGTTCTCCAATCTTTCAAAACAGCCGTGAGCATTGATGAAATCATGCCACCGATGCACCGATAACCGTTCGGGAAAGCACCCTGTCCTGCTGCTCGAAGAAGTCCATTAGTGCTTGCTGCACGTCCTCGTCCGACAGGAATGCTCGACCCTTCAAGACCTCTTTTAAGGGAACGAAGGCGTGATAGCAGCTTAGGGAGAAGTGAGGACCATAGGGCGGGTGCTAGAGTATCTGCTACCTGAGTTGGCGCAACTTTTTCGTTGCTAAACCTGTGTTATGGGGAAGTTGTTATCATGAAGCAGCAGCAACCCCCCCGCGCACCATTCCACAGGGGTAGTTACCGACAGACATGCTACGCATCGCACATTCTTCATTCTGCCATGGATGTTGTAACCTCCCCACAAAATTCATTCACATTCAGCGTAACCTCCCTCAGATAAACTCTGTAATCTTGGAACAATAAAATGTGACTAATCTCCTAATAAAATTGTCGCTCACTTATAACCTTTCAATAATTGTCTGTCAATTTAACCTGGTAAATTTTGGACGTCAGCAGTGCTGCGTCATGACCCTGAAAGATCATACTGAATAAATTGAAAATTCTTACCTAAGTCTAGTCGCCGGAAAACGCATATATATCTGCTCCTATATGAAATTAAACTTTTCTGGCACAGCTCAGTGCAATGCTGGCCGATAGATTTGTCATGTATAAAAGGAAACAACTGATTTTTCTTTGCAATAATCGGGATGACCATGGATTTGAGAAATTAGTAAATTCTTTAAATTGCGATGAATGATTATCAAAAGTTAATTTTTTATAAGAAAGATTATTATTAAGAGATTTTTAGGAACATTTACATGGGAGTTGATTTAACAATATCAAATATGCGCGAGGCTGCTTTTACCTTATATTATACCGCTCAGGTACCGCCATCACTCCACCACGACCTGCCCAGCCAACTCCATACACAAGACTGCTCGCTAGCAACTACTTACTGCTACTAACAACACTACTTTCTGGTCTGAGATTCTCTTATACCTTACATATCGCAGGCAGCGCGTGAGCAATACATCGAAATTACATCTGCTCGAGTGCGCCAGCAACAAATTTCTTAATCATGGACCTCTTACAATGTCTACCGGTGTTTGCCCTTCGGCAGCCAAGAAAAGAATAACGTCACTTTAGTCCTGTTTGGACGCAATTGTTAATAACGTCGCCATAGTTCACGTTTCCACATTAGCTGCACGCACATCTGGGAGATATGACTGTCACCCTAATCTCTTGCCTACATCTTGGTGCTTATATACCCCTATATACCCACATAGGAGTCGCGCTACACTGCGTACACGCTGTAGCAACGCCTTGGAACAAACGTTTTGATCGCTCCCTAGAGAATTATCAAAGCCAGAAGTTGTTCAGCTCTACAAATGATACGTTGGTAAGAGGAGCGACGGTTGCAGGCGGCGTCAACTGAAATAAATCGCAGAGCAGATGCTGGACTGCCTTTATCTGTTGCGTCTACTGAACCTGAGAGCAACGAACTCAGGACATGGTGATGAGGTTCGCATACGTGCTCAAGATAGACAATCGAAGACAGCGAGGAACATTAAAGAAACGTTGGATATAAATACTCGACGAAGGAATACCAACTGTGGAGCTGTACCGAGAACGAGGAAAGAAGGCAGGATGCTCTGTTGTAACGCGATCATTAGGCACGCCTCGGACTGGCGAAGGCTGTCGAATGAAATCTGTCGCGTCCCTTCGAAGGGAACCATCGCGACGTTTATTATAAGAGTTTTAGGAAAACCGCGGAAGATCTAAATGTGGCGGGGGGCATTTGAACTGCCATCCTCAAGAACGTATGTCCAAATTTAAACTATGGGAAAGAAAATTTTGTAGTCAAATTTTTACATTAAATCATTGTCCTCTATGTCTCAATGGTCATTAAGATAGGGCTGTTCACCCAGCATACATCCAGAAGACGCACTGAACCGAAAGAACAGGCGAATGATGACCAGGGGATCGCGCTGTTAAGGAATAGCAAAGAAAACAAAGATAGCCAAGTGCGCGTAGCTCACGCGCTCTCTGGGTTCCGTAAAAACTTAATCATGGATGTATATGGACAATTCATCAATCCTGTAAATCGAGAATCTCTAAGATTTTTGCTTGTTACGGATATAGATACTGGCGAGATATCGATCCCGGAAATTCCGGGTCCTGCGTGTGATATAATTATAAATTAACAATTTTAAAAATTTTTATTTTACTTGTATTGTAAAATTTTGCTTCTTGCCAAATTTCATTGTTTTAGGTCAACAGAAAGTATCCTAAAAGTTTTGATGAGTGAAATTAGGAGTATAAAAATATCTTAATACACGTAAATGGCCGTATATTTTGGCTGCGTTGTCTCGGCAGAGTAAAAGGTTTTACATAGCCAAGGGACCATAGACAATGTGTGACATAAATTTCAGTCTGATACGTGAATCCGTTCCTGAGAAAAAGGGTTCTGAACAGTCGGACTGACAGACAGATGGACGGCAAGGTCATCCTCTAATGGTTCCGTTTTCACCAACTGATGTACGGAACTCTAAAAATTTACTAAATTCATAGTTGCCTGAAATATTATGAACAGTACTGCGACCCACTATAGTTCCTACTGATAGGTAATGTCTTTTTTGTGAGGTTAGGACACATAAAAAATTAGACGGCTAAAAAGAAATTATTTATGGAGTTTTAATCTTGGAACGCCTATTAACACCATTTTTCGACGACGACGAGAGATGCAGCTGTTTTACTGAATTTATTATGAACGGGGATCCAGCAGCTACGTGCGTAATGAGTAGCCAGGGCACGGCCATGCGGGAACACGCGCCGCCCCTGGCTTCGCGGCTGTTGTGCATAATTAGCGAGCCAAGGGCGCGAGCCAAACCACGCCACCAGCCCGCCTCGCCTCTCGTAGCCGCCGAGAGCACCTCACGGCCAATAGCAGGTGTGTGCTGCAGCAGGAAGCGGTGTAGCTATTGCAAAAGTTAGTGCACACAAACAAATACCTGAACACCTTGCAACACTCGGATTTACTAGATGTAGAAGTCGTACCAAGCAGAGAAAAGGGGCACAGTTAGTGGCGCCAGCATGTCATGTAATTCTTGATCTGATTAACTACACCGGTATGGACTGTTGACAAGTCTTCCACAGTGTATCATTCGTTAGATTTACAATAGTTTTCCACATAGAGCAGTAGTATGGGTAGAGACTGTAAACCACAGAACACCAGAATATTGGGCCGCGCGGGATTAGCCGAGCGGTCTATGGCGCTGCAGTCATGGACTGTGCGGCTGGTCTCGGCGGAGGTTCGAGTCCTCCCTCGGGTATGGGTGTGTGTGTTTGTCATTAGGATAATTTAGGTTGAGTAGTGTGTAAGCTTACGTACTGATGACCTTAGCAGTTAAGTCCCATAAGATTTCACACACATTTGAACATTTGAACCAGAATATTGGAAGTCCATGTTACAATATGGAAACAGAACGACAGCAGCGCTCCTAGTGGCCTGCCGGTGAACTTTGAATACGGGAAAATACAGCGCGAAAATCCGCATTTTTAATGCGAAATACGAGATTTATATGACAATATTTTTCATTGACATTTTGTGGGTGGGTCTCGTAGTCTAGTAGTAAACTGTGCACATGGAAACCGAAAGGTTTTTGTGGTCTTGCGAAGTAATACATTCGAGAAATATCAATCAATAGCTAAGATTAACTTCTCGAAGCTGAGATTCAGGGTCATCGAAAATTTTATAAATAACATTGTGATCATCTTTTGAAAGCAAAATTGTTTGTTTGTAAAATATAGTCTTGCAATTTCGACCTTATGGCCATAATCAAGTAGAAATAATTACGCCTTATCACATGTCAAATGATAAAAATTCCCTGCCATCACATGACACAGAGGCTGGTTTCATTGCATTGTGTTTCGGATTACGTAATCTAAGAATTGAATTCTATGTTGCTCGCATTAATCTTGACTTTTGCATGCGCCCGTAATATTGGGTGGAGTAAGTGATTCCATTTTCTTTTTGTCCATAGTGTTCCGTGGACGTTTGTTCCTGCCTACTAACCCGTGTGTGAACTGCTTGATTTCAATGCGTTATAAGTAAATAACACCTATTCTACTTTGTTATAGTTTGCAACCGTTTTTCTTGCTTTCCTGCATTTAACGGAAGACTTCACCTTAGCAGCTTTTGACTGAATTGGTGTTTAACTGTATTACATCTTATCACAGAAAGAGTAGGGCCTACGTATTTCTACTTTTAGTGGTGTTGCTTCTTGCAACAGTAGTTACCCAAATGTGTTCAGACGTTATTAACAAGTAATACGAACAGTACAGTTTAACAGACATCAATGTACTACAATCATGCTCCTACTCCAATGAAAATATAAAAGGCAATAATATAGAATGTCATGTTTTCATTATTGGCTCTACCCACGAGTTATGTACAACTAGTTTTCACTAAATGCGGTATAATTCAGTACTGAGGAGCTACATTCAAAATATACCACACAATCCCATGTACAAATATGTAATGCCATGTACAACATTTTTCTGTATCATAGCAAGTGGCGCAATAACTACGTAATCTGGCACTAATTCTGCAAATCATAACTGCAAGAAGAGACATCATTCGAAGCAGAAATAAATACTCATTCCACGAGAAGACCTCATGGTGTTCAACTGAAACTCTAGCTGGATTCTGTTACTGGCGGAGTGGCAAGACTCTCAATTCCTGGCTTAAATTTTGATCCAGACGACAAACATACTCGCACTCTGACGGCAGACAGATACTGACTGCCCCACACTGAGCCGGCTGACCAACTGACTAGCCTAGCCTCGACTGACCGACTCCCCTTTACCGAGGTTTTTTTTCCCTTTATTGTAATTTTGATACCTGTACAAACAACAGGTAGGCTGGCAGCAGCATTTTACACTGCTCTTCAGCCTTAGAGGAGACATTGAGAAAAACAGAAAGAATACTCATAATTGACATAATGGCGGGTAAGAAACAGTAGACATAGAATACAAAACATGGAGCTGTTCACACTCGACGATAATCCACACTACAAACTGTTGACACGACGCGCAAACACTGATGATTTCGATGGCTCATATGAACGATGGCGTGTGACGGTGAACACTAAACACAAAACACGACGGCACACACGAGAAACGGATGGCGATGATCTCCGGCGCGTGAATGTCCACGTAACGTGTGCGAGTCCGGGGACCTGCAAAGAGGGGAAGGAGGGTGAGGGGGAGGGGGAGGGGAGAGCAAAGATGCCAATGGCAGAGGAGATGGGAGGAGGAATGGTGGAACGTGGGTAGGGGAAGCTGGGGTAGGAGTGGGGAGAATGGGAGGAGGGAGGGAAGGGGGAGAGAAGGGAGAGAGGGTGCCCAAAGGAACAAACACAGGAAGAGAGAGGTAGGATCAATGTTGGTAGGAGGGGTAGACGGAGGGGAGGATGGCATCACCAGGGAGGGGGAGCTGGCAGAAGCCACCTTGGGAGAGGGTGTGGAGAGTAGAGAGATGGAGAGTAGGTAGGACATGGAAGTACAGGCACAGCAGCGGACGGGGGCGGGAGGGGATGGGAGACACCAGTGGGTGAGGAGGATCGAGTTTGCGGGAGGTGTAGAGGATCCGTATCTGTTCAAGGAAAAGGAGGAGGTGGGGGAAGGAAATTAGGTCATACAGGATACGCGTGGGGAAGGGGAGACGGATGCGATAGGCAAGGCAAAGAGCATGGCGTTCTAGGATCTGAAGGGATTTGTAAAAGGTAGGGGGAGCGGAGATCCAGCCAGGGTGGGCCCAGCAAAGGATAGGGCGAATGAGGGATTTATAGGTATGGAGGACGGTGGAGGGGTCCAGACCCCCAAGTACGGCCAGAAAAGTGTTTGAGGAGACATAGGCAGGAGCATGCCTTGTCTTGGATCGTTCAGAGGTGGGGGGTCCAGGAGAGGCAACGGTCAAGGGTGACACCAAGGTACATAAGGGTGGGGGTGAGGGCGATAGGACGGCCATAGATGGTGATGTAGAAATCGAGGAGGTGGAAGGAAGTGGTGGTTTTGCCTACAATGATCGCCTGGGTCTTGGAAGAGTTGACATTGAGCAAACGACTGGTTGCACCAAGCGGTGAACCTGGCAGAGGGGAAAAAGGTGTAGGGATCCGTGTTGTGGATGGTGACGTAGGAAGGACGTTGGGAAAGAAAGGAGTGGATCAGACGGATGTAGTTTATAGGAACGGCGAAGGTTTGGAGCTTGAAGAGGAGACTGGAATGCCACACATAGCCATAGGCTCGTTCAAGGTCAAGGGAGACAAAGATAGCGGAACGATGGGAATTAAGCTGTTCAGAGAGGAGATGAGTGAGGTGAAGGAGAAGGTCATCAGAAGAGAAGGATGGCTGAAAGCCACACTGGGTAACGGGAAGGAGGCGGTGCTGGCGGAGATGCTGGTGGAAGCGTTGGGTGAGGATGGATTCCAGGACCTTGCTGAAGACCGAGGTAAGGCTGATGGGACAGTAGGAGGAGACAGTGGATGGTGGTTTACCGGGTTTAAGGAAGCTCAGGATACGGAAGGTTTTCCACAGGTCGGGGTAGTAGCCGGTGACAGGACTACATTGTAGAGCCTGGCCAGGGTGGAGAGGAAAGAGGCAGGAGCTTCAAGAAGGTGGCGATAGGTGACACGATCGTGACCAGGAGCGGTTTTGCGTTTCGTGCAGAGTGTAGCAATGAGATCCTGTGTAGTGATAGGGGCATTGAGTTCTGTGTGTGCAATGTTGTCCAAGTACTGGAAACCAGGTGCGAGGGGAGGGACAGAGGTGTTAGTTCGATCACAGACATCTGGGAAGAGGGAGTAATCGAACTAGGGATCGTCAGGGATGGTAAACACATCAGAGAGGTAGGAGGCAACGTGCTTAGCCTTACTAATGGCGTCAGGGAAGGGTTGGTTGTCATGAAGGAGAGGATAGTAGGGGGGGGGGGCTGGGTTTAGTTCCGGTAAGGCTGCGGAAGGCTGACCAGTACTTGGATGAGTTGACAGGAAGGGTAGCATTTAAACGGGTGCATGTCTGTCGCCAGTCCCGGCGTTTCTTAGCTGCAAGCAAGTTACGGATGTGTCTCTGGAGTTGCCGGAGGCATTGTAGTGTGTCCGGGTCACACGTGTGGAGGAAGGCATGGTAGAGACAATGGGATTCATCGAGGAGGAGGACGGCCTATGGGGGTAAGGTAGGACGGTTAGGGTGGAAGGTGACAGAAGGGATGTGGGCCTCCACAGCCTCAGAGAAGGTCTGCTGGAGAAAGGAGGCAGCATGGGTAATATCGTCAGGCTGGTGGTAGGTGAAGGGGTGGCCATCGACCTGGGTGGAGAGGGTATCCCGGTAGGCATTCCGGTCGGCACGGGAATAATCATGTACGTACTTCGGGGACGGTCATGACGGGAGTTGGGGTGGGGGCGACGATCGTCTGAAACGATGAGGAGTACAGGGAGATGGTCACTACCAATGGGGTCCAGGACATCCACCACTATGCAGCCAAGGAGGTTGGGGGAGGAGTGGACGACATCAGGAGTGGAGTTGGATTCAGGGCGGGTGTGCTGGGGAATGGGGACGAGGTCACCTTGGAGGGAGGAGAGGAACCGATACCACCGTCATAACTGGGTGGCGGCGCGACTATGGATGTTGAGGTCGGTGGCGATCACGTAGGAGGAGAATTTACGGTCAATGTGGGAGAGGAAGTCAAAAGAAATAAGGGTGTTAGGGCGGACATAGATAGTGGCACAGGTGATGGTAAGGCCAGGGAAGAAGAGACTAAGGATCAGGTGTTCGGTGGGGTTGGCAAGGAGAGGTTGGAGCCGAACTGGGATCTGGCGGTGGTGACCAATGGCAACTCTGCCATGCACTATCAGGAAGGGATTGTTGGAGTGGTGAAGAATGTAAGTGGAAGTGTGGAGGGTGTGGTGAGGCTGAAGAAAGGTTTCATTGAGGAGGAAGGCATCCATGCAGTGGGTGGCAGGGGTGTGCATAAAGAGGTTCTTGTTGGCAGGAAGGGAACAGATGTTGTTGAACAGGATACGGTGCTGTCGCGCCATGACAGGGATTTAGACGAGGGTGTCGAGACAGGAGAAGGTGAAATGGGCTGGTTGTGGGAGTAGGTGGCATACATTTTTAGGTGCAAAATGGAACGGGTGGTGAGGAATATCTGTTGGAGGGTGTGAGGGCGCTGGAAAGGGTGGACATTTTGCAGAACAATGGTGAGGAACCTGATGATGTCCTCGGAGGTGGGGTGGGAGGGGATGAATTGCCAAGAGGGGTGGGGGTGTCCAGAGGGCGGACAGGGTCGGTGAGTTCAGGAGTGGTTGGAGGGGGTCTGGCTTTACATTTTTGGGAGTAGGTGGGATGCAGGAGATTGCAAGTATTACAGGAGGGAGGGGACTGAAGGTTAGGGCACTGCCGGAGGAAGTGCGCTTGCTTACGGTGCGGGCAGGTGGGGGCCTCGCAGCACTCAGCTGATGTGTGTGCGTTGTAGTGCAGACACCTCTGGCAGCGGAGAAATTGAGGAGGGGAACGGTAGGGGTCGACCTTGTATCTCTGGTTGAAGAGGAGGGCACCTTTCTTCAGGAGGCGGTCAGTGGAGAGGACATCCTCTGAGAAAACCTGCATAAAGTGGGTGGGGCCAGCGGAGTTAAAAATGCGGTGGACCGCCTGCACCTCCAACGAGGAATGAGCCTTATGCTCCGCCAACACCTCCTCCTCCGTGATCGTCGGACTAAGCCGAGTGATCACAGCAGTGAGGGGGAGGAGATGAGAACTCTCTTCTGGGAGTGAGGAGGGAGATAAGGGCTCCAGGAAAGTGTTGGCGGAGAACTAGGAACTAAGACAGTACAGGATGAAAACGAGAGAGGAAAACCGGGGACGGACGAAGACAGACGAAGACGGACGAAGACGGACGAAGACAGACGCCGAAGTTCCACGCTGCTGGCGCTGGCGACTGCTGGCAGGAACGCCGCAGCCTCTGCTGCCACGGACGGGGCCGCCGCCGCCGCCGCCGCCACTGCTGCTGGTGCTGCTGCTGTGGGCTGGACCGCTGCTGGCTGGCCGGACTGCTGCTGCTGCTGCTGTTGCTGCTGGCTTGCTGGACCGCTGCTGGCTGGCCGGACCGCTCCTGCTGTTGCTGCTGGCTGGACCGCTGCTGTCTGGCCAGACCGCTGCTGCTGTTGCTGCTGCTGCTGCTGCTGGCTGGACCGTTGCTGGCTGGCTGGACCGCTGCTGGCTGGCTGGACTGCTGCTGACTGGCTGGCTGGCTGGCACCTGCAACCCTAACGCTTTCATTAGTGAACAAAATCATGAATCGAAGGGCGGTACTCGTAGCGAGGTACCGCCGGAGATGCCCTTTACTGAGCTCATAGCGCCCCTTAAATGCACGTGAACAGGTAACCTTTCCGCTTTCCCACCGGAGGGAGACACAAAAGCTGCGATTACCACAGCGGCGCCACCGCCAAAACGGAGGGCGACTATTTCACACAATGCACTGCGGCGCGCTCTTCAAAACAGCAATTTTTTTAACCATGGCTCATATGTATCAAAAATGTAGAATAATTTACTGCACAAAATGTTATGGACATAAACAAAAATCAAGCAGAATACAGGCAACGTATTCACAATGTAATGCAAAAAGTAAAGTACACATAATAAATCTTAACGAGGAAGACGATGCGAAATCAGCTTTTCTTTACTAAAGAAATCAAATATTTTTGAATTTAAGTCATCCAATAAGAATCCGAGTTGATGGATTGATAGACGTGCGCACGCCAAGTAGCCCGACAGCAAACCAAGGTCGTGTTACTTGAAGTCCGTATATGAGTTTTATCACCTGTGCTGTAGATGCTGCGTTCTGACACGTGTGTTTCTCTCTACTCACAGCTGGAGTATGTGCTGCTTCCGGTCACACCCTGAGGCAACTGCTAGCGGACATCACTGTATAACGAGTTGATCCAAGATATGCCCAGCGCCTTTCAACTGTCACTTACTCCAGACATGGCCCACATTGAGGATTACAACTCTTGGTCGAACGGTGAGGCGACTCAAAAAATGTGTAAGAGGCAGTGGCGTAACGCCTGCTGGTATGCAGTTCCAGTTTATCTGCATGGCAGGTTCCACGTGGAAAGAAATAAACCTGAGTCAAGTACATTAGATTGCCCTCTAACGGAAGTTGCCTCGCAAGTTTGGAGCAGGCACGAAGTTACTCATTGGTATTCCCCATGTTGGCTCGGTAGTGGAGCCGCTTAGGAATGTCACGGCTAAGGAGGTGAGGAAATTCAACGTTCACTCTTTGTATACTTGCCCTGTTACCAAAGATGTGAAATTGATTCTCCTGTATATCATGGAGAGTATACTGTGCAACTTGTTGAAGTCGTTGTCTGATGTCAGTGTCAACCGCATCAGATAGGAAGATATACTTTTCCCGTTGGTAAGGAGTGAGCGTCTTCCTTTCAAGATGAAGGCGTTCATCATATGAAGCATCACTGACTGAATGTGCTACAGATTCCTGGTACAGATCCTAGTGGAGGGTCTGAATCACGGGATCAGATGTTTCGGTGACGTTAAGTGGCTGTGAACTGTTCGGCTTGCGTATCAACGTGGTGACTGGTCGGGTTCCGCTAAATGGATGCGGCGTCCTCTACAAACGGGATACCACTACATCGTTAACCGAGGTTGGGTAGAGTGGACTGAACGGTTTGTTATTTAGGGAAGAGAATCTCTGAAAATTCTAAATAGTCGTTAGAAAGGGGACAACCTAAGCGCAGGACTAAGGTAACGTCAGTATCGCAATTGCACGTTGTCCTAGCAGCGAAAGCAGATTTACTGAATACGGGTTTCTGAAATTAAATATCCGAGAGTTTCAATTAAGGACAACTGCGATCACGAGTAACTGAAAAGAATCTTGGTACAATCAAGCAAGTTGTCACCTGATAAAGAAAAATGTTCTAATCCAAATGGCAAATTGCGTAACAATTCTGTTTCTTGAACAATACGCAGACGAAATGTCTCCATTTTCAGAAGTCAGATACATCTGTATGTTCTTTGTAAGATACATGTATAAAGAGTTGAATGTTGCACATGACACACCAACACACAAAAAATATCCTAATTTTGGGGGCATTTATAGCACGGGGGGTTGAAACTCATAAACGGACTACCGGTAACACGACCTTGGTTTCCTGCTGGGCCACTTGGCGCGCGCACGTCTATCAATCCGCCAACTCGGATTCTTAATGAGTGTCTTAAACTCGTCCATATTTAGTTCTTTTCGAATCAAAAAAAGAAGCTGATTTCATCGCATCGTCTTCCTGGTTATGACTTATTATGTGTGCTTCACTTTCTGAATTATATTGTGAATATGTTGCCTGTATTCTGCTTGATTTTTGTTTACATCCGTAATATTTCGTGGAGTAAATGATTCAACATTTTGGTTTCGTATAAGACAGGAGATGGGTGGTGTCGTCGAATATTGTACTTTGGACATTTCTCGTTGTCTAAGAATGCATGTGTGAAGAACTACATTTAAATGCATTGTATGAATCTTATTCATATTCTATTTTGTTTTAGTTCAATCCGGTTTTCGTACTTCCTTAAAAAAAAATCCATGTTAGCAGCTACTGACAGAATTTGAATTCAACATTATGAGGTCTTCTCATGGAATGAGTATGTATTTGTGCTTCGAATGATGTTGCTTCTTGCCACTGAGAATGATTTATAGTATTAGTGCCACATTACGTAGTTACTGCGCCACTTGCTATGATACAGCGAAATATTGTACATCGCGGGGTATATTTGTACACTGGGATTGTGTTCTATAGTCTGAATGTAGTACCTCAGTACTGAATTATACCGCATTTAGTTAACTCTAGTTGTACAGAATTCGTGAGTACAGCCAATGATGAGAGCATTTTCATTGGAGTAGGAGGATGATTGTAGTACACTGACGTCTGTTAAACAGTAATGTTTGTATGACTTGTCAATTACTTGTGAACACATTTTGGTGACTACAGTTGCACGAAGCAGCAAAACTCGAAGGAGAAATACGTAGACCCTACTCTTTCTCTGACAAGATATAATATAGTTGAACACCAATTATGTCAAAAGCTTCTAAGATGGAGTCCTCCATTAAATGCGGGAAAGCAAGAAAAATGGTTGCAAACTATAACAAAGTATAATAGGAGCAATATACTTATAACGCATTGAAATCAAGCAGTTCACACACGGGTTCGTAGGCAGGAACAAACTTCCACGGAACACTATGGACAAAAAGAAAATGGAATCATTTACTCCATACAATATTATGGGCGGATGCAAAAGTGATATATAATACAAGTAAGATATCCAGAATTCAATTCGAAGATTACAGTATACACACATGAAAACGTAATCAGAAACACAATGTAATAAATCCGGCCCCTGTGTCATGTCATGTCAGATAATTTGTACCATTTGACATGTGCTAAGGTGCAATTATTTCTACTTGATTATGGCCATACGGTCGAAATTGCAAGAGTGTATTTGACAAACAAATAATTTTGCTCTCAAAAAGAAGACCACAATGTTATCTACAAAATTTTACATAACCATGAATCCCAGTTACGAAAAGTTTGTCAGTTTGTCTTAGTTTTTGACTGAGTTTTCTCGAATGTATTACTTTGGAAGGTCACAAAAACTTTTCGGCTTCAATGTACGCTGTTTGCTACTAGACTAAGAGACCCTACACAAAGTATAAATGAAAAATATTGCCACCTAAATCGAGTGTTTCTAATTATTTTTTAGATTTCCAGAGTGCTTTTGACCCCGTTCCTCACAAGCAGCCTCTAATTAAATTGTGTGCCTATGGAGTATCGTCTCAGTTGTGTGATTGGATTCCTATTTCCTGTCGGAAGGGTCACAGTTCATAATACCTGACGGAAAGTTATCGAGTAAAACAGAAACAATATTTGGCTTTCCCCTACTGTTGTTCCTGATTTACCTAAACGCTTTAGGAGGCAGTCTGAGCAGTCCTTTTACATTGTTTGCGGGAGATGCTATCATTTACCATCGTGTTAAGTCATCGAATGAACAAAACTAAATGCAAATTGATTTAAACAAGATATCTGTATTGCATGAAAAGTGGAAATTGACTCTAAATCATGAAAAGTTTGAAAATATGCACATGAGCACTAAAAAGAATCCGCTAAGTTTCAGTTATACGATAAATCACACAGATCTAAAGGCTGCAAACTCAACTAAATATTCAAGTATTACAATAAAGATAAACTTTAATGACCACATAGACAGTTTTGTGGGAAAAGCAAACCAAAGACTTGTTTATTGGGCGAATGCTTAGAAGACGTAACAGATCTCCTAAAGAGACTGCTTACACTACGCTTGTCCGCCATCTTCTAGAGTACTGCTGTGCAGTATGGGATACGCATCAGTTAGGATTGACGGAGGACATTTAAAGAATTCGGGGAGGGCCAGCTCGTTTTATATTATCGCGAAATAGCGGAGCGAGTGCCACGCATATGATACTTGAATTGAAATTGCTGTCATTAAAAGAAAACTGCGGCAAGAGATTCTCATGAAACTGCAATCACCAACTTTCTCCTTAAAGTATAGACATATTTTGATGGCAGCCACCGACACATGGGATATGATCATCATAATAAAATAAGAGAAATAAGAGCTGGCACGGAAAGATTTAAGTGTTCGTAATTCCGGCGCGCTATTCGAGAATGCAACAGTAGAGAAATAACCTAAAGGTGGCTGGATGAACCCCCTGTCGGGCAGTTAATAGTGAATTAAAGAGTAATCACTGAGATGCAGATGTAGATGTAGAATATCCTGGGCGCACTTGCGGTGGAAATGGCTGAGGACATCATTTTGAAGCCTCCTGTCCACGAACGTATCGACACTTACTGTAAATGGTGGTTCAACGCATGGGAAAGTCGTTAGACCAATGGATGCGGCAGAATCTACATCTCGAACGTATCGGAGTCAGGAAGTTATCGGCCAATTGGCCACATCTCAGGCACACGGTGGAAAAACAGCAATGTCGGTTGAGACCATTCGACATGTGTGGCTCATCCAACTGTAACTCCAGAAATGCAGATTGTTTGTAGCTCCGAAAATGCAGATAAAACACCTTCTGCACCATCCAAAATTTTTCGCCATTTAGTACCCATTGCTAACTTGTATGTACTTCTAATTCTGAATTTGTAGGCTATGTTACAAAAATGGTTCAAATGGCTCTGAGCGCTATGGAAGTTAACTGCTGTAGTCATCAGTCCCCTAGAAGTTAGAACTACTTAAACATAACTAACCTAAGGACATCACACACATCCATGCCCGCGGCAGGATTCGAACCTGCGACCGTAGTGGTCACGCGGTTCCTGACTGTAGCGCCTAGAACCGCACGGCAACAATGGCCTGCCGCTATGTTAAAAAAACGACATTTAAAATGTAATGGATGTAACAGTGCATTTATTTGTGAATGCATATAAGTGATTGTAATTATAATGTAGAACTTCCTGGCAGATCAAAACTGTGTGCCGGACCGAGAGCATCCTTGGGGCTCGCCTGCGGTCTTCAATTTCTGATAGACTCCTTATAGATCAAACTTGCCTCGGCGGTAAGGGTAACTTACATACGGTTCTCGGTGACTACCGAGATATCATCGCATTAGCAGCGGCATGCCGAGTGCGTGGGGCACTCGTCGCTGTTGACTTCGATCATGCGTTCGACAGAGTGGATCATACCTTTTTCAAATGGTTCAAATGGCTCTGAGCACTATGGGACTTAACATCTGTGGTCATCAGTCCCCTAGAACTTAGAACTACTTAAACCTAACTAACCTAAGGACATCACACACATCCATGCCAGAGGCAGGATTCGAACCTGCGACCGTAGCAGTCGCGCGGTTCCAGACTGCGCGCCTAGAACCGCTAGACCACCGCGGCCGGCCATACCTTTTTGCATGCGGTGATGGGCAGCTTGGGAATCCCACAGGCCTTCATTCTAGTCATCATGCGACTGTTACACGGCGTGCGATCAAAGGTCTCGTTGAATGGGCGGGGCACTGACTACATTGTTATTTTAAGGTCAGTTCGTCAAGGTTGCCACCTTTCGATATTTTGCAGTGGCTTTGGAACCCTGTCTATATGGTCTCCGAAGACGGTTCGAGGGAGTGCCGTTGCCACAACTGACCTTTCATTGCCACGCTTATGCTGACGATGTGATGTTGGTGGCACGGACAGGCGAAGAAGTACGTACGGCGTTGGCATGGATACAGTGATACGGGATGGCGGCAGGAAGCATGCTTAATCTACAAAAATCACGCTACATGAATGTCGGCCGAGGATTACAACCGGGGGAGGAAGGCCCGCTCATGTTAGTTAAGACCATAAAATGCCTAGGTATTACGTTCCACACCGATGTGCAGCGGACAGCAGCGGATAACTACCGACGCATATTGAAGCTGATGCGGAAAATGGTGCTGTTACAGAAATTAAGACCGTTGGATATGATTCAGAGGGTGACCTATCTTAACGTATACCTAGCACCGAGACTCACTCACGTAGCGCATGTCCTGCCTTTAACGCGCACAATGGCATCACGGATACAAGCAACTTTCGGAACCTACGTGAGTATGGGACACCAGTTTAAGATCCAATACACAACGCTTACGCTACCACCTGGAGAGGGTGGACTTGGTCTAGTGAACGTATATGAAAAGGCACGGGCGTTATTCGTCAGTACGATTTTCCGACAGTGGCGCGGTCAATTTCGCAATATCTTGGGTGCGTTGGCCGATGTACTAGCGCCCACTTCAATGCTGCCCCCAGTCAATGTGGGCCATATTTCACCGAAGCTGTCACATTTCAAGTCTTTTTTTTTTTTTTTTTTTTTTTTTTTTTTTTTTTTTTTTTTTTTTTTTTTTTTTTTTTAGCTTAGCTATGTCAGAGATTCCTTCCCAACAACACGACTACCGACGACGCGAGATGTATACCAGCTCTTACTGCGCCGGTGTCCCAGGAATACCCTGGAAAAGAAGTACCCAGACAAGAACTGGCGACAGATATGGCGCGTTATACGGAACTTTTACCTCCCAACGTCGGTACGCTCAACATGGTATGTGGTGGTAAATAGGAAGTTCGCAACGAATCAACGGCGGCACGCGATTCATTTGGCAGACACTCCACTATGTTTAGGCTACGCAACAGTGGACACTGATGAACATCGTTTAGCATGTAGTGGGACGGCTCCAGTGTGGCACTTGGCACAACAGATATTGGCGTTCCTGTTACGCTCCGCCCCTCACACAATTTCATCAGACACACTTTTTTTCCCCCAAGAATCTTATTTCCCGGTCCAAAAAACCAATGCAGAGACGTGGGTACGGGGAATGGTGGTGGGCTACGTGTATAACGAATCGGAAAAGGACAAAATTGATTTTTGGCATTTTCTCCTGGATGGACGCACGAAGCTGCAACAGCATAAGAAGTATGGGCAAGACTTCGCTAATTACTCGCGACTTACATTTACCGACCCGCCGGCCAGATGGGGTGTGACGGGTGAGAGACGAGATAGACGAAGAAGCCGAGATAGACATCGATCACACTTACGGACCCTTAGTTAATTTCGAGAAGACGACCCGGTCTTACACCAACATCTGGAGAACGAGTCGATAGGTGGCTCTCTTGCTCTATCGAACGTCGGGTCGTGAGCAGTTGTCGCCCCCGACACAAATTTCATTTCATTGCTACAGGATCATATTTCTTTAGCATTTGTACTATCCGCAATGTCTTCATGTCTTTCATCTGGGCATTTTCAGTTTTATTCATTTCCTTAATTAATTAATTTTCTAATTAGGCACTATTTGTCAACATGTGGACATTGTAGACACTATTTATGCGGTAGTACAACAAAATGTATCTCATCAAAGGTGGTAAGCCTGACATTGAAAAAATAAATAAATAAATAAATAATAAAAATAAATAAATAAATAAAGTTGGTAGAGCACTAAAAAAAGTTTTAAAAAAAGTTGGGAGAGCACTTGCCCGCGAAAGGCAAAGGTCCCCAGTTCGAGTCTCGGTCCGGCACACAGTTTTAATGTGCCAGGAAGTTTCATATCAGCGCACACTCCGCTGCAGGGTGAATATCTCATTCAAGAAAAATATTGTCCCCTCACGAAATGCCAGATGTAAAATAACCATCTCGTAACAGATCAGTAAATGACCGTGAGAGCACGTCGTATTTAGTAAAAACAGGCTTGCTTTGGTGAATAAGAGATGAGCACATATGCTTGTAATTGCAATGAAATCAAAGCGACTTGCGAATATAGTTAGTGGTAAGGGAGCAGTAAATTAAACGCATGTAATATCGGAATGATTTTGTGGTTTTCATGTTTAACCTCTTCAAAAGCATAATAAGTGCACTATCTGAATTTTATGGAGCTTCAACAGTTTCATAAATTTTTTTCACGTGCTTGTATAGCTCTAGATTCTTACTTCTGCAATATACATGCAAGATTTCCGCATGTATTCTATCAGTATCTAGACGTTTGTTCCTTTCTAGCTCATATAAAGATTGAAGATGCATAGATAGTGATTAAATTTTTTCTATCAACAACTTGCATAGTGTTATTCTATTTTGGCCAATTTCTCATGGCCAACTATAATCGTATTGTATTGTATGGAACTGGAGGCCTAGAAAGGACGGAGAGGCTTCGTCCCCGCCTTAGCCCGCAGTGGTTCACAACACCACAACAGTGTACAGCAGTCCACTCTCCCCATCACTGTCCCACACCGAACCTAGGGTTATTGTGCGTTTCGGCCCCCAGTGGACCCCCCAAGGAACGTGTCACACTAGACGAGTGTAACCCCAATGTTTGCAATGTTTGCGTGGTAGAATAATTACGGTGTACGCTTACATGCAGACAGTGTTTGCGTAGCAGTCGCCGACACGGTGTAAATGAGGCGGAATAAGGGGAACCAGCCCGCATTCGCCGAGGCAGATGGAAAACTGCCTTAAAAGCTATCCACAGACTGGCCGGCTCACTGAACCTCGACACTAATCCGCCGGGCGGATTCATGCTGGGGACTGGCATGCCTTCCCGCCCGGAAAGCAGTGCGACGGACCGCATGGCTAACCCGGCGGGTCGGCCAACTATTATACTTTACGAGGTGTTGTTTCCCTGTTCTAGTACTAATTTCTCCTTCTTTTTTGTTGTCATTGAGTTTTTACTGGAATTAGTCAAGGCACAAAGGCATCCATGGACACTACATTAAGTACTGGAATTGAGAAAGAAAGGACTTAGAAGCAAAAATGTTAATTGTGAACAACACAGATCACTCGAAATTAAATTAACCGTAAATGTAAAAGAGCTGTGGAATAACAGGTGGAAGATGGACAGTGCGGGACAAAAATATGGTTACACATATGGCGTACACAGACTGAAAACGATCATTTCATGGAGGAAACGGAAGGAAAATCATTTTATCAATAAACCTTTCATTATTTAAATTTACTCGTGTGGTGTCGAATTAGGTGAGGACAACAATCGTATTGTACAACAATCGTATTGTTAGTAAACATTAGTATAAAGTGGCTGAAGCAGTAAAAATTAATTTATAAAGCATATTATGTCTATTTGTGATGCGGGCTAATGCATATACTATCCTTGTAATATCAAACGAATCATAGGATCGGCTTACATTGGATCGGCTTTCACAGGTGAAATTCATTTTGTAACAGTATGCGTCAGAGGATTCGCCTGTAGTAATGAAATGAAACAACAAATAAACTTAAATTTGGGTGCCTCTACAATTACTCGATCTGTATCCCGCTGGAAGAAGAATCCAGCGTCCCAATCACAAAGCCACCTCGCTCATTAAAGACATCAGGATCTAAACAACGAGAATACAGTGCAAACTGTTAACGAAATTTGGAACATAGGAGATAGGCTGATATGTGAGTGGCTAGCAGAGTTTTAACTGGTAAAATCCAGTGTGTCGTTTTGAATGGTAAGCGTTCACCACAGCTAAAGATACTATATCGTCAGGAGTGTTCCATGGAAGCGTGATACGACAGCTCTTGTTCTATGTCTCAGGGACATGGTGAGCAGCAATCTGTGACCGTTTGCTGATGACGCTATAGTGTACGGGAAAGTGTCACCGTAAGAGTGACTATAGGATTAAACAAGATTACTTGGATAGAATTTATATTTTGTGTTGTGAATGGCAGCTTGTCTAAGGTTAGAAAAGTGTAGGTTAATGCAGTTGAGTAATGAAAACAATATTGTAATCTTACAGTGCAGTATTAGTGTTGTGCTGCTTAATACTGACACATCGATTAAATATCTAGGCGTAACGTTGCAAAAATAACATGAAAAGGAAGGAGCATGCAAGGTAAGTTGTAGGGAAGGTGAATGGTCGACTTCAGTTGGTAGCATTGCAACTAAGTTGCTTTACTGGTAAAAAAATTTCTCTTTTCGTTTTTCATTCTCATTCCAGAATTACGTTTAATACTCGTAATTTTCGTTTATAATATTGACATAGCTCATAATTAAGCCTGTAGATAAAAAAGTCTAAATGCAGAATATTTTTTAGTCTACTTTGCTTCTTTTCATTTTATTATGTTGTATGGTATTATACCTTGGGGTAAGTCCCCATTCTGAAAGAATATTTTTGGCTCAGAAACAGGCAGTTCGGGCAATAAGTGGTGTAAGTTCCTCTCGACCCCTGTTCACCAGTCTGGGTATTTTGACATTGCCCTCTCAACATATATATTCTTTACTGCCGTTTCTTGCTGAAAATATCAGCATATTTTCCAAGAATTAGCAGCTTCACTCAGTTAATACTCGGCACAAATCCACTCTGCGTTTGGATCGCACTCCCTTAACTCCTGTGCAGAAAGATCTGCAGTATACTGCTGCAACCATTTACTATAGGCTACCACAAGAAGTCAAAAACCTTAGCAGTAATCCACACACTTTCAAATCGAAACTGAAGAGTTTCCTCATAGGTCACTGCTATTCTGTTGAGAGGTTCATTGAAAACTTAGGCTGGTTCTTATGTTATATTGTTGATTGCGTTTCATTAAACTTATGGCTTGACTTTTTTTGGTTCATAAACATTTTATTTTACATGTTATTACTCTTCTTATGTTGTAATTTCAAGTACTGACTCTTTCCATGCTCTCGGAGATTTGCTCCTCAATTTCTTCCTAAGAAACTATACGTGTAAATAAATAAAATAAATAATTAGTATCTATTTTTACTACTATTGTTTGCAAGCAAAAACTAACTTGACAACCCATAAACTGCTCTGCCAAGAACACTATGAAACAAATAATAAATTAATACAAACAAATCATTTTGGCATAGAATAATTAATATTTCATTTGCTGTCCTTAACTGGCGTCTTCCACAGAGTCCATCACCCCGCTTCGCCTCTCCCTCACCCTCCCCACCCCTTCCCATCCCCAACGGATATTTGCAACGGCACATTACGAAATGGGTGAGATAACAGCATCGCTGTTTGCAAACTTGTCCTCATCTTTTCGATGGCTTCCTGTATGATCTGCATCGGTTGCCACTCCGCTGGTCGACGGTTCTAACCCGTGTCTGGCCATCATGATTTAAGTTTCCCGTGATGTCCCTAAATTGCTTCAGGCAGATGCCGGGATGATTCTTCTGGTATGGCGCTGCCTATTTCCTTCCCCATCCTTCCATAATCCGACCTTGTGCTCAGTCTCTAATGACCTCGTCGTCGACGGAATGTTAAACACTAATCTCCTCCTCCTCCTCCTCCTCATCCTCCTCTTGTTGCTTGCCTGAGGCGTTGTTCCCTGCTAGAGCTTCCTTCAGTGGAACCTGCATCTGTGAAGTCCCAGGTAGATGGGGTATACAAAAATTGTCCGTCCCATGAGGTATGCAAGGGCACGGTAAAATTCAATTGGGAAACCGTCCTGTCCTGGGGACTTGTTCGGAGTCCCCCTGGCAATTGCATCCGTCAGCTCGTCCTCTGTTATCGCTGTGATGAAAGTCTCTGCATCCAGTGGTGGTCCTCTATCTGGCATTTCCGAGATGACATCATGTAGTGTCTCGTAGTTCACTTGTACAGGTCCGTATAACTGGCGGAAATAGTCAGTAAACACATGCGCAATATCACGCTGGTGCACAACTTGCTGGCCACTTTCAGAGATTAGTTCCCTGATCAATGTCCTGCGTCGTCGTTGGCGTTCACGTACTACGTGGTGCATGGAGGAGGTTTCGGCAGCAACTGTGTCCGCCAATCTCGCCCGGACCATTATACCTTCCAATCTTAGTCTCGTCAGCTGTAATAACTTGGCTTTTATCCTGCGCATGGCCGTGTGCCTTTCCGGCGATGGTTGTTGGGTCATCAGCTCCCTCAGGGCTGTAAAATAAAAATCAGCCGTCGTGCGGTTCCACTGCGATTTGTCCTGCCCGTATCGTATCAACGTTCTCCGTAACGTTGGTTTTGCGCATTTAATCCACCACTGGAGAACCGAGGTGTATGCTCGTTGGCGACGAACGCAGGTCTCCCAGGCCGCCTCTATCGTCCGGCGATATTCAGTGTCACGTAAAAGTGCACAATTCATTTTCCAGTGACCCTTACTCCGCCGTATCTTCTGACGCGTTAGTGAAATCGTACAGACGTACGCCATATGATTCGTAAAAGCCGCTGTCCAGATTTCGGCATCCAGTATCGCCGTCCGTAGAGCTCGTGCTACATACACTCTATCAAATCTACTCGCCGAGTGTCCCGTTACAAACGTATAACCCGATCTGTCGCCATGCTGCAGTTCCCAGGTATCCAGAAGCGCCATTTCGGTAATCAACGCACGCAGTTCCATGCATGGGCACATAATGAGGTACATGGTCCTTTTTGTCGACGACACAATTAAAGTCGCCGCCCACTATATAGTTATCATAGCGTCCAGCGAACAACGGTGCTATCTCTTCGGTGTAAAAGGTAGCCCTTTCTCTTCGTTTTGTGGAGCCAGATGGCTCGTATAAATTGATGAAACGAACGCCGTCGACAGTGATCGCTATGTCAGGTGCCGAAGGGAGAGACATGACGTCCTCCAGTCCTATTCCTTCCCTGGTGAGAATCGCCACACCGCATCCACTTTCATCGTGCACTGAATAATGTGCCTCGTAGCCGTAGAACTCTGGCGGCGATGTGAAACGCACTTCTTGTAGGAGTACAATATCCACGTCCGCGGCGCGTAACGTATCTTTCAGCATTTGAAGCGGTGTCCGAATATCATTAATGTTTATCGTGGCAATGCGGTACGCCTGGCGTGTGTTCATCAGTTGTAGGGCGGTGCCATTAAGCGTCTATCTGCACCCCCGACGCTCCTCACCACACTAAGTTGTTCAACAATTTCCCGACCCCTCCCGGCCTCTTTCCAGGACTATTCTCAATCGTTGCGTTCGTATTTTCATTCTGTTCCTGTTGGTCCATTTCTTGCGCCCAGTCCCCCAGCATATTTCCGGAACAGGTCGAAGGTGGGAGGCAGCGTCGTCACCGCTCTGATGTCGGACATTTGTCATCTCCACTACTGCCTTCCGGTCACAGAAGAAGAGTTCAAGTTATCGTCGCTGTGTAATTCCTGCATCGTCATCTCGGTATCTGTTTCCACTGGTCTCAGGTCGGTACTGTCGTTGTCGTCCACTGTCCCCTCGGGACTATGGCTATCGTCAGCAAAAGTCAGTCGACCCTTCTTTCTTCTCTTCAGCGAACGCTGTGTCCGTTGCCTTGCTTTCGCATCGGCTGTTTGTGGGTTGCGTATCCGCCGTCTTGGTTCTGGCCTATCACGCTCTCGGTGGAAGCACTGGCAGCCACCACGGATGAGCCTGGCGGGTCAGCTGTATCTCTTGTGTGGTGTCCTGTGTCTGCAGTGGTGGAACCGGTGGTCGGAGTTCCAGTCCGTTGGTGTCTATGTTCTCTATAGAGGGCAGCTGCTGGTGCCCATCGGAAATCTCCCTCACATCGCCTCTCAGGGCTTCTACAAAGGACAACGGTAAGACAGTCATCTGTTGTGGCGCCTGAACGTCATCCCGTGGAGTTTGCATTAAACGTCGCTGGAGGCATTCCGAGCGGACGTAACCTTCTTTCCCGCACCCCGAGCAAGTGCGAGGTTGCCCATCATAGATTATAATCGCTCGACAACCTCCTATGTACAAATAAGAGGGGACGTGCTTTCGCAGTTCTATCCGTATTTGTCTCACCCCATTTAAAACGGGGTACGTGGTAAAACTCGTCCATTTTTCGGCCACATGGGATAGAACTGTACCGTATGGTCGAAAGGCGTCGGTAACAAGTTCAGACGGGACCTCAAACGGAAATTCGAAGACTCATATAGTGCGGATCCCCATTCCCGCGTAATCGACTGTAACAGCACCAACATTCACGTCGGCATGACAGAAACGATACCCGTTCGGTGATCGTTGTAGAAGTCTTTCGCAAGCAGCCTCGTCAACAAGCTTGACATAGACGACGCTAGAAACGATCGATAAATTGATTCCCACGATTTCCTGTGGATCGATTTTTACCTCTTCTCTTAAGAAACGTTCAATCTCGTGTGCCTTTGGTCGTGTGTAGTCGTTCGCAAAACTGAACTTCAAAGTCGTTTTTCTGTACGAGTGTGCCATCTCGTTCTAGACTCACAACAAAGCACACGCGAAGCTGCTCCGGCGTAAACAAACAGGCGCGCGCACCACAGCGCGGCCGGCAGGCAATACGGTCCGCATTGTGTCACTGGCGAAGGCAGACTGCCAACTGAGCTACCCAAGCACGACCCACGTCCCGTCCTCACAGCTTTACTTCTCCCAGTACCTCGTCTCCTACCTTCCAAACTTAACAGAAGCTCTCCTGAGAAACCTTGCAGAACTAGCACTCCTGAAATAAAGGATATTGCGGAGATATGGCTTAGCCACAGCCTGGGGGATGTTTATAGAATGAAATTTTCACTCTACAGGTTCGCAGGAGAGCTTCTGTTAAGTTTGGAAGGTAGGAGACGAGGTACTGCCAGAAGTAAGGCTGTAAGGACGGGGCGTGAGTCGTGCTTGGGTAGCTCAGTTGGTAGAGCACTTGTCCGCGAGAGGCAAAGGTCCCGAGTTCGAGTCTCGGTCCGGCACACAGTTTTAATCTGCCAGGAAGTTTCAATATTTTTCTTAATTAATGGCCAACTTTAAGGTTGACAATACTTGAAAATGGCATAAAATGTCGAAACCTTAGTTTTACTTAAATAAACAATGAAACAGTCAAACGGCAGCATGTTCCTTTAAAAAATGTTGTATGAATGCTGCTCGGCAACATCAAAAACTGTTTTCTTACATATTACTTTAAACAAAGTGTATGAACAAACTTAGATACAGTACATTTCTCAGACAGCCACATATACTATTGGATGTACGAAAAAAGTGTATCATTCTAGGACGCACAGTTTAGTAGATTCAACGTAATAAAAATTTATCAGAGTGAAAATACGACTACTGGGCGAATTTCGCTAGAGATACAACGCCGGGTACCTATATAGTTAGTGTAGTGTAAGAAATAACTTAATTCTTCACGAAGATCAGCTTCTTCCAACTTCTAAATTACTCTATGAAAACTCCACGTCCGTTCTCGAGGGCACAACACTTCTACTCCCACTCAAGGTAAGTTAGCTGACTTCCGATCTCAAATCTCCAAATGTCCAAACCGCTACAATTTAACCCATCCAGACACTCAGCATCTGGAGCAGAAAGTAGATAATTACATTGGCGATTTCCAGCTTCACTTAAAACTCTCATCTAAGGTAGGACTTTCTGCCTAGAGTTTTAGAAGTTCTTTCCACGAGGTGTTTGAAATCATTGGATGACGCGGGGAAATCACATTTGAGAGAGCCTCGTATGTCCAGACCATTACACATTTGAAAAGGTTACCTAAGACTAAATCATCAGCACTAGTTTGAACAAAACACCCTTCCCCAGAAAGTAACCATGCATTCACAGTAGGAGACAGAAGGAGCACACAAATGTAGGCAGGATTGAAATTTTACACAGAGATATTTAACAGTTATTGTACGAATAAAGGTCGGGGGAGTTGTGTGTCATGGATAAAAGGGCAGCATGATATTTTTCACTCATGACACAGCGGTGGTCGCCAAATTGCTCTGGAATTGATTTAATTGCTTTATATAATGGAATGCGTGTTAGATGCTGGATGCAATATGCACTCCACTATATAGCCTCAATTAGGGCTATTATGTAGGATATAACTACCTAGAAACCAGACAGTATGTTGAGTGACGGTGTGAGGTCGTCGATGTCGGGATTAGGCTGGAGCATGAGCACTTGGGCAAGGGTGAGCCGTAGGTCTGTGGATATGAACTGTTCGGGCTGGAAGGCGCTAATGAAATATCGTTAACAAGCAAGCATTTGTTGTTCAAAATAGTGTGTTTCCGTCATTCACGGCCGCCAGTTGCAGCGGCGGGGCGAAGGGCGCTAGCCCCTGCTGGAATCCGTTGACACTTACGTGGTTCACACCGTCTCGGCCGCTTCAGTTATGGAGGCGCGTACTCAATATTGCGTCTGTACGGCACGTTCGCCGCAGATCTTTCGGTGTTGTCCTCGCTGCCCCAGGTATTACTCATTTGGAGCAGTGGGTTACCAGAGCACTCTCGTTGTCACTTTAAACAGCATCCCTATCACCACCCAGTGACTCTGCATGGAGCGTGCAACGCCAGGCTGGATCACTCTGTAGCCATCGACAGGAGGAACGCACGCAGTGTTGGGGTTTGCCTACAAGGACGGAAGGCCGGCGGTGGCTACGACATGCCCCTCTGAGTTGACTGCTCCGTGGCCGCAGTATTTGTGCATCTAGAACGCCTGATGGTGGGTCTGGACCATAGACTCCCACCAGTCTTGACTCGAATATGAGCACTGCAGCCTGCAGTGTAAGCCTTCCTGGAAGGATTCACTGTCCCATCAGAATTTGAAGGCGCTCGAGACGAATAGAGGGTGGACCAGCACATCTGCAAACTGAGTACAAATAGATTAAGCCACAGGTTGTGGCATCCACCCATCCAGGACAATTGTGCAGCATACTCGGTTCAGAGTCTACCACATCTGCTGTGGCTGAAAAGTCCCGCTCAAGAGTGGCAGCCCCTACTGCAGTTTGAGCACGTGAAACGTGAAGGACTTCGAACAGGAGCTGCTCTTTCTTTCTGTCTTGCCCTACTCCTGATTTGTTCTTCTTTGCGTTCGTCCTCTGCAAGCTTCAACCCAACAGTCACCAACTGACACAGTCATCAACAGTACTTCCCAGTAAAACTGACATTGGTTAAGTCTCTCTTGCAGACATCCTTGAAGCGAAGGTACAGTCTTCCCACTGGCCTCACACACTCCTGAAGTTCTCCGTACAGTAGGTTTTCGCGGTATTCGCTCGGGATTCATGCACCTGACTTGATCCAGACACCTTAACCGTTGGTGGATCAGGAGTGTATGAAAGATGGTTGTGCTTGCGAGCTGTAAGACTTCTGTGTTGGCAACTCTATCTCTTCAAGAAATCTGAAGGATCCTCCGGAGACAGCAGAGATGGAAGTTGTTCAGTCAAGATTCAAGCTTAGCAAGAGCTGAAAACACAAGCGTTATGTACTTGGTAATTTAGTTTTTATTGTGACCAGTCCATTGTTCCATACTCTGTTTCTGAAATTAGCTATGGTAGATGAGGGTTTTGCGATTCTGTTAGTAATCTCAGTGTCCACAGCTAAGTTGCCACACATTGTAGATCCCAAGTAAAGAAAGTCATCAACTACCTAGAGAGAAATGTCCTCATTGCTGATGGATGGAAGGCTGAGATGCCCTGCGCCATGATCTTAGTATTTTTGACGCTGATGGTAAGACCTAATTTTTTACATGCATATGATCATTTTTTAATTAGATACTGCAGCCTATCTTCCGTGTTTTTGCTTCCAGAGCTGCATCGTCTGCATATAACAATTCACAAGTAACAACTGTATTTACTTTTATGTCGGCCTTGAGGCGGGAAATGTTGAAAATATTTCCATAGACCTATTACATAAATACAGTCCATCTTCACAGTCTTTCAAGTATCAGAAAAATGGCAAAGAAGGTCCCAAATAGAGGAGGAACTATCAAACAACTCCGCTTTACACCGCTATTGAAATGGAATGCTTCCGATGTTACATCGTTGAAGCAGATTGTTGCTTGGGTTTTCTCATGGAAAGAGACAATTATTTGTAGTAATTTAGCTGGCCAACGATCTTCTGCATTAACTTTAAAAGCCCATTCCTGCTCATTAAGTCAAACGCTTTCACAAAATCAATAGGAGCAATAAAAAGTACCCTCTGCTGCTCACAGCACTTCTAGGAAGAAGATCATATCCGGAGTTGATCGGTTAGGTCTGAAGCCACATAAGATTCTGGGTGGATTCTGGAAGCTAGGATTTGTAATCGCATTAGGATGGCACTTGCAGACGCCTTCCTGGTTACGCTTAGCGGTGAAATGCCTCGGTAATTGTTGGAGTCACTTCTGTCCGCTTTCTGTTTATACAAAATAGCAATCTTCGAATTTAGCGTACTCAGTGGGACGTAAACTTCCTCCATTTGCTTTCCTTCGTCAGTAATGGCTTCATCTGTATTGGATTTCAGAGTAACTGTTTTTACGACAGGTGGGCCAATTCCTTTCTTAGTACCATCATACATCACGTTAGGTCCCAGTAATCGGCCGCTTTCTGTATACCCGCACATAAATTCAGCAGTAGTTATATGCACTTCTCCTGGACAGTGTGCCCTGTTATTTGCTTTCTGCAAGTCATTCCGACGTCTTCCATCTGGTTTCTTTCGTAAGCAAGCAAAGCTTTCCGTTTGACCTCAGTGGGTTGCTCCATCTCTTGGAGATTGTGCTGTTACCTGTGCTTGTTTCTATTTTCTTTTATTCAATACATCAGTTCTGCTGAGTTGTAAATGACGCCTGAATATTGTGCCCATTTTTTAATCAATATTCCTTTCTATTTGTACGTTTTCTGGCAAAGACCTTTCAAAATTACTGGAAAATTCCTGTTTTTGTTATGAGTCGTGAACATACTATGTGTTGATAGGATGACCTCTTTGTTTGGCGTTGTGATATTTCTTAGAGGTGTCTCACTGTGCACGAAACCAAAGCCTTGTCAGTCCTGAAATCAGCACTATGGTAGCTTCGTGTCAGTAGCAAATTTTTGAGATCTGTACGCCTAGTTGTGACAAAATCAAGCTGATCCAGTGATGAGAGCGGGGGTGACTCAAGGGCACTTTGTGTCGATTCTTAAGTTGAACGTATGTGTTTGTAATGCATAGTCCGTAAAAGCAGCTGACTTCCACCGGTCTCTAGCCATTTTCATTCATTTTTCCCACTCCATAATGGCCCAAGCAGTATGTCGTTATCTGAGCCAACTAGAGCACTCCCCTAGACTCGGAGCCTGGTAGTTTGGCTATTCTGTCCCCGAGTAAACCAGAAAGCAGACCCTTGTTTTCCTTGCTGGATGATACAGTGGGAGCATACTCAATTAAGATGTTGGTAATACCACATGAAGAACACATTTGTAAAGTAATAATCCGTGCTGTTCCACAAGATGGTGGCATTCAGGAGGGTGTTTTTAACTGCAGATCCTACGATGTAGTCTAGGCTCGTCTTGATACCTCCCCTGCCAGAAGAATATGTAGGTAGTTTGACTCTGTGACAGAGCCTGTTTCGGGAAGCCGCGTCTCCTGCAGTCCCACAATATCCAAATTCAAGCGATGAAGCTCTCTGTCAATTACAGCACACTTACGAATGAAATAAACCTCTTCGGTATCGTCATCTGTGTCTGTCACATGTTTCTAATATTTCAGGTGGCAATACGAAGTGGCGTTTTCTTCATCATTTCCGTCCTGTTTTTAGTATATATATTATACCAACTCGCTTGTCGAAGATTACCTGTAAGCTCCACATATTGTAAGAAGCCGGCGAGTATTGGCTGGACAGCAGTCCAGCATTTTATTGGCTGGAGGCTGCACAGCTTGAGGCGGGCGCTAACTGTCCAGTGAGATGCAATGATGTCTCCCACTGTCGGAAGTGGTCCCTGGCACTCCAGTCTTACGCCTGTCAGACAAAACCTATTACTTGTAAATGTCTCTTCCCGTGTTGTGCTGTTGTCCTTTGACGTCTCTGAAATGTCCTTTCCAGGATGCTATTTACCTGAGCGATAACGATAAAGACACTTGAGTCGCCCAGTCATCACTGTCTCCCTCTCGACCTAAATGAAAGTGTCTAGAGGAAAGCCAAGCCAATATGTCTGGTATCACTTCGGTTACAGGAACTCCCTGGTAGGCACGTAGTATGCCTTCCAGCTGCCTTTTTGGGGCCCCACTGAAGATTCTTTTTCAGAGTTTTCTCCCCCAGTCTTCATCCCTCCTGAGACTAACCACAAGGCAGTGACGAATAAGGTAATTAGGAGTAAAAGGTTCAAATGGCTCTGAGCACTATGGCACTTAACTTCTGAGATCATCAGTCACCTAGAACTTAGAACTACTTAAACCTAACTAACCTAAGGACATCACACACATCCATGCCCGAGGCAGGATTCGAACCTGCGATCGTAGCGGTCGCGCGGTTCCAGACTCTAGCGCCTAGAACCGCCCGGCCAGCCCGACCAGCGGAGGAAAAGGAATTGTAATTGAGGAGGAGGTAGGAAAGACGATATGTCGGACATAAGATGTATCGTTGTGCGGTAGAAATTGGCTCCTCTGCTGAGATCTGATAAGCTAGGTTAGACCTGCCAGTAGCTACGCTACCGCCGATATAGGTCTGAGCTTCTTCGTAGCACACAGACTCATCTGACAGCATGGAAAGTGTTACTACGAGACGGTGCCTCCAAGGAGAGCAAGACACTGTAATATTTAAACAGGAAATGTTCCGTATGAATTGCTATTCAGGGCCGATGATGACTTCACTCAACGTGCTTTTCTTCACCAGTCAGCTTTTTGGATCCTTCGGATGTACCGGGTGATCAAAAAGTCAGTATAAACTTGAAAACTTAATAAACCACGGAATAATGTAGATAGAGAGGTAAAAATTGACTCACATGCTTGGAATGACATGGGGTTTTATTAGAACAAAAAAAAAAAAAAAAATAAAGTTCACAAAATGTCCGACAGATGGCGCTGGACAGCAAAACGTCAGTGACTGCGCATGACAATCTTGTATAAAAGGAGCTGTAATGAGAGAGAGAATCAGATGCGCCAGCAGTTGCAGCATGTTGACGTTACCTGAAAAGACACTTTTAGTGAAGCTGTATTATCAGAATGGGGAATGTGCTAGTTCATCGTTACGATCGTATCGCCATGGGAAGGGGATTCGAATGGGTAAAGGTCCGTTGACAAATGCAGCTGTGGCGAGAATGATTTCGAAGTTCGAAGCCACGGGTTGTTTAGACGATAGACCCTTAGTGGCCGACCGAGCACAAGGCGTAATGCTGCTGAGACAATTCAGGAAGAAATGGAGACTGTAGCGGGTTCGTCTATGCACGGAGAAGTCAGCGCTCGTGCAGTTGCACGTCGCACCGGCATTCCATACACTACTGTTTCGTTGGCACTGAGGCGTACACTCTGATGCTATCCGTACAAAATCCATCGGCATCATGAACTGTTTCCTGGCGATTTAGTGAGGCCGACGGCATTTGCGGTGTGGGCGTTTCAAAAGATGGCGGAAGATGACGATAGGTTGAGTAACGTGTTGTGGACCGAGGAAGCTCATTTCGCTCTCCGAGGGTCTGTCAACGCCCACAACTGCAGAATTCGGGCTACCAAAAATGCTAGAACTGTCGTTGAAACTCCATTGTACGACGAGAAAGGCACGGTCTGGGTTGGATTTACCACGTCTACCGTTATCGGGCCTTTTTTCTTCGGGGAAATGCGTGATTCTGGTTTTGTAACTGCTACCGTGACGGGTGAGAGGTACGCCGATATGTTACAGAGTCGCATCATCCCCAGCCTGGCTGATAAACACCTGCTGGAACGTACGATGTTTATACAGGATGGCGCTCCACCCCACATTGCTAGACACGTGAAAGATCTCTTGCACCTGTCGTTTGGTGATGATCGTGTGCTCAGCCGCCACATTCGTCATGCTTGGCCTCCCAGGTCCCCAGACCTCAGTCCGTGCGATTATTGACTTTGGGGTTACCTGAAGTCGCAAGTATATCGTGATCGACCGACATGTCTAGGGATGCTGAAAGACAACATCCGACGCCAATGCCTCACCATAACTCCGGACATGCTTTACAGTGCTGTTCACAACATTATTCCTCGACTACAGCTATTGTTGAGGAATGATGGTGGACATATTGAGCATTTCCTGTAAAGAACATCATCTTTGCTTTGTCTTACTTTGTTATGCTAATTATTGTTATTCTGATCAGATGAAGCGCCATCTGTCGGACATTTTTTGAACGTTTGTATTTTTTTGTTTCTAATAAAACGCCATGTCATTCCAAGCATGTATGTCAATTTGTACCTCTCTGTCTACATTATTCCGTGATTTATTCAGTTTTCAAATTTATACTGACTTTTTGGTCACCCGGTACCTGAACGGTGTCTTAATTTCGACTGATAGATGCAGTGAGGGACGTATTCCGCAGCATTAGTGCTCTGAATAATCGTTCTTACACCCGACTAAAGCTTTGTTACTTCACTCTGCGTTGTCAGCGCAATGACGGCATCCTCCTCCCACGCGCCATTCCGAGTGGAACGGGAGATGGGGCATCAGTTAGTGGCGATACGACAGAGTTAATTGCTAAATACCGTTAGAGCTGGGTGTCTGAAGTGCAATATAGCACTGCGATCGTATTGTATGTGGCATTAGCAGTCATTCTTTTGTTAGCATTACACTCCGCTGTAGCATGATGAACTGTTTTGATCGCCTAGAGGTGACATTAGCCGTCATTCTTTTGTGGGCATTCCCCTCGTCTGAAGCTTAAGGAACTTCTTTGGTCGCCTTTAGCGTTACCAAGGGGAAAATTCTAGAATTCTACTCCACTCCCAAGCCTATTACGTCAGGCGCTTCAGTCAGATTTCCTTTAACAAATACATTTTGGATTTGACGTGAAGAGTTTCTAGAACAGTCCTAACAAATAATTACGCGAAAGTTTACATTGTACATTTTACTTATCCTTCTTTGCTTCATCTGAGCTCGGACCCAAAGTTCTTCCTCTTAATCTGTATTTGACAATATCACTCCTCATAGTTTAGTTCACTTAGCCTACATCAAAACTCCGCAAGGCACCTGGAGCTGTGTGGCAAAGGCTACTTATGGTACAACTACCTGATCCCCCATATCCACTAGCGAATAACGACTGAGAAGAATGGTTAGAGGTAAGTCTCTGAATTAACTAAAATTTCTCGAATTTTCTCCTCGTGGACATATTGTGAGATGTATGGGGAGGAAATAATATGTTCTCCGGCTTTTTCCGGAACGAACTCTCTCGAAACTTCGATAGTAAACCTCTGTATGATGCATAACGCTTCTCGTGTAACGTCTGCGCCGGAGTTTGTAGATCTTCTCTGTAACACTGTCGCGACGACTTAACGACCCCGTGATGAAACGAGTCGTTCTTTGTTTGATTTTCTCTCTATTTTCTGTCTCTCCTAGCTGGTAAGGTTCCCCGAAGAATCGGTCGAACAAGTGCCTTGTCAGACTCCTCCTTCGTAAATGTGCTATATTTTCTTAAGATTCTGCTTATGAAGCTGTCTGGCGTCTGCTTTGCATACTATTTGATTTATGTAGTCATTCCACTTAAGGATGCTCTGGATAATTCCTCTTGGATGTTTGACGGTAGATATTGCAACGGAGTTCTTTCCCTAGGTACGCGCAAAACGTTACATTTATTTACGTTCAGGAACAACTAACAGAGCCATCATCATTCCTCAATCTTCTATACATCATTCTACAAATCGATATTGTCTTCTGGGGTTGCTACTTTCTTAGAGAGAACTGCATCAGGCCGACCTTTCTGCTTGATCATTTGTACTGACTGTGAACAGTAACGATCCTGTCACACTTCCTTGGGGTACTCCGAAAACTACATCTGTCGACTTCGTTCCGTTAAGAGTGGCGTGTTGAGTTCTATCTGCAAGGATGTCTTGAATCTAGTCGTAAACCTGCTCGATACTTAGCAACCTCGATTTTTGTTTTCATTAAACCGCGGTGCATGACGGTATCAAACGCCTTCCTGAAGTCAAGGAACACGGCATCAACCTACGTGCTGGTGATAATAGCGCTGTGTATCTCGTGGAGGAACAGGGAGAGCTGAGTTTCGTAAGATCTCTGTTTGTGGAATCCATGTTCATTATTATTTTTATAGAGGGGATATTCTTTCTCCAGAAACGTCATAATTTTTTAGCATAAAATATGTTCGATAATGCTACAACAGATTTTCGTCAAAGTTACAGACCTATGTGCCATTTTCCTATGATCTTTCTCGGAAACGCGAATGAACCGCACCTTTTTCGAGTCGCTGTGTATCAATCGCTATTTCCGGGGAATTATGACAAAGAGCAAGTTCTTTCGCGTAATTTTGTGGAATCGTATAGGTTTCTCACATGGGCATGACGCCTTTCCACTGCTAAAGGATTGTAGTTGCTTTTCAAAGCCGTGTTCGGTTATCTCAATATCCGCCATTACCACCTTCGTACGAAGACCGAAACGAGAGGCTGTGTGACGATCTTCCGCTGTGAAACCATTTCGGAAGACTGAATTCAGGATTTCGGTCATGTCTGTCTGTTATCTTCTGTTTCGATGCCTGTATGGTTACTGAGTGACTGAAGAGATGACTTCGAACAGCTTACCCGTTTTACGTAAGGCCGAAACCTCGTACAGTACTTAGTCATATCGGCTGACAAAATTTTACTTTGAAAGTCATTGAACACTTCTCTCACTGCTTTCCTTACACTCACTTTCTCTTTGTTCAGCTTTTGTTTGTGTGCTAGGTTTGGATTTCCCTTGAATCTATGATGAAGCTCTCTTTCTTTACGTATCAGTTTTCTAACACTGCTGTTACATAACGGTGTTTCTTTCCCATCCCTTAACACCTTGCTCGAACGTACTTATCTAAATCACAGTGAACGATGTATTTGAATTTTTCCATTAGCGCTCCACATCTTCGTCCTCAAGACTGAGTGTTTGACGTTCATTACGCAGGTAATCTGCAATTTGTATCCTGCGACTCTTGCTAAGCAAAAATATTTTCCTACATTCCTAAACAATTCTTGTAAAACCCGTAATCAAGTTCCTATCACAGCCTCATAATCACTGATACCTTCCTCTATATTAACTGCTTCGATAAATTAGGGTCTGTTTGTTGCTAGGAGGTCTAGGACGTTATCTTCTCCAGATAGTTCTATAAATAACTGACTGCAGTAATTTTCGGACAAGACGTCCAGAATGATGCCCCGACTAACATTGGAATTCCCAGTGATTAGCTATTGTTTATGATTTCTAAGCCATTACTTAAAACTAGCATAACATTTTGGCGTAACATACACCATACATTTTCAAGTTTACGATCTCAATTATACCTCATTTAATTAGTAACGAATTACTGTTGTTATTAGTTAATTAATTGTTAATAACTACTAGTAATGCAACCAACTCCTGTGGGTTCCACATAAAGATATTACCCCAGTAAATAATAAGGTACAGAAATAGTAAAAGAAAATTACAAAATTTTCCTCGTCAGCAAATCATTCGACAGAAATGTTTTCGACATCTTTCTTTGTCTACAACGTGGATTTTTAACCAGCTGTTTCCATACATCATCTGTAACTTTGTGTTGGAAACAAAAATTTCTCTCACTTTCTCCCCATACGCCCATTCTCGGAACTAAGAACACAAATTTATCACAGCGCACTAACGTAAAATATACTGGCTGATTGCTCCAATTACCTGTCTTATCTTACTTACACACAGACTGACTATGCCGTGCAATACGATCCTCTCTTGTATCTTTGCTTTACACAAGCAACTTTCTTGTGCTCCTCGGTACTTCACCGTATTTATTGACGCTCAGTGGTGCCGCATACAGTTTAGGTGGATCTACATTTGCACTAGTAGACCCGTGCAACGAGATAACATTTGCACCTGTCTCCATTGGCTGTAAAAATGTCTCCCAGAGTTTGTGCGTTTAACAACAGCTACATGATATTCCTTCTCACCCTCATTACTTTTAAATTTCAGGTATCGTCAAATTCACACTGATCCTCAGGCACACGTTTCTGAAAGGATTTAGTCTCGTTGGCTCAATCATTGGCCGGACAAAGAATGTTCCTCCTCCTTCTCTTCGTACCTCGCCTCTTTGGAGATGGTGGTGCCACCAGCATTGACTACGTCTCTTGGAAATAAATGCATCCGTACTACTTCATAATCGACGGTCTTAGCAACACGAATAACACATCAACAGCTTCCTGTACATCCTCCATAACTTTCCCCCTTTTTTTTAAAATCATTATTCTTCTGACTGATTTGATGCGGCCCGCCGCGAATTACTACCCTGTGAAAACCTTTTCATCTCAGAGTAGCATCTGCAGCCTACGTCCTCAATCATTTGCTACTTGTATTCAAATCTCTGTATTCTTCTATAGGTTTTACCCCCTAATGCTTCCTCTAATACCAACATTGTTATTACAAAGCCGTGACTTAAAGTCACGCAGGAGGAAAGCGATAATGATAAACCGTATATGTAATCTGTAGTAAGCTGAGTTGGTCACAAGATAATAAGTCATTAACTGAATACAAAATGACTGACACAAAATTTCGCTTCTCGGGGTATTATCAGAGAGTCCTGTCATTGGACTTAATAGTTACATTATGCTGAAGTAACCAATATGCTTCATGATATCAACACAATCAACATTTGGTTACGTTAGTGTCATGTAACTATCAGGTCCAGGTCGCGTCATTTTGGATCAATAAAGCCATTTTGCATTCAGTTAATGACTTATTACCTTGTGACCAACTCAGCTTACTACAGATTACATATACGGTTTATCATTATCGCTTTCCTCCTGCGTGACTATAGATACAGAAATTATTCCCTGATGTCTTAAGCGACGTCGTATCGACTTGTCTCTTCTTCTTGTCATTGTTTTCCATGTATTCCTTTCCTCGTCTATTCTGTGGAGAACCTCCTCATTCCTTACCTTATCAGTCCACCCAAATTTCAACAGTCTCCTGTAGCACCACATCTCAAACGCTACGATTCTCTTCTGTTCTGATTTTCTTACAGTCCACGTTTCACTACTATCCAATTCTGTACTCCAAACGTGTTTTCAAAGAACTTTCTTCCTCGAACTGAGACCTATGTTTGATACTAGTCGAATTCTCTTGCTTGTTACGTCCTCTTTGCTCCGTCCATCATGTTTTACTTTGCCAACACGTTAGTACTCTTTAACTTCGTCTATTTCGTGACACTCCATTCACATCTTAAGTGTCTAGCTGTTCTCATCTCTGCTACTTCTCATTACTTTTGTCTTTCTTCGATATACTATCAATCCATATTCTGTTTTTATTACAAAGCTCATTCCATTTTACACACATCCTGTGATTCTTCTTCACTGTTAGTGAGGATAGCAAAGTCATCAGCGAATGTTAACACGGATATTTCTTCAACTTGAATTTTATTCCCACTCTTGAGCCTTTCGTTTATTTCAGTCATTGTTTCTTCGATGTGTAAGTTGAACAGTAGGCGTGAAAGGTTACATCCCTATCTTACACTCTTTTAGTCCGAGCACTTCGTCCTTGGACTTAGAGTCTTATTGTTCCCTCTTTGCCCTTATAAATATTGTACGTTACCCGTCTTTCCCTGTAACTTACCTATGCTTTTCTCAGAATTTCGGACATCTGGCTCCATGCTATATTGCGGAACGCTTTTTCGAGATCGAAAAAGCCTATAATCGTGTGTTGCTTCAGTCTTGCCTCCGTAACGTCACAACTGCCTCTCTCGTGCCTTTACTTTTTCGAAAGCCAAACTGATCGTCATCTAACAATTTTTTTTCTGTCCTTCTGTATACTGTTCTTGTCAACAGCTTGGATGTGTGAAACATTAAGCTGATTGTGCGATAATTCTCTGCCATAAAATTACCGTCTACATTTCCGCATTGCACGACCCGATAATCAGTTGCACATGTACTTCCCCGTACATCTGGCCCCAGGCTCCATGACCTCAAAACAAGAAGCATTTTCGCTCAGTGACGTAGATACTACTGCACGTAAGTTAGCAACACTCATTTTCCTTCTTACTCACTAATTCACTTTCGTACAGCCTGCACTTAACTGTGTTCGGCACTACAGCTACTTCAGAATCAGCATTTTCAGAAGATACTGGGGCAGTTACATCTACACTACTTTTCTTAGCTGTGTCAATACAACACAAAATGTCAACAGTATTTTACTATTCTAATGTTACCATTTACCAAATCGTCCAACCAGTCGTCCTGGTTTTTCCTTACTCCTTACAGGGTCTTCAGATTTAATTAGGTCAGTGGCAGTTGGACACACTGAAAGAGAGGATAAAGAAGACACTGACGGGTTCCGTTCAACAGCCCTCTCAAATTTCTTCTTACCTACTATAACTAGTTGGTCTGCTTTCCCTTCTGTAACTGCTTAAACATATCCGCATGGCTCGCTTGCACTGTCAGAGCTTGCAACGCTTCCTGCTCTTCTGACGCAGCCATGGTTGACCCTTTAACAATTACACGAAACCAGACAACAAGAAAGAAAACGACGATGCAGGCACCTAAATACAATACTTGCATAAAGATTCTGCCTGAATTGGCAACTCATAGCTCGCACTATTTGACACTTGTACACAATGCATCACATGTCTTGCTCACAAGGAAATAAATTGTCCATTCCAAATGGTACAAATTAACGCACATACTCAGAGCATCATCTGCGTTCACTTGCTTCATCGTATCCATACAAACACAACCAGGCGTCTTTCAAAAAACCTGCGATTCTCCATCCAACAACATAATAGTGACGTGCACAGCTATGGTACAAAATATACTAGCTATTGCACTGTATCATATCCCAACGGGGCGTAGAGAACTGAAGCGCCTTGGAGCGCCTCGTGGTCACCACGCGTACATGTTCTACTTATGGCTGATACCTCCTGCATACACGGCAACTCGTGTCTAGCCATATTACAATATGGTCATCTCACCAGTCGAAAGTAAACCTACCTATAATTACAGCGAAATTGAGACTGGTCTGCAGCCTGCTGCTGCTTGACAAACAACACTTTTGAGTTCATATGACAGTAGCAACTCCCTACCATGACCATAAACAAAAGAAACAGAAAAGGCCAAAACAAAAATAAGAGAGCAGTTCATTACCTGGTACTGCAGACCTGCAACTGCTGCTGAAATCGTATTGCTGGATCAGTGCTCACCGAGGGAAAAGGCTGGTACATTAGGCGAAGGTGGTGTGTCGCCGATGTCAGGGGTCAGGCTGGATCGTCTCAGCTTTGGTATAGGTGAGCTATAGCTCGGTGGGAGACGCCTACTTGGCAGCTGATGGCGCTAGTGAAACATCATTAAGAAACACTGTTGTCTTTATTTGCAGCTGCCAAAGTGCACTGGGCAGAAGCACGTTAGCACGTCATGTTGCTTTGACACCAATACGCTTTGCTCCATGTCGGCTACTACAGAGCTGGAGGCGCATACTCAGCGCCCTGCGACGTCACAACGCATAGGCAATGAAACAGGGTGGTGGGTTGTCAGAGTGCTCTCGTTGACCTCCTAGACAGCGCCCTGTTATGCCCTCATAGTCTCTGGACAGCGTGCGTGACGGAGGGCTGCGTCTCACTGCGACTTTTAAGAGGAGGACAACCCACAGCTTAAGAGCACGTGTACAGGGATGGAAGGTGGGTGGCAGCTATGGCAAGCCCCTCTACGATGAAGGTTGTTGACAGCTCCATGACCCCACTGGTTATGCCTTCAGAAGTTCTGATTGTCGCTCTCACTTAAAGATTCCCTTGCAGTCTTGATTAAAAAGGCAACACTACAGCTGGCAGTGATGAAGTCCAGGCCGCAGGATTCCCTATGCCATCAAAGTTTGGAGACACTGGAAATGAACAGACACGGTCCTATCACTATGTTCGTGAACGGCAAACTAAGTACAAGTAGATCAATACACTCTATAGGAGTAATCTTATACAGGAAGTGTTTCACGTGTTTTCCTACGCCAGGATTTTTCTAGGCGCTCTACCTGTAGCTGAAACTTAATGTATCAGAAGCAATGGTGGATGTATTCTGCAGTGTCTCTGCTCTGAATAATCGACCTTATGTCTGACTTATGCCTTGTTACTTCATTCTGCATGGTCAGCACAATGACAGCACTCTCCTCTCTCTACGATGCTTTTCTGCTATACTGGCACTTTGAAAACGCAGTTGTTATATTATGTAGCAATAAACTCTATTTTGTGGTCGAATTGCATGTAATATCAGCAGTCAGTCCTTGTTGGCATTATGCACAGAGGTTGCTACTGACCTGCTTTCCTTGTCTCTTGCAACACTAAGGGGAAAATAAGAAATTTCTCTTCTGCCCCCACTCCTACTACTTTGGGCGCAGAAGTTCTTAGCAGGTTTCTCATCTTAGAATGGAGCATAGAGTCTCATCTTTGTAACTGGTTTGTGAAATCTTCTATTAGTTGTTTTCTACTAATAGATAACCCGTTATTTCTATTTTTCAAGATTATCTTAAACAACAGAGCTTCACATTCTTCACCCAGCGTACAGAAAGGGCCCTTTTATCTTTGAACTAGATATTTTGCAGAAGTTTTATGCATTAGAATGGTTCTGTGAACTCTGTACAGTTTACTAGCACTTGATATGCCCATCCTATTTTTTACAGCTTCCAAAAACTGAAGCGTTTAATTTTGTGTTTTAGCATCTTACTTCATTTCCTTTACCCAAGAGAAGTTGTAGGTGAAAAACTGACACACAATCATGCCGTCAGCAAAAAGCATGGTGTACTGCAGATGCTGACAATGAACTAGGAGTGTTACGTGACCTCTCTGTAACGAATAGATCGAGAAATTTCTTAAAAATTATCGTTTAACTACCTACTTGTAGACTGTTGTACTAAGGATCATCATAGCAACCATGTGTTACTGTTAAACGTTTGATAATGAAGCGAACAATGCATATGTTCTGTTTATGCTCCTAACAATCTAATCTGGCAAGTTCTATGTTGGTGCTCACGTTGGAAGTTCCACAGATTAAAATCTAAGCTTGTGTACACACTTACGACATCGGCAGATTTCCCTCATTTACAAAAGCAAGGAACAAGTTTTGTTAATTGAAATTAGTTGATGGTGCCTGATTTTGCTAACAACATTTTTAAAAAATGTGAAGGAGCATACGCTACGTTGATATCCTTGCATATTTCTGTCACAGTAGTTACGTGCT
This sequence comes from Schistocerca piceifrons, assembly GCF_021461385.2. Taxonomy (NCBI): domain Eukaryota; kingdom Metazoa; phylum Arthropoda; class Insecta; order Orthoptera; family Acrididae; genus Schistocerca; species Schistocerca piceifrons. The sequence goes on along the minus strand of NC_060140.1, from coordinate 591,307,661 downwards.
GATGTTTCTCCACATACACTACGAATAAGATTTGTTGTCTTCCTTGGGCCACAATCTAATATTAAATGCAGTTCACAATTGTCAGAGTTGACCTGACGCTCCTCAAATGAGTGTCCCAGTTCCAGAGATTCTCTTTTGTCTCGACAGAGCTTACTAGTTTGTGGCATTTTACCAATCCAACGAAAATTATTGCGCAGTCACTCGCTAACCGAATTTGAGAAAATTATTTTCAAAATAACCAAGATCTATATACCTGTCTGACAATACAGAACACCCACATAAAAACAACGGACCAATTATCAGTTTTTGTACACAGTGGCTTACGTGCTTAGTAGCAGGGTAAGAGTGTCATACTATTATAACAAGCTCATACTAACTCTTATACAGAACGTCTTTTTATTTTCTTGTATGTCACTCACATAGCGAAACATTGAAGTGATTATTAATAAGTTATGTCACGCCACAAAATAAAAATTACTTGAGAATATTTCAAGGTACTACAGAAATGGAAACAGAGAAACTGTATAAATAACTTTTGATGAAATTACTGGCGCACCTAAAACACCTTGCGTATGTACGAATTTTGATTAAACAGTTATCACCAAATGCAGCAAATTATCATGGGAAAAATTATTCAGTTAGGTAAGAAACAAGTGTTGTCATGCTGTCTTCTACCTAGTTTCAACTACTCCAGCTATTCACTTTCAGCTGCTTTGCTAGACCTCAGTCCCTAAAAACATTCTTTTAGGATTTGTGGCAGGGCAGTGAATAAGAAAATAAGTATTCTTATTAAAAAGCGTTATTATTTTTACATGATTTTCTGAAGGTCTGACTGGCTGAAATGCTGAGTCAGATGAAACCTAATATGCAGTTACATCAGTAAAAATTCTGCCCCGTCAGAAAAATTCTACTCGGTCACCAAAAATTCTACTTCGCCAGCAAAAACTGTTGCCATCTTGGATCTTTAGAGTATATAGGAAGTGTCAACATGGCTTCTTCTAAAGGTTTAAACACCATGTAACTATTACAGTGGAAGAGGAAACAAGAGGAAAACACTTTGGTTTGTGGTTATTGTTGGAGAATCTGGACATCTTGTTAGTGCCGTTGGTAAGGTAAATTATACGAAAAATTGTATGCTGCCTAGCAAGAAGAACCTAAATGTGCTGAGGCCTATTGCAGTAAATTCGGTGACAACACTACGATGGCTAGAATCTATGGTCAAGAGGACTGCAAAAAATAATCAGAGAATGGACAATCTGTTTGGGTAAAGAAGCAAGCATGGGGTGCATTTAACAATTACCTACATAGTAAAACCTCCAAGTTCATCTCTGAAAGATATGGCATCAAGTAGAGGCTACCATTTGTCATACACTGGAGTGGTAATCTACCAGTAAGTGACCTACGGGAAAAAATTGCAAGGAAATCATTTCGAGATAATATAAAAATCCTGTGGCTGTACCATACAAAGTGGAACTTTCTGATGTTAAAAGGGCTGTGGTAACGGAAGAGCTGCCTAGGATGTATCAGAAGCTTCATTTAGTTGATATAACACTAGCTTTTACTGGAATTTGTAAGAAATTTGAGATATGCCACTTTCTAACCTCCAACCATGACTCCTGTGCAAAGGGACTACCAAGCCAACGAAAACGTGATTGTAAACAAGATGAGTCTGTTGAGCTAGACTATTTAGTGAGGATGATCTCCAACTGCAAAATAAAGATAGATAACAAACTTGTACGTCAAAACACAGCTTCATGCATGAACAAAGTTATTGACAACCATCTTATCGGTTTTATTATGTATCTTGACATGCACCTACAGGAAACTTTTACATCTTCGTTGAGTCATGAACATTACATTATCAGACTGTAAGCTACGATTGCTAACTGCAGAATGGTCGGAGAACTCGAACCTGGAGAAATTATCTAAGTGTTTTAAATGTCAAGAAACGATATTTATAATATGTTCCACTCTACTCTGTGTCAAATACTTCTAGGTGGTGTCAGCTATCAGACAATTTATAGAACAGCTGCTATGTTGTACGCATGTAATGGTCTTCTGCGGATTACCTATTCCTGCAATAAAAAGACTCGAAAGTTGAGAAGTGTTTGAGTAAGCCTCCCAGACCATCACGATCAAGGTAAGATTATAAACAAATTTCTGCTTGAGTATAGTTTGAATCGTTTACCTCTCAACTATACGGAAATTTCTAACACAGACTCCAACATAGATGACATAAGTATTGGTTAGAAGTTTTATATTAAAGCTGGAGAAAGATATTTTCCTCAAACCATGATATTATGCCCTACAATACCGTCAAAATAGATTTGCCAAATAAAAAATACAGTAATGTGTTACTGTCTGAAAATAGAGGAGACTGAAATCAAGAAACGTGAAATAGAATATATTATGAAAACATCTGCCATAACAGAGGAATGTATACTGCTACCAGAGAAAGAAGAAGCCACAGCAGTTGTACGAGCATGTCTTACATATTACAGTAGAGCGTCGATTATGCGAAGTAGTTGGGGGACAGGGGTGTTCGGAAAACTGGTTTGTTCGGATAATCGAACTGTACATGTTTATTTGCCAAAAGGAAGTACTATACAGTAAACCTGTCCCTCATAGAAAGGACAATACGTTTACGTTTAAGCATTTTGTATCGTCAAGTTCACTTCTTCACGCAGCAGCACACAAGTGGTCGTAACAGAGAACAGGAGGTGACTGTTTGCACCGTGAGAAGCTCTTCTTCGGGGCGCGCAATCCTTCAAACTGCGCGGAGCGGCACGCCTCAACTCTAAGCTGGCGCAGCTGTTGCTGTGAACAGATTCGACACTGCCGCTACTTCTACTGCCAGTGCCAAGCCGACAGAAGTGTGCTGATTGTTGAAACACAGCGACTGGCGGCTTGGCCGGTCAGCAGCGCCTTGTGAAGGCCCCATTAGAAGCAATGTTCCGCCAGCGGTGACCCAGTGCGGCGACTACTGTGGGAAACTTGGTTTGGGAGTGAGGGGGATGATGGACGGTAGGGTGGGACAGTAACAGGTGCGACCGAGTACACAGTTCGGTTAAGCGGTCGTTCGGTTGACCGACGTTCGGATAATCGACGCTCTACTGTATTTCAAACAAAGTGTCTGAAAAAAAATTAGATAGAAATGGGGACTGCATTATCTCAGCATTTACTGAAACTATAAACGGAATGTGACTGCAGGTTGGAGCACTCGCAGGAAACCATTGTTCCAAGTATTTTTACTATATTAAAGGTATTAAAGGACGCATATGAAATCTGTCTGTAAGCCTCCTTTCCCAATTGAATGTACTGAAAAAGGACGGTTATGTTGTATCTGAGTGTCGTGGGCTGGACATTGTACATCTAGCAACAGCAAAGCTGTATGTACACTTTAAGAACGATGGAACAACTACATCTAATAGGGATTCCTTTCCAAAAACTGTAAACTTACAGTTCTATACAGAAATTTCAGAAGAATGTGAAAAAAGAGAGTTGACAATATACACTAAAGAGACGTTAAATGCTTTAACACTAGTGTAATGCAAGTAATAAAAGGCAAAATGAAATTCATGAATGCTCTCAGTTGAAAGAATTGCTAGAAGGGACAAAGTTAATTGTTGGAAAAAATTAGATATATGTTAAAATTTGAGAATGCATTTTCATTATGTTTGTTAAATGACTGGCTTGAGAAAGAATTAGAAGGCTCAGTCATAGATTCAAATTAGAAGCTCTAAATTAAACTGATTTTCATTGAAGAAAACTAAAGGAAGAGTTATTTTCTGTGTAAATGTACATGCAAAACGTGTAAACATTTTGTACAAGGCTCTTATCCCACAAGAAATCCGAAAAGTACCTTTTTTGTTTGTACTTTGGATAGCGGTTTACATAGAAGCAAAAAGTGTGTAAGTACAATGACCTTGAAAAGTAGTTGAAACTAGGTAGATGAAAGTATCGCAACACTCGTTTCATTATGTATACGATGACAACACATTCAGGATCAGTGACCTCACATGATGTCATTAGGTTTCCAGGTCGGTCACAGTGTCCCAAAGCCATCGTAAATATACTGCTGGAGATAGACTGTGTAAAAAAAAGGTGCAAGTGAAAGAAATGGCTCACTGATATTGTAACCAATTCTCAGCTATTAAGAGCGAATATTTTCTGAGAAAAAAATTGTGGAGTTATATTTGTTGATATTACATGCCTGATTTTAATTATTAAATACAATGATGTTACTTCCAACCACAGAGAATGAAGTCAATAAATCTGTTGAAAAACTAAAAAATAAAATGTCAGTAGGCTTACCTGGAGTACCAATGTGTGTACAGAAACAATGCATAGGGACTATACAAGGCCCCTTAACAAATATAATAAATTAATCCTTCACATCAGGGACATTTCCAGAGCAGTTAAAGGTAATCCAGAAAACAGAAAATTACTGGCCCATTTCCCCGCTGCCAGTATTCTCAAAAATAATAGAAGCAATTATGAAAGACAGATTAATGAATTACCTGAATAAATACAATATTTTAAGCGAATTACAGTTTGGTTCCTGAAGTGGCAAAAATATGGAGTCAGACATAGTAGAATTCACAAAAGTTGTACTTGATGCTCTTGATAAAGATGAGTGTGTCACAGGCATATTTTTGGATCTTTCTAAGGCGTCTGATACGGTCGACCACAAGATTCTATTAAATAAATTAGAAGCATTAGGAATAAGAGGGGTAGCTAATGACTGGTTTCGATCATACGTAACAGGTAGGGTACAAAAAGTAGAGATAACACATACTTCAAACAGATCTAAACATCTAGTAAAACACTAATCAGAATCGAAATACGTTATTATAGGGGTTCCGCAAGTTCCTGATATACATCAATGACTTTGCCAGTAGTGTTATTCATGGTGAAAAAATTCTCTTCGCTGATGGCAGCAGTATTATAGCCACTGAGAAAATAAGAGCAGCAAATGAAACTCTCAAGGAAGTTTATGATTGGTCAATAAGCAATAAAGTAACATTGAACATAAAGAAAAGTCATGAGATGAATTTCAGTTTGAAGAGGAAAAATGACAATATTAAATTATATGTAGATGGCACCTCTATAGACTGTGTAACAAATGCAAAATTTCTACAAATGGAAATTGATTCTCATTTGAAGTATTGTGAACCCACAAAGGTATGCGCAAACAGAATGTCATCAGCATGTTATACCCTTAGAAACCTATCATCAGTGTGTAACATGCAGTGTCTTTTAGTTACATATTATTCATATGTACACTCAATTCTTAATTATAGCCTTCTTTTTTGGGGAACAAATGCACAAAATATGAACACAATTTTGAAAGTCCAGCAAAGAGACATAAGAATTATAACCAAAAATACTAGTTAAGCTCTGTTCATTACAGTGGGGATTATAACTTCTCCATGTGAATACATTTACCAGTCAGTTGTACACATCACAAATAATATTGTTAATTACAACACAAACATCTCTGTCCACGACCATGCAACAAACGACAGACCTAACTTATATTTACCAAGAAAAAATAAAAATAAAATTCAAAACAGCATTTTCTGCCAAGGAATAAAACTGTACAATAAATTACCAAAAGAGCTTAAAGAAATTGCAAAAATACACTTATTTAAAAAGGCAGCTAAAAAGTACCTGTTATGCAATACATTTTATACATTGAAGGATTACTTACATAAAGCAGAGTAGGGGAATGGTAAAAAAGCTATACAAATAAATAATATTAACCATTATAAAACCTCCAACATTTCATATAACACCTTCCCACTGTGGTTTTTCCCTTCTTTTTTCCTTTTCTAGAAATACTTACTCCCAAGCTATGCATAGCAGAATACTAACACCTCATCCTCTTTCTGACCTCATCATTTCGATCATTATGGAGGGGTGCTGACTCAGTTTTTCAGGATAGCAAATGGGAAGGTGCATTACAGAAAATGGCCCAGAGATCACCAGTGTATGTGTGTGTGTGTATGTGTGTGTGTGTGTGTGTGTGTGTGTGTGTGTGTGCGTGTGTGTGTAGTAATGAAGTGTTATGAAACAATGTTTGTATAGTGTGTGCAGTGAATAATAGAGAGATGTGAGTGAACAGTGTGGCATTACATTCTTTAATAAGTTATTTGTAAAAAAAGTATACCAGGAGTAAATGTTATGATTGTCTCTAACTAGAAGTCTGTAAATATATGTGTATACGAATTAGCTGATTTTAAATTGATCCAAACTTGTAAATACTTTGACATGTCCTATATCCTTGTAAAAAGAGACCTACAGATGAATAAAGCTAATACTACCACTACTACTACTTAATGACCTCAATGTCGACAATATACTAAGTTCTGAACAGTGCAAATGAAGAATGATTGAAGGCATTGATAGTAACCGCCAAAAGAGGATTACAGAAGTGAATTCTGATTTAAGAGAGCAGGTAAGGAAAGAATTGAATATGAATGGCATCTATGCATCTAGAGACTATAGACAGATCCATCAAAAATAATCTCAAGTAAACGTTAGGTTGTGAGACGCATGTATTTGTACTCCTTAGTTAACAGTAAAAAGGAAGGTCATAATTTCATGGTAGAGCTTATGGCGTCCCTGTGACAATTAGATTCATCGTCACTGATTTTCCAATGTAGATTAATGTTATATACAATACCCTTAATTAGCTTAATTTAGAAAATTGTTGTCTTTGACAGTCGACATCTGATCATGGAGTGTGCCAACATGCACATAGATCAGTAAGGATACCAAGCCAGTTTCCAGTTCATCGATCTCCCTGTTCCTTACGTTCAGCATTTTAAATTCCAATTCTTAACAAAAGGCTGCAGCTGTGTGGTCCTAGTGTTGGTATGTAGTAGCATCCCATTCTGCTCTGTACGACAACATTACTTTCCACTGTCTTCAATGCACAATAATATAACCTCACATAGCACATGTGGATACACAGATTTGTTATTATTTATAGCCTTTCACCTCAAACGAAGATGAGATTGCTTTCTGTCTAATGGAATTTATTATGACGCTAGTATCGTCTGCATGTGTACGAATTCTGCTTGTTGAATGTTAAGTGCAAGGTCATTCACATATATAAGGAACAGTAATGGACCTAAAACTGAACCTGTGGGTTTATCTTTCTGATTCCCATCCAGTCACTAAGATTTTCTATCCTTCCCCCACTGTCTGAACTATCCAGCACAAATTTTTGAACAGTTTTCGTTATATACGATTCAAAGCAGAAGTATGTAATTCGATATAATTTCATTTTTTCTTTGAGAGTAACGTGATCTACACAATAAAACGGCTTGGAAAGATCTCAGTAATACAAATTGGCGATATATTATGCTTCAAGGCTTTTATACACTCCTGGAAATGGAAAAAAGAACACATTGACACCGGTGTGTCAGACCCACCATACTTGCTCCGGACTCTGCGAGAGGGCTGTACAAGCAATGATCACGCGCACGGCACAGCGGACACACCAGGAACCGCAGTGTTGGCCGTCGAATGGCGCTAGCTGCGCAGCATTTGTGCACCGCCGCCGTCAGTGTCAGCCAGTTTGCCGTGGCATACGGAGCTCCATCGCAGTCTTTAACACTGGTAGCATGCCGCGACAGCGTGGACGTGAACCGTATGTGCAGTTGACGGACTTTGAGCGAGGGCGTATAGTGGGCTTGCGGGAGGCCGGGTGGACGTACCGCCGAATTGCTCAACACGTGGGGCGTGAGGTCTCCACAGTACATCGATGTTGTCGCCAGTGGTCGGTGGAAGGTGCACGTGCCCGTCGACCTGGGACCGGACCGCAGCGACGCACGGATGCACGCCAAGACCGTAGGATCCTACGCAGTGCCGTAGGGGACCGCACCGCCACTTCCCAGCAAATTAGGGACACTGTTGCTCCTGGGGTATCGGCGAGGACCATTCGCAACCGTCTCCATGAAGCTGGGCTACGGTCCCGCACACCGTTAGGCCGTCTTCCGTTCACGCCCCAACATCGTGCAGCCCGCCTCCAGTGGTGTCGCGACAGACGTGAATGGAGGGACGAATGGAGACGTGTCGTCTTCAGCGATGAGAGTCGCTTCTGCCTTGGTGCCAATGATGGTCGTATGCGTGTTTGGCGCCGTGCAGGTGAGCGCCACAATCAGGACTGCATACGACCGAGGCACACAGGGCCAACACCCGGCATCATGGTGTGGGGAGCGATCTCCTACACTGGCCGTACACCACTGGTGATCGTCGAGGGGACACTGAATAGTGCACGGTACATCCAAACCGTCATTGAACCCATCGTTCTACCATTCCTAGACCGGCAAGGGAACTTGCTGTTCCAACAGGACAATGCACGTCCGCATGTATCCCGTGCCACCCAACGTGCTCTAGAAGGTGTAAGTCAACTACCCTGGCCAGCAAGATCTCCAGATCTGTCCCCCATTGAGCATGTTTGGGACTGGATGAAGCGTAGTCTCACGCGGTCTGCACGTCCAGCACGAACGCTGGTCCAACTGAGGCGCCAGGTGGAAATGGCATGGCAAGCCGTTCCACAGGACTACATCCAGCATCTCTACGATCGTCTCCATGGGGGAATAGCAGCCTGCATTGCTGCGAAAGGTGGATGTACACTGTACTAGTGCCGACATTGTGCATACTCTGTTGCCTGTGTCTATGTGCCTGTGGTTCTGTCAGTGTGATCATGTGATGTATCTGACCCCAGGAATGTGTCAATAAAGTTTCCCCTTCCTGGGACAATGAATTCACGGTGTTCTTATTTCAATTTCCAGGAGTGTAGTTTGATGAGTCGATGTACAATTAGCATTCTCAATTGAGCAACCACTCTGGGATCCAAACTGTGATATGCTAAGTACACTGAGTCTATTTAAGCGTGAGACTGCTCTGGAGAATAATGCTTGCTCGGATGTTTTGGAAAACGATGTCAAATGGTTCAAATGGCTCTGAGCACTATGGGACTTAACATCTATGGTCATCAGTCCCCTAGAACTTAGAACTACTTAAACCTAACTAACCTAAAGACATCACACAACACCCAGTCATCACGAGGCAGAGAAAAACGATGTCAATAAGGAAACTGGACGATGACTGCTCATCCTCCTTCCACAACAAGGTGGCCCCCTCAGAACTATCTCAAAAGAAAAGAGGAGAGCATTTTACATTAATCGCTTCACTACATACAGTTTACATGTGCTTTGTTTATGGCCGCTGGACGCCACACGCTTCGTTATGTTCAGCTTCTTTCTTATATCTGACTACTTGAACATCAACATACTGCAGGAAACTTTCCCACTACTCATCTATCTTCTTGTTCCAGTGACTCCAATAAGAAAAAAAGAAAATAAAACATGCTTATCTATTACAGAGTATCCTGACTTACTCTCTGTATGAACCAGCAAATCCTCAGAATGGTCCCAAAAAACTTGCTTGGCATGGACAAAAACCTCATCACTTTCGTTTTCAAATTAATACATAATCTATAATATACGACAGACATCAAAGACAAAATAAAAGCATCCAAAATTCCTGTGTGCTAAATAAGACTAGCCTCTGGCCACAAAAAACAGCTAACGATCAGCAGTTAGTCAATTTATGTTGCTAACACACAAACTCGTCGCCTAGTTGAAGGAATCAACACAACTACTGGAAATTAAAACGGTCCACATCCCGCGCGACTATACTAAAACCTCAACTCCTCTATAAAATTAACATCTTTTGATGTAGACTTAAAAACCATCATACGACACAGCTCACTGGAGAATCGAACTTCAGGATGATGCTCCTCTTGCTTTCTTGGTGGACATGAGAAGCTGAAGAGGACCCAACATTGCACTCATATTCATCATCCTACACGGCCAGCAGAACGTGCAAGCCTTTTAATCTACGAAACAGTTAAAATTTGTCATTAACTATTAAATTAAGAACAGAAACTATCTGATATAGAAATAAATTTGTCCCAAATGATGCAATTATGCTACTAAACCTTATCTTAATGCTTGTTTTCTTTTATCTAAACTTTCATTCAATGACGGGTTTAATACCACTGATGCGATGTGTCCCACAAGGCCTCCATGACTTCACTGACTCCACAACTACTCAGTTACTCTTCCTGATAAGTCAAACAACCTTTATGAGTAACCAGAAAGTAGAAAGAAAAGTTATCAAGAACAGAAAGAAGGAGGAAAACTGTACACTGAGTTATGACCATTACCTACACTACAATACACTGTTGTCTACTAAATGCCTAGACGCACAATGGAGCAAATGGGTTGAATGAAAAATCTACTTGATCACCATTACTTACACTCATTACGCTCGGGTCTGATGTGTCGCTTGTAACATAATGAGATTAAAGGCTCGATTTACCGCTGATGCCTCCGTCCAGTTACTGTCATATCATCCCATACAAGCTCTGGTAAGCACGTTTTCGTATTGTTTCTTTTCTTACTGGATCGACAATTCCTGGTGCAAATCTACATTGTGGCCAGACTCATCCTCTCAATAAAATCGTAAACGTATCTGCTGTTAGATGACTTTTGATTGTCACCTTTGCAGAGTGAAATGAGATGTCAAGATGTCAGGAGGTTTGTTTAATTAATTTCCTTTTTCTGTCTCTCGGCCATAGTACATCAGGAAGTGTTTGGTGGAGGCATCCAGTTCCTCTCATGCAAAACAATAGACGTCTGGCATTGCTGACAGTGCAAAGAATGGGACCGAGTGGGACCGTGTATGGTGTCACTCGAATGCCACTGTCAGAGACGACTCAAGCTGCGACCATAGTGACAGCATGGCGGCGCAGCTGACAGTACTGCAGGGGTGGCTGTGACCTCCCTCCAGCGAGTGAGCGGCTCTCTACTCCGCTGGTGGCTATCTCACAATTCAGGGCAGGCTAACCTGCACTGCATTCCTGGATGTCGCTCCGTGTGGCACACAACTGTGGTGTAGGCTATCACACTGAGGTGACAGTAGTTTAGTACACGAATGGCTGAGTACTTAAATGCTCTAGACGATGTTCGTTTAGTGCTTAAGACGTACGTCTAATCAGTTCCGTGGTGGTAAGTGAAGATAGGCTTCCGTTTATTGCAACGTCGGCGGTTGCTACGCAGTGCTCAGCTGGCTCTGTTTCACAACACCTGTTGTCCGTGTTTTGTCTCCTACCATAAAACACTCTAGCCTGCCGGCAGCTGGCTCTGTTACAACTTACTTCCGCTCTGGTGTACATTTTGATCGAATACAGTCGGTATGTAACATAGCTCTATTTTTTACCAAGAAGCGGCCCCTAGGGTCGACAAAAATAGATTAGCCCTTGCACTATATTTCCTGTCGATGGACCTTTCTGGCCCTGTTTCATCTCTTAAAAAATGTTCCAACAGTTGGTCTCCTTAATCGTATCACTTAACTTTTCACATTTCTACAGGGTCCTTTGTTGTGCTCCTTAGCTTCAACGACGTGGAACTTATTTCATTACTTGGCTTCTTGTACAATAACTTCTAAATCTCTGTTCCAAACGTACAAGTGAAAATGAATTCTACCCCACTGTGCATTCGTTTTAATTCTGCTGCTTCTGTGATCAGGGTATTCAATCCATTGGAATCTGAACAACGACTGGGTCTGAACTCGGTCTTCTACTTCGTCTCACATGCACCAAAACAAGGACTGTGCTCAGTAGAACAATTGACACTGAGGTGGTTGGTATGACAACAGTTAGTGAGTGTTGTCTCTTTCCGGTACTGATTTTCTAGATTTAAATTTACGTGCTGCAATAAGGTTTCAGGGAGACTTACTCCTGCTGGTTAAGAAACCTGTTTATAGACTGCAATAATTTCGGCCCTAGAATCTGTTTTAAGCTGGTTAGATTTGCACTTCCTTGCACTTCTTTGGCTAATACAAAAGAGGCTGCTGAAAATTCATGTGATGCACCTTAAATCTTCGTGGGCATATGAAAAGTAGGCCCCATTACCTCTCATGCTGTTCCATTAATAACAAACCACTCCCTTTTAATTCTAACCTCTTTGCTGAGGTAAGCTTCCCATGCTGGAAGTAAACTAGTCACTACCACCATCTTGTCAAAGGTAGGGTACAACCAATGTGCCTTTACCTGCTGAAACTACAATTCCAGCTCGATCATTTCCTTATTACATTCTCTTACCTCCTTTTGTCCCATTAGCAATTTCACTGCACGGGAATACTGTCCATCTCTTATTAACATATTGAGACAGACTGCGATTTCCCCTCAGCAGTATTTTTGTAAATTTGCTTCCTACAGTTCTACAAATCGTCCTTTGTCTATTGCAATTAATAACAGTCGCTGCGTTTTTACTCAAATTTCTTCAGTATTCTCCACTTGATAGGACACGCATGAACTATGTAGCACTTGTAATGTGATTGTCTCCCTGCTACTGATATAGATATGGAAATCGATATTTTTGCTCCATCAGTTCTCACAGATACTGTGGCCACCTTGTGCTCAGTTTCTAAAACCAACCCAAATTAGGGCGGTAGTTTCTTCCGTACTTACCTTAGTCCCTTTAAATACTGCTCTGGCGACAACAGTTTTACCCTGAACTGACCTCTTAAAGCCAGCAGCATAGCCCCCTGTGGTTTTGTTACTGTCTCTCAAGCTTCCCAAACAATATCTGCTATGGACTGCAACCAGTTCTGTTATTGCTGCTTCCCTGTCTGAAACTTCTTCTTAGGTGTATAGTTCCCTGATATTCTGATTAACTGCCTCTTCTGCTGATTGGGCATACCTTATTACTTCTCCAGTCAACTGTCACGAGAGTCATGTGTGCCAATCACTCATGGCTTTTTTCCCTTTTACCCACTGCTTAACGTCTTCTACGGCGTCGTTCACCCTTCGAATGTCTTCCTCATCAGCAGTGTCAAATATTGTTTTCAGAAGCCGACCTCCAGCGTAGATCCAACTCCTCTTCCTGCGCATATGTGGAACAGCTACCAGTACCTGGGCCATCTCACTCCTTAATTTATCGTATGCTACATGTACTCTCTCATATACACTGGCACTTCTTTTGAGTATCCCGTGCCTTTCCGTTCTCTGATGGAATTTTTCGGATACTTCTTCCAATCTTCTCACCTCGTTATGCATATATCATGGACTGAATACCACTTGTATTACCCAGAGATGAGTGGCGGTTACTGTCTCTTCCTTCTTGGCGGATAGCACTCCCCATTCCAGATGCTGGTTCCGTAATGCTTCCACCCCGACGAAGATCAGTAGTCCCGCCATGAATAGCATCATCTCGCCTTCTCTGCACTTCACTAACCGGCAGGAATACCTATTACTTTCCTCCTCCTTGAATTCACTGCTGCCCCGAAGCTTCTTATATCAATTACACTAAATCTATAGCTAATGTAGAAAAATATTAAATTACAATCTCCTGGGCCTAATGCATACAGGTTACTCGTTACCGTTTCATTCACAGCCGCTTGTTTATCCACCGATAGCTTTCCCCTCAATATCCCTTTCTGGTTCGCATCTTCTATCCCTGGAATATCTTCCGGACTCTCTTGATAAAGTTTGACCCGTCCTACATGCACAATTGTCGTTCTCGTCTGCAATTGAATCTTGACAATTATTGGCGAGTTAGTCTCTGCCACTTGGTGTGGCCGCTGATACTTTGTAAGAAACTTCTTTGTCTTTGCGTTCATCATTTACGAAGTTGATAGCATCACCCACTAACCAAACCCATACTGTATCGTTCTTCACGTATGGCGCACTGCTTCTTCCACTGTCCCTCATACTCGTGTACTTGCCCTCCGTACTCCATTCCAAATTTCCATAACCACACTGGCAAATTACTTAACAAACTCTCTCAGTCTCCCCTTTTTTCGCTTTCAATATGTCGAACTGTGGTGACATTTTACGACCATACACTACTTCATATGGCGATAGTACTGTGTTCGTATGCTGTTTTGAGTTGTAGGCAGAAACGACGAACTTAAAGTAGACATCCCCGTTGGTGTGACATGAGGCACCGTAGTATCCAAGCAACTTCCCCATTGTCCTACGCACTCTTTGAATTCTTCAAATGGTTCAAAAGACTCTGAGTATTATCGGACTTAACTTCTGAGGTCATCAGTCCCCTAGAACTTAGAACTACTTAAACCTAACTAACCTAAGGACATCACACACACTCATGCCCGAGGAAGGATTCGAACCTGCGACCAGAGAGGTGGCGCAGTTCCAGATTGTAGCGCCTAGAACCGCTCGGCCACTCCGGCCTGCTGAGTTCTTCCATTAGCCTTTGGATGGAGAGGACTCGTCCTTAGCTTCTTCACAATCAATAACCTACACAATTCCTTGACTAGATCTGACATGACGTTCGTTCTGTGGTATGTTACTATTGTTTCAGGCACTCAGAACTTCAGTGTCCAATTATTAACAAGTGATTGCGCCACTGTTGCTGCTTGCTGGTTTCGCATCGCGATTATTTCTATGTATCTTGAAAAACGATGTATGATTGCGAGTGTGAACTAATCCCCTGAAGGTGTTTCATTGAATGATTCTGAGACATCAATCTCCAGAAATTCTAAATGTGCTGATGCTTCATGTGATCTCTGTAATGTTACTCTTTTTCCACACAAATCCGCTCTTTTTGCGGACCGTATGCATACTGCACATACTGCTTTACGTCTGTCTGCCTGTTCCCCCACCTGTACCTTTCTGCTGCTCTTGTATTGGTACACCTGCAACCTCCTTGGCCCGCTAATGCGTCACCATGAAACCATGAAACTTTTTCCTTAGCTTCGATGGTCCGTTATCGGCGGTCCAAAATTGGTTTTTCTTCTTACCAAACACTGCTTACATTCCTCATCCGCTCTGTGTGCAGTGTGCCATTCCTTAAGCTCATTACCCAATATGTAATACAGCTACTTTTTCTATTTGAGCCATCTGAATTTCCGTGCTTGGTTCAAATGGCTCTGAGCACTATGGGACTCAACTGCTGAGGTCGTTAGTCCCCTAGAACTTAGAACTAGTTAAACCTAACTAACCTAAGGACATCACAAACATCCATGCCCGAGGCAGGATTCGAACCTGCGACCGTAGCGGTCTTGCGGTTCCAGACTGCAGCGCCTTTAACCGCACGGCCACTTCGGCCGGCTTTCCGTGCTTCTTCTCAGGTTTATGCATGGCTTCGAAATCAAATTCACTCAGTTACTTGGTCTTATTGGCCATCGCGTCAATGGACTAAATGAATCCTTTAACTTCCAACAATCATGCTAAAGCTGCATGATCTGTTATTTCTCTAAACTTTTTACCATACAGTTAACATTTGAAGTATGTGGTTTCAAATATTTTTTGTGAAAGCCAATATCGCTTGAATTTAAGATCTTTATTCGAATTGCACGTTTCGAGAGAATCGTGCTGTCATCTTCAGACTGGCATTACAGTGTATGAAAAGAATAAAGGGTAACTGGTAGTCTTCACAAAATATTACCATTCTTTGAGAGTACCCAGATTTTACAAAAGGGATCCAGGTGGAGATCTAGGCAACACTGGTAACAAAGGTTGGGAGGCATCAAGGATTTGTAGGTATGAAGGATGGTGGAAGGGTGCAATCCCTGTGTCCAGTCAGACAGAGTTACAGGAGGTGGAGTATGCTGTGGGCTTTGCGTTGGCTTGTAAGGAGAGGGGAGCCCAGGTGAGGTGATGGTCAAGGGTGAGACTAAGGTATATCAAGGTGGGAATAAGCAGGATAGGACACTCATAGATGGTGACATAGAAATCATGAAACTGGAAGGATGGGGTGGTATGTCCTATAATGAGTGCCAGGGTTTTGGAAGGATTGATTTGAAGGGGCCACTAGTTGCACCAAGCAGTAAACTGCTTTAAGTGGGTTTGGAGGAAACGCTGGGGCCGTTGAAGGTTAGTATAGAGGGCAAGGGAGGTGGTGTTATCACCATACTGAAGAAGATGTATCTGTGGGGGTGAATTGGCCATATCAGCGGTGTACAGGAGATAAAGGAGAGGAGAAAGGATGGGCCTCTGTGTTGCACCTGCAGTAGGGTAAGAGCTACAAGAATTGGTATCACAAAGAGTGGAATAGGAAGGATAGTGTGAAAAGATGCAATGAGACAGAACAAGTTGATGGAAGAGTATAGGTCTGGAGCCTGGAAAGGAGCCCAGAATGCCACACATGGTCAGAGGCATTCGAGGGAAACAAAAATACAGAACAATGGGAGTCAAACTGGAGGAAGAGGAGCCGGGTAAGGTTAAGGAACTGGTTGACGGTGGAGAAGGAGGGCTGGAAACCACGCAGGGTAGGAGGGAGGAAGTTTTGTCGAGTAAGGTGGTGATGGATTCAGTGGGAGAGGATGGACCTTACAGAACACAAAGGTGAGGCATATGGGACAATAGCAGGACGTGTCAAGAGGGGGTTTAACAGATATAAGGAACAACAGAATGTGGCTAGCCAGCAGAAAGGTTGGAGTTGTACAGGGTGGGAAGAGTGGCAAGGCTAAAGAGAGAGGGCATTCCTTGAGGTGGTGGTAGATAATGCAATCGTAGCCAGGGACCATGTTGTGTTTGGACCAGAAGATGAGTTTAATTTCGTGTGCCTTGATAGGACTGTTCAATTCTCAGTACTGGAAGCTGGGAGCAGTGGGGGGGGGGGGGGGGAGGGAGGGCCATGGAATCAGTGTGGTTAAGGACACTGGGGAAGAGTGAGTAATCAAAGAGAGTGTCATCAGGCATGGAGAAGACTTTGGAGATGTGGGAAGCAAGATCATTAGTTTTACTGAGTTTGCCAGGGAATGGGCGGTTGTCATGGAGGAATGGGTAATACAGGGGTGGACGGCTACCAGTAAGGCCGTGGAAGGCAGAACAGTGCTGGGAGGAGTTGTCAGGGAGAGTGTCTGTCAGAAGGTTTCGAACATGTCTTTGTAACTTCCTGTGGTGGAGGAGTGTGTCCCAGTCACCAGTGTGGAGGAAGGAATGCGACAGCTGGTGGAATTAATGGACAATGAGTACAGCCTGTGGAGGAAGGGGAGGATGATGGGGATGGGTAAGTTTGGTGGGAATGTGGGCGACCACAGGGTCAGAGACAGTATTCCGGAGGGAGGATGGGGCGTGAGTGACGTTATCAGGATGGTGGAAAGGGAGGGGGTAACTTCCAACCTGTTGCTGACGGATTCCTAGCAGGTATTCCAGTCTGCACAGCGGCAGGCACAAGCGACTTTGCTAGTGCCATCAGGGCAGGAGGCTGGGGGAGAGTGAGGGCCAAAAGATATTGTTAGAAGGACTGAGAGGTGGTCACTGCCAATGGTATCCAAGACTTCCACAGTGACACATCCAAGGAGGTTGAGGGAAGCGAGGACAACATCAGGGGTTGTGTTACTTTCGGTACAGGTATGCTGAGGGAGGGGTAAAATGTCGCCTTGGAAGGTGGAAAGGAGCTGATGCCACCACTAGAGGGTGGCTGGGTTGCAGTTATGAATTTTATGGTCAGTGGCAATCACGTAGGTGCAGAAGGTGCGATCAGTATGGGATGGAAGTCATAATGGGATGAGAACAGCAGGATGAACTTAGATTCTAGCACAGGTGACAGTGAGGGTGGGGAAGAAGACCAAGTATCAGGTGTTTGGTAGGATCATTGAGCAGGGGTTGTGGCCAGATGGGGTATGCTTAAGGTGGTCAATAGTGACCTCACCTCACAAAAAAATGGCTCTGAGCACTATGGGACTTAACATCTGTGGTCATCAGTCCTCTAGAACTTAGAACTACTTAAACGTAACTAACCTAAGGACATCACACACATCCATGCCCGAGGCAGGATTCGAACCTGCGACCGTAGCAGTCGCGCGGTTCCGGGCTGCGCGCCTAGAGCCGCTAGACCACCATGGCCGGCCCTCACCTCACTCTACGAGGCAAGGATCATCAGTGTGGTAAAAGACATAGGAAGAGATGTGGCCTGAGGAGTGGCCATGCAGTATAAGGCACCATGTCACAGATTGCGCGGTCCCTCCTGCTGGAGGTTCGAGTCCTGTCTGAGGCATGGGTAGGTGTGTTGTTCTCAGTGTAAGTTAGTTTAAGTAGTGTGTAAGTCTAGGGACCGATGACCTCAGCAGTTTAGTCCCTTAGGCATTCACACATTTTTGAACATTTGAAGAGATGTAGGCAATGTGGTAAGGTTGGAGGAAGATTTCATGAGCATCAATCTGGAGTCCTTGTGGGTAATTAATATGGAAATGGGCATCAGGGAAGTACTTGCAGATTTCCAAGGTGAGGGAGTGGGCATCAAAGAACAGGGTGCCAGAGCAGGAGAGGACAAAGGTGTGCATATTGTGGGGGGTGGATGTGGGAATAGGGGTGGTATCCATGGGGGTTCAGAAGGGGTCGTATATGCTTAGGGCTCTTTGGTGGTGGTGGCAGGAGTGGGGTAGACTCTAGGCCATTTAGGTTTTTTTGGTGTGGGCAGCCTGGGAAGAACAGTGGGGAATAGAATGGAGCTGGAGATAACAGGAGGTAGGCCCTGTGAGGTGAGTAGAAGTGCCAACAGATGGTGGTATTAGTGAGTCATCTCCAGTGGTGACTGTGGCCCGGGTGAGTGAAGGCGGTACTGTAGCTGTAGGGCGACTGGGATAAGGGGGAAACTCATGAAGATAAGTGGCAGGAGTGTCAGTGGGACAGCAGTGGGCTGATAAATGTGGGGATACAAGGAGGGGAGGAGCTCGAGGGAGATTAAAGAGTAGTGAGGGTAGGCTGGGTACAAGGAGAGGGGACAGATAAGTTACTCTATGAAATGAACCTGGGGGCAGGTGAGATAGAGGTGTACATGATGGTGGTGGTAAGAGAGTCCATGTTGTGATGAGGATGGGCCCACCAGGGACAAGCGTCGTCAAGGTAGGATAGCGAGGAGCGGTGAAACGACACAGAACAGGCAAAGATGAGAATGAAGACAAAGATACGGTGATGACAGGCAGCCGGCAGCAGACCCTAATCGGCTGGTGGGAGGCAGCGGACGATGGACTGCTGGCAGCGGCAGCAGCAGACGGCGACGGACGGCAGCAGACAGCAGCAGACGATGAAAGGGGGGGGGGGGGTAATAACTTCCAAAGCGTCGATTTCGCACTTGAGGGTAACCCAGGCAGCGAAAATCTTCCGCTTCGGAAGTTGTGGGATTCCACCCCACAGGATATACGACCAAAGGTTTTACATAGCTTCGCTTCTATGCTCACATACATGTAGATACTAAGTCCTATTTGTGGAAGCACATACACAGCTTGCACATGTTGTTGGGCCGATCCCTGTTTGTACATATTTTTTGTGAAAGCCAAGATCGTTTGGTTTTAAGACCTTTATTCAGTTACTAGTTTCGAAAGAATCGTAGTGTAACCATCAGAGTGGCATTACACCATATGAAAAGAAAAATTTGTAAACAGTAATCTGCTTAAAGGTACGATCGTTTCTTGGGATGACTCAAATTTTACAGAAGTATTTTTCTTTATTTTCGTCTTACACCAGTGCCCCACGTGAGCACCGGTGGACTAGCAGAGGCACAATAAGCCACTCTTCAGCAGGGAGATTGTACGAGTACAACTAGTACAGAAGAAACGTTACAACCAAAGAAATAGCGTATGACAGACAAAATTGCCACATGATAAGGGAAAAACAATTGGGGTTAAAATACCACAAAAAGGAGAAGTTTAACGACAGACATTAAAATTCACATATAAAAAAGCTAAGAGCACGACAAAAAATGGTATCCACCGTATGAAAAGCAACATAGAACGACGATAGTTAAAACACAATACACTGATGTAACACATATGACTAGCACCAGAACACGCCGAAAATAGACTGGATTAAAGCTGGAAGGACTTGCAAAGAGAATGGTGGTCAGAGAGGAGAGAAGGAGGAGGTAGAGGAGGGGGATCGGTGGAGGAGGGGGGCAGGAAGGGGTGAGTTGGAGTCAGTACGACACCAAGGGATAGAGGACGAGGAGGAAGCGGAAGAGAGCAATACAGCAAGGAGCACAAATGAGAAAGGAGAAGCAAGAAGGAAAAGGGGTAGGAGAGAGGAAACAGCAGAGGTGGGAAAGCGGATCAAACCCTAGGGAGGAGTGGAGAGGAAGAGGAGGGTCAGCGTCAGGAACAAGGGTAAATATTGGGGCAAAGCTCATCATCTGGGATGGGGAGACTCCGAAAATTTTCTTAGGGAGAGGAAATGGGAGGTGTGGAGATGGAGAGAGAGTGGCACACATCAGTAGAGACATGGGAACAGAATAATAGTTGAGAGGAAAGGATAAAACAGGGGGTGAGGGGGATCGAGTAGGTGGATGGTATAGAGGTTATAGATGTGCTCAAGGAAAGGAGGAAATGTGCAAAAGGGATGAGGTCATAGAGAATCCTCATGGAGGACAGGAGGTGGACACAGGAAGCGAGGTGGAGCACATGGTGTTCAAGAAGTACAAGGGCTTTATAGAATTTAGAAGGGGCAGAGATCCAGGAACACTGGCATAACAAAGGGTAGAACAGACCAAAGATTTGTAGATGTGAAGGATTGTGGTAGGATGCAGTCCCAATTTCCAGCTAGACAGGAGGTTCAGGAGGCAGAGTCTATTGTGATCTTTGCGTTGTGCCGACCAAAGTGGCCGTGCGGTTCTAGGTGCTACAGTCTGGAACCTAGCGACCGCTACGTTCGCAGGTTCGAATCCTGCCTCGGGCATGGATGTGTGTGATGTCCTTAGGTTAGTTAGGTTTAAGTAGTTCTAAGTTCTAGGTAACTGATGACCTCAGAAGTTAAGTCGCATAGTGCTCAGAGCCATTTTTCTGGGCATTGGATGGTCAGGAGTGGGGAGTCCCGCGGTGAGGTGATGGTCAAGGGTGAACCCAAGGTATTTCAACATGGGAATAAATTAGATGGGACAATCATAGATAGTGAGGTAGAGGTCATGAAACCAGCAGGATGGAGTGATGTGCCCTATAATGACTGGCTGGGTTTTGGAAGGATTGATTCAAAGGAGCCACTAGCTGTAACAAGTGGTAAACCAGTGTAGGTGGGTTTTGATGGAGCTCTATGACCGTTGAATGGTGGGATAGAAGGCAAGGAAGGCAGTGTCCTCAGAGTATTGAAGTAGATGGATAGATGGGATGGTTTGGACATACCAGCAGTTTATGGAGATAAAGGAGAGGAGAAAGGATGAAACCGTGGGGCATACCTGCAATAAGGTAAGAGGTAGAGGAATTGGTGTTATGAATGGTGACATAGAAAGGACGGTGGAAGAGCCAAGATGCAATGAGACAGATGAAGCTGACAGGAAAAGCGTAAGTCTAGAGCTCGAAAAGGCGGCCACAATGTGATACACAGTCAGCAGCATTCTGTAGGTCGAGGGAAACAAAAATACAGAGCGACAGGAGTTAAGTTAGAGGGAGAGGAGCAGGGTAAGGTTAAGGAACAGACTGTCAGCAGAGGAGGACTGGAAACCACACCGGGTAATAGGGAGGAAATGGTGTTGAGTAGGGTGTTGTCGGTTACAGCAGGAGAGGATGAGCACGATGACCTTACTGAACACAGAGGTAAGGCATATGGGGCGAGAAGAGGAGGTGTCAGGAAGGCTCTTGTGTGGTTTAAGGAACAACAGGATGTGAAGGGTCCTCAACATGTCACGATAAAAGCTAATGGAGGGGATGGTGTTGTAAAGTGTGGCAAGGATGATGGAGGAGAGAGCATTCCTTTGGGTGGCGATAGGTGGTGCAGTTGTGACCAGGTGTGGTGTTACATTTGGAGGGATGATGAGTTAATGTCATGTATTGTAATATGAATGTTTAATGCTGAGGGCAGTAACTGTTCCATGTACTGGAAGCTAGGAGTAAGATGTGCGCCAGTGGTATTGGTGCAGTCAAGGATGTCAGGGTGGAGGGAGTATTCAAAGTGAGGATAATCAGGTATGGAGAAGACTTCAGAGAGGTGGGAAGCAACAACTTAAGTGTTACTGAGGGTGTCACAGAAGTGGCAGTTGTCATGAAGGAATGGGTAATGTGGGGTGGGATGGCTACCAGTAAGGTGGTGGAAGGTAGAACAGTGGTTGGAGGAGTTGACAGGGAGGGCAGTGTTGTGTCACATGCATGTTTGGCGCCAGACCCAGCGGTCCTTGCTGTCAGAAGGTTTCGAATGTGTCATTGTAGCTGATGATGGCAGATGAGTGTGTCCTAGTCATGGGTGTGAAGGAATGGTAGAGACTTCGTATTCACAGACAAGGAGTACAGCTTATGGAGGAAGGGTAGGATGTTGGGGAGGGGATAGATTTTGTGGGAATGTAGGCCTCCACAGTGTCAGAGATGGTCTTCTGGAGAAAAGATGAGGTGTGATCAAGGTCACCAGAATGGTGGAAGGTGAGGGATGGTGTCCAACCCAGGTGGCGATGGACTGCTGTCAACATGGTGGTAGTTGTATCTGACCTAGGGAGGGGCAATGGCGTTGGAAGCCAGAGGATGGCAAGGGGAAAAAGAGATAGAGTGGCTGGAAGGTGGTCACTGCCAATAGGATCGAGGGCTTCCATGATAATATGACAAAGGATGTTGGGGGCAGGAAAGACGACATCAGGGATGGTGATACTTTTAGAACAGGCATGCTAAAAGAACAAGGTCCCCTTTGAGGCTGGAAAGTAACTGATACCATCGATGGAGGGTGGCATGGTTGCAGCCATGGATGTTAAGGTATGTGGCCAATTTCAGAGAGGAAGTCATAGGGAGCAGCAAGCTAGATGTAGATGTTGGCAGAAGTAACAGTGAGGGTAGGGAAGAAAACACTGAGGATCAGGTGTTCAGTAGGATCACTGAGCAGGGATTGCGGCTGGGCTTGGATACGCTCAAGATTGCCAGTAGTGACACCACTTCATGCTTAGGGGCAGTGTTGTAGGTACGGTGAACAACATAAGGGGAGATGTGGATAATGTGATGAGGTTGGAGGAAGATTTGATTGAGCATGAAGTCATCAACCCGGTGCTGGGACAGGTTGTGCATGAACAAAGGCTTGTTAGTTGGGAGGGAACAGATGTTGTAGTAAGAGAGGTGATAGTGTCATCACTCCAGGATGGAGAGGGAGGAATGGGAAAGGAGGGATGGAGGTGAGAGACTTAGACAAGGGTGTTGAGGCAGGTAAAGGCGAAGTGGGCTTGGTTGTTGGAGTAGGTGGCATCAATGTTAATGTAAAAAATGAGGCGGTCAGCTAGGAAGATATATTGGAAGGTCTGCAGGTGTTGGAGGGGGAGATATTCTGAAGGACGGTTCTAGGGAACCAGATGACATCTTTAGCTTTGGGGGATGGATGGAGGGAATTATTGGGGTGGAGGGGTTGATCAAAGGGTTTGGTGGGATGTGGTTTGGTTTTACATTTAGAAGAATAAGATGGGTGGGTTTCGTTACAGGTATTACGTAAAGGAGGGGAGTAAACGTTGGAAAATTGTTTGAGGAAGTGAGGCTTTGCAATGGGGGCTATTGGGAGGATTTTTACAGGTAGAGGTGAGGTGATTGACGTAAATCAGGCAGTTTTGGCACCAGTAGGGCTGGAGAGGGGAGCAGGAAGGGTCAACAGGATGGCAGCAGATATAGATGAGGGCTCCCTGGTTGGGTAGGTGGTCAATGGAGGAGACAGACTTCTTGGAGGCACACCTGAGGAAGGTGGGTCAAGAGTTTACTATAAATGCGGCAAGTGGAACTGATTTCAAGGTTGGGGTGGGTGTTCAGTTTTGCCAGCACTTCCCCCTCTGTGACCATGGAGCTGAGCTTCGTGATCACACCAGTGAGGGTTTCAGGATGCGACAGGGCTGTAGCTGGAGGAGAGAGAAGGGGGTAAGGAAGGGTGTAAGGGTGACATGGGAACCAAAGATGAAATGGCCTGGCAGGTTATTAACTGGGTAAATTAAGAAGGAGCTGGGATTCTAGGGCGACTGGGAAAAACTCTCCCCAAACAGGCCATGAAGGCCGAATGGTACTGACCAGCCACTGTGTCATCCTCAGCACATAGGCGTCACTGGATGCGCAGTGGAGGGGCATGTGGTCAACACACCCCACATGGTACATCATTTGCAGAACAGGGTGCTCCCAGATGGGCTGTCAAAAGAATAAAATGTAAAAACACAACACCCACTGCACCAAAACACACCATGCCGACGACCTTCTGGCTTGTCGTGTAGACGTCAGGTGACGCCATCGAATTAACCAGCGATATGTTGAAGTATTTTGAGATTAGTCTCATCGAAGTTTTACACAATTTAAAAAGGATATTGTATACTATAGGAATTACGAAGGTAAATCTTTGCACCTGATTCATATACCAAGATATGGCGCTTTTCACCAACGTAAGTTATGTGTAAGGGTAACAAATTTTTTTAATCCTTGTAGACTGTCAAAACGTGCTAGAAGGCACTCAATACATCACAACAGCCGATGAGCTCGCCCACCGTATGTGACGATGTATCCTTGCTTTCAAAGACACCAAATAGTTCTAACACCTTCTTTCCTCCCTCCCCAACCGACCTCAACCTCCTCGCCCCCCTCACCTCGACGACCACTTCTTCTTCCCCTTCGTGTCTACATGATCGTATGATTAGTTGCTATTGGCAATGACAGAATGTGGAACCTTTCCCTTAAACATCCCAATCTGCCTTTCTCCAGTCACCATATTATGATTTTTGCATGTTTATGCAAAGTTAATAATATTTACATATGTATGTATATGTTATATCTTATAGTTATTACATTACAGTCAATATTTTTGTTTATAACTGACAATGGGTATTTAGGTAGTAAATTATGCATACTGTTCACCATTGGTTACACAATTGTTATTATAATTTTTATAGCTGTTACACTTGTTAACTTTTGTTTTGTACATGATACTCTATGGTTTTGTTAGCTTATTGTGCAATCTGTTCACCATTGGTTATACAGTACTGTCACTGATTCATAAAAACATGCTCATTGCTACAACGTATCATACAGCTATATTTCTCAGAGCCATGCGCAAGAATAGGTGACTCAAAGTACTACCACAACAATAGAACTGTCGTTCTGCTTAGCTACCATTGTGCCCTTGAGGTTAAGTTAGTTAATGCACACGATGGTATTAGAATATTACTATTACCTTTTAAGCACCGTATTGTTACTGTTGACCTTTACAGACCTACAGTAAATTCAATGTGATAAGCAAATCTTTTTATTTTTGTCACGAAAAATAATTTTTAGCAAGGTACCAAACCACCTCCCCCCTTTTCCTTGTCTCCCCCCACTTTACTCTTTCTGCCACTTGCCCCTATAGTTTCCCTAACCCTCTAGGATTTCTTCACTTACCCACCCCCTTCGCTCGATACCCCCTCCCCCATGGACCCCCTTCCCTCCTATCATCCCACTCCTGCCCCTCGGATTTGGATATATTGTTCTATGGTGCATACAATAATTTTTTTGGATAGCTAGAAACACCCTGGATGGATTAGTGAAGATATGTATATGGTGTAAACGAGAGAGCGTCGGGTACAGAGAGAGGGCTTATCGGCTGTTGTAGTGTACTGAGCACCTCGCAGCACAAAATGACCGTCTAAGAGGATTACAAATCTTTGTTACCATTACGGTTTCCCATGTATGTAATTTATATTGGTGAAATGCGGTACTTCTTTGTACGTGAAACAGGTGTAAAGATTTATCGTTGTGCATCCTTCAGTCTAGAATATGCTTCTTAAAATGTGTAAAATACAGTCATAAGAAGTCACCCTCATTCTGCTAACGGCCTTGCCAAAGAGGGTGGAAGAGTGGTCAGAGGTCTTTGGGGTGGAAAACTGTCTTTAAAGGCGGAAGAATCAGCAATTGTCAACGGTTTGAGGATGCATAAGCCAGTGGTAACCATTACATAAAGGGGAGACTGTGGCAGAAATAACAAAAAATTTACAAATAATTTTTATTTGCTTATTTGATAGTAAATATAATTGAGATTATTATCCCAAATTTTTTCCTTGAAATTCGAACTACAAATCACATAAAAAAATTAAAACCCTAAGCAGTGTAATGCGCCAAGCCCGCATTTCAATGTACCAAATGGGGGAAAAATTCTATTGCAGAATTTGGTCTGTGAACCTAGGAAATATAGCTTTAGAAGGCTGTGATTTTTTGCATACGTAAAAGCAATGTTGTAAAGAAGGCTGTGGAGCCATTTTGTGTTTCAGTCAGTGTGGTACAGAAGGCTGCGGAGTGTTGTAAACTAGTTTTGTGCTGTTAAGTGGAATTCAAGTGACGCTTGATTTATTGTGCCATTCTTTGTGCGAGGTTGAATAAATTGATCGCTTTTTACAATGCCTAGGCCTGGTAAAGGTAATAGAGAGCATCATGACTGCTACAGGGATTAGTGATCACAAGGTCATTATAGCTAGGCTCAATACCGTTTCTTCCAAATCCACCAGAAAGAAACGCAAAACAATTTTATTTAAAAACGCGGATAAAGTGTCACTAGAAGCCTTCCTAAGAGACAATCTCCATTCCTTCCGAACTGACTATGCAAATGTAGACGAGATGTGGCTCAAATTCAAAGATATAGTAGCAACAGCAATTGAGAGATTCATACCTCATAAATTGGTGAGAGATGGAACTGATCCCCCATGGTACACGAAACAGGTCCAAACGCTGTTGCAGAGGCAACGGAAAAACATGCGAAGTTCAGAAGAACACGAAATCCCGAAGACTGGCAAAAATTTACAGACGCGCGAAATTTGACACGGACTTCAGTGCAAGATGCCTTTAATAGGTTGCACAACGAAACATTGTCTCCAAATTTGGTAGAAAATCCGAAGAAATTCTGGTCGTATGTAAAGTACACAAGCGGCAAGACGCAGTCAATACCTTCGCTGCTCAGTGCCGATGCTACTGTTACCGACGACTGTGCCGCTAAAGCGGAGTTATCGAACGCAGTTTTCCGACATTCCTTCACCAGGGAAGACGAATGGAATATTCCAGAATTTGAAACACGAACAGCTGCTAGCATGAGTTTCTTAGAAGTAGATACCTTAGGGGTTGCGAAGCAACTCAAGTCGCTTGATACGGGCAAGTCTTCAGGTCCAGATTGTATACCGATTAGGTTCCTTTCAGATTACGCTGATACAATAGCTCCCTACTTAGCAATCATATACAACCGCTCGCTCACCGATAGATCTGTACCTGCAGATGGGAAAATTGCGCAGGTCGCACCAGTGTTTAAGAAGGGTAGTAGGAGTAATCCATCGAACTACAGACCTATATCATTGACGTCGGTTTGCAGTAGAGTTTTGGAGCATATACTGTATTCAAACATTATGAATCACCTCGAAGGGAACGATCTATTGATACGTAATCAGCATGGTTTCAGAAAACATCGTTCTTGTGCAACGCAGCTAGCTCTTTATTCGCACGAAGTAATGGCCGCTATCGACAGGGGACCTCAAGTTGATTCTGTATTTCTAGATTTCCAGAAAGCTTTTGACACCGTTCCTCACAAGCGACTTCTAATCAAGCTGCGGGCCTATGGGGTATCATCTCAGTTGTGCGACTGGATTCGTGATTTCCTGTCAGGAAGGTCGCAGTTCGTAGTAATAGACGGCAAATCATCGAGTAAAACTGAAGTGATATCAGATGTTCCCCAGGGAAGCGTCCTGTGACCACTGCTGTTCCTGATCTATATAAATGACCTGGGTGACAATCTGAGCAGTTCTCTAAGGTTGTTCGCAGATGATGCTGTAATTTACCGTCTAGTAAGGTCATCCGAAGACCAGTATCAGTTGCAAGGCAATTTAGAAAAGATTGCTGTATGGTGTGGCAGGTGGCAGTTGACGCTAAATAACGAAATGTGTGAGGTGATCCACATGAGTTCCAAAAGAAATCCGATTACTCGAATAATAGTACAATTCACAAGGCTGTCAATTCAACTAAGTACCTGGGTGTAAAAATTACGAACAACTTCAGTTGGAAAGACCACATAGATAATATTGTGGGGAAGGCGAGCCAAAGGTTGCGTTTCATTGGCAAGACACTTAGAAGATGCAACAAGTCCACTAAAGAGGCAGCTTACACTACACTCGTTCGTCCTCTGTTAGAATATTTCTGCGCGGTGTGGGATCCTTACCAGGTGGGATTGGAGGAGGACATCGAAAGGGTGCCAAAAAGGGCAGCTCGTTTTGTATTATCACGTAATAGGGGAGAGAGTGTGGCAGATATGATACGCGAGTTGGGATGGAAGTCATTAAAGCAAAGACGGTTTTCGTCGTGGCGAGATCTATTTACGAAATTTCAGTCACCATCTTTCTCTCCCGAATGCGAAAATATTTTGTTGAGCCCAACCTACATAGGTAGGAATGATCATCAAAATAAAATGAAAGAAATCAGAGCTCGAACAGAATGGTTTAGGTGTTCGTTTTTCCCGCGCGCTGTTCGGGAGTGGAATGGTAGGGAGATCGTATGATTGTGGTTCGATGAACCGTCTGCCAAGCACTTAAATGTGAATTGCAGAGTAATCATGTGGATGTAGATGTGTAGATGTAGATGTATAGTAGGTCCCATATTTCCAATATAAAGCGAAAAACTGACATTGAGGTTAGGGTCAGGCCTGCAGATGCAAACATTAGGTTGTCTCCAAGTGCATTTAAAATAAAACTTGGGACAGGGATTGTGTCAGAAGAAATAAATTATGACAGAAATAGAGGTTTCAGAATTGTGGATCTGGAAATGGTGGCAGAAGCGCTTAGAAAAGCCTGCAAGTGCTCTGTTTGTGGAGGAAATGTGGATTTGGTTGACGATGGAAAAGGAGAAAATTTGGTTCGCACATTGCACATTTTGTGTCAAAACTGTGATGCTGACAGACCAGTCTAGATATCAAAGGACAGTAATAGAATCTATGAAGCCAATATGAGATTTGCTAATGGACTCAGTCTAGATATCAAAGGACAGTAATAGAATCTATGAAGCCAATATGAGATTTGCTAATGGACTAAGATGTATAGGGATTGGAAGAGATGGTGCGAACCTTTTATGTGGTATTATAAACATGCCTGGTCCCCCCCTAAAATTTTCTGCAATGAATACTGCTCTCTTCAATGCAGTTGCAGAAGTAGGTGAAGAGAGCATGAAAATGGCAGTCCTGGGGGCAATTCAAGAAAATTGTGAAGCAACTAATAGCAACGATATAGCAGTTTCCTGTGACAGTTCGTGGATGAAGAGAGGGCATACTTCACTGCATGGAGTTTCAACAATCATTAGTGTCAACACTGGAAATGTATTAGACTTAGAGGTGATGTCTAAATATCGTTCTGCATATTCCTTGCACAAGAAATATATTGATGCAGGTAAAGAAACAGAATGGCAAGGAGCCCATAAAGCTGTTTGTAGCAGAAATTATGCAGGCTCCAGTGGTCGGATGGAAGCTGCATGTATGAAATTCATTTTCCATAGATCTTTGCAAAAGGATGGAGTAAGATACGTACAGTATTTAGGAGATGGAGACTCTAGTGCTTTCAAGAATGTAGTTGAAAGTCAGCCCTATGGAAAAGATTGTACCATTGAGAAACTGGAGTGCTTAGGCCATATTCAGAAGAGGATGGGTGGATGACTCCGAAGACTTGTTGCAGACAATAAAGGCAAGCTACTAGAGAATGAGAAGCCACTGGGAGGTAAAAACAGATTAACAAAGAAGAGAACTGACAGCCTACAAGTCTGTTATGGTGCTGCAAGTAACCTCACAAGCTTGGGCAGTATGAGAAAAGCAGTATTTGCCATTTCATTACTTATCGACAGACACTACACCTCAACATGGCCTCTGTTCTAATGAATGGTGCAAATTTTTGAAAAGTAAGGAAAGTGGGGAAGCTTATACCCATAAAAATAAGCTTTCTTATGAGGTTTCAATGGCCATTAAACCAACTTTTAGAGCACTGACGGTACCAGAACTGCTAGAAAAATGTCTGCATGGGAAAACACAGAACCCAAATGAAAGTTTCAATGCTCTTATTTGGAAAAGATGTCCAAAGACTGTGTTTGTTTCCAATTTGGTGGTGAAGATTTCTGCTTTGGAAGCTGCAGCAGTGTTTAATGATGGCAATGTGGCAAGACTTCATATCCTCAGCAAGTTGGGCTTTACACCTGGAGTCTTCACTGAGCAGATACTGCAGATCATCGATAAGCAAGAAATCGCGAAGGCGGAGACTCCAGTCCAGAACATACAAAAAATTGCTAGTCAAAGGAGCAGAGAAGCTAAAAGAGCTGTAGAGGATGATGAGGAAGAAATGGAATACAGATATGGGCAGTTTTAGCTAAGGTATGATAGATTTTTCTTTTACAAAAAAATAGTTCAAATGGCTCCGAGCACTATGGGACTTAACTTCTGAGGTCATCAATCCCCTAGACCGTAGCGGTCGCGCGGTTCCAGACTGTAGCGCCTAGAACCTCTCGGCCACTCCGGCCGGCTTATTTTTTTTTTTTTTACAAACTTTAAAATGATTTTTCTGCAACTTAAGGTTTTCTGCTTTCAGGAACACATATATCAGAAACTACTAGAAGAATTGCAATGAAATTTGGCACACCTATTCTTTTACATTGAAGCAATATTTAAATGGAACAAAATTTTAATCGAGAGATTATACACAGTTTTGTGGTTGATAAAATATTGAAAAGTTTGCTTGTGAAAAATGTTCAAATCCAAAATATCACAGAAAATAGTAGCATTAATTTACCGAAAAGTTACTGCACTTAATTGTACACCTATTAGTGTAGATTATTTTACCATTAAAAAAATTTGCCAAATTTGCCTCGAAATTATGAAAAAGTGCACCTTAAAATAATAATGCAATAAAAAATTCAAAATTATCTCACTGCATTAGATTGTTATTAAAAATTCTGAATTTAAAAAAAATCATATTAGATCTCTATGCATAAGTGTGCAAAATTTCAATGAGATTGAACAAAAAATGGCAAAGATATGGATTTACCAAAATATCAATGCAAGACTACCACCGTCTCCCCTTAAAGACACATTATGTACATCCACAGGACATGTAGCCTGTAATTGGAATAGTGTCATGGTGAACTCTCCATTGGCAAAAGATTCCAGAATATTCCTCCATTCGGATATCTGGGAGAAGACTGCCAAGGGGCAGGTGTAAACTGAGAAAAAGATTCAATAACCAATGAAAGGATAACTTCAAGAGATGGACACCGTTTTCTATCGTGCTCTTAGTTTTTTTTTATATGTGAATTTTATACAAATGTCCCTCGTTAAACTTCTCCTATTTGTGGTATTTTAACCCCAATTGTTTTCCCCTTATCATGTGTCAACTTTATCTGTCATCTGCTGTTTATTTGGTTATAACGTTTCTTCTGTACTAGTTGTACAATCTTCCTGCTGAAGAACGGCTTATTGTACCTCTGCAAGTCCACGACTGCCCACGTGGGACACTGGTATGAAACAAAAATAAAGAAAAATACTTTTGTAAAATTTGGGTCATCCTAAGAAATGATTGTACTTCGTGCAGATTACTGATTACATCTTTTCTTTCTTTTCATATTGTGTAATGCCACTCTGAAGGTTACAGCACCATTCTTTCGAACCTAGTAACCGAATAAAGGTCATAAAACCAAGCGATCTTGGCTTTCACAAAATATATATACAAACAGGGATCGCCCCATCAACATATGTAAATTGTGTATGTACTTCCATAAATAGGGGCTTAGTATCTGTTTCTCCATTGTGGAATAATTTCTTTCAGCAGAATTTAGTTGCCTTGATGCATAAGCTACCAGATGTTCTACGCGTTCTACTTCTAGTAACAACTCTTAGGCAAGTGCGTGATCTGATGCATCACATGATAAAAGAAATTCTCTATTAAAATTCAGAAATACTCATATTGGATTCAATGTTAAAGCTTCTTTTAGCTATCAAATGCGCACTGGCTCTCTTCTGACCAAACAAACTTAGTACCCTTTCTAAAAATGGTGTCAATAGTTTTGCAGTATCCGCTAATCCTTTTACATACTGGCGGTAATAGTTCCAACTCCTAAGAAAGAATTGTGAATTCTTTACAGATTCTGGTACAGGAAATTCAGTACCGCTCTAGTTAATCTTGGATCTGTCTTAACCCTATGCTTACTTATGATATGACCTAGATAGGCTACCTCTTCCATCACAAAATTACACCTTTCTTGCTCAGTGTTAACTTTGCTGCTTTTAGCCTTAGGAATTCTTCCCTTAATCGCTGCATATGCTGTTCCACGTCACTCCCATAGAAGACTAGGTCACCGAGGTAACTAAGCGTTCCCGAGGTTTTAAAACTCTGAGTGCTCCATCCAACAATCTCTGAAAAGTTGTAGTTGCAATTTTTAATCCGAATAGCATTCTTCTGAATTGATAGGGTCGAAAACACTGTTTTGTGTCGATCCTGTGGTGTAACCTTTATCTGATGATAACCAATCTTCAAATCCATTGTTGAAAAATATTTGCATTGCCCTAAATGATTCAAGGTTTCTGTGACGTTTGGAAAAAGTTAGGCGCACGTTGTGGTTTTCACATGTAGCTGTCCGTAATCACAACAAAACCTATATTTTCTTGTTTCATCCGTTGATTTTTTTCCTGCTCCCCAAGCACCACTATTTTCTTCAGGTATTCCATCTTTCAGCTGCTGATCGATAAATTCATCCAAGATTGGCTGCAAGTGCCTGGGTATTCTGTATGGTTTGCTGTAGGCTGGTGATTCATTTCCAACTGATGTGTAATATGCATAGTTGGTAATTCCCTTTTGAAAGAGATAAATTTTTAAATTCAAAAAGTAGTTTTTCCATCAGTTCCCCGTTGCTTTCCTCTAGGTGCTTCACTTTTCTTCCTAGTGCCATTTTAGTGGCGTCCAGTGATTGCCCATGGCTGACATCCCTCGTTTCCCAGTCTTCTTTCCCCATGATATCTATTCCAGTGATTAACGACCCCTTTGTTAATTGTGTGGCCTCTGCCCTAAAATTATCCATAAAAACAGGTACCTTCTATTCATCCTTTATTCTTTGTATATGTACAATAATTCTTTTAACCAAGCAACCCACCTGGCGTAATACGTCATTCTCTTGTATTGGTTCCATAGCACACAAAATTATCACCGGCAAGCTAGATTCAACATTGAGCCTTAGGTACACAACTGTGAGAATCAAATCTTAATGTGATCGTTTGTGGTTTAATGGGTTTGTCTTTCAAGACAGATTCCCCTCACGACATTGCAACACTGGGAATGATTTCGCCTAACTGAAACATTTTTCCGTCAAGTTTCACCTGTTGTTGCCGTAAGTCGATTATGGCACAATGTTGATGTGAGAAATCTAAGCCTCGAATCATATCACAGCCCTCACTTACGTGTGGCACGATCTCTACATGTTGTTTAAATTGAACCGCATCCAAACAAAAGTCTGTATGCACCGATCCAAATGATGTGACATCTTTATCCACCAATCCACGCCCTCTGTACTCTGGTGGTTGCCAATGCGTATGTTTCATCAGATCAGTACTGGTGACCGACACATAATCTCCTGTCTCCAGGAATATCCTATAACCCTTTTCCCCCAATATTCCTCTTATCGCACTCTCCACCTCTGCATATGATTTCGTACCATCCAGTCATACTGGGAATGACCATAGGTGGACCTGTGGTCCTTTTTGGCCTTTAACAGCTTATACTTGCCCTGTCCTCTACTTCTAAAACTATCACTTCCCTTTACTTTATCCACATCACCCTGAGGCTGGCGACGTTACCTCCTTACATGCACCTTTCGTCCAAACAAGGAACATTTTATACCACACTGTCCATTTACCCCACATTCCAGTCGATAAATCAATCTCATTATACTCTGTAGCTAAAAGCACTGCAGCGCACAAATACGTTGGACTCCTGTCCATACACGTCTCGACATTTCCACTTGCAAAAATGGTTCTGAGCACTATGGGATTTAACATCTGTGGTCATCAGTCCCCTAGAACTTAGAACTACTTAAACCTAACTAACCTAAGGACATCACACAACACCCAGTCATCACGAGGCAGAGAAAATCCCTGACCCCGCCGGGAATCGAACCCGGGAACCCGGGCGCGGGAAGCGAGAACGCTACGGCACGACCACGAGCTGCAGACTTTTCCACTTGCAACCCTCTTAAAAGCGCATGGAGCGTCCACTGCTCAGCTTTTTGCAAAATAATTTCATTGACTGCAGCATGGTGTCCTAATTCATAGGTACATACACGAATTTTCCTTCTCCTCTTCGCAAATTGTTTCACAGTTTCTGCATTTCTCTTAGTTATTACTCATAATTGTTCCCTATAGTGTCTGGCACTATTTCGTATTGTAAGTTTCTGAACTGACTCTTCTTTGAAGTCTTAGAATCTTGTGGCTCCCGTAAGAGCTTCTGAATACATAAATTTTAGCGTCCTCAGTAAGTGTCAATTTCGCAACACTCAATAATTCCTTATCAGACCAATCTTCCATCTCAATGTCAATGATCTGACACCAGTGTCAGATGGTCCTTTGACTGTCACATGCGAAGAGTGAAATGAGATGTCAGGATGACAGTAGATTTGTTTAATTAACGTCTTTATTCTGGCCCTCAGCCATAGTACAACAGGAATAGTTTGGTAAAGGTGTCCAGTTCCTCTCAAGTGAAACAGTAAACGTCCAACATGGCTGACAGCGCAAAGAATGAGTCCGAGCGTGGCGTCACTCGAATGCCACCGTTAGTGACGTCTGTGGCTGCGACCACGAAGACAGTATGTCGGCACAGCTGACATTACGGCGGGAGCAGCTGTGACCTTCCTCCAGGGAGTGGGCGGCTCTCTGCGTGGGGGCAGCTCTCTCATGACGCTGGGCCGCCTACCCTGTCCTTTGGTCGAACGGCGGACCCTGTACTGCTTTGCAGGATGTGGCTCGCAGCGTCAAAGACTCGTGGTGTAGCCTGTGATACTGAGATGAGAATACTTTAGTACACGAATGGCCGTGTACTTACACACTCTACAGTATGTTCATGTAGGTCATAAGGCACGTACTACAACTACATGAATTCTCAGCAAATCACATTTAAGTGCCTGGCATAGGATTTATCGAACCACCTTCACAATTTTCTATTATACCAATCTTGTATAGCGTGTGGAAAGAACGAACACCTATATCTTTCCGTACGAGCTCTGATTTCCCTTATTTTATCGTGGTGATCATTTCTCCCTATGTAGGTCGGTGTCAACATAATATTTTCCGCATTCGGAGGAGAAAGTTGGTGATTGGAATTTCGTGAGACGATTCCGTCGCAACGAGAAACGCCTTTCTTTTAATGATGTCCAGCCCAAATCCTGTATCATTTCAGTGACGCTCTCTCCCATATTTCGCGATAATACAAAACGTGCTGACCTTCTTGGATCTTTTTCGATGTACTCCGTCAGTCCAATCTAGTAAGATTCCACACTGCGTTGAAGTATTCTAAAAGAGGACGGACAAGCGTAGAATAGGCAGTCTCCTTAGTAGTTCTGTTACATTTTCTTTCTAAATGTCCTGCCAATAAAACGCAGTCTTTGGTCAGCCTTCCCCACAACATTTTCTATGATTGTAATTCCTAGGTATTTAGTTGAATTTACGGCCTTTAGATTCGACTGATTTATCGTGTAACGGAAGTTTAATGAATTCCTTTTAGCTCTCATGTGGATGACCTCACACTTTTTGTTATTTAGCGTCAACTGCCAATTTTCGCACGATTCAGATATCTTTTATAAATCGTTTTGCAATTTTATTTTGATTTTCTGATAACTTTATTAGCCGATAAACGACAGCGTCATCTACAAACAACCTAAGACGGTTGCTCAGATTGTCTCTCAAATCGTTTATACAAATAAGGGGCAGCAAAGGGACTATAACACTACTTTGGGGAACGCTAGAAATCACTTTTATTTTAGTCGATGACTTTGCGTCAATTACTACCAACTGTGACCTCTATCACAGGAAGTCACAAATACAGTCATATAACTGAGACGATATCCCAGAAGAACGTAATTTCACTACAAGCCACTTGTGTGGTACAGTGTCAAAAGCATTCCAGAAATACAGAATTGATCTGAAATCCTTTGACAATAACACTCAAAAATTCGTGCGAATAGAGAGCTAGTTGTATTTCACAAGAAAGATGATTTCTAAACCACTGTTGACAGTCTATTGAGACCGTTTTCTTCGAGGTAGTTCATAATGTTCGAACACAAGACCAGAT
The DNA here is from genome assembly GCF_021461385.2 of Schistocerca piceifrons. NCBI lineage: Eukaryota > Metazoa > Arthropoda > Insecta > Orthoptera > Acrididae > Schistocerca > Schistocerca piceifrons. Next base: position 591,271,386 of record NC_060140.1, on the reverse strand, counting down.
GACTTGCTTTTAGTAAGTTATTTATGTTGCTTCACTACTCCGAGGATATTTGCTTCTACGTTACTCATGTTGGCAGCTGTTCTTGATTACCGCGCGACTGCTACGGTTGCAGGTTCGAATCCTGCCTCGGGCATGGATGTGTGTGATGTCTTTAGGTTAGTTAGGTTTAAGTAGTTCTAAGTTCTAGGGGACTGATGACCACAGCTGTTAAGTCCCATAGTGCTCAGAGCCATTTTGTTCTTGATTCGAATTTTGGAATATTTACTTCATCTTCCTTTGTGAAGGCATTTCGGAAGGCCGTGTTTAGTAAGTCTGCTTTGGCAGCATTGTTCTCGATAGTGTCTCCACTGCTATCGCGCAGAGAAAGTGTTGATTGTTTCTTGCCGCTAACATACTTCAAATACGACCAGAATCTCTTTGGATTTTCTGCCAGGTTTCGAGACAGAGTTTAGTTGTGGAAACTATTATAAGCATCTCGCATTGAACTCCGCGATGTCGAGCTCCTGTAAAAGATCGCCAATCTTGGGGATTTTGCATCCGTTTAAATTTTGCATGTTTGTTTCGTTATTTTTGCAACAGTGTTCTGACCCGTTTTGTGTAGCAAAGGTGATTGGCTCCGTCGTTTGTCAATTTATTTGGTATACATCTCCCAATTGCTGCCGATAGTGTTTCTTCGAATTCAAGCCGCATCTGGTGTACACTTACATTGTTAAATTGGAAGGAGTGGATATTGTCTGCCCTTTTGAATAGGTATATTTTTCGTTTATTTTTGAAGATTTGGGGGTTGCAATATTCGACCACCCTACGACAGCCCTGTGTTCCTTAATCCCTGTATCCGTTTTGATACTCGTTATTAACTCAGTATTATTTGTTGCTAAGAGGTCAAGTGAGTTTTCACAACCGTTTACTATTCGCTTGGGCTCATGAACGAACAGCCCGAAATAATTGTCAGAAGATGCGTTTAGCAAAAATTCGGATGATTTCTGATGCGTATTTCCGGAACTAAACATGTGTTTTCGCCAACATATCGAGGGTAAATTAATGTCACCACCAAGTATAGTCCTATGAGTCAGGTACGTGTTTGAAATCAAACTCAAGGTTTCACTGAATTTTTCAGCAACTGTATCATCTGAATTTGGAGGTCCGTAATAGGTTCCAATTATTATTTCATTCCGGTTGCCAACAATGACCTCTGCCGATACAAACTCACAGAAACTACCCACTTCAATTTCGCGATAAGATAAACTACTTCTAACAGCAACAATCACGCCACCGCCTTCCGCGTTCAGCCTATCCTCTCGGAACACCGTTAGGTTCTTCGCAAAAATTTCGACTGAGCTTATCTCCGGCTTTAGCCAGCTTTCAGGGCCTATAACGATTTCGGCATCAGTGCTTTCTATCAGCATATCTCTAAATACATCCAGGTTGGCAAGTGAGGAAAGGCTTCCATGATGGCACCCAGCTGGCTCTGCTTCGCAATGCCTGTCGGCCGTGTTTCCATCGCAATCCATAACAATCTTCCCTGCCTGTGGCTCGCTCTGTTGCAACTCACTTCCCCTCTGGTGTACTTTTGACCGAATATGGTCGATGTGCTACACAGTAAACAACGCAGCCTGGAGATAAGAGGAGAGACGTTACTACTACAAACATACAAAATTTCTATGCTACATACGACCCCAAAAAGAGAGAAGAAACCCCACAAATCTCCCACACCGAAAACAGACGCCAACAGTAACGTAGTTTTTCTTACAATTGCAGCCACAAGGCGAAGTTAAAATTATCTTTCAGATAGAACCACTCTCTAATCATTGATCCCAATCACGTCTTTTAAACTCCTCTGTGGAAGCGAATTCATTCCTTACTTAGCAAAATCAGTCTGAAGTAGTTATTTATGGCCTGTTACAGTAGTCACTTGTGAACTTCCACTGATGTGCAAGATCCCACATCTAATGCTGTCAGATGTTGTAAGTGGTAAGATCCCTTCAATAAATAAACTCTGCTCACTACCTCTCAATCGACAACTGTATTGAAACCTGGTGGTCAAGGAAGGCAGAATTCGGATACCACTGTTGAATGGACTGTAATCAGTTATTACTGGTTGGCTTTTCTTGTAATCACACCCAATTTATTTAAAACCAATAACAGATTAAAATAATGGCAATAATTTAAGAATTGTTTCACAGCTGAAGCACGTAGTGGCAATAAATTAAGAATTGATTAAACTTGCCGCAACTTACAATTACAGTTATTAAAATATAAAAGACAAGTGATCAAGGTCTTAAAGCTCGCTGCAAAAATACAACTGCCAAATTAAAATTTTAAGACAAGTAACGACACTCACGGCTGAAAGCCTTAAAGGAAGTAAATAAAGAATTGTTTCACGGCTGAAGGCCCTAATGAAAAAAAATTAAGATTTGTTTAACTTGTTGAAACTTACAAACTACAGTTATTAAAATACTGAAAACAAATCACCAAGGTCTTAAAGGTTAACTGCTAAAATACAAATGCCACATTAGAATTTTAAGACAAGTAGCGACAGTCACGGCTGAAGGCCTTTAACGCCAAGAACGGCAATAAAAAAAAAGTACTATCAATATCAGGGCAATAGCAAAAGTTAATTTAAAATACAGACAACTGATCACAACTGATCATCAAACAGATGATAGTAAACGCGGTAGCATAATCTTTTAAACTTACAGTAACACCAAGAGTGGCAATTATATTTCAAAAATTTAGAAACACACAATAAAACAGCAAATATAATAACAAGGTTAATTCAAAATGACAAGCAACTGATCACCAAACAGGTGAGACAAATGATGGTAACCTGGTAATACAGTAATAAAATAATAACACAATAATAAAACACAAGGGCGAGTCACAGATGGTGTTCCAGGAATCGACCACTGTGTATGTTAGGCCAAAAACACTTCCATGCATGCCATCAGTAGTCCCGGCGTGTTCTTGCACTACCCTCTTGGTTCATCCAACCGAAGTGCTCACACACACACGACCTGGAAGAACAATGATGTCACCCCAAAGATAGGGCCATAGTTACTACATACCGATAAAGACGCCGCTGCCACTAGCGAGCAGCCAACGCTTGCGAAAGCAAGTGGTGCCACTTAAGGAGAAACCCGGGGGGGGGGGGGGGGGTTGTTAGGAGACCCAACTAGCGGACTAACCAAACTTAATTTGATTAAGGTGGACCTGATATTACTTACTGGTGTGGTTGTCCTTAACCAGAAGATTGACTGGACCTAAAATCCGGACCCAGAAAATGGGCCGTAAACTTACCAAGGTCGCCAACACACACCTCCCTCCTGGGAAAATTACGGACATACACCTGATCCCCCGGTTTACCCCTGAAGGCTGGCCAATTATGGTTATAACAACCAGCTTGTTTATTGTGGGCCTTGAGAATATTGGACCTGGCACGATTTCAATTTCCTTGACGACCTGAGGGGTGATCTCCGTAAGAATTAGGTCCTGAATCGCAAATAAGTTCGAAAGGGGGGAATTAACAGGATAAGCAAACACCAAGGAAACAGGAGTACGCTTCAAAGCTTCATGTCTGGCGGTATTGAAGGCAAAGCTAAGCCAAGGCAGAATAGAATCCCATTTACTGGGAGACTTCTGATGAAAGATAATCAGTGCTGATTTAAGGTTACGATTGACCCTTTCCGAAAGGACTCCTTGGATAATACAGAGTCGTAGTTACATGCTTAACACCGGTTTGAAAACAGAATGCCTTGAAGGGAGCCGAAAGAAAGGCCGGTGCATTATCACTAACGATTTGCTTAGGAGGTCCAAACACACCAAATACCTTAGTTAAATGCGCAATGGTGGTGGCAGCAGTCACATTACAACTCAAAAGAAGCCAGGTAAACCTCCAAAACCCCTCAATAATGAGTAATGCATACCGATGGCCTCTTTTGGTGCGAGGTACTGGTCCCACATAATCAATATAGAGTTTGTCCATGGGGCAAGATTAACGCTCAAAACTGAGAAACGCTGTTGAAGAGCTTTATTCGGTTTGACCACAGGACACATCTGACCGAGAAACCATTTCTCTAACGTCTCGGTCAATAGACGGCCAAGTCAGATGCTCCTTATCTTTTGCAATGTCTATGGGTTCCTAAATGCCCGCCAATAACGAGTTGTGAAAATAATGGAAAACCGAGCGTATTAAGGTGCCTGGTAGACACATCTTAACCTCCTTGGTACGTCCCACAATTTTACGCAACATGCCCTTTCTGATAATGTATTCATCCAAATGCTCACCCACCGAAAACCGTTTCTTAACCGGCCCCAAAGTGGGGTCCCGATCCTGATGGTCGGCAATGTCACTAAACAAATGAGGAATACCACTTAACTCGACACAACTAAGATTGAATTCCGCAAATTCTTGGGCGCCCTCACTAGATGGTTGTTCGGTAAACATACGGCTGAGGACGTCTGCAAGCGCATTCTCAGTGCCTCTAATGTGATTAACCTCGAACTGAAACGCCGAAATGCGCAACGCCCACCTGGCGATACGGCCAGTTTTACGCGGCCTGGCTAACTAGCATCCAGCTTAAGGCTTCATTGTCGGTCTCTAGCTGAAATACTCTATGTTCGAGATAAAACCGCTACTTATCCAGAGCGAACAAGACGGCCAATGACTCACATTCGTAAACAGAATATTTAAGCTCGGCGCTGGTCAACTGACGAGACGCGTATGCTAATGGCTGTCTTTGACCTACGAACTCCTGGAGGAGGACTGCCGAAATTTCCCGCATTCGATGCGTCGGTTTGTGAAATAAATTTCTCATTAAAGTCAGGCACTCTGAGAACGGGAGGATTGGCTATGCCCGCCCAAATATGCTTAAACGCGGCCTCTTGAGCAGGTCCCCACGCAAAACGTACCCATTTTCGGCTTAGTTCATTTAGAGGAGCCGCCAACTGAGCAAAATTAGGAACAAAACGCCTAAAATAATTCGCTAACCCTATAAGCTTGGCAATCCGTCGCTTATCATTGGCCAGCGGAAGGGCTCTCAAGGTCTTAGTCCGCTCCTGATCGATGCGATTACTCTCGCCTGATACTAGGTGACCTAAGAAGGATACCTGCTGCCTGGCTAATGTCACCTTATTGAGTTTAACAGCCAAATCGGCCCCTGAAACCCCAAAAAAAACTTTCGTAATGTGTTCCAAATGATATTGAAATGAACAACTATAAATTACCAAATCGTCTAGGTAATGGTAAACACAGACTAATTTCAAGCCACCGAGAACATTATCCAGCAAACGAGTGAGGAAGAAGACCCTGTTAAATTCAAACAGGTTCCAATCAGTGCAAAACGCTGTAACGTGTTTACATTCTTCGGCTAGGGGAATGTGATGATAGGCTTGATTCAGGTCTAGCACAGTAAACAAATTAGCCCCGGCATACCAAGAAAAGGAGTTATGAAGATCAGGACAACCTTCTTATTTAGGTGATGGTACTCAACAACAGGCCGAACGTCCCACCCCTGATCCTTAGGAATGAGGAATATAGGGTAGGCATAAGCGGAAGTAGAAGGCCTAACAACTCCCTGCTCAAGCATTTTGTAGATCTTTTCCCTTAAGATCTTCATCTGAGGCGGTGAGAGGCGATATGGGGACTGCCTGACGGGAATATGGTCCGACAGACGAATATGGTAGTCAAGAACATTAATAACCCCAAGTCTAACACGGAGAAAATCTGGGAAACTCTCCAACAAATCCTTTAGTTCTGATGGTTACTGGGAAGAAACATGGGTGAGATCAAACTCACTAATCTTAGCATCAACAGCCAGCATTCCCGCATTTCGATGCACCTTACGTTTAGTACACTCACAGATCTCAATTTTATGACCACAAGTCAACTTAAGAAAAAGGTGTACCCTGAATAGACAAGACCAGTTTTACCGACAGAATCACATCCCAAAATCAAATCGACCAGCAGCTCCTTAACCAAGGCCAAAGACAAGGGCCACGAGAAATCCCCAACAGAGATACTACCTCGGACCCAACCATGCAGAGGCAACACGTACCCATTGGCAACCCGACATCTCTGCACCGAAGAAGGTACCGGACTAAGTCTCGGAAGATGACGAAATTCAGGAAACCATTCCTAGCTCAACCATGAAAAGGAGCTACCAAAATCCAAAAGCGCACAAATGGGTTCACCACTTACTCGAGAACAAATATAAGGCAGTGAGGGTGATGACCGAGCAGCGACACGGGGAGACCAGGGTCGCTGCCCACCCAGGCGTCATTTATTCACTCTGGGTGTCTTTGGCTGAGAGTAAGTTCAAACTAAATGGCCTGTTAGACCGCACCTAAAACAACGCCGCGATTCCCCTTTAGCAGGATCAGCTGATGTTGGTAATCTGGAGTTCCCATCAGTGATGTACGTGGGTTGAACTATAACTTCACGGTATCTATCGTCCGACAGCGGCAACGCGGATATCGCTACAACAGTGGCACGAAGTTCTTCATTCGGGAGGACGATGATTCCATCCCGCGTCCAGCCATCCTGATTTAGGTTTTCCGTGATTTCCCTAAATAGCTCCAGGCAAATGGGAAGGATGGTTCCTTAGATAGGGCATGGCTGACTTCCTTCCCCATCCTTTCCTAATCCGATGAGACCGATGACCTCGCTGTTTGGTCTCTTCCCCCAAACAACCCAACCCCAACGAAGTTCTTCCCAAGTAGAGGGACGACCACGGAAAACAAAATGTGACTTATCCGCCGCTCTCATTCCCCTCAGGACAACTGAAACTATGTCCAGCTCTGGCAAATCAACTAACAAAGCTAAGCAGGCCGTCTTAAGTCATTACGTATTGATGTAGCTCTTCTTTATCTTGCTGCATCTTCCAAATATAGCGACACTCGAGTTGTTTGCGAACACCTTTGGTCAATCTTTCGCTAATCACAAGCTCCCTCAATTGCTGCAACGACAACCCTTCTGCCATGGCCCTTGGTATCAGGGTCCTCAATTCGCCTCTAGTTAAAGGAAACAATAGAGACAAAACTACTTGACGGGAAACACCAAACGCATCAGCATATTACTCAAAGCGAACCAGCAACTACAACAACCTTTCAATTTGCTCACGTCGGTCTATAACTAACACTGAGATGTCTCAAAACAGATGCACCAGGGGATTAGGTAATTTAGCAAACGCCCCGTCTAACCCCTCGGAAGACGTAAGGGTGTTATTCCCAGGCTCGCTAGCGCACCGCCCAGAAGGTAACAAATCCTGCTCCCCGGTCCTCTTCCCATCAAGCTCTAAACATGTAACCCCAACAGCATTTCATTAATCAAGGACCCCAATTCAGAAGTTGATTCCTTATCAAGTTTCTCTAAGTTTAATGCCCTTAAATCAGATATCCGGTTGGTTAAATGTATCAACTGTGCCCACACCCTGTTTAACTGACTGCCACTAGGCTGAGTGCCCTCTAAAAAGCTGATGTTGCCCTCAAGACTCCTAACAGCTCTAAAGAAAAACTCAATGACTGCCCTCCGGCGTGACGTCAACCGGCTGAAGAACGGCAGCACTCAAACGGGATACCAGGTCCGGAACACTACCCTCAATCAGCTGGTGTCTTACCGCCAGCTCATAAGTCAGGTGGTCCTTCCTCAATAGACCGATCCCAGGGCAATGCCTGACCGCCATTACACAGTCGATCACCGAAAACAGAACACAGTACAAGGCAGAAATCATACAACACTAACAGAGTTTAACAACTCAGATCAACAGTAACTCAAATGGCGATATTACAATCATAACCACGGGCTCCTACCATTCGGGACCTGGTGGTCAAGGAAGGCAGGATTCGGTTACCACTGTTGACGGGACCCTAACCAGTTACTATTGGTTGGCTTTTCTTGTAATCACACCCAATTTATTTAAAACCAACAACAAATTAAAATAATGGCACTAATTTAAGAATTGTTTCACAGCTGAAGGACTTAATGGCAATAAATTAAGAATTGATTAAACTTGCTGCAACTTACAACTACAGTTATTAAAATACAAAAGACATGTGACCAAGGTCTTAAAGCTTGCTGCATAAATACAACTGCCAAATCAAAATTTTAAGACAGGTAACGACACTCGCGGCTGAAGGCCTTAATGGCAGTAAATTAAGATTTGTCTCACGGCTGAAGGCCCTAATAGAAATAAATTAAGATTTGTTTAACTTGTTGCAACTTACAAACTACTGTTGTTAAAATACTGAATACAAATGACCAAGGTCTTAAAGGTTAACTGCTAAAATACAAATGCCACTTTAGAATTTTAAGACAAGTAGCGACAGTCACGCCTGAAGGCCTTTAACGCCAAGAATGGCAACTGATCACCAAGCAGATGAGACAAAATCATAGTAAACGTGGTAGCACAACCGTTTAAACTTGCTGTAACGCCAAGAGTGGCAATTATACTAAAAATATTGAAAATATACAATAAAACAGCAAATATAATAACAAGGTTAATTCAAAATGACAAGAAACGGATCACCAAACATGTGAGACTAATGATGGTAACTTGGTAATACAATAATAAAATAATAACACAATAATAAAACACAAGCGCTAGTCACAGACGGTGCTCCAGGAATCGACCTCTGAGTAGGTCACGCCAAAAACACTTTCGGGAGCGATGAGAAAGGCAGCCAAGAGTTGCATTCACTTCACAAGATGGTAACGCAGACTAGTGACAGTGTAACGAATGACTAATGATAATCTGCTGAAGCTACCTAACGTCCGATAACCAATGCAACGTTGGAACACCACGTCAAAAACGGGACCGGTGGTCAGCACTACGTTCTCAGAATGTTGTGTTTAGAACGTCCGATAGGAGAAAGGAACCACTACAACCAGAGTAGTAGAAACACCAACTGACCTACAAATCAAGGAAACTGGAAAACTACGCGGCTTACCGGACAGCAGCGGCAAGGCGATTATACGTACAGTGCTGTTACATACACTAACGTACAGGGCAGGTGACTGGGGCGTTAGCGGCCACCAGGCAGGATAAATACCGCTGGTTGAACTTAACAAATAGTAACACATAGAATGCAGCAATTAGTCACAAGAAGTCGAGGAAAGCTAATTAGATCCGCCTTTCCCCAAATACTCCACTCGCTGCTCTTTGTCTCAGTGACACTGCGAGCAGCAACACGAACCCAAGTCACTGGAGATTCGCGAGATCTGACAATGGCAGAGGTTTCACTGCTAGGATTAAAATCCACTCAACTTAAAGCTTGTTGGATCCGGTTGACGACTAGGCCGTGCACCCTCGCGACCACAGCCCTTACAACCAGGAGTGCATGCGTGCCTCCAGCAGTCCCGGCATGTTTTTACTTTATTCTCTTGGCTCGTCTAACCGAACTGCTCACACACACGACTCGGAAGAACAATGCCGTCACCCCAAATATAGGGCCACAGTTACTACATACCGATAAATCCGCCGCTGCCACTAGCGGACAGGCAACGCTTGCAAAACCAAGTGGCACCTGGCCTCCAACAGAGGACAGAAGCCTACAACAACACCAACGCGAGCCGCAGCATGGCTCTTGTATATCCCCAAAATCCTTATGGAACTAATCTGTAACGAATCTTTCACAATAATCATTCTCATAAAAACATATTACACAAACACTCTTCGGTACTTCTATGAATCCTCTTACACAAAACCTCTTAAGCATCTCTTTACTATACCAGCAGCAGAGTTTAATATATACTGAAATCATGGAAAGATGTCACATATATAGTATAGATGTCATATGTGGGAACTGTTGCTGGTGTTGAAGCAGCCAAAGTTCTTATATATGGCATCTACACCATGTCTTCTCCTAATTTCAGTGTACATATGACACTCTCTCAGATCACTGCCCACTTTAGTCATCTTATAAAAGAGAACAAATTGCCCTGTTCTAATTTCTGTCGCAGCGAAATCTACCATCACCGTTGCATTATACAAATTCCATTACGGCTTAACTCTCACAAATAATCACTTACATAATAACGTCTAATAATGTCGCCACAGCCTGGGACACACAGTATACACACACTTTCTCTCATAAGATACCTTTCTCATTCCATGGGGCTTTAAATATTTTTCGTACACTACTGCGTAAAAACGCTCTGTCTTCCCCATTACTAAGCTAACTAGCAAAATTCTCACACCAAACATGAGAAAAGTACAGAATGGACATGTACCACTAAGCTATGTGCAACCAGAAGTCATCTTTCCATCAGTCATCTGACAGGTGTCTTGCGGCCCATTCTTGCACTGATCTCTTCATCTCAGAGTTGCCCTTGCGCTTCCCCATTACTAAGCTAACTAGAAAAATTCCTCACACCATACATGCCTAAAGTACAGAACGGACATGTACCACTAAGCTATGTGCAACCAGAAGTCATCTTTCCACCAGTCATCTGACAGGTGCCATGCGGCCCATTCTTGCACTGACCTCTTCATATCAGAGTTACCCTTGCACCATACGTCGCCAGTTATGAGTTGGATGTATTTAAATAGCTGTCCTCCAACAATTTACATCATTTAGTGTTCTCTGTAGTACCATGGAGGTTCATCGCTGATGATTTAACACATATCCATTCATTGTATCCCTTTTTCTTTAGAGTGTGCTCCTCATGTTCCATTCTTCGCCGAATCTGCGAAGGACCTTCTCATTGCCTTTTCTTGAGTCCACCTGAGTTTCAACGTTCTTCTGTATCAAAATATCTCCAGCACTTCGATTCTCTTCTGTACCGGTGTTCCTGCTGTCCATGAATCACTGTCATACAATGCTGCTCCAACAGTAGAGTTCTCTTGATTATGAAGGCCCTTTTTGGCGGTGCTAGTCAGTTTTATGTCCTCTTTGCTTCGTCTGTCATGAGTAATTTTGCTTCGAAGGTGCGTATCTTGTAATTCTTCGCATTTACTGAGGACAGCAATATCATCAGCCAATATTATCATTGATATCCTTTTATCCTGAATTCTATTTCCACTCTTGAACATTTCCTTTATTTCCGTCATTGTTTTTTCAGTGTATAGATTGAACAGTAGAGGCGAAAGACTCCATCCCAGTGTTACACTCTTCTTAGTCCGCTACTTCAATCTTTTGTCTTCCAGACTTATCTTTCCCTCACAGGTATTGTACGTGTTATATATTACCCGTTTTTCTCTATGGTTTACTCCAATTTTTCTCAGAATTTCGAACATCTTGCGCCATTTTACATTCTTTAACGCTCTTTCTAGGATGTCGAAATGCTATGGGAGTGTTTCGATTTTTACTAAACCTTGCTTCCGTGAGAACTGCCTGTCTGGTGCCTGTATCTTATCTTAGGCCCAGTTGATCGCCATCTAACACAGTCTCAATTTTCTTTTCCGTACCTCCTTATAATATTCTTGTCAGTAACCTGGATGCATGAACATTTAAGCTGATTGTGTGATAGTTTTCGTACTTTTTTGCCCTTGCTACCTTTGGAATTGTGAGGATAATATTTTCCGAACGTCTGATGGTACGTCGTCAGCCTCGTAGTGTCTACACACCAATCTGAACTGTCGTTTGGTTGCCACTTACGCGAATAATTTTAGAAATTCCAAGGTAATGTTATCTATTCTTTCATTCTTTCCTTTCCTGTAGGCCTTTATCCCGCAGGAACGCAGGGTCGGCTTGTTATTACGGAATTGGCTATGTTAGTGGCAGAGAGTGGCTGGATAGCCTTCCTCCTGTCGTCACACCGAACCCCCCAGGCTGGAATAAGTGTACCCCAGCTGTCTGTGTCTAGTGTAAGTCATGAAACAGTGCGAACGTTTTCAAATGTAATATAATCTGATAATCCGATACCGATACTCAAAGTACCCTCCGCAACACACCGTCAGCTGGCTTGCGGAGTATGGATGTAGATGTAGGTGTAGAAATGTCTGTGAGTCGTGAAATTGAGGCGGAAAGTGGGGACCAGCCCAGTATTCACCTAGCGGGATGTGGAAAACCGCTTACAAACCACATTCAGGCTTGCCACATACCGGCCCTCGTCGTTAACCCACTGGGCGGATTCGATCTGGGGTCGGCGCGCCTACCCGCGTCCAGGAAGCAGCGCATTAGCGCTCTCGGCTACCCTGGCGGGCAAGGTAATGTTATCTATTCATTCTACCTTATTTGATCTCAAATCATTCAGAGCACTTTAAAATCCTCACTCTAATACAGGACCCATTTTGTCATATTTCATCCCTATCAATTCTAATTTCCTCTTCCAACACATCATCAGACAAGCCCTCACCTCATAGAGGCTTTCAGTACACTCTTCCCACCAACTCACTCTCCCTTCCGCGTCCAGAAATGGCTCTGTCATTGCTCTCTCTAAGAAATACTCTCACTTCTCATTTTATGTAAGGTTGTTTTGAGTTTTCTATATGCTGAATCAGTCGACCCAACAATCATTTGGTTTGCGATTTTTTCACATCCTTGCTGCAGCCATATAGACCTGGCTGCCCTGCAAAATTTTTCATCTCTAAGGGATTTATAATGCTGTATTACTGTCTTTTTCTGAACATTTCGGTATTTCTTTCTCTCGTCGATCAATCGAAGTATTTCATTTCCCAATTTCTTCGTAGTTACCTTCCTTGTACCTACCTTTATCTGTCCAACATTTGTGTTTGTCCCTGTTGGAGATGTCACTCATATTCAACTGACCTGCCTACTCTGCTGTGCCTTATCACACTATCCACATTCTTAGGGAACTTCAAATGCATCTCTGCATTCATCATTTCTTCAGTATCCCACTACCTTCCGCACTGAGTCTTTCGCACATGTCTCTTAAACTTCAGTCTACTCTTCATCATTACTAAATTATGATCTGTCTACTCCTGCACCTGGGTATCCATTACAACCAAATACCTGAATTCTCGATCTCTGTATACCCATGATGTGACCCAGCTGGAACCTTCCCGACTTTCTGGATTTTTTCCAATTATAATTTTCCCTCTTGCTGTTCTTGAACAGAGTAGTGGTTATTACCACCAAAAATTTATCGGAGAACTCATTCCACCACATCTAAACCGAGCCTTTGCATTTCCTTTCCAGATTTTCTAGCTCATTTACCACGTTTAAACTTCTGAAATTCCACAACTCGATTCGTCAAACATTACGTTTTCGTTGGTTATTCGATCTTTTGCTCACAGTAATCTCCCTCCTTGCCAGTCCCCCCATGGAGATCCAAATGGAGACTAGTTAGGAATCTTTTGCCAGTGAAGATCATCACCACACCTTTTCTATTACAGGCCCATTAAAGACTTTTAATACTTTCCATGAACAAATAACTACATAAGAGACACTGTAGAATTTCTTGTATGCGTCTCAAATAAAAGAAATTTCTCCTGTAAATTTCATGGTGAGGATTTTTTTCTGTCTCCTCTCATTGTGACTAATATACGCACGTATTAGTGCTTGTAATGCGCTATTTCGCGTATTGAAAGCTGTTGAATTGCTCCATAGTAACTGAATGAGTGGCATTACCTTGCGGTATATAACAGACTAGGTCACTGTATATGCTGAACTATGTTTCCGACCGAATAACATAAAAATACGAAATACTACTTCTTAGACAATCGAATACACGTACATTTAATGACGTGGTTTTCACTGCATTCTGCATCCTCGTGCCATTGATCAATGTTGATTCTTCCGTCTTTTAGGGGCAGTTTCCAACCTCAGTGGCAAGAGAGTGCCCTGAATCTCAGTCCGATCGTCCGCCCTCTCTGGTAAGCCATTTGCAGAAACAGGGTGAGTTCTCATGCTGTAAGGCTTTATGTGTCATTGCTAAGGATTGTATTTCAGAATTTAAGCAGTGACTGGCTTCGTACTCGGGAACGAGGAGGTTTAATTACTAGATAAAGACGCCTTCCCTAGACCATCTGTCAACTCCTGTTACGGCCAATTCTGCTGTGTCCTGCAGAACGTGTTGATTTCCACTGAAACCATCCAGTCCATACTCAACCATGGGGATTCCACTTTCTCTGCTTTCATTACCTGTCTGCCAATGTCTTCCTCTATCAGATCCAAAGCGACTCACAAATACCGCATGTAGCTCGTAATCATATATTCTTTTCTCATGTACATAATGATGACGGTAACTCCTTTCACAATTTGTATTGTCTTCCTGACTCTTCTACATTTACATCGACATGATTACTCTTCACAGTTGAGTACCAGGCAGAGTGTTCATAGAACCACCTTCAAGCTATTTCTCTGTCGTTCCTATACAGAACAGCACACGGGCAGTACGAACACTTACATCTTTCCGTGCGAGCTCTGATTTACCATATTTTATTATGATGACCATTTTTCCTTATGTAGGTACATGCCAACAAAATATTTTCACACGCCGAGGAGAGAGTTAATCATTGAAATTTCATGAGAAGACCTTGCTACAACGGAAAACACTTTTGTTTTAATTATTGCCACCCCAGATCACAGGTCAAATCCATGACACTCGCGCTCCTACTTCGCGATAATACAACATGACCTGCCCTTCTTTGGACTTTTTCGACATCCTCCGTCACGGCCCGTAACTCCTTCGGATTTTCCCAAATGCTTCCAAACATCTTTCTCAGTACTCCACCAGAAATCATCTATAATCTACTATAATCTACTGGTGATTTCTCGTAAAACATAATATTCGGCGTTGGCTGTAAAAATTGTTTATTTCGCAGTTGCAATTTCGGCTTTAGGGCCACTTTCAAGTGGTGTTGCAAAATATTTTGCTTCAGCACATGTCAAACTTTAGAATTTACCGACGTGTATACATGTCATTACCAAAAATAAGAATTTTTACTGTAGAAATACAGTAATACAAGAGGACTGCTAAGAATTAAAAGCAACGATGGTAATCGTAAGAGTGGAATGGGAATTACACTATTGACAGCAAAGGAGAGTGCGGTTAGGTGGAAAGAGTACAATGAAGGTCTCTGTGATGTGGAGGACTTGTCTGATGGCGGAATAGAAGAAGAAACAGGAGTCGGTATGGAAGAGATAGGAGGATGCAGTATTATAATCAGAATTTAAAAAGCTTTGGATCGAATAAGACATAAGGGATAGACAGCATTGCATCAAATTTTCATAAATCATTTGGGGAAGTGGCAACTATTCATACTGCTGTGTAGAATGTCTGAGTCAAGCAATTTACCATTACTCTTTCAGAAAAACATCATCCACACACTTCCCAAGATTGCAAGAGCCGCAAGTGCGACAATTATCGCACAGTCAGCTTAAGAGCTCATGCATCCAACTTGCTGACAAGAAAAACATAGAGAAGAATGGTAAAGAAAACTGAGGAAGGGTTAGATGATCAGTTTGGCTATAGGAAAGGTGAAGGCACCAGGGAGGCATTTCTGACATTGCGGTTGGTAATGGACAAATACTAAAGAAAGACTAGTTCGTAGAATTTGTCCACCTGGAAAGAGCGTTCGACAATATCATATGGTGCAAGATGCTCAAAATTCTGTGAAAAATAGGGGTAAGCTATAGGGAATGACGGATGTTAAACAATAGGTACAAAAACAAAAGGGGGCGGTAGAAGTGGAAGATCAAGAACGAAGTGCTTGGATTAGAAAGGGTGTAAGACATGGATCCGGTCTTTCGTCTCTACTGATACATCGAAGAAGCAATAACGGAAATAAAAGAAAGGCTCAAGAGTGGCTTTAAAATTCGAGGTGTAAATACACTCCTGGAAATTGAAATAAGAACACCGTGAATTCATTGTCCCAGGAAGGGGAAACTTTATTGACACATTCCTGGTGTCAGATACATCACATGATCACACTGACAGAACCACAGGCACATAGACACAGGCAACAGAGCATGCACAATGTCGGCACTAGTACAGTGTATATCCACCTTTCACAGCAATGCAGGCTGCCATTCTCCCATGGAGACGATCGTAGAGATGCTGGATGTAGTCCTGTGGAACGGCTTGCCATGCCATTTCCACCTGGCGCCTCAGTTGGACCAGCGTTCGTGCTGGACGTGCAGACCGCGTGAGACGACGCTTCATCCAGTCCCAAACATGCTCAATGGGGGACAGATCCGGAGATCGTACTGGCCAGGGTAGTTGACTTACACCTTCTAGAGCACGTTGGGTGGCACGGGATACATGCGGACGTGCATTGTCCTGTTGGAACAGCAAGTTCCCTTGCCGGTCTAGGAATGGTAGAACGATGGGTTCGATGACGGTTTGGATGTACCGTGCACTATTCAGTGTCCCCTCGACGATCACCAGTGGTGTACGGCCAGTGTAGGAGATCGCTCCCCACACCATGATGCCGGGTGTTGGCCCTGTGTGCCTCGGTCGTATGCAGTCCTGATTGTGGCGCTCACCTGCACGGCGCCAAACACGCTTACGACCATCATTGGCACCAAGGCAGAAGCGACTCTCATCGCTGAAGACGACACGTCTCCATTCGTCCCTCCATTCACGCCTGTCGCGACACCACTGGAGGCGGGCTGCACGATGTTGGGGCGTGAGCGGAAGACGGCCTAACGGTGTGCGGGACCGTAGCCCAGCTTCATGGAGA
Organism: Schistocerca piceifrons; assembly: GCF_021461385.2. Classification (NCBI taxonomy): domain Eukaryota; kingdom Metazoa; phylum Arthropoda; class Insecta; order Orthoptera; family Acrididae; genus Schistocerca; species Schistocerca piceifrons. The sequence continues at coordinate 591,254,803 of NC_060140.1, read as the reverse complement.
CGGTTGCGAATGGTCCTCGCCGATACCCCAGGAGCAAGTGTCCCTAATTTGCTGGGAAGTGGCGGTGCGGTCCCCTACGGCACTGCGTAGGATCCTACGGTCTTGGCGTGCATCCGTGCGTCGCTGCGGTCCGGTCCCAGGTCGACGGGCACGTGCACCTTCCGCCGACCACTGGCGACAACATCGATGTACTGTGGAGACCTCACGCCCCACGTGTTGAGCAATTCGGCGGTACGTCCACCCGGCCTCCCGCATGCCCACTATACGCCCTCGCTCAAAGTCCGTCAACTGCACATACGGTTCACGTCCACGCTGTCGCAGCATGCTACCAGTGTTAAAGACTGCGATGGAGCTCCGTATGCCACGGCAAACTGGCTGACACTGACGGCGGCGGTGCACAAATGCTGCGCAGCTAGCGCCATTCGACGGCCAACACCGCGGTTCCTGGTGTGTCCGCTGTGCCGTGCGTGTGATCATTGCTTGTACAGCCCTCTCGCATTGTCCGGAGCAAGTACGGTGGGTCTGACACACCGGTGTCAATGTGTTCTTTTTTCCATTTCCAGGAGTGTATATTAATGTCAACATTCGCTGGTGACATTGCTATCCACAGTGATAGTGATGAAGAATTACAGGATATGCTGAATGGAATGAATGGTCTAATGTGTACAAAATATCGACTGAGAGTAGATGGAAGAAAGACGAAAGTAATGAAAAGTAGCAGAGATGAGAACAGCGAAAACCTCAAGATAAGGATTGTTGATCACGAAGCAGGTAAAGTTATCGAAATCTGCTACGTAAGCAGCAAGGTAAATCTTTACGGACGTAACAAGGGGGACATTAAAAGCAGACTAGCACTGGTAAAATGGCATTCCTGGACAAGAGAAGTCTAGTAGCATGAAACACAGGTCTTAATGTGGACTTTGGGAAAACGGAACAGTAGATAATCGAAGCATTTGAGATGTATTGCCACAGAAGAATGTTGAAATTTAGGTGGGCTGATAAGGAAGGAATGAGGAGGTTCTCCGCAGAATCGGCGAAGAATGGAGTATATGGGACCTACTGGCAAAAAGAAGAGACAGAATGGTAGGATATCTGTTAAAAACGTCACGGAATAACTTCTATGGCAGAAGAGCGAGCTGTAGAAGGTAAAAACTGTAGAGGAAGACAGTGACTGGAATACACCCACCAAATAATTGAGGACGTGGTTTGTAAATGCTACTCTGAGGTGAAAAGGTTGGCATAGAAGAGGAATTCGTGGCGGGCTACACCAGACCAATAAAAAAAAGCATGTTAAATTATACATCAATTTGTCAACCGCGATCGGATCGAACGTAATGGCCAAAACGTATCACTGCCTATCAGTTCAATGCACGATTGTATTTCCCTGACCCAACAGCAACCAATTTAATGCAAGTTGTAAATTTTGTGACTCAGTCGGTAAACTATTTATCGGACAGAATCTTTAGCAGCGTCGGCACCAATTTAGTGCAAGACGACACTTGTCTGACACGAACAGAAAATTACGTGTCGGTAAGCTCCCAAGCAGGGTCGCCATTGCAATGCAAGGTGCCATTACGCTGTAGCTAAACATCAACAGTGTCTTTGATCCGAATCAAATAAATCCGTTCAGTATGCAGGTCTAGGTCGCTCATCTATGTCTTAGATATATATTTAAGAAACTGCGCACAATGGAAACGGATTGACTGCTGTTGGTCCTGAAAAGCGTAATGTGGACGTGGTTCTTCTTAGAGTAAATAGTGATAACAGGGTTGAACTGATTTTTATCTCTTTAAACTGATGAAAGATTGGAAACTTGGACCATCGTTCATTACAGAATTTTAGGAAAGTGTGGTTCATCTGTGAAGGATACTGCATGTAAGACGCTAGTGCTACCTGTTCTTGAGTACCGCTCGAGTGTTTGAAATCTGCACCAAGTCGGGTTTAAGAAAGACATCTAAGCAGTTCAGAGGTGGGTTGCTAGATTTGTTAGCGGTAGGTTCGAACAACAAGAAGTCTTACGGAGAAGCTGGAGGGAAGACAACGTTCTTTTCGAGGAAGACAACAGAAAAGTTTGAGAACCGGCTTTGGAAGCTGACGGAAAAACTACCCTTGCTAGCAGGACCACCAGCATATGCTATACGGTGAAATTTCTGGCCCAGACCACTCTTCGGCGTCCTCACACCTTCCAACTGTTAGTTTGTACACGAAAATCATGCTTGCAAAATCTCTAAGTGAGTTCACCATCACTCACTTGGGCTAAACGATTGTACACTTAAGTTATAAACACAGACTGAAATATTACGAAGTGTTATGTGGCAGTGACTATGTCTCTCTAGTGTAGTAGTGGAGTTTAAGAGTGCACGTCCCTCCTGATGAACGCCTACATGAACAATGACTTTACAAAAGTCATGGGATACCTCCTAATACCGCATCGGACCTCGTTTCGACTGACGTAGTGCTGCAACTCGACGTGGCATGTGCTCAACAACCCATTGGGAGTCCTCTGCAGAAATATTGAGCCGTACTTCCTCTGTAGCCATTCATAATTGTGGAAGTGTTGCTGGTGCAAGATTTTGTACGCGAACTGATCTCTCAATTATGAGCCATAAATGTTCAATGAGATTCATGTTGGGTGAACTGGTGGCCAAATCATTCACTCGAATTGCCCAGAATGTTCTTCAAGCCAATTGCGAACGGTTGTGGCCCAGTGACAAGTTTCGAAACACGAAGTCCGTGAATGGCTGCAAATGGTGTCGAAGAAGAAGAACATAACCATGTATAATCAATAATTGGTGCAGTTGGACCAGAGGACCCAGTCCATTCTGCGTAAACACAGCCCACACCATTATGGAGCCACCATTAAAAATCACCACCAACTTGCACAGTGTCTTGTTGACAACTTGGGTCCATGACTTCGTGAGGTCTTCGCCACACTTTAACTCAACCGTCAGCTCTTATACACTGAAATCGCGACCCATCTGAGTTGGCCAAAGTCTGCCAGTAGCCTAGCGTCCAACTGATGTGGTCACGAGCCCAGGAGAGGCGCTGCAGGCGATGTTGTGCTGTTAGCAAACGCACTCTCAACGGTCGCTTACTGCCATAGCCCATTAACACCAGATTTCACTTCACCATTCTAACGGATACCTTCGTCGCATGTCCCACAGTGATTTCTACCATTATTTTATTGTGCGGTGCTTGCCTATTAGCACTGAGAGCTCTATGCAAACGCCGCTGCTCCTGGTCTTAAAGTGAAAGCCGTCGGCAACTGCTTTGTCCGTGGCGAGAGGAAATAGCTGATAACTGGTAGGCTCGGCTCAATCCTGACAATGTTAATCTCGGAATACTGAATTCCACAACGACTTCCGTAACTGAATGTCCCATGCGTCTCGCTTACGAGTTCAAAATATATTGATTCCCTTCGTACGGCCATAATCACGTCGGACAATTTTTAGTAGTAGTAATAGTAGTAGTAGTAGTAGTAGTAGTAGTAGCTTTATACATCCGTAGATCTCTTTTTACAAGGATATAGGACACGTCAAAGTTTTTACAAGCTTAGACCAATTTAAAATAAGCCAATTCGTAAACACATACATTTACAGACTACTAGTTAGAGACAATCATTAGATTTACTCCTGGTACACAATACTTTTTTTACAAACAACTTATTAAATAGTGTAATGCCACACTGTTCACCCATATCTCACTACCAGTCACTGCACACACTATATATACATTGATTCATAACACTTCATTCACTACACACACAAACACACACACACACACACACTGGTGATCTCTGGGCCATTTTCTGCACTGCAACTATCTATTTGCTATCCTGAAAAACTGAGTCAGCATCCCTCTACAATAAGTAAGACGTTGAGCTCAGAAAGAGGAAGAGGTGTTAGTACTGTGCTATGCATACCTTGGGGGTAAGTTTTTCTAGAAAAGGAAAAAAGAAGGAAAGGAAACATAGTGTGAAGGTATTATGTGGAATGTTCGATGTTTTATAGCCATTATTATTATTTACTTGTATAACATTTTTTTATCAAACTCCTTCTCTGTTTTATCTAAGTAATCTTTCAATATATAAAATGTATTGCATAACAGGTAGTTCTTAGCTGCCTTTTTAAATAAGTGTATTTTTGCAATTTCTTTAATCGTGTTTGGTAATTTATTGTAGTTTTATTTCTTGGTAGAAAAGGCTGTTTTGAGATTTATGTTTATTTTTCTCTTGTTGAAAGTAAGTTGAGTCTAGCTCTTGTTCTATGGTCATGCACAGAGCTGTTTGTGCAGTAATTACCAATGTTATTTTTGATGTATACAACTGACTGGTAAATATATTCACATAGAGCAGTTAAAATCCCCAGTGTTATCAACAGATTTTTACAATGAGCTCGTCTACTATTTTTGGTTATTATTCTTATGGCTCTTTTGTGGAGTTTGAAAATTGTGTTCATATTTTGTGCATTTGTTCCCTAAAAAAGATGCCATAACTAAGAATTGAGTGTACATATGAATAGTATGCAACTAAAAGACACCGCATGTTACACAATGATGATGGGATTCTAATGGCACAACATGCTGATGACATTCAGTTTGCAAGTACCTCTATGTGTTCACACCACTTCAACTGAGAAGCAATATTCAGTCCTAGAAATACTGCACTTCTTACTCAGTCTATAGAGGTGCCATCTACATTTAATTTAACATTGTCGTTTTCCCTCTTCAAACTGGAATTCATGGTAATTGTTTTCTTTATGTTCAATGTCACTTTATTGCTTATTGACAAATTGTAAACTTCACTGAGAGTTTCATTTGCTTTCCCTGAAAGTAGTTCTCTTGTTTTCTCAGAGACTATAATATTGCTGTCTTTAGCGAAGAGAATTTTTGCACCATGAGTAACACTAGGGGGAAATTCATTGATGGATATCAGGAATGGTCCTAATATGATACTTTGCGGAACCCCTATATTAATGTATTTACGTTCTGATAAGTGTTTTACTAAATGTTGGGATCTATTTAAAGTGTGTGTTATCTCTACTCTTTGTACCCTATCTGCTAGGTATGATCGAAGCAGCCATTAGTTACCCCTCCTTTTCACATGAATCACCTGTGTACGAATGACAGATCCGTCATCCTCAGCCCTTGCGTATGCGATACTAGCCCCATCTGTATATACGCAAAACGTTATCTCATGACCTTTGTGACCACAATGTATGTTGCATGTGCGTACCCTAGAGTGTTAAGAAAAATGTACGGGTTACTGGACCACAGAAAAAATTTGTTGGTTGTCATAATCGACAGGTAGCTCTGTCATATTAAGCTGCTGGCTTCGTAAGTTTGAGACCATGGTTCATTACCAAAAGTTTACACCTTTTTCCTTTGTCCTTCAAAGTAAGTGTTATCATCACAGAAAACTCCTTGCTTTTATGACTGAATGTAAATTGCGGATATTTTAAATTTAATTTTGTTGTAGACAATTGAGTGCTATTGTTTACTTCTACAAACAAAATTCATTTACCAAATATGCTTAAATATAATAGCGGCATCAATAAAGAAATTGATTATTTACATATTACGCTGAAGTTTTCTTTCGTACAAGAACGCTGCTATGGATTTCAAAGTCTTTTAAAATGCACCGACGGCCATTAAAACTGCAGTGGCATGAGGGTGAGTGCATAAATGTTAAATTAGCAAGAAGTGTAATACACACCTTGATATGCAAATGACTGACGTTTCAGTGCAACCAAAAATAATTTGTTGATGTAAGGCTATCTACATTTTGTTAGAAAAGAACGATTAAGCAGAAGAGGTTTCATTCAGAAATGGCATTTGAGTGTTATTTGGTTGTAAGCAGATCGTGTTACACAATGTGTAGTGTAGAATCGTAGCCTACGGAGACTGCGATATTACTGCTCATGTTGGTTGGTGTCTGACGACTATCGAGCGAATATGAAGTCGATGGATTCAGCAGGGCCGTAATCAGTGCAAGATGTCTATGCCCCGCCCGAGGAGTGCACGAGAGGATGGGCACGGTGGCTCGGACGTGCAGGATCGTACTGCATTATCACGTAGACTGAGTCTTGTAGTGGGCTTGTTCGCATTAAGATAAGTAAACACATACACAACGAAACGACATCCGAAGCACCACGGTACGTCAGCACGGTGACCATTGTTCGCGGCTTAATTTGAGTGGTGCGTCCAACTGGACGCAAAAGTCTTTTCAGATGAGTTCCATTTCATACGAGTTCCAGTTCTACAAACTGCATCAGGATGGACGTACTCACATGTAGAGGCTCTGAGGAGAGCGATGCAGCGTACAGCATCATTTATTATATTTTAATTAATTAATTAATTAATTTAAGAAATTTAGTTTAAGTAAACTCTCTACTTCTTATTTATTTTTAGTATTTTCAGTTATGATATTCTCTCGAAGAATATTGACGGTGAAAAAATGCAGATCCGCAGTACCATTCCACACTGCACCTCCGATCGATCTACGTCACGTGATATCTGAAGAATGTTTGTCAAATCTTTTATAAGTTGATAAATACACACCTTGAATGCGTATTATTTTCTTCAATCTGTTTATTGTGCCATCGACAAACTAAACATTCACAATGGAGCTTAACAGCGTCGCACAACAACAGCAAAATCTCTCCAACATAAAACACGTCCGATCTCTGCACTCGTTTCACACCGAGTCCTCAACTATCCATTCTTGGTTACTTATTCCAGAGAATTGCGTCCGTAGCACGGGGCGTCCAATTATCGCAGACAGTTTATACCACTCTCGGTATTAACTATTTGCCGCACCTGAGTCAAAGTTGTTGAACATTTACAATCCATTACAATGCCCGGCTTTGGGAGCGCGTTTTCTTTACGAGACAATACGGGGCCAAAACTGTAACAAAATTGACCCAACTGTCTCTTACAATATTACTGAGTGGAATATCCTGGCGGCTGATGACAGTTTTTGCCGCTCATAAACTTTGCGTAACTCTGTTAACGGCTCATGTGGCTATGGACTTTCGATCAGAAGAGCCTTCCCATTCGGGCAAGGGTATCAGAGGGAAACTATGGGAAACCTGGAACAAGGCTAACCATCCTTATGTTCCACCCAGTAATTTACAAAAGTTCATTAAAGCTTAAATAACAGATCTGACATTGTCTTTATATAGGGTATTCTTGCATTCGTGGAATCGGGTAAATGTGAAGATATCTTAGTGGCGACGTCATCACGACGTGTGATGGACGTTGCAGGACGGGTGTGTGTAGAGATGGAGAGTGACGCTCTTGTTAGCATGTGTGGGATGGTAGGAATGGTCAGGAACATAGTTGATCCTCAGGTAGGAGAACGGCTGGATCATACCATAATAGGGCCATTCACAGAGCGGTGATGTGTGAACATGTAACATACCCCGGATTAAGTATCATTGCTAAGCGTTACTGATTGGAGAGCGCTGTGACAGAAAGGGTTAGTGCATGTACTATTCATTCTCACATTACTGGTCAGAGTTCAGCGATTCGGAGGAAGTACTATACATTTTATTACTCAATATTCGGGTAATCTTTCGCCACAATTATCGATTATTTTTTCCTATATACAGTTGTTTGTTAACATCAGAGTACCATGTCAACACTCGTTGTTCTTGATAAACTCTAGTGATAATTCTCTTTCTTGTCTTCACACTTTTCTTCAATGAAGCACAAAATCGCTTTCGAATATGACGCACGTGAGTGCATCCTTGCTTATTAGCACACAGATAACGACTCTTGTGTCTCATCACTAATTTCTTTTTATGGCACTGCACCAGCACTTGTTCATAATTTATTTTGTACCTGGAAACACACAAGACTTCCGTGAACTTCGTTGATGTTCACGGAATCCATCACTACTCCGCACTTCTATCAGTCAGCGAAATTAGCTTTAACCTTTACAGAATACAGTTACGAATTTGTCTACTTCTCCAGAAATCTACACAAATTCAGCCCAATCGTTTCTCTTCATCATTAATCATACTTCGAATAATTACAGTTTAATACCAGACACCGCACAACGATCACACATATCCCTCCCAATCTAGTCCAGCATTGTTCTTCCAGATACTTTCGTTGGTAATCTATCTCTATAAAATTTCCTGAAACTCCACCCACTGAACTGACTTTATTATTTAAAATAAACAATCATCTATATTGCCGTGTCGTTGCTTTGAATATATATACATTCCTATGACGTGAACCATGGACCTTGCCGTTGGTGGGGAGGATTGTGTGCCTCAGCGACACATATAGCCGTAACGTAGGTGCAACCACAGCGGAGGGGTATCTCTTGAGAAGCCAGACAAACCTGTGGTTCATAAAGTGGGACAGCAGCCTCTTCAGTAGTTGCAGGGGCAACAGTCTGGATGATTGACTGATCTAGTCTTGTAACACTAACCAAAACGGCCTTGCTGTGCTGGTACTGTGAACGGCTGAAAGCAAGGGGAGACTACAACCAAAATTTATCCCGAAGGCATGCTGTTTTACTGTATGGTTGAATGATGATGGCGTCCTCTTGCGTAAAATAGTCCCCCATTCGGATCTCTGGGCGGGGACTACTCAGGAGAATGTCGTTATCAGGAGAAAGAAAACTGGCGTTCTACAGATCGGAGCGTGGGATGTCAGATTCCTTAATCGGGCAGGCAGGTTAGAAAATTTAAAAAGAGAAACGGATAGGTTAAAGTTAGATAAAGTGGGGAATAGTGAAGTTCGGTGGCTGGAGGAACAAGACCTCTGCTCAGGAGAATACAGGGCTATAAATAAAAAATCAAATAGCGGTAATGCAGGAGTAGGTTTAATAATGAATAAAAAATAGTGGTGTGGGTAAGCTACTACAAACAGCTTAGTGAACGCATTATTGTGGCCAAGATAGACACGAAGCCCATGCCTACCACAGTAGTACAAGTTTCTATGCCAGCTATCTTCGCAGATGACGAAGAGATTGATGAAATGTTTGATGAGATAAAAGAAATTATTCAGATAGCGATAGTTTAATAGTAGGAAAAGGAAGAGAAGGAAAAATAGTAGGTAAATATAGAATGGGGGTATGACATGAAAGAGGAGGCCGCCTGGTAGAATTCCGCACAGAGCATAACTTAATCATAGCTACCAATTGCTTCAAGAATCATGAAAGACGGTTGTGCACATGGAAGAGGCCTGGAGATACTATAAGGTATCAGATAGATTATATAATGGTAAGACAGATTTAAGAACCAGTTTTTAAATTGCAAGACATTTCCAGGAGCAGACGTGGACTCTGACCACAATCTATTGGTTATGAACTGTAGATTAAAACTGAAGAAACTGTAAAAAGGAGGGAATTTAAGGAGATGAAACCTGGATAAACTTGAAGAACTAGAGGTTGTAGAGAATTTCAGGGAGAGCATTAGGGAACGACTGAAAGCGATGGGGGAAGAAATACAATTGAAAAAGAAGGGGTAGCTTTGAGGGGTGAAATACTGAAGGCAGCAGAGGATCAAGTAGGCAAAAGACGAGGGTCATTAGAAATCCTTGGGTAACAGAAGATATACTGAATTTAAATGATGAAAGGAGAAAATACAAAAATGCAGTATATGAAGCAGTCAAAAAGGAATACAAACGTCTCAAAAATGAGATCGACAGGAAGTGCAAAATGGCTAAGAAGTAATGGTTAGAGGACAAATGAAAGGACGTAGAGGCTTATCTCACTAGCGGTAAGATAGATACTGCCTACAGGAAAATTAAAGAGACCTTCTGAGAAAAGAGAACCACTTGTATGAATATCAAGAGCTCAGCTGGAAAACTAGTTCTAAACAAAGAAGGGAAAGCAGAAAGGTTGAACGAGTATATAGAGGGTCTATACAAGGGCGATGTACTTGAGGACAATATTATGGAAATTAAGTGAATGTAGATGATGATGAAATGGAAGATATGATACTGCACGAAGAGTTTGATAGAGCACTGAAAAACCTAAGTACAAACAAGGCCCCAAGGAGTAGTCAACATTCCATTAGGACTACTGACAGCCTTGGATGAGCCGGCCCTGACAAAACTGTACCATCTAGCGAGCAAGATGTATGAGTCGAAATACCCTCAGACTTCAAGAAAAATGTAATAATTCCAATCCCATAGAAAGCAGGTGTTGATAGATGTGAAAATTACCGAACTATCAGTTTAATAAGTCACGGCGACAAAATACCAACGCGAATTCCTTACAGACGAATGGAAAAAACTGGTAGAAGCTGACCTCAGGGAAGATCAGTTTGGATTCCGTAGAAATGTTGGAACACGTGAGGCAATACTGACCCTACGACTTATCTTAGAAGGTTAATTAAGGAAAAGCAAACTTACGTTTCTAGCATTTGTAGACTTGGAGAATACTCTCTTTCAAATTCGGAAGATGACAGTGGTAAAATACATGGAGCGAAAGGCTGTTTACATTTTGTACAGAAACCAGATGGCAGTTATAAGAGTCGAGGGGCAAGAAAGGGAAGCAGTGGTAGGGAAGGGAGTGAGACAGGGTTGTAGCCTACCCCCGATGTTGTTCAATCTGTACATTGAGCAATCAGTAAAGGAAACAAAAGAACATTTCGGAGTAGGAATAAAAATCTATCAAGAAGAAAAAACCCTTGAGATTCGCTGATAACAGTGTAATTCTGTCAGAGACGGCAAAGGACCTCGAAGAACAGTTGAACGGAATGGACAGTGTCTTGAAAAGAGGATGTAAGATGAATATCAACAAAAGCAAAACGAGGATAATGGAATGTAGTCGAATTAAGTAGGGCGATCCTGAGGGAATTAGATTAGGAAATGAGACACTTAAAGTAGTAAAGAAGTTCTGCTATTTGGGGAGCGAAATAACTGATGAAGTTCGAAGTAAATAGGATATAAAATGTAGACGAGCGATGGCAAGGAAAACGTTTCTGAAGAAGAGAAATTTGTTACCATCGGATATAGATTTTAGTGTCAAAAAGTCATTTTTGAAAGTATTTGTATGGAGTGTAGCCATGTATGGAAGTGAAACATGGACGATAAGTAGTTTGGACAAGAAGAGAATAGAAGCTTTCGAAATGTGATGCTACAGAACAATGCTGAAGATTAAATCGGTAGATCACATAATTAACGAAGAGGTATTGAATAGAATTGGGGAGAAGAGAATTTTGTGACACAGCTTGACTAGAAGAAGCGACCGGGTGGTAGGACATGTTCTGAGGCATCAAGGGATCACCTTTTTAGTATTGGATGGGAGTTTGGAGGGTAAAAATCGTAAAGGGAGACCAAGAGATGGATACACTAAGCAGATGCAGGATGTAGGTTGCAGTAAGTACTGGGAGATGAAGAAGCTTGCACAGCATAGAGCAGCATGGAGAGCTGCATCAAACCAGTCTCAGGACTGAAGACCACAACAATAATGCCCCTTTAACATGAATATTCGCGTGTACCTATTACTTACAATTACATGACAACTGAAACAGATATCCAATATATTTTTTACTGAAATAAGAAACATCATAATTACTTTTCCTAAAGAGTATACAAAATTACGTTGTTGAAAGAAAACATATATATTTACATAACCATTATAATTCATATTTTATGCATCCTTGTCGATAAATCATGATCATATCTGAAATTATGAAAATTTACTTACATTACTATTAATAAAATTATCTTCCTTTTCTTATATTTCTTCACTTTCTCAGGCATGAAACTTTTTTAAATCGTGATGAGGACATAATCCTTTATGTTTCTGGTCTCGGGATGTCCTTAGATATATGCTCCTGGATTTGGTAACCCTAATTACTTCAAATGGTCATTCGTACAACAATTGCTATTTGTATTTGTCTTGCTTGGCAGCAACGCACGAGGATGTGTACGCAACAATATTCTATCGCCAACGCCAAAGGATTGTCTGAGTCATATTCTTTTGTCAAAATCTACCTTCCTCTTTCTGGTACTTTCGATCACATTTATTAAAGCTTTTCTTATCTTATCTTACAATTGGGTTTCTCCTTCTGATATCTTTGGAATCTTATCTATTCATTCATTTCTTTCTCTTCTCTCGAAATTAGTTCAGCAGGTGTAAAGTTTGTGGTCATATGAGGCAAATTGTGCATGATTTCCTCAAATGTATCAAGATATTCTATCCATCTTGTGTGCTCCGCATAGCAGTATGTTTGCATAAATCTATGTAATTCGCAAAATGTTCTCCCGATCGGATTCAGACCCGGATTATATCTGGATGTTAATATCTGTGTGATGTTGGTTCGAGCTAATGCATGCCTCCACCTATATCGAGTGAAATTTGTAGCATTGTCAGATAACACTGCATTCGGCCTTCCAAGGCGCGGAATATAGTCATTGAATAAACGGTTCATAATTGGCGCTGCTGTAACAGTTTTCATTGGATAGAATTTGACATATTTTGTAAATATGTCCAAGAAAGCTACAATGTATTTACAGCCTCCTCTAACCCTCGGTAATGGTCCACACATGTCCAGTGATAAAACAGCTAGCGGCTTCTCCGGACTAATGGAATGTAACAGGTCTTTACTGCCTCTGTTATTTGGTTTTGTTTTCTGACATATTACACATTTTCTCAGTACTCTCCATACTTTTCTACGTAAATCTGGGAAGTAACAGTACTGAGCCATGGCGAGCTGCCGCCTGTGTTATTTTGTTCATGTACCGTTGAGATCGATTGTGGTTGAGCTAAGCTATCTTTGCTTTTCGCGTGTCTTACCTTGCGGGTTGGCGGGCGAAGGGTGTTGGGTGTTAGCCTTCGACATGTAACCCTCGAGATCTCGTGACATTCTGTGGGAGACGAGTGTCAACGGCTGCCGAATGAGCGTGATGACCGTTATATGCAGTGGTGTGAAGTTGGTCGGGCGTTTTGGCGACATTGTCAGCTTGGAGATACAAGTTCTGTGCCTTCGCTGGGAACAAAATTTGAAGTGAAGCGGTGAAGCTGTGGAACCCGCTCCTTCGTATTGTGTACGTGATATTAAGTGGTCGTAATTGTGTTTTGCTGATCGACGCACTCAGCGGCATTTAAATTTTTTTATTATGGTGAGACTTTCATAGTCAAACTTTAAGTTGGTATGGGAGAGTTCAGTTGGCCTTTTTAAATCATGGCCGTTATTTGAAGGCTTTCTGAGAAGTTTTAATAATGCTCTATATTTCTTGTAATCAAATGATTTTATGTTGGCGTTTTCAAAGCCTGAACTCTATTAATACAGTTGTCCATGTGTAAAATCCTTAAGGTCAAAGTTTCGAATTGGTCAGTAGTGTAACGTGTTCCTTTACACCCTTACCCATATGGCGAGTCAAAGGTTCTGCCGAGTGTTTCTACGTTTCAGAGTTATTGAAATGTCTTTGTGATTCGCGCAAAAACCTTTGTTTGTGCCAGCGCCTTGGTGGGGAGTGAAATGTCATCCAAGGTCTAGGCCTAACGGTGTTTAAGAACCTGGCCACTACCGAGAGCTGTTCACATACCGCCTTCCAAAGTTTAGTATTTATCTTCCTTCCACCAAGGCGGTTAAGCTGGTAGATATATAAATATATATTCTATGTAACCTGTTCTTATACGAATCTGTTTCCTTAAATATTAGCGACTGGCAACTGCCTAAACTTTAAATTGCATATCATCTGCTGAGCTCCTTGCGCAACTCTTTCTAGTAGCCTTTTATTAACACGTCTGAGCATGTGAACATCCATTTTTAAAGACCAGTGTTTCTGTTGTAGTTTTTTATGTAAGTGGTTGTACCATGTTATGTAATTGTATCTTAGCTTGGCACTATTGTTGAAGTGTCATTAAGTTACAATTTATTGGTAACTTTTCATTATATGTGTTTTGAGGGAAATCCTATATGGGAGTTTGAATTTCTGAAGTTTGTCAATAATTCTGTTTTCTTAATAAGTGAAAATAAAGTGAGGGGTATTAGTGCCCGGCAACGTTAAGTTTGTAATTGACCTTTTAACAAGTGCTTCTTTAACAGATTGAAATAGCACGTTTATAAGGGTATTTTAGTGAAGAATTTTTTAAGTTGGCCACCTTAATGTAATTACTGGTTTTAAGGAGTTTGATGAAGTGGCTATGTGAAGTAATTGATAACTGCTATGCTTAAGGTTTCTATAAATGCCTGGCACATTAAGTTTTTTATAACTTTCTCTTACGGGACTCTTTATTTGAGTACTGAGTACGCTGGGTTTCCAACTGCATTTACAAAGATTTATTTAGTGGCTCGTCCAAAATTTGTAATTGTCAAATTCCTAAAAAGGCGTAATGTCAATAAACTGTCTTAATTATAACTTGTGACTAACAACCATGATTCTATCCCGCTTCCTCTTTTATGGTATCTAAGATATGGTGGGTAAATGTGGTACGAATAAGGGAAACCCACATAGCAATTACATTCTCAGTTTGTTCGCACATTTTGCAACACCAAATTGTCCCCAAGTGTTGTGAGTATACATTATTAAGTTCTCCTCATATTCCTCGGGTATACATACACATCAGTTCTGACTTGCATTGCTCCAACGATGGAACAGTACATCATACCCTACCTTATCGAACTCGTTTGCTTTATCTTCTTGTGGATCTAATTTCTGTCGAATTTTCATCCATTCTGGATCACTTTATTGGAGTCTCGTCATGTCACCACATAACGCTAAATAATATCTTCAGTATACCTGATCTCTCATCAATAATATTGGAAATTCATCTTCATTTTCATCCAAGATGATACCTTCTCCTAACCCTTCTGGAAGACGGGAATACGCATCTGCTGTTATATTCTCCTTCCCTTGTATGTACACAACACGAAATTGGTACTCTTGAAGAGCGAGCGTCCATCTTCCTAAACTTGGATGTAATAGCTTACAAGTTTGTAAAATGCTAAGATCCTGTTGTCACAATACACAGTGGTTCTTGCTCCATGTAAATAATAATTAAACTTTTTGAATGCCCACACTTCTGCAAAAGCCTCTGGTTCCGTGGCAGTATACGATCTGTCGCAAGGTGAACTTGCCATCTACTTTTCGAATTTGGAACAAACAAATGCCCAAACCAAAAGATGAAGTATCTGTCATTAATCCAAATTCCAAGGACATATCAGAATGCCAGAGAATCTTTGCATTAGACAAAGCTTACTTCATTGCTTCGAATGCTCGTTGACATTCCTCAGTCCAAGGCCGATGCACGTTCTTCCTTAATAAATTTAGCAACAGCACAGAATTCATCGAATGATCCTCTATGAACCGACGAAAAAACGATGCAAGACCTAAAAATCTTTTTAACTACCTTTTCGTTCTAGGAACACGAAATTTTTTATTGCACTTATCTTTTTTCATCTGGTAAGGTGCCTCTTGAATTTCTTAAATGCCCTAAGAATTTTATTTTCTCCAGGAAGAAACGTGACTTTTCGAATTGAGCTGTTATTCCCACTCTAGAAAATCTCTTTAATACTCGTGTCAGTAGATTCACATGTTCTTCCCACGTATTTGTAGCTATCAAGATGTCATCCACAAACAACGTTAGTGGACTCCTCAGTTCAGGTTCTAATACTGCATCCAATGCGGATATGAATATTCCTGCACTGATACTCATACCAAATGGAAGAACCTTGAAATGATAACTTCTTCCAGCACATACAAATGCAGTATACTTTGTCGACTCTTCATCTAACTTTACCTGCCAGTATGAAGTATGCAAATCGATTGTTATAAAATACTTCACTCCATTGAACTTCTGGATCAACTTATCTATATTTTCTGGATGAGTACATACTTATACAATAATTGTGCTAATTAGACGAGCATCGAGTACAAGACGTACCTTTCCACCTGGTTTCGTCACAACGAGAAGCGGACTTCAATAAGGACTGTTTGAAGGTTGAATTAGATTCCAGTCTAACATACTTTATATTTCTTGGTCCAATGCATTGCGTTGTTTCCAAGGAACTGGATAGAAACTACGGCAGTATGTTATGTGTGGCTTCACATTCAAATGACATTTATAACCGTTAATGATATCAGGTTGTTCTTCAATCACTCTCACATACTTGCTTAATGGGCTAGACAATTGTGTCCGAAGCTCATCCTGAAGTTGCTCTGGCTCACTCAACTTCTTTTTTATCTGCTCGGATATTTCTACTACGTGGATGACTTTAATCAAACTGGTTTTGCATTGTCAGTGCTCTTTCCTTATCAATTGCAACTTTGCTCCTCTTCAGTATCTTTTATGTTTTCCTTCTTTCCTTAGCAAATCTACCTGGGCTAGGGGTCCATCAATCCAAAAATATACTTTACCTGTAGAGAAGTCTAATTTTGCGTCCTTCTTCGGTATAGTTTCTAATCCCAGGACAAAGTCGGCTATTATTTATACTCTACTAGGAACACGCACGCTATCGCTGCATTTCCTAGATCCAATTTTAACATTGTCTGTGTCTTCACAGGTTGTGATCGCGTGCCAAATGCTCCCAATGTTTTACATTGTTGCGCAGGAAATGTCGATAACGAGGTCACCTTTATTATTTTATTAAATAAACTCATTGACATTGTGTTTATTGATGCGCCCTTATCATAAACTACCGTTACTGGAATACCCTCTGTTTCAACTTTCATTGTGGAAATTGGTTCTGATGAGTATTCCTCCATACATTTAGTTGGGTCAGCACAAAGTTCCTCTTCTATTAATCTTCCCTCGTTGTATTTCATCATATTTACATTCTGCTCATAGCCCCTATTCCTTTCCTCGACCGAATGAACAGCCAGTACTACTCAGATTTGCTTTTAAACAAGGTGAAGCCAGCCATGAGAGAAAGACGTGGATGTCAGAGGAGAGGTGTGATTCTCCAGCAAGACAATTCACGTCCTCATATGGCGCAACTAACCTGTGAAACCATCGAAAAAATTTGCTGGGATGTACTGCCTCATCTCCCTTAGAGTCCTGATTTAGCACCTAGTTATTTCCATTTGTTTGGTGCACTGAAGGAGTCATTATGTGGCAAGAGGTTCCAGGACAACGAGCACGTGAAAAAATTAGTAGGAAATTAGTTCAAACATCAGGATAAAGGGCTCTTCGCAGCCGAAATAAAAAAAGCTTTCAGCCCGTTGGAACAAGTGCTTAAATGTTCAAGGGGATTATGTTGAAAAGTAGAGAAAGTATTGTCTTGCAGAAATAAACGATTGTTTCTCTAAACCAATTTGTCTATAACTATTAAACAACCCTCGTATATTGCACATATAATAGACTATGGTCTTTATCGGTTTATTTCATTTTCCTTTAAATACTTGTTGTTAGTTGACCAAACCCCTCCCGGATCATTCAATTTCTACGTGTAAAAATATGGCAGTAATTGGTGCAATTAGTCCATACATTGCACTCTGCATGGATAGCAGTACTCCTTTTGAAATATTTTAGCATGTTGCTGGTCACACAGTTGCAACAGCAAGACGATGTAAGTTGTCTGTTGCGTGCAGGTGCATTGCAGAACTGTTGTTAGGAGACGTTAGAGAATTTTTTTAAACTTGCTGTCAGATAACTGAGAATTGATTTTTTTATAATTCGTAGGAGGAGTAATTAATTTTCTGTTCTAATTTCTTTTTGTTCTCAGTCAGAATGCTATTATCGTTAGAGATGTAACGTGATGTGTTTCCGTAAGTCTTTCACCAGAACTAATAATAGTCTAAAAAGCGTTACGATCGCGTTTCGAACTTCCCTAGAAAGTGTACAATCTGTAAATAGTGTAAAGCCAAGTTAGATTTTTAATTTGTTTTAAACATCAATGTACACTATTTACGTTTTCTGAAATTTTCTAACAAGTGTGGTATACACATTTTATTGTATTTCAGTTTCATTTGGTAGCCAAGACGTCGATTTCAAAATTTTATGTAGTGTCTACATACCTTTTTTGGTGATTATATGTTTTTTGTATTATGAAATAAAATAAAGAATGGACAATACAAATTTTTACGCTAGCTTGTTACTCCCGTTTTAATATGTTGTGGAATACAAAGTTGTTTAGACACGTTAATGTTCTACACGATAACAGATGTATTGCAATATTTGTCGCAATGCTTAGTTTAATTTACGTGCCTCGTGTCAAAATTGTATTTTACTGTAATTATTTTGAATTCATGTTATTATTACGCATAAAATGTTTTATCGCAGCTCAGTGTTTCATATAGAGTTATGGAAACAGAAGTCGATGGCCATCCAACCAGGTGTAAACTGACGTTAGCTGTAAACAGTAGCCTTAGTTTGATTGATGCTTGTATATACCAATATACGTCGTTATAGCCATACTGAATCTACGTAACTACCTATAACGCTATGTAATCGTACAAGTGTCTTTTGTGCAACTATGATATAGTTATTGGGGCTGACGTAATATTTGTGGACTTGTCGATCTGAAGTGAGAACTTACGACTGCTCTTTGCTTTCTCCTTCAAAATGTCTCGATGTCACTGGGTATGTTGCTAACACGGTGGCTAATTATGTCATAAGAGAGAGAAAATTTTGAAATCTCATCTGCAGTTTCTGAACCACGGACTATTCTTACCATTTCATTACACGTGGACATTAACAATGGTTCTGCTGTTGTTTGTGGTTTTTTTTATCTTTACGATAAGTTCAGATTCTTGTAGTTTTTATAGAACACATACCGACATACTCACGAGTTTTTTATTTTATTTTATTCCATCAACAGGCGAAAATAACTCACATCTCTACTGAATATAGAGGAATTGTTTTGGTGACAAACGTCGTTCCATTTGACTGGGAACCACACTTTGTGACCACTCACAACGCGCTCGGGGATTAAGTGTCTTTTGTCACCACACAAAAAAACTGTAACATAAATATTAAACTGCCTATTTCTCTTTTTCGGGCTCGGTGGTGTCACTACTAGCGTTCAAGGACGGACCACTCCGTACAATGAACTTACCCATATCAAAGACATAGTGTAACAACACAATAATAGAAAATGCTGCTGCAGCAATAACAATATTCGCACAAGTGTAGAGCACAGTTGTCAAAAATTATATTGAAATAAAGAATGGGAAGTCCAGCTTGGAATTACAACAATATTGGTACACTGAAATGCTGAATAGTTATCTGACACAGTGTGGGTCCTTTGGCGGCGAACGAAAAGAGTAATAAAGTTTAAGAACCGTCTAGAAACTGGAATAAATATGAGAACAAAGCAATAAAGATACTAAAACAAGGACAATTTTACTGATCCGCAAAACTTCAGGAAAAGCACGTACAGCCAGCTTTACTCAAAAGGTGCTTACCTCAGCAACATAACGGGTGCACTAGTTCGGGGGAGAATACAATTAACTTAAGATAAGCACATTAAGAAAACAATACCGAATCAATATATTACATTTAATTTCCTTATAACTTAACAATACGCGGTGTATCTAAATTCGAAAGTCCTTAATTTCTGGCTGCAATATGTAAATTTTCGCGTCACAGCCTTCACTTTGTAGCGGCACACAAGTGTGGTGCGACAGACTATTTGCAGAGCACAGTAGTAGAGTTTAATACGTTGTCAAATACGAATGCACGACATCCAACAGTAACTGTAGCAATATTTTTAATGCACATCATTCACGACACGCCAAACGGTTGCTGCAATTTGACGGCAGTATTTAAATGAGCCGCGAGGCTAAAACAATACACGACTGCAACTACGTTTGAATTGAATCGATAATTGCCAAATACTTGCCTTTTATTTTACGGCAGGGGCGCAGCCGTGGCGCACACTGCTGGAGAAAATAATTCACGAGCGGTAGCGGTAAATAATGGACTGCCTTAAAAGCGAAACGCCGACTGCAGTAACGTCACTCAGGAACGGTGTAGTTTTTTATTGGGTACTGTATCCCCGTCAACAATAAATATTCAACTAGATACTGACAGATGTCACAAACCAACTGTTCACGACGTAGATCACCGCAGTGTCAAAAATATTGTATATGAAATTATGGGATGTTTAGGAATAACAAAAGCTATGTCGAAAGATGGTCGATATAGTTACAGCAAATTTCTGTTTCAGACACGTTTTTGTGGTGTAATTTATATTTCGTTTATAATAGAATGTTTAAAATTATTTTACACAAAAGTTCCTTCTTTGAAACACGTTGAAGCATCGCCATCAGTAACCGTATTTTTAATTGTTTTGTGTCTGTCTTTGCAAAATTTGATATGGGTTGTGAAACTAGTTTTGTTTTCTCGTATCAATAAAGCTATAAAATAAGTTGCTAAAATTTTTTGCTGCTTGCGGGAAATAGTGCGCAGCACAAAATGCATGCTACGCTCTTTTGTCGAGGAGATGCATTATTAACTAAGTGTAAACTTCGGCATTTTATGTTATTCTGTTCCACTGCCACCATGAAAACCAGGAAAAAACGGTACGCTCATTTAAGACGTATTATCTTTACGTAGCCCTGGTATTATTAGAAAGAGTCTTTCATTTAACATTGGTACTCGCAAATACGCGCCATTTCTTTTTTCTTCCCTTTTCATTGGAATATTCTACTGCAGGTCCATACCATTAGAGTGTTCTGCCTTGGAGATTCTTGGATGTCTCCACAACTTTTAAACTTACTAGCGTATTCGTAGTCGGAATACAAACAATTCTCATCACTCGTCACATCCATCTAAGCGTATGTGTCTGATTGTACTATTTGTAACTCAATCTGTATTCCGTTTAGTGTTGATACAATGCAGACTTATGAAGGAGAGAAGGACGTGACCCAATCCGGAGAACTATCGCCCCTCAAGCTTCTAAGCTCCACCCCTGTCTTTCCATCCTGTTACATCTCCAGAAGACAATTTATCCCTCAGTAAGATTCTGCTGCACGTAGATGTGATACAAACGCATAATATATCTGTTCTTAACTAACGTTAGTTACAACATACAGCAATTTCATACCATTAAAACTTTATTTTTAATAATTTGCGACTTTTCCGTCCCCTGCAATGCGGGAACTATTAGTCCTAGAAGAAAAGTGAAAATAACTTTTCTTACAGGAAATGTAACGTAGTCAAATTTTTCACTGGGAAAATTTTCGATAGATACAGTCATTTGCGAGGTAGTCAAGAAAAACATAAAAGTTACCTCAAACACTCCTTCACACCCACGATCACACCACACTGGTCAACGTTTTAGTACGTTGTTCATGACCCCCCCCCATACCACCGTAAAAAATTGCATCAATACGGTTTTTTGCGCCTTTCGACATGTTTTGGTCTTCCTTGTCTGGGCTACTTCGAATGAATAAGACGACGCGCTGTTACCAACGTAACAGGTTGGTATAGCCCACACGAGAATGTAATAGAAGTGCCCTGGGACCTTAAATGGGACTCCTTCGACGAAAAAAAGACAAGTTTCTTTATGAAATCTTAAAAGACCTGTACTCGAAAATGAGTGTGCGAGTACTACGCTGTTGTCAAGATATATGTCGTGTAGGGATCATGCTAAAATGATAGGAGAGAGATAGTATATACATTGGCATATAAGTAAATAGAATAGGAAGAAAATTGATGCATCTTCTGCAATGAAGTGTACAATAAGTCATGGGTAAATCTCTGGCACACGCCATATGATAGGTGTTAACATAGAAAAAAACGCAGTTTTATACCGTGAAAGTCATCCACCAATAAGTTTATACAGTTTCATTTTACATTTCTGTGATATGGACCAACAAAATTTCCAGGCCTCTACCTTCCATGACAAACGCGCCAACACTATGACAGCCACTATCTAGATATTGTAAACTGTGCATCATTTGTACAGTAGCGTTCTGGGATTCTCCGCATCATCTAAACAAAAGTGATTGGTAATAACTGTCAACGGCGGTATATAAGAATAAATGATTCACATGATACGACTAGAAATGTCACACATTCTTTTATGATGGATTTTTCGGAAAATGAGAGGCGCATCGATAACGTTTCGGTTGGGAAAAGATGAGCTGCTCTATCATTCTTTTACTTGGCGGGAGTCTTTCCGAACCATAAATGGCATTTTGGTGTCCCTAAATGGGTATAATCGCAAGCGTGGCGATTATGCTTCTGACCTTTGAGTGATGATGTGTGACAGTGAGGTAAAAATGTTCCGGAGTTAAATTAGCCCCACGTTCGGATCTGCGACTGGCAGCTGCTTTAATGTCACAAAATCCTAAGTCTACAAAACGAGAGAAGCAATGCCTTCATATAAGTACGTACAACTGTCGTACGCGACTGGGACATGAGACATTAACGGAAATAGAAGAGGAACTAGAGGAAATTAACTGGGACATCGTTGGTTTAAGTGAAGTGCACCGTAAAGACGAAAACTGCCTTCGGTTGAATTCAGCGAATTTCTTATATGACTGTAGAGAACCATATGGAAAATTAAATGGAGTTGGATTTTTAGTAAACAAAACCATTGGCAACAAGATAACAGTATTAGAAGGAATTTCAAGGAGAATTGCACGCTCGGTCCTAAAAATATCAGACAGGTATGATATCCAAATAGTTGAAGCATATACACCTACTTCTGCTCACTCAGATGAAGGGATAGAATATTTCTACGAATGTCTGAAGGAAACCTATGAGAAGACAGAGATTGTTTTTATAAATTCATTATTGGAAACTTTAATGCCAGAGATGGAACATGCAAAGAAGGAGATTCAGTTGTTGGCAAATATGGAATAGACAAAAGAAATGATAGAGGTGAGAGATTGGTACAATTTGCAGAATGCTTGAAAACACCTACCGTGAATACGTTTTTCAAGAAGCACCAAAGTCGCAAATGGACTTCGAGGAATCCTAACTTTGAAGTGAAAAACGAGATAGACTTCATTCCCACCAACAGGCTTCAAAACATTAAAGATGTCGCTGTGTTAAACAGGTTCAAAACAAGCAGTGACCATGGATTAGTAAGAGCAAGATTTGAATTTAATACAAAGCATGAAAGATGAAAACCAATTAAAAGAAAAAGTAAAATTTGAAATGTCAAAAGTCTTGAAGAATGAAAAGAGGAAGTTCAAGAAAGAATTAAAAAAAAAATTAAAAGAATGTGAAGCAAAAGAAGTATCAAAGGTACTATTAAAGACAGCTGAAGAAGTGGGAAGCTAATGTAAATCTCAAAACTAACACAAGACACTGAAAAATAAAGAAAAAGGTTTGATAGACAAGAGAAAAAGAATGAAAGTTGATACAGAAAAGGAAAAGATAGAATGTTCAGAGCTGTACAAAGCTCTGAGAAAGAGCATGAAAGACGACATCATGTGTGAAGAAGACATGCTAAAAGCCAGTCTTGAGAATAAATCTAGTTTAAAGAAAGCCAAACGAATGCTTATGATTGGAGAGAATCAGCTAATATCATTAGACACAGATCAAGGCCGAATTACAGACAAGAAAGAAAGTACTTGAATATATTGGAAATTTCTATAGTAATCAATGCAGTAAAATCAATGATGATACCTTGGTCCTGGACGAAATGGATGCTTCTGTCTCCCAAATTCCAGAAATACTCCCATCAGAAGTCAAACATGAATAGGCAATAGGAAAAAAAGGGACTGCTCCAGGCAGTGATGACCTCCCAGTCGATGTTCTAAAGCTGATGCATGAGGAATCCATAAGGCATTTAGCTAAGATATTCTCAGGTTGCTTGCACCGTGGAACGTTACCAAGAGACTGGAATAAAGTCAAAATAATAACATGAGAAAAGTAGTACCAAAGATATAAAGAATTATCGCCGTACCAGCTTACTCTCCATGGTGTACAAAGTTTTCATTAGGATCTTGACTACCAGATTGAGCACTACACTCGACCGGGCTCAATCCATTGAGCAAGCCGGTTTCTGATCAGGATTTAGCACAGTTGACCATATCTTCACGCCACGGGAAATAATTAGTAGAACAAATGAGTACCATCTACCCCTCTGCCTTGCTTTTATATACTTTGATTCGATCAGTCACCAAGCTATGTTTGCGGCTCTAAAAGAACAAGGAGTAGAACAGGGCTATATTAAAATCATACATAGGATTTACGAAACCTCCACAGCCTTTGTGAGCGTTGCCGAAGATACTGAGAAATTTTCCATTGAAGAGGATGTAAAGCAAGGTGATTCTATGTCTCCCAAACCATTTTCAACAGTCTTAGAGAAAGCCATATCTAAATTGAATTGGGTAGAAAAGGGAATTCAAGTTCTCGGAAAAAGACTGAACAGCTTGAGATTTGCGGATGATATTGTCCTGTTTGCAAATGACGTAGAAGAACTTCAAGTATTTGTTAACGAACTTGCATTAGTGTGCTCTGAAGTTGGACTAAAAATGAATATTGATAAAACTAAGATAACGATCAATCAATGGACACCTGAGGGAAGTATATCAGTTGGAAGTACACGGCTCCAAAGAGTCACAGAATATATCTGTCTGGGTCAACTGATAAACTTGAAGGGAGATTTAAAACCAGAAATATAACGACGAACTTAATTGGGCTGGCAAACTTATGGGAGGCACTCGTTAATTTTGAAATCTAAGACGTCGGTTGAGAAGAAGAAATCTAGTTTTGACCAATGTATAATGCCAGTAGTAACTTATGGCTGTGAAACATAAACATTAAATTAGTTCATTGTTTGGAAGCTAACAGTATCCAGAAGAGGAATGGAAAGATCAACGTCGGATTACACGAAAAAAAGAGAGGAAGAGAGCAGTTTAAATAAGACGAACAACGAAGGTCACCGACCTAATGGACAGAGTGAATACATCGAAATGGCAGTGGGCTGGTCATGTTGCTCGAACAAAATATGGTAGATTGTCTAAACAATTCCTAGACTGGAGCCCAATTTACCAAAAAAGATCTAGAGGAAGACCACCAGACTGATGGGACAGAGATATAAGGAAGACCGTGCGATTAAATTGACAATGGGAAGCTCAGAATCGGAAGAAATGGAAGATGTTACTGTGATGCTTTGTTACACACCGACTCAAAAAGGCCACATCATTAAGTGATAGAACGGGCAGATGATGATGATGATGATGCTGATGAGGAAGATGACATTGGTATATAAAATGTAGTCGCAAACTGCGAAAACGGTACTGTCACTGCTATACGATTTACTGGACACAAATGAAACTGGTGCTGAACCGGGATTCGAGATACAATTTCCCGCTTTTAAGCTCCTTAACCACTTCGGCTACCGAAGCACGATTCATGACAGATGCAAACTTCCACATGTCCCAGCGTTTGTTTCCCATATTACTCACACAATTACTTCATGCCCACACAATGCAAGACTTACGTTTTCACGTCAGTTTGCCCTGGCTTTGGCAAAAAAATACGTTTTTGTGGTGTCTGTGTTTGGCAGTGCCTCTAAATTTCGAAGCAATGTTCCTTCCGAAATGCGTACATACCCGAAGAAAAAGACGCTGATGATGATTTATAGCCGTATTAAATTATGATATTTAGTTGTAAATTACGAATACGGGAGCAGAAGCCGCTGGCGAGTTGTAGTCTTCAACCGGTGTTCTTGGTGTTTTCTGGTGAAATAATTTCAGAAGAACCTTTTGGGAACTGTTTTCAGCTTCGTTACTGTGTCATTAGACGTTTGATTCTCTTTCTGTATTAGTCTTTTGTTATATTCACATCTGTTGTTTATTAATATTGTTAATAATAGTCGTTACTTCCCTTGTAGAGTAAGTTTGTGATTATTGTAGTCAGGTTTTTAACATCTTCTTATTGTAGTAGCGGAACTTAGAAAAAGTAACATTTTACCATGAGTGAGAAGTGTGGGCTTTGCCGTAGGTTCGTGAGTAGTGGATTGCGGTGTGAAACTTGTTCGACGTATTTTCACTGTTGGGAATGCAGTGAGGAAGCCAGTGGGCATTCTGGTGAGATCCTCTCCTGGAACTGCAGGTTATGTAGCAAGAGTAAGTTGATAGAGGAGCAGGAGCGTAAGATCTGTGCCCTTCAGGTGCAGTTGAAAAACGCACAGAAGGAGCTAGAGAGGATGAGGAGGGAGAAGGGGGTTGGGGAATGGGAGCTGGCTGTTGGAAAGAGATCTGCTAGGAGAAGAAGATTTTCAGATGGTTTTACTATTGGTGTTTACAATAGATATGACCAACTGTCAGAGTCTAGTGGAGAGGAATCTCTAGTAGCTGTAGATGTAGGAAGTATGCAGCAGACCTCAGTAGTTACTGTGCCTAGAACAGTTGCAAAGTCGAAGAGCAAGAAGAAGGTTCTGCTGTTAGGTAGTTCTCATGACAGAGGTGTAGGCCAGCAGTTGTAGGAGGTGCTGGGGAGTGAGTACCAGGTCACCAGCATTGTGAAGCCTAATGCAGGGTTGGCTCAGGTGACTGTTAACATAGGAGGGTTATGTAGGGATTTTACTAAAGAGGATCAGGTAGTGATTGTGGGTGAGGCTGGTAATAGTATTGGTAGGGATGGGGAGTATAACATAGATGGTGACCTGGAAAAGATAGCCACTCAGACTGGCAACACGAATGTGCATTTCGTGGAACTGTTTCAGCGTCACGATCTGCCTCATCTTAAAACAACCGTCAGGCGTAATAACATGAGACTTGGGGGTGCGCTGATGACAGAAAGCATGGGTCACATTTCAGTGGTGTCGGTGGAGTCTATCAGCAGGACGGGTTTCACTAGACATGGCCTGCACCTCAACAGGTATGGGAAGGGGAGGCTGGCAAAGTTTATAGGTGACAGCATAGGTGGGGTTGGTGGGATCACTCATGGGAAAATTCCTGCAGTAGTGGGTGTTAGAGCTGCACCTTTTTTAGATTGAAGTCAGCTGATAGGTATTCCTGCTTAAGGGAAGTCTCTCTAACAAGGGAATCACTTTTGACAAAGCTTAGGTATCAGAGTAATGAGGGAATTAGTACATTTCATCAAAATATACAAGGTATTAGAGATAAAGTTAGTGAACTGCTTATAGATGTTGACTCTGAAATTATTGGTATATCTGAACACTTCTTAAATAAGGAGATAATTCAGAGGCTTCCTTTACCAGGATACAGGTTGGCTGGCAGCTTTTCGAGGAGCTCTTTGCGGTGTGGGGGAGTAGCTATGTATGTGAAAAACGGCATCCCATTTGAGTCAATTGATGTTTCAAAGTACTGCACTGAAAAGGTGTTTGAATGTTGTGCAAGTGGGGTAAAATTTAACGGAGCTAAACTTCTAACTGTTGTTATTTATAGATCCCCAGACTCCGATTTCACAACATTTTTGTTAAAGCTAGAGGAGGTTCTTGGTTCACTTTATAGAAAATACAAAAAGTTAGTTATATGTGGTGACTTCAATATTAATTGTATAAGTGATTGTGCAAGGAAGAGGATGCTGGTAGATCTCTTTAATTCATATAATCTTATGCAAACCGTTCACAATAAAGGATGGCAGCCAAAAACAGTTGCAGGATAGAATTTTTTTATTAAAATTCTTAACCAAGGTTTCGGTACATATAAATATACCTTCATCAGAAGTACATTTCCTGAATAGAAAGACACATTCATTAGAAAAGCCATATCAACGAAAGTGAGAAACAGAAGCTTAAATAACGGTGAAATTGCTAAAGTAATACAGGCACACAATCTTTAGTACTTACTAAAATTACATCATGCACTGGAGAATAATGAAACAATTATGCCAAAAGGCGTCGTCAGTAATTAAAATATCATCTCCATTTGTACAACATGTGTAATGGGTACAGGATCAAAGCGAACAGTTTAACAATGTTACTTCGCCTATGAACTGTTGAGATACGAGTGTGAAGGCACTAAGGTAGATTGTTTCGCCGAGAGAGGGCACTTGCATATGCCAGACTTGCGCATATTACAATCCATAAATACATACATAAGCGCATCAAAATTATTAAAGGTTGTGTTAATTCAAACTTTGTCTTAATAAATAAAGCGTATCACGCCAATTAAAGACATTTATGTAAACTAGAAATATAGAACCAAATTTACCTGTGTCCTAGTGTCAAACGGATAAAGCTTGCGCTTGGAACATCTAACGAGAGAGGGCACTACTGTAATGCGCGAGAGTGTCGCGTAACATAGGCAGTGAAATACATATTAGCGAAACAACCAAAATGTTATAATAAAACGAAACCATCTGTCTGTATGAATAAAACATAGTAGTCATTTAACCACACATACACATTGAAATTCATAATTAACATACAACACAATATGTAGATCCCAACAAGATAGGAAAAGCGCATTTCACCGGCATCAACAAGCAAGAAAATAACTCCTAGTCAGCCAGACTATATTACATTAAGGCAATGAGGGGTTTGAAACTGTCTAAAAAATTTTTGTTTCGAAGCTGCACCTGTTCATTAAGAACAAAACCATCTTTTAGAGACAGATGCTTGAAAATCTCTAATTCTTCGAGCAAGTCTAGTTTGTCACCTTTATCAGCTTCATGAAGCAGCTCTACGTCGTCCAGTTCTCTTGGCGTGTGCTGTAAGAGCCATAGATGTTCAGCAAAGGTGGAATTATATACGTTTTCTCCATTTTTACCTAACTTGTGTTCTTTATACCTAACTTTAATGGGTCTACCTGTCTGCCCTATGTAATAGTTTGGGCAGTCATTACAAGTAATTTTGTATACACCGGACTTAGTGCTGAGTTCTTCTCGTGCTCCAATATTATGAATTACTCTACGTTTGAGGCTATTATTTACGGAAAAAGCAACTCTATAACCGTATTGTTTCTGTAAAAGTCTTTTAATCTTATATGAAACGTTCCCTAAAAATGGAATAGAAATAAAGTTATTACTCTCATAGTTTTTTGCCCTGTTATCTCCTAAAGTAGAAAATTTTTTTACAGCTGTTTTTTTCTTAGCAATTTGGTCAATTAATTTAGGGTCGTATCCATTGTTAGTGGCTATTGATTTTAATAAAATTATTTCATTTTCAAAACAATTCTGTGCTAAAGGTGTGCTCACAGCGCGATGAACTGCAGAATGAAAAAAGGCGATCTTGTGAGTTTGAGGATGACAGGAATCTGCTGGAATAATATTATCAGAAAAAGTTTCTTTACGGAAAATGTTGAAGCTAATGGTGTTACCCGATAACTTAAGTTTCAAATCAAGAAAATTGAGTTCTCTCTCGTTATTTTGTATCTCTTTTGTAAATTTCATTTTCTCGTGGAAACTGTTGAAAACATGAAACAGTTGTTGTAGATCTTGGTCACAACCTTGAAATAGTATGAGTATATCATCAACATAACGAGCATAAAAAGAAATTTTATTGCCTAACGTAGGGTTGTTTTTGAAGAAATTATCTTCTAGTGCATTCATAAAGATGTCAGCAAAGATGCCAGCTAACGGGCAACCCATGGCTAAGCCGAATGGTTGCTCATACATTTTACCATTAAACTGAAAGTAATTGTAATCTAGTACAACCTGCAGTAGTGACATAAGTTCCGACAACTGTAGCTCACTTAAAGTTTTATGTTGTCGAATGTTACCTTCAATAATCTTAAGAGTGATATCCACTGGAACATTAGTGTATAAACTTACGACGTCAAAAGAAACCAAACGAGAGGAAGAAGTGATCTCTATTGATTTTAGCTTGTTTATTACCTCAGCAGTATTTTTCACAGAGTAATTGTTTTCAAAAACAAAGTCTTCTTTAATTTTAGTGTGTAAAAATCTCGCTAATTTGTGATGTGGGCTCTTTATTCCATTAACAATGGGACGAACTGGGTGTTGACTTTTGTGTACCTTAAACTGACTTCTAAGCGTAGGTGCTCTAGGGTTCATGTTAATTAAGGTTTTCTTTTGAAACTCTTTCATAAGATGTTTACTTCTCCTTAACGTATCTCTAATTTGCTTTTGTAACGTAGGGGTATGATCCTGCTCAATTTCAAATATACCATTTTCTTCGAAAAAAGCCAAAGTTTTAGCAATGTATTCACTTTTGTAGGCTACAACAAGCGAATTTCCTTTGTCTGATTTAGTGATGAGAGCCTCATTATTTTTTAATTTACGGTTAATACTAGTAATAATGTTACCACCTCTCTGTTTTAAATCACTGTTTTTTACCGACTTGACCTCTCTTTCTATAATTGCGCTACATTCATGAGCTATCCTATTTTGTTGGGATTTTTCAGTTTTTACGGAGTCAAGACCAACTTTAAGGTCAACAATAAAATTATCTATCACTTTAGGATCGTTAATATCAGGCATGAAATTGTATTTAAAACCTCTCGCTAGCATGGCGCTTTCTTGAGGGGTAAAGCTTATAGAAGTTTTGTTTAGTACTCTGTCGAAAAATTGGTGTTCGCAATTGACGGTTCTTTTTGCATGAACAACATTAGATTTTGGGGTAACATTTTCCAGTTTATGAAGTTTAAAATCATGTCTACACTGAATTTCAACCTTACGATTGTGTAACCACTCATTAACACTATGCCAAACACTGTCTACGTGAAAGTTAAAATAATCTTTAAAAGTTCTAGTAATATAGAGATACAAAGAGTAAGCTTCTTCATTTAGTTTATCTTTCTTCTTATAAAGGTCACTGATTCTGTCACTCACAATTTGTTTCACCAGTTTAGCTTTAGTAGATGGAAACTTCTTACACTGTTTCACATTGATAAAAGCCTTCACATAATTCGGTGTCAAATGGCGTCTCTCACACTGTTTAGTGAAGTCAATAGCCATACCTGTTTTCAGGATTTTAATTGAGATGTCCATGTATTTTGAAACAGCCTTTGAAACCTGGGCAGGTACATATTTCAAGATTTTAAACATGGCTGCAGCAGCAACTGTTGAAATTCTTCACAATAAAGGATGGCAGCCAAAAACAGTTGCAGGATAGAATTTTTTTATTAAAATTCTTAACCAAGGTTTCGGTACATATAAATATACCTTCATCAGAAGTACATTTCCTGAATAGAAAGACACATTCATTAGAAAAGCCATATCAACGAAAGTGAGAAACAGAAGCTTAAATAACGGTGAAATTGCTAAAGTAATACAGGCACACAATCTTTAGTACTTACTAAAATTACATCATGCACTGGAGAATAATGAAACAATTATGCCAAAAGGCGTCGTCAGTAATTAAAATATCATCTCCATTTGTACAACATGTGTAATGGGTACAGGATCAAAGCGAACAGTTTAACAATGTTACTTCGCCTATGAACTGTTGAGATACGAGTGTGAAGGCACTAAGGTAGATTGTTTCGCCGAGAGAGGGCACTTGCATATGCCAGACTCGCGCATATTACAATCCATAAATACATACATAAGCGCATCAAAATTATTAAAGGTTGTGTTAATTCAAACTTTGTCTTAATAAATAAAGCGTATCACGCCAATTAAAGACATTTATGTAAACTAGAAATATAGAACCAAATTTACCTGTGTCCTAGTGTCAAACGGATAAAGCTTGCGCTTGGAACATCTAACGAGAGAGGGCACTACTGTAATGCGCGAGAGTCTCGCGTAACATAGGCAGTGAAATACATATTAGCGAAACAACCAAAATGTTATAATAAAACGAAACCATCTGTCTGTATGAATAAAACATAGTAGTCATTTAACCACACATACACATTGAAATTCATAATTAACATACAACACAATATGTAGATCCCAACAAGATAGGAAAAGCGCATTTCACCGGCATCAACAAGCAAGAAAATAACTCCTAGTCAGCCAGACTATATTACATTAAGGCAATGAGGGGTTTGAAACTGTCTAAAAAATTTTTGTTTCGAAGCTGCACCTGTTCATTAAGAACAAAACCATCTTTTAGAGACAGATGCTTGAAAATCTCTAATTCTTCGAGCAAGTCTAGTTTGTCACCTTTATCAGCTTCATGAAGCAGCTCTACGTCGTCCAGTTCTCTTGGCGTGTGCTGTAAGAGCCATAGATGTTCAGCAAAGGTGGAATTATATACGTTTTCTCCATTTTTACCTAACTTGTGTTCTTTATACCTAACTTTAATGGGTCTACCTGTCTGCCCTATGTAATAGTTTGGGCAGTCGTTACAAGTAATTTTGTATACACCGGACTTAGTGCTGAGTTCTTCTCGTGCTCCAATATTATGAATTACTCTACGTTTGAGGCTATTATTTACGGAAAAAGCAACTCTATAACCGTATTGTTTCTGTAAAAGTCTTTTAATCTTATATGAAACGTTCCCTAAAAATGGAATAGAAATAAAGTTATTACTCTCATCGTTTTTTGCCCTGTTATCTCCTAAAGTAGAAAATTTTTTTACAGCTGTTTTTTTCTTAGCAATTTGGTCAATTAATTTAGGGTCGTATCCATTGTTAGTGGCTATTGATTTTAATAAAATTATTTCATTTTCAAAACAATTCTGTGCTAAAGGTGTGCTCACAGCGCGATGAACTGCAGAATGAAAAAAGGCGATCTTGTGAGTTTGAGGATGACAGGAATCTGCTGGAATAATATTATCAGAAAAGTTTCTTTACGGAAAATGTCGAAGCTAATGGTGTTACCCGATAACTTAAGTTTCAAATCAAGAAAATTGAGTTCTCTCTCGTTATTTTGTATCTCTTTTGTAAATTTCATTTTCTCGTGGAAACTGTTGAAAACATGAAACAGTTGTTGTAGATCTTGGTCACAACCTTGAAATAGTATGAGTATATCATCAACATAACGAGCATAAAAAGAAATTTTATTGCCTAACGTAGGGTTGTTTTTGAAGAAATTATCTTCTAGTGCATTCATAAAGATGTCAGCAAAGATGCCAGCTAACGGGCAACCCATGGCTAAGCCGAATGGTTGCTCATACATTTTACCATTAAACTGAAAGTAATTGTAATCTAGTACAACCTGCAGTAGTGACATAAGTTCCGACAACTGTAGCTCACTTAAAGTTTTATGTTGTCGAATGTTACCTTCAATAATCTTAAGAGTGATATCCACTGGAACATTAGTGTATAAACTTACGACGTCAAAAGAAACCAAACGAGAGGAAGAAGTGATCTCTATTGATTTTAGCTTGTTTATTACCTCAGCAGTATTTTTCACAGACTAATTGTTTTCAAAAACAAAGGCTTCTTTAATTTTAGTGTGTAAAAATCTCGCTAATTTGTGATGTGGGCTCTTTATTCCATTAACAATGGGACGAACTGGGTGTTGACTTTTGTGTACCTTAAACTGACTTCTAAGCGTAGGTGCTCTAGGGTTCATGTTAATTAAGGTTTTCTTTTGAAACTCTTTCATAAGATGTTTACTTCTCCTTAACGTATCTCTAATTTGCTTATGTAACGTAGGGGTATGATCCTGCTCAATTTCAAATATACCATTTTCTTCGAAAAAAGCCAAAGTT
Organism: Schistocerca piceifrons; assembly: GCF_021461385.2. Taxonomy (NCBI): domain Eukaryota; kingdom Metazoa; phylum Arthropoda; class Insecta; order Orthoptera; family Acrididae; genus Schistocerca; species Schistocerca piceifrons. The sequence continues at coordinate 591,221,450 of NC_060140.1, read as the reverse complement.
TTAGCAATGTATTCACTTTTGTAGGCTACAACAAGCGAATTTCCTTTGTCTGATTTAGTGATGAGAGCCTCATTATTTTTTAATTTACGGTTAATACTAGTAATAATGTTACCACCTCTCTGTTTTAAATCACTATTTTTTACCGACTTGACCTCTCTTTCTATAATTGCGCTACATTCATGAGCTATCCTATTTTGTTGGGATTTTTCAGTTTTTACGGAGTCAAGACCAACTTTAAGGTCAACAATAAAATTATCTATCACTTTAGGATCGTTAATATCAGGCATGAAATTGTATTTAAAACCTCTCGCTAGCATGGCGCTTTCTTGAGGGGTAAAGCTTATAGAAGTTTTGTTTAGTACTCTGTCGAAAAATTGGTGTTCGCAATTGACGGTTCTTTTTGCATGAACAACATTAGATTTTGGGGTAACATTTTCCAGTTTATGAAGTTTAAAATCATGTCTACACTGAATTTCAACCTTACGATTGTGTAACCACTCATTAACACTATGCCAAACACTGTCTACGTGAAAGTTAAAATAATCTTTAAAAGTTCTAGTAATATAGAGATACAAAGAGTAAGCTTCTTCATTTAGTTTATCTTTCTTCTTATAAAGGTCACTGATTCTGTCACTCACAATTTGTTTCACCAGTTTAGCTTTAGTAGATGGAAACTTCTTACACTGTTTCACATTGATAAAAGCCTTCACATAATTCGGTGTCAAATGGCGTCTCTCACACTGTTTAGTGAAGTCAATAGCCATACCTGTTTTCAGGATTTTAAATGAGATGTCCATGTATTTTGAAACAGCCTTTGAAACCTGGGCAGGTACATCTTTCAAGATTTTAAACATGGCTGCAGCAGCAACTGTTGAAATTCTTCACAATAAAGGATGGCAGCCAAAAACAGTTGCAGGATAGAATTTTTTTATTAAAATTCTTAACCAAGGTTTCGGTACATATAAATATACCTTCATCAGAAGTACATTTCCTGAATAGAAAGACACATTCATTAGAAAAACCATATCAACGAAAGTGAGAAACAGAAGCTTAAATAACGGTGAAATTGCTAAAGTAATACAGGCACACAATCTTTAGTACTTACTAAAATTACATCATGCACTGGAGAATAATGAAACAATTATGCCAAAAGGCGTCGTCAGTAATTAAAATATCATCTCCATTTGTACAACATGTGTAATGGGTACAGGATCAAAGCGAACAGTTTAACAATGTTACTTCGCCTATGAACTGTTGAGATACGAGTGTGAAGGCACTAAGGTAGATTGTTTCGCCGAGAGAGGGCACTTGCATATGCCAGACTCGCGCATATTACAATCCATAAATACATACATAAGCGCATCAAAATTATTAAAGGTTGTGTTAATTCAAACTTTGTCTTAATAAATAAAGCGTATCACGCCAATTAAAGACATTTATGTAAACTAGAAATATAGAACCAAATTTACCTGTGTCCTAGTGTCAAACGGATAAAGCTTGCGCTTGGAACATCTAACGAGAGAGGGCACTACTGTAATGCGCGAGAGTGTCGCGTAACATAGGCAGTGAAATACATATTAGCGAAACAACCAAAATGTTATAATAAAACGAAACCATCTGTCTGTATGAATAAAACATAGTAGTCATTTAACCACACATACACATTGAAATTCATAATTAACATACAACACAATATGTAGATCCCAACAAGATAGGAAAAGCGCATTTCACCGGCATCAACAAGCAAGAAAATAACTCCTAGTCAGCCAGACTATATTACATTAAGGCAATGAGGGGTTTGAAACTGTCTAAAAAATTTTTGTTTCGATGCTGCACCTGTTCATTAAGAACAAAACCATCTTTTAGAGACAGATGCTTGAAAATCTCTAATTCTTCGAGCAAGTCTAGTTTGTCACCTTTATCAGCTTCATGAAGCAGCTCTACGTCGTCCAGTTCTCTTGGCGTGTGCTGTAAGAGCCATAGATGTTCAGCAAAGGTGGAATTATATACGTTTTCTCCATTTTTACCTAACTTGTGTTCTTTATACCTAACTTTAATGGGTCTACCTGTCTGCCCTATGTAATAGTTTGGGCAGTCGTTACAAGTAATTTTGTATACACCGGACTTAGTGCTGAGTTCTTCTCGTGCTCCAATATTATGAATTACTCTACGTTTGAGGCTATTATTTACGGAAAAAGCAACTCTATAACCGTATTGTTTCTGTAAAAGTCTTTTAATCTTATATGAAACGTTCCCTAAAAATGGAATAGAAATAAAGTTATTACTCTCATAGTTTTTTGCCCTGTTATCTCCTAAAGTAGAAAATTTTTTTACAGCTGTTTTTTTCTTAGCAATTTGGTCAATTAATTTAGGGTCGTATCCATTGTTAGTGGCTATTGATTTTAATAAAATTATTTCATTTTCAAAACAATTCTGTGCTAAAGGTGTGCTCACAGCGCGATGAACTGCAGAATGAAAAAAGGCGATCTTGTGAGTTTGAGGATGACAGGAATCTGCTGGAATAATATTATCAGAAAAAGTTTCTTTACGGAAAATGTCGAAGCTAATGGTGTTACCCGATAACTTAAGTTTCAAATCAAGAAAATTGAGTTCTCTCTCGTTATTTTGTATTTCTTTTGTAAATTTCATTTTCTCGTGGAAACTGTTGAAAACATGAAACAGTTGTTGTAGATCTTGGTCACAACCTTGAAATAGTATGAGTATATCATCAACATAACGAGCATAAAAAGAAATTTTATTGCCTAACGTAGGGTTGTTTTTGAAGAAATTATCTTCTAGTGCATTCATAAAGATGTCAGCAAAGATGCCAGCTAACGGGCAACCCATGGCTAAGCCGAATGGTTGCTCATACATTTTACCATTAAACTGAAAGTAATTGTAATCTAGTACAACCTGCAGTAGTGACATAAGTTCCGACAACTGTAGCTCACTTAAAGTTTTATGTTGTCGAATGTTACCTTCAATAATCTTAAGAGTGATATCCACTGGAACATTAGTGTATAAACTTACGACGTCAAAAGAAACCAAACGAGAGGAAGAAGTGATCTCTATTGATTTTAGCTTGTTTATTACCTCAGCAGTATTTTTCACAGAGTAATTGTTTTCAAAAACAAAGGCTTCTTTAATTTTAGTGTGTAAAAATCTCGCTAATTTGTGATGTGGGCTCTTTATTCCATTAACAATGGGACGAACTGGGTGTTGACTTTTGTGTACCTTAAACTGACTTCTAAGCGTAGGTGCTCTAGGGTTCATGTTAATTAAGGTTTTCTTTTGAAACTCTTTCATAAGATGTTTACTTCTCCTTAACGTATCTCTAATTTGCTTTTGTAACGTAGGGGTATGATCCTGCTCAATTTCAAATATACCATTTTCTTCGAAAAAAGCCGAAGTTTTAGCAATGTATTCACTTTTGTAGGCTACAACAAGCGAATTTCCTTTGTCTGATTTAGTGATGAGAGCCTCATTATTTTTTAATTTACGGTTAATACTAGTAATAATGTTACCACCTCTCTGTTTTAAATCACTGTTTTTTACCGACTTGACCTCTCTTTCTATAATTGCGCTACATTCATGAGCTATCCTATTTTGTTGGGATTTTTCAGTTTTTACGGAGTCAAGACCAACTTTAAGGTCAACAATAAAATTATCTATCACTTTAGGATCGTTAATATCAGGCATGAAATTGTATTTAAAACCTCTCGCTAGCATGGTGCTTTCTTGAGGGATAAAGCTTATAGAAGTTTTGTTTAGTACTCTGTCGAAAAATTGGTGTTCGCAATTGACGGTTCTTTTTGCATGAACAACATTAGATTTTGGGGTAACATTTTCCAGTTTATGAAGTTTAAAATCATGTCTACACTGAATTTCAACCTTACGATTGTGTAACCACTCATTAACACTATGCCAAACACTGTCTACGTGAAAGTTAAAATAATCTTTAAAAGTTCTAGTAATATAGAGATACAAAGAGTAAGCTTCTTCATTTAGTTTATCTTTCTTCTTATAAAGGTCACTGATTCTGTCACTCATAATTTGTTTCACCAGTTTAGCTTTAGTAGATGGAAACTTCTTACACTGTTTCACATTGATAAAAGCCTTCACATAATTCGGTGTCAAATGGCGTCTCTCACACTGTTTAGTGAAGTCAATAGTCATACCTGTTTTCAGGATTTTAAATGAGATGTCCATGTATTTTGAAACAGCCTTTGAAACCTGGGCAGGTACATATTTCAAGATTTTAAACATGGCTGCAGCAGCAACTGTTGAAATTCTTCACAATAAAGGATGGCAGCCAAAAACAGTTGCAGGATAGAATTTTTTTATTAAAATTCTTAACCAAGGTTTCGGTACATATAAATATACCTTCATCAGAAGTACATTTCCTGAATAGAAAGACACATTCATTAGAAAAGCCATATCAACGAAAGTGAGAAACAGAAGCTTAAATAACGGTGAAATTGCTAAAGTAATACAGGCACACAATCTTTAGTACTTACTAAAATTACATCATGCACTGGAGAATTATTAAACAATTATGCCAAAAGGCGTCGTCAGTAATTAAAATATCATCTCCATTTGTACAACATGTGTAATGGGTACAGGATCAAAGCGAACAGTTTAACAATGTTACTTCGCCTATGAACTGTTGAGATACGAGTGTGAAGGCACTAAGGTAGATTGTTTCGCCGAGAGAGGGCACTTGCATATGCCAGACTCGCGCATATTACAATCCATAAATACATACATAAGCGCATCAAAATTATTAAAGGTTGTGTTAATTCAAACTTTGTCTTAATAAATAAAGCGTATCACGCCAATTAAAGACATTTATGTAAACTAGAAATATAGAACCAAATTTACCTGTGTCCTAGTGTCAAACGGATAAAGCTTGCGCTTGGAACATCTAACAAGAGAGGGCACTACTGTAATGCGCGAGAGTCTCGCGTAACATAGGCAGTGAAATACATATTAGCGAAACAACCAAAATGTTATAATAAAACGAAACCATCTGTCTGTATGAATAAAACATAGTAGTCATTTAACCACACATACACATTGAAATTCATAATTAACATACAACACAATATGTAGATCCCAACAAGATAGGAAAAGCGCATTTCACCGGCATCAACAAGCAAGAAAATAACTCCTAGTCAGCCAGACTATATTACATTAAGGCAATGAGGGGTTTGAAACTGTCTAAAAAATTTTTGTTTCGAAGCTGCACCTGTTCATTAAGAACAAAACCATCTTTTAGAGACAGATGCTTGAAAATCTCTAATTCTTCGAGCAAGTCTAGTTTGTCACCTTTATCAGCTTCATGAAGCAGCTCTACGTCGTCCAGTTCTCTTGGCGTGTGCTGTAAGAGCCATAGATGTTCAGCAAAGGTGGAATTATATACGTTTTCTCCATTTTTACCTAACTTGTGTTCTTTATACCTAACTTTAATGGGTCTACCTGTCTGCCCTATGTAATAGTTTGGGCAGTCGTTACAAGTAATTTTGTATACACCGGACTTAGTGCTGAGTTCTTCTCGTGCTCCAATATTATGAATTACTCTACGTTTGAGGCTATTATTTACGGAAAAAGCAACTCTATAACCGTATTGTTTCTGTAAAAGTCTTTTAATCTTATATGAAACGTTCCCTAAAAATGGAATAGAAATAAAGTTATTACTCTCATCGTTTTTTGCCCTGTTATCTCCTAAAGTAGAAAATTTTTTTACAGCTGTTTTTTTCTTAGCAATTTGGTCAATTAATTTAGGGTCGTATCCATTGTTAGTGGCTATTGATTTTAATAAAATTATTTCATTTTCAAAACAATTCTGTGCTAAAGGTGTGCTCACAGCGCGATGAACTGCAGAATGAAAAAAGGCGATCTTGTGAGTTTGAGGATGACAGGAATCTGCTGGAATAATATTATCAGAAAAAGTTTCTTTACGGAAAATGTCGAAGCTAATGGTGTTACCCGATAACTTAAGTTTCAAATCAAGAAAATTGAGTTCTCTCTCGTTATTTTGTATCTCTTTTGTAAATTTCATTTTCTCGTGGAAACTGTTGAAAACATGAAACAGTTGTTGTAGATCTTGGTCACAACCTTGAAATAGTATGAGTATATCATCAACATAACGAGCATAAAAAGAAATTTTATTGCCTAACGTAGGGTTGTTTTTGAAGAAATTATCTTCTAGTGCATTCATAAAGATGTCAGCAAAGATGCCAGCTAACGGGCAACCCATGGCTAAGCCGAATGGTTGCTCATACATTTTACCATTAAACTGAAAGTAATTGTAATCTAGTACAACCTGCAGTAGTGACATAAGTTCCGACAACTGTAGCTCACTTAAAGTTTTATGTTGTCGAATGTTACCTTCAATAATCTTAAGAGTGATATCCACTGGAACATTAGTGTATAAACTTACGACGTCAAAAGAAACCAAACGAGAGGAAGAAGTGATCTCTATTGATTTTAGCTTGTTTATTACCTCAGCAGTATTTTTCACAGACTAATTGTTTTCAAAAACAAAGGCTTCTTTAATTTTAGTGTGTAAAAATCTCGCTAATTTGTGATGTGGGCTCTTTATTCCATTAACAATGGGACGAACTGGGTGTTGACTTTTGTGTACCTTAAACTGACTTCTAAGCGTAGGTGCTCTAGGGTTCATGTTAATTAAGGTTTTCTTTTGAAACTCTTTCATAAGATGTTTACTTCTCCTTAACGTATCTCTAATTTGCTTATGTAACGTAGGGGTATGATCCTGCTCAATTTCAAATATACCATTTTCTTCGAAAAAAGCCAAAGTTTTAGCAATGTATTCACTTTTGTAGGCTACAACAAGCGAATTTCCTTTGTCTGATTTAGTGATGAGAGCCTCATTATTTTTTAATTTACGGTTAATACTAGTAATAATGTTACCACCTCTCTGTTTTAAATCACTGTTTTTTACCGACTTGACCTCTCTTTCTATAATTGTGCTACATTCATGAGCTATCCTATTTTGTTGGGATTTTTCAGTTTTTACGGAGTCAAGACCAACTTTAAGGTCAACAATAAAATTATCTATCACTTTAGGATCGTTAATATCAGGCATGAAATTGTATTTAAAACCTCTCGCTAGCATGGCGCTTTCTTGAGGGGTAAAGCTTATAGAAGTTTTGTTTAGTACTCTGTCGAAAAATTGGTGTTCGCAATTGACGGTTCTTTTTGCATGAACAACATTAGATTTTGGGGTAACATTTTCCAGTTTATGAAGTTTAAAATCATGTCTACACTGAATTTCAACCTTACGATTGTGTAACCACTCATTAACACTATGCCAAACACTGTCTACGTGAAAGTTAAAATAATCTTTAAAAGTTCTAGTAATATAGAGATACAAAGAGTAAGCTTCTTCATTTAGTTTATCTTTCTTCTTATAAAGGTCACTGATTCTGTCACTCATAATTTGTTTCACCAGTTTAGCTTTAGTAGATGGAAACTTCTTACACTGTTTCACATTGATAAAAGCCTTCACATAATTCGGTGTCAAATGGCGTCTCTCACACTGTTTAGTGAAGTCAATAGCCATACCTGTTTTCAGGATTTTAAATGAGATGTCCATGTATTTTGAAACAGCCTTTGAAACCTGGGCAGGTAGATCTTTCAAGATTTTAAACATGGCTGCAGCAGCAACTGTTGAAATTCTTCACAATAAAGGATGGCAGCCAAAAACAGTTGCAGGATAGAATTTTTTTATTAAAATTCTTAACCAAGGTTTCGGTACATATAAATATACCTTCATCAGAAGTACATTTCCTGAATAGAAAGACACATTCATTAGAAAAGCCATATCAACGAAAGTGAGAAACAGAAGCTTAAATAACGGTGAAATTGCTAAAGTAATACAGGCACACAATCTTTAGTACTTACTAAAATTACATCATGCACTGGAGAATAATGAAACAATTATGCCAAAAGGCGTCGTCAGTAATTAAAATATCATCTCCATTTGTACAACATGTGTAATGGGTACAGGATCAAAGCGAACAGTTTAACAATGTTACTTCGCCTATGAACTGTTGAGATACGAGTGTGAAGGCACTAAGGTAGATTGTTTCGCCGAGAGAGGGCACTTGCATATGCCAGACTCGCGCATATTACAATCCATAAATACATACATAAGCGCATCAAAATTATTAAAGGTTGTGTTAATTCAAACTTTGTCTTAATAAATAAAGCGTATCACGCCAATTAAAGACATTTATGTAAACTAGAAATATAGAACCAAATTTACCTGTGTCCTAGTGTCAAACGGATAAAGCTTGCGCTTGGAACATCTAACGAGAGAGGGCACTACTGTAATGCGCGAGAGTCTCGCGTAACATAGGCAGTGAAATACATATTAGCGAAACAACCAAAATGTTATAATAAAACGAAACCATCTGTCTGTATGAATAAAACATAGTAGTCATTTAACCACACATACACATTGAAATTCATAATTAACATACAACACAATATGTAGATCCCAACAAGATAGGAAAAGCGCATTTCACCGGCATCAACAAGCAAGAAAATAACTCCTAGTCAGCCAGACTATATTACATTAAGGCAATGAGGGGTTTGAAACTGTCTAAAAAATTTTTGTTTCGAAGCTGCACCTGTTCATTAAGAACAAAACCATCTTTTAGAGACAGATGCTTGAAAATCTCTAATTCTTCGAGCAAGTCTAGTTTGTCACCTTTATCAGCTTCATGAAGCAGCTCTACGTCGTCCAGTTCTCTTGGCGTGTGCTGTAAGAGCCATAGATGTTCAGCAAAGGTGGAATTATATACGTTTTCTCCATTTTTACCTAACTTGTGTTCTTTATACCTAACTTTAATGGGTCTACCTGTCTGCCCTATGTAATAGTTTGGGCAGTCGTTACAAGTAATTTTGTATACACCGGACTTAGTGCTGAGTTCTTCTCGTGCTCCAATATTATGAATTACTCTACGTTTGAGGCTATTATTTACGGAAAAAGCAACTCTATAACCGTATTGTTTCTGTAAAAGTCTTTTAATCTTATATGAAACGTTCCCTAAAAATGGAATAGAAATAAAGTTATTACTCTCATAGTTTTTTGCCCTGTTATCTCCTAAAGTAGAAAATTTTTTTACAGCTGTTTTTTTCTTAGCAATTTGGTCAATTAATTTAGGGTCGTATCCATTGTTAGTGGCTATTGATTTTAATAAAATTATTTCATTTTCAAAACAATTCTGTGCTAAAGGTGTGCTCACAGCGCGATGAACTGCAGAATGAAAAAAGGCGATCTTGTGAGTTTGAGGATGACAGGAATCTGCTGGAATAATATTATCAGAAAAAGTTTCTTTACGGAAAATGTCGAAGCTAATGGTGTTACCCGATAACTTAAGTTTCAAATCAAGAAAATTGAGTTCTCTCTCGTTATTTTGTATCTCTTTTGTAAATTTCATTTTCTCGTGGAAACTGTTGAAAACATGAAACAGTTGTTGTAGATCTTGGTCACAACCTTGAAATAGTATGAGTATATCATCAACATAACGAGCATAGAAAGAAATTTTATTGCCTAACGTAGGGTTGTTTTTGAAGAAATTATCTTCTAGTGCATTCATAAAGATGTCAGCAAAGATGCCAGCTAACGGGCAACCCATGGCTAAGCCGAATGGTTGCTCATACATTTTACCATTAAACTGAAAGTAATTGTAATCTAGTACAACCTGCAGTAGTGACATAAGTTCCGACAACTGTAGCTCACTTAAAGTTTTATGTTGTCGAATGTTACCTTCAATAATCTTAAGAGTGATATCCACTGGAACATTAGTGTATAAACTTACGACGTCAAAAGAAACCAAACGAGAGGAAGAAGTGATCTCTATTGATTTTAGCTTGTTTATTACCTCAGCAGCATTTTTCACAGAGTAATTGTTTTCAAAAACAAAGGCTTCTTTAATTTTAGTGTGTAAAAATCTCGCTAATTTGTGATGTGGGCTCTTTATTCCATTAACAATGGGACGAACTGGGTGTTGACTTTTGTGTACCTTAAACTGACTTCTAAGCGTAGGTGCTCTAGGGTTCATGTTAATTAAGGTTTTCTTTTGAAACTCTTTCATAAGATGTTTACTTCTCCTTAACGTATCTCTAATTTGCTTTTGTAACGTAGGGGTATGATCCTGCTCAATTTCAAATATACCATTTTCTTCGAAAAAAGCCAAAGTTTTAGCAATGTATTCACTTTTGTAGGCTACAACAAGCGAATTTCCTTTGTCTGATTTAGTGATGAGAGCCTCATTATTTTTTAATTTACGGTTAATAATAGTAATAATGTTACCACCTCTCTGTTTTAAATCACTGTTTTTTATCGACTTGACCTCTCTTTCTATAATTGCGCTACATTCATGAGCTATCCTATTTTGTTGGGATTTTTCAGTTTTTACGGAGTCAAGACCAACTTTAAGGTCAACAATAAAATTATCTATCACTTTAGGATCGTTAATATCAGGCATGAAATTGTATTTAAAACCTCTCGCTAGCATGGCGCTTTCTTGAGGAGTAAAGCTTATAGAAGTTTTGTTTAGTACTCTGTCGAAAAATTGGTGTTCGCAATTGACGGTTCTTTTTGCATGAACAACATTAGATTTTGGGGTAACATTTTCCAGTTTATGAAGTTTAAAATCATGTCTACACTGAATTTCAACCTTACGATTGTGTAACCACTCATTAACACTATGCCAAACACTGTCTACGTGAAAGTTAAAATAATCTTTAAAAGTTCTAGCAATATAGAGATACAAAGAGTAAGCTTCTTCATTTAGTTTATCTTTCTTCTTATAAAGGTCACTGATTCTGTCATTCATAATTTTTTTCACCAGTTTAGCTTTAGTAGATGGAAACTTCTTACACTGTTTCACATTGATAAAAGCCTTCACATAATTCGGTGTCAAATGGCGTCTCTCACACTGTTTAGTGAAGTCAATAGCCATACCTGTTTTCAGGATTTTAAATGAGATGTCCATGTATTTTGAAACAGCCTTTGAAACCTGGGCAGGTACATCTTTCAAGATTTTAAACATGGCTGCAGCAGCAACTGTTGAAATTCTTCACAATAAAGGATGGCAGCCAAAAACAGTTGCAGGATAGAATTTTTTTATTAAAATTCTTAACCAAGGTTTCGGTACATATAAATATACCTTCATCAGAAGTACATTTCCTGAATAGAAAGACACATTCATTAGAAAAGCCATGTCAACGAAAGTGAGAAACAGAAGCTTAAATAACGGTGAAATTGCTAAAGTAATACAGGCACACAATCTTTAGTACTTACTAAAATTACATCATGCACTGGAGAATAATGAAACAATTATGCCAAAAGGCGTCGTCAGTAATTAAAATATCATCTCCATTTGTACAACATGTGTAATGGGTACAGGATCAAAGCGAACAGTTTAACAATGTTACTTCGCCTATGAACTGTTGAGATACGAGTGTGAAGGCACTAAGGTAGATTGTTTCGCCGAGAGAGGGCACTTGCATATGCCAGACTCGCGCATATTACAATCCATAAATACATACATAAGCGCATCAAAATTATTAAAGGTTGTGTTAATTCAAACTTTGTCTTAATAAATAAAGCGTATCACGCCAATTAAAGACATTTATGTAAACTAGAAATATAGAACCAAATTTACCTGTGTCCTAGTGTCAAACGGATAAAGCTTGCGCTTGGAACATCTAACGAGAGAGGGCACTACTGTAATGCGCGAGAGTGTCGCGTAACATAGGCAGTGAAATACATATTAGCGAAACAACCAAAATGTTATAATAAAACGAAACCATCTGTCTGTATGAATAAAACATAGTAGTCATTTAACCACACATACACATTGAAATTCATAATTAACATACAACACAATATGTAGATCCCAACAAGATAGGAAAAGCGCATTTCACCGGCATCAACAAGCAAGAAAATAACTCCTAGTCAGCCAGACTATATTACATTAAGGCAATGAGGGGTTTGAAACTGTCTAAAAAATTTTTGTTTCGAAGCTGCACCTGTTCATTAAGAACAAAACCATCTTTTAGAGACAGATGCTTGAAAATCTCTAATTCTTCGAGCAAGTCTAGTTTGTCACCTTTATCAGCTTCATGAAGCAGCTCTACGTCGTCCAGTTCTCTTGGCGTGTGCTGTAAGAGCCATAGATGTTCAGCAAAGGTGGAATTATATACGTTTTCTCCATTTTTACCTAACTTGTGTTCTTTATACCTAACTTTAATGGGTCTACCTGTCTGCCCTATGTAATAGTTTGGGCAGTCGTTACAAGTAATTTTGTATACACCGGACTTAGTGCTGAGTTCTTCTCGTGCTCCAATATTATGAATTACTCTACGTTTGAGGCTATTATTTACGGAAAAAGCAACTCTATAACCGTATTGTTTCTGTAAAAGTCTTTTAATCTTATATGAAACGTTCCCTAAAAATGGAATAGAAATAAAGTTATTACTCTCATAGTTTTTTGCCCTGTTATCTCCTAAAGTAGAAAATTTTTTTACAGCTGTTTTTTTCTTAGCAATTTGGTCAATTAATTTAGGGTCGTATCCATTGTTAGTGGCTATTGATTTTAATAAAATTATTTCATTTTCAAAACAATTCTGTGCTAAAGGTGTGCTCACAGCGCGATGAACTGCAGAATGAAAAAAGGCGATCTTGTGAGTTTGAGGATGACAGGAATCTGCTGGAATAATATTATCAGAAAAAGTTTCTTTACGGAAAATGTCGAAGCTAATGGTGTTACCCGATAACTTAAGTTTCAAATCAAGAAAATTGAGTTCTCTCTCGTTATTTTGTATCTCTTTTGTAAATTTCATTTTCTCGTGGAAACTGTTGAAAACATGAAACAGTTGTTGTAGATCTTGGTCACAACCTTGAAATAGTATGAGTATATCATCAACATAACGAGCATAAAAAGAAATTTTATTGCCTAACGTAGGGTTGTTTTTGAAGAAATTATCTTCTAGTGCATTCATAAAGATGTCAGCAAAGATGCCAGCTAACGGGCAACCCATGGCTAAGCCGAATGGTTGCTCATACATTTTACCATTAAACTGAAAGTAATTGTAATCTAGTACAACCTGCAGTAGTGACATAAGTTCCGACAACTGTAGCTCACTTAAAGTTTTATGTTGTCGAATGTTACCTTCAATAATCTTAAGAGTGATATCCACTGGAACATTAGTGTATAAACTTACGACGTCAAAAGAAACCAAACGAGAGGAAGAAGTGATCTCTATTGATTTTAGCTTGTTTATTACCTCAGCAGTATTTTTCACAGAGTAATTGTTTTCAAAAACAAAGGCTTCTTTAATTTTAGTGTGTAAAAATCTCGCTAATTTGTGATGTGGGCTCTTTATTCCATTAACAATGGGACGAACTGGGTGTTGACTTTTGTGTACCTTAAACTGACTTCTAAGCGTAGGTGCTCTAGGGTTCATGTTAATTAAGGTTTTCTTTTGAAACTCTTTCATAAGATGTTTACTTCTCCTTAACGTATCTCTAATTTGCTTATGTAACGTAGGGGTATGATCCTGCTCAATTTCAAATATACCATTTTCTTCGAAAAAAGCCAAAGTTTTAGCAATGTATTCACTTTTGTAGGCTACAACAAGCGAATTTCCTTTGTCTGATTTAGTGATGAGAGCCTCATTATTTTTTAATTTACGGTTAATACTAGTAATAATGTTACCACCTCTCTGTTTTAAATCACTGTTTTTTACCGACTTGACCTCTCTTTCTATAATTGCGCTACATTCATGAGCTATCCTATTTTGTTGGGATTTTTCAGTTTTTACGGAGTCAAGACCAACTTTAAGGTCAACAATAAAATTATCTATCACTTTAGGATCGTTAATATCAGGCATGAAATTGTATTTAAAACCTCTCGCTAGCATGGCGCTTTCTTGAGGGGTAAAGCTTATAGAAGTTTTGTTTAGTACTCTGTCGAAAAATTGGTGTTCGCAATTGACGGTTCTTTTTGCATGAACAACATTAGATTTTGGGGTAACATTTTCCAGTTTATGAAGTTTAAAATCATGTCTACACTGAATTTCAACCTTACGATTGTGTAACCACTCATTAACACTATGCCAAACACTGTCTACGTGAAAGTTAAAATAATCTTTAAAAGTTCTAGTAATATAGAGATACAAAGAGTAAGCTTCTTCATTTAGTTTATCTTTCTTCTTATAAAGGTCACTGATTCTGTCACTCATAATTTGTTTCACCAGTTTAGCTTTAGTAGATGGAAACTTCTTACACTGTTTCACATTGATAAAAGCCTTCACATAATTCGGTGTCAAATGGCGTCTCTCACACTGTTTAGTGAAGTCAATAGCCATACCTGTTTTCAGGATTTTAAATGAGATGTCCATGTATTTTGAAGCAGCCTTTGAAACCTGGGCAGGTACATATTTCAAGATTTTAAACATGGCTGCAGCAGCAACTGTTGAAATTCTTCACAATAAAGGATGGCAGCCAAAAACAGTTGCAGGATAGAATTTTTTTATTAAAATTCTTAACCAAGGTTTCGGTACATATAAATATACCTTCATCAGAAGTACATTTCCTGAATAGAAAGACACATTCATTAGAAAAGCCATATCAACGAAAGTGAGAAACAGAAGCTTAAATAACGGTGAAATTGCTAAAGTAATACAGGCACACAATCTTTAGTACTTACTAAAATTACATCATGCACTGGAGAATAATGAAACAATTATGCCAAAAGGCGTCGTCAGTAATTAAAATATCATCTCCATTTGTACAACATGTGTAATGGGTACAGGATCAAAGCGAACAGTTTAACAATGTTACTTCGCCTATGAACTGTTGAGATACGAGTGTGAAGGCACTAAGGTAGATTGTTTCGCCGAGAGAGGGCACTTGCATATGCCAGACTCGCGCATATTACAATCCATAAATACATACATAAGCGCATCAAAATTATTAAAGGTTGTGTTAATTCAAACTTTGTCTTAATAAATAAAGCGTATCACGCCAATTAAAGACATTTATGTAAACTAGAAATATAGAACCAAATTTACCTGTGTCCTAGTGTCAAACGGATAAAGCTTGCGCTTGGAACATCTAACGAGAGAGGGCACTACTGTAATGCGCGAGAGTGTCGCGTAACATAGGCAGTGAAATACATATTAGCGAAACAACCAAAATGTTATAATAAAACGAAACCATCTGTCTGTATGAATAAAACATAGTAGTCATTTAACCACACATACACATTGAAATTCATAATTAACATACAACACAATATGTAGATCCCAACAAGATAGGAAAAGCGCATTTCACCGGCATCAACAAGCAAGAAAATAACTCCTAGTCAGCCAGACTATATTACATTAAGGCAATGAGGGGTTTGAAACTGTCTAAAAAATTTTTGTTTCGAAGCTGCACCTGTTCATTAAGAACAAAACCATCTTTTAGAGACAGATGCTTGAAAATCTCTAATTCTTCGAGCAAGTCTAGTTTGTCACCTTTATCAGCTTCATGAAGCAGCTCTACGTCGTCCAGTTCTCTTGGCGTGTGCTGTAAGAGCCATAGATGTTCAGCAAAGGTGGAATTATATACGTTTTCTCCATTTTTACCTAACTTGTGTTCTTTATACCTAACTTTAATGGGTCTACCTGTCTGCCCTATGTAATAGTTTGGGCAGTCGTTACAAGTAATTTTGTATACACCGGACTTAGTGCTGAGTTCTTCTCGTGCTCCAATATTATGAATTACTCTACGTTTGAGGCTATTATTTACGGAAAAAGCAACTCTATAACCGTATTGTTTCTGTAAAAGTCTTTTAATCTTATATGAAACGTTCCCTAAAAATGGAATAGAAATAAAGTTATTACTCTCATAGTTTTTTGCCCTGTTATCTCCTAAAGTAGAAAATTTTTTTACAGCTGTTTTTTTCTTAGCAATTTGGTCAATTAATTTAGGGTCGTATCCATTGTTAGTGGCTATTGATTTTAATAAAATTATTTCATTTTCAAAACAATTCTGTGCTAAAGGTGTGCTCACAGCGCGATGAACTGCAGAATGAAAAAAGGCGATCTTGTGAGTTTGAGGATGACAGGAATCTGCTGGAATAATATTATCAGAAAAAGTTTCTTTACGGAAAATGTCGAAGCTAATGGTGTTACCCGATAACTTAAGTTTCAAATCAAGAAAATTGAGTTCTCTCTCGTTATTTTGTATCTCTTTTGTAAATTTCATTTTCTCGTGGAAACTGTTGAAAACATGAAACAGTTGTTGTAGATCTTGGTCACAACCTTGAAATAGTATGAGTATATCATCAACATAACGAGCATAAAAAGAAATTTTATTGCCTAACGTAGGGTTGTTTTTGAAGAAATTATCTTCTAGTGCATTCATAAAGATGTCAGCAAAGATGCCAGCTAACGGGCAACCCATGGCTAAGCCGAATGGTTGCTCATACATTTTACCATTAAACTGAAAGTAATTGTAATCTAGTACAACCTGCAGTAGTGACATAAGTTCCGACAACTGTAGCTCACTTAAAGTTTTATGTTGTCGAATGTTACCTTCAATAATCTTAAGAGTGATATCCACTGGAACATTAGTGTATAAACTTACGACGTCAAAAGAAACCAAACGAGAGGAAGAAGTGATCTCTATTGATTTTAGCTTGTTTATTACCTCAGCAGTATTTTTCACAGAGTAATTGTTTTCAAAAACAAAGTCTTCTTTAATTTTAGTGTGTAAAAATCTCGCTAATTTGTGATGTGGGCTCTTTATTCCATTAACAATGGGACGAACTGGGTGTTGACTTTTGTGTACCTTAAACTGACTTCTAAGCGTAGGTGCTCTAGGGTTCATGTTAATTAAGGTTTTCTTTTGAAACTCTTTCATAAGATGTTTACTTCTCCTTAACGTATCTCTAATTTGCTTATGTAACGTAGGGGTATGATCCTGCTCAATTTCAAATATACCATTTTCTTCGAAAAAAGCCAAAGTTTTAGCAATGTATTCACTTTTGTAGGCTACAACAAGCGAATTTCCTTTGTCTGATTTAGTGATGAGAGCCTCATTATTTTTTAATTTACGGTTAATACTAGTAATAATGTTACCACCTCTCTGTTTTAAATCACTGTTTTTTACCGACTTGACCTCTCTTTCTATAATTGCGCTACATTCATGAGCTATCCTATTTTGTTGGGATTTTTCAGTTTTTACGGAGTCAAGACCAACTTTAAGGTCAACAATAAAATTATCTATCACTTTAGGATCGTTAATATCAGGCATGAAATTGTATTTAAAACCTCTCGCTAGCATGGCGCTTTCTTGAGGGGTAAAGCTTATAGAAGTTTTGTTTAGTACTCTGTCGAAAAATTGGTGTTCGCAATTGACGGTTCTTTTTGCATGAACAACATTAGATTTTGGGGTAACATTTTCCAGTTTATGAAGTTTAAAATCATGTCTACACTGAATTTCAACCTTACGATTGTGTAACCACTCATTAACACTATGCCAAACACTGTCTACGTGAAAGTTAAAATAATCTTTAAAAGTTCTAGTAATATAGAGATACAAAGAGTAAGCTTCTTCATTTAGTTTATCTTTCTTCTTATAAAGGTCACTGATTCTGTCACTCATAATTTGTTTCACCAGTTTAGCTTTAGTAGATGGAAACTTCTTACACTGTTTCACATTGATAAAAGCCTTCACATAATTCGGTGTCAAATGGCGTCTCTCACACTGTTTAGTGAAGTCAATAGCCATACCTGTTTTCAGGATTTTAAATGAGATGTCCATGTATTTTGAAGCAGCCTTTGAAACCTGGGCAGGTACATATTTCAAGATTTTAAACATGGCTGCAGCAGCAACTGTTGAAATTCTTCACAATAAAGGATGGCAGCCAAAAACAGTTGCAGGATAGAATTTTTTTATTAAAATTCTTAACCAAGGTTTCGGTACATATAAATATACCTTCATCAGAAGTACATTTCCTGAATAGAAAGACACATTCATTAGAAAAGCCATATCAACGAAAGTGAGAAACAGAAGCTTAAATAACGGTGAAATTGCTAAAGTAATACAGGCACACAATCTTTAGTACTTACTAAAATTACATCATGCACTGGAGAATAATGAAACAATTATGCCAAAAGGCGTCGTCAGTAATTAAAATATCATCTCCATTTGTACAACATGTGTAATGGGTACAGGATCAAAGCGAACAGTTTAACAATGTTACTTCGCCTATGAACTGTTGAGATACGAGTGTGAAGGCACTAAGGTAGATTGTTTCGCCGAGAGAGGGCACTTGCATATGCCAGACTCGCGCATATTACAATCCATAAATACATACATAAGCGCATCAAAATTATTAAAGGTTGTGTTAATTCAAACTTTGTCTTAATAAATAAAGCGTATCACGCCAATTAAAGACATTTATGTAAACTAGAAATATAGAACCAAATTTACCTGTGTCCTAGTGTCAAACGGATAAAGCTTGCGCTTGGAACATCTAACAAGAGAGGGCACTACTGTAATGCGCGAGAGTCTCGCGTAACATAGGCAGTGAAATACATATTAGCGAAACAACCAAAATGTTATAATAAAACGAAACCATCTGTCTGTATGAATAAAACATAGTAGTCATTTAACCACACATACACATTGAAATTCATAATTAACATACAACACAATATGTAGATCCCAACAAGATAGGAAAAGCGCATTTCACCGGCATCAACAAGCAAGAAAATAACTCCTAGTCAGCCAGACTATATTACATTAAGGCAATGAGGGGTTTGAAACTGTCTAAAAAATTTTTGTTTCGAAGCTGCACCTGTTCATTAAGAACAAAACCATCTTTTAGAGACAGATGCTTGAAAATCTCTAATTCTTCGAGCAAGTCTAGTTTGTCACCTTTATCAGCTTCATGAAGCAGCTCTACGTCGTCCAGTTCTCTTGGCGTGTGCTGTAAGAGCCATAGATGTTCAGCAAAGGTGGAATTATATACGTTTTCTCCATTTTTACCTAACTTGTGTTCTTTATACCTAACTTTAATGGGTCTACCTGTCTGCCCTATGTAATAGTTTGGGCAGTCGTTACAAGTAATTTTGTATACACCGGACTTAGTGCTGAGTTCTTCTCGTGCTCCAATATTATGAATTACTCTACGTTTGAGGCTATTATTTACGGAAAAAGCAACTCTATAACCGTATTGTTTCTGTAAAAGTCTTTTAATCTTATATGAAACGTTCCCTAAAAATGGAATAGAAATAAAGTTATTACTCTCATAGTTTTTTGCCCTGTTATCTCCTAAAGTAGAAAATTTTTTTACAGCTGTTTTTTTCTTAGCAATTTGGTCAATTAATTTAGGGTCGTATCCATTGTTAGTGGCTATTGATTTTAATAAAATTATTTCATTTTCAAAACAATTCTGTGCTAAAGGTGTGCTCACAGCGCGATGAACTGCAGAATGAAAAAAGGCGATCTTGTGAGTTTGAGGATGACAGGAATCTGCTGGAATAATATTATCAGAAAAAGTTTCTTTACGGAAAATGTCGAAGCTAATGGTGTTACCCGATAACTTAAGTTTCAAATCAAGAAAATTGAGTTCTCTCTCGTTATTTTGTATCTCTTTTGTAAATTTCATTTTCTCGTGGAAACTGTTGAAAACATGAAACAGTTGTTGTAGATCTTGGTCACAACCTTGAAATAGTATGAGTATATCATCAACATAACGAGCATAGAAAGAAATTTTATTGCCTAACGTAGGGTTGTTTTTGAAGAAATTATCTTCTAGTGCATTCATAAAGATGTCAGCAAAGATGCCAGCTAACGGGCAACCCATGGCTAAGCCGAATGGTTGCTCATACATTTTACCATTAAACTGAAAGTAATTGTAATCTAGTACAACCTGCAGTAGTGACATAAGTTCCGACAACTGTAGCTCACTTAAAGTTTTATGTTGTCGAATGTTACCTTCAATAATCTTAAGAGTGATATCCACTGGAACATTAGTGTATAAACTTACGACGTCAAAAGAAACCAAACGAGAGGAAGAAGTGATCTCTATTGATTTTAGCTTGTTTATTACCTCAGCAGCATTTTTCACAGAGTAATTGTTTTCAAAAACAAAGGCTTCTTTAATTTTAGTGTGTAAAAATCTCGCTAATTTGTGATGTGGGCTCTTTATTCCATTAACAATGGGACGAACTGGGTGTTGACTTTTGTGTACCTTAAACTGACTTCTAAGCGTAGGTGCTCTAGGGTTCATGTTAATTAAGGTTTTCTTTTGAAACTCTTTCATAAGATGTTTACTTCTCCTTAACGTATCTCTAATTTGCTTTTGTAACGTAGGGGTATGATCCTGCTCAATTTCAAATATACCATTTTCTTCGAAAAAAGCCAAAGTTTTAGCAATGTATTCACTTTTGTAGGCTACAACAAGCGAATTTCCTTTGTCTGATTTAGTGATGAGAGCCTCATTATTTTTTAATTTACGGTTAATAATAGTAATAATGTTACCACCTCTCTGTTTTAAATCACTGTTTTTTATCGACTTGACCTCTCTTTCTATAATTGCGCTACATTCATGAGCTATCCTATTTTGTTGGGATTTTTCAGTTTTTACGGAGTCAAGACCAACTTTAAGGTCAACAATAAAATTATCTATCACTTTAGGATCGTTAATATCAGGCATGAAATTGTATTTAAAACCTCTCGCTAGCATGGCGCTTTCTTGAGGAGTAAAGCTTATAGAAGTTTTGTTTAGTACTCTGTCGAAAAATTGGTGTTCGCAATTGACGGTTCTTTTTGCATGAACAACATTAGATTTTGGGGTAACATTTTCCAGTTTATGAAGTTTAAAATCATGTCTACACTGAATTTCAACCTTACGATTGTGTAACCACTCATTAACACTATGCCAAACACTGTCTACGTGAAAGTTAAAATAATCTTTAAAAGTTCTAGCAATATAGAGATACAAAGAGTAAGCTTCTTCATTTAGTTTATCTTTCTTCTTATAAAGGTCACTGATTCTGTCATTCATAATTTTTTTCACCAGTTTAGCTTTAGTAGATGGAAACTTCTTACACTGTTTCACATTGATAAAAGCCTTCACATAATTCGGTGTCAAATGGCGTCTCTCACACTGTTTAGTGAAGTCAATAGCCATACCTGTTTTCAGGATTTTAAATGAGATGTCCATGTATTTTGAAACAGCCTTTGAAACCTGGGCAGGTACATCTTTCAAGATTTTAAACATGGCTGCAGCAGCAACTGTTGAAATTCTTCACAATAAAGGATGGCAGCCAAAAACAGTTGCAGGATAGAATTTTTTTATTAAAATTCTTAACCAAGGTTTCGGTACATATAAATATACCTTCATCAGAAGTACATTTCCTGAATAGAAAGACACATTCATTAGAAAAGCCATGTCAACGAAAGTGAGAAACAGAAGCTTAAATAACGGTGAAATTGCTAAAGTAATACAGGCACACAATCTTTAGTACTTACTAAAATTACATCATGCACTGGAGAATAATGAAACAATTATGCCAAAAGGCGTCGTCAGTAATTAAAATATCATCTCCATTTGTACAACATGTGTAATGGGTACAGGATCAAAGCGAACAGTTTAACAATGTTACTTCGCCTATGAACTGTTGAGATACGAGTGTGAAGGCACTAAGGTAGATTGTTTCGCCGAGAGAGGGCACTTGCATATGCCAGACTCGCGCATATTACAATCCATAAATACATACATAAGCGCATCAAAATTATTAAAGGTTGTGTTAATTCAAACTTTGTCTTAATAAATAAAGCGTATCACGCCAATTAAAGACATTTATGTAAACTAGAAATATAGAACCAAATTTACCTGTGTCCTAGTGTCAAACGGATAAAGCTTGCGCTTGGAACATCTAACGAGAGAGGGCACTACTGTAATGCGCGAGAGTGTCGCGTAACATAGGCAGTGAAATACATATTAGCGAAACAACCAAAATGTTATAATAAAACGAAACCATCTGTCTGTATGAATAAAACATAGTAGTCATTTAACCACACATACACATTGAAATTCATAATTAACATACAACACAATATGTAGATCCCAACAAGATAGGAAAAGCGCATTTCACCGGCATCAACAAGCAAGAAAATAACTCCTAGTCAGCCAGACTATATTACATTAAGGCAATGAGGGGTTTGAAACTGTCTAAAAAATTTTTGTTTCGAAGCTGCACCTGTTCATTAAGAACAAAACCATCTTTTAGAGACAGATGCTTGAAAATCTCTAATTCTTCGAGCAAGTCTAGTTTGTCACCTTTATCAGCTTCATGAAGCAGCTCTACGTCGTCCAGTTCTCTTGGCGTGTGCTGTAAGAGCCATAGATGTTCAGCAAAGGTGGAATTATATACGTTTTCTCCATTTTTACCTAACTTGTGTTCTTTATACCTAACTTTAATGGGTCTACCTGTCTGCCCTATGTAATAGTTTGGGCAGTCGTTACAAGTAATTTTGTATACACCGGACTTAGTGCTGAGTTCTTCTCGTGCTCCAATATTATGAATTACTCTACGTTTGAGGCTATTATTTACGGAAAAAGCAACTCTATAACCGTATTGTTTCTGTAAAAGTCTTTTAATCTTATATGAAACGTTCCCTAAAAATGGAATAGAAATAAAGTTATTACTCTCATAGTTTTTTGCCCTGTTATCTCCTAAAGTAGAAAATTTTTTTACAGCTGTTTTTTTCTTAGCAATTTGGTCAATTAATTTAGGGTCGTATCCATTGTTAGTGGCTATTGATTTTAATAAAATTATTTCATTTTCAAAACAATTCTGTGCTAAAGGTGTGCTCACAGCGCGATGAACTGCAGAATGAAAAAAGGCGATCTTGTGAGTTTGAGGATGACAGGAATCTGCTGGAATAATATTATCAGAAAAAGTTTCTTTACGGAAAATGTCGAAGCTAATGGTGTTACCCGATAACTTAAGTTTCAAATCAAGAAAATTGAGTTCTCTCTCGTTATTTTGTATCTCTTTTGTAAATTTCATTTTCTCGTGGAAACTGTTGAAAACATGAAACAGTTGTTGTAGATCTTGGTCACAACCTTGAAATAGTATGAGTATATCATCAACATAACGAGCATAAAAAGAAATTTTATTGCCTAACGTAGGGTTGTTTTTGAAGAAATTATCTTCTAGTGCATTCATAAAGATGTCAGCAAAGATGCCAGCTAACGGGCAACCCATGGCTAAGCCGAATGGTTGCTCATACATTTTACCATTAAACTGAAAGTAATTGTAATCTAGTACAACCTGCAGTAGTGACATAAGTTCCGACAACTGTAGCTCACTTAAAGTTTTATGTTGTCGAATGTTACCTTCAATAATCTTAAGAGTGATATCCACTGGAACATTAGTGTATAAACTTACGACGTCAAAAGAAACCAAACGAGAGGAAGAAGTGATCTCTATTGATTTTAGCTTGTTTATTACCTCAGCAGTATTTTTCACAGAGTAATTGTTTTCAAAAACAAAGGCTTCTTTAATTTTAGTGTGTAAAAATCTCGCTAATTTGTGATGTGGGCTCTTTATTCCATTAACAATGGGACGAACTGGGTGTTGACTTTTGTGTACCTTAAACTGACTTCTAAGCGTAGGTGCTCTAGGGTTCATGTTAATTAAGGTTTTCTTTTGAAACTCTTTCATAAGATGTTTACTTCTCCTTAACGTATCTCTAATTTGCTTATGTAACGTAGGGGTATGATCCTGCTCAATTTCAAATATACCATTTTCTTCGAAAAAAGCCAAAGTTTTAGCAATGTATTCACTTTTGTAGGCTACAACAAGCGAATTTCCTTTGTCTGATTTAGTGATGAGAGCCTCATTATTTTTTAATTTACGGTTAATACTAGTAATAATGTTACCACCTCTCTGTTTTAAATCACTGTTTTTTACCGACTTGACCTCTCTTTCTATAATTGCGCTACATTCATGAGCTATCCTATTTTGTTGGGATTTTTCAGTTTTTACGGAGTCAAGACCAACTTTAAGGTCAACAATAAAATTATCTATCACTTTAGGATCGTTAATATCAGGCATGAAATTGTATTTAAAACCTCTCGCTAGCATGGCGCTTTCTTGAGGGGTAAAGCTTATAGAAGTTTTGTTTAGTACTCTGTCGAAAAATTGGTGTTCGCAATTGACGGTTCTTTTTGCATGAACAACATTAGATTTTGGGGTAACATTTTCCAGTTTATGAAGTTTAAAATCATGTCTACACTGAATTTCAACCTTACGATTGTGTAACCACTCATTAACACTATGCCAAACACTGTCTACGTGAAAGTTAAAATAATCTTTAAAAGTTCTAGTAATATAGAGATACAAAGAGTAAGCTTCTTCATTTAGTTTATCTTTCTTCTTATAAAGGTCACTGATTCTGTCACTCATAATTTGTTTCACCAGTTTAGCTTTAGTAGATGGAAACTTCTTACACTGTTTCACATTGATAAAAGCCTTCACATAATTCGGTGTCAAATGGCGTCTCTCACACTGTTTAGTGAAGTCAATAGCCATACCTGTTTTCAGGATTTTAAATGAGATGTCCATGTATTTTGAAGCAGCCTTTGAAACCTGGGCAGGTACATATTTCAAGATTTTAAACATGGCTGCAGCAGCAACTGTTGAAATTCTTCACAATAAAGGATGGCAGCCAAAAACAGTTGCAGGATAGAATTTTTTTATTAAAATTCTTAACCAAGGTTTCGGTACATATAAATATACCTTCATCAGAAGTACATTTCCTGAATAGAAAGACACATTCATTAGAAAAGCCATATCAACGAAAGTGAGAAACAGAAGCTTAAATAACGGTGAAATTGCTAAAGTAATACAGGCACACAATCTTTAGTACTTACTAAAATTACATCATGCACTGGAGAATAATGAAACAATTATGCCAAAAGGCGTCGTCAGTAATTAAAATATCATCTCCATTTGTACAACATGTGTAATGGGTACAGGATCAAAGCGAACAGTTTAACAATGTTACTTCGCCTATGAACTGTTGAGATACGAGTGTGAAGGCACTAAGGTAGATTGTTTCGCCGAGAGAGGGCACTTGCATATGCCAGACTCGCGCATATTACAATCCATAAATACATACATAAGCGCATCAAAATTATTAAAGGTTGTGTTAATTCAAACTTTGTCTTAATAAATAAAGCGTATCACGCCAATTAAAGACATTTATGTAAACTAGAAATATAGAACCAAATTTACCTGTGTCCTAGTGTCAAACGGATAAAGCTTGCGCTTGGAACATCTAACGAGAGAGGGCACTACTGTAATGCGCGAGAGTGTCGCGTAACATAGGCAGTGAAATACATATTAGCGAAACAACCAAAATGTTATAATAAAACGAAACCATCTGTCTGTATGAATAAAACATAGTAGTCATTTAACCACACATACACATTGAAATTCATAATTAACATACAACACAATATGTAGATCCCAACAAGATAGGAAAAGCGCATTTCACCGGCATCAACAAGCAAGAAAATAACTCCTAGTCAGCCAGACTATATTACATTAAGGCAATGAGGGGTTTGAAACTGTCTAAAAAATTTTTGTTTCGAAGCTGCACCTGTTCATTAAGAACAAAACCATCTTTTAGAGACAGATGCTTGAAAATCTCTAATTCTTCGAGCAAGTCTAGTTTGTCACCTTTATCAGCTTCATGAAGCAGCTCTACGTCGTCCAGTTCTCTTGGCGTGTGCTGTAAGAGCCATAGATGTTCAGCAAAGGTGGAATTATATACGTTTTCTCCATTTTTACCTAACTTGTGTTCTTTATACCTAACTTTAATGGGTCTACCTGTCTGCCCTATGTAATAGTTTGGGCAGTCGTTACAAGTAATTTTGTATACACCGGACTTAGTGCTGAGTTCTTCTCGTGCTCCAATATTATGAATTACTCTACGTTTGAGGCTATTATTTACGGAAAAAGCAACTCTATAACCGTATTGTTTCTGTAAAAGTCTTTTAATCTTATATGAAACGTTCCCTAAAAATGGAATAGAAATAAAGTTATTACTCTCATAGTTTTTTGCCCTGTTATCTCCTAAAGTAGAAAATTTTTTTACAGCTGTTTTTTTCTTAGCAATTTGGTCAATTAATTTAGGGTCGTATCCATTGTTAGTGGCTATTGATTTTAATAAAATTATTTCATTTTCAAAACAATTCTGTGCTAAAGGTGTGCTCACAGCGCGATGAACTGCAGAATGAAAAAAGGCGATCTTGTGAGTTTGAGGATGACAGGAATCTGCTGGAATAATATTATCAGAAAAAGTTTCTTTACGGAAAATGTCGAAGCTAATGGTGTTACCCGATAACTTAAGTTTCAAATCAAGAAAATTGAGTTCTCTCTCGTTATTTTGTATCTCTTTTGTAAATTTCATTTTCTCGTGGAAACTGTTGAAAACATGAAACAGTTGTTGTAGATCTTGGTCACAACCTTGAAATAGTATGAGTATATCATCAACATAACGAGCATAAAAAGAAATTTTATTGCCTAACGTAGGGTTGTTTTTGAAGAAATTATCTTCTAGTGCATTCATAAAGATGTCAGCAAAGATGCCAGCTAACGGGCAACCCATGGCTAAGCCGAATGGTTGCTCATACATTTTACCATTAAACTGAAAGTAATTGTAATCTAGTACAACCTGCAGTAGTGACATAAGTTCCGACAACTGTAGCTCACTTAAAGTTTTATGTTGTCGAATGTTACCTTCAATAATCTTAAGAGTGATATCCACTGGAACATTAGTGTATAAACTTACGACGTCAAAAGAAACCAAACGAGAGGAAGAAGTGATCTCTATTGATTTTAGCTTGTTTATTACCTCAGCAGTATTTTTCACAGAGTAATTGTTTTCAAAAACAAAGTCTTCTTTAATTTTAGTGTGTAAAAATCTCGCTAATTTGTGATGTGGGCTCTTTATTCCATTAACAATGGGACGAACTGGGTGTTGACTTTTGTGTACCTTAAACTGACTTCTAAGCGTAGGTGCTCTAGGGTTCATGTTAATTAAGGTTTTCTTTTGAAACTCTTTCATAAGATGTTTACTTCTCCTTAACGTATCTCTAATTTGCTTATGTAACGTAGGGGTATGATCCTGCTCAATTTCAAATATACCATTTTCTTCGAAAAAAGCCAAAGTTTTAGCAATGTATTCACTTTTGTAGGCTACAACAAGCGAATTTCCTTTGTCTGATTTAGTGATGAGAGCCTCATTATTTTTTAATTTACGGTTAATACTAGTAATAATGTTACCACCTCTCTGTTTTAAATCACTGTTTTTTACCGACTTGACCTCTCTTTCTATAATTGCGCTACATTCATGAGCTATCCTATTTTGTTGGGATTTTTCAGTTTTTACGGAGTCAAGACCAACTTTAAGGTCAACAATAAAATTATCTATCACTTTAGGATCGTTAATATCAGGCATGAAATTGTATTTAAAACCTCTCGCTAGCATGGCGCTTTCTTGAGGGGTAAAGCTTATAGAAGTTTTGTTTAGTACTCTGTCGAAAAATTGGTGTTCGCAATTGACGGTTCTTTTTGCATGAACAACATTAGATTTTGGGGTAACATTTTCCAGTTTATGAAGTTTAAAATCATGTCTACACTGAATTTCAACCTTACGATTGTGTAACCACTCATTAACACTATGCCAAACACTGTCTACGTGAAAGTTAAAATAATCTTTAAAAGTTCTAGTAATATAGAGATACAAAGAGTAAGCTTCTTCATTTAGTTTATCTTTCTTCTTATAAAGGTCACTGATTCTGTCACTCATAATTTGTTTCACCAGTTTAGCTTTAGTAGATGGAAACTTCTTACACTGTTTCACATTGATAAAAGCCTTCACATAATTCGGTGTCAAATGGCGTCTCTCACACTGTTTAGTGAAGTCAATAGCCATACCTGTTTTCAGGATTTTAAATGAGATGTCCATGTATTTTGAAGCAGCCTTTGAAACCTGGGCAGGTACATATTTCAAGATTTTAAACATGGCTGCAGCAGCAACTGTTGAAATTCTTCACAATAAAGGATGGCAGCCAAAAACAGTTGCAGGATAGAATTTTTTTATTAAAATTCTTAACCAAGGTTTCGGTACATATAAATATACCTTCATCAGAAGTACATTTCCTGAATAGAAAGACACATTCATTAGAAAAGCCATATCAACGAAAGTGAGAAACAGAAGCTTAAATAACGGTGAAATTGCTAAAGTAATACAGGCACACAATCTTTAGTACTTACTAAAATTACATCATGCACTGGAGAATAATGAAACAATTATGCCAAAAGGCGTCGTCAGTAATTAAAATATCATCTCCATTTGTACAACATGTGTAATGGGTACAGGATCAAAGCGAACAGTTTAACAATGTTACTTCGCCTATGAACTGTTGAGATACGAGTGTGAAGGCACTAAGGTAGATTGTTTCGCCGAGAGAGGGCACTTGCATATGCCAGACTCGCGCATATTACAATCCATAAATACATACATAAGCGCATCAAAATTATTAAAGGTTGTGTTAATTCAAACTTTGTCTTAATAAATAAAGCGTATCACGCCAATTAAAGACATTTATGTAAACTAGAAATATAGAACCAAATTTACCTGTGTCCTAGTGTCAAACGGATAAAGCTTGCGCTTGGAACATCTAACAAGAGAGGGCACTACTGTAATGCGCGAGAGTCTCGCGTAACATAGGCAGTGAAATACATATTAGCGAAACAACCAAAATGTTATAATAAAACGAAACCATCTGTCTGTATGAATAAAACATAGTAGTCATTTAACCACACATACACATTGAAATTCATAATTAACATACAACACAATATGTAGATCCCAACAAGATAGGAAAAGCGCATTTCACCGGCATCAACAAGCAAGAAAATAACTCCTAGTCAGCCAGACTATATTACATTAAGGCAATGAGGGGTTTGAAACTGTCTAAAAAATTTTTGTTTCGAAGCTGCACCTGTTCATTAAGAACAAAACCATCTTTTAGAGACAGATGCTTGAAAATCTCTAATTCTTCGAGCAAGTCTAGTTTGTCACCTTTATCAGCTTCATGAAGCAGCTCTACGTCGTCCAGTTCTCTTGGCGTGTGCTGTAAGAGCCATAGATGTTCAGCAAAGGTGGAATTATATACGTTTTCTCCATTTTTACCTAACTTGTGTTCTTTATACCTAACTTTAATGGGTCTACCTGTCTGCCCTATGTAATAGTTTGGGCAGTCGTTACAAGTAATTTTGTATACACCGGACTTAGTGCTGAGTTCTTCTCGTGCTCCAATATTATGAATTACTCTACGTTTGAGGCTATTCTTTACGGAAAAAGCAACTCTATAACCGTATTGTTTCTGTAAAAGTCTTTTAATCTTATATGAAACGTTCCCTAAAAATGGAATAGAAATAAAGTTATTACTCTCATAGTTTTTTGCCCTGTTATCTCCTAAAGTAGAAAATTTTTTTACAGCTGTTTTTTTCTTAGCAATTTGGTCAATTAATTTAGGGTCGTATCCATTGTTAGTGGCTATTGATTTTAATAAAATTATTTCATTTTCAAAACAATTCTGTGCTAAAGGTGTGCTCACAGCGCGATGAACTGCAGAATGAAAAAAGGCGATCTTGTGAGTTTGAGGATGACAGGAATCTGCTGGAATAATATTATCAGAAAAAGTTTCTTTACGGAAAATGTCGAAGCTAATGGTGTTACCCGATAACTTAAGTTTCAAATCAAGAAAATTGAGTTCTCTCTCGTTATTTTGTATCTCTTTTGTAAATTTCATTTTCTCGTGGAAACTGTTGAAAACATGAAACAGTTGTTGTAGATCTTGGTCACAACCTTGAAATAGTATGAGTATATCATCAACATAACGAGCATAAAAAGAAATTTTATTGCCTAACGTAGGGTTGTTTTTGAAGAAATTATCTTCTAGTGCATTCATAAAGATGTCAGCAAAGATGCCAGCTAACGGGCAACCCATGGCTAAGCCAAATGGTTGCTCATACATTTTACCATTAAACTGAAAGTAATTTTAATCTAGTACAACCTGCAGTAGTGACATAAGTTCCGACAACTGTAGCTCACTTAAAGTTTTATGTTGTCGAATGTTACCTTCAATAATCTTAAGAGTGATATCCACTGGAACATTAGTGTATAAACTTACGACGTCAAAAGAAACCAAACGAGAGGAAGAAGTGATCTCTATTGATTTTAGCTTGTTTATTACCTCAGCAGTATTTTTCACAGACTAATTGTTTTCAAAAACAAAGGCTTCTTTAATTTTAGTGTGTAAAAATCTCGCTAATTTGTGATGTGGGCTCTTTATTCCATTAACAATGGGACGAACTGGGTGTTGACTTTTGTGTACCTTAAACTGACTTCTAAGCGTAGGTGCTCTAGGGTTCATGTTAATTAAGGTTTTCTTTTGAAACTCTTTCATAAGATGTTTACTTCTCCTTAACGTATCTCTAATTTGCTTTTGTAACGTAGGGGTATGATCCTGCTCAATTTCAAATATACCATTTTCTTCGAAAAAAGCCAAAGTTTTAGCAATGTATTCACTTTTGTAGGCTACAACAAGCGAATTTCCTTTGTCTGATTTAGTGATGAGAGCCTCATTATTTTTTAATTTACGGTTAATACTAGTAATAATGTTACCACCTCTCTGTTTTAAATCACTGTTTTTTACCGACTTGACCTCTCTTTCTATAATTGCGCTACATTCATGAGCTATCCTATTTTGTTGGGATTTTTCAGTTTTTACGGAGTCAAGACCAACTTTAAGGTCAACAATAAAATTATCTATCACTTTAGGATCGTTAATATCAGGCATGAAATTGTATTTAAAACCTCTCGCTAGCATGGCGCTTTCTTGAGGGGTAAAGCTTATAGAAGTTTTGTTTAGTACTCTGTCGAAAAATTGGTGTTCGCAATTGACGGTTCTTTTTGCATGAACAACATTAGATTTTGGGGTAACATTTTCCAGTTTATGAAGTTTAAAATCATGTCTACACTGAATTTCAACCTTACGATTGTGTAACCACTCATTAACACTATGCCAAACACTGTCTACGTGAAAGTTAAAATAATCTTTAAAAGTTCTAGTAATATAGAGATACAAAGAGTAAGCTTCTTCATTTAGTTTATCTTTCTTCTTATAAAGGTCACTGATTCTGTCACTCATAATTTGTTTCACCAGTTTAGCTTTAGTAGATGGAAACTTCTTACACTGTTTCACATTGATAAAAGCCTTCACATAATTCGGTGTCAAATGGCGTCTCTCACACTGTTTAGTGAAGTCAATAGCCATACCTGTTTTCAGGATTTTAAATGAGATGTCCATGTATTTTGAAACAGCCTTTGAAACCTGGGCAGGTACATATTTCAAGATTTTAAACATGGCTGCAGCAGCAACTGTTGAAATTCTTCACAATAAAGGATGGCAGCCAAAAACAGTTGCAGGATAGAATTTTTTTATATTAAAATTCTTAACCAAGGTTTCGGTACATATAAATATACCTTCATCAGAAGTACATTTCCTGAATAGAAAGACACATTCATTAGAAAAGCCATATCAACGAAAGTGAGAAACAGAAGCTTAAATAACGGTGAAATTGCTAAAGTAATACAGGCACACAATCTTTAGTACTTACTAAAATTACATCATGCACTGGAGAATAATGAAACAATTATGCCAAAAGGCGTCGTCAGTAATTAAAATATCATCTCCATTTGTACAACATGTGTAATGGGTACAGGATCAAAGCGAACAGTTTAACAATGTTACTTCGCCTATGAACTGTTGAGATACGAGTGTGAAGGCACTAAGGTAGATTGTTTCGCCGAGAGAGGGCACTTGCATATGCCAGACTCGCGCATATTACAATCCATAAATACATACATAAGCGCATCAAAATTATTAAAGGTTGTGTTAATTCAAACTTTGTCTTAATAAATAAAGCGTATCACGCCAATTAAAGACATTTATGTAAACTAGAAATATAGAACCAAATTTACCTGTGTCCTAGTGTCAAACGGATAAAGCTTGCGCTTGGAACATCTAACAAGAGAGGGCACTACTGTAATGCGCGAGAGTCTCGCGTAACATAGGCAGTGAAATACATATTAGCGAAACAACCAAAATGTTATAATAAAACGAAACCATCTGTCTGTATGAATAAAACATAGTAGTCATTTAACCACACATACACATTGAAATTCATAATTAACATACAACACAATATGTAGATCCCAACAAGATAGGAAAAGCGCATTTCACCGGCATCAACAAGCAAGAAAATAACTCCTAGTCAGCCAGACTATATTACATTAAGGCAATGAGGGGTTTGAAACTGTCTAAAAAATTTTTGTTTCGAAGCTGCACCTGTTCATTAAGAACAAAACCATCTTTTAGAGACAGATGCTTGAAAATCTCTAATTCTTCGAGCAAGTCTAGTTTGTCACCTTTATCAGCTTCATGAAGCAGCTCTACGTCGTCCAGTTCTCTTGGCGTGTGCTGTAAGAGCCATAGATGTTCAGCAAAGGTGGAATTATATACGTTTTCTCCATTTTTACCTAACTTGTGTTCTTTATACCTAACTTTAATGGGTCTACCTGTCTGCCCTATGTAATAGTTTGGGCAGTCGTTACAAGTAATTTTGTATACACCGGACTTAGTGCTGAGTTCTTCTCGTGCTCCAATATTATGAATTACTCTACGTTTGAGGCTATTATTTACGGAAAAAGCAACTCTATAACCGTATTGTTTCTGTAAAAGTCTTTTAATCTTATATGAAACGTTCCCTAAAAATGGAATAGAAATAAAGTTATTACTCTCATAGTTTTTTGCCCTGTTATCTCCTAAAGTAGAAAATTTTTTTACAGCTGTTTTTTTCTTAGCAATTTGGTCAATTAATTTAGGGTCGTATCCATTGTTAGTGGCTATTGATTTTAATAAAATTATTTCATTTTCAAAACAATTCTGTGCTAAAGGTGTGCTCACAGCGCGATGAACTGCAGAATGAAAAAAGGCGATCTTGTGAGTTTGAGGATGACAGGAATCTGCTGGAATAATATTATCAGAAAAAGTTTCTTTACGGAAAATGTCGAAGCTAATGGTGTTACCCGATAACTTAAGTTTCAAATCAAGAAAATTGAGTTCTCTCTCGTTATTTTGTATCTCTTTTGTAAATTTCATTTTCTCGTGGAAACTGTTGAAAACATGAAACAGTTGTTGTAGATCTTGGTCACAACCTTGAAATAGTATGAGTATATCATCAACATAACGAGCATAAAAAGAAATTTTATTGCCTAACGTAGGGTTGTTTTTGAAGAAATTATCTTCTAGTGCATTCATAAAGATGTCAGCAAAGATGCCAGCTAACGGGCAACCCATGGCTAAGCCAAATGGTTGCTCATACATTTTACCATTAAACTGAAAGTAATTTTAATCTAGTACAACCTGCAGTAGTGACATAAGTTCCGACAACTGTAGCTCACTTAAAGTTTTATGTTGTCGAATGTTACCTTCAATAATCTTAAGAGTGATATCCACTGGAACATTAGTGTATAAACTTACGACGTCAAAAGAAACCAAACGAGAGGAAGAAGTGATCTCTATTGATTTTAGCTTGTTTATTACCTCAGCAGTATTTTTCACAGAGTAATTGTTTTCAAAAACAAAGGCTTCTTTAATTTTAGTGTGTAAAAATCTCGCTAATTTGTGATGTGGGCTCTTTATTCCATTAACAATGGGACGAACTGGGTGTTGACTTTTGTGTACCTTAAACTGACTTCTAAGCGTAGGTGCTCTAGGGTTCATGTTAATTAAGGTTTTCTTTTGAAACTCTTTCATAAGATGTTTACTTCTCCTTAACGTATCTCTAATTTGCTTTTGTAACGTAGGGGTATGATCCTGCTCAATTTCAAATATACCATTTTCTTCGAAAAAAGCCAAAGTTTTAGCAATGTATTCACTTTTGTAGGCTACAACAAGCGAATTTCCTTTGTCTGATTTAGTGATGAGAGCCTCATTATTTTTTAATTTACGGTTAATACTAGTAATAATGTTACCACCTCTCTGTTTTAAATCACTGTTTTTTACCGACTTGACCTCTCTTTCTATAATTGCGCTACATTCATGAGCTATCCTATTTTGTTGGGATTTTTCAGTTTTTACGGAGTCAAGACCAACTTTGAGGTCAACAATAAAATTATCTATCACTTTAGGATCGTTAATATCAGGCATGAAATTGTATTTAAAACCTCTCGCTAGCATGGCGCTTTCTTGAGGGGTAAAGCTTATAGAAGTTTTGTTTAGTACTCTGTCGAAAAATTGGTGTTCGCAATTGACGGTTCTTTTTGCATGAACAACATTAGATTTTGGGGTAACATTTTCCAGTTTATGAAGTTTAAAATCATGTCTACACTGAATTTCAACCTTACGATTGTGTAACCACTCATTAACACTATGCCAAACACTGTCTACATGAAAGTTAAAATAATCTTTAAAAGTTCTAGTAATATAGAGATACAAAGAGTAAGCTTCTTCACTTAGTTTATCTTTCTCCTTATAAAGGTCACTGATTCTGTCACTCATAATTTGTTTCACCAGTTTAGCTTTAGTAGATGGAAACTTCTTACACTGTTTCACATTGATAAAAGCCTTCACATAATTCGGTGTCAAATGGCGTCTCTCACACTGTTTAGTGAAGTCAATAGCCATACCTGTTTTCAGGATTTTAAATGAGATGTCCATGTATTTTGAAGCAGCCTTTGAAACCTGGGCAGGTACATATTTCAAGATTTTAAACATGGCTGCAGCAGCAACTGTTGAAATTCTTCACAATAAAGGATGGCAGCCAAAAACAGTTGCAGGATAGAATTTTTTTATTAAAATTCTTAACCAAGGTTTCGGTACATATAAATATACCTTCATCAGAAGTACATTTCCTGAATAGAAAGACACATTCATTAGAAAAGCCATATCAACGAAAGTGAGAAACAGAAGCTTAAATAACGGTGAAATTGCTAAAGTAATACAGGCACACATTCTTTAGTACTTACTAAAATTACATCATGCACTGGAGAATAATGAAACAATTATGTCAAAAGGCGTCGTCAGTAATTAAAATATCATCTCCATTTGTACAACATGTGTAATGGGTACAGGATCAAAGCGAACAGTTTAACAATGTTACTTCGCCTATGAACTGTTGAGATACGAGTGTGAAGGCACTAAGGTAGATTGTTTCGCCGAGAGAGGGCACTTGCATATGCCAGACTCGCGCATATTACAATCCATAAATACAAACATAAGCGCATCAAAATTATTAAAGGTTGTGTTAATTCAAACTTTGTCTTAATAAATAAAGCGTATCACGCCAATTAAAGACATTTATGTAAACTAGAAATATAGAACCAAATTTACCTGTGTTCTAGTGTCAAACGGATAAAGCTTGCGCTTGGAACATCTAACGAGAGAGGGCACTACTGTAATGCGCGAGAGTCTCGCGTAACATAGGCAGTGAAATACATATTAGCGAAACAACCAAAATGTTATAATAAAACGAAACCATCTGTCTGTATGAATAAAACATAGTAGTCATTTAACCACACATACACATTGAAATTCATAATTAACATACAACACAATATGTAGATCCCAACAAGATAGGAAAAGCGCATTTCACCGGCATCAACAAGCAAGAAAATAACTCCTAGTCAGCCAGACTATATTACATTAAGGCAATGAGGGGTTTGAAACTGTCTAAAAAATTTTTGTTTCGAAGCTGCACCTGTTCATTAAGAACAAAACCATCTTTTAGAGATAGATGCTTGAAAATCTCTAATTCTTCGAGCAAGTCTAGTTTGTCACCTTTATCAGCTTCATGAAGCAGCTCTACGTCGTCCAGTTCTCTTGGCGTGTGCTGTAAGAGCCATAGATGTTCAGCAAAGGTGGAATTATATACGTTTTCTCCATTTTTACCTAACTTGTGTTCTTTATACCTAACTTTAATGGGTCTACCTGTCTGCCCTATGTAATAGTTTGGGCAGTCGTTACAAGTAATTTTGTATACACCGGACTTAGTGCTGAGTTCTTCTCGTGCTCCAATATTATGAATTACTCTACGTTTGAGGCTATTATTTACGGAAAAAGCAACTCTATAACCGTATTGTTTCTGTAAAAGTCTTTTAATCTTATATGAAACGTTCCCTAAAAATGGAATAGAAATAAAGTTATTACTCTCATAGTTTTTTGCCCTGTTATCTCCTAAAGTAGAAAATTTTTTTACAGCTGTTTTTTTCTTAGCAATTTGGTCAATTAATTTAGGGTCGTATCCATTGTTAGTGGCTATTGATTTTAATAAAATTATTTCATTTTCAAAACAATTCTGTGCTAAAGGTGTGCTCACAGCGCGATGAACTGCAGAATGAAAAAAGGCGATCTTGTGAGTTTGAGGATGACAGGAATCTGCTGGAATAATATTATCAGAAAAAGTTTCTTTACGGAAAATGTCGAAGCTAATGGTGTTACCCGATAACTTAAGTTTCAAATCAAGAAAATTGAGTTCTCTCTCGTTATTTTGTATCTCTTTTGTAAATTTCATTTTCTCGTGGAAACTGTTGAAAACATGAAACAGTTGTTGTAGATCTTGGTCACAACCTTGAAATAGTATGAGTATATCATCAACATAACGAGCATAAAAAGAAATTTTATTGCCTAACGTAGGGTTGTTTTTGAAGAAATTATCTTCTAGTGCATTCATAAAGATGTCAGCAAAGATGCCAGCTAACGGGCAACCCATGGCTAAGCCGAATGGTTGCTCATACATTTTACCATTAAACTGAAAGTAATTGTAATCTAGTACAACCTGCAGTAGTGACATAAGTTCCGACAACTGTAGCTCACTTAAAGTTTTATGTTGTCGAATGTTACCTTCAATAATCTTAAGAGTGATATCCACTGGAACATTAGTGTATAAACTTACGACGTCAAAAGAAACCAAACGAGAGGAAGAAGTGATCTCTATTGATTTTAGCTTGTTTATTACCTCAGCAGTATTTTTCACAGAGTAATTGTTTTCAAAAACAAAGGCTTCTTTAATTTTAGTGTGTAAAAATCTCGCTAATTTGTGATGTGGGCTCTTTATTCCATTAACAATGGGACGAACTGGGTGTTGACTTTTGTGTACCTTAAACTGACTTCTAAGCGTAGGTGCTCTAGGGTTCATGTTAATTAAGCTTTTCTTTTGAAACTCTTTCATAAGAAGTTTACTTCTCCTTAACGTATCTCTAATTTGCTTTTGTAACGTAGGGGTATGATCCTGCTCAATTTCAAATATACCATTTTCTTCGAAAAAAGCCAAAGTTTTAGCAATGTATTCACTTTTGTAGGCTACAACAAGCGAATTTCCTTTGTCTGATTTAGTGATGAGAGCCTCATTATTTTTTAATTTACGGTTAATACTAGTAATAATGTTACCACCTCTCTGTTTTAAATCACTGTTTTTTACCGACTTGACCTCTCTTTCTATAATTGCGCTACATTCATGAGCTATCCTATTTTGTTGGGATTTTTCAGTTTTTACGGAGTCAAGACCAACTTTAAGGTCAACAATAAAATTATCTATCACTTTAGGATCGTTAATATCAGGCATGAAATTGTATTTAAAACCTCTCGCTAGCATGGCGCTTTCTTGAGGGGTAAAGCTTATAGAAGTTTTGTTTAGTACTCTGTCGAAAAATTGGTGTTCGCAATTGACGGTTCTTTTTGCATGAACAACATTAGATTTTGGGGTAACATTTTCCAGTTTATGAAGTTTAAAATCATGTCTACACTGAATTTCAACCTTACGATTGTGTAACCACTCATTAACACTATGCCAAACACTGTCTACGTGAAAGTTAAAATAATCTTTAAAAGTTCTAGTAATATAGAGATACAAAGAGTAAGCTTCTTCATTTAGTTTATCTTTCTTCTTATAAAGGTCACTGATTCTGTCACTCATAATTTGTTTCACCAGTTTAGCTTTAGTAGATGGAAACTTCTTACACTGTTTCACATTGATAAAAGCCTTCACATAATTCGGTGTCAAATGGCGTCTCTCACACTGTTTAGTGAAGTCAATAGCCATACCTGTTTTCAGGATTTTAAATGAGATGTCCATGTATTTTGAAACAGCCTTTGAAACCTGGGCAGGTACATATTTCAAGATTTTAAACATGGCTGCAGCAGCAACTGTTGAAATTCTTCACAATGAAGGATGGCAGCCAAAAACAGTTGCAGGATAGAATTTTTTTATTAAAATTCTTAACCAAGGTTTCTGTACATATAAATATACCTTCATCAGAAGTACATTTCCTGAATAGAAAGACACATTCATTAGAAAAGCCATATCAACGAAAGTGAGAAACAGAAGCTTAAATAACGGTGAAATTGCTAAAGTAATACAGGCACACATTCTTTAGTACTTACTAAAATTACATCATGCACTGGAGAATAATGAAACAATTATGTCAAAAGGCGTCGTCAGTAATTAAAATATCATCTCCATTTGTACAACATGTGTAATGGGTACAGGATCAAAGCGAACAGTTTAACAATGTTACTTCGCCTATGAACTCTTGAGATACGAGTGTGAAGGCAGTAAGGTAGATTGTTTCGCCGAGAGAGGGCACTTGCATATGCCAGACTCGCGCATATTACAATCCATAAATACATACATAAGCGCATCAAAATTATTAAAGGTTGTGTTAATTCAAACTTTGCCTTAATAAATAAAGCGTATCACGCCAATTAAAGACATTTATGTAAACTAGAAATATAGAACCAAATTTACCTGTGTCCTAGTGTCAAACGGATAAAGCTTGCGCTTGGAACATCTAACGAGAGAGGGCACTACTGTAATGCGCGAGAGTCTCGCGTAACATAGGCAGTGAAATACATATTAGCGAAACAACCAAAATGTTATAATAAAACGAAACCATCTGTCTGTATGAATAAAACATAGTAGTCATTTAACCACACATACACATTGAAATTCATAATTAACATACAACACAATATGTAGATCCCAACAAGATAGGAAAAGCGCATTTCACCGGCATCAACAAGCAAGAAAATAACTCCTAGTCAGCCAGACTATATTACATTAAGGCAATGAGTGGTTTGAAACTGTCTAAAAAATTTTTGTTTCGAAGCTGCACCTGTTCATTAAGAACAAAACCATCTTTTAGAGACAGATGCTTGAAAATCTCTAATTCTTCGAGCAAGTCTAGTTTGTCACCTTTATCAGCTTCATGAAGCAGCTCTACGTCGTCCAGTTCTCTTGGCGTGTGCTGTAAGAGCCATAGATGTTCAGCAAAGGTGGAATTATATACGTTTTCTCCATTTTTACCTAACTTGTGTTCTTTATACCTAACTTTAATGGGTCTACCTGTCTGCCCTATGTAATAGTTTGGGCAGTCGTTACAAGTAATTTTGTATACACCGGACTTAGTGCTGAGTTCTTCTCGTGCTCCAATATTATGAATTACTCTACGTTTGAGGCTATTATTTACGGAAAAAGCAACTCTATAACCGTATTGTTTCTGTAAAAGTCTTTTAATCTTATATGAAACGTTCCCTAAAAATGGAATAGAAATAAAGTTATTACTCTCATAGTTTTTTGCCCTGTTATCTCCCAAAGTAGAAAATTTTTTTACAGCTGTTTTTTTCTTAGCAATTTGGTCAATTAATTTAGGGTCATATCCATTGTTAGTGGCTATTGATTTTAATAAAATTATTTCATTTTCAAAACAATTCTGTGCTAAAGGTGTGCTCACAGCGCGATGAACTGCAGAATGAAAAAAGGCGATCTTGTGAGTTTGAGGATGACAGGAATCTGCTGGAATAATATTATCAGAAAAAGTTTCTTTACGGAAAATGTCGAAGCTAATGGTGTTACCCGATAACTTAAGTTTCAAATCAAGAAAATTGAGTTCTCTCTCGTTATTTTGTATCTCTTTTGTAAATTTCATTTTCTCGTGGAAACTGTTGAAAACATGAAACAGTTGTTGTAGATCTTGGTCACAACCTTGAAATAGTATGAGTATATCATCAACATAACGAGCATAAAAAGAAATTTTATTGCCTAACGTAGGGTTGTTTTTGAAGAAATTATCTTCTAGTGCATTCATAAAGATGTCAGCAAAGATGCCAGCTAACGGGCAACCCATGGCTAAGCCGAATGGTTGCTCATACATTTTACCATTAAACTGAAAGTAATTGTAATCTAGTACAACCTGCAGTAGTGACATAAGTTCCGACAACTGTAGCTCACTTAAAGTTTTATGTTGTCGAATGTTACCTTCAATAATCTTAAGAGTGATATCCACTGGAACATTAGTGTATAAACTTACGACGTCAAAAGAAACCAAACGAGAGGAAGAAGTGATCTCTATTGATTTTAGCTTGTTTATTACCTCAGCAGTATTTTTCACAGAGTAATTGTTTTCAAAAACAAAGGCTTCTTTAATTTTAGTGTGTAAAAATCTCGCTAATTTGTGATGTGGGCTCTTTATTCCATTAACAATGGGACGAACTGGGTGTTGACTTTTGTGTACCTTAAACTGACTTCTAAGCGTAGGTGCTCTAGGGTTCATGTTAATTAAGGTTTTCTTTTGAAACTCTTTCATAAGATGTTTACTTCTCCTTAACGTATCTCTAATTTGCTTTTGTAACGTAGGGGTATGATCCTGCTCAATTTCAAATATACCATTTTCTTCGAAAAAAGCCAAAGTTTTAGCAATGTATTCACTTTTGTAGGCTACAACAAGCGAATTTCCTTTGTCTGATTTAGTGATGAGAGCTTCATTATTTTTTAATTTACGGTTAATACT
Source organism: Schistocerca piceifrons (assembly GCF_021461385.2). Lineage (NCBI taxonomy): Eukaryota > Metazoa > Arthropoda > Insecta > Orthoptera > Acrididae > Schistocerca > Schistocerca piceifrons. The sequence continues at coordinate 591,180,406 of NC_060140.1, read as the reverse complement.
AGTAATAATGTTACCACCTCTCTGTTTTAAATCACTGTTTTTTACCGACTTGACCTCTCTTTCTATAATTGCGCTACATTCATGAGCTATCCTATTTTGTTGGGATTTTTCAGTTTTTACGGAGTCAAGACCAACTTTAAGGTCAACAATAAAATTATCTATCACTTTAGGATCGTTAATATCAGGCATGAAATTGTATTTAAAACCTCTCGCTAGCATGGCGCTTTCTTGAGGGGTAAAGCTTATAGAAGTTTTGTTTAGTACTCTGTCGAAAAATTGGTGTTCGCAATTGACGGTTCTTTTTGCATGAACAACATTAGATTTTGGGGTAACATTTTCCAGTTTATGAAGTTTAAAATCATGTCTACACTGAATTTCAACCTTACGATTGTGTAACCACTCATTAACACTATGCCAAACACTGTCTACAGAATCAGTGACCTTTATAAGAAGAAAGATAAACTAAATGAAGAAGCTTACTCTTTGTATCTCTATATTACTAGAACTTTTAAAGATTATTCTAACTTTCACGTAGACAGTGTTTGGCATAGTGTTAATGAGTGGTTACACAATCGTAAGGTTGAAATTCAGTGTAGACATGATTTTAAACTTCATAAACTGGAAAATGTTACCCCAAAATCTAATGTTGTTCATGCAAAAAGAACCGTCAATTGCGAACACCAATTTTTCGACAGAGTACTAAACAAAACTTCTATAAGCTTTACCCCTCAAGAAAGCGCCATGCTAGCGAGAGGTTTTAAATACAATTTCATGCCTGATATTAACGATCCTAAAGTAATAGATAATTTTATTGTTGACCTTAAAGTTGGTCTTGACTCCGTAAAAACTGAAAAATCCCAACAAAATAGGATAGCTCATGAATGTAGCGCAATTATAGAAAGAGAGGTCAAGTCGGTAAAAAACAGTGATTTAAAACAGAGAGGTGGTAACATTATTACTAGTATTAACCGTAAATTAAAAAATAATGAGGCTCTCATCACTAAATCAGACAAAGGAAATTCGCTTGTTGTAGCCTACAAAAGTGAATACATTGCTAAAACTTTGGCTTTTTTCGAAGAAAATGGTATATTTGAAATTGAGCAGGATCATACCCCTACGTTACAAAAGCAAATTAGAGATACGTTAAGGAGAAGTAAACTTCTTATGAAAGAGTTTCAAAAGAAAACCTTAATTAACATGAACCCTAGAGCACCTACGCTTAGAAGTCAGTTTAAGGTACACAAAAGTCAACACCCAGTTCGTCCCATTGTTAATGGAATAAAGAGCCCACATCACAAATTAGCGAGATTTTTACACACTAAAATTAAAGAAGCCTTTGTTTTTGAAAACAATTACTCTGTGAAAAATACTGCTGAGGTAATAAACAAGCTAAAATCAATAGAGATCACTTCTTCCTCTCGTTTGGTTTCTTTTGACGTCGTAAGTTTATACACTAACGTTCCAGTGGATATCACTCTTAAGATTATTGAAGGTAACATTCGACAACATAAAACTTTAAGTGAGCTACAGTTGTCGGAACTTATGTCACTACTGCAGGTTGTACTAGATTACAATTACTTTCAGTTTAATGGTAAAATGTATGAGCAACCATTCGGCTTAGCCATGGGTTGCCCGTTAGCTGGCATCTTTGCTGACATCTTTATGAATGCACTAGAAGATAATTTCTTCAAAAACAACCCTACGTTAGGCAATAAAATTTCTTTTTATGCTCGTTATGTTGATGATATACTCATACTATTTCAAGGTTGTGACCAAGATCTACAACAACTGTTTCATGTTTTCAACAGTTTCCACGAGAAAATGAAATTTACAAAAGAGATACAAAATAACGAGAGAGAACTCAATTTTCTTGATTTGAAACTTAAGTTATCGGGTAACACCATTAGCTTCGACATTTTCCGTAAAGAAACTTTTTCTGATAATATTATTCCAGCAGATTCCTGTCATCCTCAAACTCACAAGATCGCCTTTTTTCATTCTGCAGTTCATCGCGCTGTGAGCACACCTTTAGCACAGAATTGTTTTGAAAATGAAATAATTTTATTAAAATCAATAGCCACTAACAATGGATACGACCCTAAATTAATTGACCAAATTGCTAAGAAAAAAACAGCTGTAAAAAAATTTTCTACTTTAGGAGATAACAGGGCAAAAAACTATGAGAGTAATAACTTTATTTCTATTCCATTTTTAGGGAACGTTTCATATAAGATTAAAAGACTTTTACAGAAACAATACGGTTATAGAGTTGCTTTTTCCGTAAATAATAGCCTCAAACGTAGAGTAATTCATAATATTGGAGCACGAGAAGAACTCAGCACTAAGTCCGGTGTATACAAAATTACTTGTAACGACTGCCCAAACTATTACATAGGGCAGACAGGTAGACCCATTAAAGTTAGGTATAAAGAACACAAGTTAGGTAAAAATGGAGAAAACGTATATAATTCCACCTTTGCTGAACATCTATGGCTCTTACAGCACACGCCAAGAGAACTGGACGACGTAGAGCTGCTTCATGAAGCTGATAAAGGTGACAAACTAGACTTGCTCGAAGAATTAGAGATTTTCAAGCATCTGTCTCTAAAAGATGGTTTTGTTCTTAATGAACAGGTGCAGCTTCGAAACAAAAATTTTTTAGACAGTTTCAAACCCCTCATTGCCTTAATGTAATATAGTCTGGCTGACTAGGAGTTATTTTCTTGCTTGTTGATGCCGGTGAAATGCGCTTTTCCTATCTTGTTGGGATCTACATATTGTGTTGTATGTTAATTATGAATTTCAATGTGTATGTGTGGTTAAATGACTACTATGTTTTATTCATACAGACAGATGGTTTCGTTTTATTATAACATTTTGGTTGTTTCGCTAATATGTATTTCACTGCCTATGTTACGCGAGACTCTCGCGCATTACAGTAGTGCCCTCTCTCGTTAGATGTTCCAAGCGCAAGCTTTATCCGTTTGACACTAGGACACAGGTAAATTTGGTTCTATATTTCTAGTTTACATAAATGTCTTTAATTGGCGTGATACGCTTTATTTATTAAGACAAAGTTTGAATTAACACAACCTTTAATAATTTTGATGCGCTTATGTATGTATTTATGGATTGTAATATGCGCGAGTCTGGCATATGCAAGTGCCCTCTCTCGGCAAAACAATCTACCTTACTGCCTTCACACTCGTATCTCAACAGTTCATAGGCGAAGTAACATTGTTAAACTGTTCGCTTTGATCCTGTACCCATTACACATGTTGTACAAATGGAGATGATATTTTAATTACTGATGACGCCTTTTGGCATAATTGTTTCATTATTCTCCAGTGCATGATGTAATTTTAGTAAGTACTAAAGATTGTGTGCCTGTATTACTTTAGCAATTTCACCGTTATTTAAGCTTCTGTTTCTCACTTTCGTTGATATGGCTTTTCTAATGAATGTGTCTTTCTATTCAGGAAATGTACTTCTGATGAAGGTATATTTATATGTACAGAAACCTTGGTTAAGAATTTTAATAAAAAAATTCTATCCTGCAACTGTTTTTGGCTGCCATCCTTTATTGTGAAGAATTTCAACAGTTGCTGCTGCAGCCATGTTTAAAATCTTGAAATATGTACCTGCCCAGGTTTCAAAGGCTGTTTCAAAATACATGGACATCTCATTTAAAATCCTGAAAACAGGTATGGCTATTGACTTCACTAAACAGTGTGAGAGACGCCATTTGACACCGAATTATGTGAAGGCTTTTATCAATGTGAAACAGTGTAAGAAGTTTCCATCTACTAAAGCTAAACTGGTGAAACAAATTATGAGTGACAGAATCAGTGACCTTTATAAGAAGAAAGATAAACTAAATGAAGAAGCTTACTCTTTGTATCTCTATATTACTAGAACTTTTAAAGATTATTTTAACTTTCACGTAGACAGTGTTTGGCATAGTGTTAATGAGTGGTTACACAATCGTAAGGTTGAAATTCAGTGTAGACATGATTTTAAACTTCATAAACTGGAAAATGTTACCCCAAAATCTAATGTTGTTCATGCAAAAAGAACCGTCAATTGCGAACACCAATTTTTCGACAGAGTACTAAACAAAACTTCTATAAGCTTTACCCCTCAAGAAAGCGCCATGCTAGCGAGAGGTTTTAAATACAATTTCATGCCTGATATTAACGATCCTAAAGTGATAGATAATTTTATTGTTGACCTTAAAGTTGGTCTTGACTCCGTAAAAACTGAAAAATCCCAACAAAATAGGATAGCTCATGAATGTAGCGCAATTATAGAAAGAGAGGTCAAGTCGGTAAAAAACAGTGATTTAAAACAGAGAGGTGGTAACGTTATTACTAGTATTAACCGTAAATTAAAAAATAATGAGGCTCTCATCACTAAATCAGACAAAGGAAATTCGCTTGTTGTAGCCTACAAAAGTGAATACATTGCTAAAACTTTGGCTTTTTTCGAAGAAAATGGTATATTTGAAATTGAGCAGGATCATACCCCTACGTTACAAAAGCAAATTAGAGATACGTTAAGGAGAAGTAAACATCTTATGAAAGAGTTTCAAAAGAAAACCTTAATTAACATGAACCCTAGAGCACCTACGCTTAGAAGTCAGTTTAAGGTACACAAAAGTCAACACCCAGTTCGTCCCATTGTTAATGGAATAAAGAGCCCACATCACAAATTAGCGAGATTTTTACACACTAAAATTAAAGAAGCCTTTGTTTTTGAAAACAATTACTCTGTGAAAAATACTGCTGAGGTAATAAACAAGCTAAAATCAATAGAGATCACTTCTTCCTCTCGTTTGGTTTCTTTTGACGTCGTAAGTTTATACACTAATGTTCCAGTGGATATCACTCTTAAGATTATTGAAGGTAACATTCGACAACATAAAACTTTAAGTGAGCTACAGTTGTCGGAACTTATGTCACTACTGCAGGTTGTACTAGATTACAATTACTTTCAGTTTAATGGTAAAATGTATGAGCAACCATTCGGCTTAGCCATGGGTTGCCCGTTAGCTGGCATCTTTGCTGACATCTTTATGAATGCACTAGAAGATAATTTCTTCAAAAACAACCCTACGTTAGGCAATAAAATTTCTTTTTATGCTCGTTATGTTGATGATATACTCATACTATTTCAAGGTTGTGACCAAGATCTACAACAACTGTTTCATGTTTTCAACAGTTTCCACGAGAAAATGAAATTTACAAAAGAGATACAAAATAACGAGAGAGAACTCAATTTTCTTGATTTGAAACTTAAGTTATCGGGTAACACCATTAGCTTCGACATTTTCCGTAAAGAAACTTTTTCTGATAATATTATTCCAGCAGATTCCTGTCATCCTCAAACTCACAAGATCGCCTTTTTTCATTCTGCAGTTCATCGCGCTGTGAGCACACCTTTAGCACAGAATTGTTTTGAAAATGAAATAATTTTATTAAAATCAATAGCCACTAACAATGGATACGACCCTAAATTAATTGACCAAATTGCTAAGAAAAAAACAGCTGTAAAAAAATTTTCTACTTTAGGAGATAACAGGGCAAAAAACTATGAGAGTAATAACTTTATTTCTATTCCATTTTTAGGGAACGTTTCATATAAGATTAAAAGACTTTTACAGAAACAATACGGTTATAGAGTTGCTTTTTCCGTAAATAATAGCCTCAAACGTAGAGTAATTCATAATATTGGAGCACGAGAAGAACTCAGCACTAAGTCCGGTGTATACAAAATTACTTGTAACGACTGCCCAAACTATTACATAGGGCAGACAGGTAGACCCATTAAAGTTAGGTATAAAGAACACAAGTTAGGTAAAAATGGAGAAAACGTATATAATTCCACCTTTGCTGAACATCTATGGCTCTTACAGCACACGCCAAGAGAACTGGACGACGTAGAGCTGCTTCATGAAGCTGATAAAGGTGACAAACTAGACTTGCTCGAAGAATTAGAGATTTTCAAGCATCTGTCTCTAAAAGATGGTTTTGTTCTTAATGAACAGGTGCAGCTTCGAAACAAAAATTTTTTAGACAGTTTCAAACCCCTCATTGCCTTAATGTAATATAGTCTGGCTGACTAGGAGTTATTTTCTTGCTTGTTGATGCCGGTGAAATGCGCTTTTCCTATCTTGTTGGGATCTACATATTGTGTTGTATGTTAATTATGAATTTCAATGTGTATGTGTGGTTAAATGACTACTATGTTTTATTCATACAGACAGATGGTTTCGTTTTATTATAACATTTTGGTTGTTTCGCTAATATGTATTTCACTGCCTATGTTACGCGAGACTCTCGCGCATTACAGTAGTGCCCTCTCTCGTTAGATGTTCCAAGCGCAAGCTTTATCCGTTTGACACTAGGACACAGGTAAATTTGGTTCTATATTTCTAATTTACATAAATGTCTTTAATTGGCGTGATACGCTTTATTTATTAAGACAAAGTTTGAATTAACACAACCTTTAATAATTTTGATGCGCTTATGTATGTATTTATGGATTGTAATATGCGCGAGTCTGGCATATGCAAGTGCCCTCTCTCGGCAAAACAATCTACCTTACTGCCTTCACACTCGTATCTCAACAGTTCATAGGCGAAGTAACATTGTTAAACTGTTCGCTTTGATCCTGTACCCATTACACATGTTGTACAAATGGAGATGATATTTTAATTACTGACGACGCCTTTTGGCATAATTGTTTCATTATTCTCCAGTGCATGATGTAATTTTAGTAAGTACTAAAGATTGTGTGCCTGTATTACTTTAGCAATTTCACCGTTATTTAAGCTTCTGTTTCTCACTTTCGTTGATATGGCTTTTCTAATGAATGTGTCTTTCTATTCAGGAAATGTACTTCTGATGAAGGTATATTTATATGTACAGAAACCTTGGTTAAGAATTTTAATAAAAAAATTCTATCCTGCAACTGTTTTGGCTGCCATCCTTTATTGTGAAGAATTTCAACAGTTGCTGCTGCAGCCATGTTTAAAATCTTGAAATATGTACCTGCCCAGGTTTCAAAGGCTGTTTCAAAATACATGGACATCTCATTTAAAATCCTGAAAACAGGTATGGCTATTGACTTCACTAAACAGTGTGAGAGACGCCATTTGACACCGAATTATGTGAAGGCTTTTATCAATGTGAAACAGTGTAAGAAGTTTCCATCTACTAAAGCTAAACTGGTGAAACAAATTATGAGTGACAGAATCAGTGACCTTTATAAGAAGAAAGATAAACTAAATGAAGAAGCTTACTCTTTGTATCTCTATATTACTAGAACTTTTAAAGATTATTTTAACTTTCACGTAGACAGTGTTTGGCATAGTGTTAATGAGTGGTTACACAATCGTAAGGTTGAAATTCAGTGTAGACATGATTTTAAACTTCATAAACTGGAAAATGTTACCCCAAAATCTAATGTTGTTCATGCAAAAAGAACCGTCAATTGCGAACACCAATTTTTCGACAGAGTACTAAACAAAACTTCTATAAGCTTTACCCCTCAAGAAAGCGCCATGCTAGCGAGAGGTTTTAAATACAATTTCATGCCTGATATTAACGATCCTAAAGTGATAGATAATTTTATTGTTGACCTTAAAGTTGGTCTTGACTCCGTAAAAACTGAAAAATCCCAACAAAATAGGATAGCTCATGAATGTAGCGCAATTATAGAAAGAGAGGTCAAGTCGGTAAAAAACAGTGATTTAAAACAGAGAGGTGGTAACGTTATTACTAGTATTAACCGTAAATTAAAAAATAATGAGGCTCTCATCACTAAATCAGACAAAGGAAATTCGCTTGTTGTAGCCTACAAAAGTGAATACATTGCTAAAACTTTGGCTTTTTTCGAAGAAAATGGTATATTTGAAATTGAGCAGGATCATACCCCTACGTTACAAAAGCAAATTAGAGATACGTTAAGGAGAAGTAAACATCTTATGAAAGAGTTTCAAAAGAAAACCTTAATTAACATGAACCCTAGAGCACCTACGCTTAGAAGTCAGTTTAAGGTACACAAAAGTCAACACCCAGTTCGTCCCATTGTTAATGGAATAAAGAGCCCACATCACAAATTAGCGAGATTTTTACACACTAAAATTAAAGAAGCCTTTGTTTTTGAAAACAATTACTCTGTGAAAAATACTGCTGAGGTAATAAACAAGCTAAAATCAATAGAGATCACTTCTTCCTCTCGTTTGGTTTCTTTTGACGTCGTAAGTTTATACACTAATGTTCCAGTGGATATCACTCTTAAGATTATTGAAGGTAACATTCGACAACATAAAACTTTAAGTGAGCTACAGTTGTCGGAACTTATGTCACTACTGCAGGTTGTACTAGATTACAATTACTTTCAGTTTAATGGTAAAATGTATGAGCAACCATTCGGCTTAGCCATGGGTTGCCCGTTAGCTGGCATCTTTGCTGACATCTTTATGAATGCACTAGAAGATAATTTCTTCAAAAACAACCCTACGTTAGGCAATAAAATTTCTTTTTATGCTCGTTATGTTGATGATATACTCATACTATTTCAAGGTTGTGACCAAGATCTACAACAACTGTTTCATGTTTTCAACAGTTTCCACGAGAAAATGAAATTTACAAAAGAGATACAAAATAACGAGAGAGAACTCAATTTTCTTGATTTGAAACTTAAGTTATCGGGTAACACCATTAGCTTCGACATTTTCCGTAAAGAAACTTTTTCTGATAATATTATTCCAGCAGATTCCTGTCATCCTCAAACTCACAAGATCGCCTTTTTTCATTCTGCAGTTCATCGCGCTGTGAGCACACCTTTAGCACAGAATTGTTTTGAAAATGAAATAATTTTATTAAAATCAATAGCCACTAACAATGGATACGACCCTAAATTAATTGACCAAATTGCTAAGAAAAAAACAGCTGTAAAAAAATTTTCTACTTTAGGAGATAACAGGGCAAAAAACTATGAGAGTAATAACTTTATTTCTATTCCATTTTTAGGGAACGTTTCATATAAGATTAAAAGACTTTTACAGAAACAATACGGTTATAGAGTTGCTTTTTCCGTAAATAATAGCCTCAAACGTAGAGTAATTCATAATATTGGAGCACGAGAAGAACTCAGCACTAAGTCCGGTGTATACAAAATTACTTGTAACGACTGCCCAAACTATTACATAGGGCAGACAGGTAGACCCATTAAAGTTAGGTATAAAGAACACAAGTTAGGTAAAAATGGAGAAAACGTATATAATTCCACCTTTGCTGAACATCTATGGCTCTTACAGCACACGCCAAGAGAACTGGACGACGTAGAGCTGCTTCATGAAGCTGATAAAGGTGACAAACTAGACTTGCTCGAAGAATTAGAGATTTTCAAGCATCTGTCTCTAAAAGATGGTTTTGTTCTTAATGAACAGGTGCAGCTTCGAAACAAAAATTTTTTAGACAGTTTCAAACCCCTCATTGCCTTAATGTAATATAGTCTGGCTGACTAGGAGTTATTTTCTTGCTTGTTGATGCCGGTGAAATGCGCTTTTCCTATCTTGTTGGGATCTACATATTGTGTTGTATGTTAATTATGAATTTCAATGTGTATGTGTGGTTAAATGACTACTATGTTTTATTCATACAGACAGATGGTTTCGTTTTATTATAACATTTTGGTTGTTTCGCTAATATGTATTTCACTGCCTATGTTACGCGAGACTCTCGCGCATTACAGTAGTGCCCTCTCTCGTTAGATGTTCCAAGCGCAAGCTTTATCCGTTTGACACTAGGACACAGGTAAATTTGGTTCTATATTTCTAATTTACATAAATGTCTTTAATTGGCGTGATACGCTTTATTTATTAAGACAAAGTTTGAATTAACACAACCTTTAATAATTTTGATGCGCTTATGTATGTATTTATGGATTGTAATATGCGCGAGTCTGGCATATGCAAGTGCCCTCTCTCGGCAAAACAATCTACCTTACTGCCTTCACACTCGTATCTCAACAGTTCATAGGCGAAGTAACATTGTTAAACTGTTCGCTTTGATCCTGTACCCATTACACATGTTGTACAAATGGAGATGATATTTTAATTACTGACGACGCCTTTTGGCATAATTGTTTCATTATTCTCCAGTGCATGATGTAATTTTAGTAAGTACTAAAGATTGTGTGCCTGTATTACTTTAGCAATTTCACCGTTATTTAAGCTTCTGTTTCTCACTTTCGTTGATATGGCTTTTCTAATGAATGTGTCTTTCTATTCAGGAAATGTACTTCTGATGAAGGTATATTTATATGTACAGAAACCTTGGTTAAGAATTTTAATAAAAAAATTCTATCCTGCAACTGTTTTGGCTGCCATCCTTTATTGTGAAGAATTTCAACAGTTGCTGCTGCAGCCATGTTTAAAATCTTGAAATATGTACCTGCCCAGGTTTCAAAGGCTGTTTCAAAATACATGGACATCTCATTTAAAATCCTGAAAACAGGTATGGCTATTGACTTCACTAAACAGTGTGAGAGACGCCATTTGACACCGAATTATGTGAAGGCTTTTATCAATGTGAAACAGTGTAAGAAGTTTCCATCTACTAAAGCTAAACTGGTGAAACAAATTATGAGTGACAGAATCAGTGACCTTTATAAGAAGAAAGATAAACTAAATGAAGAAGCTTACTCTTTGTATCTCTATATTACTAGAACTTTTAAAGATTATTTTAACTTTCACGTAGACAGTGTTTGGCATAGTGTTAATGAGTGGTTACACAATCGTAAGGTTGAAATTCAGTGTAGACATGATTTTAAACTTCATAAACTGGAAAATGTTACCCCAAAATCTAATGTTGTTCATGCAAAAAGAACCGTCAATTGCGAACACCAATTTTTCGACAGAGTACTAAACAAAACTTCTATAAGCTTTACCCCTCAAGAAAGCGCCATGCTAGCGAGAGGTTTTAAATACAATTTCATGCCTGATATTAACGATCCTAAAGTGATAGATAATTTTATTGTTGACCTTAAAGTTGGTCTTGACTCCGTAAAAACTGAAAAATCCCAACAAAATAGGATAGCTCATGAATGTAGCGCAATTATAGAAAGAGAGGTCAAGTCGGTAAAAAACAGTGATTTAAAACAGAGAGGTGGTAACATTATTACTAGTATTAACCGTAAATTAAAAAATAATGAGGCTCTCATCACTAAATCAGACAAAGGAAATTCGCTTGTTGTAGCCTACAAAAGTGAATACATTGCTAAAACTTTGGCTTTTTTCGAAGAAAATGGTATATTTGAAATTGAGCAGGATCATACCCCTACGTTACAAAAGCAAATTAGAGATACGTTAAGGAGAAGTAAACATCTTATGAAAGAGTTTCAAAAGAAAACCTTAATTAACATGAACCCTAGAGCACCTACGCTTAGAAGTCAGTTTAAGGTACACAAAAGTCAACACCCAGTTCGTCCCATTGTTAATGGAATAAAGAGCCCACATCACAAATTAGCGAGATTTTTACACACTAAAATTAAAGAAGCCTTTGTTTTTGAAAACAATTACTCTGTGAAAAATACTGCTGAGGTAATAAACAAGCTAAAATCAATAGAGATCACTTCTTCCTCTCGTTTGGTTTCTTTTGACGTCGTAAGTTTATACACTAATGTTCCAGTGGATATCACTCTTAAGATTATTGAAGGTAACATTCGACAACATAAAACTTTAAGTGAGCTACAGTTGTCGGAACTTATGTCACTACTGCAGGTTGTACTAGATTACAATTACTTTCAGTTTAATGGTAAAATGTATGAGCAACCATTCGGCTTAGCCATGGGTTGCCCGTTAGCTGGCATCTTTGCTGACATCTTTATGAATGCACTAGAAGATAATTTCTTCAAAAACAACCCTACGTTAGGCAATAAAATTTCTTTTTATGCTCGTTATGTTGATGATATACTCATACTATTTCAAGGTTGTGACCAAGATCTACAACAACTGTTTCATGTTTTCAACAGTTTCCACGAGAAAATGAAATTTACAAAAGAGATACAAAATAACGAGAGAGAACTCAATTTTCTTGATTTGAAACTTAAGTTATCGGGTAACACCATTAGCTTCGACATTTTCCGTAAAGAAACTTTTTCTGATAATATTATTCCAGCAGATTCCTGTCATCCTCAAACTCACAAGATCGCCTTTTTCATTCTGCAGTTCATCGCGCTGTGAGCACACCTTTAGCACAGAATTGTTTTGAAAATGAAATAATTTTATTAAAATCAATAGCCACTAACAATGGATACGACCCTAAATTAATTGACCAAATTGCTAAGAAAAAAACAGCTGTAAAAAAATTTTCTACTTTAGGAGATAACAGGGCAAAAAACTATGAGAGTAATAACTTTATTTCTATTCCATTTTTAGGGAACGTTTCATATAAGATTAAAAGACTTTTACAGAAACAATACGGTTATAGAGTTGCTTTTTCCGTAAATAATAGCCTCAAACGTAGAGTAATTCATAATATTGGAGCACGAGAAGAACTCAGCACTAAGTCCGGTGTATACAAAATTACTTGTAACGACTGCCCAAACTATTACATAGGGCAGACAGGTAGACCCATTAAAGTTAGGTATAAAGAACACAAGTTAGGTAAAAATGGAGAAAACGTATACAATTCCACCTTTGCTGAACATCTATGGCTCTTACAGCACACGCCAAGAGAACTGGAAGACGTAGAGCTGCTTCATGAAGCTGATAAAGGTGACAAACTAGACTTGCTCGAAGAATTAGAGATTTTCAAGCATCTGTCTCTAAAAGATGGTTTTGTTCTTAATGAACAGGTGCAGCTTCGAAACAAAAATTTTTTAGACAGTTTCAAACCCCTCATTGCCTTAATGTAATATAGTCTGGCTGACTAGGAGTTATTTTCTTGCTTGTTGATGCCGGTGAAATGCGCTTTTCCTATCTTGTTGGGATCTACATATTGTGTTGTATGTTAATTATGAATTTCAATGTGTATGTGTGGTTAAATGACTACTATGTTTTATTCATACAGACAGATGGTTTCGTTTTATTATAACATTTTGGTTGTTTCGCTAATATGTATTTCACTGCCTATGTTACGCGAGACTCTCGCGCATTACAGTAGTGCCCTCTCTCGTTAGATGTTCCAAGCGCAAGCTTTATCTGTTTGACACTAGGACACAGGTAAATTTGGTTCTATATTTCTAGTTTACATAAATGTCTTTAATTGGCGTGATACGCTTTATTTATTAAGACAAAGTTTGAATTAACACAACCTTTAATAATTTTTATGCGCTTATGTATGTATTTATGGATTGTAATATGCGCGAGTCTGGCATATGCAAGTGCCCTCTCTCGGCGAAACAATCTACCTTAGTGCCTTCACACTCGTATCTCAACAGTTCATAGGCGAAGTAACATTGTTAAACTGTTCGCTTTGATCCTGTACCCATTACACATGTTGTACAAATGGAGATGATATTTTAATTACTGACGACGCCTTTTGGCATAATTGTTTCATTATTCTCCAGTGCATGATGTAATTTTAGTAAGTACTAAAGATTGTGTGCCTGTATTACTTTAGCAATTTCACCGTTATTTAAGCTTCTGTTTCTCACTTTCGTTGATATGGCTTTTCTAATGAATGTGTCTTTCTATTCAGGAAATGTACTTCTGATGAAGGTATATTTATATGTACCGAAACCTTGGTTAAGAATTTTAATAAAAAAATTCTATCCTGCAACTGTTTTTGGCTGCCATCCTTTATTGTGAAGAATTTCAACAGTTGCTGCTGCAGCCATGTTTAAAATCTTGAAATATGTACCTGCCCAGGTTTCAAAGGCTGTTTCAAAATACATGGACATCTCATTTAAAATCCTGAAAACAGGTATGGCTATTGACTTCACTAAACAGTGTGAGAGACGCCATTTGACACCGAATTATGTGAAGGCTTTTATCAATGTGAAACAGTGTAAGAAGTTTCCATCTACTAAAGCTAAACTGGTGAAACAAATTATGAGTGACAGAATCAGTGACCTTTATAAGAAGAAAGATAAACTAAATGAAGAAGCTTACTCTTTGTATCTCTATATTACTAGAACTTTTAAAGATTATTTTAACTTTCACGTAGACAGTGTTTGGCATAGTGTTAATGAGTGGTTACACAATCGTAAGGTTGAAATTCAGTGTAGACATGATTTTAAACTTCATAAACTGGAAAATGTTACCCCAAAATCTAATGTTGTTCATGCAAAAAGAACCGTCAATTGCGAACACCAATTTTTCGACAGAGTACTAAACAAAACTTCTATAAGCTTTACCCCTCAAGAAAGCGCCATGCTAGCGAGAGGTTTTAAATACAATTTCATGCCTGATATTAACGATCCTAAAGTGATAGATAATTTTATTGTTGACCTTAAAGTTGGTCTTGACTCCGTAAAAACTGAAAAATCCCAACAAAATAGGATAGCTCATGAATGTAGCGCAATTATAGATAGAGAGGTCAAGTCGGTAAAAAACAGTGATTTAAAACAGAGAGGTGGTAACATTATTACTAGTATTAACCGTAAATTAAAAAATAATGAGGCTCTCATCACTAAATCAGACAAAGGAAATTCGCTTGTTGTAGCCTACAAAAGTGAATACATTGCTAAAACTTTGGCTTTTTTCGAAGAAAATGGTATATTTGAAATTGAGCAGGATCATACCCCTACGTTACAAAAGCAAATTAGAGATACGTTAAGGAGAAGTAAACATCTTATGAAAGAGTTTCAAAAGAAAACCTTAATTAACATGAACCCTAGAGCACCTACGCTTAGAAGTCAGTTTAAGGTACACAAAAGTCAACACCCAGTTCGTCCCATTGTTAATGGAATAAAGAGCCCACATCACAAATTAGCGAGATTTTTACACACTAAAATTAAAGAAGCCTTTGTTTTTGAAAACAATTACTCTGTGAAAAATACTGCTGAGGTAATAAACAAGCTAAAATCAATAGAGATCACTTCTTCCTCTCGTTTGGTTTCTTTTGACGTCGTAAGTTTATACACTAATGTTCCAGTGGATATCACTCTTAAGATTATTGAAGGTAACATTCGACAACATAAAACTTTAAGTGAGCTACAGTTGTCGGAACTTATGTCACTACTGCAGGTTGTACTAGATTACAATTACTTTCAGTTTAATGGTAAAATGCATGAGCAACCATTCGGCTTAGCCATGGGTTGCCCGTTAGCTGGCATCTTTGCTGACATCTTTATGAATGCACTAGAAGATAATTTCTTCAATAACAACCCTACGTTAGGCAATAAAATTTCTTTTTATGCTCGTTATGTTGATGATATACTCATACTATTTCAAGGTTGTGACCAAGATCTACAACAGCTGTTTCATGTTTTCAACAGTTTCCACGAGAAAATGAAATTTACAAAAGAGATACAAAATAACGAGAGAGAACTCAATTTTCTTGATTTGAAACTTAAGTTATCGGGTAACACCATTAGCTTCGACATTTTCCGTAAAGAAACTTTTTCTGATAATATTATTCCAGCAGATTCCTGTCATCCTCAAACTCACAAGATCGCCTTTTTTCATTCTGCAGTTCATCGCGCTGTGAGCACACCTTTAGCACAGAATTGTTTTGAAAATGAAATAATTTTATTAAAATCAATAGCCACTAACAATGGATACGACCCTAAATTAATTGACCAAATTGCTAAGAAAAAAACAGCTGTAAAAAAATTTTCTACTTTAGGAGATAACAGGGCAAAAAACTATGAGAGTAATAACTTTATTTCTATTCCATTTTTAGGGAACGTTTCATATAAGATTAAAAGACTTTTACAGAAACAATACGGTTATAGAGTTGCTTTTTCCGTAAATAATAGCCTCAAACGTAGAGTAATTCATAATATTGGAGCACGAGAAGAACTCAGCACTAAGTCCGGTGTATGCAAAATTACTTGTAACGACTGCCCAAACTATTACATAGGGCAGACAGGTAGACCCATTAAAGTTAGGTATAAAGAACACAAGTTAGGTAAAAATGGAGAAAACGTATATAATTCCACCTTTGCTGAACATCTATGGCTCTTACAGCACACGCCAAGAGAACTGGACGACGTAGAGCTGCTTCATGAAGCTGATAAAGGTGACAAACTAGACTTGCTCGAAGAATTAGAGATTTTCAAGCATCTGTCTCTAAAAGATGGTTTTGTTCTTAATGAACAGGTGCAGCTTCGAAACAAAAATTTTTTAGACAGTTTCAAACCCCTCATTGCCTTAATGTAATATAGTCTGGCTGACTAGGAGTTATTTTCTTGCTTGTTGATGCCGGTGAAATGCGCTTTTCCTATCTTGTTGGGATCTACATATTGTGTTGTATGTTAATTATGAATTTCAATGTGTATGTGTGGTTAAATGACTACTATGTTTTATTCATACAGACAGATGGTTTCGTTTTATTATAACATTTTGGTTGTTTCGCTAATATGTATTTCACTGCCTATGTTACGCGAGACTCTCGCGCATTACAGTAGTGCCCTCTCTCGTTAGATGTTCCAAGCGCAAGCTTTATCCGTTTGACACTAGGACACAGGTAAATTTGGTTCTATATTTCTAGTTTACATAAATGTCTTTAATTGGCGTGATACGCTTTATTTATTAAGACAAAGTTTGAATTAACACAACCTTTAATAATTTTGATGCGCTTATGTATGTATTTATGGATTGTAATATGCGCGAGTCTGGCATATGCAAGTGCCCTCTCTCGGCGAAACAATCTACCTTAGTGCCTTCACACTCGTATCTCAACAGTTCATAGGCGAAGTAACATTGTTAAACTGTTCGCTTTGATCCTGTACCCATTACACATGTTGTACAAATGGAGATGATATTTAAAATTACTGACGACGCCGTTTGGCATAATTGTTTCATTATTCTCCAGTGCATGATGTAATTTTAGTAAGTACTAAAGATTGTGTGCCTGTATTACTTTAGCAATTTCACCGTTATTTAAGCTTCTGTTTCTCACTTTCGTTGATATGGCTTTTCTAATGAATGTGTCTTTCTATTCAGGAAATGTACTTCTGATGAAGGTATATTTATATGTACCGAAACCTTGGTTAAGAATTTTAATAAAAAAATTCTATCCTGCAACTGTTTTTGGCTGCCATCCTTTATTGTGAAGAATTTCAACAGTTGCTGCTGCAGCCATGTTTAAAATCTTGAAAGATCTACCTGCCCAGGTTTCAAAGGCTGTTTCAAAATACATGGACATCTCATTTAAAATCCTGAAAACAGGTATGGCTATTGACTTCACTAAACAGTGTGAGAGACGCCATTTGACACCGAATTATGTGAAGGCTTTTATCAATGTGAAACAGTGTAAGAAGTTTCCATCTACTAAAGCTAAACTGGTGAAACAAATTATGAGTGACAGAATCAGTGACCTTTATAAGAAGAAAGATAAACTAAATGAAGAAGCTTACTCTTTGTATCTCTATATTACTAGAACTTTTAAAGATTATTTTAACTTTCACGTAGACAGTGTTTGGCATAGTGTTAATGAGTGGTTACACAATCGTAAGGTTGAAATTCAGTGTAGACATGATTTTAAACTTCATAAACTGGAAAATGTTACCCCAAAATCTAATGTTGTTCATGCAAAAAGAACCGTCAATTGCGAACACCAATTTTTCGACAGAGTACTAAACAAAACTTCTATAAGCTTTACCCCTCAAGAAAGCGCCATGCTAGCGAGAGGTTTTAAATACAATTTCATGCCTGATATTAACGATCCTAAAGTGATAGATAATTTTATTGTTGACCTTAAAGTTGGTCTTGACTCCGTAAGAACTGAAAAATCCCAACAAAATAGGATAGCTCATGAATGTAGCGCAATTATAGATAGAGAGGTCAAGTCGGTAAAAAACAGTGATTTAAAACAGAGAGGTGGTAACATTATTACTAGTATTAACCGTAAATTAAAAAATAATGAGGCTCTCATCACTAAATCAGACAAAGGAAATTCGCTTGTTGTAGCCTACAAAAGTGAATACATTGCTAAAACTTTGGCTTTTTTCGAAGAAAATGGTATATTTGAAATTGAGCAGGATCATACCCCTACGTTACAAAAGCAAATTAGAGATACGTTAAGGAGAAGTAAACATCTTATGAAAGAGTTTCAAAAGAAAACCTTAATTAACATGAACCCTAGAGCACCTACGCTTAGAAGTCAGTTTAAGGTACACAAAAGTCAACACCCAGTTCGTCCCATTGTTAATGGAATAAAGAGCCCACATCACAAATTAGCGAGATTTTTACACACTAAAATTAAAGAAGCCTTTGTTTTTGAAAACAATTACTCTGTAAAAAATACTGCTGAGGTAATAAACAAGCTAAAATCAATAGAGATCACTTCTTCCTCTCGTTTGGTTTCTTTTGACGTCGTAAGTTTATACACTAATGTTCCAGTGGATATCACTCTTAAGATTATTGAAGGTAACATTCGACAACATAAAACTTTAAGTGAGCTACAGTTGTCGGAACTTATGTCACTACTGCAGGTTGTACTAGATTACAATTACTTTCAGTTTAATGGTAAAATGTATGAGCAACCATTCGGCTTAGCCATGGGTTGCCCGTTAGCTGGCATCTTTGCTGACATCTTTATGAATGCACTAGAAGATAATTTCTTCAAAAACAACCCTACGTTAGGCAATAAAATTTCTTTTTATGCTCGTTATGTTGATGATATACTCATACTATTTCAAGGTTGTGACCAAGATATACAACAACTGTTTCATGTTTTCAACAGTTTCCACGAGAAAATGAAATTTACAAAAGAGATACAAAATAACGAGAGAGAACTCAATTTTCTTGATTTGAAACTTAAGTTATCGGGTAACACCATTAGCTTCGACATTTTCCGTAAAGAAACTTTTTCTGATAATATTATTCCAGCAGATTCCTGTCATCCTCAAACTCACAAGATCGCCTTTTTTCATTCTGCAGTTCATCGCGCTGTGAGCACACCTTTAGCACAGAATTGTTTTGAAAATGAAATAATTTTATTAAAATCAATAGCCACTAACAATGGATACGACCCTAAATTAATTGACCAAATTGCTAAGAAAAAAACAGCTGTAAAAAAATTTTCTACTTTAGGAGATAACAGGGCAAAAAACTATGAGAGTAATAACTTTATTTCTATTCCATTTTTAGGGAACGTTTCATATAAGATTAAAAGACTTTTACAGAAACAATACGGTTATAGAGTTGCTTTTTCCGTAAATAATAGCCTCAAACGTAGAGTAATTCATAATATTGGAGCACGAGAAGAACTCAGCACTAAGTCCGGTGTATACAAAATTACTTGTAACGACTGCCCAAACTATTACATAGGGCAGACAGGTAGACCCATTAAAGTTAGGTATAAAGAACACAAGTTAGGTAAAAATGGAGAAAACGTATATAATTCCACCTTTGCTGAACATCTATGGCTCTTACAGCACACGCCAAGAGAACTGGACGACGTAGAGCTGCTTCATGAAGCTGATAAAGGTGACAAACTAGACTTGCTCGAAGAATTAGAGATTTTCAAGCATCTGTCTCTAAAAGATGGTTTTGTTCTTAATGAACAGGTGCAGCTTCGAAACAAAAATTTTTTAGACAGTTTCAAACCCCTCATTGCCTTAATGTAATATAGTCTGGCTGACTAGGAGTTATTTTCTTGCTTGTTGATGCCGGTGAAATGCGCTTTTCCTATCTTGTTGGGATCTACATATTGTGTTGTATGTTAATTATGAATTTCAATGTGTATGTGTGGTTAAATGACTACTATGTTTTATTCATACAGACAGATGGTTTCGTTTTATTATAACATTTTGGTTGTTTCGCTAATATGTATTTCACTGCCTATGTTACGCGACACTCTCGCGCATTACAGTAGTGCCCTCTCTCGTTAGATGTTCCAAGCGCAAGCTTTATCCGTTTGACACTAGGACACAGGTAAATTTGGTTCTATATTTCTAGTTTACATAAATGTCTTTAATTGGCGTGATACACTTTATTTATTAAGACAAAGTTTGAATTAACACAACCTTTAATAATTTTGATGCGCTTATGTATGTATTTATGGATTGTAATATGCGCGAGTCTGGCATATGCAAGTGCCCTCTCTCGGCGAAACAATCTACCTTAGTGCCTTCACACTCGTATCTCAACAGTTCATAGGCGAAGTAACATTGTTAAACTGTTCGCTTTGATCCTGTACCCATTACACATGTTGTACAAATGGAGATGATATTTTAATTACTGACGACGCCTTTTGGCATAATTGTTTCATTATTCTCCAGTGCATGATGTAATTTTAGTAAGTACTAAAGATTGTGTGCCTGTATTACTTTAGCAATTTCACCGTTATTTAAGCTTCTGTTTCTCACTTTCGTTGATATGGCTTTTCTAATGAATGTGTCTTTCTATTCAGGAAATGTACTTCTGATGAAGGTATATTTATATGTACCGAAACCTTGGTTAAGAATTTTAATAAAAAAATTCTATCCTGCAACTGTTTTTGGCTGCCATCCTTTATTGTGAAGAATTTCAACAGTTGCTGCTGCAGCCATGTTTAAAATCTTGAAATTATGCAAACCGTGTTCTTTCCAACGAGAGTGCAAGGGGACAGTAGAACAACCATAGACAACATTTTTGTTCATTCCTCATTACTAGAAGGGCATTCTGTTACCAAAAAGGTAAATGGGCTTTCAGATCATGATGCACAAATTTTAACTTTAAAAGATTTTTATGCTGCAACACGTGTTAAATATAGTTATCAGCTGTTCAGGTAAGCTGATCCAGTTGCTGTAGAAACCTTTGTAAACCTTATAAATGAACAAGAGTGGCAAGATGTTTATAGCGCTGATACAGTAGACGATAAATATAATGCTTTTCTCAAGACTTTTCTCGTGCTCTTTGAAAGTTGCTTTCCGTTAGAACGTTTAAAACAGGGTACTAGCACAAACAGGCAGCCTGGGTGGCTGACTAGAGGGATAAGAATATCTTGTAGAACAAAGTGGTAATTATATCAAAACGTTAGAAACAGTCAAAATCTAAATGCAGCAGCCCATTACAAACAGTATTGTAAGGTGCTTAAAAATGTTATTAGGAAGGCAAAAAGTATGTGGTATGCAGATAGAATAGCTAAGTCTCAGGATAAAATTAAAACCATATGGTCAGTTGTAAAGGAAGTTGCTGGTCTGCAGAGACAGGTCGAGGATATAGAATCAGTGCGTGGTGGGAATGTCCGTGTTACTGATAAGTCGCATATATGTACAGTATTTAATAATCACTTTCTGAATATAGCAGGTGAACTAAATAGAAACCTAGTCCCAACAGGGAATCATATAGCGCTCTTACAAAAAAGTGTTCCAAGACTGTTACCTGAAATGCTCCTCCATGATACTGACAAGAGGGAGATTGAGTTAATAATTAAATCACTAAAGACCAACAACTCTCATGGATATGACGGGGTATCTAGCAGAATACTGAAGTATTGTTCTATGTATGTTAGCCCAGTTCTCAGCCATATCTGTAACTTTTCCTTTAGGAGTGGTCGGTTTCCTGACCGATTAAAGTACTCGGTAGTGAAGCCACTTTATAAAAAGGGAGACATTGATAATGTTGACAATTTTAGACCTATTTCTATGCCATCGGTGTTTGCTAAAGTTATCGAGAAGGTTGTATATACAAGGTTACTGGAGCATTTAAATTCACATAATTTGCTGTCAAATGTTCAGTTTGGTTTTAGAAATGGCTTAACAACTGAAAATGCTATATTGTCTTTTCTCTGTGAAGTTTTGGACGGATTAAATAAAAGGTTCCGAACGCTAGGTGTTTTCTTTGAGTTAACGAAGGCTTTTGACTGTGTTGACCACAAAATATTACTGCCGAAGTTGGACCATTATGGAGTAAGGGGAGTAGCTTACAACTGGTTCGCCTCTTACTTTAAGAACAGAAAGCAGAGGGTAATTCTCCGCAAAATTGAGAGTGGTAGTGATGTTCAGTCCCAATGGGGCACTGTTAAGTGGGGCGTTCCCCAAGGGTCGGTGCTGGGGCCACTGCTGTTTCTTATTTATATAAATGATATGCCTTCTAGTATTACAGGTGATTCAAAAATATTTCTGTTTGCTGATGACACCAGCTTGATAGTGAAAGAATCTTGTGTGTAATATTGAAACAGTAACTAATAATGTAGTTCATGAAATAAGTTCGTGGCTTGTGGAAAATAATTTGATGCTAAATCACAGTAAGACTCAGTTTTTACAGTTTCTAACTCACAATTCAACAAGAATCGATATTTTGATAAGACAGAATAGGCATATTATAAGCGAGACGAAACAGTTCAAGTTCCTAGGCGTTCGGATAGATAGTAAGCTGTTGTGGAAAGCCCATGTCCAGGATCTTGTTCAGAAGCTAAATGCTGCTTTATTTACCATTAGAACAGTATCTGAAATAAGTGACACTTCAACACGAAAAGTTGTCTACTTCGTATATTTTCATACGCTTATGTCGTATGGTATTATTTTTTGGGGTAATTCTTCTGATTCAAAAAGGGTATTTTTGGCTCAAAAACGGGCTGTTCGAGCTATATGTAGTGTAAGTTCGCGAACGTCTTGTCGACCCCTATTCAAAAATCTTGGAATTCTGACATTGCCCTCACAGTATATATTTTCTTTAATGTCGTTTGTTGTTAGCAATATTAGCCTATTCACAAGAGTTAGCAGCTTTCACTCAGTTAATACTAGGCAGAAATCAAATCTGCATGTAGAATGCACTCTCTTGACTCTTGTGCAGAAAGGAGTGCAGTATTCTGCTGCATCCATTTTCAATAAGCTACCACAAGAACTCAAAAATCTTAGCAGTAGCCCAAACTCTTTTAAGTCTAAACTGAAGAGTTTCCTCATGGATCACTCCTTCTATTCTGTCGAGGAGCTCCTGGAAGAGCTAAAAAATTAAGCAAATTCCAGTGTTACATTGTTGATTTTCTTCATTTAAACTTACGACTTGTCACCTGAATATGTTTTTTTATATTTCATTTTATCTGTTTCTAATATCGTGTTATAATTTCATGTATTGACTCGTTCCATGACCATGGAGACTTCTCCTTAATTTGGTCCCACGGAACAATAAATAAATAAATAAATCATGAAATGTGGTGCCAAATGCAGTCGCTAATGTCTCTCGTGCCAAAGCCAAGGCAACCTGACGAGAAAACTAAGTTAAGTCTTTCCCTGTGTGAGAATTACACAACTATGTGAGCTCTATGAGAAACAGGCACTGAGACATGATGAAGTTTGGGTCCCTTTGTGAAGCGTGCTAGGGTAGTTGAAGTGTTGAAGACAACCGCTTGCGTTAAAGTGGAAAATCCGCGTTTGAGGCCCGGTCCGGCGCAAATTTTCATT
This sequence comes from Schistocerca piceifrons, assembly GCF_021461385.2. Lineage (NCBI taxonomy): Eukaryota > Metazoa > Arthropoda > Insecta > Orthoptera > Acrididae > Schistocerca > Schistocerca piceifrons. Next base: position 591,156,895 of record NC_060140.1, on the reverse strand, counting down.
TGTTTCCAGTAAATTGTTTAACAGTGGTGGTACTGTATTCGCAGTTGGCGCCTGCATTTCATGATGTAAAATGACTATAAATCATCAGCAGTGTCTGTTTCTTCGGACATGCACGGATGTCCAGAAGAACATTGCGTCAAAGTTTTCAGACACTGCACGCTAATGTACATAGGGACAGCTACTTTACCCACCGGAAGGAGTTTCATAAGGAATGTAAGTGGTAAGTTAATACTAGTCCGCAGCAAGGTGATTAAAGATGAACAAAAGATAGGTAGAGAATAATGACCAGGTAACTATCAAGAAATGAGTAGAAATGCTTGGCTGGCTGTGTCACAAAAAGCATTTGCCTTGAAGAGTCTCATTGTAGACTGAAATGTTAAATTGCGTGTTGTATAACATTGTGTCCGTAACTGGAATCGACTGTACCAGCTACTCACATCGATGATACAGTGTGTGTTATTATGGCATGAGCTGATCCTATTGGATGGAATCACACCTCGACGCTCCCCCGTCGCCTCACCATGTCGCAACTCACCGTTTCTTCTACCCCCTCCTTCTATGCCAGATACTATACATTATACTCCATATCAACGAATCTGTCAATTAAAGTTGATAAAACAATGGTTACTTTATAACATCCACAAAATACACTCCTGGAAATTAAAATAAGAACACCGTGAATTCATTGTCCCAGGAAGGGGAAACTTTATTGACACATTCCTGGGGTCAGATACATCACATGATCACACTGACAGAACCACAGGCACATAGACACAGGCAACAGAGCATGCACAATGTCGGCACTAGTACAGTGTATATCCACCTTTCGCAGCAATGCAGGCTGCTATTCTCCCATGGAGACGATCGTAGAGATGCTGGATGTAGTCCTGTGGAACGGCTTGACATGCCATTTCCACCTGGCGCCTCAGTTGGACCAGCGTTCGTGCTGGACGTGCAGACCGCGTGAGACGACGCTTCATCCAGTCCCAAACATGCTCAATGGGGGACAGATCCGGAGATCTTGCTGGCCAGGGTAGTTGACTTACACCTTCTAGAGCACGTTGGGTGGCACGGGATACATGCGGACGTGCATTGTCCTGTTGGAACAGCAAGTTCCCTTGCCGGTCTAGGAATGGTAGAACGATGGGTTCGATGACGGTTTGGATGTACCGTGCACTATTCAGCGTCCCCTCGACGATCACCAGTGGTGTACGGCCAGTGTAGGAGATCGCTCCCCACACCATGATGCCGGGTGTTGGTCCTGTGTGCCTCGGTCGTATGCAGTCCTGATTGTGGCGCTCACCTGCACGGCGCCAAACACGCATACGACCATCATTGGCACCAAGTCAGAAGCGACTCTCATCGCTGAAGACGACACGTCTCCATTCGTCCCTCCATTCACGCCTGTCGCGACACCACTGGAGGCGGGCTGCACGATGTTGGGGCGTGAGCGGAAGACGGCCTAACGGTGTGCGGGACCGTAGCCCAGCTTCATGGAGACGGTTGCGAATGGTCCTCGCCGATACCCCAGGAGCAACAGTGTCCCTAATTTGCTGGGAAGTGGCGGTGCGGTCCCCTACGGCACTGCGTAGGATCCTACGGTCTTGGCGTGCATCCGTGCGTCGCTGCGGTCCGGTCCCAGGTCGACGGGCACGTGCACCTTCCGCCGACCACTGGCGACAACATCGATGTACTGTGGAGACCTCACGCCCCACGTGTTGAGCAATTCGGCGGTACGTCCACCCGGCCTCCCGCATGCCCACTATACGCCCTCGCTCGAAGTCCGTCAACTGCACATACGGTTCACGTCCACGCTGTCGCGGCATGCTACCAGTGTTAAAGACTGCGATGGAGCTCCGTATGCCACGGCAAACTGGCTGACACTGACGGCGGCGGTGCACAAATGCTGCGCAGCTAGCGCCATTCGACGGCCAACACCGCGGTTCCTGGTGTGTCCGCTGTGCCGTGCGTGTGATCATTGCTTGTACAGCCCTCTCGCAGTGTCCGGAGCAAGTATGGTGGGTCTGACACACCGGTGTCAATGTGTTCTTTTTTCCATTTCCAGGAGTGTATATAGGTTAAATGTTTCCAGTCGGAATCGAAAAGTGTAATTGTGTATTTGAGTTCGTAGAAAGTTAATAGAATGGATAAATTTCATAAGATGTGATTACGAATGAGGAAGCATTACACAGCAACATGGAAATGTGGCACAACACGGGTAATCAGTGTAATTTTTTGTCTACTTCTAAACCTGTGCTCCACAAGCCATTCTGCAGAGTATGGCGAGGGACACTTTTCGTACCACTTCCTGATCCCTCGTTCCCTGATCAATTAGAGAATGGCAGGTGGGAAGAATGACGGTAGATAATCCTCAGTATTATCCCTAACTTGTCGTATTTTCTCTCTGTCGTCGTGTCGCGAGACTTACATGGGAGGAAGTTACATGTTACCCAAGTCCTCTCCTAAAGTAATCTCCCGCATTGTAATAGTAAACCTCTGCATGATGACCAACCCCTATATTGCAGTGTCCGTCACTGGAGTTTTGTTGAGCTCCTTCATAACGCTTAGGCGGCCTAAACGATACCATGACGAAACGCACCGCTATCCGTTATATCTTGTATATCTCTTAGTTTTATCCGATCTAGTAAGGAAAACGATAAATGTAATGTAAAGTAATGTAATGTAAAAGGGTTCCAGACTAATGAGCAATGCTCAAGAATCGATCGATCAAGTACCTTGTAAGCCACTTCTTTCATGTACATTTACTTAAGAATCTTCTCACCGGTCTCAGCTTGGCATTTCCTTTTCTTATAATTGTTTTTATGTGGTCATTCCGCTTTAGTCACTTCAGATGGTTACTCCAAAGTATTTTACGGTAGTTCCTCTGTCCCTTCGGTACTCCAGCAATCAACGATCAACTAATACAAGAACGAGAGCAAATTATTTCTCACATTCCCTGTATAATCTCACAGGTATTTCACCTGTTCCTGGTGCCTGTAGCTGCTTGTCTACTCCGCGCTCACTTATCTCAGTATCTGCCATTTCAACGTTCGTACGATGATTGACAAGAAAAACCCTATTGTGATCTTCAGCGGTGAAACGGTTTCGAACGAGCGAGTTCAGTATTTATGCCTTCTCTCTGTCATCTTTCATTTCGGTACCAGCATGGACATTTTACAAGTGAAAAGATGACTTTGATCTATGCGAATTGTAAATGGTTGCGAAAACACACTTGACCTCTTAGCCACAAACAATCCAGAGATAATAGAGAGCATCATGACCGATACAGGGATTAGTGATCACAAGGTCGTTGTAGCTAGGCCCAATATCGTTTCTTCCAAATCCACCAGAAACAAACGCAAAATAATTTTATTTAAAAAAGCGGATAAAGTGTCACTAGAAGCCTTCCTAAGAGACAATCTCCATTTCTTCCGAACTGACTATGCAAATGTAGATGAGATGTTGCTCAAATTCAAAGATATAGAGGGGTTCATACCTCATAAATTGGTAAGAGATGGAACTGATCCCCCATGGTACACGAAACATGTCCGAACGCTGTTGCAGAGGCAACGGAAAAAGCATGCGAAGTTCAGAACAACGCGAAATCCCTAAGATTGGCTAAAATTTACAGACGCGCGATATTTGACTGGGACTTCAATGAGAGATGCCTTTAATAGGTTCCACAACGAAACAATGTCTCGAAATTTGGTAGAAAATCCGAAGAAATTCTGGTCGTATGTAAAGTACACAAGCGGCAAGACGCAGTCGTTACCTTCGCTGTGCAGTGCTGATGGTACTGTTACCGACGACTGTGCCGCTAAAGCGGAGTTATTGAACGCAGTTTTCCGAAATTCCTTCACCACGGAAGACGAATGGAATATTCCAGAATTTGAAACACGAACAGCTGCTAGCATGAGTTTCTTAGAAGTAGATACCTTAGGCGTTGCGAAGCAATTCAAATCGCTTGATACGGGCAAGTCTTCAGGTTCAGATTGTATACCGATTAGGTTCCTTTCAGATTACGCTGATACAATAGCTCCCTACTTAGCAATCATCTACAACCGCTCGCTCACCGATAGATCTGTACCTACAGATTCGAAAATTGCGCAGGTCGCACCAGTGTTTAAGAAGGGTAGTAGGAGTAATCCATCGAACTACAGACCTATATCATTGACGTCGGTTTGCAGTAGAGTTCTGGAGCATATACTGTATTCAAACATTATGAATCACCTCGAAGGGAACGATCTATTGATACGTAATCAGCATGGTTTCAGAAAACATCGTTCTTGTGCAACGCAGCTAGCTCTTTATTCGCACGATGTAATGGCCGCTATCGACAGGGGATCTCAAGTTAATTCCGTATTTCTAGATTTCCGGAAAGCTTTTGACACCGTTCCTCACAATCGACTTCTAATCAAACAGCGGGCCTATGGGGTAACGTCTCATTTGTGCGACTGGATTCGTGATTTCCTGTCAGGAAGGTCGCAGTTCGTAGTAACAGACGGCAAATCATCGAGTAAAACGGAAGTGATATCAGGTGTTCCCCATGGAAGCGTCCTGGGACCTATGCTGTTCCTGATCTATATAAATGACCTGGGTGACAATCTGAGCAGTTCTCTTAGGTTGTTCGCAGATGATGCTGTAATTTACCGTCTAGTAAGGTCATCCGAAGACTAGTATCAGTTGCAAGGCGATTTAGAAAAGATTGCTGTATGGTGTGGCAGGTGGCAGTTGACGCTAAATAACGAAAAGTGTGAGGTGATCCACGTGAGTTCCAAAAGAAATCCGTAGGAATTCGATTACTCGATAAATAGTATAATTCTCAAAGCTGTCAATTCAACTAAGTACCTGGGTGTTAAAATTATGAACAACTTCAGTTGGAAAGACCACATGGATAATATTGTGGGGAAGGCGAGCCAAAGGTTGCGTTTCATTGGCAGGACACTTAGAAGATGCAACAAGTCCACTAAAGAGACAGCTTACACTACACTCGTTCGTACTCTGTTAGAATATTGCTGCGCGGTATGGGATTCTTACCAGGTGGGATTGACGGAGGATATCGAAAGGGTGTAAAAAAGGGCAGCTCGTTTTGCATTATCACGTAATAGGGGAGAGAGTGTGGCGGATATGATATGCGAGTTGGGATGGAAGTCATTAAAGCAAAGACGTTTTTCGTCGCGGCGAAATCTGTTTACGAAATTTCAGTCACCAACTTTCTCTTCCGAATGCGAAAATATTTTGTTGAGCCCAGCCTACATAGGTAGGAATGATCATCAGAATAAAATAAGAGAAATCAGAGCTCGAACAGAAAGGTTTAGGTGTTCGTTTTTCCCGTGCGCTGTTCGGGAATGGAATGGTAGAGAGACAGTATGATTGTGGTTCGATGAACCCTCTGCCAAGCACTTAAATGTGAATTGCAGAGTAGTCATGTAGATGTAGATGTAGATGTACTTAGTGATTACACAAGACCAAAATTTCTTAGTCATTTTAGTCATATTAGTTATTTTTAAATTTATTGAACGCGACTCTCATTGCTCTCCTCGCTTCGATCGGCTTATGTTTTGACTTCGTTTAAATCTGCAGTGAATTTATTTTTGCTTTCGTTGAAACTTCCTAACACGCGATTATACCAAGGTGGTTTCTTCCCGTCCCATGGAGTGCTGAGAAATCTTTGTATATTTTTCATTTGTGTTTCTCCTTATCATATGGTTATAACATTTCATTTGAGGCACTCATGTCGTTCCTTCTCAGCTAAGTGATAAGCAAGAGTGTACATAAGTATTTCAGTCATATACAAGACTGATCTTTGAAAACGGAACTGTAACTCCTAAACGCGTTGAACAGAAATGGGATGAGTGAAGACGATATCCCATCTTATCTCCATCACCGCAGCGATTAGCACCCTCGGGCACGGGTGTGTGTGTTGTCCTTAGCGTAAGTCAGTTTGAATTAGATTAAGTAGTGCGTAAACTTATGATCCGATGACCTCAGCAGTTTGGTACCATAAGACTTTACCACAAATTTCCAAATTTTCCTCCATCACGATCGATACAACATACCAAGCAGGTGACATCTTCCAAGTGTTCACTCAGCGTGAGATCAAACCGATTTAGTTACAAGCGTGTATAGTCATCAAGAGCAACATGTGCTCATCTGCCAAACATTTGTTATTAGAACTGAGGAAAGAGGTTTCTAGATTGACATGTATGAGTTTTTCCATGAGAAAACATTTTAATTTACATCTCAGTTTGCGTCTGAGGATTCTGACGTTTCCAGCAGGGTGGAGACTATTTCATCGTGAACAGAAATGCTATTGAGGTGCTGTCGGCACTATGCACCTGCTTCGTCATCTTTTCAGAAGCGCAGAAGGTTGTTTTTCAAATAATCTTTTTCTGAGAATTGGAATGGTTCCTCGTGAGCGCTGGCGTCTATGACAAATTTTTGATGAGGCTGTTAATACGATTTTTTCGTTCTCTATAGATGTTTGCAGACTCGTTGTCTGTGTATGTGAAGTGCTCGGAAAAAAATACTGTTTGTCAATTTTTAGTTTCTCTACATGTTCCGTAATCTGTCAGTTTTTAGTTTCTCTACATGTTCCGTAATCTGTCAGTTTTTAGTTTCTCTACATGTTCCGTAATCTGGAAGTTGGAGATCTGCATGATTGCCCTACATATTCAGGCTTATCATTTTGGAATACATTCTGCTAATTCCTAGATTCTTTGTTTATGTCCGTGGTACAATACTTTAATAGACCTATACAATTGTTAGAGGCCTTATTTAGTACTTCATTTTTACATTTATTTCCTGTTCTGTGACAGTCAGCTCTAACAACAAATTAATGTGTGGTTAATAAACATGATTTTTAGAAGAAAACTTAGTGATGTTTGAGAATGCTATTCACAAGGAAGGAAGGAAGGGAGGAAGGGAGAGTAACGTTTACCGTACCATCGATGATGAAATCATTAGAGATGAAACAAAGCTTCTAAACGAAAATGGATGACTAAGATAATCGAATGTGTCTATTTCCGGGTGAACGATTCTAGAATTTTCCTTCCATGTTTTAGTGAATGCACGGACATCCTATATATGAATGACGTACCGTGTCTACAGCGCTCTTAACTCTTTGAGTACCAGTGGCTTCTGCCTGAAACCACCACTTCATTGTTTTTTAAAGTACCAGCGCCTTTCGCAAGAAACCACCGTTGCTATTGCGAAATAGAGACATTAAGTGATACAGTGATGTGCGTCAACGAATGTAGTACGTTGTAGCAGTCACTTGCAGCGTTCTAAGCAACAGTAGACGCGAAGGTTGCGCTACGCGATCCTAATAAATTTGAACATCTTTTGAATCATGTTGAGAACACTGACACAGAAAGTAAGTGTATCTTAAGTTATGTAACACAAATTTGAGTTTGTACTACTGCTGTAATGAGAGGTTTGGAAATGAAACCACTGGAGCAGTATATACATCTGAGACAAATTTATTAAATTTTAGACCAATTTTGCTTGTTATTTAAAAGTGTATTTTGTGTTAGGGATTATGAATTCTTTGAAGTTTGGAGATGTTGGGTTGTATATAGGGAAATGCAACATTGCTTTTACATTTATCTCATGAAATGGTGGTTGGTTGAGAACTATAGAACCCAGTGACTTCACAGTGAAACCACAACTTAAAAATAACAGGTTGTTGCTTTTTGCCAGTTTCTTCTGCTATTCGTTGCTTACCATGATAAACGTTCGATTTGGAAAAAATTTAAAAATACATTCCAAAGAACACTACCTCCTTAAAATAACTGTTTACATTTTGCCAATTTCTTCTCGCATTCATTGCCTACTGTGACGATAAAAATCAGTTTTTGGGCAAAACATAAAAAGAATTCTTTTGTGTTGTTGGGACTCTGGGCAATAACCCAGGCACAATGCTTTAACCATTGCGCCATCTTGCTCAGTGAAACGACTCATTTATGTACTTGCCTTTTCGTTATTGAATTCCTTGCACAGTAACTAAACTGACCTACTGATAGTTGTACAATAGCTGCCAATAGGTCGGGTTATGTTGCAAGTAATCTGTTGTTCTTTTCTCGAGGAGATACCCTCAAAGTAATTTCCCAAAAAATACTAGAACACATAATCGAATCCATTGCAGTTTTTTTTATAGAGGGAGGAAATACAAATTTAGTTCGTTCTTGTATTGACGTCCCATTGGGAGTACGCTTCTATTAGTTCCTTTCCCCGGTACCGTCTGTTACTCTGATGGCCGCCATCTATTGAGGTCACGTCTCAGTTGGTCGCCTCCTTTCTTCGTCTCGACGAGTGTCCTTGATTTAACCCATTTACTGGTAGGAGTGGTGAAGGATGGGGGGGGGGAGGAGATCGGATGGGCTAGAGTGGGTGGGGGGGGGGGAGGGTGTGGGGGAGTGGCATTGAAGGACTCTGGGTACTCTTGGCAGCTCGGAACTCTGCTTTCTGTCTGTCCACGACACAAGAATAGCATTGTAGCTACGTGCAAATCCCTGCTATTACTTTGGATCAATAAGAACTATATTATTTACAACTGTAGCAACGATGATGATATGAGTCGGTGACACCTTGTCAGTTGCACCCAAACAATGTTGTCACTACAACTATAGGATACTTTTATATAATTTCCCTAAGATTTAAAAATTCATATCACATTAGCTAGTACAGCTGTTAATACTTAATGACATATTTCAAAAACTAATATTATTTGGTTTTAGATTTCCTTGTCTACCATTCATAATACGTTTCTCAGCTACACATCACACAACAGTCGCTGAGCCAGTTGAGTATTGCATCATTCCATAATAATTCATATTCAGCACATTAGAAGCTTGTGCATATTGCTTGAAAGAGAAACATACTTTCGTCGCGGAGACGGTTCCTAACAGTTACTGCTAGTGCGGTTGCTCTTCCAAACAGCATCCCATACAAGAAAACCACTTGCGTCTTTGTAATTTAGGTACTTCGGCTACGCACGGCTCTGTTTATAAATAATGGCTAGATGTAGTCATAGGGTTGAGCCACGCACGGCTGATTTCATGCCCTGCAGATATTACACTGCAAACAATAGCCTGCAACTGTGATCATGCAGGTAAAGAGTCTGCGCAGTGGCTCGAATTACGAATTAATAAACTACAGAGAAATATTGTACAAAATAAAAGTTAAATGAATAATTTAATATCAAGGGTTCTATCCTAACATCTGTAACTGTTGTAGAAGAGAGTTATGGTCAATAACATTTATTCAAGAAAGAAACTCTCAAACAGATGGGAAGTGGTCCTGCGATATTCATTAAAAATACAGACAGAAAATACTCTTATCAAACGCGGAAAGTTACATTGAGGGCGTTACAAGAATGTTAGCGAAATCCCCAAACTAAATTTTAATCAAAGGTACTTAAAAACTAATTCCATTATGTAATCACAGTATATGAAACCTGCCTCAAAAGAGTTCACAGTTCAACACAATGATTTAAAAATTAACATACAAAAGATAACAATGAGAAACTCATGTTTTGTGTTCACCAACTGCGACATAGTCGCGTATACAAACAATGATCCAGTACTGTCAAATGTTTTTTATTTCAGTCTTTGATCACAATATGAATTCTTTAGACGATGACCGGTTTCAGTCCGTAATGACCATCCTCAGATCTATAATATACAAATATATACACCTAGTGAGCAGTGTATCTTTCAACATAATAGAGCAATACACATCACTGTCATACAACCAGTCATCGTCTAAAGGATTCATATTGTGATCAAAGACTGAAATAAAAACCATTGATCATATTCTATCTATCGTGAGTTCGTTAATATAAATGGAAAAAGTTAGAATTCTACTCTGGAGCGGTATTGGCGGAAAGTATGGTCGCTTCTGTTCACCACCCAGGATCTCTCCCTCACTCCATTAAAAACGACACGCTACTGCAGGACGATCTGCCTTTTTCCAGAACGAACATCCAATTCTCAAGAATCGCTCCCTTGAGCTCTCACTCGGGAAGTCCCAGTCTCTACTTGACTCCCGTACTGTTCTGCTATTGTCTGTTTTTCCATTGCCTGAAGGCTGTGCCCACCAAAAATATATCATTCTTAAATTTTACAGACATAATTGGTCTCTACTTGACCCTTCCCAGACTAAACTAATATATTAAAACAATATTTAAATAATGAAATGTTATAAATATTCTGCCACAGTCAGGCCATCTTCATTAATTATAAACGAAGGTTTGGTCATAAATACATAAGGTACTATTCTTGTGCAAATGCATTCACTTTAAATGACAACGAATTGTCGTTAAATTTTGTTTAAACTATTATTTATGCCTTCTTGACACAAGCGTCTTTTCGATCTTTTTCTAATTGTGATGTCCACTAACACATGTGAATGATCATTTTTAAATTAGCACAGATTTTAGAAGTACTTGTCATCAACATCTGATTAACGTTGATAGCAAGGTAGTAAACTGTTCATTAAATAAATTCATAAATACGTCAAAATGTGAGGTATTTATGCTGTATTCAGTTGCTGTGTAAATGTGGAGAATATGATGTTCTGACAAACATTTGCATAATAAAAAGGAAGTAAAAGACATAATAAATCATGAAATAAAATAGATGCAGATAAGTGGTTTTAAATTTAATTTTGACTGACTGTTCAGAATGTTCAAATGTGTGTGAAATCTTATGGGACTTAACTGCTAAGGTCATCAGTCCCTAATGTGACTGACTCTCCGCTCATTGGTGCACGTCTTAACTCACCAAACTCGCAAAGCGAACATACTCAAGCCAACATGCCCACTGCACTTATGCAAGTTGTCCCAGGACGAATGGTCAACGATCAGGCATACGATAGGAAAAGTAATTCGAAGCAAACGAACCAAGTGAGCACCGGTTCTAAAGTGCATACCTTGTGAGCTCTTCGTCATCTTCTATATTGTGAAACAAATCTCTTCTACTGCATGCTCTTTGTTTTCCATGTTGAGGTGGTTGTATGGACCAAATCAAACAAAAAATTCTCTGTTAAATATGGGCTCAAAAATGCGTACCTTGAGAGCTATGAGCACTTGCTCAGAGAAAGACATGTGTTTCACAGTAGCAAAGATGAACAAGTACTCATTGCCCTTAGCGTAAGAACTTTAGAGGCCATGTTTACTTGACAATTCTTTCTTGCTTTGGTCAACACAACTACTTCTCAAAATACAGAAAGTAAAGAGCTTGCAATAGAAGAGATTTGTGTCACAGTCTGGAAATTAAGAAGCAGTACTCATAACACTTTAGGTACACATTTTAAAGTCCATGTTTACTTTTTGCTTCAAGTGATCATTCCTGTCATATCTCTAAATATTGGCCATTCCTCCTTGCACACGCTGTATTGCCTAAATTTAGCGTTGCAAAACTCACGTAAGAACAAGTGTACATATTACTGTAGAAGCTACATACATAAGCACTTTACATGCCTTGCACATTCGGGATGATTTTTTTGAACTGTTACAAATGATAGTATGCTCACCTCTTAGTGAGTGAACCTAGCAATGTCATTAATTTATATTAAACTTATCGCTAGTATGAGTATTACATATGAAAGAGTGCTAGAATTAAACGGAATTTTCAATGCTAGCAATAGGGTTGTACTGGGAGTCCTTGTTTCTAGCGTTATTGGCATCTATATCAGTGAAATGGTCAAAATTAGCATTATATACTTTTCCCCACTTTAAAAATAAGGAGTATCAATCCTCTATATATTGCTGTTGCTGCCTGTTACCTAATACAGCCACTACACATACTGTTTCGCAAATTATTTTGAAGTAAAATGCCCTCGGAATCAACATTCACTTCTATAACTATAATTGTGCTGGTTTAATAGGAATTCTGAAGCTGTTTGCCAGTAGTTCTGTTGAAACTTTGTTGCAAAGATCGCTTAAGGCACTGACAAGTAATTAATTTTTAAGGGTAGTACAGACATTCATATCCTTTACCGTTAATATATAAAGTATTTTTATATCTATATCATTTTTCCCCGCTTGGTGTCTCTCTTTCGTGTGGTGCCTTTTCCTATTCTGTATCTTCGTTAGTAGGGATATTATCCATGCAGCTGCCGTGAAATAATTTTCGCCACTGCGGCACCCTCACGCCATGCCCGGCACTTCGGCCGCTCACTTTGTGCAAAACCACTCGCAGTAACACTTCATTTTGCCTGTAGCCGATCTGACAGCAGGTTTATTTCATGGTCCGTGTACTTTGCCTATAGGAAAGGCGCGAGTGTAGTCTGGCGATAAAACTGGGACCTCCACTTGCCATCTCCAAGCCAGCTACACTCGCCTGCGTGGGTACCCGGGTCGAGCTGCGCCATCTGTCAGACCAGACCAGTGCGCATCTGGTCCCATCTGTCATCTCACAGGATTGCAAGATGATTGCACATTTATAAATTTTCAGATAACATTTGACACCGTTTCTCATAAGCGACGTCTAGTCAAATTGTGTGCCTATTCAGTGAGATCGTAATTTCGTGTCAGGTCACAGTTCGTAGCAACTGACTGGAAGTCATCTGCTATATTTGGTTTTCGTGAAGGTAGCACTACAGCCTCCCAGCTGTTCTTAATCTGTACATAAAGAATTTAAGAAAATCTGAGCAGCACTCTCAGAGTATTTTCAGATGGTGCACCGGCTAACAAAGTCATGAAAGATCAAAACGAATTACAAAATCGTATACACAAAATATCTGCCAAGGGTTAAACGTTAATTTGGAACCATCACATAGAAAATTTTGTATGAAGGCGAGTCAAAGAATGCAAATCATTGGTGGGACACTTAGAACATGCAAAACATCTCCTAAACTACCTATAGTACGCTTATCCGTTCTCTACTGGAGTAGTGCTGCGTGGCGTGGTATCCTTAACAGATATTGCTGACGGAGAACATCAGAAATATTTTGTATTACCGCGATTCAGATTAGAGAGAACCAAAGATATTATTTTGAGGTGCAATCTTTAAACAAAAGCGTATTTCGTTGTGGCGAGATTGTTTCACGAAATTTCATTCATCAATTTCCATTTCAGAAGGTGAAAATATTTTTCTGATTTCCAGTAATATAGGAAGTAGTGACACCTCGATAAAATGAGAGGAATTACACATCGAAGAGAAATATTAACGAGTTCATTTTTCCCACGAGCTGTCCGAGAGTAGAACGAGCTTGAAATAGTCTGTGCACTCTGCCAAACTTTAAGTGTGCATTGGAGAGTAATCTTTAGAGATCGCGGCCATTTTTGACTTGATGTTAAGTACACACTAGTGTCAAATTTAGCTGGAATTGGTTTGATGATAAACAGTTCAAAGCTCTTGTAGCAGCAATAAGCAAGACCATCGTTTTCACGTCCCATCTGCAACGCGGTTACTATTGACAGATTACGACGACAGCATACTACAGTTTATCCATTCCAAAGAAACGTAGGCAATGTGATTAGAATGTCATGTAACAATGTACTTAGGTCAAGCTGACAATTACATTTACTACTGCCAACTGGTAGCAACATAACAATAGCAAAATTTTTCTGTCATTGTTATGAGAAATTTTCATGCTGCCTGAATAACAACCGTCGGCCTACAGTTACAGAAATGAAAACGTATTTTTTACTGTATACACAGTATTATGTTTGCCCGATACGCCTGATACTGGGTATCGATTTACGACATTACCGGAACCATGATGAGCGAGCCTCTCCCCAGCGCGCCTGTCGTTGCCGTTTCGAGTCCTTTCTCTTCTCCGTGTCTCTGTTTGCTGTGACAATAGAATTACGTTCCTAACTTGCTGCAGGAGACAAACTTCTTTACAAGAACGGAACGACGAAGTTACATAGGAGAAAGAATCGGGAACGGAGAGTGAACCGAACAGAAGTTGCTGAAATGGATTTCCTCGCTGTGAATTTGTGGCGCTGTTAGGGGCTTACATTTTTTTTTTTTTAGATAAACTGAATAACACAATTGAAAGAGCCATGGCCACGGTTGATTTGAGTGGAATGTCATGTGAGTAGGCTCCCGTATATCGCAAGAGAAGTCATAAAGTTGTCAGTGACATCAGTGATCTATGTGAAGTTACACAAACATTCAGCATTATGAGTTACCGATTTTTCTACAGATTTTGTATTTCGTCTCGTTTTACTGTGTCTGAATATGTTAATTTCTGCCTATGTGCCAAATTTAACGATCTCGTTGCTCTTATGTGTCTTCAAGCCTTTCTTTTGCACAGGAGAGAGCGAATTTTGCAGCCATAGAGATATTTGACAGTCTGCCTTGTGCATTAATAGTGATGGCATATAAAGTTTCAAACACAAACTGAAATAATTTCTTCTTGACAACTCTGACTACTCAAAAAATATATAGATAATGTGTGTGTTCATTTTGTTAAACTCATAGAATTTTGTTGCAGAGTGAAAATAAAAGATACATTCATAGAAGTGGCATTCACTGCTGAAATATATATTATTTGTAAACGTATTGACTGGTTCCACATCATAAGGAGAAGTCACGCATATGATCTACAGTAGATGAAAAAACTAAAATAAACTCCCCTGTTTCCCCAGGTAAGATACTGAAATTAAAGTTATTGCTATACTGTGAACATCTCGGATCCGTGACATAACTCCACCCAATACAGATTTCATCTAGGACTGATTTGAGATTTAATTCATTTGTTTCATGTTTACATTCATACTATGGAAGTAACAGAAATTGAAACAGATGACCCTAGAACGATATAAGTTAGTGCCACATTACTGTATGTGTGTGTTCATTTTGTTAAACTCATAGAATTTTGTTGCAGAGTGAAAATAAAAGATACATTCATAGAAGTGGCATTCACTGCTAAAATATATATTATTTGTAAACGTATTGACTGGTTCCACATCATAAGGAGAAGTCACGAATATGATCTACAGTAGATGAAAAAACTAAAATAAACTCCCCTGTTTCCCCAGGTAAGATACTGAAATTAAAGTTATTGCTATACTGTGAACATCTCGGATCCGTAACATAACTCCACCCCAATACAGATTTCATCTAGGACTGATTTGAGATTTAATTCATTTGTTTCATGTTTACATTCATACTATGGAAGTAACAGAAATTGAAACAGATGACCCTAGAACGATATAAGTTAGTGCCACATTACTGTAAGCTTGGTTTAAGGAAATGGTATGAGCAGTATACACAAGAGATGGAAGGGTGTTCCAGATGATACAAATCACAAGTATAGCATTGAACAACGTTGAGTGCTGTGCTACACCAATAGATATGAAAACAAACAATGCCGCAGCTACTAACATAAATTTTTAAACTTCATCAAGAAATTTTTGTGTTAATAAGATCAAAAAATGCAGGAATTTAAGGGAGACATCTGTGGCATAACACAGCCAAAACGCACTGAATGAGAAGAGTTCAAATTCCCTGTCCATCCATTCACATATAGATCTCATGTGTTTCACTAAATCACTGAATCGCTTCGGTACTACCTTCAAGGCTATAAGATGCAAATCTGTACTACATGTTTGTCTCCTATCTTGTAATCCATGTATGGGACCTCCCTGTCGACAGACATTAACTCTCATAATACCACTGCGGTCAATATGACCCAATAAGCACTTTGGAGAATCATATCTGCCCTGTCACCAAAGATATTTCTTTTAAAATACATGACTTTTTCTCTCTGAATCAACTGTATTGAGAGATACTTCGTTCAGTTTTATATTTACAATACATTAAAACTAATTCATGGTGTTTCGTAGTGAGTGCGACTGGGATCATTATGACACCAATTTAAAATTTTTTTTGTTTCTTGGAAGTATTATTTATGAAAATAGAATCATTACTGTTACACTGAAAACAGTAAACTATGTTTCATGTTAGTATATTAAAACACAGTATACAAATTGTCCATTGTAAATTACTTGGTGTATATGGCCCAAGAGCTACTCAGTAAGACAAAAAATCCTGGCAGTGGGAGGGTTAAATATGAAAGCAAATCTCAGCCTTTCTTCTACAAAGTTTAAGAGTGGCAAAATCTAGCTACTTCTGAAGCTGTTGAATGTTACTTTTCTGATTTTCATTCAAGTATATTCTGCTTTTTAGCTCGAGAACATATAAATTGCCATTGTCTTTATGTTCGAAGTTCTGTACAGTTCGACATTTTGATTTTTGTAATTAAAAAACCATACAACTTACAGAAAAATAAATGCTACTCATTCTAAAAACGTAGTTTTCCAGATTATTAAACCGGCGATGGTGTAGTGCAAAAATGGTGCATCAAGGATGTGGAGGGTCATATTGACCCTGTTTTTCATTCATATCTTCTAAGTAGTTTTCTAAGATGGGAATTAAATTTATGAATTATTTATTAATTAAAGTATTTTCATAGTAATAAACACCATTAAGCGTACAAATGCTTTATTAGCTTTATTACTTAATTTTTACATGAAGTCCACAAAATAATCATTTTAACAACATTCAAAGTTACATTTCTTTTTAATCTAGAAAACCATTTATTCTCGTCAGTAATTCGGATGTTTTGCTAAGTACTTACGAGATAAATGTTCTCCGAACATAAATTGAAGAATAAGCTATTGACATAAGCTGTTAATCATCTCATGCCGTAGGACATTTTTTGCTGAATGGAATAATGTGTTCTTGACAAAAGTCCTTACGCCAACCTTCACAAACACGAGGTGTCTCACGATGTCTAACGTAGGGACACTCATGACATCTTTCTCATACACTTTGACTCTGGACAGTCGATCATTGTGGAGATTCTACACTAAATTCTCTGATTCCCTTACGCAAAGTGCTTGAGAGTTGAGGCATATCTTGTAGGGCACTCAGGCGTTCACTGACGAGCATACGGCCTAATGTTTTACGAATTTACAATGCCTTTGGTTTTTATTGCTATTTGATCGCTGAACAATAGCAGCATTTATGCTGGTCATATATAGTATTGCGAAGAAAACAGACTGAGGCCATTTCTTTGAATTGCGGCCAACATCATAAGTCGCTGACAGCTCATCTGCAACTTCAACTCCACCTTTCGTAGAATTATAAAACATATTTATCTCTGGTTTCTTTTTATCTTCTGTCGATTCATCAGTTTCATCGCTGTGGCGAAGACTAGACACGAGCAAACTTTGTTTTTCTTTGGAATATGATAAACAAAAATTTAAATGAGTAGATTTCTCCACCACGAGTCTTACAAAAGTTTAGGAGGGATTTTCCTCTTATTCTTAAACACTGTTGCCACAGAAGTTAGCTTGTGTTCTTTCAGCAGATGTGACACTATTTCCTAGTTCGTAAACCAATTAACAAAAGTCACATTATGGCTTGTTTTTCAAGTGGGTTGCACCAGCCTGTTCACCACATCAGATGGTCCATTACTCAGTGAAAATGGATCCTCTGGCTGCTTCGCAGCATATATTTCGAGGTTGAGGATATAGAAATTCTTTGTGTCGATCAATGCAAATATTTTTATGCCATATTTTGCCGGTTTTGATGGAATGCATTGTCTCAATTTGAATTTGCCTTTGAAAGCAAGCAGCATTTCATCTGAGGCTGTACATTCTCCTAGTACATAGGCTTTCTTGCAGTTTTCAACGTGTATTTCAAATATCTGACATATTGGAGCTAAGTTGTCCAGCTGATTTCTTTACTCACGTGTGGATTTATCGTCAAAACGAAGTCAGCTTCGAATAAAATGAAAACGTTCCCATGTCCCTGTCAGGTGAAATATTTCAACACCTGTTGCATCTGAATCCCAAAGGTCGATGGTGTTCTGCCTCCCAGATCGGTAAAATGCAGCAGTGTTCAACAAGCCTATATAGGACTTTAGCTCGGTCATGGTCATTTCCTTCATAAAATAGTGATTTGCAACTACTTCACAGGCTGCTCTGCTTTTTGCAGTTTGCAAGTTTGTATATTTCAATATATTACTATGTTTATTTTCATTTCAAAACAGACTCCAGCATTCAAGCTCTGTCTTTCCTAATGTTGCCACTAAACTCACTCCAGGTACCTGCTTGATGGTATTTTCAGAACGGGTCCGAACTTATCACTATTGCACAATTTGGATCCATTTTCACCAAAATAAAATGAACTGCGCACCTGATTTTCCAATCGCTCGACTAATTCTGGTAACGCAGAGTTGTGGGCAGTATTTTGTAGCTCATTTAGTGGTATATTATCTCCTCTGTCAATGCCTTCACTTACATCCTGCTCAGTACCATTACTGCCACTACGCTCACTTACACCATTTTCATTGCCTTCTGTCGTAAAGTCGTTTTTACTGTCCGATAATTCCGCCAGCCTACGACGTATGCGATCAGCCTCCCTTTCTTACTTGTCCTATTTTGACTAAAAACACCAAGAAACACGAAACATTCACGAAAAAATTACATTTAAAAATGGCACAAAAATACTACTTCGCGGTTATGGAAGGGTCAAAAACACCCTCTTATCTTCGACAATGCGCAACTACGCAACAAGAACTGCTAACAAAACAAAATGACCAGGCTCAAATTAACCCTACCACATCCTCGCTGGGCTAAATTCGTTTCTCTCCTAAAATAATTGAGTGATAAATAAATAGCACGTCATTCATATCTATTAGGCACAATAGCGAAACTTGGTCTGAACCATGAGAAACTCTGTGTGATGACATTGCAGTAATGACTGTAGCTGTACTTTTTTTATGTTTTCACATACTGTTCACTTCAGTAAGTTCCCTGCAGAGCTCACGAAACTTACTGGTCCATCCACACAGATAAATGCTCGATAAGGGCAAGTATTAATGATATTTGGTATCCTTTCTGCCGTCGTTACTGCAGTTGTGGAACCTGTTCGATATATAGTTGGAATGTATAAGTCACCACAGCAGCATTTTGTAAAAGGTGAAACGGTAATGTAAAAAATGCAATCACAGAAATTCTGTGCTTCTAAATCGCTGAGATTAAAACTTCTGTGATGCTTCTGCCATTGGTATGTCTTAGAATCTATGAAGTCTATGTAGGAGTATAAATCGTTTAACTCGACTGGTATCTGTAAATGAATATTCAAAAATCGCAGTCTTTTGTTCCATATGCCTTCTCATTGCTTCATTCATATAAGGTAACATTAGTGATCACCTCTTTCTCACTTTTTCCAATTCTTATAAGCGTATTTTTCATAAGACACAACAATTTCCTTGGAATTTCTTATAGGTATGTAATCGTATTATGCAGGTAACTCCTGCATGAGTGTTGTATTTGCAACGTTTTGTGTGATTTACAGCACAGCGTGATTAAGTGTACAAACTTGCTCTAGTGTGCTACAAAAACAATATTTAAGGTAATTTTATTTACATAATAACTACAGGCATAGTACCTGATTTCTCAACTAATAAAACGCTAAGTGAGTTAAGTTTTATAGTTTTCTTGTGTTTGTTCACCAGTGTTACAAATTCTTTTCTTAAGCATTCAATGCTGTCATATTTTGTGATCGGCAGAATATGCAGACGGGTGTAGGTGTCACAGGGAAGATGAGAAATGCCATATCATGAAATGATCAATGTGAATAATCAGCGACATTTAAAAAAAATTTATTCTCAGGTTCTTGATTCCAAAATTAATAAAAACATAGTGAGGTTGTGGTAAATGTCGAATTCGGGAATTCGGATAAGGATTAAAAACATACATTGTTCTTCAGTCTTCTGACCTAACTCTGCAGATGGTATGTTCCCTCTTTGTTTTTAAGTTCGACAATATTATGTTTACTTTCCATGTGAAGCAGTATTTTGTTAAATGTGAGACTAAAACCAGTAGATTAGAAAATGTGTGTATCCACGAATTATTTCTGCTTAAATGATGGAAGAATCCTATAAAGTATGTTGGTACCATCTGAAAACAAATATTTTCAGTCATTATTTCAATGATTGGGCAATGTCAAATTGTATGTGATCATATTGCCACAAGATTTCCACTCATGATTTAATTACAAGTATAAGAGAGGGATTTCATTTCATTGGGGATCCATTATTATCTTAATTTTCCTCACAATACTCATTGCGTGGGAAACACTGTGAAACTTTTTCTTTTGTATTATCAAGAATACTCAGTCGATTTGTGGATGGGAAACAAGAAGTGCTTTACTTACAGTAAATTTCACCGTTTGTGGATCTCATTTACAGTGGGTAAATTACTGCTGAATTAATGAAAACTGGTTGTAAGCTGACGACTGGTTCTCGAAGTGAAACAGAAATCTTTAATTTGAAAAACATATTAAATTATTTTAACACAGACATGTTGCTAACTGGTCTGTGATGTCCAGCGTTTACCAATACCATTGTTGGTACTCTATAACAGTAGATACTGCACTTCCCAAAATTCTCCAATCTAAATTATTTTCATAACCTTTTAATTATTCTGTGAAATGATTTTACTGAAATACAAATGCATCTTATTTTAAGAAGACGAGTGATGTATTTACTGTGTCGAGCTGTCCATACTGACTTCATGTGAAAATAATTCCTTTATTTCTCGATTTTTCAAAAAACTCGTGTTCTAGGTAGGCTTTCACATTCTTCTCAATAGGATAGGTTAATGCCATCGTATTCCTCCAATCTTTGGAATGAGAGGTCTTAGGCTTTATTATGTTGGAACTGTGATGATGATACTGCCCCTAATTGGAAAGTTTCCTCTTACTTTTATTATGTCATTTATCTGGCATGACACACTGAATCATTTTTATCACACTGAATGCGTATTACTTCTTAGAGATTTCTTCTAAAAACTACAATGATTTACATAGTTGATTTGTTTGTACAGATCCAAAAAAGTACTGGTGGTTGATAAATTTTTATTTTATTGTTATAGCACTTGATGACTGGATGTGAACAATATTCTGAGTTGGTGTCTTTTTTTAAACAAACTGTGTTTCTATAACCACCATATTATTATAAATATAGAAGTATTTTCTGTATTATTTTCTTATGGATTCCAGCCAGCAAATCCTTGTTAAATACATGTGCGATCTGCTGACCATTTTGCTGTAAGAATTATAACAGCCATATGTATTCGTTGTTGAAAGGCATTATTTTCTTTTTTTACAATTCAGAACAGTTAATGGTGTAAGAAAACTAATTTCAATTAATTCAAAAGCGGTTTCTCCATATTTTATTCCAGTGCTATGAGAGGCATATTAACCCTTTTTTACTATTTTATGAAATGAAGATAAAACCATATGGCATTGACCTCTGCTGATATTAGTGTCAGTATTGTATTGCTATAAACAGGACGATATCAATTTTTATCTCTGCTCGGTTTATAGGAATTTGAAGAATCTTGCACATAGTGCATTACATTGATTTAAAGCTGCAGGCTGTTGCACATCAAAGTCAGGTCATCCCTCGTTGGGCTGCCTACTGGAATTGTTGAAATGTTGCTGTGGAGGTGAGTGATAAGGCTTATTATTCCTCACACCAGCACCACAGAAATAAGAGAACAAATGAGATCAGTGGAATTCAGGTTTGACATGAATTGCTGAAGAATAGTTTCAGGCAATGGACTAGCTTCTCGACAATTTTTGTAGGTAATTTTGCCTTTAAAATGCGAAGAACATCTCGATGTCAGACCAGTTCGTCCCAGTAATGGGTCTTGTTCAAGCACCGTTCAAAACACTTTCTCAAGCTTCGTTGCGGTCATTTTAAATCTCAAGATTAAATAACACCTTTCTCAATCTTTCTTAAATACATGTAGACCAAAAAATGTTTTTTAGAAATGCTTTCTCAGATTCTTCATAAGTTCGACAGATAGAATTCTGCCGTTTCTGCCTACCGAAAGGACCCCTTCACCTTGTATGTGTATTGAGTCTCCTATTGCTCAGTCCATAGCCATAGTCGAGTACCCTTAAATGAATGGATGAATACAGTGGAACAGATACTTCTCTTTCTCTGGGAGAAAGACTTGGAATTGTCTAAGCTTCAATAAGTTTTGTGTAAGCAATACTGATGACAGAGAAAACATAAGGTGAAAGTGGCCTTGACACGAGTTCTTACTTCCTCTCCCTGGCCATTATTAGACACTTAGAGATCGTCTTACGTCTCACTAGTTCTGTGGACTGGGGAGATACGTTCGCACAATGTTCCCTTAGTAACATATATATCCCTTGTATATTTTTAACTGTTCATCATCTCCATGACACCACTTTGGTAGTTCACCTGTTAGAATCTTTTTGATTTGATCTAATTCAACCACGATAGATTGTAACTGTTTCTGATTTATCTCAGCTACTGTTTGCTGAATTGCATTATTTAACTGAAGACCAAGACTTTAATTTATTTCTGAGTCTTAATCTCCTAGAAATTTGTGCCTCTTCCTTCCTTGTGGTTTACAACTGCTTGGACCGTGGTTTTTGGTGCAGTGTGATCCAGTTGCACCTCACTGATACCTTCCACCAAAGTCAGTACGGCATCAGGAATATCGTGGAGCAGCTTTTGACAAATGGTAATTTCATTCTTCACACCGTTATAATTCTGTTTGAGTTTCGTCAGTGTGCTGTCACACCTGTTTTGTAATGTGACTGGTCAAATGTATTTTCAAAAGTTTTATGTACTTCTTAGACTTTTCAGCTTTTTGTTCCTGGAGTTCGGTTAGTTCTAACTTTAAGTGTTCAGCTTTCTGTTGGGCTGGTCATCTAGTTTTAACTTCAACTATTTAGAACACTGACCAAATCTTCCTAATATTTCCATGAGTGGATATATTACTGCACTAGGAGTCCTACTAGTTATAGCACATACAGGGTGTGAATAGGTTTCATTTACTTCATCAGGAACACTGTCCATGCTGGGTTAATGAGTTCATTATTCCTGGTTAGAGGATTAAAGCTACTTTATTCAGGTTATTCCATTGCTTTGGTTCGAGATTGGCTTTTAAGTATACTAATTTTGTCGCTAGGGTAGAAAGAAATAGTTCTTTAGAATTAAGTATCATAAGTTGTCAACAGTGGCACAAACACAGCGCTTTCTATCGATGCAGCTATCACATAAAACAACTCTCTGAGGGATAGACACGAAAAAATTTTCCTCTCTGTGGTGCTTTAGTCATCAATCTATTGAAATGTCGATTATGCCAATTTAAATGTGTACATAATTTAAAGTTTCCTGCCATGTTCTACTAACGATTATATGCAGGCAGGCATAGAATGAACAAATTAACGTTAACAAGAAATTACTGTCCTTCCTCAGTTTGTGTTGTCAGTACTATATTATGCTATCCATTCTTGTTTTAGCTAGAAAATTCAACAATTAATTTCATATATATATATATATATATATATATATATATATATATATATATATATATACATATATATGTTGTCCCTTTGGTTTTCCCTTAAACCCTTTTCGTCGTCGAGCATGATAAAGAATTTACAATTTAGTAATATTTGTAGAACAATAACTATATTTCACTAATGCTTGACCGTATGTTGGGCGCCAGATGTGATACTACCTGTTCTGGGCAGGCAAGGAGAGTGGAGACGAGGAAAGATTCAGTTTGCATCAGAAAAACCAGTACACAAGTTATTGCGTAATTTTATCTGTTCTGTGAACAAAATAAATTTAGATTAGCTACGAAAGATTATCAGTGGGTGTCATGATGTACAGCCAGTATCCGAGACAGCTTGATGCTCCGTTATCTTTGATTTATTAAATAGTCGCAAGTGAGAAATCGAGTTCACGGAATAGTAATCGAAATGTGTATTTAAGAATACTCTGAGTGAATTTGAATAACAATTTTAAATCAGTGAATCTGTGCGAATTATCGATGATAATACACTCGCAAACACCGAAGAGGCTCTTGACCAAATTATAGGGTCCTCTAAGACACACTTCACATCCAAACAAAATATTTAGTCCAGCTGACACACTTGATTACAGGGTACAAGCTACAAATTAATAACTCATCTGGAAATAAAATATTAATTATTACTTTAGAATAAACAGAACCATCATACAATAGCTGATCTTCTGAACTCATTCACAATATAGTACACATTAGTAGTAAGACATAGGTTTTTAAGAAAAAATGTGAGGCACCAAAGCCATCTCAGAGATGATAACGAATGTGCAATCTCTGCGTGTCTTGTGAAACTGATGTAGTATCTTTTTGCATACTTCTCTATGAAGCATTTCCTCACTGTGAATCACATCCTCATGTGTGTATGTCACTCTACGATTGAGAAAAAATTCCATGAAGGGAATGTACGAAAAACATTAGATGAACGCTTTTCTTATCATCCACGAAAGTGGTAAGTTAACAGCAGCGGATCACATTTTCCTCCATCATCGCACTTGCGATCAATGGGGCTGTGCCCAATCCATAGATTGCTTCAGAGGATTGTAATCTACCTCACCGATGCGCTTATCGTTTTGTATCTCGTAATCTAGCAGAGCTGCCTAGCTATTAGCTTGTTGTTGGCTTGTTAATTGTTACATTTGTTGGTAATGACATCGGTGCCATCCAACGACTGCATTAAAGGAATAAAAAAGCGAACAATTCAAAAGTAAAGCTCTCCCTCTTCTGACGCCACGTAATGGCTGTTGAGTACGCTGCAGGAAAAAACATCGTGTCAGTGTTGGGCTAGCAGCTTTGCACACTCAATTCCACCAGTAAGCGTAAAGCAAGAGGTAGCTTCCACAAAGGTATTACCGAGTGCATCGTCGCCGCTTCTACGTCAACGCGATATCTGAGTTTCCTATGGCTTAGTATATGTACTGCGTTGTCGCTCGTAATTGCGCCACTCAGAAGTTTTGAGCACGAAACAAACAGAAAACACTATGTTGATACACAACAATGAAAGGTCTAAGAGAAATTCACCATTGTGCCGTCCTCGATAATGAAAAAAGAGACTCTAGATATGTAGGACAGTGCATAAATGTAATGATATATGCAACATATTGAAACGCCCCATTTTAAAAATTATAAATGGCTGTGCTGGTAAACTACGTTATCTGATTTTCATACAGCTAAACAGAACTCAACGTACTCAAACAGTTTTCTCTTTACTTATTCTGATCGTTACTAAACTGACAAACAATATTTTTAGCGCAACGCAATCTGACTTTCAATAATTCCTACAAAAGAATGGCCCTGACATATAATAACCTATACCTTTCGTGATACACTTACCTCACAAAAATTGCTACTGCAATACAGCGAGTGCGAATACTGCGAGCTAAATAAAAGATTGTAACTACTGAAGGCATTAACTACTGATGGGCATAGTTAGCAAATGAAAGATTTTGATAGAGAACAAGCAATGTATTTACCTTAATAGCGTTCAACAGTCATATATATATATAAATATATAACATCGTTAGCGCGAAATTGCGTAAAACGAACTCGAAGTTAACGCGAAAAAAATATTGGACCCGCCAGGGATACATTAGTTCCTATAGTATGTTTTATCGGTTAACACGAATTTCGGTTAAGGCGAATTACGAACTCTGCTTCAGTTCCTAGCGTAATTAAATTTCACTGACACACAAACTTCCGACCTTAGAGTATGCTAAAGCGTAATTTTTTTCCGAAATGAATGTAGGAAATGTAGCTACAAAACCTATTATACTTATTGTTGGCTCGTTTTTAATGTATTGAGGGTCGGTAGCCGCGATTATCACCTCAACAATCAGCGTATGCTGTACATTCTAAGACATTAAATATTGTGTGCAGCAGCATTTAGGAATGTACTCAGTGCCAAATTTGACAGGTGTCCTGTTAGTTGTAGCCGTATCGAATTGGAATACTGAATAAAAAGTACAGTTACAACCGATACTGTAGCACGCGCAAATGGCAAAGAGGAAACAGACAGCTCTAAACGTACCGTTAAAGCTTAAGATTCTAGATGAAGTGGACCATGGTACCAAGAGAACAGCAATTGCAGAGCAGTTAAAAATACCTAAATGAACTTTATCTACGATTATTAAGAATCGAGAAAAAATTATTAATGCTGCGGCATCGGGCTCTGGAAACAAATCTAAACGACTTCGTACCGCCAAGTATGAAGATATTGCGACGTTACTGCTAGAATGGTTCAATCATATGCGTGCAACTAACATACCTTTAACTGGCCCTGGGATTCAGTCAAAAGCAAATGATATTGCTAAAGATATGGGCGTCGAAGACTTCCGTTGCTCTGCTGGTCGGTTGTACCAGTTCCAAAAGAGACATTCAATTTCATGTGTACAAATTTGTAGTAAAGCAAATAAAGTTGGTGAAGAAAGTGTCAAAAGCTGGTTGCATGAATTCAACCAAGTGAGGGAAAAGTATGCCTCGTGTAATGTGTTTAACATGGATGAAACTGGACTTTTCTACAATCTTTTTCCAAATCACACCCTGGGGATAAAAGGTGATAAGTGTCTCGGTGGAACACGAAGCAAACAAAATGTGACTGTTGTACTGTACTGTAATGCTGACGGTGGTGACAAGTTTTTTCCCTCAGTTATCGGTAAATCCGAGAAACCACGTTGTTTTAAAAACATAATTATGGATACTCTACCCTGTATTACTCTCACTGCAAGAAATCTTGGGTCGATGGCACATCACTTCACAAGTGGCTTCTTCGTTTCAACAGTCAAATGGTTGCTCAAAATAGATATGTTCTTCTTACCTTGGACATATGTACTGCCCATAACGTTCATGATCTGAACCTATCGAAGATAAAGGTTCAGTGTTTTCCACCCAACGCCACAAGCCGCCTTCAGCCTTTGGACCAAGGTATAACCTCTCCCATAAAGAGAGCTTATCGTAAGCGACTTGTAAGAGCTGCAATTCGTGCAGCTGAAAACAATAGTGCAACCCCAGATTGGAATCTGCTTGACGCAATAAAAGCCATCGCAGCAGCCTCGAACTCAGTATCGCATCATATAGGGAAGTGCTTTAACAGAGCTTGGAGACATAGCAACACTGAAGATGTCCACGAGTTAGATGCCACTTCACCTGATGAATGGACAGTTCTACAGGACGTTGCGAACCCTCGGATTAGTTTCGAAGAATTCATTACTGTAGACGACGATGTTGCAGTATGTGCTTCTGCGGAATCGGATGTGCCAAAAGTTGTGAACAAGGTCAATAAGGGCCATCAGAAGCAAGTGAAGAGGAAGAGAATACAGATACCATTCCTCATACCCATCAGGAGATGTTTACAGCCTTGGACTGATTAGAACGGTTCGCTTCAAAAATGGTTCAAATGGCTCCGAGCACTATGGGACTCAACATCTTAGGTCATAAGTCCCCTAGAACTTAGAACTACTTAAACCTAACTAACCTAAGGACATCACACACACCCATGCCCGAGGCAGGATTCGAACCTGCGACCGTAGCAGTCCCGCGGTTCCGGACTGCAGCGCCAGAACCGCACGGCCACCGCGGCCGGCACGGTTCGCTTCAACATCCGACATCACTGCTGGGTTTACGGACGCTATCATTACAGTTGATTGTGAAATTACAAAATATTATCGTTCCCATGAATGTCAGCGAACCATGACCGAATTTTTTCCAAGAAAGTAACGTATAATTTGTGAGTACTTGGATTTTACAATCACTTTATAGTGTTATAAGTCTACAATAACGTGATTGGTAGTCTAGTGTACTAGGCATTAGTGTACTGCCGTACATGTATACTTATTAAAATCTCTGTTTTTCACTTAATACGATTTTTTTAACACGAACTCCTGATTTTTCGGTCCCTTCGTGATAACGAAGTTTTACTGTATATAATATGGTCATATCCACCACTGTTGGCGGCTCATCTCCAACTGCTCAACGCTATGCACTGTTCACACCCAACTGCCAAACATTATACAAGCGAATATTCCAACAATGAGTCCAACCAGCCACAGACTGCACACAGTGCAGTCAGCGATTTTCATACAGAGCACTTCGTGGTGTTCCAGTATAAAAATCTAAACAGCCTACTTACATAGCCCCCATGGGCCCCACAAAAAAGTTTACAAATTGTTCTGGTCAGTGGACAATACTGATGTGAAAAATTTTTCATAATTACAATAACTAAGATATCAAATGCACACACATATTGATACACTGTCGGTCAAAAGCAAAAATAGTCCTCACAGTCATAAAGACAGTCCTGATCATTCATCACAGTAGTCTGAGCAGTGAAAGAAAATGCACACAGATGTAGTGAATTTCCATGCAGTTTTGAATAAGTAGTGTTGTCCTTCCAATGGAAAGACAGTGTTGACTCTTGACATGCAGACAGGTAATGGGCCACAACAGAACAAACACAGAGCAGAGTCAGTCGAAGTTTCGAAGAATGTTGGTAGGTAGGTCATCACAGAGAAGACCCACTGTAGTCCTGGTAGAGGTTATGGTATAGGTGGACCACCACAGATGCAGACCCAATGTAGTCCTTGTAGAGATAATGGTATTGGTGGGCCACCAAAGGTACAGACCCACTGTAGTCCTTGTAGAGATGGCCAGCAGCCACCCATTGTGACTGTGCAGGTGGACAATCACCACTGAATAGTCTTGCAGGTAATATAGCAAGTCCACGAACCACCACTTGCGCACTCACAAAAAAAATTTTAAAATGTCCTCAGAACCAGCAATGCTGTTAACCAGTTCCTTGTTCAATTATTAAAATACGTCCAAGCAGTAACAGTCCCTTTTTTTCCCCTCACATATTCTGCATATACTATGACCAACAGAAATGTGTGCAGTGAAACGAAATTTAATTTGAAGAACTAGTGTCTATGCAATTACCAATTTACTGCATAAGAATACAATTATAAAGATACAGATAACATCATTAAAGAACATAATAATACAGATAAAATTTGTAGTATAGCAGGCTTTACAAAAGAAATAGAAATAAACATATCAGTGTTACAGGAATTATGACATAAGCAAATAAATAAAAAAAATTAGAATATCTTTCGAAACAGTAACTTCACACATGAACATTAAAACAGAACAAAATAAATAATGTCTAAACATCATTACATAGTAAAGAACCTATTGTTAATGCAAATTATATTTGAGGACAACAGTGTTCCTCATCATAGTGAATGTAGCTACAACATAATTCTTATCAGATAAACACATAAATACAGGAAGAACACAAATACACAAGGGTGCACAAACACATAGCCAAATAACACAAAAGGACAGGACAGGGGTTATTTTCAGTGAGACATTTGGTACTGTGGTATTTATAGTATTTGATTTGCAAACAGAATTTTCTTTACTTCTTGGAGATCTCCCTTAGTTCATCATTTGTTTCCAAGAAAATCCTACCTAAACCCATTGTCCCTAAACCCTACTTCTTTGTTCATATCCTCTTCAAAATAATTATTCTTCATTGTAAACTACTTTTTTGGCCAAACCTTGCTCTTATAGCTTCTCAATGCAATTTTCCCAATTCATTGCAACTCATTCTCATATATACCCTACCCTCTCTTAAGCTAACTTAAATCTACTGGGCTCAGATATATATGTTATAGAACGAGGCAATGCAGCAGCACAAAACAATTAACACTAACAGCAATGACAAAAAATTCAAAGTGGTAAAGTAAGCAGCAGTATATCTAAATTGGCAAAACAAATGCAACATTACAACTAATATGAGCCAATGTGCAGCGAGAAGAAAAATAAATCAGTAGTAAAACTGGTTTAATAGAGTAACTCACAGTGAAATACAATAGCACTATGCCTGACAAACAGGAGCAGTAAATGCAGTAACTTATACCTAAACATAACAAAGCTCAAGCTCAACAAATATTACAATAAAGATAGGAAATGTCTAATCTTATGTCACATCTTAACACTAGAGTGATGCATCACAACTCTGCCAAACAACAAGTCGTTGAAAAAATTATGTATGCAATTCCTGTGAAGAGAAATGTCTGTTTGTGTTCTTTTTTTTTAAGGAAAGTATATCACAAAATTATTACTTACTGGGTCTGTAGTCATTTCTATTAGTAAATCTACTAAATTTTATTTTAAGCAACGCTGCAGTACAGGTGGAAACTAGATATTGAACAAAATGAGCAAATATATACACAAATCAAGGCATGAAACATCATTCACTAGCCACATGGCATTTCATAAGGCAGCAAAAGAAATCTCTCAGCCATACAGTGCTTATAATCAGGTGTGTAGACGTAAAATATTCCTCATCATTTCATTATGCATTTCACTAAATATCAGAAATTATGAGCCCCAAAGTGTAATCATATGTCTTCAAGTATGAGCATGTCGTATTTGTGATGTTTTCTACAAAGAAATGTCAATAGCAAGGTGAATGGTCCTTTTTCTTCACATGTGCTTCTGAAAGGCCCACACTAATGGCTTTTTTTCTCCAGGCGACTGTCGCACAGCTGGGCACCCACAGTACATTATGTCAAGGTCACCTACCCTCTTTTCTGAAATATTTACGACAGAAGTTTCCGCTACAGTGACAATCTCATATAAAATGCAAAAAAGTTCACAGGTTGGAAATTTGTTTTTAAAAACAAGTAGAAACAAAATCTCATATATAATAGTGTCCAAAATGTCTTTTAGCATAGTGGTACTCACATTCACGCATGCACACACATTTTACAACTCTAAAAGTATGATTCTTGGTTTCCAACATCCTTTTCATAAACCAAAGTCCCTACTCTCTACACATTATTCACATACTTACAAATATATAGCCATATTCCTCATATAGCATCATGTTATTGATCACAAACATACCTCAACAGCAAAA
Source organism: Schistocerca piceifrons (assembly GCF_021461385.2). Lineage (NCBI taxonomy): Eukaryota > Metazoa > Arthropoda > Insecta > Orthoptera > Acrididae > Schistocerca > Schistocerca piceifrons. The sequence continues at coordinate 591,126,092 of NC_060140.1, read as the reverse complement.
TACACATCGTTGTCGTAATAATATCATCATAATAGATCAATCACATCTCGAAGTCGTCGCAGCTTCTTTCAATAATATCAAAACCTAAAAAAAAAAAAACTCTCTGCACGTTTCAGTAAAGTCATCTACCTCAAACGTCCTTATAACATCATGATCCCATATCAAATGCATAATTCAAAGCTTTCATAGTATCACAATGGTTCTGAAAAAATATGAAAAGTTGACAAAGTACAGACAAAATAAAATTTCATACATGTGAAGTTATCCAACTGTGTTATTGCGTAAACGTTTGTCACTGACGTCGAAAAAAAAGTCTGTTTCTTTGTTAAACAATCAGATAGTTGCGTTATTCTGTGTTAGAGAAATATGGTACCGATGTGTAAAGTTGTATAAGCAAATATCATGTAAGCTAGGGCTCCTAGTGCTTCCCACACGTTTAGTACACAAAGTAAACCTGTACCCCCTCAGGATTAATATAATTATACCCTCAGGGGTTACAGATTACAGCAATTGAATGAAATGTATCGCCGAAAACCTTCATTGTATCTTTGTAATTCAAGAATCCTTCACAAAATGTTCCAAGTACAAAAATTAATCACCCAAATACGTGTACTGTAGCGCTAAACTGTGCATCTTCCTGTAACATAATTTCTGTCATTACTTGACGGTAAAAATGTGCCAAGTGTCATAGTCATCGCCGTCCATAAGCAAAGTTCTGTAGAAGTCAATGTACTTATCTCGTCATAAATGATAGTGAAATCCTATGCTTATAGATATCGTAATTATAACGCTTATTGCTGTGATGAAGAAAGTACTGTAAAGTATTGTTGTGCTATGGAAAAGGCTGCCTCGTTGTAGCTATACCACAAAAGTTAGTACCAAAACATGCTTTACTTTCCAGAAAAATACAGAAAAAATGTGCAGATATAAGAGAGATACAGCAAAAAAGCAACAATGTAATTTGTGTCACTCATTAGTAGCATCGTGATATAATCGTGTAGCTGTCAGACAAACCAAATACTAAGTTATCTGTAATCTCACAGAAAATACTTTGAATAAATAGTGTCTTTTCAAGTAAACCTAAATGTTGCATTAAAGTAAATGTTCTAAATATGTAAGGGTTATAGTCGTTACGTAAGTGTGCAATGAACAAGCAAGATATACACATAATAACACTGTGTTGTCTGTTCACTATAACAAAGCAGACGTAATAACTGTCCAAATAAGTTCCCTAGGTTCTTGGTTGGATAGTTGACTTCAAAAAATTGTTGCATGTTAACAGTTTCTAAGTGTGACAAAGTGTACTAGTAACTTTAAATGAAAAATTTTATAGCAAAGACTAAGTTAAAAGCAGATTATCTCTCAATAAACAGTTTTACATGTGAAATGTGGTGTAAATCTTTCCTCTTCCTAGTATGCAGAGTTTAATCTTCAATGCAAATATCATGTGGTGTACGTCAGATTCTGTGAAGTCCGTTACAAATCAGGAAAAATTTGTCACTCAAGTGTCTCTTCTTATATGACAATGAATGAGCTTTAATGAGAACTTTCTGACCAATATATAGTTTCTTTGCATTTGCTTTACCGTGAAGTTTTCTCCTTTTGTCTGCATCAGACTTTATATTTTTAATAGCCAAATCAATTATGTCTTTCTGTCGAAGGTAACGTGTATTCCGAAAAGGCACAAGCTCTCTTATTCTGTTTGGTGGGTCTTCATTCTTCAGTACAAGAATAGGTGGTAAAGCAGCGGAATCATGAGGCATTTCATTGAGCACATTTTGAAATAGGTGTAAATATCTGTCTCAATACTGATACTTTCTGTGACAATAAAGTCTGCAAAGCTTATTGATTTCTTTCATAAATCGTTGAGACGGGTTACAATGTGGTGAGTACAATGAAAAAAAAACAGCTTTGATATTATGATTCTGAAGCATGTGTGACCAAACAGCAGATCTGAATTGTGGTCCGTTATCTGAAATGACTTTAGCAACGTGTCCAACTTCACGTAAGAAATTTTTAACTAAGGCGTTGGATACAGACCGTCCAGAAACGAAGTGAAAGAAACAAATTTTGAAGTAAGTTCAGCAGCTACTACAATCAATGAAAATCCATTCGATGTTCTGACAAGGGGTCCCAAGATATCAACAGCAGTAAATTCTTTTAATTTAGAAGGAATGATAGGAAACAATGGAGCACGATGTGAGATGGTAGATGGTTTAGCTTTTTGACAAAGTTTACAAATAAACAAGACTCTTCGAATTCTCTTTTCCATATTGTTAAAATAACAAGTCGCCGAAGAACATGACAAAATTTTCGTGGACCAAAGTGTACTTAGCTGAAATGAATGTACCAAATGAGCTTATTGACAAAATCGTCAGGAATGCAAAGTACCCATAGCTTGTCATCAACAGTGCAACGTTTGAAGAGTATGTTGCATCTAACCACATAATTGTGCTGTATCTGCGTGTTTGTCCTTTGATGCCATATACTTTTGACGTCTTTCCAAATCGGATCCTTATCTTGTTCTTAGGCAATGTCTGGTGATGAAGTTTTCAAAGGCGACTTTCTGAATGTAAAGAATTCTGAAACCTTTTCCGAGGTTGACTTCTGTGTTACTTTTCTCAAGTCCAGGCGGTGCACCAGATAATGCGTCCGCAACAATGTTCTCCTTGCCAGGAATGTAGACTATTGTGAAGTGGAATTCTTGTAGAAACAATGCCCAACGTTTTAACCTGTCATGATTTCATTTTGGAGACCTAAGAAATTGTAATGCACGATGATCACTATATACTTTTTAAGTTTTTACGAGAAAGAAACAAACAGAATTTGTTAAATGCCCAAAGGATAGGTAAAGCTTCAAATTCAGCGACGGAATAATTCTTTTCAGATTTTGTTGGCACACGGCTAGCAAAAGCAATGGTTTTCTGAACAGTAGTGTCATATTCTATGGCTTCTTGAGATAAATAGTGACCAAGACTGACTTCAGAAGAAACTGTGCTAAGGCTGAAATCTGGATGAGCTAGTATTGTCGCGTTAAGCAGCGCTTCTGTCAAAGAACTGAATTCCAACTTTGCCTGTTCGTCCTAGTTCCAAGTAGCATTTTTTCCAGTGAGAGAACAAACTTTTGGTGTAACTAGAATTTGGATATTCAGAAAACGATGGTACAAATTTCCGAGACCTAGAAAACTGTAGACATTTTTTTTTTTTTTTTTTTTTTTTTGTGAATGGAACTGGAATGGCTTTGATTGTTTCTGACTTTTCGGGATCCGGCTGAATGCCTTCAGAAGACATAATGTGTCCCAAAAATTTCACCTTTGACCTACCGAATTCAGACTTTTCCAAGTTGACTGTAATTCCAGATTCTGAAAAAATACATAACACGCTGTTGAGGGTGCGATTGTGCTGTTCCCATGAGGCTTCTGCTATTAGAATATCGTCCACCTATAAGGTGATATGACGTTTTAAGAACTGGGGGAATATGGAATTTAGCCCACGAATGAATGCTGCCGAAGGAACGTTCAAATCAAAAGGAAGTTTCCGAAACTGATAACAAACGCCGAAAAAAAAGGAAAGCTGTGTATTTTCTACATTCTGGATGAAGTTCTATCTGATAAATCTGGAGATGAGATCAATAGAAGACACAATTTTGCACCATCAAAATTTTGAAGAAGTTCTTCCAACGTTTCAGACTTGTACGTTTCAGGAATGATGATAGTACTGACTTGTCTCGAATTTAAGACAAGCCTTATCGATCCATTTTTCTTCTCAGCAAAGTGTAATGGATTGTCATATGAGATTACTGCAGGATCAATAGTGCCCTCGTCAAACATAGATTGTAATTCTGTTCTAACACAGCCGGCCGGAGTGGCCGAGCGGTTCTAGGCGCTACAGTCTGGAACCGCGCGACCGCTACGGTCGCAGGTTCGAATCCTGCCTCGGGCATGGATGTGTGTGATGTCCTTAGGTTAGTTAGGTTTAAGTAGTTCTAAGTTCTAGGGGACTTATGACCTCAGCAGTTGAGTCCCATAGTGCTCAGAGCCATTTGAACAATTTTTTGTGTTCCAACACGGTCCCTATAATGTGCCGGAATTACGTATGGTCTAACACAAAATTTAGTATGCTCACGAACACCAAACTGGTATTGATATCCCTCGATTGTTTCTGTTTTGTGAGTAAAAACTGGGGAATGTGCTTGTAATATGTCAGAAAGGTCCTGCCTATCAGTGTCATTACAGTTCTCAATTGTTTGAATTTGTATTCTGAATTAAGTCATTAGTATCAAATACGTCATTGATATCATCCCTGTAAATACGTGCAGAGTGTTAATTAATGTCAAGTTCAGTCAAACATTCCGAACTCTTGTCTAACAAGAGTTAAAGCCGATTAATATCCTCATCATGGTTTGAGAGCCAATCTGCAAATTTCAATGCTATTGACTTACCTTCTTTCTCTAAACTTATTTCAACATTGTGAAAGTCTAAGATTACTTTGTATTCGTTCAAAAAGCCTACCCCCAATATATTATCTGTTGACAATAATGGAACAACAAAAAAGTTCATAGTCAAATCTGTGGTTTTGACAAAAGAATTCGAAGTTAGTTTGTTGGCGTACATCAACACATTTTCCAAGGACTGCACCTTGTAATTTAATCTTACATAAAGGAAGTGTTGAGAAATCGTTCGATTTGTTGCATTTGCTAAAAGCTGTTTCACTAATTTCTGAAATGGGACTGCCAGAGTCAAGTACTGCCCTAAATTTTACGTCATTTACTGTAATATGGATTACAAAATATGCAATGTTGTTATGTTTTACATCGTGTTCCTGGAGTAAGATGTCCCTAATGTCTTTTATTTTTACGTAATTAATAGCTACAGCAGCTACGTCGTCAGCTTCATAAGTACGTCTTGTGGCTGCCAACGGTGTGAGTCATTGTCTACTGTTGCGTCCACAAGTAGTAAGCGTTGCTTCACGCAGTAGAGAATGGCAAAACAGAGGCACCTGGCGACCGAGGCGTTGCGAAGTAAGAGCGGCACAGATAGCCTTGCTGACAGAAGCAGTCTACCAACTGGCTGAAGCAAGGACGCATGCAGACCGAGCGCCGAGCGAAGCCTGCAGAGTGCTGGGTAAGGGGAGGTGAGACCAGCACGCTAAGTTACGCTGCAATATACTGCGGGAGTAATAACAAAAAGCTACCACGGAGGGTAAAAAACGTCCTCCTGCCTGATATAAATAGTGGAACGCAGGGAGCAACAGACAGAAGCCATTAGGAAGCAGTTGGGATCTGAGGACGGACGTGGTCCATTTCCGAATGTTCAATCTTCGTAGGTGACGATTCTGGAAGTCTGTTGGAGCTCGCAGGAGTCATCCGTTCTCCGCCAGATGTCAACTTCAGCTCTGGGGGTCGGCCCAAGTTCGGTCGGCACCATGGCTGACAACTACAGCGCGAACTTCCAGCAGGACCGGCCACAGCGCGGTCTCGGTCACAGGCGCCGCCGGGGACTGACGCCCAGACTGACAGCTTCCCAGCCGCCGGTGCAGCAGGCATCGGCAGCTGGGCCGACGGCGCGTGGTCCGCCCATGACGGGACCTCGTCGCCATCGTGACTGACAGCTTCCCAGCTGCTGGTGCAGAAGCCGTAACAAGTGGCTATCTGTCATAACGCTACTGTCTCTTCGTTGTCGCTCATCGTTGTTGGGGTTTGGATATCTAACTTCTACTAATTCACCTTGCCGAGAGGGCCCTGCCCTGTTTGAATCCCGTCAGTTCTGATGAAATACACATTTTTTGTTATGATTATATCGTCTGTCGTTATGTCAGTGGTTTCTGTAATTTCTTTCTTGTTGATTAAGTGGTGGAGAATTTCTCCCTGAATCGTAACTGCGCAATAGACCGTTGCGTCTGAAGTTGTTCTGTCTACCTTGATAATAATTATTTTGGTTCCCATATTGTCTGTTTCTCTGATTGTCTCCGTCGTAGTCATTACCGCGGAGATATAATCTTTCACTGTAATTATTATTACTCTGCCTACGGTTGTCACACGAGTGGTGTTCGTTTTGGTCACGATTTGCGTTGTAAGAATAGCCTTGTCGTGTCCAGTTATTATTTCTGTCTTCACAGAATTATGACAGATGTCACCTGTAATTGTTGTTTTCCTGGTTTCGCGTCCCACAATTGTCAGTGTCAGTTTCCATTTCTTGTAAGAGCCCCTGAAAAACCTCAATGTAATCTTTACAAGGTCCTACCAAAATAATATGTCTTAAATGTTCAGGCAATTTGATTAAGCAAATGCGGATGAGTTCAGAGAGGCTGTATGGGTTTGACAGGTACTGATTCTTGTGCAACATGTCTTCAAAATATCATGATTATGATGCTATGTTTTATTCATTCTTGAGTAGCTTGAGACCAATATGCTGAGAGGAAGGCATGATAAAATTCTACTTCACTGTGAGAATCGCGAATGACTGATCGCATTCTTACAGCTGGTTCATTCTCTAAATAGCCACACATAAATTCTAATCTGTGCTCTAATGACCAGTTGGGAGGAAAACAGTGAGAGACTTGATGAAGCCACGCTTGTGAACAAATATCGTTGCCAGAATTCTTAAATGCTTTGAATTTATGTGTAGTAATGAACAGGTTATAGTCCAAATCATCATGTCGGCGAGTCGCATATCGGTCATTGTTACGTCGTGTCGGCAGTTCCATCTCCCAATTCGGTGCACCTTGCTAATTTCTTTCAAAATTTCGAGAATGCCCTATGTTATTATTTTGTGACGTTTCTGTATTTCTAAATCCTTCTTCCTGTGTTGGAGCGCGAGTGTCCTCTGAAATATGTAGTTCTTGTATTACTTGTGCCAACTGATCTTGTACTTCCTGGATTTCTCTTTTGTGTTGCGTATTAATTTGATTCTGATTTTGTTTGAATTTCATAATTTGTTCGTACTCTTCTGTGTCAGTAAAGGGTACAGGTCTTGTGTCTATCAGATCATCACCTACCTTTGTAGGTAAATTATTTAGCTGATCCGAAAATTCGACTACTCTATCTGATAATGAACAGATTTTCTCCGTGTGTCTTTCTGAACCAAGTTTCAGAGTGTCCATTTGTGTCGAAAGCGTATCTACTGTGTCCTTTAACTTTCCTTGAGTTTTTACAAGTTGCGTAACCGAATCGGTAGATGCAACTGACTCAAATTGAACTTGCAAGACGTCGTGATTTTCATGCACAATAGTAGTTTGCGGTTCTTTTATTGCTATTTCGTGATTCTGTAATGCATTTTCATGACGCGAAAAAATAGGTCGAAAATGCTCACAAATTTGTGCTTTTACGTCATTACAGACATTCTGACATTTTGATTCAATTTTAAGTAACTCTGCAGTTAAATATTCACATGTTTGCTCAAGCCTTTTTTCCATTGAGTCTAATTTTTGAAGCTGTTGCTGTGTTGGTCTCTGATTTTCTTCCATTGTGTCTACCTTTTGAAGTTGTTGCTGTGCTTGTATCTGATTTTCTTCCATTGTGTCTACCTTTTGAAGTTGTTGCTGTGCTTGTCTCTGATTTTGTTCCATTGTGTCTAGCTTTTGAAGCTGTTGCTGTGTTTGTCTCTGATTTTGTTCCATTGTGCCTAGCTTTTGAACCTGTTGCTGTGTTTGTCTCTAACTTTGTTTTAATTTGTTTTTGATTTTGTTTCATTTGTGGTTGTGGTGGTCTTCGGTCCTGAGACTGGTTTGATGCAGAACTCCATGCACCTCTATCCCGTGCAACCTTCTTCATCTCCCAGTACCTACTGCAGCCCACATCCTTCTGAATCTGCCTAGTCTATTGATTTCTTGGTCTCCCTCTACGATTTTTACACTCCACGCTGCCCTCCAGTACTAAATTGGTGATCCCTTGATGCCTCAGAACGTGTCCTACCAACCGGTCCCTTCTTCTTGTCAAGTTGTGCCACAAACTCATCTTCTCCCCAATTCTATTCAATACCTCCTCATTAGTTATGTGATCTACCCATCTTATCTTCAGCATTCTCCTGTAGCACCACATTTCGAAAGCTTCTATTCTCTTCTTGTCCAAACTATTTGTCGTCCATGTTTCACTTCCATACATGGCTACACTCCAAACAAATACTTTCAGAAACGACTTGCTGACACTTAAATCTATACTCGATTTTAACAAATTTCTCTTCTGCAGAAACGCTTTCCTTGCCATTGCCAGTCTACATTTTATATCCTCTCTACTTCGACCATCATAAGGTTATTTTGCTCCCCAAATACCAAAACTCCTTTACTACTTTAAGTGTCTCATTTCCTAATCTAATTCCCTCAGCATCACCTGAATTAATTCGACTACATTCCATTATCCTCGTTTTGCTTCTGTTGATGTTCATCTTATATCCTCCTTTCAAAACACTGTCCATTCCGTTCAACTGCTCTTCCAAGTCCTTTGCTGTCTCTGACAGAATTACAATGTCATCGGCGAACCTCAAAGTTTTTATTTTTTCTCCATGGATTTTAATGCCTACTCCGAACTTTTCTTTTGTTTCCCTTACTGCTTGTTCAATATACAGATTGAATAGCATCGGAGAGACGCTACAACCCTGTCTCACTCCATTCCCAACCACCACTTACCTTTCTTGCCCCTCGACTCTTATAACTGCCATCTGGTTTCTGTACAAATTGTAAATAGCCTTTCGCTCTCTGTATTTCACCCCTGCCACCTTCAGAATTTGAAAGAGAGTTCACCAGTCAACATTGTCAAAAGCTTTCTCTATGTCTACAAATGCTAGAAACTTAGGTTTGCTTTTCCTTAATATTCCTTCTAAGATAAGTCGTAGGGTCAGTATTGCTTCACGTGTTCCAACATTTCTACGGAATCAAAACTGATCTTCCCCGAGGTCGGCTTGTATCAGTTTCCCATTCGTCTGCAAAGAATTCGCGTTAGTATGTTGCAACTGTGACTTATTAAACTGATAGTTCGGTAATTTTACATCTGTCAACACCTGCTTTCTTTGGGATTGGAATTATTAAATTCTTCTTGAAGTCTGAGGTTATTTCGCCTGCCTCATACATCTTGCTCACCAGATGGTAGAGTTTTGTCAGGACTGGCTCTCCCAAGGCCGCCAGCAGTTCTAATGGATTGTTGTCTACTCCTGGGGCCTTGTTTCGACTTAGGTCTTTCAGCGCTCTGTCAAACTCTTCACGCAGTATCATATCTCCCATTTCATCGTCATCTACATCCTCTTCCATTTCCATAATATTGTCCTAAAGAACATAGCCCTTGTATAGACCCTCTATATACTCCTTCCACCTTTCTGCTTTCCCTTCTTTGCTTAGAACTGGGTTGCCATCTGAGCTCTTGATATTCATGCGAGTGGTTCTCTTTTCTCCAAAGGTCTCTTTTATTTTCTTGTTGGCAGTAACTATCGTACCCCTCGTGAGATAAGCCTGTACATCCTTACATTTGTCCTCTAACCATCCCTGCTTAGCAATTTTGCACTTCGTGTTGATTCATTTTTGAGACGTTTGTATTCCCTTTTGCCTGCTTTCATCAATTAAATTCAGTATCTCTTCTGTTACCCAAGGATTTCTACTGGCCCTCGTCTTTTTACCTACTTGATCCTCTGCTGCCTTCACTATTTGGTCCATCAAAGCTACCCATTCTTCTTCTACTGTATATCTTTCCCCCATTCCTGTCAACTGTTCCCTTATGCTCTCCCTGAAACTCTGTACAACCTCTGGTTCTTTCAGTTTATCCAGGCCCCATCTCCTTAAATTCCTACCTTTTAGCAGTTTCTTCAGTTTTAATCTACAGTTCATAACCAATAGATTGTGGTCAGAGTCCACGTCTGCTCCTGGAAATATCTTACAATTTAAAACCTGGTTCCTAAATCCCTGTCTTACCGTTATATAATCTGTCTTAAACCTTCTAGTATCTCCAGGTCTCTTCCATTTATACAATCTCCTTTCATGAATCTTGCACCAAGTGCTAGCTATGATTAAGTTATATTCTGTGCATAACCAGGCGGCTTCCTCTTTCATTTCTTAGCCCTAATCCATATTCTCCTACTACGTTTCCTTCTCTTCCTCTTCCCACTGTTAAATTCCAGTCACCCATCACTATTAAATTTTCGTCTCCCTTCGCTACCTGAATAATTTCTTTTATCTCATCATACATTTCATCAGTTTCTTCATCATCTGCAGAGCTAGTTGGCATATAAACTTGTACTACTGTAGTAGGCGAGGGCTTCGTGTCTATCTTGGCCACAATAATGCGTTCACTATGCTGTTTGTAGTAGCTTACCCACACTCCTATTTTTCATTCATTATTAAACCTACTCCTGCATCGCCCCTATTTGATTTTGTTTTTATAACCCTGTAATTACCTGACCAAAAGTCTTGTTCTACATGCCACTATATCTATCTTTAACCTATCCATTTCTCCTTTTAAATTTTCTAACCTACCTGTCCGATTAAGGGATCTGACATTACACGCTCCGATCCGTAGAACGCCAGTTTTCTTTCTCCTGATAACGACGTCATCTTGAGTAGACCCCGCCCGGAGATCCGAATGGGGGACTATTTTACATCCGGAATATTTTACCCAAGAGAGTGCCATCATCATTTAATTATACAGTAAAGCTGCATGCCCTCGGGAAAAATTACGGCTGTAATTTGCCCTTGCTTTCAGCCGTTCACAGTACCACAACAGCAAGGCTGATTTGGTTAGTGTTACAAGGCCAGATCAGTCAATCATCCAGACTGTTGCCCCTGCAACTACTGAAAAGGCTGCTGCCCCTCTTCAGGAACCACACGTTTGTCTGGCCTCTCAACAGATACCTCTCCATTGTAGTTGCACCTACGGTACGGCCATCTGTATCGTTGAGGCACCCAAGCCTCCCCACCAACGGCAAGGTACATGGTCCATTATTGCAATAATAAAATATTACTGTTTGGAACCTATTCCTCTATGCTTTTCGGCAGTGCATTTGCACCTGCAACATTCGCATTTTGAAAAGCAGAAAATGTGTCTTGACCTAATTGAGAAAAAGGTGACGACACAGAACCTGAATCTACGGTGTTTGCAAGATTGTGTCGAGTCATTTCGGTTTCCTGGGGTGAGCTGTTGCCTACCGACCGATCAAAAATGCTTCCCTGTTCACTAATTGTTTCACTGTCTACATCATTATTTGCCGCCTGGTCCATTTCCCTATACACAATTACCAAATCACTACTTTGAATGTCTTAATTCATTACACGGTGGTGCTGATAAGCTACGTTCGTTGTCACTATTATTTCTCAATTTACTTTGGAGCCTAGTGTTACGTTTTTCACATGCTATAATTGTCAAAGTATTTCACACTATAACACAGAAAACCGCAATTTGACGAGCAAAAATAATATCCAATTAATTGAAAGCACAGCTGCGAAATACTTGGTGCAAATCTGCATGCATGCCAAAACTGTTTTACAGTACAACAATGAAAAACTACAACTACAAAGGAAATTCTCTCTACAATTACGCGCTAGCAATAAACAATAATCACACTAATTACTCAAACTACAAGGAAAAATCAGCAGATGCCAATGAGGTATCCTCGGCTAAGGGTCGACATATGAAACGTCCCCTTTGAAAAATTATAAGTGACTGTGCTGGACCACTTCTACGATATTTGAGTTTCAAACAGCTGAGCAGAACTCACCGTACTCAAACAGTTTTCTCTTTACTTACTCTAATCATCATTTCACTGACACACAGTATTTTTAGCGCAACACAATCTGACTTTCAATAATTCCTACAAAATAATGGCCCTGACTAACAATAACCTATACCTTTCATGAATCACTTACCTCACAAAAATCTTCGTTTGTCGAACTACTGCAATACAGCGAGCGCGAATACTGCGAGCTAAATAAAAGATTTTAACTACTGAAGGCACTAACTACTGATGGGTGTAGTTAGCAAAATTTGATAAAGAACAAACAATATATTTATCTTAATTGCGTTCAACAGTAATGATATATATATATATATATATATATATATATATATATATATATGAAATTTTGTGATATCCACCACTGCTGGCGGCTCATCTCCAACTGCCCAACACTACACATGCGGATGCTCCAACCAGCGCAGATTGCACACAGCGCAGTTAGTGATTTTCATACAGAGCGCTACGTGGCGTTACCAACGTAAAAACCTAAACATTCTACTTACAGTATCTTAAGTACTTCAGACAGGAGTGTGCAGCAGACTCTCTTTCTCACTGAGTTTTTCATGACGATCAACAAGGAAAGAAATTTTTTACCTTGCAGCAATCTCGCTTCGTCATTAGATTAGACGGATGCCAACACAATTATATTCAGTGAAAGTTTCTTCATTACATCAAAAATACATCATTCGATGACATTGAGCGCGTATGTTGATGTTCTGATACTGTCATGTACTACTGATAATGTGACCCGTTTGGAATAAATCTCAGAGCAATTGCACTCGCTTTCTAATTCTAGTGTTGCTGATACACAATAGACAGGAGATGACAAAGGTAATGCATAATCTCTTGACTTAAATAAATGAAAAGCAGACTTACATTCAATGATACGATTCTTGAGTCTTAAGCAGTTACTGTGGTTGCAGAATTTAATTAATTTTATGAAATGAATACGTAGTTGAACAGCTGAAGGTCAATAAATCTTACATTTTCTACAGGATTGAAAATGCTTAACACAGTAACCATGTTTGGAAATAAACCTATCACTCTAAAACACTTGTGGTAGCTTGGGTAATACTACACAAACAGAAATCTCTTAAAGCATCACTACCTTGTGTTAAGAAAGATCTGACAAAAGCAAAAACTGACGTAACAAACATTTTATAAAGTGATACATTCAAATGCAAAATTGATAAGTGGAAGTTTATTCCAGAGATAGAAACAAAACCATAGCGACAAAAGTGGACTGAAGAAGAAAGAAGGCCTTGGGGAGAAAATGAAGAAATATTGAGAAAATAAGAAGAACCTTAAGGAAGTCTGAAAATCACCTGCTTATCTTTCTCCAATGGGAACATTCGTTAACATTAATAATAATAAAAACAAAACAGGCATCAGTTTTTAAGGAAAAAGACAGAAGTCAATTTCATCAAAATTATAGTAATTATCCATACGTTCCTTATAAATTACAAGAAGCATCTTACACGTGTTTTTAGATTCAAGTCATTTGAGTGTTATATGCAGCAACTCTCCATCTCATCGAACCCACAGTCTTCTAGCTACTCATCGAACCCACAGTCTTCTAGCTACATCTTAAACAATTATTTCAGTGTAATTTCTTCCTGAATGTTCAGAATTGTTGACGTCAGCTGAGTCTTTGAAATCACGAATGTGTGTCTGCCGCCATTCTCGGTTAGCAGCGATTTGACGGCCATGTTCAAATTATTGGACGATGCCTCAGTGATCATAACATGCAGTACACACTCGCCCCCTTCGTTTACATTAATGGCTGATAGTAGCACCCTCAACGTATAGCGTTTAGCATCAAGTGTCGTAATCTTATTAATTGTTTCAGGGAGTATCTATGCGAGTGATTCCATGAACTTACTGTGGATCCCTGTACGTGCTGCTTCTTTATATCCTGCAAGCAAAGATGATATACTTAATTTTTTCGCGTTTTAAGGTTGGATATACCGCCTTGAATGACTTAATATATTAGCAGTGTGTGGGTTAAGAATTGTGCTATCTCCATTGAGTTAACCGAGCGAGGTGGCGCAGTGGTTCGACACTGGACTCGCATTCGGGAGGACGACGGTTCAATCCCGCGTCCGGCCATCCTGATTTAGGTTTTCCGTGATTTCCCTAAATCACTGCAGGCAAATGCCGGGATGGTTCCTCTGAAAGGGCACAGCCGACTTCCTTCCCCATCCTTCCCTAATCCGATGAGACCGATGACCACGCTGTCTGGTCTCCTTCCCCAAAACCAACCAACCAACCATTGAGTAAGACCTCTCAGACTTTAAAGATGTGGAAACCTGAGGCATATTACCGGCTCTCCTCCTCAATGCAGGCAGCATGTAGGTATTAGTAGTAGTGGTGTTACAACAAGAAGATCGTGGCCATAAATTTATCACTAAAATATTTACTTCTTCCTGCAGGGGACGTAAAGCTATCACACCAGCTACTAGATGTTAGCATTGTGATACATAACTCTGTCCACAGATTAAACATCGGTGGCAGCAAACCCATCAGTCTGCGGATGATTTCAGATTGCGATTTCTATCCCATGACGAGACTCCAAAATCCTCGAAATCGAAGTGATATTATCCTTACAAGAACGTGTTTCTCAACATGAAACCAGCGTGATTCGAAGCGTCAAACGAATAATCGACGTAAACACCGGTCACAAAGGCTTGAGCACAACGTGAATATTATAGATGTTCACGTCGATGTTCGTCTATTACGTCAGCAAACTAATACAGACTGGAAGTTTCACCGGTGGACCAGTCTTGACACACAGTAGAGGCATGTGGAATGGCATCCACGAATAAGGCACAACATATGGCGTGCGCATCAGAGATGATTTCTGCTGGGAACATAACGGAGATGACAAAAATGTGAAAAGCTATGTGTAGCCTGCACTTAAAACTACAGTTAATGCTTTTATTTTACAAACGGGTACGCCGATCAGGGCTGTATCTGCCAGTCTTCTCAAATGCATCTGCGAGCAATATGATGTCCCGACTTTCCCTGTAAGTAGTTGTTGGGTTCTGGGGCAGGAAGCCTCAAATCTAAGCCAGCAAGGAACCAAGAAATGCTGGATCTCGAATCAGGTGATATAAGTGTGTCATATACGTTCCTCATTGTAAATGGACTCATCATCAGGTGCAAGATAGGTACTGACATTTTAGGCGAGAATAACTTGTTCGCAGAGAAGCTACATGCAAAAGTCAGTGGTTAAAGGAATCACTACATATTCGATCACAGGTGAAAAGTGTCATGACGAATTTTACCAAGTTCTCAAAATGCGATTCGTCGACAAGTTCATAGACAGTAGCCAACAATAAGAGAGTGATCACAGTGCCAATATTCCATTTGTCGGTCAGGATAAACTACAAGTGTCTCATTGCCTCCATGACTTGGAGTAAGACGAGACAGGACAGACTGCAAAAGCCTTCTCTATTTTTTCAGTGGCGCCCTGGAAACATCTTAGGGTTTTAGTGCTGAATCTCTGTGTGTCTGCACAATACATTCTGCCGAGTTCCCCACAGCTTTCTCGGGGACCAAACACCAAGGGCTTTACAAAAAAAGTAATATATATATATATATATATATATATATATATATATATATATATATATATAATTCGAACTTCATACTATGTATACATGTACAAGTTGCTGCAGCAGTATGGTCATATGTAATAGCCATAGTAGCATAAAGAGGCAGTTATTAACTGATCTACCCTGAATCTGGCAGAATGGAAGTGTTTCACCCCTACCAACAATACTTGAAAAGTAACTGTTAGCTGTGTATACGTGCAGTGCGGTATGTACTGGTTATTGCTGATCGTTAATGTGTGCATGATATTTAGCTACATCCCTACTTTTCATTGTGTTCAAAGATATAATGGCTTTATATGCAGTTCAGTTTACTGAGCGTATAAAGCAGTAATAATGTCAACATAAAATATTAAGCAGTTTGCACATAATAATAATAATAATAATAAATCCCGTGGAGGCCTGGGAAAACAATAGGCCTTCGGTATGTTCTGCCAGTCGCAAAAGGCGACGAAAAGAACAAACCACTAATAGGGCTAACCCCGCTTTTAGTGTGACTAGTTGGTTCAGGACAGAACTAATGAAGCCTCGGACAAGCGCAGTCATGGTCGGGGACGACGCTTGAACCCTATGCCCATCCACAATGGTAACGACACTGCTAGCCACACGGAAAATGATTTAAATCCAAATAGAGGTGTTTTGCAGGATATGTTTCCTGCAACCACTCTAGAAGGAAAACAAAGACAGAGGATGTGATGGTAAGATGAAGTTACCTCATTTTCTGTTATTACCAAGCAACAAACTTAGGAACCAACACAACTGGATACAGATCACAAGTATACACAACATTTATTACCAGATACCCAGAATTAAAATTTTTGACAGAACAACGATTAGCTGATCAGATCCGTGTAATAATCAAAAATAACAGGATGCCCCAGTCAGAATTAGAAAACATCAAAAAACTAGTACAACAAATACTGGAACAAAATAATGTGCATCAGAAGAAGAAGAAAATACAGTAATGCACTCAAACATCCCAGAGCAAACAAACAAAGAACAACACGCATCAATTAAACAATCAGAGGAAAACGAAATCCTGAGACAGCCACCAGAACAACAACAAACAGAACACAAAGTGACACACATGTTAGATGTAGAAGAAAAATTCCAGCTGACACATATAGAATACAAAGACACAAATACAGACATTAGACCATTCATGCATAGACCACCAAATAACCCACAAGTCGAAACAACAATAACAACTATCAACGCAATCATACGCAACAAAATAAATGAAAATACAACTATGGAAGAGTTACAACTACTGGTTTACTCGTTACACTAAATATACACACTAGGCAGAGATCATAACCAAGCAACACACAGAAGAAACCCACAAAATCAGCGTGGCAACACAGGCTACAGATCAGAATAGAAAAACTGAGAAAAGACATTGGACAGCTAACACAATTTATAAGAAATGAAATATCAGACAAAAAACGAAAAAGGTTAGGTAAAGTCTCACAACAAGAAGCGATAAAGCAATTACATGAAAAGAAGCAGAAATTAGAAGCATTGGAAAAACGACTTAGAAAATACAAAAAAAAGTGAAAATAGAAGAAAACAAAACCAAACATTCAACACAAACCAAAAGAAACTTTACCAGACAATAGATAACACACACATTAAAATAGACAATCCACCAAACGTAACACACATGGAACACTTCTGGAGCAACATATGGTCAAACCTGGTACAACATAACACACATGCACGGTGGATACAAGCAGAAACAGACACATACAAGATGATACCACAAATACCTGAAGTTATAATTTTGCAACATGAAGTCACCACAGCAATTAATTCTATGCACAATTGGAAAGCCCCTGGAAAAGATAAAATAGCAAATTTCTGGCTAAAGAAGTTCACCTCAACACATTCCCATCTAACTAAATTACTTAACAGTTACATTACCTGATACATTTACACAAGGAAGAACTTATCTGAAACCTAAAGATCAAGCAGACACAGCAAACCCAGCAAAATATAGCCCCATAACATCCCTACCAACAATATGCAAAATATTATCTTCAGTCATTACACAGAATTTAATGACACATACAACACAGAGCAAAATTATAAATGAAGAACAAAAAGTCTGCTGCAAAGGAGCACGAGGATGTAAAGAGCAACTGATAATAAATGCAGAGGTGACATATCAAGCTAAAACTAAACGAAGGTCGCTACACTACACATACATTGATTACCAAAAAGCTTTTGATAGTGTACCCCGCTCATGGCTACTACAAATATTGGAAATATACAAAGTAGATCCTACATTGATACAGTTCCTAAACATAGTAATGAAAAATTGGAAAACCACACTTAATATCCAAACAAATTCAAATAATATCACATCACAGCCAATACAGATTAAGAGTGGAATATACCAAGGAGACTCATTAAGTCCTTCCTGGTTCTGCCTTGCTCTGAACCCACTATTCAACATGCTAAATAATACAAATTATGGATACAATATTACTGGAACATACCAACACAAAATCACACATGGATGCACTAAAACTACTGGCAGCAACAAATCAACAACTCGACCAATTACTAAAGATAACAGAAGTATTCAGCGATGATCTAAATATGGTTTCTGAAACAGACAAATGTAAGAAAAACAGCATAGTCAAGGGAAAACACACTAAACAAGAAGATGACATATTGGATAACCACAGCAACTGCGTAGAAGCGATGGAAGAAACAGATACCTATAAATATCTAGAATACAGACAAAACATAGGAATAGATAATACAAATATTAAAGAAGAACTAAAAGAAAAGTATAGACAAAGACTAACAAAAATACTGAAAACAGAACTGACAGCAAGAAACAAGGCAAAAGCTCTAATTACTTATGTTATACCAGTATTTACCTATTCATTTGGAGTAGTGAAATGGAGTAACACAGACCTAGAAGCACTCATTACACTTACACGATCACAATGCCACAAATATAGAATACATCACATACATTCAGCAACAAAAAATTCACATTAAACAGAAAGGATGGAGGAAGGGGATTTATCGACATAAAAAACCTACATTATGGACAGGTAGACAATTTAAGAAAATTCTTTATAGAACGAGCAGAAACTAGCAAAATACACTTAGCAATCGCTCATATAAATACATCGGCAACACCACTGCAATTTCATAATCACTTCTACAACCCTTTAGATCACGTAACATCAAGAGATACGAAGAAAGTAAAGTGGAACAAGAAAACACTACATGGCAAGCACCCTTATCATCTAACACAGCCACACATCGATCAAGACACATCCAACACATGACTAAGAAATGGCAATATGTATACAGTGAGACAGAATGATTCATGATTGCAATACAGGATCAAACAATAAACACCAGATATTACAGCAAGCATATTATTAAAGATCCCAATACCACAACAGATAAATGCAGACTTCGCAAACAACAAATAAAAGCAGTAGATCACATCACAAGCGGATGTACAATACTAGCAAATACAGAATACACCAGAAGACATGACGATGTAGCAAAAATAATACACCAACAACTTGCCATACAACATAAACTAATAAAACAACACGTTCCCATATACAAGTATGCACCACAAAACGTACAGGAAAATGATGAATACAAATTATACTGGAACAGAACCATTATAACAGATAAAACAACACCACATAACAAACCTGACATCATACTCACCAATAAAAAGAAGAAATTAACACAACTAATCGAAATATCCATACCCAATACAACAAATATACAGAAGAAAACAGGAGAAAAAATTGAAAAATATATCCAACTGGCTGAGGAAGTTAAGGACATGTGACATCAAGGTAAAGTTGACATTATACCAATTATACTATCAATTACAGGAGTCATACCACACAATATCCATCAGTACATCAACGCAATACAGCTACATCCAAATGTATACGAATACAACTACAGAAATCTGTAATAATTGATACATGTTCAATTACCCTAAAGTTGCTAAATGCAATGTAACATATTTTGTACAGTTAAAAGGAAGTCACGCTTGATCAAGGTCCGCATCACTTTCCATTTTTAGCAAAACATAAAGTCTGAGAAAGGAAAGAAATAATAATAGTTATAATTATTATTATTGCTATATATATATATTATTGGATAATATGTTATTGTTAACATTAATAAAACAATTTCTGGTTATACAAGGTGAGTCACCAACTACTGCCACCTAGAATACCTCCGAAAGTATGATAGGAGCTGAAAAGTTTGCATGACAAAAGTTGCATGTGACAACGGGGGCAATAATATAACTATGGTTTTCTGTTGCTAGGTGGGGTTGCTTCAGAGATACGAAGGTCAGCTTTGTTTATTTAAAGAGATGGTGTAGTTTGGTACTTATTTTCAGATAGCGGCTATCGAGACGACTCCAATGATGTGTAACAGTACGGTCTTTGAAAGTCAACGACGGTCACAAAGGTGGCGTGAACGTTCATTTAGGGAAGGTGTTCGAAGTGATGACCATTGATAGCATTGCAGTGCTGTAATCTTCTTATCGGGGATTGAGTGGTATAGCTTACTACACCGGCACATATCGAATCACATGATCTGACAATTCCCTCTCTCGCATACATTCAGATGTAGTTCGAACGTCTTCATAAACAATGTCTTTGACGAATCCCCGCAAGAAAAAATCCAGAGGCATCAACTCTGGCGAACGAGCTGGCCACGACACATCTCCTCCGCGTACAATCCAACAATTTGAAAACTGTTCTGCAACTCATTTCTAGCCATCAGCGAAAAAATGTGTCGGACACCCACTGTGTTGATACAACATTTTGATTCTTGTTCCTATAGGTATTTTTTTCCAAAAACAGACCTAATGTTTCCTACAGGAATGTGGTGTACTTCTTACCATTAATATATCCTTCGATGAAACAGGGGGTCCATAATTCTGTCCTCCAGAATCCCACACCATGCATTCACCGACCACGGTTTTTGGTGTGCAACTTGCCATAGCCAACATGGAAATTGGAAATTTGTGCTAAATCCTATGGAACAAAGTCCTAAGGTCATCGGTCCCTACGCTTACACACTACTTAATCAAACTTAAACTAACTTACGCTAAAGACAACACGCACACCCATGCCCGAGGAAGGACTCGAACCTCCGACGGTGACAGCCGTGCAAACCGTGCTAGACGCCCCAGACCGCACAGCTACCCCGCGCGGCCTGTAGCCAACATGGATTTTCAGTTGCCCAAGAATGCGTGTTATGCAGATTAACATTTCCATGGTTCGTGAATGTAGCCTCGTCAGTCAATAAAATAAAATAAATAAATGTATCACTCCTCTGAATCTGAAGTTGAGCCCATCGGCAGAATTCAATGTGACAGAAACAATCCGTTCGAGTTAATTCTTGGTGGAGACTGATATGGTAAGGAAGATAATGACGATGCAGAACATGAACAATACTACTCTGGCTCATGCCAGATTCACTTGCTATTTTACGCGAATTAACACACAGACCTCGAACCAAAGTGGCAAGAGTACCAATTTCCGTTTCCTCGTTAGAAAATTTCCTTTGCCGGATATGTTTCAAAGGCGTTTAAGATCCAGTTGTTCTCAATTTATCCTACACATATTTAAATGTACGACGTGTAAGGTGAGTACGTTGAGGATATCTTTCAGCGTATAAGTCTCTAGGTCACACTGAATTTCGTTGGCATTCTCCGTAAATGGGAAGTGTATGGACTTGTTCTTCAAAGGAATATATCATTCACATTCGTATGATTCGACGATACTAGTGTTACCGTTGCTGTTAGTGTTGTATTGCGAAACCGTTGAAAGGTGTTTACATGTCAATGGCACGTTAAACGGATATGCCGTATTCTGCGAATATTTACTACTTTCACGATATGCGAAAGAGAACTGTCAAAGCACGTGCTTCGATAAGTGCCGAAGTGATACAGAATACCACTCAATCCATGATAAGAAGATTTCAGAACTACATTGATACCAATGGTCACCGCTTCGAACACCTTCTGTAAATGGACGTTCATGCCACCTTTTTGACCTTCAAAGACCTTACTCTTACACACCAATGGATTCGTCTCGATAGCCGCTATCAGAAAATAAATACCAAACTATAGCATCCCATTTAAAAAAGCAAAGTTTCCTTCATATCTCTGACGCGATACCACCTAGCAACAGAAAACCAACGTCGTATTATGGCTCCCGTTTTCCCATGAAACAACTATTGTCATACTTTCGGAGTTATTCGAAGTGGCAATAGCTAGTTACTCACCCCGTGTAATGGGAAATACATAATGGGGGTTACATAATGAAAAGTTGATTTGATTATATAAGTCTATATGCATGCTCTACAGTTCTCAATGCTAGTTGCTTTAGCTCTGTGCAGGTTTCTTTTAATACGTCATCCGCATCAGGCTAGTTTTCTCTGTCGTTTCTAGTCTGACCTTAACAATGCTTGTCGACTATTCAAATTACTGCGCTACAGCAACGCCAGTTTTTGTTTACTGTGAACTATGAGTGAAATACAAGGCCGATTATGACACTGCCGCCACGTATTTCGCAACGAGATATCAATGCCACGCCGTTGAAGTGGACAGGAGGAACATCGCTGTTTTCGCCGCTATAAACATATGACGAAGACATGCGACAGTCACTTCACAGAGGTCGACGACCTATTCAGCTACGAACGCTGTTATTCTGCAGCAAAAACAGGGCTGAACAAACACACTCTGAACATATAAATGGAATACATATTAACTCGCTATAAATAACAGACTACAACATGCAAAACCTGAGAGCTAACAGACTGTATCCGTTAAACGAGCAACACGAGTAACCTCAAATGTGTCATCAAGATTAATTTTGCGCTCCTCTTTAAGTAACTTCTTTTGTAAAGGCAACTAAGAATTTTGTTACAGGAAAAGAATCGTCTCTTATTTCTGTAACGACTTTTGGTACGGTTTTTGTATGTTGCGTTGTTACAGTGCTGCACTGTTGCACTCGAGGTGTGACCATGCGCACCCAGTACCATCTAGCTGACCGACGCAATTCATGCGCCACAATCGTGGTATATGCTTTTCCAACATGTCGTTAAAAGAAAAAAAATTATATCTATCTATTGATGGATTGGAACATACTTTCCATAGTTGAACGCTATGGAACGAAATGAATTTTATAATGGGGGCACCCAAGCAACAATCAAGGTATCCAATCCAAGGCAGCTGAGAAATAGGTATTAGCTGTCCGGCCAGATAATATTGTAAACGAATTTATGCACGCTGCTGAATGATATGTAGCGCGCAGTAGATTTTAGTTTTTCTCATGCCGTTCTCATTTGATGCAGATGCATGTTTACAGGTTCGATATTATGTCTGAATCTTTTAATTATAGTCTTGTGTATGAATATATAAATACATACCTCGAAAAAAACACACATTTGCTGTATTGATTTATTTTGATTGTAAAATCTAAAGACTTCCAGAATGAGATTTTCACTCTGCAGCGGAGTGTGCGCTGATATGAAACTTCCTGGCAGATTAAAATTGTGTGCCCGACCGAGACTCGAACTCGGGACCTATGCCTTTCGCGGGCAAGTGCTCTACCATCCTTTCTTTCAGGAGTGCCAGTTCTGCAAGGTTCGCAGGAGAGCTTCTGTAAAGTTTGGAAGGTAGGAGACGAGATACCGGCAGAAGTAAAGCTGTGGGTAGCGGGCATGAGTCGTGCTTCGGTAGCTCAGATGGTAGAGCACTTGCCCGCGAAACGCTAAGGTCCCGAGTTCGAGTCTCGGTCGGGCACACAGTTTTAATCTGCCAGGAAGCTTCGTATCTAAAGACTTATTATTACTGACAAATTACATTACTCTAAAATGTCTGTAGGATGTGAATATGTGTTTATCTGGCGATCTAGATAGGAACACAGTAAGCCATACACTTGCTACACTAATTTTGTGATTTGAGTAATGTTGTTTGAGAACAATGAGAATATTTTATAAACTCTTGAACATCTCAGGAACATTCTTTGTTGGAAATCCATGAGGAAAAATAAATTTTAAGTAAATAATGATGTTTCAGTACGATATGTTAACATACATGTATTGGACATGAGTGGTAGTGTAGTGTTGCAAGCTTATTTTTGCTGCTATTATACATTTGCTAAGAGTAATTAATCTCTGCAGCTACAGCAGCTGCTTAAGGCTCAGAAACGCTTCATTGAATGCTACTCTGATTTTCATTTAGTTAAGACAATAAACGTGGATTAGCTCGGTCTCATTCTGTCTATGGTGTATCAGCATCGTTGGCATTAATATGTGACTGTGACTTCTCTGAGAATTATTCCACAGGGGTCGCATTTTCAGAAGTATATGGTAGTATTTCGTGATCTACGTATGGTCTCTGTGGTGTAACGACTGATTTATTTCTGACGTCATGGAGAAACTTACATTGAACATGAACATGTAAAGTAATTAACTTTCAAGTATTCATTAGTTGTATCATTGTACCTTCAGACCACATTAATATTTGCTGATCTCTGTTAGAGTGATGTGCAGTTATTTGATTGTGTTGGCATCCAGTTTATCTGACGACGAAGTGCATGGTAAAAGTTCCCTTTCCTCACTGATCGTCATGAATAGCTGAGTGAGAAAGAGAACCCGCTGCAAACGGTCACAAACTTTATAGCATTACTCCTGCCTGAAATACTTAAGACACCTTGTATACTTCGTTACAGTTATACAGTGTACTATGTATACTGAGTATTTTCCTCTTAATAGTCCATGGGCGCCACAGGGGCCACTCTTTCTTTTGGTGCACTGACTGTGCTACTCTGACAGCACATGCTTAAGTACTATGGATAGAGTATACATCATGGGAAGGTACTGCCGTCCTATATGGGGCAGCAGTTGTTTACTCAATCCAGACAGAGGAGCGGAAACGGGCAGCTCCCAGCTGTCCGCCTCCATGGGCTGTCAAACATCAGTAGTGAGTAGCGGTGCGCTTCCACGCATCTCAGGGTTTGCGGGGTCATTCTCCCGGCCTAATCGTCGTATGAGGCCGTGCTGAAAAGTAATGCCTCCGAACTTCTCATCCTATTCTCAAGATCTGTTGAGGTATTACACACAGGCATATTACTTGGTCGACTACCCCGCTTCTCTGACGGAAATAGCAACGTCCTTCCGCTAACGTGGCGGTTTGTAACGTAACTACGTTGGTGCGTGAGAAACAGCGTGTTGTAATGGAGTTTCTGAAAGCACAAATTGGAAGAGAGAGTCCACACATGGAGCAGCCTCTCCTTTAGCGTGTGTCAGTGCCAGACCACACACGAGCACTGCGACATCTATCATAGTCAAACGCCTTTGGTTCACTGTCATCGATCATACCCATACAGTTCCGACTTGACACCATTCCAGTTTCATCTGTTTCCAAAAGTTAAAGACCACCTTCGAGAACTCCACTTTGATAGTGATGAAAGTGTGAAAAGGAAGGCGAGGTTGTGGTTCTGTCAACAAAGTCTGACATTCTACAGCGACTTTATCAACGGACTGGTCTCCCGTTGGGAGGAACGTGTTCGTTGCCAGGGTGAGTATGTAGAGAAACAAATATGTTGTTGTTGTCTTCAGTCCTGAGACTGGTTTGATGCAGCTCTCCATGCTACTCTATCCTGTGTAAGCTTCTTCATCTCCCAGTACTTACTGCAACCCACATCCTTCTGAATCTGCTTAGTGTATTCATCTCTTGGTCTCCCTCTACGATTTTACCCTCCACGCTGCCTCCAATGCTAAATTTGTGATACCTTGATGCCTCAGAACATGTCCTACCAACCGGTCCCTTCTTCTTGTCAGGTTGTGCCACAAACTCATCTTCTCCCCAATTCTATTCAATACCTCCTCATTAGTTATGTGATCTACCCATCTTATCTTCAGAATTCTTCTGTAGCACCACATTTACAAAGCTTCTATTCTCTTCTTGTCCAAACTATTTATCGTCCATGTTTCACTTCCATACATGGCTACGCTCCATACAAATACTTTCAGAAACGACTTGCTGACACTTAAATCTATACTCGATATTAACAAATTTCTCTTCTTAAGAAACGCTTTCCTTGCCGTTGCCAGTCTACATTTTATATCCTCTCTACTTCGACCATCATCAGTTATTTTGCTCCCCAAATAGCTAAACTCCTTTACTACTTTAAGTGTCTCATTTCCTAATATAATTCCCTCAGCATCACCCGACTTAATTCGACTAAATTCCATTATACTCGTTTTGCTTTTGTTGATGTTCATCTTATATCCTCCTTTCAAGACACTGTCCATTCCGTTCAACTGCTCTTCCAAGTCTTTTGCTGTCTCTGACAGAATTACAATGTAATCGGGAAACCTCAACGTTTTTATTTCTTCTCCATGGACTTTAATACCTACGCCGATTTTTTCTTTTGTTTACTTTACTGCTTGCTCAATATACAGATTAAATAACATCGGGGACAGGCTACAACCCTGTCTCACTCCCTTCCCAACCGCTGCTTCCCTTTCATGCCCCTCGACTCTTATAACTGCCATTTAGTTTCTGTACAAATTGTAAATAGTCTTTCGCTCCCTGTATTTTACCCCTACCACCTTTAGAATTTGAAAGAGAGTATTCCAGTCAACATTGTCAAAAGCTTTCTCTAAGTCTACAAATGCTAGAAACGTAGGTTTGCCTTTCCTTAATCTTTCTTCTAAGATAAGTCGTAGGGTCAGTATTGCCGCACGTGTTCCAACATTTCTGCGGAATCCAAACTGATCTTCGCTGAGGTCGGCTTCTACCAGTTTTTCCATTCGTCTGTAAAGAATTCGCGTTAGTATTTTGCAACTGTGACTTATTAAACTGATAGTTCGGTAATTTTCACGTCTGTCAACACCTGCTTTCTTTGGGATTGGAATTATTAAATTCTTCTTGAAGTCAGAGGGTATTTCGCCTGTCTCATACATCTTGCTCACCAGATGGTAGAGGTTTGTCAGGACTGGCTCTCCCAAGGCCGTCAGTAGTTCTAATGGAATGTTGTCTACTGCCGGGGCCTTGTTTCGACTCAGGTATTTCAGGGCTCTGTCAAACTCTTCACGCAGTATTGTATCTCCTATTTCATCTTCATCTACATCCTCTTCCATTTCCATAATATTGTCCTCAAGTACATCGCCCTTGTATAGACCCTCTATATACTCCTTCCTCCTTTCTGGTTTCCCTTCTTTGCTTAGAACTGGGTTTCCATCTCAGCTTCTGATATTCATACAAGTGGCTCTCCTTTCTCCAAAGGTCTCTTTAATTTTCCTGTAGGCAGTATCTATCTTACCCCTAGTGAGATAAGCCACTACATCCTTACATTTGTCCTCTAGCCATCCCTGCTTAGCCATTTTGCACTTCCTGTCGATCTCATTTTTGAGACGTTTGTATTCCCTTTTGCCTGCTTCATTTAGTGCGTTTTTTTATTTTCTCCTTTCATCAATTAAATTCAATATTTCTTCTGTTACCCAAGGATTTCTACTAGCCCTCGTCTTTTTACCTACTTGATCCTCTGCTGCCTTCAGTACTACATCCCTCAGAGCTACTTATTCTTCTTCTACTGTATTTCTTTCTCCCATTCCTGTCAATTGTTCCCTTATGCTCTCCATGAAACTCTGTACAACCTCTGGTTTAGTCATTTTATCCAGGTCCCATCTCCTTAAATTCCCACCTTTTTGCAGTTTCTTCAGTTTTAATCTACAGTTCATAACCAGTAGATTGTAGTCAGAGTCCACATCTGCCCCTGGAAATGTCTTACAATTTAAAACCTAGTTCCTACATCTCTGTCTTACCATTATATAATCTATCTGATACTTTCTAGTATCTCCAGGATTCTTCCACGTGTACAACCTTCTTTTATGTTATGTAGACATGAAGAATAAAGTTGTAGAACGTTAATAACGTTAGTTTTGTTTAAGAAGCTTTAAGAGTTTTCACATAAGGGATTTTCAGCTTGCCCTCGTATAGTGATACACTTTTATAGGTACTTTCAGTGACTTTTGTGGTTACTGTCTGTGACTGTGTTGCGGAAAACAGAAACAGAGCACTAATACATTTAAACGTCATGCATGACGCGGCTGTTTCTCACGCATCTCAGCGTTTTTGACGTCAGATCTCCTGAACAATGTGTCTCACAAAGTAATAATTTTGGAGATACATTCAGTGGTGTATGCGAATACTGTCTGCAAAATGCGTTGCGAGTACAGTTAGTTTTAAGGAATGACAAATTAAAATGCATTTCTTGTAGCGGCGGTTTTAGTATGCGATAAACTTTTCTCCTTCATTCGTTGTGTAGGGGATGTCAGGAAGAAAAAGTTTCGTAATAGTTTTGAATTAAGTGTAAAGTTTGTTACAAGTCGCTAAGTACTCTCATACTTAGTGACTGGATGAATAAAATCTGCGTATTCGCACGTCGTGGCCTAAGATGTTTTGTCGCTCCCTCCCCCAACCCTTTGGGAGGGAGGTGGTTCTTATTCTCACAACATTTATTTTAGAACAGTAAGTTATATGTGTTCCAAGGTTGATTAAAATCGGCAGAGAGGTTTAGGAGGACCGTGTGCACGTGTGGATTTAATATTTTAAGAGGTTTCTGCCCTCGAGTTGTTGTTGAGCATGTACCCAAGTACTGACTTGTATCTGGAACAGTTCGTCATGTGAAATATTCTTGAAGTGACCCTCCAGAGTAATAAACAAAAGCAGTGAATCTTATTGTGTTGGTGTAGAATGTTTGGCTTAGTTCAACAGAAGCGCTAATATGACATAAACCAGATACTCAACACTGTCATATTCCAATGATTATCACGACAAGCACCTGTGGTACTATTATTGGTGATCGTCTGTACTTGCGAGCTAAAACCGCCTCTGAAGATTTAGGCTACGTTAGAATGTGCGTCTGTTGGAGCAGCGAGGAAATCTCCGCGACGCGTAGTTTGGCCTAGGTCGCTTTCGGCGTCCACGCGCTGTCGGATTGTGTGGTGCTGTTCCTATTGTTACGTGGTCCGTGGCTCACCGATCCTGGACACGAAAGTTGAGTTTTGACTTAATCTACCAGCAAGTCACGACTGTTCACATTGTGCCATTTGGATTTCGTTGTCGGCTGTTGGGACATTCCCGCGAGCAACAACGTGTGTTTTCAAGTTGGCAAATTTTAGCCACCCTCTGATGCAGTTGAACTGTGCTTGGTTATTTTGAAATGAAGTGCACCAATGGAATCTTCTGCCTTTTGGCCGTTAACGTTCCGGTTACCTGCCCTGGCTGTTGACTTAAATTCAGGCATTGTATTTTCCTCATCGTTTTGTGGCTGTCCAGCACGGCGTGTAGTTTGACAGTTGAATGTGTAATTCGTTGTGGGCGCCGATACCTTCTGTGTTGTTCCATTGAACTCCCTGTTGTGTGCTGCTTGGGTGGAGCGGAAGTTATCTTGTCGGTGGGTCCGTTGACTGTCTGTCGGTTGGGTTGTCGTCGGACCGAGAATGGTTGGGCCGACTGCCTGTCTCACCTAAGCGAGCGTTAGTGTTTGAATTCCAGGCCGACCCTCGGAAACTTATAAGCGCCGTTGAATGTACTGCCATTCTTAATTGTTCTTGTTGTTTGTATTTGTATGGCTTCTAGCCGATTTTTAAAATAAGGTTGTTTTGCCCTTAAAGGGTAAGATTGTTTGGGTCTTCAGCCTAATTTAAACAACTGTTTTAAATAAGGCCTTTGCCTTTTTATAAATCTGTGTTGAGTCACAGTAACGTCAGGGATCTTCTGCGAACCATGGAAACTTTGCTCTTTGCGGTTTCGAATTATAACCGTTAGTGTGTCGTAGTTTCTGCAGTGGAATTTGGTGACTAGCCCAGTATTTTCCTAAACGAGCGAGAGAAACCGCCTAAAATCCACACTCGTGGACGTCGGTGTACCTGCCTACAGTCGTTAATTCACTGGGCGCATTCGATGCATGTCTTGCTCACCAGTCTGGCTAATTAATGCGCTGTGCGTTATGCTCTACGAGCCGGTCAGTTTCTAATACTATACTAAGTAGTCAAAACAAAATATCAGCTCTTTCGTGGGGCGTACCGGAAATTATTCATTTCTCTTTGAATGGCAGAGCGGGGTAGCTGCACGGTCTTAGGCGTCTTGTCCCGGCCCGTGCGGCTCCCCCCGTTGGAGGTATGAGTCCTGCCTCGGGCATGGTGTACCCGTGCGCGTGCGTGGGCGTGTGTGTGTGTGTGTGTGTGTGTGTGTGTGTGTGTGTGTGTGTGTGTGTATCGTCCCTAGCGGAAGATAGTTTAAGTTGAATTAAGTAATGTGTAAGCTTAGGGACCGTTGAACTTCGTAGTTTGGTGCCATAAAACCGTACCACAAATTTCCAAATTTTATCTTTGAATGACTCAGTGTTCGACTCTGCCTGTCAAAATGTTTTCTGTCCTGTCCCAAATCTTAATGCATTCCTCTCTAAAAAGTGTTACTGATAGCTGAAATCTGTTTGGTACTGAAAGCCTTCTGAAGGTACAGTAGAAAGAAGGGACATTAAAGTATAATTTCCCGTCGACATCGCGTTCTTTAGAGACAGAGCACAGGTTCTGATTATAAAGGGATGGGGAAGGAAATCGGACTTGCCCTTTTGTGAGAAACTTTCGTGGTCTTTGCCTGGAGTGATTTAGGGGAGATCAGCGAAAAGCTCATTCTGGATGACCAGACGAATATTTGAACCTATGTCCTCCAGAATGCAAGTCAAGTGTACCATTCACGGCCACACCTTCCTCGGTGTGATCGAACAGGATCACGTCTGTCTAATGACTTTCTAGGCTGCAAGACTGTTTCGTTTAACATGCTCTAAGAACTTAAGGTTACCGGTTCCTTACGGTGACAATAAAGTGCTTATGACCGAATAATTGTACAGGGAACCCAATAATAGATTAATTCTCTCGTAGGGTAGGTCATAAATATATACTGAAGAGTAACAATTATTCCAAATGTTCAAATTGTTCAAATGGCTATGAGCACTTTGGGACTTAACATCTGAGGTCACCAGTCCCCTAGACTTAGAACTACCTAAGCCTAACTAACCTAAGGATATCCATGCCCGAGGTAGGGTTCGAACCTCCGACCGCAGCAACAGCGCGGCTCCGGACTGAAGTGCTTAGAACCGCTCAGTCACAGCGGCCGGCTCAACAATTGTATTTGAGCCTACGACCGCCTGGAGAGAGTGAGATATCTCCGCGCATTATTTCCAGCTAGTTTTCCGTGAGGCGCCCGCTCAACGTGTCAGCCCAGGGCTTGGCGTGTTTCCCTGTGACCCGCCTGTTGCGATAACGGAACGGCGCACCTGTTGCTGTGACAGCTCTCCGTGCCCCGCCGACACGGAGGCCTAGAAGGGGCGGGCAGGCCGCTGCGTCAGTGTTGTTACCTGTCGCGTCCGAGCGAGGCGCTGTCTAACACTAGAAGTTCAAACGTGTGAAAATGTTACATAGGTACTAAACCCTTGTAAAGTTTACTTCTCACATTTTATTCCAAAGAAAGTCATAATTTGTAGGTTTTGCGTTAATTACAATCAATAGATCATACATGGTACTTTACACACCAAATTGAGTACAAAATATTATGTTTTGTACCATACTGCAATCGTAAATTTACGACGCTGTAGTAATGTAGGGTTAGCGGAATAAAACTCACGAGCACCATTTGCAGCGTGGCGTTTAACTATCAGCGTTTTCTCTATCTGTGTTCACTTAGCTGAGTAAGGTCCACGAATCTGTGCCTAGTGTAGCGAGCCAAACGAGCTATCTCAGGAAAGAAAAGTTATAAGAAACTGACTGCATCGGGTGAGTCAGTGCACTCCATAATATTGATTGACAGCCTACAGCAAATTTCTTCTACACACGCGGTCCAAGTTCACTAAGTGACGTAAGTTCTTTGAAACATGGTGCTATATTTTCATATTGAAAAATAATATGTTCTGCCATCAAGTATATACTACACTCTAGGTGCATGTTTCTAACGTACGGCTCTTGTTAAAAGTGAGTACTTTTATTTTAGTTGATCTCACTTCAGCTGTACTCTCTCGCTAACGATCAGCGCATAAAATGAACTAGAAAGAAACTGCAGCTCACATCAGCCCGTTTTAAAAGGTGGGCTCACGCACCTTTCGCATGAGCTACTTTTCATCATCAGAAATATTCTGCAATCATCTTGTACAAGCAATGTTGGTTAAATGCAAATAAAAATCACTACAACCAGGGCACTAGTCTTGAGAAATTCAGCAAAGTAAGCAATAAACGAGAATTATCTCAAGAGATAGAAATATCAAAAATTCTTGGTCACTTCCTTCGTAAGAGTCTCTTTGTGAAATGTGCTTCATCATTCATCCAGTCGCTAAAATAAATTAAAATGGATTGACGTACTGAGTCCTTGAATATAGGCAATATCACGGAAACAGTTGTTCTTGCATGTTAGGTGTAACTCCACGAAAGACACAGCTGCGTACAGAAACAGCGCTTCGTGCGCATAATCAGAATATCAAAGACAGAATCATCGGTGATCAAAGATGATGCACACTCCTTCTGACATACCCTGCAGTTTAATTCTCGACATGTCGTGAACGTGAACAGTATTACTGTAACTGAAGTTGCTTGCTCGAGATTGAATAACAGACCGACAAAATTTTTTAGAAACACATTTTGCAGCGACACACACTGCTCAATCGATGTACGCGGGTTGGAACTTATATAGTGGAAACTATTTATTCACAACCTATACAAAATAGTTATATGTTTGCACCTATTACTGTCCTCAAAAGTAGTCGCCATCGTTGTGTAGAACATGTTTCCAGCGATGTGGAACAGGTAGTATGCCGTTAGCAGAGCCTGTTCTCTTGATGTGGCGAATGGAGCGGTCTGCTGTCTGTCGAATCTCTGGGAGAGTTCTGAAGCGAATGCCACAAAGGGGTTCCTTCATCTCCGGAGTCAAATCAAAGTCATAAGGACTTACGTTCGGGGAATATGGTGAATGATTCCGTACTTCCCAGGCCCATAGACCGCACAGAGCAGCCACAGCTTGCGCTGTATGCGCCTGCGCATTGTCGTGCAAAATAATGGGTGGGTTGCGCAGAAAGTGTCGCCGCTTCTTTAGCACAGCTGGTAGCAAGTGACGCTCCAAAAACGAACAGTAATACTGTGCACTGGCGGTCTGCCGTGGGGGAACGTAATGCGTTAGGATAACACCGTCACAGTCGTACACGAACTTTAGACCGCTCCATTCCCATCATCAACAGAGCAGGCTCTGCTAACAGTACACTCTGCCTTCCACATCGCTAGCAACGGGTTCTACACAACGCTAGTGACTACTTTGAACGACAGTAACAGGTGCAAAAATGTAACTCTTTTTGTATCGGTTGTGAATAAATAGTTGCCACTATTTAGTTTCTAACCACGGTATCTTCCCTTCTGCTCTTGTGTAAGGTAATAATTGTCTTCCCTTACTCTGTATGCTGAGCTGTTATACGCTGCACAGGCGGATAACACGAGACTGATTTTGGAAGGTGAAAGAAAACAGAATGAGGAAGACTGTTGTCCTAAGAAACAGAAAAGGGAATTGGTGAAAGTAGTTCAAGAGCTCCAGGACACAAAGCACTGGGCTGCGGTAAATACCATCTGAGGCACGCAAAGTCTTAGATCCAAATTCAGTAGCCAGATTGATTGAGATAGTATACAAAACACGTGACACAGGTTCAAATTGTTCAAATGGCTCTGAGTACTATGGGACTTCACATCTGAGGTCATCAGTCCCCTAGAACTTAGAAGTACTTAAACCTAACTAAACTAAGGACATCACACACATCCATGCCCCAGGCAGGATTCGAACCGGCGACCGTAGTGGTCACGCGTTCCAGATTGAAGCGCCTAGAACAGCACGGCCACACCGGCCGGCCGTGACACAGGAATTTTGCCTAATGATCTACTTTGGACTGTCTTAGTACCTTTAAGTAAAAGTGCAACGTAAAAGGACGAAAAGACTTTAGAACAATTAGTTTTGTCATTCATGTTACAAGGTCTGTAACGACAGTCATATAAATACGAAATATAATTGAAAAGGAACTTGGGGAAAATACTGGGGAAGGCCAGATCAGCTTCAGTAAGGATAAATGATCATAAGATGCTATAGGTTACCTCAGGGTGTTTGGAGAAAGAATAAAACAAATGAACAAGGAGAGGTATATTCGTTTTATCGAATGGGAGAGGACTTGTAATAGAATGAACTGGAGTATACAGCTGAACATTCTGAAAGATGTTGGTGTATACTGTTAAGATAGAAGGCGACTGGAAAGATCGAGGGCTAGTAAAGAAGATATGTACAAAGCAAAAAGTGACAGAACAAGGAATAAGGTGAAAGAAGAGATGAATACTGGAGTAAGTATAAGGTAATGATGCTCGCTGTCAGCGCAACTATTCAATATACGTGGAGAAGAACTGTTAGATAAGGCCATAGAGGATACAAGAGATATTGTAATTGAAGGAGAAAGGGGAAAACACTATAAATTATAGGGATTTTCAACCAGTGCTGGCGGAATCAGAAGAGGTGCTACAGAAGATGCTGAAGAGTACTACAAGAATGGGCGAGGGGTATGGAATGAACATAAGTATAGTAAAGATAAAAATCATGATAATCAGCAAGAATGAAGGTTTAGTTAACATATTATTGGACCAAAAAAAGGGGAACTAAAATCCTTTCTCTGCTTAGGACGTTTAATGACGGAAACTGAAGAGAAAAAGTAAGGAGGAGTATGTCTACGAGCATAAGCATTTGAATAGCTGAAGTAGTCACTAACATCTATAGGAATTCCAACGGATCTGAGAAAAAGATTTGCTAGATGGTGGTTGGAATGTAGTACTATAGTACAGTGAATTGTGTACAGCTAAGAAAAGGAAAGATATTTAGAAAGTTTTGAAATGGATTTATGGGGAAGAACGTTTAAGGTGAAAGGAATTGACTGACTTGAGAATAAAGAAATAATAAAGAAAGCAAGGACAGAAAGAACATTATTGGAAGGGATCAGCAAGTGGGAAAAATGTTGGCAGGGACGAATACTGCGAAGGAATTGTTTGCAACAATGGATTACAAAAGGAAAAGTAAAAGGAGTGAGAGGAAGAGGTGGGAAGACAAATGGAATGATGGATGATATTAGAGGAGGATGAACATACGGAGGAAGGCACATGATCAATACAGGGCACAATGAAGAACCTCCAGCTGATACCTGAGACAGATGCACGAAAGAAGAACGCTGTATGTACATTATTGTGAAGTTTTTTATTCAGTTGCTGTCGAAGGTCAGTCAATTTCATGAACGACCAAAACCTTTGACCACTATAGTTGGCATTACAACAACTACACCGAGTTTTGTAGATATCAGCCTTATCATATTTACCACATCCTGTTTTAAATTATTCCTTAACATACACTGCAACATATTGGCGGTTAGGAGCCCGAATTTAACCTTAAATAGATTTCTGAGACAAATTATCAAAATACAGAATCATGAATCCATCGTTTACATTACATTGTGGACTTCAGTCTTATTATTCATTATAATTAGAAAAAGAAGCTGCAGTTCACCCTCATTTTATTGTTTGACAGTTAATTCAGTTTTATTATGCAAACCGCAAAATTAATTGATTATTCAATGTCCTTTCCCTTCCAAGTCCTAAAGACAGTCAATCGTCCACATAGCACTTACAGCACCGCATTTTATTGACGGGGTGTTGCCCTATAGTGAAAACTTTCTCTTCCAAATCATTTATGAAAGTATCCACTATAGATCCAAATACACACAACAAAAAAGTTTTGCATCGCCCCAGTTTGCAGAACTCCGGAAGATAGACGTTGTCTGTGGAAATTGTATTATAGACACAGTCCCTTTGAGTGTTCCGAAATGTCACTAAACCCGCCCCAAGATGTCAACAACCATGCATAAGCAGCTCCTATTAGATGGAGGGGTCCGACAGCAGATCAGTTCCAGTGATTCCAACAGGAAGGAGGTACATGGCTCGTGTCGTATGTAGTTCAATCATGCCTACACAGTCAATACCGTGGTCAGATCGTGTCCACATTGTTACTTTGTGCCAGGAACGGCTCTCAATAAGGGAAGTATCCAGGCGTCTCGGAGTGAACCAAAGCAATGTTGTTCGGACATTCAGGAGATACAGAGAGACAGGAGCAGTCGATGATATGCCTCCCTCAGGCCGCCCAGTGGATGACCGCTACCTACGGATTATGACTCGGAGGAGCCCTGACAGCAACGCCACCATGTTGAATACTGCTTTTCGTGCAGCCACAGCACGTCGTGTTACGAATCAAACTGTGCGCATTAGGCTGCATGATAAGCAACTAAACTCACGACGTCCATGGCGAGGTAAATCTTTGCAACCACGACACCATGCAGCGCAGTACAGATGGGCCTAACAACGTGCCGAATGGACCGATCAGGATTGGCATCACGTTCTCTTCACCGATGAGTGTCGCATATGCTTTCAAGAGGACAATCGTCGGAGAAGTGTTTGGAGGCAAACCTGTCAGGCTGAACGCCTTAGACACACTGTCCAGGGAGTGCAGCAAGGTGGAGGTTCCGCTCTGTTTTGGGGTGACACTATGCGGGGCCGACGTACGCCGCTGGTGGTCTCGGAAGGCGCCGTAACGGCTGTACGATACGTGAATGCCATCCTCTGACTGATAGTACAACCATATCGGCAGCATAATGGCGAAGAATCGTCTTCATGGACGACAATTCGTGCTCCCATCGTGCACATCTTCTGGATGACGTCCTTCAGGATAACGACATCGCTCAACTAGAGTTGTCAGCATGTTCTCCAGACATGAACCCTATATAACACGCCAGGGATACATTTAGTAGGACTGTTAATGGACGACGTGACTCACCAGCCTCTCTGAGGGGTCTACAAGCAATCGACGTTGAGTAGTGGGACAATCTGGACCAACAGTGCCTCGATGAAATTGTGGATAGTATGCCACGACGAATACAGGTATGCAATAATACAAGAGGATGAGCCACTGGGTATCAGAGTTACCGGTGTGTATAGCAATCTGGACCACCACCTCTGAAGGTCTCGCTGTATGGTGGTACAACATGCAATGTGTGGATTTCTTGAGCAATGAAAAGGGCAGAAATAATGTTTACGTTGATCTCTATTCCAATTTGCTGTACAGGTTCAGGAACCCCCGGAACCGAGGTGTTGCAAAACTTTTTTTAATGTGTGTATAATGGTGCCCATAGATTGCCCATCTTTTTTATGTAAATTTCATTATTAATAGAGAAATAGTTATATTTAAGAACACAGTGGAATACGTTAAAAAATTAAACAATTTATTGATAAAATGATTCACTGTATTCGATTAAGCTAGCTCTAATCACCACGACAACCTGATCACAGCCACATTTGTCTATATGTTTTAATTTTCAGTGATATTAAATAGGAAGTGTCAGTAATAGGTCCATCCTTGATCTAATTAATCAACGCAGAGTTATTACTATTTAAAAAAAAGACCGTCTCTAAAGACGTAAATCTCCTGTAAGCCTTCGTCCAATATTTTCGTAACTTTGTACAAATGCTTGTTCATTGAGTTTACACTCAATCTAATGTAGTGAACTTACTTGTGAATTTTTATTTGGGACCTAAGTTACGAAGCCATTAGCCATTACATTCATGACAACACATCATACCTTTTCCTCTTCAGTCAATGATACAAACTACCTTTTTAATAACTCTTTTTGCTCTCGATGTATCTTTCTTTGTTTATCCCCAGCACTTTCTGTAATACTGTTTTCCAAAAGAATTTCATACCATTTCTTCTCATGGACTGTATATGCAGAATCATTTTAGTTCATTTTACCCATTGCATGAATTATGATGCACATTTTGGAACGACATTGGTGCAAGGGAAGTGACGAAGAGTTCTTAATATTATCGTTTCATTTATCTTTCGCGC
The DNA here is from genome assembly GCF_021461385.2 of Schistocerca piceifrons. Classification (NCBI taxonomy): domain Eukaryota; kingdom Metazoa; phylum Arthropoda; class Insecta; order Orthoptera; family Acrididae; genus Schistocerca; species Schistocerca piceifrons. The sequence continues at coordinate 591,088,722 of NC_060140.1, read as the reverse complement.
TTCTTGTAGACTTTGTCTGATGTTCAATACTTGCTCCTTTGAAACGTTTCAGTATTAGTGATTTTGACTGTGACAGGTTGTTGAACTTACATTTTAACACTGATTTCAACAACGAAGACCTCGTATCCATATGGAGAAAATTAAAATCTGTTTGACAGACAACATTTTCACACGGTATTCAAAGATAATAGTATATCGCCGTAGCATCAGGTAAGTTAATACTTCCCAAAGATACTGTGCCTCTAAGCCAATGCAGTATGAAAACTTGGAGGAAAAAAGGAACTTTAAATTTAGGAAGCGGAAATTATCACAATCGTATAAGAATGATCATGTCCACTTTATACTTTTCCCCATTACACTGTTCCCCACATAAATAAATGACTGAACACTTTACCAAACTTTCCATAGTAACGGGAGGAACGCCCTTAATCTTTGAGCTATTGGAACAGTGGTACGCAGATATCCTGAGAGGATTCGTCTTTATTCCCTGTAGGTCAAGCAATTTCTATACGTTGCAATTATTGGATAAATGTTGATGTTACTGGTGTAAAGATCTAGCTACATACCTTTCTTTTAATTTCACTGAAAAGTATTACATTTATGTGCTTAAAGTAATATAATGCAAAATAGTTGGTGAATGAGTTGCGAAGGGCAATAGTTGGCGAAAGATCATTTTATTAGTAATTTAGCAAAAACCTACGGGAAAGAACGTCGTATTCGCCACGGAACATCGCATTCTGGAGAATGGAGTAGGCAGGGAACTGATGGGAACCCGGAACAAGCACTGAATGATCGTCTACATCTTCCACTAGTGGATTCCTTAAAATAAATAATTATGATTTGATTGTAAAATGGTAAGTCATTGCGTTGTATTCATTTAAGACTCACGTGTTGGACATTGTACCAGGCTAGGGCTGTTTGAGTTATTACTGATAACAACGGAAAGATTATATGTACTTGCGCTGTGCCTCTAATATTACTGAAAAACCGATATTCTGTTTTGTAATTAACAGACAGCCGATTGCTGAACAAAATGAGCTGAAGTGAAACAGTGCTCGTTTTATTTTCAGTTTACGTAATACAATTTTTAAATCACTGTTTGAAACTCCTTCACGTTTTTCTTCAATTGTTTAGTTGAAGCACCTCAACGACACAACAATTTTATTTTTGTCAGTCACTCCAGTAATGACAGGTAACATTACTTTCCTTGGCATTTTTTAATTATTTCCCATAATGTGGAAGTTCACCAGAGTCCAATTATGATAAGAATTTTACAGCCGTACGGAGCGGCCGCGCGGGTAGAGGCACCATGTCACGGAGTGCGCGCCCCTCCCGCCGAAGGTTCGAGTCCTCCCTCGGGCAACGGTGTGTGTGTTGTTCCTAGCACCAGTTAGTTTAAATTAGTTCAAGTAGTGTGTAAGTCTAGGGACCGATGACTTCAGTAGTTTGGTCCCTTAAGAATTCACACACATTTGAACATTTGTTTATTACAGTTTTGAAGAACTGTATCGCTCAGGGTAGGGAGCTATCAACTTTTGAATAAAATCCTCCTCCTTTAAAGGAAGTGGGAACTTTTGTAGTGGGTGATGGAACTAGGTTATCAATGGCGAGGAAGCAAATGGATCATCACCCTGGACAGGGTCGCAGTGGAGTTGTGAGTACATCTCTGGTTGTTGTCCGACGTACCATCACGAAAAGTGAATTGTTGAACATCCGTTTTGCTGCTTAGGAAGCTACAACAGTCGTGTTAGTCCTCGGAAGAGCCAACGAGTCCTAGGCGTAGGCTGCACTCGCCAGTTGAGGAAGTTCTGAGGTAGGCAAAGCAACCTGTTATCACCGATGGCGAGCAGCGTCATCCGGGTGGGGAAGCGAGGGCGTGCAAGACGGCGAGAGCGCTGATTGGGTTGGTTTTTTTGGGGAAGAGACCAGACAGCGAGGTCATCTGTCTTATCGGATCAGGGAAGGACGGGGAAGGAAGTCGGCCGTGCCCTTTCAAAGGAACCATCTCGGCATTTGCCTGGAGTGATTTAGGGAAATCACGGAAAACCTAAATCAGGATGGCCGGACGCAGGATTGAACCGTCGAGCTCCCGAATGCGAGTCTATTCTGTTAGCCACGGCGCCACCTCGCTCGGTGATGGCGCTGACGCAAGGAGTATATGGCGGCCTGTGTCGGCGTCCACAGAGATTGTTCAGCGCAATCGTGGAGCTCGGGATGGGCTGCGTCGGAGAGAGCGTAATTACGCCGTGAACCCAGCGAGGATGGAGACAGCTCAGGGCAGCAGCGCCTGCACACACAAGTGCAGACGGACAGCAACAGAGTTTGCCCGAAAAGCAGGACCTTATCTAGCATTAGGCAAAACTCGGCGGCAGCGTGGATAAGCAAAAGTTTTGTGGTACTAAAAGGCAGAAACAATTTCAAATCAAACATCGAAAAAATCTAGCAGATGTGGAGAAAAAAATGAAAGGGAAGAAAAATTAAAACAACAAATAGTTTTCAATAGCGTACGGAACAGTTACTTAATAAGTTCTTATTTACTCTGCGGCAAGTAATCACATTGCCCCTACCTACCTCAAAACTGCACTCACAGCCGCTGCTGAGAACTAAGCGGAAACAAACATGACCTTGATCCATGTCTGTCGCTCATTGGGGTGTCTCTGCTGGGCCGGAATATGTGGTAACTGCTCTGACGCCGAGGAGGCAGTGCTTGTTTGACCTCAGGTCACTTCTGCTGTAACTGCGCCTGGCCATGCCACGGTCTGATCTGTTTCCAAGGGCCTCTTGCTGTAAACATGGGTGGAGCTTTATTTCATTCGACTATTCCAAGTAAAGTAGCTACAGCGCAACAATTCATAGGGAACTCTCCAACATTTCAGAATTTCATGTAGTCCAGGCTCTGCCTGTAGATTGAGAGGATGTGGACTCATTCGCTCGATCTCCCGTCGGTTCGGACTCCACTTCCACTATTAGCAATCATAGGAACGGCGCTGTCTCCTGGAAGGACGTACATATCCAACTTCACGTTACCGCTTGAGATCAGCAGAAATATCTTGATTGAATAGGAAAATTTCTGACTACTTAAGTAAATACAGGAAGTCCTGTGAGCACTTGAAAGCTTTCGAATCCAACTGTTGTTACTTTAAGGAAAAGACGCGTTTTCGCTAAGAGGTACACTCAGACGAGAACATCATTGCTGGTGTTTCGACAGCTTCATCTGACTCAGAAAATCCATCAGCTCTCCCCCTCTGACTTTCAGACAAGAAAATAAAGTCCCAGCTATGGCCGACTAATATGTCACGCCTTATGTAGTCACCAACCCACGGTAATTAGAAACCCGAGCTGTTAGTTCACCACTTTTCAGTTGCGCCCATACTAGATCAGAACGACATATTACACATGCATTAATGATAACCTCTATTTTCGTACACTTATTTCTTAAAGTATCGCTCGAAAGTACATACTGCTTTGGTATTACCCATTTAAATAAGTGATAGAGTAAATTTCCAGTCTATTAGCTGTCATATTATGTACTACTTATGTCTTCACACGCCATAACACCACTACTGTTCTTAAGCGGTCGTGAAGGATAGAAAAATTTATCTATACTCGAAGGAGCTTTATGACTTTACAGGTCATTACACAATCTATGCATGTCGCTGAATGTTCCCGGAACCTTTTCTTTTTATCGGGAAATTGATTAAGGTCAAATAACGATCTGTTATTTAAGAGACAGGAAATACTGACTATTCGTCGAAGAACTAACCGATGAACAGTGTCGTTCCAGCACTAGACTATAATGTTTTAGATAAGGAAAAATGGGAGGAAAGATGGGCTGAACGAATAATAGAACCACACCGGTGCTCTACCAAAAGTAGCAATCAGCGAGAGAAGTGCTACTTCGTCTCCGGATCTTTTTATTTATCTTCCAATGTACATTGTCAACGCTGGAGTATAAATAACTACGAAGTTTTACAGACTGTAACAGGGATATAGACGTTGCTAAAAATTCGACATATACTACAGTTATAAAAATATCCGACACCGCCATTCTATGAGTTACCTATCACATTAAAGGATATGTCGTCAAACAGTCATACATATGTTAATATCGCTTTGCTGGACAGGTTGTAGACTGTGCGAAGAGATGCGAAGTCTGCACAAAGTTGTCAAAATCGTGATATCGTCTTTTTAAACTGTTCGTCGCGGGTAAAGCTCATTTCACAACAATTCTCGCAAACGCGGCCTCATTTTGACATCACACTCAATATCGACGGCCGCATGATCGACTAACGCGCATTCGTTGGCATTCGGTACAAGCCTGTCACTAGATTTTGTGGGAGCGTACCGGAGATTTACAAAAACGCTTAATTTTTGGAATGATTTATTGCAATTATTGCTATAATAAAATCCCACGTAATGATTTATCGACGGTTAATGCCTTCACATAAGAGTGCTCTCTTAGGAGGGAGTTGTTATCATTGATAATTTGCAAATTAAAATTGAAACACAGTGGCATTATAATTTGCAGTACGGCGTTTCACTGTAACGGAGCATTGAAAATTTTTCACAAACATACCACCGTCATCGTTAAATGTCAAAGATACAAGCCTTGAAGACAGAATAAGAGAATCAAGACCGAAGTTAAATATTGCATGGTTAAGTGCTAACGTAATGAATAACGTTGTGGTTCGCGTCCGTCACATGCAATTTTTTTCATGTTAACATGTTCTTTTTCTTTCTTATGAATATAATACAAGTGTGTTCAGCAATATTGGATGTTTTTTACATTCAGTCTGATCTGAAAACGAAGGATGGAAAAAACATTCAGCGATTTCTGAGTATCTGTTTAGGTATAAACTTAAGACGACAGCTTACACTGCTGCGACTGAAACGAGCAAACAGTAAAGTTCTTATTCTGCTTTTTTACTAATGTTTGGCTGTTTATTTCCGAATATGTGCCGCTTTTCGAGTGTATGGTAAGGCAGGGCCCTAAGAGAACACTTTAAATTGCAGGAAGTGAAAACGAGGGGCATTAACATTCATACAGCTCCTTGTTACGAACGTGTGGCGTTTTCCGAGGATGTGACTAAGCACCAAGCATTGATCCGCAAAAGGCAAAGGTCCCGAGTTCGAATTTCGGTCCGGCGCACAGTTTTAATCTGCCAGGAAGTTTCAATACAGTAGTTCACATATGCCCCACGGACCTAAGCAAACCATAAGTTGCAGTATATTATGATGACAAAAAAATTCAGTTCCCATTCCTGGCCGAAGATATGTTAAGAGGATGTCACACACACAACTTACAGTCTTACAGACGGACAGACGGATGACTATTTCCGAAAAGAGAATGAAACATTTAGGCATGTCCATATTCCCAGAACAGGTATTTTTAATAATCATCGACTCGTATGTTTCAGCAAAAACAATTAACTAAGGTATCGTACAGGGATCATATTGGTATGGTTATTGCAACCAGTATTTCCATTAGATCCATCAGGACGTACATATTCCTAATCATTTTTAAAAATGAAGCACTAGACGTCCTGTTAAATAAAAATATGTTGCATCACCCTGTTTTATTTCGGACCAATATATTTTCTTCAGGGTGGTCGAAGCACTTGCAGTTCGTGATAAAACATTCGAAACAATCAGTAGACAGACAGAATACTAATTTATCAATGGTGGACACCTTGTAAGATCATCGTTGGCTTTTAGATCCATAGCTTACAAAAACGGCGGTCTCTCTTTCTGAAACCTTCAGTTGTATCTTGACAAAGGACCAGAAGGTCTGTGCGGACTTAATTAAACATGTATTTATTTAACTATACTCTTAACTGCTGTAAAAATTTTATTAATTTGCAGCTTGATAAATTTTTTAGAGTATATGATTGTAGCCACATTAACGTATATTGCACTGAACATCTTACAACCGTGGAGCACAACCTTGCAAAAATGTTTCTGAAGGTAGATATTATTGCTATATTTGCAGATTTCTCAACAGCTTTCGAGTGGAATAAAAAAATAGTACTTGAGCAAAACCCTACTGAAGTGCAATGCGACTGATCATTTCACGTTAATATTGCAGACACTTCTTTCACTTCGTCTATGATCTTGGTATAATACTGGATGATTACATTATCTAGATTAAAAATAGGTTTTTTTGTATAGTACTGTATATTCTTTGCTTCACATTAAAAAAAATATTTATTGAGGGAATGATAAGGGAAGCGACTGAAAGTCTAGCAGAATTTAACTTCCATACGAGTAACGTTCCAGAAGATCCATGCTATAGTATGTTCACATCACCGCTTCCTACTGAAAACTGTCCTGGTATTGTGTATTTATTATAGCATTCCCTCAGAAAATCTGCTGACATAAATGAAACGTTTACTCACAATAGCTTTCACTACCTTCGGATGTTATTTTGAACAAGTGGATGCTCCACCAGTATTCATCATACCTGATTTTTCGAAGTGTCTTTCTCACGTGTTAGCTGGCGAGTAGTTATTCGTAATTGTTTGTGTATAGTGGCTTATTTAGGAACTTTAGTAGTCTTCAACCGGTGTACTTGGTGTTTTCTGGTGAAATAATTTCAGAAGAACCTTTTGGGAACTGTTTTCAGCTTCGTTACTGTGTCATTAGACGTTTGATTCTCTTTCTGTATTAGTCTTTTGTTATACTCACATCTGTTGTTTATTAATACTGTTAATAATAGTCGTTACTTCCCTTCTAGAGTAAGTTTGTGATTATTGTAGTCAGGTTTTTAACATCTTCTTATTGTAGTAGAGAAACTTAGAAAAAGTAAAATTTTACCATGAGTGAGAAGTGTGGGCTTTGCCGTAGGTTCGTGAGTAGTGGATTGCGGTGTGAGACTTGTTCGAAGTATTTTCACTGGGGGGGGGAATGCAGTGGGAAAGCCAGTGGGCATTCTGGTGAGATCCTCTCCTGGAACTGCAGGTTATGTAGCAAGAGTAAGCTGATAGAGGAGCAGGAGAGCAAGATCTGTGCCCTTCAGGTGCAGTTGAAAAACGCACAGGAGGAGCTAGATAGGATGAGCAGGGAGAAGGGGGTTTGGGAATGGGAGCTGGCTGTTGGCAAGAGATCTGCTAGGAGAAGAAGATTTTCAGGTAGTTTTACTATTGGTGTTTACAATAGATATGACCAACTGTCAGAGTCTAGTGGAGAGGAATCTCTAGTAGCTGTAGATGTAGGAAGTATGCAGCAGACCTCAGTAGTTACTGTGCCTAGAACAGTTGCAAAGTCGAAGAGGAAGAAGAAGGTTCTGCTGTTAGGTAGTTCTCATGGCAGAGGTGTAGACCAGCAGTTGCAGGAAGTGCTGGGGAGTGAGTACCAGGTCACCAGCATTGTGAAGCCTAATGCAGGGTTGGCTCAGGTGACTGTTAACATAGGGGGGTTATGTAGGGATTTTACTAAAGAGGACCAGGTAGTGATTGTGGGTGGGGCTGGTAATAGTATTGATAGGGATGGGGAGTATAACACAGATGGTGACCTGGAAAAGATAGCCACTCAGACTGGCAACACGAATGTGCATTTCGTGGAACTGTTTCAGCGTCACGATCGGCCTCATCTTAATACAGCCGTCAGGCGTAATAACATGAGACTTGGGGGTGCGCTGATGACAGAAAGCATGGGTCACATTTCAGTGGTGTCGGTGGAGTCTATCAGCAGGACGGGTTTCACTAGACATGGCCTGCACCTCAACAGGTATGGGAAGGGTAGGTTGGCAGTAGTGGGTGTTAGAGCTGCACCTTTTTTAGATTGAAGTCAGCTGATAGGTATTCCTGCTTAAGGGAAGTCTCTATAACAAAGTAACCACTTTTGACAAAGCTTAGGTATCCGAGTAATGAGGGAATTAGTATATTTCATCAAAATATACAAGGTATTAGAGATAAAGTTAGTGAACTGCTTATAGATGTTGACTCTGAAATTAATGGTATATCTGAACACTTCTTAAATAAGGAGATAATTCAGAGGCTTCCTTTACCAGGATACAGGTTGGCTGGCAGCTTTTCGAGGAGCTCTTTGTGGTGTGGGGGAGTAGCCATGTATGTGAAAAACGGCATCCCATTTGAGTCAATTGATGTTTCAAAGTACTGCACTGAAAAGGTGTTTGAATGTTGTGCGGGTGTGGTTAAATTTAACGGAGCTGAACATCTAACTGTTGTTATTTATGGTAGATCCCCAGACTCCGATTTCACAACATTTTTGCTAAACTAGAGGAGGTTCTTGGTTCACTTTATAGAAAATACGAAAAGTTAGTTATATGTGGTGACTTCAATATTAATTGTATAAGTGATTGTGCAAGGAGGAGGATGCTGGTAGACCTCTTTAATTCATATAATCTTATGCAAACCGTGTTCTTTCCAACGAGACTACAAGGCAACAGTAGAACAACCATAGACAACATTTTTGTTCATTCCTCATTACTAGAAGGGCATTCTGTTAGCAAAAAGGTGAATGGGCTTTCAGATCGTGATGTACAAATTTTAACTTTAAAAGATTTTTGTGCTGCAACACGTGTTAAATGTAGTCATCAGCTGTTCAGGAAAGCTGATCCAGTTGCTGTAGAGACCTTTGTAAACCTTATAAAGGAACAAGAGTGGCAATATGTTTATAGCGCTGATACAGTAGACGATAAATATAATGCTTTTCTCAAGACTTTTCTCATGCTCTTTGAAAGTTGCTTTCCGTTAGAACGTTTAAAACAGGGTACTAGCACAAACAGGCAGCCTGGGTGGCTGACTAGAGGGATAAGAATATCTTGTAGAACAAAGTGGCAATTATATCAAAACGTTAGAAACAGTCAAAATCTAATGCAGCAGCCCATTACAAACAGTATTGTAAGGTGCTTAAGAATGTTACTAGGAAGGCAAAAAGTATGTGGTATGCAGATAGAATAGCTAAGTCTCAGGATAAAATTAAAACCATATGGTTAGTCGTAAAGTAAGTTGCTGGTCTGCAGAGACCGGTCGAGGATATAGAATCAGTGCGTAGTGGGAATGTCCGTGTTACTGATAAGTCGCATATATGTACAGTACTTAATAATCACTTTCTGAATATAGCAGGTGAACTAAGTAGAAACCTAGTCCCAACAGGGAATCATATAGCGCTCTTACAAAAAAGTGTTCCGAGACTGTTACCTGAAATGCTCCTCCATGATACTGACAAGAGGGAGATTGAGTTAATAATTAAATCACTAAAAACCAAGAACTCTCATGGATATGACGGGGTATCTAGCAGAATACTGAAGTATTGTTCTATGTATGTTAGCACGGTTCTCAGCCATATCTGTAACTTTTCCTTTAGGAGTGGTCGGTTTCCTGACCGATTAAAGTACTCGGTAGTGAAGCCACTTTATAAAAAAGGAGACATTGATAATGTTGACAATTTTAGACCTATTTCTATGCCATCGGTGTTTGCTAAAGTTATCGAGAAGGTTGTATATACAAGGTTACTGGAGCATTTAAATTCACATAATTTGCTGTCAAATGTTCAGTTTGGTTTTAGAAATGGTTTAACGACTGAAAAAGCTGTATTCTCTTTTCTCTGTGAGGTTTTGGACGGATTAAATAAAAGGTTCCGAACGATAGGTGTTTTCTTTGATTTAACGAAGGCTTTTGACTGTATTGACCACAAAATGTTACTGCAGAAGTTGGACCATTATGGAGTAGGGGGAGTAGCTTACAATTGGTTCGCCTCTTACTTTAAGAACAGAAAGCAGAGGGTAATTCTCCGCAATATTGAGAGTGGTAATGATGTTCAGTCCCAATGGGGCACTGTTAAGTGGGGCGTTCCCCAAGGGTTGGTGCTGGGGCCACTGCTTTTTCTTATTTAAATAAATGATGTGCCTTCTAGTATTACAGGTGATTGAAAAATATTTCTGTTTGCTGATGACACCAGCTTGATAGTGAAGGATCTTGTGTGTAATATTGAAACAGTAACAAATAATGTAGTTCATGAAATAAGTTCGTGGCTTGTGGAAAATAATTTGATGCTAAATCACAGTAAGACTCAGTTTTTACAGTTTCTAACTCACAATTCAACAAGAACCGATATTTTGATCAGACAGAATAGGCATATTATAAGCGAGACGGAACAGTTCAAGTTCCTAGGCGTTCGGATAGATGGTAAGCTGTTGTGGAAAGCCCATGTCCAGGACCTTGTTCAGAAGCTAAATGCTGCTTTATTTACCATTAGAACAGTATCTGAAATAAGTGATACTTCAACAAGAAAAGTAGTCTACTTCGCATATTTTCATACGCTTATGTCGTATGGTATTATTTTTTGGGGTAATTCTTCTGATTCAAAAAGGGTATTTTTGGCTCAAAAACGGGCTGTTCGAGCTATATGTGGTGTAAGTTCGAGAACGTCTTGTCGACCCCTATTCAAAAATCTGGGAATTCTGACATTGCCCTCACTGTATATATTTTCTTTAATGTCGTTTGTTGTTAGCAATATTAGCCTATTCCCAAGAGTTAGCAGCTTTCACTCAGTGAATACTAGGCAGAAATCAAATCTGCATGTAGAATGCACTTCCTTGACTCTTGTGCAGAAAGGAGTGCAGTATTCTGCTGCATCCATTTTCAATAAGCTACCACAAGAACTCAAAAATCTTAGCAGTAGCCCAAACTCTTTTAAGTCCAAACTGAAGAGTTTCCTCATGGCTCACTTCTTCTATTCTGTCGAGCAGCTCCTGGAAGAGCTAAAAAATTAAGCAAATCCCAGTGTTACATTGTTGATTTTCTTCATTTGAACTTACGACTTGTCACCTGAATATGTTTTTTTATATTTCATTTTATCTGTTTCTAATATCGTGTTATAATTTCATGTATTGACTCGTTTCATAACCATGGAGACTTCTCCTTAATTTGGTCCCACGGAACAATAAATAAATAAATAAACCTTCTCCCAAGTGGTTCAACCTCTTCGATTTTTTGAGCATTACAGCCTGATGCAGCATACAAGGTGTGATATAAATATAACGTGAATTTTTATTTTCCTGAAAGGATTTTCATTTCGTCGTTATCGTCTTTGTCCCCTTGGAAACAATCCCCATAATATACGAGGGTTGGATTTTAATAGTGGCAACTATTTATTCACAACCGATACAAAAGAGTTACATGTTTGCACCTGTTACTGTCCTTCAAGGGAGTCACCAGCGTTGTGTAGAACCCCTTGCCAGCGACGTGGAAGACGTACTATACCGTTAGCAGAGCCTGTTCTGTTGATGGTGCGAATGGAGCGGTCTAAAGTTATGACGTTTCTCGTTTACGACTGTGATAGTGTTATCCTAACGTATTCCGTTCCTCCACGGCAGCCCGCCAGTGCACATAACTGCTGTTCGTTTTTGAAGCGTCACTTGCTACAGAAGCGGCGACACTTTCTGCGCAACCCACCCATCATTTTGCACGACAATGCGAGGGCGCAAACGACGCAAACTGTGGCTGCTCTGTTCGGTCGATGGGACTGGGTAGTACTGTACCATCCACCATACTCCCCGGATTTAAGTCCTTGTGACTGTGATTTGGTTCCGAAGATGAAGGAACCACTTTGTGGCATTCGCTTCAGGACTCTTCCAGAGATTCGACATGCCGTAGACCGCTCCATTCGCCCTATCAACAGAATAGGCTCTGCTAACGGTGTACTACGCCCTCCACACCACTGGCAACGGGTTCTACACATCCCTGGTGACTACTTTGAAGGCCAGTCGCCGGTGCAAACATGTAACTCTTTTGTATCGGTTGTGAATAAATAGTTGCCACTATTTAAGTTTCAACCTTCGTACAATACACTTGTGCCAGTGCTTCCAGGACTGTATTCATTACGCTATTCAGCTCCATCAGCGATGCCAATTTTGTCTCACCATTGGTGGCACAACGACGTACTTTCATAGTTCTCTTCAGCCTCGGGAACAGAAGTCGCATGGGTCAATGTTATGCGAATACGGTGGCTGAAGCCAGGTAGTATTCCTTATTGATCATGGTAAACTACCCAATTGCAATTGAAGAACGCGTTGAAAGAACCTTCGCATCTAATCGCTGTCGAATTTATTTCAGCCTTGGCTCTTCAGGCAGTTTCCATTGAGAGGATTCGGCCTTGGTTTCGACGTCAAATCTGTACACCCATGATTCGTCATGATATAAACTTCATTAGAAAATTGTTGCCGACTTTATTCTGGAATTCGGAACAAACTTCGCTGTTACGTGTTTAATGTCCTAAACATCCGAAAAAATTGTTTAGCATGAACCAAACGACATGCCGACACTACCATCAACCTCTCTGATGGTAATTCAGCGATTTTCCAAAACTATTTTCTTTACGTGCTCCACACTGTCGTCAGTATTTGGTGTGCCAGCGCGTCCAGGGCTATCGGCGACTTCAACGACTTCTTGACCCTCTTTGAAACGTTTATGCCACTCGTAAATTCTCGTATTACTCATGGCAGATTTGCGAAAAGCCACAGTCATCATTCCGAATGCAGTGCTGCACATTATTTCATTTTTCAAACAAAATTTAATGCAAATTCTTTGCTTCATCGTTTTCCAAAGTAAAAATTCTCCGAGCATATCAAAACACATATTGTTGCGGCCCTTGGATGGTCGAACCCAGGACTCCAGTTGCCATAGCTGAAGCTGGTCCCCACCACGCCGCTCCTCATCAGGAGGCCAAGCATGTTCAAAAGCATTAAGGGGCAGTGCAGAGTGATACAGCGGTATTGGGAAGTATTCCTTTGTTCACATGATTTACAGTACTACGATGGCTGCACCGTAGTGTCAGCGTGCCGCCTACAGTGTTGTCCCGTGAGGCCAGCCGGCTCAGCAACTCCTGGTATGGTGACACCGTTGCTACCGTCAACAAGGCCCCTCAGCTGGGAGTCGGCCACGCTATGCCCGGTCGCCGCCCGCAGAGGCGTTGTGTCCTGTGCCGCGTAGCTGCCCGCGATTCTGGAGACTGCTACAGTCCCTGGCCCTCGCTGCCCTATGCCCCATTTGGCCTGCTCTGTCCGACCATGGGACGAAGGTGGATGTACTGGTCATCTGATGCTGCTCCTAGGGCAGGACTGGACTTGAGCCCGCGCCCTCCTGGATGCTGTGTCGCAACTTGCCTCTAGTGGTGCTTGCCAGATGGCAACACCTGCCTCCATCTCTGGTGTCACTGCCCTCCTACAGGTAGACAGTGCAATCTCCAAGTATCCAGCTGCTGTTCCATCCCACCCCAGTGTTGTGTCTCCGGAGGTGAAATACAGACCAAACAAGTACATAGAAACAAAGAACAGGTTTCACAGAATATTTACAACATCGCTACCAGACTGGCCCTATAAGCGTAGACCAGCACAGGTCCGACCCGACTCGCAACTGACCTGGCACACACTCTCAAGCTAAAAGTGCCTGAGTATTTGTACTGCTTCGCCCCCCCCCTCCCGCTTCTGACGTAGTGTCAGAGAGAGACAGAAACTATGGCAGGGGTAAATTCCCATATGTCAGCCACTTACACATCTCCCTCCTGGCTCTGGCCTACTGCCTCGCCTCATACATAGCAATAACTTAAAGCAACACTGCAGTTCCCTGCCTCACTGTTGTTTCATTCCAAACAAATCGTACGTGCAATACGCCTCTGCAGCTCCGCACCATGTTTACTCTGTCTGGCCTACTGGCTGCCTACTATTACCACACACTGCCAGCGGTCCCAGACTTCATCGCCCAACCGCGCCTTTACTGAATTTATACAAAATTCCCCTTTCCTATTACTAAGACTAATACTAGCGCAGCAATATACCCTTGTCGACTGTCAACAATAAACTACATATTCAGTACAGCTAAAAATTCAAACATACATCAGGAACAAGTGTACCCATGAAAGTAAAAAATTTTCGTTACTTTTCGATCACATCTCACACATTAGACCATTTAATCAAGTGCCTATAACGAGTAATGCTCCATTTTCGACAACCAGCCAGCAACTATAAAACTTGTATATCACAGGCAACCGCATATTGTTTTTCAGCGTGTGACCACAGTCTGATGCGACGTTGTTGCTCACTTTCGTTATACACTGCGACAACAGCTCACCAAGCAGCCAATAAGCTACACCATTCCATACGAAACCGAGGAAACAACTATTCCGTTTATATTGACCTGTGACATGGATTTTACAAAAGATAGAGCATGTAACGTAATAAATGACAGCAACAATAAATATAAGACATCTCGTTCCTAATTCTTTAAGTCCGTTAAGGACCTTGAGAGGTATGAAACATGATATTAAGGGACTCTGTAGTTATGATTTTCTTGTAACTAACAGACTATTGTGAAGACTAACGTCGCTGTTAAGAACCAGAAATGGCTACAAAATATCAGGAAACGACTTGTTGTAGCAGAACGTCATATGTCAGTACTATAATACCGTGTTTTCTTCGCTAATTTTCAAGCGAAACTTGTATTTGTATGTACACATAGGCAATAATTGCTGTAGCTAAGAGAAAGCTGTCACACGAATGATAACAGAAAGTGAAAAGCAACAGAATTTTTTTTCCGACACAGGAAAAACCATTTCTGCAATCGTTACTGCATCAGAGCCCGAAGCATCAGAGACATTAACTCAGTGCCGCAAACCTCAGAACGTAACACAGTAGTCTTTTGAAGACGATTAAACTAAAGTACAATTCTTCTTATTTTGAAGATAAAGTAACTAAATCACATAGAATTATTCTTCTTTTGAAAAGGAGAGTGAAGTTAAGGATGTACAAACCATTATACCCTGTACAAAATAATTACGTGTCGACGAATGTGTTGACCACAAGAAAAATGGACCCGAACAGAAACATACGCTTTTTTATGCATCAAATACAATAGATCCGTGCACAGAAGTGCCTTTTCGAAAAAGTCGTCAGTGAAAATGCAGTTTTCGAGGGATCATATCTCGGGTTCTGTTGATCAGTTAAGTCTGGTGTTTTGGTTAGAAATTTTCGGCAACGCCATACATTGCAAAGATCCATTCAGCCGGTGAAGTTTCTTCTCATACGCACGCTTCTCTTCCTGAAATGCATTCCTCAGCTTCAAAAAACCATAAAAAAACAGCTGTACACATCGTAACTAAAAGTCGCACTAAAATTTGTTTTGTCGGTGAAAGGAATAGTTAAAGGAAAGTATTCATGCGTACAGAATTTCACTCTATTTCAGTAAGCTTGCATCCACCTGTTAATACCAAGCCTCACTCTAAGCCGAACAGTCTGAAAAGTTCACTCGGACACCTCAATCATAGCAGTAGCCGGTTTATGATAATCCTACACCGAAAGTTTACAAACGGATTGTTTTTTTCTAAAATTGCTCGCTCAGACGTTACTAATATCAGCTTCACGGAACAAAATGCTCAAGCTCGCAAGGAACCAACAAGCCACGCGGGGATAGTTGTTTACATGACTCCAGATGTTCTGAAATCAATAATTTTCAACGGATCACATACCAATACGTCTGATCACTATAAGATCCACGCCTCAATTCGACTCTTCTCCCTACAAGAGATAAGATTCTAGTTCCCAAAATACGCGCAAACATGCTTATTTCTGATTGGAAAGAAACATGACAGCCAATCAGAAGACAGCATCAAATCTTCTCAATCCCGCGCATATATACAGAACCATTAAAAATTAGTCCATGAACCAGAACAGTGAATTACCATCAATAAATTTGGAAAACCCACAAATATGAAATCAATTCCCTCTTAAGAAAACTACTTTTCCGAAATCATAACCTGTGCCATAAACTGACAAAATAGTTAATAATAAAGTTCCCGGTACGAATGACAGACACACATGTAATTCGTGAACACTCCTCATGTGACCTGTAACTTCAATGTTTAATACAGAAACTTTACATAAAACAGTATTTCACATTCACATCTTCTTTCACTCTCTTAACGAAACACAGTTGTAGTAGCACTTAATAAACAATTTGAAAAGTAAACAAACAAAACCGGAAATAAAATTGGCGGTATTTTGACTGCAGCACAAACAGTGTGCATTAGCTAGTGACCTCTATCATACATACACTCGAGCCATTTGACGCCACCTGTCTTGTGCGTGACTCACACTGTATGCTCAGTCACTTCTGAAGTGTCCCCCACCTCTGAAATGATGCGAGGCGCTACGCTTCACCTTGTCTAGTGGCCAACCGATTATCTATCGGAAGAACGTGAATACTGTGGCTGTCCCACAGTACGGGGTCAAAATTTAAACACTACGCACTCTCTCCATCCCAGGCAAATTGAGCAAATCAGTTAGTTCTTTTGCTTCAGGTGTGATCTAGTTTGGGCTCGAGGCAGCATTTACACTGAAGAGCCAAAGGAAATGGTACACCTGCTTAATATCGAGTACGGCCGCCACGAGCACGCAGAAGTGTCGCAACACGGCGTGGCATGGACTCGACTAATGTCTGAAGCAGTCCGAAAGAGTTGAAACGTCCCCTTTGAACAATTATACATGACTGTGCTTAAACTGACATACAATATATTTAGCGCAACGCAATCTGACTTTCAAAAATCCCTACAAAAGAATGACCCTGACTAACGTTAACCTATACGTTTCACAAATCACTTACCTCACAAAAATCTTGGTTACTCGAACTACTGCAATACAGCGAGCACCACTACTGCCAGCTAAATAAAAGATTCAAAGTACGAAAGGCAGTAACTACTGATAGGGATAGTTAGCAAATGAAAGATATTAATAGAGAACAAACAATGTATTTACCTTAATATCATCAAAAGTCATAATATATATAGGAGTTCATAACATCCATTCTTACAAGTATCAAAACTCCGCCATTTCTCTCTCCACATCCACCACTGCTGGCGGCTCACCTCCAACTGCGCAACGCTACGCGCTGTTCACATCCAGCTGCCGCTGCCCAACACTACAATGGCAGACAACAATGCAAACTAGCCACAGACGTCACACAGCACAGCCAGTGATTTTTATACAGAGGTGGCGATACCAATAAAAAAAAACCTAAACAGCCTACTTACATATATAGGAGTTCATAACATCCATTCTTACAAGTATCAAAACTCCGCCATTTCTCTCTCCACATCCACCACTGCTGTCGGCTCACCTCAAACTGCGCAACGCTATGCGCTGTTCACATCCAGCTGCCGCAGCCCAACACTACAATGGCAGACAACAATGCAAACTAGCCACAGACTTCACACAGCACAGCCAGTGATTTTTATACAGAGGTGGCGTTACCAATAAAAAAACCTAAACAGCCTACTTACATAGCCCCCATGTTCCCCACAAAAAATTTTACAAATTGTTTTTGGCAGTAGCCAATAATGATTTGATAAAATTTTTCATAATTACAATAACAAAGATATCAAATGCACACACTTATTGATACAATGTTGGTCAACAGCTAAAATTTTTTCACAGTCCATAAAGACAGTCCTAATCATTTATCACAGTAAAATTGCAGTGTTTTTCTCAAAGGCTGAGCAGTAAAAGAAAATAAACACGGAAGTAGTGGATTTACATGCAGCCTTGAAGAAGTAGTGTTGTCCTTCCAACGGAAAGACAGTGCTGACTCTCGACATGCAGACAGGTTGTTGTTGTTGTTGTTGGTTTTTGGGGAAGAGACCAAACTGCGAGGTCATTGGTCTCATTGGATTACGGAAGGATAGGGAAGGAAGTCGGCCGTGCCCTTTCAAAGGAACCATCCCGGCATTTGCCTGGAGCGATTCAGGGAAATCACGGAAAACCTAAATCAGGATGGCCGGATGCGGGATTGAACCGTCGTCCTCCCAAATGCGAGTCCAGTGTGCTAACCACTGCGCCACCTCGCTCGGTCATGCAGACAGGTAATGGTCCACAACAGAGCAAACCCACCACAGAGTCAGTCGAAGTTTTGAAGAATACTGGTAGGTAGGTCGTCACAGAGCAGACCCACTGTAGTCCTGGTAGAGATTACGGTATTGGTGGGCCACCAGAGATGCAGACCCACAGTAGTCCTTGTAGAAATAATGGTATTGGTGGGCCATCAAAGATGCAGACCCACTGTAGTCCTTGTAGAGATGGCTAACAGCCATCCGTTGCGACTGTGCAGGTGCACAATCATCATAAACCACCACTTGTGCACTCACTAAGTTTTTATCTAATTGTCCTTAGAACCAGCAATGCTGTTAACCAGTCCCTTGCTGAATTATTAACACACGTGCAAACACTATGAGTCCCTACTTCTCACATATTGTCCATATACTACGACCAACAGAAACATGTGCAGTGAAATGGAACTTACAAGCTAATTTTATGATGAACTGGTGTCAATTACAATTTTATAACATAAGAATACAATTACAAAGGTACAAAATACATCATTAAAGAACATAATAGTACAGATAACATTTGTAGTAATATGGGCTTTACAAAAGAATGGAAATAACATATATGTCAGTGTTACAGGAATTATGACATGAGTACATACATAAAAGATCAGAATAATGATTGAAACATCGACTTCACACATGAGCATTAAAACAGAACAGAATTAATAATGTCTAACATCTTTACAAAGTAAATAACATATTATTGAAGCAAATTATATTTGAGGATAACAGTATTCCTCATCATAGTTCATGTAGCTGAGTATTAGAAACATTCTACAACATAAGTCTTATCAGATAAACATATTAAGACAGGAAGAACATAAATACACAAGGGTCCACAAACACTTTCTTTACTTCTTGGAGATCTCCCTTCGTTCTTCATTATTCCTAAAAGGTCCTATCTATACCTGCTTTCTGTACTTTTTTCGTATAACTTCTCAATGCGTTTCTTCCAATTCATCGCAACTCATTCTCTTATATAGTCTATCCCCTCTTAAGCTAACTTAAATCTACTGAGCTCAGATGCTAAACTAAGGGGCGAGGCAATGCAGCAGCATAAAACAATTAATACAAACAGCAATGAAAAAAATGGAAATTGTCAAAGCAATTGCAATATTACAACTAATATAAGGCACTGTGAAGCAAACAAGAAAAATAAATGTGGCTTAGCGGAGTAACACAAATTAAAATTCAGTAGCACTATGCCTGGCAAACAGCAGCAGCAAATGATATAACTAGTACCTAAACATGACAAAGCTCAAGCAGGAAAAAATAGTACACTAAAGACAACAATGCAGATAAGGGAAATGAATATTCACATCTTTATGTCTATGTAATTAAAGTGGTGCACCACAACAACTTATTGTAAAAAAAATATTACCATGTACTTGAAAAGAAAATTATGGGTGCAGTTATTGTTACTAGTCCCTTCTTATTGTTCTTTCCTTTCCAAGTGCTCCTTTTTTTTAAGAATGTGGATTACAAAATTATTATTTAATACATCTGTTGACAGAAAGTGTTCACATTAGCAAATGCATTTTATTTTATAAAAGCAATGCTGCAACACAGCTGGAAACTAGATATCAAATGAAATAAGCAACTATGAAAAGCAAAGCATAAAAATATCATTCAATAGTCATCTGACATATCGTAAGTTAGTAGAAATTCTCTCAACTCTCGTAGAAAGACGCTTTCATAATCAGGTGTGCAGATGTATCTTTCCAAGTAATGAGCGTGTCATATTTGCGATGCTTTCTCTAAAGGAACGTCAATGGCGAGGATAATGGCCTCCCTTTTTTTTCCACCTGTACCTCTGAAAGGCACTCACAAATGAATTCTTTCCAGGCGACTGTTGCCCATCTGGGTGCCCACGACGCATTACATGAAGGTCACTTAACTTTCTTACCGAAATATTTACGACACCAGTTTGCACAAAAGTGACAGTCTCACATAAAAAATTTCACAGGTCGAGAATTTGCATTGCA
This sequence comes from Schistocerca piceifrons, assembly GCF_021461385.2. NCBI lineage: Eukaryota > Metazoa > Arthropoda > Insecta > Orthoptera > Acrididae > Schistocerca > Schistocerca piceifrons. Next base: position 591,068,842 of record NC_060140.1, on the reverse strand, counting down.
AATGTGTAGAAACAAAATCCTATGAATATAACAGTGTCCAAAAAATTTTCAATGGCATTGTGATACATTCACACATGTACACACATTTCATAATTCTAAAGTACGATTCTTGGTTTCCGACATCCTTTTCCACAAATCAGAGTCCCTAACCACTACTCATTACTCCTTACCTTATTACACATATACATATTCATCGACAATTCTTCAATATTTCATCATGAGAAACACGTAGCATAATCAAATTACTCATATAGCATCAACTTATTTATCATAAACATACCTCAGCAGCATAATACACATCGTCGTCGTAAAAATAACATCATAACACCTCAGTCAAATCTCAAAAACGTCGTAGCTCTCTGCAATAATGTCAAAACCTAAAAAAATTCTCTGCTCATTTCAATAGTGTCATCTACCTCAAACGTACTTTCAAAATCGTGATCCCATACCAAATATATCATTCAAAGTTCTCATAGTATCACAATGGTTCCAAAAAAATATGAACAGATCACAAAGTACAGACAAAATACAATTTCATAAGTGTGAAGTTACCCAACTGTGTAATTGCATAAACATGTGTCACTGATGTAGTAAAAAGGTTTCTTTCTCTGTTAAATGATCAGATAGCTGTGTAAGTCTGTGTTGGAGAAATATGGTACCGATGTGTAAAGTTGTATGAGCAAATACCATATTAGCTAGGGCTCCTTGTGCTTGCCAAACACTTGGTACACAAAGTAAGCGTGTACCCCCCTGAGGATAAATGTAATTATACCCCCAGGTGTTACAGATTATTGCAATGGAATAAAATGTATCACGGAAAACTTTCTTTGTAATTCAAAAATCTTTAAAAATAAATGTTTTAAGTATAAAATTAATCACTCAAATACATATACTGTAGCGCTAAACTGTGCGTCTTGTTGTAAGATAATCTCTGTGGAAGTGTCGTAGTTGTCGTCCTCCGCAAGCTAAGTTCTGCAGAAGTCAATGTACTTACCTCATGATAAACAAAAGTGAAATGCTTTGCATATAGATATCTTAGTTATTACGCTTTTTGCCATGATGAAGAAAGTACTGTGCTGTAATGTATTGTTGTGCTACGGAAAAGGCAGTCTCATTGTAGCTATACCACAAAAGTTACTACTAAAACATGTTTTACTTTCCAGAATAATGCAGAAAAACTGTGCAGATATAAAACAGAAACACTGCAAAAGCAACATTGTAAATTGTCACTCATTATTAGCGTCGTGATAAAATCGTGTAGCTGTCACATAAACTAACCACTGTGTCGTCTGTTCACAATAACAATGCATTCGTAATTTCTGTTTAAATAAGTTCTCTTGGTTCTTGAGTGGATATTTAACTTCAAACATTGTTGCATGTTAACAGTTTCTTAAGTCTGACAAAGGATACTAGTAGTGTAAAGTTAAAAGTTATATGGCAAAGACAAAGTTAAAAAGCAGATTATCTTTCAATAAAGGGTTTTACATGAGAAACGTGGTGCAGTCCTTTACTTTTCCTAGTACTCAGAGTTTCAACTTGAATGGAATTATCATGCGGTATACGTCGGTGAGGAGTGCTAAAATTTTTCTCAAGGTTAGCGTCTATGTTATTTTTCTCTGAGCCAGCTGGCGCACGTGGGTGCCTGCGGCGCGAGTCATTGTCTGTCTCTTTGTTGGCGCGCGTTGTTATTGGGATTAGGAGACCTATCTTCTACAAATCCGCCTTGCCGAGAGGGCCCAGCTCTGTTAGAATTCCGCCAGTTCTGATGCAATTCAGGTCTGTCGTTACGCTCATATCGTCTGTCGTCATGTCGGTAGATTCCATAGTTTCTTTCTTGTCGGTCACGTGGTGGAGAATTTCTCCCTGAATCGTAACTGTGCGCTGGACCGTTGCATCTGAAGTTATTCTGTCTCCCTTGATAATAATTATTTTGGTTCCCATATTGTCTGTTTCTCTGATTGTCTCTGTGATAGTCATTACCGTGGAGAGGTGATCTTTCCCTGTAATTATTACTACTCTGCCAACGGTTGTCATACGGGTGGTGTCTGTTTCGGTCACGATTTACGTTGAAAGAATAGCCTTGTCGTATATTATTTCTGTCATCGCGGAATTGTGACGGATGTGATCTGTAATTGTTGTGTTCCTGTTTCCGCGTTCCCCGATTGTCAGTGTCAATTTCCAGTTCTTGTAACAGTCCCTGAAAAGCCTCAATGTCTTCTTTGCAACGTCTTGCTAAAATAATATGTCGTAAATCTTCAGGTAATTTGATTAAGCAAATGCGGATGAGTTCTGAGGGGCTGTATGGGTTTTTCAGGTACTGATTCTTGTGCAACATGTCTTCAAAATATTTCACAAGACTGGAAAATTCAGATTGTTCGAAATGTTTCATCATTATGATGCAATGTTTTACTCGGTCTTGTGTAGCTTGAGACCAATATGCTGAGAGGAAGACATGATAAAAATCTCCATCATTGTGGCAATCGTGAATGACCGATCGCATTCTTACAGCTGGTTCATTCTCCAAGTAGCCACACATAAATTCTAACCTGTGCTCCAGTGACCAGTTGGGAGGAAAACAATGAGAGAATTTATGGAGCCACGCTTGTGGATGAATGTCGTTGCCAGAATTCTTAAATGTTTTGAATTTACGTGTAGTAATGAACAGCTTATAGTCAAAATCATCATGTCGGCGAGTCGCATATCGGTCATTGTTACGTCATGTCGGCGGTTCCATCTCAAAATTCGGTGCACTTTGCCAATTTCTTTCATAATTTCCGAAATGCCCTGTGTTATTATTTTGTAGCTTTTCTGTATTTCTAAGTTCCTCTTCCCGTGTTGGAGCGCGAGTGTCCTCTGAAATATGAAATTTTTGTATTACTTGTGCCAACTGACCTTGTACTTCCCGGTTTTCTCTTTTGTATTGCGTATTAATTTGATTCTGATTTTGTTTGAATTTCTTAATTTGTTCATACTCTTCTGTGTCAGTGATGGCTACAGGTCTTGTGTCATTCAGATCATCATCTATCTTTGCAGATAAGTTAGTGAACTGATCCGAAAGTTCGGCTGCTTTCTCCGACAGTATACTTATTTCCTCAGTGTGTTTTTCTGAACCAAGTTTCAGAGTGTCCATTTGTGTTGAAATCGTATCTACTGTGTCCTTTAAGTTTTCTTGAGTTTTTGCAAGTTGCGTAACCAAATCGGTAGTTGCAACTGAGTCAATTTTAGCTTGCAAGGTGTCGTGATTTTCATGAACAATAGTTTGCAGTTCTTTTATGGCTGCTTCGTGATTCTGTAATGCATTTTCATGACGCGAAAAATTAGGTTGGAAATGCTCACAAATTTGTGTTTTTACGTCATTACAGACTTTTTGACATTTCGATTCAGTGTTATGTAACTCAGTAGTTAAATCTTCACGTGTTTGTTCAAGCGTATGTTCCACTGAGTCTAACTTTTGAAGCTTTTCTTCCATTGCGTCTAACTGTTGCTGTGTGTGTCTCTGGTGTTGTTCCATTGTGTCTAACTTTTGAAGATTTTGTTCCATTGTGTCTAACTGTTGCTGTATTTGTCTCTGGTGTTGTTCCATTGTGTCTAACTTTTGAAGCTTTTGTCCCATTTGTTGCATTAATTGTAATAACAATGCACTGGTGTCTGAAACATGTTCCTCAGTGCTTTTCGGCAGTGAATTTGCACCGGCAACATTCACATTTTGACAAGCGGAAAATGTGTCTTGACTCATTTGAGAAAACGGTGAGAATCCAAAACCTGAGTCTACAGTATTTGCAATATTGTGTTCTGTCATTCCCGATTCCTGAGGAGAGCTGTTGCCGACCGATCGATCGATAATGCTTCCTTGTTCACTACCTGTTTCACTGTCTACACCATTATTTGACGCCCGCTCCATTTCCTTATGCACAGTTACCAAATTACTACTTTGAATGTCTGTTAATTCATTACACAGCGGTGCTGGTAAGCTACACTCGTCGTCACTATTATTTCTCAGTTTACTTTGGAGCCTAGTGTTACGTTTTTCACACGCCATTATTGTCACAATATTTCACACGATAACACAGAAAAGCACAATTTGAAGAGCAAAAATAAGAGAACACATTAACATAGCACTGAAAATAATACCTCGTTAATAGCAAGCGCAGCAGCGAAATACTTGGTGCAAATCTACATGCACGCCACAACTGTTTTACTGTACAACAATGAAAAACTACAACTACAAAGGAAATTCTCTCTATAATTACACGCTAGCAATAAACAATAGCTACACTAATTACACAAACTACAAGAAAAAAAATCAGAAGATTCCAGTGAGGTATCCTCGGCTATGGGTCGACATATGGAACGTCCCCTTTGAACAATTATACATGACTGTGCTCAAACTGACATACAATATTTTTAGCGCAACGCAATCTGACTTTCAAAAATCCCTACAAATGAATGGCCCTGACTAACATTAACCTATACGTTTCACAAATCACTTACCTCACAAAAATCTTGGTTACTCGAACTACTGCAATACAGCGAGCACCACTACTGCCAGCTAAATAAAAGATTCAAACTACGGAAGGCACTAACTACTGATAGGGATAGTTAGCAAATGAAAGATATTAATAGAGAACAAACAATGTATTTACCCTAATATCATCAAAAGTCATAATATATATAGGAGTTCATAACATCCATTCTTACAAGTATCAAAACTCCGCCATTTCTCTCTCCACATCCACTACTGCTGGCGGCTCACCTCCAACTGCGCAACGCTACGCGCTGTTCACATCCAGCTGCCGCTGCCCAACACTACAATGGCAGACAACAATGCAAACTAGCCACAGACTTCACACAGCACAGCCAGTGATTTTTATACAGAGGTGGCGTTACCAATAGAAAACCTAAACAGCCTACTTACAGAGTACCACGCGTGGATATCTTTTTTCTGAATAACGCTTTGCAAGGCATCCCAGATATGTTCAACAACCATGTCCAGGGAAGTGTTTCAACTCAAAAGAGTGTTCCTGGAGCCACTCCGTAACACTGTACTGCTGGAATTTCCCAAGTCTGTCGGAATGCACGATGGAAATGAATGGATGCAGGTGATCAGACTGGATGCTTACTTACGTGTCCCCTGTCAGAGTAGCAGCTAGACCTATCAGGGGTCCCGTATCACTCTGAATGCACACGCCCCGCATCATTACAGAGCTTCCACAAGTTTGAACAGTCCCTTGCCGACATGAAGGGTCCATAAATTCATGAGGTTGTCTCCATATCTGTACACGTTCATTCGTCGATACAATTCGAAAAGAAAGTCGATCGACATGGCAACATGTTTCCTGTCATCAGCAGTCTAATGTCTGTGTTGACGGGCCCAGGCGAGGCGTAAAGCTTTGTGTCGTGCAGTCATCAAGGGTACACAAATGGTCCATCTGCTCCGAAAGCCTATATCGATGATATTTCGTTGAATGGTTCTCACCCTGACACTTGTAGATGGCCCAACATTGAAATCTGCAGAAATTTGCCGAAGGGTGGCACTTCTGTCACCCTGAACGATTCTCTTCAGTCGTCATTGGTCCCGTTCTTGCAGGGTCTTTTTTCTGCCGCAGCGAAGTCGGGGATTTGATGTGTGTACAGGATTCCTGATATCCAGGGTACACTCGTGAAAAGGTCGTACGGGAAAGTCCCCGCTTCATCGCTACCTGGGAGATGCTGTATCCCATCTCTCATGCGCCGACTATAACACCACGTTCAAACTCACTTAAATGTTGGTAACTTGCCACTGTAGCAGCAGTAACCTCTCTAACAGCTGCGCCAGACACTTGTTGTGTTAAATAAGCGTTGCGGACCGCAGAGCTGTTTTCTGCCTGTTTACGTCTCTGTATTTGAATATGTGCGGTTATACCAATTTCTTTGGCGCTTCAGTGTAAAAGTGGTATTCATTCAGGAGCAATTCCTGAGAAAATCCTGAAAACCATGTTTTTTGGATACGAAAAGTATCACTGTAAGGTGGGCATGTCATTTTGATTTTTGCAAGTTAGCGATTGCATGTCAGAGAGAGAGAGAGAGAGAGAGAGAGAGAGAGAGAAAGAGAGAGAGAGAGAGAGAAAGTAATGTTACTGTTAAACAAACTTTGGTTTTCTTGTGGTACAGTCATTGCCTCTGGCCATCTGATACGTTCTCCTTAGGCGAAGCGTGGTAGGTGATGGACGTATTCTGTAGTGCTTTGCTGCCTTGTGATTGTATGTCTTAGATCAAGACAAATTTATTGTATAAGATTGCAAGGATGAATGTGATGTATATATTGGAATGCGTAATGAATATCAGTTATAAATAATGTTATTTTTGAAACTTCCTGGCAGATTAAAACTGTGTTCGGACCGAGACTCGAACTCGGTCCGGCACACAGTTTTAATCTGCCAGGAAGTTTCATATCAGCCTACACTCCGCTGCAGAGTGAAAATCTCATTCTGGAGCGTTATTCTTGAGAACAGGTCTGAGGTAAGAATGAAACATTGCGCATCTTGTTTGTCTGAATGATTACTGTCAGCTAGTTAACTTGCTCAGAGCTGAGAGAAATACCACCCGGCTTCCCTGATTCATGCATTAGCATATCAACTGATTAAACTGTTTGATTTTTATATAAATTGATACGTCGCGCGCCTGGCGCTACTATCCCTTTCTTGTAGTGTATTTTTGCCATAGATTTATGTTGTCTTCAGTGACCAGTCTGATATGTCATTGTTATGTCACAGATGCCATGATAACGGGGCTTGGGATTTCCATCTTACTTTCCTACCAATTGAGGAAGAACCTGCAGCTATATGTATGACAACTCCGTGCGCTCCTTATTAATGAGTGATGGTATATGTAGAATTGTTGTAATCTTGGTCATTAAGTCCCAAAATTCGCACCTTAACCCTTAACAAAAGACGGTGTTTCTCGTGAAAGATCCGATTCTATGAAAGTGTGGTTCTGGTGGGCTCTTGCCCGTTTAAATAAATACTCAGCCGTAGCCATTACCTTTCGCGGAACAATCTTATTTACGTGTGTATTGCGGTGTCCAAGAGAATTCTTATGTGTTGAGTTAAAAAAAAAAAAAAATATTTTTTGGGCGAGCCTTCCTGTTTTGATGTTATCTTTTAGTCTTCTATGTAATGTGAGTGTGTAATTGCAAGTGGTGCTGTTGTAGTTAATTTATGTTCCAGTTGTGTGCAGTGCAGTGCATTTCGTCCGGTACGGTGGGACGTGACACCGGGGCTTGATGACTTGACCATTGCCGGTGGAACTGTTACGTTAGACCTGGCTCCAGGTTCCTGGCCTTCTATCTCGATCTCGTCCTTAAGTTGAGTACTGCTGCTCTCTTTGTTTCTGGCTCTGTCAGGTCGTTAAGCTTTGTAGCTCGTTCCTCCGCCGTCTTGGCGGATGTACCTTTCGCTCGAAATATGAATGTAAACATGTAAAACTGAGTCCTCTGTAATTAGTTCTCGATCAGATTGCTGGAGACTACACCTTATTAATTCTTTATTGTCTTATCAGCCATTTGTATCATATTTGTACTTTGCATGCTGATTGCGAAGTTTAATTTTTATAAAGGAGGGTTTCATGTACGTGTGTTCTCAGGGAATGTTGAGATGCTGAGCCGCTGTTTTTTATTAATTGTTTGTTAAGTTCGTGTGCCCGGCGACTTCATTGCCGAGCGCTGGAGTTTTAGAAGTTGCCTGATTGTTACTGGTGCACCTTATATTATGCCTTAATGTTATATCTTGGTACGAATCTATATTGTAAAAGAGAAGTCTTTGTACAAGTTGGTTTTGCGGGTTCAGAGGTTGGAAAGTTTTGATTGTATTAAGTATTTACACCAACAGAAATTTTCCTAATGTTTTGTGCATCTATTATGCAGATTTTGACAGGAATTTAAGAAAAATTTTTATTGTACTCCTGTGAGGTTGTGAAATTTATCTGTTTTATTGTATTTAAATTGTACAAGCTAATAACCATTGTTTAACACAAGCTGTGTATGTTTGGCCCTGCAGCTTCCTGTCGTATTACTGGACGCAAATAGCACGTATCAAAATTCTCTGTTAACATTGTACCCTTTCTAATCATTGTTCACTATGTTGAGCGTAGTATTGTTGAGACCAATGTTATACGTGAAGATCACGCAAAATTTTACTCTCTTTTCTTTTGTATATATATTTCGTTCAAAAACTGTTGTCTTGGAATGACATTTCATAGGAACAATTTGTCTCCCCATACCACTGTTCGAAGGAGACTTACCATTACACATTACAAAATTGCACCATATGGTACACAACAAATTGAGTATCGTTTAGAAATTTTATTTAAAAATAGAAATCTAGCTTGGCCGCTGCCTGCTTTTTGTTTGCTGTTATGCTTTCGATAAATCTGCAACAATGTTGTCAAAACGCGAGGTAAGTGGAAATTTTGATTAAGGCCAAATAATAGTTTCACTTCAGTTCAGCATTTAACATGAAGACAAGTTGTATTCAGACCAGTTACAGTTCAATTCGGATTAGTTTCTGAGTAGCCAAAGGTAATCATACGAGTTCCAGGTTGAAAGATAACCGTACTGTCGGAATTACACAAACTTCCTTACAATAAACAGCAGAGGACGCCAGATGAAAGTTAATCGTCTTATTGGGGAGGGAAGAAAACTATGCTTTTGCCTGTTCTTTCTTAAAACCCTCTGGCAACGCTCGTATTTCTGCTTTACGCAGCCCTCGTGATTTTTCTGGATTTTCTTGTCTCTATACTGGTCCACAACCAGGATAAACCGACACCTGACATCAGCATTAATAAAACAGGTAGTCACTGCAACTAGCCCTGAAAAGAAATGGCGCAATGGATAATTGGGGGAAGGATACTTGAGAACGTTGCCTGGAGAACAGAGCGTGTCCTATTTTGCACGTTACTAAGCAAGGGGCTTGAAGGGCCCACACGCTGATTTGTGGGTCCCTGCGTTCTATATTTTTTTTATTTTACCTATGAGTGAATTCTCATTAGATTTACTTCATAGTGACTTCAGGGTATGTTAAAGATTGATGATCATAACCAACTTGTTTTAAACGTAATTATTCCACTTCAGAGGAATTACAGTAATTATTCCACTTTACAGAGATTACAATTTTAGAACATATAGCTTGGCTATCTTGCATGCCAATTTGCACGCACATTGTTGTTTTACGGATAAACGGAACTGAGTTTGGCCAAAATGTGTACCACCAAATTGTACCATTACTTTATATAGAACATCTAGTATGTGAGAGGGGGATAACGGACGGGCTGGGAACCGGACACATTAATACAGGCGGCCGAAGGAGTTTAGCGGAGCGATGTCTGTTTTGAGGCGGCGAATTACGATGTGACCGTCAGATGTTCTAATATGGCTACCCAGAGATCACCGACGTTCACTATTACTAGCATGGGGCATACCACGGTTCAATTTTTCGACCAAAATAAATCACTCGCATCTGAATATACTTTGTTGCACTCGAATTGTTCGATAGAATTTACACATTAGAACTATTGATGACACTTTTGTAGCTTACGACACCATGTGGCTTCGTACAAAGGATGGGAGCCTACTCTGTTTCCACACAAAATTTCCGAAATAAACGAGAAAGCAATAATTGCGTACATTCGTTTCCCTACATAATCTGAAACTGAAAATAAAAAGAATCAGTTCAAATATTGAAATACCATTCTTCCTGTGAACACAGAGACAGACGCACTGAGGGAACTTCTGCTCAGGTACCCGTCTTCTGTAGAACTCCTAGAATATGGCGGGCACCCAGAGGACTTCCTGGGTCCCGGTGTAGGGGATAGCCGAACCACTTGGCCGTGACCAACCTGTCCACTACTACACTACAGAACAACTTCTGCTGTTTACCAAATGGTATTTGGCCACGCTTTATGGAAAAGTGGGAGGAGGATTAGGAATGCTGATGTGCATGATTCGCATTCAAATACACGACGTATATAAACATATATAACGAAGCCTAACACATTCTCCACACGTCCACATGGCGTCCCACTGCACCCACGACCGGCCGCGTCGTGCAATAATTTGGCGACGGAATCACCTCAGTTTGTATTCCCGGTGCGAGCGAGCAGCGAAAACTGTTGCTTATGAAATGGTAACTGCTGTACCATTTCATCACCCAATGCGTGGATGGAAAGAAATGATCCGGAATGTTTTTCTAATGGGAGGACAATTCCGTTTCGTTTCTTTTACCAATGCTATGTTCCATGATTATGTAAAAAATGGAAACACTAACGAACAATAGTTTGCGCTATAGAAAAAGTTACAAAAAAAAAAAAAAAAAAAAGAACGTTTGCAACGCTCTGGTCTCTGGCATGAACGAATGTTCCCACTACAAGCGGAACAAATGTGAGGCCACTTGGCATAAGGAGATGTCATGTAAACAACATAGCAAGTGAATTTCATAGGAAATGTCTAAATTAATATCCTAGGCAAACAAAATAATGACCATTGCAAATCATTTGGAAAGATCATGCGATGGAAATACTTAATTTGAATAAAAGAAATTATAATTGTAAAATCAAATGGTGATGACAAACATTTAGAAGTTTAAGTGGAATGTGCATAATCAGAAAATCATTAATAAGTTATGTGAGAGTGACACACGTGTCTAAAACTTAATTGATATAACAGACAAACTCAATGATGCAAAAATCATTAATATAAGTGGAACAAAAATGAGGCCACTCGGCATAAGGTGATGTCATGTAAATAACATACCAAGTGAATAAGCTAACATCCTAGGCAAACAAGTAATGACCATTCAAAATGATTCACCATGTGATGGAAAAATTTAAGTTAAAATGAATCAAAGAAATGTTATTTGTAAAATCAGATGGTGCTGACATACACATAAAAGTCTAAGTGAAAAGTGCAAAATCAACAAACAAATGCGCTGATGCTAAAATAATTAACTATTAAATGAAATTAAGAGTCGTCAGTGCAAACCATTATTGTTGTAAAGATAATGTCGTCCAAAACAAAAGATATAATCTTACAATAAACCTTTTGTTGACTAGTGGAATTAGTCAAGAAGGTTGTGTATTTTGTCCTTGACTGCAGGAGCTGAAGTGTTTGCTTCCCATTAACTTATATTGACATTTCCCAAATCGGGCTTAAATGAAATGTTGACAGGTTAACTCAACTGCTAAAATGCAGAGTCCATAGTGTCAACTTTTTTCTTAATTCATCAAACATTCGAGCTCCTCTATGGGACCCTTATTTCACGCGTCAACACATAAATACCACATATGCAAAAAATACACAAATACACAAACACATATAGAAATGAACTCGTTGACATCCTACTTTTCTGCAGTTTTGTCACACTTGGATTTTTTATTTTCTGGTGGTGGGCTGGACGTCTCTTCTAAAGGCGACTTGGAGGATAGGCTACTTGGGAACTACAACACTGATGGGGAGTTCGCGGCGGCACTGAGTGTAACGTCCGTTGTCTCGCCCTGGTTGTCTTCTTAATAGCCGGCCGCGGTGGCCGAGCGGTTCTAGGCACTTCAGTCTGTAGCCGCGCGACTGGTACGGTCGCAGTTTAGAATCCTGCCACGGGCATGGATGTGTGTGATGTCCTTAGGTTAGTTAGGTTTAAGTAGTTCTAAGTCTAGGGGACTGATGAATGCAGCAGGTAAGTCCCATAGTGCTCATAGCCATTTGAACCATTTTGTCTTCTCTGTACAGCAGCTCGCAACGTTGCCTATCCCCCGATTCCACGTCCTGCGTCAATATAATGGCATAGGTCGACGTTGGAGGTGGGCAGGACCTCGCTGTTTGTCGACTCTGTCTCGTTTTCGAGAAGCCAGGTTGGCGGTTGGCGTATTGTGGAGGGAGCGTTTGATGACACATGCCCCTTTCTTCATTGCATCATCTCGTGGTCGCTGTCAGCTGGTGCGTGTGGTGTTGGTGACACGCCCCCTTCTGCTGGTGCGCCTCAGTGGTGAGACATGCTCCCTTCTGCTGTCCCGCGTCAATGGCGAGACATGCCCCCTTCTTCGTAGCACCATCTCGTGTTCGCTGTTAGCTGGTGCGTGTTATTGCGTGTTATTGCTGACACGCCCCCTTCTGGTGGTGCGTGTCAATGGTGAGACACGCCCTCTTCTGCGTTCCGTGGCGTCTAAGGTTGGTGCGGCGCACGTTTGTGTTACGTGTACCGTCAGACAGCACGTGGTCAGCCTATTTACTGCTCGTCCCCAGTTTGGCGCGGGTGCGCAGCGTTGTTCGTTTCCTGCGGCGTTGACCTTATGGGCGGTGGGCGTTGCCTTAGTGCCGCGGCCGCATGGGCGAGCGGCGCGTCGGGTCCGGTTACCTCGCTTGGCGTGCGTTACGCGTCCCATTTGTCCGTAAGGTGACTGGCGCCGCGAGGGATGCACCGGATGTCAGCTGGCTGCTGCGGGTTGTCTCGTGGTGCCGCCGCTGCCGCTGTTCGGGTAGGCCTGCGCTGCTGCCGCCGTGACATGCCTGGCATGGACACCTGGTGTTAGCTGTGGTGCCGTGGACTCGCGGCGTACCATCTCCGAGGAGAAAACTTGTAACAGGTTTCCACAAAAGGTTACATATCTTATTTTTTATATACATAACAATGCCGTCTAGGCAAGACAAAATTATGTGACCATTCCTGGGTCCCTAAAGCTACATTGTCCGAAGGTAAATATGAACTAATTTCTCTTTTGACAATAAGCGCAAGTGGTCACACACCAATCAGTCATGATAATAATCAAGTGAAAATGATTTTAGTTATGACCGGTCTCATTGGTGTACAATAATAAAAACGCCGCTGACGACATATAAAACAAAATACTTCTGCCAATGTCGCGTGACATTATTGACAGTTACGACACAATCATATGGGCTTTCAATGGCTGATTCTAATTTGTTAGTCCCTATCTGTCTGGATATTATGTCTCATGACATAGGTAGAATATTTGGAAATGTTGTCAGCTGATTTTGTATAAGTTACATCATCAATCTGTGCTATTTTTAGTTCAAAGCTATTCCCACAACTACCAAGAAATACTGACCAGAGACAATTACTTGGCCCGCAGCTCGTGGTCGTGCGGTACCGTTCTCGCTTCCAGCGCCCGGGTTCCCGGGTTCCATTCCCGGCGGGGTCAGGGATTTTCTCTGCCTCGTGATGACTGGGTGTTGTGTGATGTCCTTAGGTTAGTTAGGTTTAAGGTCCTAGTGGAACTGGTATGCCATCCCCTTCCTCCGACCGTAATGACGATGAATGATGATGATGAAGGCGACACAACTACATCCAGTGATCTCGAGGTAGGTGAAAATCCCTGACCCCACCGGGAATCGAACCCGGGACCCCGTGCTCGGTAAGCGAGAACCCTACCATGAGACCACGAACTGCGGACGTTAAAGCATAAAGTAAGCATAAAAATTCAATGGGCGCCCATATTACACTAAGGGCAAAACAAAACAAAATATTGTCGTAGAACGACACAATAGGTTAGGTTAGGTTAGTGGTATTTAACGTCCCGTCGACAACGAGGTTCATCAGAGACGGAGCGCAAGCTCGGGTTAGGGAAGGATGGGGAAGGAAATCGGCCGTGCCCTTTCAAAGGAACCATCCAGGCATTTGCCTGAAACGATTTAGGGAAACCACGGAAAACCTAAATCAGGATGGCCGGAGATTGAACCGTCGTCCTCCCGAATGCGAGTCCAGTGTGCTAACCACTGCGCCACCGCGCTCGAACGACACAATACTACAGGGTGAGTCACCTAACCTTACCGCTGGATATATTTCGTAAACCACATCAAATACTGACGAACCGATTCCACAGACCGAACGCGAGGAGAGGGGCTAGTGTAATTGTTTAATACAAATCATACAAAAATGCACGGAAGTATGTTTTTTAACACAAACCTACATTTTTAAATAGAACCCCGTTAGTTTTGTTAGCACATCTGAACATATAACCAAATACGTAATCAGTGCCATTTGTTGCATTGTAAAATGTTAATTACATCCGGAGATATTGTAACCTAAAGTTGACGCTTGAAACCTCCGACGTCAAGTTGCGTGTTGTAACAAACACGGGCCACTGTCGGCGAGCAGCATCTGCATGGACATGTTTACGATGACGACCGTGTTTACGAGTGTGGCTGTAGTGCACTGTTGTGGTTTGGTCTAGCTGTCGCAGTGTCCGCATGTAGCGCTTGCTGCTATTGTCATTCTGCATTCGTCTCCGCACGCAGACCAACTGTAGTACACCGTGTTACCAGACGTCTGTGATAGTGTAGTGTTGTAGGAACTGTGACTATGGTGTATTCGAACTCTGAAAAGGCGGAGATGATACTCATCTATGGCGAGTGTCGACGAAATGCAGCTGAAGCCTGCAGGGTGTATGCAGAACGGTACCCGGACAGAGAGCATCCAACGTGCCGCACTTTGCAAAACATCTACCGCCAACTGTATGCAACAGGTATGGTCGTAGCACGCAAACGGGTCCGTAACAGGCCCGTCACAGAAGCGGGTGCAGTTGGTGTGTTAGCTGCTGTTGCCATGAACCCACACATGAGTACACGGGACACTGCGAGAGCCGGTGGACTGAGTCAAAGTAGTGTCATGCGCATACTGCATCGTCACCGCTATCACCCGTTTCATGTGTCGCTACATCAGCATGACTTTAATCATCGAGTGCAATTCTGTCAATGGGCATTAACAGAGAATGCGTTGCAGTTCTACCTGTTTACCGATGAAGCGGGTTTCACAAACCACGGGGCAGTGAGTGTACGGAACATGCATTACTGGTCCGTGGACAATCCTCGCTGGCTCAGACAGGTAGAGCGACAGCGACCGTGGACTGTAAATGTATGGTGCGGAATCATTGGCGACCACCTCATTGGTCCTCACTTCATTGCAGGGGCCCAAACAGCTGCAACGTACATCGCGTTTCTACAGAATGATCTGTCAACGTTGCTCGAAAATGTCCCACTGGAAACGCGTCGACGTATGGGGTATCAGCATGATGGTGCAACTGCACATTCCGCAATTGACACTAGGCTGACCCTTGACAGGATGTTCGACGGGCGTTTCATAGGACGTGGAGGACGCATAAATTAGCCAGCATGTTCTCCTGATCTTACACCTCTGGACTTATTTCTGTGGGGTACGTTAAAGGAGATTGTGTACCGTGATGTACCTACAACCCCAGAGGATATGAAACAACGTATTGTGGCAGCCTGCGGCGACATTACACCAGATGTACTGCGGCGTGTACGACATTCATTACGCCAGTGATTGCAATTGTGTGCAGCAAATGATGGCCACCACATTGAACATCTATTGGCCTGACATGTCGGGACACACCCTATTCCACTCCGTAATTGAAAACGGAAACCACGTGTGTACGTGTACCTCACCACTCATGGTAATGTACATGTGCGTCAGTGAAAAAGACCAATAAAAAGGTGTTAGCATGTGGACGTAATGTGCTGTTCCAGTCTCTTCTGTACCTAAGGTCCATCACCGTTCCGTTTGGATCCCTACGTAATTCGATGCTCTCCGATACACACGATCGAACAGCGGAGGAGTGGTACTCAAGCGTCAACTTTAGGTTACAATATCTCCGGATGTAATTAACATTTTACAATGCAACAAACGGCACTGATTACGTATTTGTTTATATGTTCAGATGTGCTAACAAAACTAACGGGGTTCCATTAAAAAAACGTAGGTTTTGTGTTAAAAAACACATTTCCGTGCATTTTTTTTATGGTTTGTATTAACCAATTACACTAGCCCCTCTCCTCACGTTCGGTCTGTGGAATCGATTCGTCAGTATTTGATGTGGTTTACGAAATATATCCAGCGGTAATGTTAGGTGACTCACCCTGTATACCATCTTTACTACAGTTGTTCTGTTTTGGCCTCTTGAAGGTTTCCAGCCTGTAACTAACATGGTTACCCTCACTTCGTTTTGTCAGTGGGATGTTGAGTACGAATTACTGCTGTTTTAGCAGGTCGTTGTCTCCTGGGTTCATTTATTCGCTCTTTCCTTTGGCTCTGTAGCCATAATTCATACACACATAAAACGTATATTCTCATTAGGTGTATTAGATCATCAACATTTAAAGCAAACGGTTCAAACGGTATATCCAACGTTTTATTAGATTACACTCACTGTTCAACATTTAAGAGATGTTTACTTTTTGAGGAGATGTATGTATACTCCCTGTTCCATTTATTTGTTTCTGGTTTCTTTGAGCAGATTATTGGCGTTGTTATTCGCCTTCCTCGATTCCTCTTTTACTGCTGTCTTGCTCCTATCCTGCCTCTATACGTCAGTTGTCTTCATTGCATTCCTGAAACACACACTGCAGGGCTTTCCTTCTATCAGCGTCCCTTCTACAAAATCACATTACAATGTAAAATCCATGGCGCACTTAGGTGGAGACAGCCTCCGTTACGGGCACTTCATGCTGAGTAGACTAGTGCAAGGCGTCTTTATTGAAGGGCAATGGCGCTCTTAATAGCGCATCTACAGCATGACCTAAACCACATTGCATATGTTTATTTCTCCGTTTCCCCTCTATTAGAGTATCTATGACAGTGTATCCCGTTCCTGCGTGGTTACAACCTATTTGAGAGTACTTCTTTATCGCAAGCCTGTCTAGACTTAACTTTTAGGCTGAAGATTTATTACGACACATCTTTCCCTGAACGGCCCTTTGTGTCGTCGCTTTGGACCTTCTGCTTCCCTTGTCATTCGTTCTGTGACTTGTCGCAGTATGTGGGGGTGCCGTTGTCTCCTCATGGGTGGGAATTCGTTTAATTCTCTTACTCTATCCGGGAAATGCTCATTTCGGAGCACTGTCACAGGGCTGTATCCTGTTGACGCGTGTGGCATGCTATTTACAATGTCTTGAAAGTCACTCAGGTACAGCGTCCATTCTCTGTGATGCTCGTGGCAGTGAAATCTGCATAGTTTTACTAACTCTTTTATAACCCTCTGTGTGGGGTTCGTCTTTGGCATGTATCTGCATATAAAGATCGGGGAAATATCCCGTCTCGCCAGAGTACGTTTCCATATTCCGGATCTAAACTGCAATCCGTTGTCGGAGATGACTTCTCGAACAGCATGAAGGCTGCCCCACAGTCTTTGCTGTTTCCTTCGGTAATGGGGTGAAAGTTACAAATTTCGAGACGAGTTCAATAGTCACCAACACGTACCGATAGCCATTAACTGACTCAGGCAGTGACCCGAATAAATCTGTGGCGGCCATCTCCTTTAACCTTTTGGGTATTATAGGGTTCAGTGGTGCTTTAAATGAGCATGTGGGTGGCTTGGCCCTCTGGCAAGTCCCACATCTGCTGAGGACACGTTTTATGCGTCTGCTCATATTTGGGATGTGCACGCATTCCTTTAGCTTGTCGCAACATTTACGTGCACCGAAGTGTCCATGGCTAAGTTGGTAATACCAAATGAGCCTCTTAGTTAACTCATCCGGCACACATAGATGCCAATCGGTCCCTAATTCCTTCTGTCTACTGAAGAGTACATCTTTCTTTAGCGTATAGTATTTGTGCAACGAGGAAGCCCTTTCAGTCCGTAACTGGGTTCTAATTGGCCCTCAAATTTCGTCGCGGTCTTGGCCCCTGGCAATGTACGTGACTTCATTGCTGACCGTGACTTCAAATGATGCCTGCCTAATGAACAGGAGGTTAAACCGGTGCTTGTTCATTTCGTCATCTGCGCCGTTCACTAAATCAACGGGATTCCGGGATAGCGGGTCTGCTAAGACACTTCTCTGGCTCGGGAATGTAAATGACCTTGAACCGTTACTGCTGCATGGAAAGGGCCCACCGCAGTAGCCTGCCGTGCGTCAACTTGGCTGTCATTAGCAATTGGAGAGCCTCATGATCGGTGTAGACCTTCGTCATTTTCCCGAATAGGTAGTATTCGAACTTTGTGAAAGCCAACACGACCGCGAAATCCCCAACTGCGTGACAGTGTAATTCCTCTCAGCCTTGTTTAACACGCGACTGGCGTAGCAATCGGTATCGGAATAATTATTCCGTCCTGTTCGTATGCTTGGAACAAGGCTAAGCCCAATCCAGCCCGCGAGGTATCTGTACACAAACAGAATTCTCTGCTTAAGTCAGGATGCGCAAGAAGTGTGGTGGTGAGCTGTGAGGACTTTAATTGCCTGAATTCGGACTGGGCGACTTCGTCCCAGTTCCAGACAGTCTTCTTTTCTGTGAGAGTGCATAACCCTGGAGAGACAATGCATCGTATTTTTATGAACTTCTTATAGAAATTACAGAGACCTAGAAAACCACGTAACTGGCGTTTCGTCCTTGGCGTGGGGAAGTCTTGAATTGCTTTGATTTTTTCCAGGTCTCGCCTAATTCCGTCTGCTGTTACAATGTATCCGAGAAAATGTAATTCCGTTCTTCCGAAATCGTATTTATTTAAATTAACAGTGGCCCCTTTTTCGCTGAACACCTTGAGGAGAACCTCCAGAACTTTGTTGTGTTCTTGCCAGGTCGTTTCAGCAATTAGTACGTCGTCGACATACAGGGTTATTCTTTTCCGGACTGAATCGGTTGTCACCGTGTTCAGTGCCCGTATAAATGCAGATGAGGAGATGGAAAGTCCAAATGGCAACTTTCGGGATTGGAAACACCTCCCGAAGCACAAAAAGGCTGTGTACTCTCTGCAGAGCTTTTTCGCAAGTCAACTCAGGTCAACACTCTCACCCCACGGAATTTCCGTAGGAACTTTTCTAAGCATTCGGATCGGTCTGTCTCCGGCTCAATAATTATATTTACCTGGATCTAGACAGATACGAATCGATGCGTTCTCTTTGGCCACACATACAAGGAGGCTATTGTATGTGCTAACTGCCGACTCTATTATTTTCTGTGCCAACATGTCTTGGATTGCCGCATCCATCCTTTGCTGGTATGTCATGCCATAAGGTCGTACGGCGAACAGTCGGTACGGTTTTAAGCGGAACTTGTATGTGAAACCGTGAAACGAGCCCGTTCTGTCCGAAAACACCGCCTTGTTCTGTCGTAGAATCCTACGCAATTGTTCTCGGTCTAGCTCCCATTGTATACGACCTGTTCTTCCTACTATTCGCGCATCTATTTCCTTTTGTGCGCTCTCTGTGTTGGGACTAACTGTTAAAGTGAATCCTACATTCTGCGGGTATTCGCACGCCTCTATGTCAGGGTGAAACAGATTAGTGGCGTCTGTCTTGCCTGGTCTTTGTTCGAAATCTAGCTTGAAATTCTCTCCTTCGGGAGTTAATGTTACGCAGTTTAGCCCGAAATCTATGCATGCTAGGGGTGCACACAGAAAGTCGATGCCGAGGATTACTTCCACAGCAAGCGACGGAATCGCCAAGAAAACTACTGTGAACGATCGTAACTGACAGGTAAAGTCCACCTGTACCTTTCGCTTTATATCTACATATCTACTTTGCACCGCGCCAAGTACTTTCGTGCATTGCAACGGCAGTGACGGCCACTCGCTATCTGTGCATCATTGTAAAGTATCTTCTCGGATGACTGAGGCCTGACTGCCTGAGTCTAGCACAGAGTGTACGGTGACGTTATTTATGTTAATGTTCAGTCCTGGGAAATTTACCGATACTATCTCGTCCCCTTCTTTGAGTAGTGCTCCCCTAATATCTTCAAAATTAATGAAGAATATTCCCTTACTGCTTCCTACCTCCGTTCTTTCGCTTTATATTCCCTCCGTGCTTTCTGTCAATCATTGCTGCGCGTTTGTATTCTCTCCTTGCCTTTACATCTACATCTACATCCATACTCCGCAAGCCACCTGACGGTGTGTGGCGGAGGGTACCTTAAGTACCTCTATCGGTTCTCCCTTATATTCCAGTCTCGTATTGTTCGTGGAAAGAAGAATTGTCGGTATGCCTCTGTGTGGGCTCTAATCTCTCAGATTTTATCCTTATGGTCTCTTCGCGAGATATACGTAGGAGGGACCAATATACTGCTTGACTCCTCGTTGAAGGCATGTTCTCGAAACTTCAACAAAAGCCCGTACCGAGCTATTGAGCGTCTCTCCTGCAGAGTCTTCCACTGGCGTTTATCTATCATCTCCGTAACGCTATCGCGATTACTAAACGATCCTGTAACGAAGCGCGCTGCTCTCCGTTGGATCTTCTCTATCTCTTCAATCAACCCTTTCTGGTACGGATCCCACACCGCTGAGCAGTACTCAAGCAGTGGGCGAACAAGCATACTGTAACCTACTTCCTTTGTTTTCGGGTTGCATTTCCTTATGATTCTCGCAGTGAATCTCAGTCTGGCATCTGATTTACCGACGATCAACTTTATATGATCATTCCATTTTAAATTACTGCTAATGCGTACTCATAGATAATTTATGGAATTAAAGGTTTCCAGTTGCTGACGTGCTATATTGTAGCTGAATGATAAGGGATCTTTCTTTCTGTGTATTCGCAGCACATTACACTTGTCTACATTGAGATTCAATTGCCATTCCCTGCGCCATGCCTCAATTCGCTGCAGATCCTCCTGCATTTCAGTATAATTTTCCATTGTTACAACCTCTCGATATACCACAGCATCATCCGCAAAAATCCTCAGTGAACTTCCGATGTCATCCACAAGGTCATTTATGTAGATTGTGAATAGCCTCGGTCCTACGACACTCCCCTGCGGCACACCTGAAATCACTCTTACTTCGGAAGACCTCTCTCCATTGAGAATGACATGCTGCGTTTTGTTATCTAGGAACTCTTCAATCCAATCACACAGTTGGTCTGACAGTCCATATGCTCTTACTGTGTTCATTAAACGACTGTGGGGGAACTGTATCGAACGTCTTGCGGAAGTAAAGAAACACGGCATCTACCTAGGAACCCGTGTCTATGGCCCTCTGAGTCTCGTGGACGAATATCGCGAGCTGTGTTTCACACGATCGTCTTTTTCGAAACCCATGCTGATTCCTGCAGAGTAGATTTCTAGTCTCCAGAAAAGTCATATTGCGCCGAGGATCGGGAGAGCGTAATTCGACTAAGTCTCGCGACTCGATATTTTCTGCACGCGCCGTTCGTTCCGAATTTCACGGTCTGTTCCTGTCATACGGCCTATTACGTCCATTGCCGCGGTCGCGAATCCGTCCCCAACGATTCGTGTTTTCACGTGGTCCGTTTTGGCCTTGCCATGACTGTTGTGCCTCTCCCGGCGGAGGCTGCGGTTCGTCTTTTCCACTTTGATTATTATTTTGTTGCATCCTAGGCTTACCTAGGTCTTGCAAGAGATGCAGGAAGGAGGTATTGTCTTGCAACCCTCTGCCTGCAATCGTTATCTCCCGCCGAAGTTTCGGAGGTATCTTTGTCATGCAGATTCTGATTAATTCCGGCGCTGCATATGGCGCGTCAAGATACTGGTTGCTTCGCACCATGTCTCGGAAGAAGGAGGCAGGATCAGAGTGAGTACAATCGTTGTAATCCGGTTGCATTAATATCGTGAATTTCGTTCTCTCTTGTTCTGTAACAGACCATAATTCACTAATGAATGCAGCACGGAACTCCGCATACGTCTTACGTAAGTCTAGCGACGGTTGCATCCTAATGACTGCTTCATCTCTTAGATGATAGTGCACAAAACGAATTCGGAACGCCTCTCACCAGGAATCCGGTAGTATGTGGTCGAATTACGAAACCCACGCCTTGACATGTTGCGGGTTTAAGGGGTCGGAGAACGTGGAGTAATTCAGCACCGAAACAAAGGGCTTCTTGCACTCTTCATCATTCTCTGACGTGCTTGCGGTAATGAACCTGCCCTCTATAGAGTGCATAAACGCCCCTGTAGTTCCCGTAATTCATCGTCTTCGTCTGTTGCTTTCGCGCTCGGTTCCGAATCGCGTATGTTGTTTTGCACGTTTGCTACACGTCCTGCCGTCTCGCTCTGACATCGGAGCCGCATCTCCTTGAGGATCCGCTCATTTATTGCAGTTTGCGTTTCTTTGAAATGGAACAAATATTGCACTTCGTTGCTCTCGCCAACCGTGACGGGAAGTGTGAGATCCGAACTCTCTTCGACGCATAAAGTGCAACTTTCGACTGCTGAGGTGAGCATCCCTATTGTCTTTCGAACATCGCCCATCTGATTCTGCAGTGCTGTCTCACATTGTGTGACTTGCTGCCACACCTCCTCGAGTGCTTGTTGTTGCTCCTCGCAAACACCATTTACTGCATTTTTATGATCTCTGTGTCAACTACAACTTCTTGCCTTTCCGCCAGAACGTGGTCAATCGTGGCCATTCGTGACTCTATTCTTTCCGCGGCCTCGTTCACGCCCTTTCGCACTTCCGTGAGCTCAGTTCGTACAACTTCATTGCTGGTTTGATTATGCAGTACCAGCGCTCCTACTTGACTTACAAGTTCTTGGAGCTTTCGTGATTGTTCGGTCAGTTTTGTCCCATGCTCGTTAAACCAAGCATCGAACGCTTCTTGGAGGCATTTTTTTCTGTTCCTCCAAGTCTTGTTTGACTTTATTGCCTATCTCCTGTACTAATTCGTCTAAACGTTCATCGATCGTATTGGGCGTTCATTCTGGTCTGTCGAGGCTTTGTGTCTTGCCCACACATACCTCTCCATGTTTGCGAAGCTATGTGCATGGGAGCATATTGTACACATATCCTAATTTGCTGTACTCGCTAAATGAGTAGCCACACTGTAATTTACATGTGTAACTATCCAACTGAAATCGATCAATCTTTATACACCATCATCAATTTGAATATTAATTCCTGGCTGGTTTCTCAGAGTCTTTCCACATTTGCAAGAATCCTGGCAGGGTCGCCAGATGAAAGATAACTGTACTGTAGGAATCGAACAAACTTTCATGCAATAAACCTAGCAGAGGATGCCAGATGAAAGTTAACCATATTGTTGGAGAGGAGAGAAAACTATGCTTTTGTCTGCACTTTCTTAAAACCCTCTGGCAACACTAATATTTCTGCTTTATACAGCCCTCATGATTTTTGTGGATTTTCTTGTTTGTTTACTGGTCCACAACCAGGCAGAAACAGACACCATACAGCAGCATTAATAAAAGAAGTAGACATTGCAACTAGCCCTGAATGGAAATGGTGCAGTGGACAATTGAGGGAGGGGTACTTGAGAGTGCTGCCTAGAGAACAGGGTATGTCTTATTTTGCACTAAGCAAGGGGCTGAAGGGCTCACAAACTGAAGTGTGGGTCACTGCATTCTACATTTTTTTATTTTATCTATAAATGAATTCTCCTTAGGTTGACTTCATTGTGATTTCAGGGTATGTTAAAGATTGATTATCATTCTTAACCTATTTATTTTAAAGATAATTATTCCATTTTACAGAGATTCCAGTTTTACAACGTATAGCTTGGCTATCTTGTTTGATAATCTACATGCAGCCAGCCAGAGTGGCCGTGCGGTTCTAGGCGCTACAGTCTGGAGCCGAGCGACTGCTTTGGTCGCAGGTTCGAATCCTGCTTCGGGCATGGATGTGTGTGATGTCCTTAGGTTAGTTAGGTTTAATTAGTTCTAAGTTCTACACGACAGATGACCTCAGAAGTTAAGTCGCATAGTGCTCAGAGCCATTTGAACCAATCTACATGCACATTATTGTTTTATGGAGAAGGCGGAACTGCGTTTGGCCAAAATGTGTACCACCAAATTCTACCATTAGTTTATATAGAATATCCACTATGTGAGAGGAGGATAACGGACAGGCTGGGGACCAGACACATCATACGGAGAGTGGAAGGAGTTTAGCGGAACGATATCTGTTTTTTCGCTAATTGAAACTCGTGCCCTCCGGCAACGAACGATTGACAACGTGGAATTACATTTCATCCAACTACAAATGGAGTGGAAACGGCAATCAATTTAACTATGCCGTAGGCGGGAATTACGATGTGACAGTTCGATGTTATAATTTGACTACCCAATGATCAACTACGTTCACTATTACTAGCATGGAGTACACCACATGTTCTAAGACCCTCTTCGCACAAAGAAACTATTTTACAGTTCAATTTTTTGACCAAAATAAATCACTCGCCTTTGAATATACTCCGTTACACTCAACTTGTGCGATAGAATTTATACATTGGAACTATTGATGAGACTTTGTAGCTTACAACACCAGGTGGCTTTGTACAAAGGATGGGACCATACTCTGTTCCCACACAAAATTTCCGAAACAAACGAAAAAGCAATCGTTGTGTACATTCGTTTCCTTACATAATCTGAAACTGGAAATAAAAAGAATCAGTTCAAATATTTAAATACCTTTCTTTCTGTGAACACCGAGACAGATGCACTAAGGGCACGTCTGCTCACTTACCCCTCTTCTGTAGAACTCGTAGACTATGGCAGATACCCAGAGGTCTTCCTGGGTCCCGGTGGAGGGGATGGCCGAACCACTTAGCCGTGACCAACCTCTCCACCCTAAATCTCATGTTACTGGAACGTCTTTGACTTCGACTTGCCTGTGCTGTATCTCTGATCTCCTGCCTAGGAATACGGTTAGCACTACTACACTACCTCTGCTGTTTACCAACTGGTATTTGGCCACGCTTTATGGAAAGGTGGTAGGAGGATTAGGAATGGTCACGTGCATGATTCGCAATCAAGTACAGGTAATACATGATACACAACATATTTATATACGTATAATGAAGCCTAACACATTCTCCATCCGTCCACATGGGGTCCCGCTGCACCCGCTGTCGGCTGCGTCGTGCGGAGCCGCCTGTTTGTTTTCCCGGTGCGAGTGAGCTGCGAAACCCGCTGCTTATGGAGCGGTAGCTGCTGTACCGTTTCAAGGTGAATAACAATTTAAGGGTACAAAGGTTTGGTAATACGTAGATTTTTTATAGAGTGGGAGGTAAATTTTGGTTTAATTTCATGTAGAAACATACAGTGGGGAACTTAGTTCAGATGCGGGGATGGGAACTTCTATAATTTTTATTCATCGCTGATTGTCGAAATTTTTACCGTATGTTCTTAAGACGATGATATCGGGGAACCTCGAAACTTTCTCGTTATCATTATGCGGTACCGAGACGTAGAGGTTCAAATTTTCGTTATTTTTGAAGTGCACCACAAAAAATTGCCGTTTTGCACTGGGGGTGGCGATAAACTATATAAATGAGAGTAGCAAATGGCTCAAAACATAACTGCACATTCCTTAGACATTCATCTAGCAATAATACTTTTCTGTTTTGTAAAATCTGTATCCGTTATCAAAATACACCAGAAAAACCAGGACTTTTGGGTACCAAAACGCCAGTTGTGGGGATGAGATCCGGAGGTTCACATTTGCTGTACTGCACGTAAAATGGAGACGTAAGATCCGATCTGAGGTGTAAACGTAGTTTCTGCTGACGTAGAGAGCGTGACAAGTGCTATAGGGTCATCGCAAGGATCCTGATGTCACCAAACCTCGCTTTTAGTCCGCATTTTCTTCCCAATAAAAATAAATGCCGGACTATATCTGAATAGTGGGCAATTCACACGTTTAGAAATTTGTTCAAAGTGGTACTGCAATGACCAAAATTGGGCTAAAAAGGAATTTAACATGCCTTAAAAATTAAAACGATTGTCAGAAATAATGTATACCTGGAAACACTGAAAATTCCGTTTAATATTTCTAATAACATTTTTATTCTTTTATGATACGCATCATAACCTGGGCGTTTTACATGAACTGTGATTGATGTACAAACTATACAGAAAAATGTAAAGCAAACGGTGTCTTCTTAACCTTAACTTACGCCTAATTGTTTCTTGTTGAATCAAATTAAAATTGTCCTGGCAAAGTACAAAGACGGCCAATATGCTCCTCATTAAAAGGCTGACAGAAAAGTGGGCAAAGAGCTTCCTCAATATTCATACCGTCTTCCACACCAAAACTTTTGGCATGCTACCATATTCGCACTTCTCTGTGTTGGAAAAAAGAGAGAGAGAGAGAGAGAGAGAGAAAGACAGTGACGGTTGACGGTAGGAGACAGGAGACAGCGCGAGTGCGAGCGAAAGAGGTAGGAGACAGCAGCGACCGGAGGGGGGGGGGGGGGGGGGGGGAGAAAGTGGCAATAAAAAATAAAAAGAGAGTTAAGTGGAGAAGATAACTTTAAACATGTAATTGCCGGGGAGGGCGCTTTTTGGACGGAAATTTTTAACACGTCAGTATAGGAGAAAAAATGAATTGGAATCCCTAAAATTTTTGCGCTGCTTAGGTGTAGTGGAGACAATGACAGTGGGAAAGGCAACAATGGGAGGCAGTGTAAGTGAGAGTGGAGACAGTGGCAGTGGCGTATACCAGAAGTCAGCAGTAGGGAAAGGACACAGTGGAAGGGCGAGTGATATATAGACAATGGCAGTGAGACGGACATCGGAGTATAAAGGCTTAACGACTAGGTGAGACAGGTCAAAGGACCTAGAGTGTTCTGTGTTAAAAGAATGCTAAAACACTGAGGTGACAAAAGAGACGTGCATATATACGGATGATGGTGGTATCGCTTACACAAGGTATAAAACGGTAGTGCATTGGCGGAGCTGTTATTTGTACACAGGTGATTCATGTGGAAATGTTTCCGACGCGATTAAGGCCGCATGAAGGGAATTAACAGACTAAAATGTGGAATGGTAGTTGGAGCTACACGCTCGGGACACCCCATTTCGGAAGTCGTTAGGGAATTCAATATTCCGAGCTCCAAAGAGTCAAGAGTGTGCCGAGATTACCAAATTTTAGGCATTACCTCTCACGTCACCGCCTGTTTCCTATAAAGGACGAGGACACAAAGTGCATTAATATCACAGTCGGATAATAAGTGAGTTAATAATTTTGTTCTGATAGCTCTGTAATACATAACGCTTACATATTTTATAACTGACATTACTAATCAAGCATTAAACCACTGCATGTATCTCAACTCTTCACTAAAATGGTGAGACGTGCTTCTCTTGACTGCACCAGTCGTGGGACATAATTGTAAGAAATATATAACGAACTGCGGGCAGATAAACCTCTCCCACCCACATTTTTAATTAGAACTATGGGCAAATGGATTCTATTAACAAATTTATACAGCTTATTTGAAAATGTATAAGATGAACCTTTTCAAGAATCAAGATTAACTGTCATTTCAACAGGCCAGTGCATATAAAGCTGCCAGTCAGACAGGCGAGGGGGGGGGGGTCCTCTGTCAGGGACTTTGCATGCTGTTGCCCTGGAACCTCTACTTTGAAATCTGCATGCGGCATTAACAATACTAAACGTATTTAAAGTCAAAACTACGTGTCATGCTTAGGCAGACGACGTAAGTATTATAATAAATAAATACAAATGAAGAAATGGACGAATTATGGCAAATTGTGTCAAAATATACTAGTTCTTCAGGTGTAAAGCTTGATCTCAAAAAATCTAATATAGTGTATCTGGGTCCATACGGCAGCAAGGTAAACACGACCTGGATCGTAGCAACTGCAAGAAAATTTCAACTCGGGATGCATTTAATAGGAAATCCAAAGAAAATGGTTAAAACTAACTAAGGAAGTCGCACGCCATTCGCGGCATACTTCGACAGAACAACTTTGGGCTCTAGGTCGTCTCAAGCAAATATTTATTAGTTCTTATGTGTTAAGTAAAATCAACCATACTGGGCTGCAATACCGATACCATCGAACGTCTCATACAAAATACGCTAGTACGTGTGGAATGGGAACATTTTGAAACTTTCATTCAACATGACGACGCTAGGGAAGAGTAGGGTTGGCTTGGGCATCAATCACGGCGAAAAATTCAGGAACTCCATGATCCTGAAAAGTCTCAAAAATCATGCTCGCAAAACGGCCCAGGATAACGTAACGCCTATCTAATCCTATGAGACCTGCGGACAGTGTCGCGCCATTCAGTGTCGACCTTATCAACGCAAAGGTAGTCTAAGTACGCAAATACTTTATGGAATTTAGTTACACTCCTGGAAATTGAAATAAGAACACCGTGAATTCATTGTCCCAGGAAGGGGAAACTTTATTGACACATTCCTGGGGTCAGATACATCACATGATCACACTGACAGAACCACAGGCACATAGACACAGGCAACAGAGCATGCACATTGTCGGCACTAGTACAGTGTATATCCACCTTTCGCAGCAATGCAGGCTGCTATTCTCCCATGGAGACGATCGTAGAGATGCTGGATGTAGTCCTGTGGAACGGCTTGCCATGCCATTTCCACCTGGCGCCTCAGTTGGACCAGCGTTCGTGCTGGACTGCAGACCGCGTGAGACGACGCTTCATCCAGTCCCAAACATGCTCAATGGGGGACAGATCCGGAGATCTTGCTGGCCAGGGTAGTTGACTTACACCTTCTAGAGCACGTTGGGTGGCACGGGATACATGCAGACGTGCATTGTCCTGTTGGAACAGCAAGTTCTCTTGCCGGTCTAGGAATGGTAGAACAATGGGTTCGATGACGGTTTGGATGTACCGTGCACTATTCAGTGTCCCCTCGACGATCACCAGTGGTGTACGGCCAGTGTAGGAGATCGCTCCCCACACCATGATGCCGGGTGTTGGCCCTGTGTGCCTCGGTCGTATGCAGTCCTGATTGTGGCGCTCACCTGCACGGCGCCAAACACGCATACGACCATCATTGGCACCAAGGCAGAAGCGACTCTCATTGCTGAAGACGACACGTCTCCATTCGTCCCTCCATTCACGCCTGTCGCGACACCACTGGAGGCGGGCTGCACGATGTTGGGGCGTGAGCGGAAGACGGCCTAACGGTGTGCGGGACCGTAGCCCAGCTTCATGGAGACGGTTGCGAATGGTCCTCGCCGATACCCCAGAAGCAACAGTGTCCCTAATTTGCTGGGAAGTGGCGGTGCGGTCCCCTACGGCACTGTGTAGGATCCTACGGTCTTGGCGTGCATCCGTGCGTCGCTGCGGTCCGGTCCCAGGTCGACGGGCACGTGCACCTTCCGCCGACCACTGGCGACAACATCGATGTACTGTGGAGACCTCACGCCCCACGTGTTGAGCAATTTGGCGGTACGTCCACCCGGCCTCCCGCATGCCCACTATACGCCCTCGCTCAAAGTCCGTCAACTGCACATACGGTTCACGTCCACGCTGTCGCGGCATGCTACCAGTGTTAAAGACTGCGATGGAGCTCCGTATGCCACGGCAAACTGGCTGACACTGACGGCGGCGGTGCACAAATGCTGCGCAGCTAGCGCCATTCGACGGCCAACACCGCGGTTCCTGGTGTGTCCGCTGTGCCGTGCGTGTGATCATTGCTTGTACAGCCCTCTCGCAGTGTCCGGAGCAAGTATGGTGGGTCTGACACACCGGTGTCAATGTGTTCTTTTTTCCATTTCCAGGAGTGTATATTCAACTGATCCGAAGCAGAGCGTCACCAAGATCTACGGATTACTCCACGGCACAGCGTTCGAAAAAACCCACCAGGCGAAGTATTCTACAAAAAACTGGAAAAATGCTTGGAGCAACATTTCCAACGTCATCCTACCCGCCGGAGGAAGCGCCATTGGTATGACGTTGTCATCCCTGCTACGATGTGACACCATAAATGTAAGCTGCAAGCCAGCTCTCATTATCAACACTGCTAGCTAGTTGAATCTGTGGAACACTTACTCCTTTGCAAGGTAAAATACAAATCCGGAATTGCACCATGAAAAACCAAGCATTCATGGACAGAACCATTGAAAACACCATAGCAGGTGATGACGCGTTTGGATCCTGCAGCCAAGTGGAAAGCAGAATATCAACACTTGAGTAACGGGACACGTCGTACAGTTTGTCGTAGTTCGCAAATCACCAACTCTAGTGGACTTTGTACTCTACACTACTGGAGAGCATCACAAACTGCGAAATCAGCCAAGATAGTAAACTCGATTTCAAAACTTCTTAAAGTTTGTGCTATTGTAAGCGGCACACCGTGACCAACCGATACGAATCATCTAATTCCCACGACTTTAGCGGCCTGCATATTTATCTCTTAGTTGACATCCGGCGAAGTATAATTCTTCTGACCGAAAATAGGATTTTGAAATTATATTGAAACGGAAATTTACAGCAGTTATTCTATAATTTCATGATGGTGAGAAAAAAATTTATTATGACGAGGCAGTCGCGAAGAAAATGGTACAGGAACACAAGGCAAACTGATTTACAAATGCAGAAGAGGCAACATCATGTAGATCACGAACTTTATTTCGTCTTTCACTAATCAGCACGAACCTGCTTTCCTGGACATGCAGAATAACTGTTTCAGAAGGTTTATCACAGCTCAGTATGACAGTTTTATTACTGAAGACGTCTTATACGTTTCATGTAAAAATCTTGTCTCTTTATTTAAAAATAAATAAATAAGAAAATGAAAACAATATTTCAATATACACTTATTAAGTTTACGAATTTTTACAATTTAGTTTGTGGCTCCAGGGAAGACCATTAACCACATTACATCTACATCCACATGATTACTTTGCAGTTCACAACTAAGTGCCAGGCAAACGGTTCATCAAACCACTTTCAAGCTGTTTATCTACCGTCCCACACTCAAACGGCACGTGGAATAAACAAGCACTTAAATTTTTCTGTATGAGCTCTGATTCTCTTATTTTATCATGATGATGATTTCTTCCGACGTACGTGGGCACCTATAGAATATTTCCGCAATCGGAGAGAAACTTGGTGGCTGAAATTTCACGTGAAGATCCTGCCGCAACGAAAAATGCCTTTGTTTCAATAATTGCCTCACCAGCTCATGCATTAAGGCCGTAGAACACTCTCCCAAATTTCGCGACAGTACAAATCGAATTGCCCTTCCTTGAACTTTTTCGATATCCTCCATCATACCCATCTCATGCAGATCCCACATTGCAAGGAATTACACCAGAAGAGCGCGGACAAAGTTGGTGTAAGAGATCTCTTTCATAGACGTGTTGCTCTTTTGAAGTAGTTTGCCCATAAATCACATTCTATGGTTTGCTTTCCCTACAGCATAATCTGTGTGATCTTTCCAATTTAAGTTACTCGTAGCTGTAATCTCTAAGTGATTAGTTAAATTTACAGCCTTAGATTTTCGTGGTTTATCCTGTAATCGAAATTTAGGGTATTTATTTCACAAGTCATGTGGATGATATCACCCTTTTCATTATTTAAAATCAATTGCCACTTAAGGAAAGTCGGATGGTTGTTTGGTTCAAAATTTTTTATTTTTATTTTTTGCACCTTTTTTGATACACATATATTTGGGTTTAAATTGATACCAAATTTATTAATTTATGTTGAGTGGTATCCGTTTTACAAGCGTTCTAGTAAAACCCTGCAACGCACAATTTTCATGAACTCAACATTCTTTTCACTCGCTAGTGACTAGTTGTTATAGTACAGCAGTTTGAAAGCTTAGTCGGTAACACTGATGAAATACCGTTGGTAACAATGATGAAAACAGCTGCCAGTTTACTTTGTTGTTTTCAGTTCTTTGTTTTTGGTGATTAAAAGTGAAGTTTGTTTACGATATTCGTATTTCAGTTCTTAGATCTCAGCAAATAAGTTTATATTATGTAAAAATGCCGCGAATACAAAACAAAAAAAGAAAACGTGAGTTCAGGGTGGGGAGATGTAACCAAAAAAAAGTTTTTGCTTCGTGGTGAATCTGAAGTGGAAGTTCATTGTGAAGGTGAGCCTAGGCCTAGTACGACACTGCTTGTGCTTCTAAAACAAGCTCTTCTTCTAAGAAGCTTACCCGTAACTTGGCTAAATATGAGATATGTGGAAAAGAAGAAGGTTGCTATGATATTTCTGATATCAACAGTTTAGGTATGCTAGTTAGCCGAATTGCGGTGTGCGTAAATTGTAAAGGAGCCCTTACCGTCTCTACTGGAACCAGGCTAGGCTTAGAAGTACCGATAGTAATAAAGTGCAGTGACTGTTCTTTTGAAGTTCCACTACTAATTCTCCATGCTTACCAGACTCTAAACAATCAGAAGTGAATGTTCTATTAACCTACGCATTCCGATGTATTGGAAAAGGTGAAGAAGCGGCGAGAACTTTGGACATGATTTGTGATTGGTGTAAAGAATGTCAGCTAACTCTAAATATAGATAAAAGTAAATTAATGCAGATGAATAGGAAAAATAATCCCGTAATGTTTGAATACTCCATTAGTAGTGTAGCGCTTGACACAGTCACGTCGATTAAATATTTGGGCGTAACATTGCAGAGCGATATGAAGTGGGACAAGCATGTAATGGCAGTTGTGGAGAAGGCGGATAGTCGTCTTCGGTTCATTGGTATCATTTTGCGAAGATGTCGTTCATCTGTAAAGGAGACCGCTTATAAAACACTAATACGACCTATTCTTGAGTACTGCTCGAGCGTTTGGGATCCCTATCAGGTCGGGTTGAGGGAGGACATAGAAGCATTTCAGAGGCGGGCTGCTAGATTTGTTACTGGTAGGTTTGATCATCACGCGAGTGTTACGGAAATGATTCAGGAACTCGAATGGGAGTCTCTAGAGGAAAGGAGGCGTTCTTTTCGTGAATCGCTACTGAGGAAATTTAGAGAACCAGCATTTGAGACTGACTGCAGTACAATCTTACTGCCGCCAACATACATTTCGCGGAAAGACCAAAAAGATAAGAGACATTAGGGCTCGTACAGAGGCATATAGGCAGTCGTTTTTCCCCCGTTCTGTTAGGGAGTGGAACAGGGAAAAACGATGCTAGTTGTGGTACGAGGTACCCTCCGCCATGCACCGTATGATGGATTGCGGAGTATGTATGTAGGTGTAGATGTAGACCTTTTTGCGGTGTAATGAACTTGCCGACTCCGCCAGCTTTCAAATATTACATTAAGATGCTTCGAGATGCTGCAAAAGAGGTCTGTGAAGAGAGTATGAAGGCTGCTTTTGAAAAAAGTGTCGGTGAAAATGATGGTAATAGAGACTTGACAGCAATATTTGACGGATCGTGGCAACGTAGGGGCCACACTTCACTCAATGGAATTGTAACTGCAATGGCAGAAAACACAGGCAAGGTAACTGATGTTAAAATTTTTTCCAAGTATTGCAGATGCGAAAATAGAATGACCAACAATCAAGATGCTGATTGCCTAGCTAACTACTCTGAAGTATGTGGAGGAATGGAGGCAAAAGGAGTTGTGGAAATGTTTCCAGAATCGCTGCCGAAATACGGAGTGCGGTACAACTATTATTACCCTAAGGTTTGTGAGGCCAAACCATATGGCCCCGACTTCTCAACTGAGAAACTGGAATGTTGCGGTCGAGTCCAGAAGCGGATGGGTAGTCGCCTCAGGAAATTGAAACAGAACTTTGGAAAACGGCAAAAAAATTTGGGGTCGTGGCCGCCTTACTGGTGAGGCTATAAATCAAATACAACTATATTATGGCCCAGCTATAAGAAGGAATGCTACTAACACTTTAAAGGACATGAAGGCAGCAGTCTGGGCAGAATTCTTTCATTTGATGGCTACCAACGAAGACACATCTGGACACAGACTATGCTCCAAAGGCGAGACAAGCTGGTGCAAATTCCGAAAAGTCCGAGAGAAAAATGAGCCTTATGACCAGAATGACCACACTCATCTTCCTTTCGCTGTCATGGAACAGATAAAACCCATATTTAGAGACTTAGCCCATCCTGACCTCTTGTGTAAGTGCGTATTTGGTGGAACGCAAAATCCCTCAGAGTCGTTCAACAACGTATGTTCGCGGCTACCAAAAGCAACTTTTATTTTGATGACTACATTTCAGTTGGGAGTGTACGAAACTATTACAAGTTTCAGTGAAGAAAATTTAGTAAAGTGTTACATTTTAAATCATCTAGGCATATCTCCAAGCAAGGTGTCAAGTTTTTGAAAAACGACGACGAACTTCGGATTAAAAATGCGGACAAAGCTGTCAAAGAAATTGAGAAAAAGTGTCGCCAGGCAACACAGCAAGCAAGAAGGAAAATTGAGGACAAGTTTGAAGAACTAGAAGATCCTGATAGACCTTCATATGAAGCTGGAATGTACCAAAGTAAGAGTAAAAGCGTTTTTTAATAATTTTATCTTTATTTGCGTTTCCCCGACAACTATGTTTTTCAGTGGTTAGGAACATTTTTCTTGGCTGCTGCTAATGTTCCTTATTTGTTATTTGTTGATTTAAACTGAGGAAATATGAATATCTTTTAAAGAACTATGGTGTAAATTTTATTAAAGTATAAGAAACGGAGTTTTATGGCTACTTTAAGAAAATATATTTTTTTAATAGTACAAGTTTTTATTATTTTTGAGACTTATGAGTTTAAAATGAAGATAAAAGTATAAGGAACAAAACAAAAAATCATGATAATATGTACATTGGTTAGGGAGAAAAATGTTCCTAAATTCATATAATTTAACACGACCGAGGTAGAACCACCCGACTCCCCTTAACGGACGATGCTTTACATCTAATGTTCTTCGAGCTTGCAACCTGCATCGCAGTTCGGTGTTAAAAATCGCTGTAGAGACACGGCTGGCTGGTTATTATGACCCCTCTGACTTATGAAAAGTCGTTAGTTCTGATAAATTTGAAGAACTGTTTGAAGTCTTCGGAACCTGATTAACTTGAACCGTAGCTTTAACCCACTAGCAATTAAATAAACAGGATTTATGTTGACAGTACCTGCAGAATTAAATTCCCTTTAGTATTTATCATCTCGCCCAAAGTAGTTACAAAACATTGTCTGTATGTACGCTATCACGCCTTAATTTCTTGCAGTGCGCGGCTGTACCTAATGCTTAATGGCCCTGCGTCCCGACTAATGAGCCGCGAGCCGACGCCTCAGTTCCTGCTCGGGTATCTGAACGGCCACACACACGCAGCAATTACGAACCCGATCGCGCAACAGGTGATTACACCCACGGAAACCGATAGTCACCGGTTGCCTGATTCCCAGCTTTACCTGATGTATTCCTTTGATGTGTCATAGTACCAAGACGGCTATGGTAACAAGGAGTAGGTGTCAAATGGAACATTTTATCCACTAGGAACCAGCAAACGCCAATACTTCACACATTCAAATTCTACTGATTTCCCTAAATCACTTGTGTGAGTACTGGTATGTTACCTGTTGCTTGCACTTATTGAGCACTACACTAGGGAGACTACTAATGTAGTAGAAAGCTTGAGGTAAAAGTCCATGTAGAATTAATTGAAGGATGTCACTGCGAAAAACTACTTTGTACTATTGACCTGTTTAGAGATAACTGTAACGAGCATCTCCGACAGAAGGAACAATAATAATCTACTATTGACCTACATGTCATCTTTTTGTTTCTATGCCCTTTCTCCACAATAGTAGTCACACGAGTAATGAAGATTATATACGTAGCATGTTTTGCGACAGTAATAAAACTCTTATTTATATCATACGCGTTTCGCTTTATTTGAAAGCATTTTCTGTGCTTACTGTAACAAAGTTGTTTCTCTTACATATTAGTTTTCCAAGATCGTAAACAGTTCCCGTGATTACTACTATCAAACAGTATTAAATCACAATTATTGCTCGCGACTGGTTTGTTTCCTTCTTCATTCCTAATATTCTTCTATTCATAAGTGTTCCATTTTAGTACACTGCACTTCACTAACAAGAAATGTGTTTTCGCTTATTTGTGTAGATCCACTTGCACCCTGTGAACTTTGTCTTGATGTTACGGGATACGATCGTTTTTGTTTTGTTTTTGTCATTGAGGAGCGTGTGGTATTCTTCTGTATGTGTTTTTATATTTTTCATATCAATTACTGCTTTTTTTATTATTTCTTAAGGGACTGGCCGATATATCCTTATTTGTGAGATGAACTGTTTTAATATGTGTGTGTGTCAGAGAGAGAGAGAGAGAGAGAGAGAGAGAGAGAGAGAGAGATAGTGGACGAGTGTTTTATGTCCGTACCCTTTCGTATGTGTGTATGCATGGGGGGAGGGGAAAGGGAGACTATGTATGGGTAAATTATTCATTTATGTACGGTAATTTACTATTTACTGTGATGGATGACAGTGAATGAGTGCTTTGCCTGGTTCATAAGATATAGTTTTTGTAGTGGGTTGGGGTGGTGATTTATCTACCATTTACCAGTTTAAATAATGTTTGGTTGCTAATGTTTTTTGCCATTCATTATGTGTATCTTTCGAATTTGAATGGTTTTATGTAGTGTTAGGAGGTATTTTTGGTTCTGACACTGATATTTTCATGTCTGTTTCTATTGTGGGAGGTTGGTGGTTTTCTTGTGAGATGTTCGCTGAAAAAGTAGATTGGTTGATGCTATTTTTCCATGCCCTTTTATGCTCTTTATACCTTATTCCATATATTCTGCTTATATCATCTACTTTACACTGAAGCTGTTAAAAAGAAAGAAGAAAATTTCAAGGTTAAAAGAAACCTAGTCTCTCATGCTAGAGTGAACTGTCACTGCATGTGAACGATATAGAAGTTACATTGATAACGACTAGGGCAAAACCCCCTCGGAGACCTTAATGAAGAGAGTACACATAGCCTCCGGACTGCCACCAACATTGCAGGGTACATCTCTGAGAATACCAGTCACCCATGATGGCGAAATATCAGCAAAGTAATTAAACAAAAGTCATCCAAAAATACAGCGACGAAAGCTGTACTGACAAAAATACATCAGTTCTGAGGGTATTTCGTCTACTGCAGGTGCTTTATTACGATGTATGTCTTTAAATGCTCTATCAAATTTTTCTCTCACTATCGCATCCCCTATCTCATCTTTTTCCTTCTATACAAAATTATAATGAAGTTTATCTTCGTTATATTTGCTCTTCTGTATTGCTTTCACCTTTCATCCTTCCCTTATTTGTATAATAGGCATCTTGCGCCTCTCTGAGCTCTCTATGTTCACACAGCTACTTCTTTTTTCTGAAGAGTCATTTAATTTTCACATACAAGGCATGTGAAAGAATAGCTGCTATTTTATACTCCTTATGATTTGTTTCTTATTTATTCATCTTCGGTAATGGAAAGTCTCTAATATGTTTTGTACACTGAGTGAATATGTATGTGGTATTTTAAAGTGTGTCTAACACATTGATTTTTCTTCTTTGAATAAGTTAATTAAAATTAACTTTGTTTGCTTGCAACCATACCCAATACCTGTTTTCTTCGTTAGGTTATGGAAACAAGAGATGGATGTAAATAGTTGGAAGTCCAAAATGTTGCTGTTGTTCAAGCATTTCTTATTTCTGGTTCATGAGCTAGAGATGTGGAGATATTGGAAGAATATGAAAGTAAATTAAAGAGTACTACTTTTCAATGGAACCAATATTGGAAACTGAAAATTTTTAAAGCAAAGTATGCTAGAGAAATTGGATTCCTTTGATGTCACAGCACAAAACTATGCGGAGCAAGTGTAGTTTCTAGATAGTGACACAGAAAAGGAACGAGCTCAGAAGGACAAACAACAAAAAACCTCATGGACTATATTAAAAAGTGTCGTTCAAAATAAATGTAGGGTGTCACAGGAGGAATGGTCAATATTCAGGAATATTACAGCAACTACCATTCACTAGAAGAGGTGTGTTTCACAGAAGCGAAGCTGAATAACTGTTCACAGCTCTTAAGATATGCACTTTAGAACCCATGTTAACTTCACTTTTTTTCCTTCGAATGATAGTTCTTGTTACATCCCTGAATGTTGGTCAATCTTTTCTTGGACAACCTGTACATACGAAAGATATCAGCATAAATACTCAAGAATAGTGGGAGCTGTTGTGTTACAGCTTCTCGCAGCAAGAGGAGAGCATTGAGGAAAAGGTGTAGTACTGCCGCAACCAAAGGTCAAATAAAAGAAGAGGAAAAGCAGAACAGTATTAAATCTCCAGTGAACTGAGTACTTCCAAAGCTACCAGTTCGCTCATCTGTCTGGCTGACAAAGCCAAGAATACCTATACAGGGTGACTGAAGTCTTCAGAATCGAAATTAAACATGTGGTACGGAATTCAACACTGAGGCAAGGAACTAATGATTGGAACTTTGGTTTCTGACTGACAAAAAAATTCGTACATGCCTTATGCTCATTGTAACTGTTTAAAAATGCTTTTCTTCCTTTTCAGCAATGATATAGACACCATAGAACCATACAGGCCACAACGAACTGATTCTGCGTGCCTTTTTTCGTGAACACATTGCCACAAGAATATGATAACATTGTAGCTGCATGAAGACATTATCTACGGAAAATTTGAAGTGAAGCTTCGTGAAAAATAGCCTCATGGATCTTGAAAGCACATGCCGAAACTGTAAGAAGAAACCTGTAGTAGACTCAGGACAGAACACAGTGTTTAATATGCATAGAAATAGTTTATCGTAGGTAAGATGACTGGAAGCACAAATTTGAAACTTTAAGGATTTGGCTGTGGTAAACTACTCAGTCCACATTGTCAATGT
The DNA here is from genome assembly GCF_021461385.2 of Schistocerca piceifrons. NCBI lineage: Eukaryota > Metazoa > Arthropoda > Insecta > Orthoptera > Acrididae > Schistocerca > Schistocerca piceifrons. The sequence goes on along the minus strand of NC_060140.1, from coordinate 591,030,274 downwards.
GTGGGGGTTACGTTGACGAGTTGCACAACGGATTGATCTGAAAAGTACTCTTTGGATCCTGCAAGAAGAAATTTCTACCCCCCACTACTACAGAAGTCAGACAGACGCTCCTAACATACCAAAATGAAATGCCTGAAAAAATTTCAGCAATAAATATCTCCTGGAGTCGTCCGCTGTAAGGAAAAGACGCAAAAATATTCTGTTTTCTTACATAACTAGTGGGATACTTGGGTACTGGAGTATTGCTGGTTAGTGTAAGAAAAACATTAAACGAACGGAAAATATTATTTATTACAAAATATAAAAAATCAAGTGAAACTTTTATTTATAAACTGATACACAAATTTCTGGGCTCTTTTTGTAATAGGAGGTTACCTCTTATGGTTAGGAATCCTGTTAATGACATTTATATACAAAGAGTGGGAAAGCTTTTTTATCCCTTTTCTTTAAGAACGTTATTTACTCGGCAGAATGGCTGAGAGCCGCACCTGCTCAACTTCAATAATTATCCCATTGAATTTTTCTAAGTACGGTCGAGGTTGTTGCAGGAGAAATGTAATGGACTGACAAGAATGAAGTATGTTATTTCTAATGGAGGAAAGATGGGGCTCGCCTATGCTGTAGCACAAAATACCGTGAGCTGCGATGACTGCTGCCTGCATCGTTCACCGCTGAAGAATAGCAAAATTATCTGTTTCTATCTGGATTGACCTTCGGCAGTCGAATTCTCACTCTGCCTTGATGAAGTCAAGGTCTCCTATCTACCCCTAGTCTAACTATTGGCGTGGTTCACCGGTCAGACAACCAATCCACCGCGATGCCACTCAATGTTCGCTCGCAGGCACTAACTAATACTCTGTCTGTGTTCACACTACACATTAAGTGTCGCAGTCAACACAGTGAACAAACTCTTAAACATCAACGACTTAATATAGACTATCACTCCGATTCGCTAGCGACAGAGGTGCTCTCTCTGTGCGGTACTGAGTAGAGACTTTGTTCCTCGGTCTCTCTGTACACTCATGAGCACACTGGCTACCGCTACGTGTTCCTGCTGCAAGAGCGTCACTGGAAGGACTTCCCTCCTTGCAAAAAGCGAAAGGGAATATCATCCGCTGTCCTTCCCTCACTCCTCCGGCTCATTGTGTCAGAAATAGTCCACGAATCAGCGTTACTCTTACAAACTGGAGAATGGCTAAGCCGACCAGTCTGGAAATATATAGCATCTGCGTCAGGCATTTACTGCCCACTTGTGAGAACTCTGAAACTGCGCACTAGGTCCGTCAAAAAAATCCATATGCTGGGGCTCTCCCAACAATACAGCTAGTTTTGCTTTTAAGGTGAACGCGCAGGCCGTTATCCCTTTTCTCTGGCAAAAACTGTTTTGGTTCGTGGGCAGTCGGCTGGCCGGCACAGCTGAATGCTAACCCACCCTCCTACGGACTTTCCAGCGATCTGGTTGCCTTCGCCGAACAAAAACTCCTGTGGCCGTCGTGTCTTGAATATTTGTGCACGCCAGCGTTGACTTTTTAATCTCAGTGCACACTTGCCATTTATTTATTAGACTGGCATATCGAGTAAATGGAAATATATAAAACTGACTCTACCGTATCGAGTTTGGGCTCGAATGAAACGTCTTGATACGCAGAATACGATGGTGAGGTTGGAATATGTAAGAAATGAAGGTGAGGAGACCACGCCACCTTACAACATATAGAAGAAAAATTTCATGAATTTTTTTAGGCAGTTTACATAAGGCACACACTAGTAAACTGAGCACATTTAATCATGAAGTCAAGCATAGGCAGGCTGGTTACTGAATTATCTAAAATAGCCATTAAAACAAAAACAACTCACCACAATGGTACCTTGGAACAGGAAAACCTGCCTCTTTTCCAAGTGGGCACTTCTCACTTCTGGGCATTCATGATGTGCTCACCGCTGCCTGCAGACTCCTCCACCAAAGTAATGTTCAAGCCCCCCCTCTCTTCATACCATGCCGGAGTACCGTTTCAATACCGGCGCATGCGGAACCGGCGAATTCTCGCGGTGTGCCAAAGAAAACTCCTGACAACCTAAGTGCAGGCGCCTTACCAAAAATGAACAAGAACATATTAATATTCGTGAAAGTCTGTGGAACTAACAAGCGCAATTCAGCTGGAGGAAAACAGCTTACTTTTAAAGGTCATAACTGTGGTGAAGTTATACGCAAAAAAGATGACTGTATTAAAGTAAGCACAAACAAGATGAAAATCTCAAAGCTCAGCAAACTGTGACTGTCAAGAGGCTTCTGTGAGTTCGGATGCGTGTTGTTTTTCCAGTGATTATTTTGGAGAATCGGTTTCTTAGTATTTGGACTCTTTTGCGGGTGAAAACCTGGTGAACGACTTAAAAAGTGTTGATAAATTGCAAATGCTTGAAAGAATGGTAGTGATTAGCGTTGAAAAATGGGAACCGTTCTGATGGCAACGGAGTTAGGCGAAATGCATGTTGTGAGCTATGTCAACAGAAACATAGCGCCAATTGCGATGAAAAACATTTTATTTGCTCCTGGACTGTACCACAACTTCCTGTCGTGCACAGACTGCAGACAAATGATTCCAAAGCTACGTTTGGAAAGGGAAGAGCGACTGATCAAAGTGCAAAGGATGGTTCTGTCATTTCAAAATAAAAGAAAACCGGGAGAAAATGTATGCTCTGAAACTCGCCAAAAACTCTAGCATGGTGTTTCTTACTGTAGCAGTGAAAATCTGCCCCCAATGGCGGCAATTATGCAGATCACGGATATATTAAGCGAGTTGAGTTCGCAAGACATTTTAATGAAGTTTCAATCACCAACATTCTCATCTGAATTTGAAGTTATTTGTTGATGTACACCTATGTATGGAGAAATAAAATAACAAATAAAATAAGCAATAAAACAAGGGGAATCAGAGCTTGCATAGAAAAGTCTAAACGTTCTTTCATGTGTGCTGCTGTGAGTGGAATGGTTGAGTAATAGTCTGAATGTCGTTTGATGAACCGTCTGCCAGGAACAGGAACTTATGTGTGAGTTTCAGAGTAGTCATGTAGATGTAGATTTAAAAGTGCTCCCGAAAAACATGATAGAAATGAGCATTAAAGACATGAAGATACCCGAAATGTGCACCATCTTCGTAGAATGCAAGCCGACAAGACTTCCACGCAATCAGAAGGAAAAAGAGCGAAACTTCCAGTGGAGCGAGTACACATGACAACATGACTGCTATTACGCCCATGAAGTATGAGGGAAAGTGGAACATCATTCCATTTACAGATGACTACACCCATTATACGTAATGTATTATGCAAAATGAATCAGAAGTACTGGACTATGTTAAACAGTATGAAGCAATGGCAACTACTCGTTCCCGTTTACGTGTTAATAGATTGTAATAGATTCTGCTACGACAGTTGAAGAGGATCTTTGTCAAACGAAATGAAATACTTTTCTTAATGATAAGGGAAATTAATACGAACTGACGAGGAGGTATACACCATAGCAACAGTGATAGGAATATTACAAACAAAGCACATTGCATATAGTGGAATAGTTGAATCTTGGTGGTCAGAAACAGTACAGACTCCTCTTTACTTAGGAAGCACAATAATTAAATATACATTAAAGGCGACCGTTCCTGCTGCTGTCTAGTATGGTGAAAATATCAACGTTTCAGGAACTGAAAGTGTTTCAGTATATGGCGTATTTATGACTTCTTGGAAAAGGGGCTGCTGGAAAGTATGATACCAGAATAAAGGGGTGTCTCAAGGTTGAATATTTTGTTAATGGATGTTAGCTACGTTATTCAGAAGAGAGATGGATCATTCTTGGATGAGGTGTCAATTTTAATGAAAATCGTTTCGATTTTAATAATAAAGATCTGTTCTCTTGGAAAGAAGACACAAACTGTGAGGCTTATAATTGATTTAAAAAATGTTAGTGTCTACAGAAAGACTCCATATTAAGTGATAATGAAGCTGAAATCCTCTGAAGCGTAAGAAAAACGAAAGGTCCAGTCGCATGGAGGACTACGCAGTATGAGCTCTGAATTGCGACATTAAGTTAGAAATTCCAGTGATATCTACAGTACACTGGATATATAAGTGTGGCTTTACACTATAACACTTCTTCTTCTTCTTCTGCAGTGGTCAATCCAAGGATTAGTTTGCAACAGCTACAATGGCAGCTTGTCTCCATTCTGTGCATCTTTCAGCTTTTCTCTTCATTTCTTTATGGGTGTTACATCCCACGTCTTTCACGATTTGATCCATGTACCTCAATCGTGGTCTTCCTCTTGGTCTTTTTCCTCGACATATCCCTCTACGATTGTGTTCAGGAGTCCTTTATGTCTTAATAGATGGCCTGTAAATTGCACTCTTCTTTTAACAATGAAACTCCAGAAGCTTCTCTTCTCACCTGCTCTTTCCAGAACCACTTCGTTTGTGACCTTGTCGATATATTTTATTTTCAGCATGCGTCTATAGCACCACATTTCAAAAGAATTTAGCTTCTGGTCTTCCTCTGTGCCGAGAGTCCATGTTTCACACCCATAGCATGCCACACTCCACACACTGTCTTCGACAAAAACAGAATTTTATAATTTTTAAGTTGTGTTGTAGAATATATGTGTTGTTTGAGAAGCTATTCGACTGTCTAAAAATTTTGAAAAGTGAAAAGGTTAGAATTTACCAAGTCATTAGTATTGTATTGCCTCTCATAATAAATGGGAGTATAAAAGACAAACGCGCAGAAATTAACTGTCAGTTTGTTACAGACTTACACTTGAATAGGAAAATAGATGTAAAGTACAATGCTGCAGAAAATCAGATACAGTTTTATAAAATAGTTGTTCAAACAAAAATTTGAATAATTGTCGCAAGGATTGGGAAAGGGTTAAGTTATAGACTACCGTTACACAGAACTGAAGCAGAGTGGAAGATCAGTAATTCTGTATTATGCTCTTTATAGACTATTGATCATGATCATCTTTGGTAATAGAGTCTTTGAATTGTTCTGTAAATGGAGTGCATATACACACATCAAAAAAAGTTTAGCTTCACCCGGGTTCCCAGAATACCTGAAGATAGACGTTGACTGTGGATATTGTATCACAGACACAGTCCCCTTGATTGTTCAGATATGTCACTAAACCCACCCAAATAACCATGCATGAGCAGCGCCTATTAGACTGAGGGGATCCGTCAGCCGAGCAGTTCCAGTCATTCCACTAGGAAGGAGGTACACAGCTCGTGTTGTATGTAGTTCAACCATGCCAAGACGGTCAATACCGCCGTTCGATCGCGTCCGCATTGTTACTTTGTCTCGGAGTGAACCAAAACGATGTTATTCAAACATGGAGGAGATACAGAGAGACAGGAACTGTCGATGACTACTACTGCAGTGGCTGACAGCTACCTACGGGTTATGGCTCGGAGGAACTTTGACAGCAACGCCACCATGTTGAATAATGCTTTTCGTGCAGCCATAGGACGTCGTGTTAAGAATCAAACTATGCGTAATAGACCGCTTGATGAGCAACTAGACTCCAGACGTCCATGGCGAAGTCTATCTTTGCAACCACGACACCATGCAGCGCGGTACAGATGGGTCCAACAACATGCCGAACGGACCGCTCAGGATTGGCATCTCGTTCTGTTCACCGATGAGTGTCACATATGCCTTCAACCAGACAATCGTCGAAGATGTGTTTCGAGGCAACACGGTAAGGCTAAACGCCTTAGTCACACTGTCCAGCGGACGTCCTGGGCGGACGTACGCCGCTGGTGGTCATGTAAGGCGCCGTCACTGCTGTACGATACGTGAATGCCGTCCTCCGACCGACAGTGCAACCATATCGGCAGCATATTGGAGAGGCATCGTCTTCATGGACGAAAATTCGCGCCCTCATCGTGCACATCTTGTGGCCAGCATATTCTCCAGATATGAACCCTATCGAACCATGCCTGTGATAGATTGAAAAGGGCTGTTTATGGACGACGTGACCCACCAACCACTCTGAAGGATCTACGCCGAATCGCCGTTAAGTAGTGAGACAATCTGACCAACAGTGCCTTGATGAACTTGTGGATAGTATGCTACGACTAATACAGGCAAGCATCAATGCAAGAGGACGTGCCACTGGGTATTAGAGTTACTGTTGTGCGCAGCAATCTGGACCATCACCTCTGAAGGTCTCGCTGTATGGCGGTACAACATGCAACGTGTGGTTTTCATGAGCAGTAGAAAGGGCGGAAATGATGTTTATACTAATCTGTATTCCAATTTTCTGTACAGGTTCCGGAACTCTTGCAACCAAGGTCATGTAAAACTTTTTTGATGTGTGTGTATGTATTGTTGTAAAGTGTGTCTAACATATTGATCCTTCTTCAGCGAATAAACTAATTAAAACTAAAGTTTCTTGCTTGCAGCAATACTCTGCTACAATTTATTTTAATGAGCATCTACCTTTCCCAAAGTCATAGGTGCTCCTACAGCTTTGTATTTCTCATCTAGCCATTCTTTCTTAGTCATTTTGCCCTTTATGTTGACCACATTTTCCAGCCATCTCTATTCCCTTTTATTAGGTTCAAATGTTTCGTTTTCAAATCTTCACTTCTCAATACATAAATTAAAATTTCTTTGTGTTATCTAAGGATTCAAACTGGACCTTGTATCTTTCGAAAATTACTTGGATGCCTTTATATTTATCTAGTTGTTTGTTTGTTGCAGTTTCTGCTACATGTTTAAAAGCTACCCACTCATCATCAGTTGTCTTTATTTCACATATTTCTGTTAGTCATTGCTGAGTATTCCCTTTGAAAATGTTAGCAACCTTTCGTTGATTCAACTTATCTAAATCCCATGTCTTTAATTTTATATCTTAAATATTTTTTATAATTATTAAATTATGGGCAATATCCACATTTGGACATAAAATTTTAACTTGTTTCGTTATCTATGGAAATCAGAACCCATTCCCTTACAGTAGATTTTGTTATGAATATTTTGGATAGTCTCAGTGATAAGAATATTAAATTGCAAAATGGCTAAGCTCTATATACGAAAGTTTTTGTGCTTCTTTTAGAAATCATCAATGCTCTCCCATTCTGTAGTACTTACCACACATGTTTCTTGCAACAGAAGTAGTCCAAGTTGTTGAAATGTCAGAGCTCTAACTACGTATACCCATAAATCATACTCCCACGTGGCATAATATGAAGACACATTTCATCACTGGCGGCATAGTAACAGTGACAGCAGAAAAATAAAAGTGCATTTCATGCAAGAAGCACCTTACAACTGAGGTAACATACATGTTTGCATATTATTTCCAGTATTTTATCATCCTCAATAAGTGATGAAAGGGATTAGAGAAATTGTTTATATTAATAAGTTAACATACTATCTTAATTAAAGACAGCTCTGTAAATTTGTAGCTAACAGTATTTGTAAAAGAAAATATTTAAAAAAAAATGTGTTTTCATGCAATTACTATAATAGAGTTGGCAAAATCAAGTAATGTTATACATTTACTTATAACAATGTCTAACATATTATTCCAATCAAAGCTCGAGATGAGAGTAGTTTGGTAACATTCAGAATCACATCAAAAGTAAATATTTCACTATATCGTCGCTGTTTTACTATCGCATATGTAGAAGGAATGACACTGTCATTATGAAACAAATCCCATGGCGTTACACGTAAAATATTTAGCTATAACGATGCACAGCACCTAATGGCGGTGACAGGAACAGTTATGTATTTAAGAATTTGTAACATCGTTCAGCCCTGTCAGCAACTGTGACAATTAAACATATAACATGTCAGCCTCAGTTGCAAATAGAAACAAATCTTTACCTAGGTTTCAGCCAAAATAATTTGGGTGAAACCTAGGTAAAGACTGGTATCTATTTGCAACTGAAGCTGACGTGTTATATGTTTTGTTATGTATTTCACTGTTAAGTAGAGAGATGGTGTAATTCACCAAACCCTCATTAGTGTTCATAAAACGTGCTCTGGACTGTCATTGTTCATTACAGCTTAAAAAGACCAGGAAACTTCTTTCACTGAGTAGAATGTCTTGCAGTGATTGTGTACAGATGCATTAATTTATTTTAAATTTATGCAGCATGATGTATCGGTCAATGGCACAGGATGATATACCATTAAAAGGAAAGCGCAAGAAAACTGGAAAATGTTTGAGTATTAACTTTGCAAATGAAAATGGTAAAAAAGTAAACTGAGATCTAAAACAAAGTATGATCGCTAGCGCATTGGCCAACGTAAATCTTACCCAGATCTCAGGGAGACTTCATACCAAAGAATCGCAAACAAATCAGTTTATCGAGAGGCATGGAGGCACTTCTCCAGTGCTAACTATTGCAATGCCTCACCAATAAAAGAATGAACGATGTGTAACATGCTCACAGGCTTTAAACCGAAGGCTGTCTGACGCAGTGTATCTGGATTCCATGGTGTCCGTGATATGTTCTCCATTCGCCATTCATAAGCAAATTTCTATTCTGACCATTGCTAATATTAGTTCAGATATCAGAACAAAATTGTTTTTTGTACACTCGAAGATCTACTCGTTATTTCCCTGAACAAATATTAGACATCAGTGAAATGGAACTGGAAAGTCACTTTAATCCTAACAAAGCTCCGCACAAACAATACTATCGCTCTTTTTGAACATTGTTATTTGTACATATAGCTTCTTCCTATGTAATGTTTTTGGTACTACTTAGCTTGAAAGCTTGTCAGTGTAATGTCAGTAACATGGTCTTTGTGTGATAAATTACTCTGAGTACAATATAGCTAAGAGACAAAGAGTTCACAGTTTTAACAATGATTGGGAGAAGCAGTATTGTTATGTCGAACTCAGAGGAAAACCCATGTTTTTACTGTGAAACAACAGTAGGTCTGTTCCCAATAAAAGTAATTTAGAATGTCAGTTTTTGAAATATCATACAAACGGTAATAGTGACTTCCTCCTCGTTAACTCTGAATTGTTGTTATTGTGGTCTTCAGTCCAGAGACTGGTTTCAAGCAGCTCTCCATGCTACTCCATCCTGTGCAAGCTTCTTCTTCTCCCAGTGCATACTGCAACCTACATACTTCTGAATCTGCTTCGTGTATTCATCTGTTGGTCTCCCTCTACGATTTTTACCCTCCACAATGCCCTCCAATACTAAATTTGCTATCCCTTGATGCCTCAGAATATGCCCTGCCATCCGATCCCTTCTTCTAGTTAAGTTGTGCCACAAATTTCTCTTCTCCCCAATTCTGTTCCGTACTTCTTCATTAGTTGTGTGACCTACCCATCAAACCTTCAGCATTCTTCTGTAGCACCACATTTCGAAAGCTTCTATTCTCTTCTTGTCTAAACTATTTATCGTCCATGCCTCACATCCTTACATGGCTACACTCCAAACAAATACTTTCAGAAACGACTTCCTGACACTTAAATCTATACTCAATGTTAACAAATTTCTTTTCTCAGAAACGCTTTCCATGCATTGCCAGTCTGCATTTTATATCGTCTCTGCTTCGACCATCACCAGCTATTTTGCTCCCCAAATAGCAAAACTCATCTACTACTTTCAGTGTCTCATTTCCTAATCGAACGCCCTCAGCATTACTCGATTTAAGTCGACTACATTCCATCACCCACATTCTGCTTTTGTTGATGTTCATCTTATATCTTCCTTTCAAGACCCTGTCCGTTCTGTTCAACTGGTCTTCCACTTCCTTTGCTCTTCCTGACAGAATTACAACGTCATTGGCGAACTTCAAAGTTTTTATTTCCTCTCCATGGATTGTAATTCCTACTCCGAATTTCTCTTTTGTTTCCTTTACTGCTTGATCAATATACAGATTGAATAACATCGGGGATGGGCTACAACCCTGTCTCACTCCCTTCACAAACAGTGCTTCCCTTCGATGCCGCTCGAGTCTTATTACTGCCACCTGGCTTCTGTACAAATTGTAAATAGCTTTTCGCTCCCTGTATTTTACCCCTGCCACCTTCAGAATTTGAAAGAGATTATTACAGTCAACATTGTTAAAAGCTTTCTCTAAGTCTACAAATGCTAGAAAATTAGGTTTACCTTTCCTAAATCTATCTTCTAAGATAAGTTGTTGGGTCAGTATTGCCTCAAATGTTCCAACATTTCGACGGAATCCAAACTGATCTTCCCTGATGTCGGCTTCTACCAGTTCTTCCATTCATCCAAAAATAATTCGTGTGAGTGTTTTTCAGCCGTGACTTATTAAACTGATAGTTCGGCAATTTTCACATCTGTCAACACCTGCTTTCTTTCGGATTGGAATTATTATATTATTCTTGAACTCTGAAGGTATTTCGCCTGTATTTAATATCTTGCTCACCAGATGGTAGAGTTTTATCAGGGCTGGATCTCCGAAGGCTATCAGTAGTTCTAATCGAATGTTGTTTACTCCTGGGGACTTGTTTCGACTTAGGTCTTTCAGTGCTCTGTCAAACTCTTCACGCAGTATCATTTCTCCTATCTCATATACGTCCCCTCCATTTCCATAACACTGTATTCAAGTACATCTCCCATGTATAGACCCTCGATATACTCCTTCCACCTTTCTGCTTTCCCTTCTTTGCTTACAACTGGGTTTCCATCTGAGCTCTTGATATTCATAAAAGTGGTCCTGTTTTCTCCAAGGCTCTCTTTAATTTTCCTGTATGCGGTATCTACACTCCTGGAAATTGAAATAAGAACACCGTGGATTCATTGTCCCAGGAAGGGGAAACTTTATTGACACATTCCTGGGGTCAGATACATCACATGATCACACTGACAGAACCACAGGCACATAGACACAGGCAACAGAGCATGCACAATGTCGGCACTAGTACAGTGTATATCCACCTTTCGCAGCAATGCAGGCTGCTATTCTCCCATGGAGACGATCGTAGAGATGCTGGATGTAGTCCTGTGGAACGGCTTGCCATGCCATTTCCACCTGGCGCCTCAGTTGGACCAGCGTTCGTGCTGGACGTGCAGACCGCGTGAGACGACGCTTCATCCAGTCCCAAACATGCTCAATGGAGGACAGATCCGGAGGTCTTGCTGGCCAGGGTAGTTGACTTACACCTTCTAGAGCACGTTGGGTGGCACGGGATACATGTGGACGTGCATTGTCCTGTTGGAACAGCAAGTTCCCTTGCCGGTCTAGGAATGGTAGAACGAAGGGTTCGATGACGGTTTGGATGTACCGTGCACTATTCAGTGTCCCCTCGACGATCACCAGTGGTGTACGGCCAGTGTAGGAGATCGCTCCCCACACCATGATGCCGGGTGTTGGCCCTGTGTGCCTCGGTCGTATGCAGTCCTGATTGTGGCGCTCACCTGCACGGCGCCAAACACGCATACGACCATCACTGGCACCAAGGCAGAAGCGACTTTCATCGCTGAAGACGACACGTCTCCATTCGTACCTCCATTCACGCCTGTCGCGACACCACTGGAGGCGGGCTGCACGATGTTGGGGCGTGAGCGGAAGACGGCCTAACGGTGTGCGGGACCGTAGCCCAGCTTCATGGAGACGGTTGCGAATGGTCCTCGCCGATACCCCAGGAGCAACAGTGTCCCTAATTTGCTGGGAAGTGGCGGTGCGGTCCCCTACGGCACTGCGTAGGATCCTACGGTCTTGGCGTGCATCCGTGCGTCGCTGCGGTCCGGTCCGGTCCCAGGTCGACGGCACGTGCACCTTCCGCCGACCACTGGCGACAACATCGATGTACTGTGGAGACCTCACGCCCCACGTGTTGAGCAATTTGGCGGTACGTCCACCCGGCCTCCCGCATGCCCACTATACGCCCTCGCTCAATGTCCGTCAACTGCACATACGGTTCACGTCCACGCTGTCGCGGCATGCTACCAGTGTTAAAGACTGCGATGGAGCTCCGTATGCCACGGCAAACTGGCTGACACTGACGGCGGCGGTGCACAAATGCTGCGCAGCTAGCGCCATTCGACGGCCAACACCGCGGTTCCTGGTGTGTCCGCTGTGCCGTGCGTGTGATCATTGCTTGTACAGTCCTCTCGCAGTGTCCGGAGAAAGTATGGTGGGTCTGACACACCGGTGTCAATGTGTTCTTTTTTCCATTTCCAGGAGTGTATCTTGCTCCTAGTGAGATAATCCACCACATCCTTACTTTTGTCCTCTAGCCGTCCCTGCTTAGCCATTTTGCACTTCTTATCGATCTCAATTTTGAGACGTTTGTATTCCCTTTTGCCTGCTTCCTTTACTGCGTTTTTATATTTATTCCTTTCATCAGCTAAATTCAGTACTTATTCTGTTACCCAAGTATTTTTACAAGCCCTCGTCCTTTTACCTACTTGATCCTCTGCCGTCTTTACTATTTCATCTCTCAAAGCTACCCATTCTTCTTCTACTGTATTTCTTTCCCCCGTTCTTGTCAATCGTTCCCTAATCCTCACTCTGAAACTCTCAACAAACTTTGGTTCTTTCAGTTTATCCAAGTCCCATCTCCTTAAAAACGCACCTTTTTGTAGTTTCTTCAGTTTTAATCCGCAGTTCACAATCAATAGATTGTGGTCAGAGTCCACATCTGCCCCTGGAAGTGTCTTACAATTTAAAAACTGGTTCCGAAATCTCTGTCTTACCATTATGTAATCTATCTGAAACCTTCCAGTGTCTCCAGGCCTCTTCCATGTGTACAAACTTCTTTCATGATTCCTGAACCAAGTGTTATCTACGATTAAGTCAGAAGCCTTGTTTCTCCTGCCACCGAACTTCACTAATTCCCACTATTTCTATCTTTAACCTATCTATTTCCCTTTTTGAATTTTCTAACCTACCTGCCCGATTAAGGGATCTGACATTCCATGCTCCGATAAATAGAACGCCAGTGTTCTTTCTCCTGATGACACGTCATCCTGAGTAGTCCCCGCTCGGAGGTCGGAATGGGGGACTATTTTACCTCCAAAATATTTTACTCAACAGGACGCCATTATCATTTTACCATACAGTAAAGCTGCATACCCTCGGGAAAAATTACGGCTGTAGTTTCCCCTTGCTTTCAGCCGTTCGCAGTACCAGCACAGCAAGGCTGTTTTAGTTAGTGTTACAAGGCCAGTTCAGTCAATCATCCAGAGTGTTGCCCCTGCAACTACTGAAAAGGCTGCTGCCTCTCTTCAGGAACCACACGTTTGGCTGGCCGCTCAACAGATACCCCTCCGTTGTGGTTGCACCTATGGTGCGGCAATCTGTATCGCTGAGGCATACAGGCCTCCCCACCAACGGAAAGGTCCATGGATCATGGGTGGAGTTATGAAAACATAAATGAGGCGTGCGTGTGCAAGTTTTCTGTCATACATATCGAGTATTGATAACTGCTGCCCTGCTCTGCTCTTCATGTCTTTGGCCAATGCCTAGGGGCGAGACCACCCTATCCCATAAGGTGACAGGGTGGCGAGTGGCCATGCGACGATTTCAGGCTCTGTGCTGGGTTGTTAGTGGAGTGGGTTGAATCAACTGATTGGAGCCACTCAGTGCTGTTGGTGAGCCGCATTGCCCATAGCGCATTTTCCATGGCTTGGCAAGATGGGTACAGAGGAAGTGTATCACGAATCTTATTGTAGGTGTTTTTTTAAGTCCACGCCATTGCTTTTTACCGCTTAGTTTTGCATTCATAAATTAATTTATTGATATAAAGATGTTGTTTTCGGGTTTTTCATGGTTCACTATGATAATTTTAATTGATTTTTCCAATGGTGGTTAAATTATAACTTATGCAAATGTGTAGTATGAGACACTATGGATAACATGTACATCCGAGTAATCTACGAACATGTTGGAAGTTTTTCGTTTCAATCACAACTTTTAATTAAAACTGCGAATCATAAATATTTTAATCACTTTTGCTGGTTGGTACAAATGGATCTTAATTTTTGAGTGGCTCACCTCTCTTGTTTTTAAGTTATGCCGCTTGAGGTTAACATGTTTGTCGAACTGTATTGTAATTTTCTGGATTTCCACTCAAGTGGTTATTCAAGGGTTAAGAATATGCTAAAGCGTTTTCTACTCAGTACTGAACTTTAAGTAATTATTACTAGTGTACACTTAAAGGTCTTACCTTCTACTTGTACTGCATTTGCATTTCTTCCCACTTACTGGATCGTCTTGTAATAAAGCCTGTTTGTTCAAAACCTCTGTCTCCCTGCCTTTTCAATGAAGAGATTCAAGAGCTAAATGAACATTACTGCAAAGTGTGCTTACAAATCCAAGTTAGCATATAGTAACGTGACAATGACCCGTTACAAAGTCCGATGTGTCAACAAAACGGAAAAGCCTTTTAGTGACGGGGAAGTAATTAAAAAAAAGCAATGATCATTGTCACGGGATCTCTGTTCGATAGTCACAAAGATAAATATGCACATACATGTTTTATAAAAGCATTTCAGTTCTCTAGCGAAACTGTTGCTAGACATATTGAATAGAGATTTAAAAATTTATAATCTCAATTATATCAGGAGCTGCCATCGTGTGAATATTTTTCGCTTCAGTTTGATACACCGATATTGAAGAGCCGTGCTTATTTATTAGAACGGTGTTAATTTTCTGGTTAAGGAAGAATTGGTAAAAGTGCTGTCACTTCATGAGCATACTAGAAACGGAAACATATTTAATGTTTTCCTGAAATTTTCTGAAGATAGCAATTCGCCACCCTCCAATGTTGTTGCTATGATAACGGATTCAGGTCGCCTAATTCGTGAGTAAATTGACTTTCTATACCAATATCTGTAGATACCGTTCACAGAATTCCTGTACCTACTATAATATATTCTTGCATTACGAACCCAAGCAACAAACAGTCTTGTTTCTGTCCTCACCAGTATTCTTCTGTGAAATTTTGCCTATAGTCACTAAAAGTAATTGCGTCTGTGCGTAAACTCAGACTTCATCTTTTGCCATCCCGATAAGTTCACTAATTACTACGTAAATTTTTTCCTGATCAGCCATGTGTTCTGGAAAAATTATTCCTCAGTGTCTCAAGAAATATAATGAGTGCTATCATTTTTATGAGCTAGTCGGTCAGTCATAGACCCATATTTACTTCTAATTTTCTTTCCAAGGTTGCATATGTTGATTTGAATGTGAGAAATGTTTTGATAACACTTCTATTCGTAATCTGTTGCTTCTTTACTTAATTTTTTTCCGAGTCATACACAATTTTTCTCAAATATGAGATTTCTGCCTTGCATTAATCAACAATTTCAGTTTTTAACCTGGAAAACTTTCTCCTCTCCTTTCGTTTCTAGTGGAGGTTCTACCATGACCTGAATATTTTTGATTTCAGAATCAAATCTTGCATTAATGTCATTCATCTCCTCTATGCGTAGTAGCAGTGCTGGTGATTCTTTTGTCAATATCTACCTTTATATCTTCGAAACCTAAATTGTTGTCTATATTATCAATTTTTTGACTAATTTCTTCATCTTGACTTTTAATGAGTCTTATGGTGAATATCAAACTGATTAATAATGCTTCCTGCCTCTGCCTTGAGCTGACAACCAATGTTACTAGTTTGTACGTTGAACAGTATCAATCAATGCTAATAAGTTGATTGCTTTGTTTCTTATTCAGTGCTTTAAATTGTGTAGTCCAAATATTCCAACAGTCATTTATACCCAATGGATTTTCTCTACCCTCCTTTAATGTGTCTTTATCATCTGATTATTCATCATTAACTTGTGTTGGTTCTTGTTTATTTACAATGGACTAAACTTTGCAATAGAATATTTACCTAAGAAAGCTGTTCGGAAAGTAAGGTCCGATCGGGCGTAAAATGGAAAGTACAGTGAAAATCCGATGAAGTTTTGTGCAGATGTGTTAAGCACTGTCTCTAGTATACTTGTCGCCTGTGTCACGTTGCTCTTTTTAGTTCTGAGCGCACAGTGATCACGTTAAGGTGCCTAGAAAATAATGTCTCCCATCAAATATGAGGGCCTGGTGAGAGATTTTGCCTGATGTCATGCAGCCCACCTAACATAAATGTCATGCGTTTTCTGCATCATGTCAACTTTTGGCCGCATTCTGCAGGGGTAATGAAGATGCTCCTGCAGCGTTTTCGACAAGAAGTGGTTGATTACTCACATTACAGCCGGTCACTCCTGCCCCCTTAGTTTAATCTCTGCTTAGATCAACCGCTGAGTACAAAGATACACTTTAGCACAGACAACGAACTGTACAAGTGGCGGGAAGCACAGGCGGCTGCCTTATATGACGAAGGCACTGAGAAGTTGGTAAACCGCTATGACAGATGTCTACGTCAGAGCGGCAACTATGTAGAGAAGTAACTGGAAGGTGTAGTTAACCATTGCAAATAAAAAATTTTTGATTTTTACGGTGGATCCATATCGCCACCGGTTGGACCTTACTTTCCGAACAGGCCTCGTATTTATGGGATTCCACGTAACCTTGGCTCTTGAATATTAACTCTTGTTTTATTTCTGATGATCTCAACATAAGAATATGCTCATTCATATATTCATGCTTTCCCGCGTCATGTACATCCCCGTCCTGTTTGCTACAGTCTGCCGATGTTCTCGTATCTATTCTATTATAAAATATGAATCACAATTTACTTTGCAAATCTCCCACGATATTTGAATGTTGATTTTTCTACCGTGGTCAATTCGCACCGCTGGACCTTAGTATTTGCAATGTGTTTATCCCACAGTTACAGCAGTATGTTACTGTCGTAGAAATTAAAGAATTTCTTATCATGTGGCCAGGTGGTGAATCAGCTCCTCAAAATCGCAAGCTGATTGAAGGGCCCCTTCCATAATGCTCCAAACGTGGGGTCGCGCGCATTATCTTGCCGATATGAAAGCCTTGGTTGGCTTGCCATGAAGGGCAGCAAAACGGGACTTAGAAGATCTTCGACGTACCATTGTGGTGTAAGGTTGCTGTGGATGACAAACAAAGCGGTCGTGATATGAAATCAAACGGCAACCCAGGCCGTAACTCCTGGATGTCGGCACTTATGGCGGGGGACAGTGACGTTGGCATCCCACTTCTGTCCGAGACGTCTTCAGACACTTCTTCCCTGGTCATGGGGGCTCATTTCGATGCGCGACTCATCAGTGAAGATTCTACTCCAGTCAATGAGGTTCCTGTCCGAATGTGACCAAAACCACTGCAAATGGGCTTGTAGGTGTGCAGAGTTTCATGGTAGTCGGCGCAAGGAGCGCTGTGAACTCAGCTCCCTTTCTGTGAGTCGCCTGTTAACAGTCCTTGTGGTGACAAGAAACAGCTGTGCCTCATATCGATAAAAATGATGAAACCAGGGCTCTTAGTGCTTTTCTGATGATTTCTTGATCCTTACCTTCTGCCATCTCTCTAGGTCCACCGCTTCGTCTTTGACGCTGTTAGGCCATGGTTCACCCATTTCTGCTAACACTGTCGAATAACGGCATAGCTCACACTCAAATGCCGAGCGATTCACCTATTACTCCAACTGACTTCTGTGAGGTCAAGTACACGTCTTCTCCCAAATGCTGACATCTGTGTATATTGCTCACATAGCTGTCTGCGAGGCATAGTTACTGTCCGACTGAGTACACGGAATGAAATTCGAAAATACTTTATGCCCTTATAACGACATGTCCCCTGTTTACCGTCCTTGCCAGCTGGGCGGTGAAATTACGCTGCAGCATCATACATTCATCCATCGGCCGTCAAAGTTTACAATTTTGCCTTTTGTGTTGATAGCTGCATGAATGAATATCTGTGTCACTAATTTGCATAACTCCTTTGTGGTGCGCCGTCTCTTTTTTGTCTTATTGTTAGAGTGAGTAACACTGTAGGGAGATGGTAACATACAGTTCCGCTCTGAAGTGGACAGGATTTAGGACTGACCGTGGTCGTGCGCTAATGAAAAGTAATCGTACCGTATTTCATCATCTGAAAGGTTGAGCATGGAAAAGATGAAAAGTTATTCGAATGGTGTAAGTGGGCTGTGTAGGTTTTTATGTTGGTAACGCCACGTAGCGCTCTGTATGGAAATCACTGACTGTGCTGTGTGCAATCTGTGGCTGGTTTGCATTGTTGGAATATTTGCTATTGTAGTGGTGGGCAGTTGGATGTGAACAGCGCATAGCGTTGTGCAGTTGGTGAGCCGCTAGCAGTGGTGGATGTGGGGAGAGAGATGGCAGAATTTTGAGAGCGCACGATCTTGACGTGTGTCCATCAGAAAGAGTAAATTTGTAAGACTGTATATCCCGAATTTTTATATATATATATATATATATATATATATATATATATATATATATATATATATATATATATATAAGGACTTTTGAACACTATTAAAGTAAATACATCGTTTGTTCTCTATCAAAATCTTTCCATTTGCTAACTATCCCTATCAGCAGTTAGTGCCTTCAGTAGTTAGAATCTTTCATTTAGCTGGCAGTATTGGCGCTCGCTGTATTGCAGTAGTTCGAGTAACGAAGATTTTTGTGAGGTAAGTGATTCATGAAAGGTATAGGTTATTGTTAACCACGGCCATTCTTTTGTAGGGATTATTGAAAGACAGATTGCGTTGCGCTAAAAAAATATTGTGTGTCAGTTTAGTGATGATCAGAATAAGTAAAGAGAGAAATGTCTGAGTACCTTCAGTTTTGCTCAGCTATTTGAAAATCAAATGATGTAGAGGTTTTCCAGCACTGTCATTTATAAAATTTTTCTAAGGGGATGTTTCAATGGGAATCGAACATGAGATAAGAGGTCAAAAAGTAAACAATCTGATGATGGAAATTAAAGACGGTCGTAAGCCCAAATTAGTCAAAACTAAATCCTAGTTATTATATGGCAAACAAAGTAAACTAACTGCTGAATTAAACTTGTCTTCCGTAAGTGAAATGCAGTGAAGTTTAGTAATTGGACACGAAAAACCCGAACATGAACTAGCTAAGTAACCGTTTGGGTTGGTACGCCTTCTGTTTAAGTGTAATGACAACAAACTACTCCAGACTAACGAATACTAATAAGTGTTAATGTGTAACAAGAGAATGTGTAACTTGCATTACGTCGCTAAACAAGAGAACAGTTTTTTATCAGTCTGAGAAGCGGTGGTACTAAACTACTGATAATCAGTAATTATGAAAAAGTTACCTAGATTTTGTCTTAAACAATATTAACGATCGACATTTTCGTTGACTGTGTGCCTTTTATTGCACAAATAACGAATTGTGTCCTGAATCTTTGATAGTTTAAATCAGATACTCCGACCGAACAGGCCTCGGAATGCCCAGTGCTATTGACCGCCCTCTGTGTTACCCTCAGACGAAAGGCGTCACTTGATGCGCATATGAGAGGGGGGGGGGAGGGGACATGTGGTCAGCACACCGCTCCCCCGGCCGTTGTCAGTTATCGCGACCGGAGCCGCTACTTCTATCCAATTATCTCGTTAATTGTCCTCACAAGGGCTGAGTGCAGCCCGCTTGCCAACTGCGATCGGCAGACCCGGACGGCCATCCATCCAAGTGTGAGCCAAGTCCGACAGTGGTGAACTTCGGTGATTTGATGGGGAACTGGCGTTCCCAGTGCGGCAAGACCGTTCGCTAAATCGGATACTGCAACTCATAATTTTAAAAGCACAAATATTTCAGGACAGTTAACCGAACCTCACTCAAACTTCAGTTGTAGAATTACTGACTGACAACAGCATGAGGCGGGAGGGAAGACGAACTAAAACTGTTCCGTCTCACAAGTTTTCTAGCTAGCACTGTCAAAACGCAAAACTCAAAGCAATCCCACAACTCCCATGACACAGCGGCTAATAGCAATTCACATCAGAGGCATACTTAACCCACTTTTCCGAAATCCTTGCTTCCCTGTGCACTTACGATGTATGCTCTTTGGCTAAGCACAGACAACTTGCCACACAAAGATTTGTCGCGCTAACTACCGCCTATTAAACTTTTACACTCCCACTTCAACTTTACTGTTGTGGAGAGACTTCCACCCCAACTTCTCTATTACATAAAATAATTGCGGATATTACAGTAGCAGCAGTCGGTATACGTGTTAAAAACGGGACTCATTTTACTGCTTGTCGAGCAAAGGGTCCTCCACTACGGAATTGTCGTGCCACTGTGGTGCGTGGAATTGAGAGCGTTGCAGTCAGCAGTAACAAACTCCTGAGCTACTCTAGCAACACTTCGTCCTTCTCCCAGTTTTCAGAAGATTTTTTCTCCGTGTCAAGCCATGTAAATCTTGTCTCCGGACCACCGGACCATGTTGTACTGTAGAACATCTTCATGGAGGACCAGTAACTGCTCGCTGATTGACGCACACTCAGGACCACATTGGAGGGGAACGCGGGTGGACGCCGTCTCCCTACTTCTTTTTCCGACGGGTGCACCATCCCCATACTACTTTAAGAGGGGAACATTTCCTAATGCAGATATTTTTCTTGATTGTCTCTCTCTAAATCAATTTGTTGTTAGGGCAGACTCATAATGCACAAAACTTATTACTTGTGAATTCTAATGAACACTGGTGAATAGCCTAAACGAAACAACGCAATAAAAAAAAAAGAGCAATGGACTCGGGCGTACTCCGAGCTAGAGTTCTACCTATACTCACATCGTGTAACATATTCCACGAAAATAGTGTCTGTCTACACTTAACTCCCCTCTTAGTTCTTCCTCAGACTGATGTTGCATTCTTTAATGATGCAACCAAACTTGACTCCTTCTCAATTCAATATACTTTACCAACAGCCGCTCTGAACGCTACCAGATTCGGCAGTTCATTTTGCCATCTTCAGGCCCCTGCATAATAAAGGAGTATAAATTTAGTAATATAATAGCGTACAAGTCAAGTTTACAAGTGACAGGTAATCACAATACCGCTTCAACTTAAAAATAATGGACGTATTAGCGTTAAATCAAATCTACGTCGCCGGCCGGAATGGTCGTGCGGTTTTGGGCGCTACAGTCTGGAGCCGAGCGACCGCTACGGTCGCAGGTTCGAATCCTGCCTCGGGCATGGATGTGTGTGACGTCCTTAGGTTAGTTAGATTTAATTAGTTCTAAGTTCTAGGTGACTGATGACCTCAGAAGTTGAGTCGCATAGTGCTCAGAGCCATTTGAACCAAATCTACGTCTACATCGAACACAGTAGACTAAAACATGTGTATATATTTGTTAGTAGCATTAAACCAAACCTCTCTGTATATCTAACACAATAGACTAAAACATGTGTACACATTTGTTAGTCATAAAACTATTTTACATCACAGATTTAAAAACATCAGCACTAGACAGCGTACAATCAAGAGCTCTGTAAAAACAAACCTCGTCTTCTTTTTACAATGAAATCCTATAAAATTCTCTTAGAT
This sequence comes from Schistocerca piceifrons, assembly GCF_021461385.2. Classification (NCBI taxonomy): domain Eukaryota; kingdom Metazoa; phylum Arthropoda; class Insecta; order Orthoptera; family Acrididae; genus Schistocerca; species Schistocerca piceifrons. Next base: position 591,008,837 of record NC_060140.1, on the reverse strand, counting down.
GAGGAACCTCATAGTGTGTATGAGTCCCAATCATCATTTAAAGTAAAATGTCACATAGTAAGGTATGAATTACAACAGTGTGCGTATTTACAGCCTAGGTAATATCACGGATGGTAAGACAAGTAGTTGTGACAGGATCAAAAATAACTTGACGCAAAACCCTACGGCAGTCGACATATTAAGAGAAAATAGCATGCTTAGCGAGCGCTAAGAATAATCACAACTAACTTGTGGCCTAGATTGTGCAATAAATCGGAATAAAAGATATGATTGGTTTCTTTTATATCACTTAACAGGTTGGTATTACCACAGTGAAACAAAAAAATAAGAAAATCAAATCCTACTTAAGCAAGGCGAGTCCTGTAAGTTCACAGCCGACTACTTCACGCAATGTCAAAAATGGTTCAAATGGCTCTGAACACTATGGGACTGAACATCTGAGGTCATCAGTCTCCTAGAACTTAGAAATACTTAAACCTAACTAACCTAAGGACATCTCACACATCCATGCCCGAGGCAGGATTCGAACCTGCGACAGTAGCGGTCGCGCGGCTCCAGACTGAAGCGCCTAGAACCACTCGGCTCACACAATGTCATTGAGAGTATAAAGCAATCCTAACACGACCTACCGATAGATGCCAAACCATCTAAATACTAAGACCTAACAAGTTTTGTAGCGATAAGGAACGTGGGTACGGAAGAAAATAGAAGGTAAACGAGCATGCAAAGGCCACTATGTTGTTGAAGCTGAAGCCCATAAAACGAGTATCATCACCTATCTCCATGAATACCAAATCCCATCTGTAGTAAAAACATCACTGCATAGTCCCTAAACTGTATGGAGAAGTAAGGACAACGCTGACACACAGATAAAGTAACCGGGTCCTAGTTATATTCGTCAGGTGTAGTCAAGACATACATAATTCTCATAAGTGAATTAGGTAATGTGTCAGTTTGGGTCTGAAAAGCTATTGGCATTATAAGGAAACATTTAATTCTTCATTGTCCTAAGTCTAAAAGTAGCGTGAAAGATACCAATAAAGTAAAAAGATGGTCACTAATAAATATATGCTGTCTACGATGAGAGTACACTGCTATGAAGCGGATACAAAGAGTTGCAGAAAACAAGGTCTACGAGTTCGTATAAAAGTGAGATAGTAAGCTTCAGGTAAACAATCAGTGCGTTATAGTAAGAATGAAAAATTATATTCATGCTAAGAATCTTAGACAGCAAAATATACAGGAAAATAACTGTATATTGTCGGAAACATAATGGCGAAACATGTAAGGTTGTAAATAACGTATAGGTATATAAATATAGCTAAGCAAAAGTTTCATCTATCATCCAAAGAAAAGTCTCCAAAAACAGCATTATGAAATTTACTACAATAAGCCTAAAAAGTTACGTACGCCTAGACCCTGAAATTCCAAAATCAGTAACGGTATTGTAGCTGAAGCGGTGCTATAGTTATTGCAGAGATCGTAACACAGGAATACCAGGAATACAATGAGTCGCTACCAAACTACATGCCTCACTCAGCGATCCGACCACATCACGGTGAAACTCCTCGAAAACCTAGTATCAGCGAACGTGTATCGTCAAAGAAATGATGGAAGCATAAACAGTGACAGCTATTTAGGTATTCACAACCTCACCGCGTCCTATTATCAGTCAAATCGATCTCTCATATGACAAGCACTTCCGTAATGCAGTTCCACTGTACTCCTGATAGGAGTGCTATTAACAAAGACAATCTAAAACGATCGTTATATGCTAACCAATGAATGTAAATGCTTAACAAAGACCTAATATACCTCAAATTAAGACTACATCGATATAGGAGTACGGTAGTTCTAACTGAACCCAAATGTATTGGTCCATTGTATACAATAAAAACACAAAAATGATCCACTATTACTAAAGAGAAGAAGAGAAATTTGTTAACATCGAGTATAGATTTAAGTGTCAGGAAGTCGTTTCTGAAAGTATTTGTACGGAGTGTAGCCATGTATGGAAGTGAAACATGGACGATAAATAGTTTGGACAGGAAGAGAATAGAAGCTTTCGAAATGTGGTGCTACAGAAGAATGCTGAAGATTAGATGGGTAGATCACATAACTGCTGATGAAGTATTGAATATAATTGGGGAGAAGAGGAGTATGTGGCACAACTTGACAAAAAGAAGTGACCGGTTAGTAGGACATATTCTGAGGCATCAAGGGATCACAAATTTAGCATTGGAGGGCAGCGTGGAGGGTAAAAATCGTAGAGGGAGACCAAGAGATGAATACACTAAGCAGATTCAGAAGGATGTGGGTTGCAGTACTTACTGGGAGATGAAGAAGCTTGCACAGGATAGGGTAGCATGGAGAGCTGCATCAAACCAGTCTCAGGACTGAAGACCACAGCAACAACAAGAACATTACTAAAGTCGATCCAGGAAAATATATAAACATCAAAATACTGTAACACTACTGTTAATACCGAAACCAAAACGAAAGATCAGTAAAACGTAACAATAACATTTCAACTGTCATCTTATACCATATGATGGCAGTTGTAGCAACGTTAACTCGTGTTACATGTAGATACATTGATCTCTATGAAAAGAGAATGAACGATCCTGTCAGAAATCTAAATTGTAAGGTAAGACATTAGTAAGATAAAAGCATTTCCTATTTCTTGTGCTGAAACGCCATTCTTCAGTGATACAACAACAATATCGAATGTCGCTTGTGGACTAGACCCTCTGCTATGATATTGTTACTGTGAACTCTCGACCTATTAATTTCCTTCAGATACGGTTGTGCCCTTCGTTTGAGTGTTTACAGTTCGATTGTTAACAGCTTAAATAGTTCGTCACAGCACGACAGTCAGGGGTGTTGCAGTTTCTTCTCCGCGAAGTTACAGACATTGCAGCGGACAGCTCTGGTGAAGGTTCTATGTATTACTTCGCTGATTTGAAGTCTGGCATATCACATTTTTAAGTGACAAGTGTATAAAGTGTTCTTTCATTGAAATGAGTCATTTTTCACAATGAAAAAGAGTATAGTGGATTATTTCAGGAAATCTAATTCCACGGCTCGTTTGATGTGAAAGAACGTGAAACCGATAACGGCTCATCTCTCCTATAAACGAGTATTAGCACCGGAACAGGTATTGTTGAACATGAACTCAATCAGGTAAAGTAGTTCGTTATTTTAAACGCCAAAACACGTGTCATTATCCTGCCTTTTTTAACGACAAGACATGGAGAAAATTTCAGCAAAAATACCAGTGGCCGGTTGTTGAAAAGGCAGGTTGTGGTGGTCAGTGTGTAAAGATGTTCAGTTTATAATAGACACTAAATCTCAAGGAGTAGTGTTTTGGTGGATCCAGTTCGTGAAAGCAGACTAGCTCAGTATACAGTTGTGAGAAAAATTGCTTATAAATAAAGGAATTCTGAAGTCCATTTAACTGTATGCAGACAAGAAAGAAAAGAGGAGACAATGTTCTTGAACACTTTGTAGCCGAACAACAGAAAGATATTTTTGGAAGAACAAGGAAAGTGTTTTCCGCAGCGTATTTTGTAGCAAAGAATGACAATCCATATTTACGTTTTGACAAGCTTTTGGCTTTGCAAATTAAAAATTATCCCAATATAGGCAAAACACTGTGTAGTAAACTCAGTTGTGACAACATCATAGACTACGTTGTGGATGCTATGAGTCTACATCTGTGGGTTCACAATAAGTTTTAATAGCGCATTTAAGCTCAGACAACAGTTACGTAAATATCTTCTTCCTGGATATTAATGGACTTCGAAAGCAGATGCGGAAACAATACAAGCTCAATTTTTAAAATATCTCTCGATGAAAGGTTCTTGTTCAAATGTGTGTAAATTCCTAATGGACCAAACTGCTTAGGTCACCGGCCCCTAGACTTACACATTACTTAAAATAACTTATGCTAAGGACAACATACACACCCATGCCCGAGGATGGAGTCGAACCTCCGGCGGGAGGGGCCACGCAATCCGTGACATGACGCCTCAAACCTCGCGGCGCAAAGATTTTCTTCAAGTTATTTAGATGACGACTTGACTGGAGCGTCCAGTGATGGTGATAGTGTGAAGTTAGGTAGTAATTCAGGTGATTTAGAATGAATTAATAAGAACAAGTACAAAGAACAATTCATGTATCATTGCTTATGTCACCGAATAGAGTTAGGGGTTGCTGAGGCTGTTCCTTGTCTGAATTATACAGATTTCTTTTAAGCTGTATACATTGCACCAGCAATCTCCAGCTGATCAGCATGAACTGTCAGCCATTGCACAAGTTTTACATGCAGAACTTAAGAATATATCTGAAGTATTCTCAATGTTTTATGAGGTCTCAAGCTTCATAGCATTGCAAGCAGTATAGAAGTTCTAACAGACTTCGAATGTTCGTAATAATAGATGTTCGAAAGACAGCACAAAAACTGGTTTCAGGTTGTCACGAACGTTCTCTCCACTGTTGTCTCAATAACCTGTGTAACCTTCTCTTACATTTGGAAAAACCGTTTAGGTAAAATTTTTTTCTCTTTCCGGCCATGTGCTTGCAGTGTCGCAAGGCCACATTTTACTGTCCAGAATTTCAGTATCAGTCATCAAGGATTTCAATGTTTAATTGTCATTTGAAATTACCTTTTGCTTCTAATTTTAAGTAAAGCTCTCACTATTTTCTGTTAATCTGGGTAGTCACTCAGCTCGATTCTCTTCTGCGAACCAGTGCAACGTTTTTGAATCCTGTGAGCACATCGGACTGTGAAAGGCTTCAGAACAAAGAACTTAAATATGACAACATTGCGGCATTAGCTATCTGTTTGTCATCTCCTATCTCTAATGTTTCTTTCAGTTATGGGACTTCTGCTATTTCTATGGAATCCCGAGGATTACGTAAAAGTAAGGATCAAAACACATACGTATGCCGAGGACAGCCAATGCAACAAGGTTCATCTACTTGTACACGTGCAGCAATCTGAGCGGGACTCCGACTTACGCGGTCTTCTTTATGTTAGCTTCCCCCTCCTCCCCCACCCTTCTAGTTCTGTTTTTTTATTTTTATTTCTATTTTTTTTATTTCTTTAGGAATACAGCACTGCACACAGTTTTCTTTCCCGTTCCTTCAACTGCCTAATGTTGTTGGTCCAGCACCGTTTGGCGCTATAGTCACACTGAGTGCACACCGTATGACGTCCATCTTTCTGTGCGCTGCTGAAAGAGATCTAGCAACATGCTCCAGCACTCTGATTCATTTCAACTAAGTTATTAATACGTTGTGTTACTTTGTCTATCTCTTCTTTAGGTTTTGCGGGGTAATGCACTTGTGGCTAGAATCCCATCAATAAGACAAAAACCCATAATGTAATTCTGGGACAGTGCGCACCGTGAATAGATAGGTCAGGGTCTATGTTTTTCAACTCCTGTCGGCCCAGTGAAGATGTTCAACTAGCCAGATATGCATTTTGTGAAAACTGATTTGGCATGAATTGTAACCTATTTTGAAATTCATTGTCGTGAAGCTGTTGACAGAGAGAAACGTGGAAATACAGCATTCGTAAAACAATCCTTTGGCTGATTATACTCGCACTGTCACGCCGCGTCGTCGTGACCTGTTGAATGACCGTTCGAGGTGGCGCAGTGGCTAGCACACTGGACTCGGCTTCGGGAGGACGACGGTTCAATCCCGCGTCCGGGCATCCAGATTTAAGTTTTCCGTGATTTCCCTAAATCGCTCTAGGCAAATGCCGGGATGCTTCCTTCGAAAGGGAACGGCCGACTTTCTTCCCCGTCCTTCCCTACTCCGATGAGATCGATAACCGCGTTGTCTGACCTGTTGAATGTGTTTTACCGCTGCCAAAAAGTTTGCTCCATTCCTCTCATCAGCTGCTGTTCTTTCTCGTTGGTGTACTTTATTAGTTACACGTCCAGTTCCTAGAGATAAATTTTTGATTAATAATACATGTCGTGAGGGTTTGGCACGAAAACGGTATATATCAGTATGCAATCGTACTTATGCTCTAACGGTTTGGCAAAAATTAGCTATTATCCGTCTCTACTATTCCGGTAGTCGTATACATTATGAAAGTCTACATACCTTCACGAAAAAGTTGTTTGACAGCTACAGTACTTCTGCATGCATGCTAGCAAGTCCGAAGGAACGTTGCATCGTTCGTCTTAACAACACAGACACTACAATATCGTGTTACACTTCATCGACTATCGCACGGTGGGCGCTATTTCGACACGTTTTACGTTTCTGTTTATCGTAACAGGCGAGACAGTACAAAGTGCTCTAAACGCCCCTGTCAGGCGCAAGGAGTACACTTCTCCGTGCACGTCGTTGAGCCTGTGCGGTCCTTCCCATTCTGCCTATGTGACCCCAACACTTGGTATGAAGCCCACAACAGCTTTTGAACGTGGCTCCAAAACTCGGTGGAGCTCGTCGTTTTTCAAATTAATAAGAATTGCCAGAGGTGAAAGGGGTGACAGAGTAAGTTCGGGAGAGCCGGACCACTGGTCGAGATGGACCACTGGCATATTTCACAAATGTTCCGGGAGCGCAACTCCCGCTATTTGCAAGGAAGCTCATTTGTTAACAAACGTGGTGCAGAATTATTGCTGTAAGTTACGTGTTAGTTCCGGAGAAAAATCACACTCTCTGATCTTTTAAGCCGACAGGTTTTTTCGAGTACTTACATAATTTTAGTATCATGGCTTAGTTTCCACAATACTGATGAACTTTTTTTTCTGCGAGCTTGACAAATGTATAAGCATGTAATTAACTTAAAATGGCCACCGAAATCTACACACAGAAGTCGTGGTCGTATCCCTCTCACAGACAATCGAGGGAGATTGACCGGTGTTATCTGGGAGAGATAGAGCACAATTAAATTTAGCTTCAAGGCATATGCAATAATCTCACTGAAAACGGCCACAGTGTCAGATTCTACTTATTTGTCGGAAGATATGTCTATACCAACAATTGGAAGAGCAGACTCATGTAGACAAGCCAACCAACCACTTCAAAGTTCATCAAAAGACCTACTGGTACCAAGAACACCAAAAAAAAGCGGAGCTATCTGCCTACGTCAAACTCGTTCACTGACACAACTTCCGCCTTCACTCCGACTTAATCTAAACCTTACAAGATAACCGCCTCAAAACTAACTGATCCTAAGCCAACACAGAAACATCTTTTGGAAGAAATATCACCTGTTCTTTCTATTGATAAAACCTCCCGAGTTTTAAGAGGAAGTCAACGGCTGTATCGAAAGAGCTAAACTCTGCTGAGAATATTTAAACAATAAAAGAAAAGAGCTATTACAAAAGAAAGGAAACAGAAAATCAGACTTAAGGAGGTCAATAAGAAAAATACTGCAAATAACTCACTTTTTTCATCAGGTGCAGAAATTGTAGATGACTATTAAAATAACTTTGATGATTGAGATGAGGATGAATGTGTTGACTGTGGTAAAATCTATTACCAAACTAATAAAAATTTACGACTGGATTCAGTGTGTCGCAGTTAACAATGGTCAACATTTGGTTACAGGTGTAATTGCTGAGGTGAGAGAAAGACAGGCTTACGCTTTAACAAAACTAGCAGCACAGTAGAAACGCCAGTGTTCAATGAAGAACTATAGTAAATTGGTAAAACTGTTTTGGTATAAGATATGTAATATTTTTCTGTATTTATTATTACATATTCGAAAGAATAATATGAAATTTTAAGTGCCTATTTTCTTCATGTATAGCCATTTTTATATAATCCATCTCACCCCATACATTGGTCAATCTCACCCATAAACCTAAGGGTGAGAAGGACCAAATGTTTTTGTTTTGTCGTATCTCTTTTATTTTAAGTGGCAGTGGCTCAGTAATTTATTGCATCTAAGCACAAATTTTATACTAAAGAAAAAGAGTGGTCCAGCTTTCCCGGACTTACCCTAAGTCAATGTGATAATACAGCCCCTATAAATGTGAGAAATGAATTGTGTGTGTGTGTGTCAGAATATTAACCACGTTACCGACTAAAGTTTGCGAGTGCTGCACATGGATATATTCACTCGTTCTGGATACATCTCTTTCCGCTGCCTCACCCCATATAACTTCAGTTGTAGGGTTTGCGTTGACTGTATTGTTTTTGCGAGGGAAGAATTTAAAGCCTGACGGTGTCGGTCTCATTAGGGACTGTCGATTTTCTAGAGGCACATTAAGCTCAAAGTTTCGTGGCGTAGATCTACATATTACAGGTAGCAACCGTCCTTAAAAACTTCTGTCTCTATCAAAATGTTTAAGAGCAGACGAAGTCTATGCATGGACTTGTGCACTGTCTAAACTATAGGTACTGTTCAAGATGCAAAGAACTTTACCAATTTCCTTGGAAATGTAATTCATCCTGATGGGTCTGTATAAATATTGGAACGAGTGTTCGGTGTTTAAATACACTGACACGCAGGACACGGAAGCAGAAAAACGATTGCGTCGAGTGTGTAATTGCAGTCTTAGAGGTTACAGTGATGGATGAGGGACCTAACCTCAGATGCTGCCTGCGATACTTTGACAGAAAGTTGGTATGCTTCTCGGTGCTAAACCGTCGTCGCTTTCAGCGTCTGTGGTGTTTTGACAGGGATGAAGGGAGATAGAAGCATGTGATTGGCTCCCTGGAAGCCGGCAGTCATTAATCATGTCAGTGACGCTGACGTATCGCTGCTGTCATGTCCTGACCGCACGGCACGAAAAATGGACGGTCCGCCGTCGGGGATGCGCATGCGCCCAGGAGATTTTGAGGCATCAGCTGACGCCTTGTCGACCCCCGCCACCAGGCGGCTCTCAAGCTGCATGCAGAGTGGAACCAGTGATAGATTAGGTGCGGTTTCTCACTGTGCGTCTATACAACCTCACCTACAAGCGAAACTTTTACGATAGAACTGCGCTCCTTACTAATGATTCTACAAATCACCACCATACTAACCCAGTCTACGAACAGCAAAAAACATCGAACAGGAGGGGTGAGAAAAATCGTGTGGATGCCAATTTTGGTAGGAGGGAGTGTCATGAATAACGAACTAAAAATCCTCACTGGTCTGGTGTGAGAGTGGTGGTTGTGACAGGGCCAGGGGACAGTGTGTGAGGAGGGGGGGGGGGGACATCTAAAGGTCACTTTTCTTCTGTTTATCTTGAATAACTCTGAAACTGGAGCTTTCAGCGAATATGTTTCCCTGTACAAAATTAAACCACAGTATATTTCCTACAAAAAGTCCTGCTCATGTTTTCTCTAGGACCAATAGTTACCGCACTGAAGGAGATGGAATATTCGCGAAATATTATAAATATTGTGTTGACGATATAAAGTTAACGTTTTCTGTTGAATGAAATGGGTTAAGAATAAATATTGAATGTGTGTACCACGTCTAAGTGCATTCGAACTGTATTAACCTCTTCATTCCTGCGATTACAAAAATTCACAAGAAGTTTTTCTTTTCACATCTTCCAGCAAATCATTTCACAAGCGTGACACGAATACAGAAGAAATGTGTTGTTGGTTATTCACTATGGTATGAATAGAAGTCGGAGAGAGTGGACACTTAGTCTCACTTATCATGAGAGCATACTAGACTTTGCTATGTATTTTCTCTTCCCGTTACAGTAAAATATTTATTTTATTTGTGAATATGCTAATGCACGCATAAAATCTATGTCTTAATGATAACATTTTTGAAAAATATGTTTTCCAATACAGGTATTTGTTGATGCTCTGAAATAGTTTCATAAATGCAAGGAAACAAGACTCATACAATAATTTCAGGCGAACCCTAATTTGCTTCTGCCAGTAAAAAATTTCACTTTGTAGTGTAAGTTTAAAAGGAATTATATTCCACAACTCATAAATAAATGTCACATTTTATGCACAAGGTTCTTGTCTTCGAACTGCAATAAGTTTCCTGCATTCAAAAACATTCCTTGCGTGAAGAAATTTTGGTATGTGCTCAACATTGTCAAACCTAATTACTGCACAGCACTCAACCATTGGCAATGGAATGGTCTTAAAAAGGATTAAAAATACACACCGGCCATTTGATTGTGGGTATCTGACATCTGTAATATGTCCGCCTCCGTAGCGTAGCGGTAGCGTTACCGCCTACCACGCAGGGGGCACGGGTTCGATTCTCAGCAGGGAACTGGGTGTTGTGTGCCTTTCATCATCATTGACTCGCAAGTCACCGATGTGGCGTCACCTAAAAAGGACTTAGCAATACGGCGGCCGAACTCCCCCGAATGGGGCCCCCTGGCCAGCAATGCCTTACGATCATTTCCATTTCCATCTGTAATACAATAAAAATCTTTCACAAAGATCAAATCCCATGTCTTCATTATAGAGTTTCACTACCATTGGCCATGGAACATCTGACTTCTTTTCTTCTTACCTGCATTACGATCTAAGTTGCACGTATGAGGACGCTCAGATGATAATGATTAAATTTACCCCGATGTGACGTAATTTTCTCCATCTAGAATAGTTAAGGAGCTTTAGATAAAACACACAGATTCTCAGTCTAATATTTGAGTAAATTAATTATTTATAAATAATTTCTTGTTTATAGAAGCAGCAATTTTTAGTATACGGCCAGCTTTAAACCAACACACGATTCGTTCTGTGCAATATGCTGAATTTAGGTGTTAAAACTAAGAAATCGAAGGTACACCCTTGTGGACTATCGCATGCATAAGGGGAAAAAATCCGCATATTTATGGGAAAAAAACTATGATAAAATGTTTACATTTGTCGACAGACAAAACGAATAGGTTAAGGGGAAAACTGAATTTTGGGGTTGTAACGGGGTGGCGTGGGCGAGGTGGAATGCAGAAGCACAGAGGAAGGTAGGTAGCCGGATTATGGTCTTGTAGTTCCCTCCTTCGTAGGTCTGCAAACTAAATAACGAGCAAGTGGTTCCCCACTGTCTACAACACGCTTCAAGAAGCAACTACAGTGTGTTTTACAAAGCTATACAAACCCTCCACAGCACTCCTTGAGAAACACTGGCGATAATGTACGCAGACATGCTCAAGAGGTTTTTACTTTCCATTAAGAGCATTAACTACATGGAATACAAATATGATTTATCAGTAATACTAACGTAAGAAACGCATGTGGACAGAATCTACGTAAGTCATTGTGCTCTGTTAAACAGAACTTGAAAGGAAATTGATTTTTAATCACCCTGGACGGCAGCTGTAACTTAATTGCGGGGATGTCAACTTTCCGCACCACGAGCTCTGCTCGCTATTCAGGTTACAGATAGACCAGTCCTCCCCCGTATTTTCAATCAGTTCTCTTATGCGAGCAGACAAAATAATTTCAGGCGGCTCTTGCTTATATAGTGGAGTTATTTTCAGTCTATTAAGCGAGCACTTATTTGTAGTTGTTGAGTGAGTTATTACGTAATAAAGGTCAACAGCTGGAGCTGTCGACTGTCTACCATGCTCAAGAACCTGTCGCAAGTGTGACATGCTATCAATACGTAGTCGACAATTTCAGTTTCATTGTCTCCACTATTAGTGGCTGGAATACTTTCCACAGCCTGAGCGACTCAGATCCATCACCACAGCCTCACCTCTCCCAACACCTGAAGCGACTTAGGGGTGTAAACTGTCTCATTCTGCATCAGATCTAGGTCATATAATTGTTATGGAACTTGAGATATTCCACCGTATTTCAAGCAGTGCATTAAAGCAGATTACTATTCTGGGCGTGAAGAACATGATCAGTCCCTTTCCATCAAACCTATTGGGAAGCTAGAGTGTTCATGTGTGGTTCATAACTGCACTGATTGCTGACCTCTATACAAGTGCCAGCCACACCTGAACTGAACAGATCTGTGCTTTCTCCCGTTGACGCAGTTAATGATGAGAGAAGTGCAGTAACTTTCGGATCATTCAGTACTTCACCACCAAATGACTATAGCATGGCTACACAGCTATACAATATGCTGTCAACAATAGACAGCAGCAAGAAGCCATATTTACCAATGCAGTCCGTTTGCCACCAACACAGAGAGCATGAGACAAATTATACACCTATCACTCATGATTTATAGATACGCACTTTTATATAAAAGCTCACTTAACAACTACAAGTTGATACTATTTAATACACTGAATATAACTTCATGACATAAACACGAGCTTTTAGATGTTATTCTGTCTACTCACAACGGAGAAATGAAGCGGAAATGCTGGGGAGATTTAATCCGTCTGTAAAAAGAGCAACTAGCAGTGCACTTGGTCGTTGCCTTTCCTGGAAGAATGCTACAGCTGCCATACACGATGACTTACAGTCAATTTCCCCAGTAGCACTGTAGAACAGCGTGCCGAGATTTACGTAGATTTTGTCCATCTGCGTTTCTTGAATCAGTATTACTAGCAACTGCAATTTGTAATCCCTCGAGTGATAATGCACTTTGTTACAAACAATCATTCCCAGGCGTGGCTGCACATTGTTTCTCCGGTGATTCATAAGAGGCCTTGCAGAAGAATCGGTATCGCTTTTTGAAACACCCTGTAATGCTTCTTGTGATGTAGTGGGGCTGAGAGTGTGAGGACTCAGTTGATCGCTCTTCATTGTGTAGACCTACGGAGGAGGGAAATGTATGACCACATTCTGGCGAAATACCTACCCTATCGTTCCTACCCCTCCCCGAATTCCCCCTCCTCACACCCTGTTACATTACAAAATAAGATTAATGCCAGTAATTTTGTACTGTGAATATTTACGCCAGAAGCTGCAGTTCTCGATTTATTCATGAAATATAAAAAAGTTACCTTTAAATGGTCCCAAGCATCTCATCCCGACATTCACACCCTACTGGTGAAAATTTGCAGTATGTTGTTCATGACACTGCCTCATACTATCGTACAAAATTCTAGATGGGATTTCCCATTGCCTAGCGTATTAAAGTATCTTTCGTTTCATTTGCATATGAAACGTGGTGACAATGATTGCCTGTAATGATTTAGTTACACACGTTTTCAAACTCCTTCCTAAAGTATTAAACAAATATTCATAAAGGAAGATAGCGAATAATGGTTGCTGACAGATGAGACAAGGACGAAAAGTGGGAAAAAGACTGTTTAGTAATAGATCTTTAAAAATCTGTTGCATGTATACTGCAAAGAATGTTCTACCCATCACCAAGCTTCATGTTCCACGAAATGGAATGCCCGGAGGGATACTGATGTGAGTGTGGTGAGGTGAGGACAATGATCTAAGAACAAGAGGACTACATCCATAATCAGCCGTTGTATTCCTAAGCACGAACAAAAATAGGGCATTGAGAGGTGGTACACCAATCTCTCATTTTAACAACATTGTCTGTCAGACTAATATTCATATTTTAGATCATGATCTCGGTGTTGCCCTGTACTTCAGTTAATATGTGTGGTTTGTGACTTTTTTACGTGAGGAAAATATTCATGTAACTGCATGTATAGCAGGTAGACAACTTGAACCTGAGGGACCATCCTGGTGGCAACAGAGAACAGGGAGAGAGATGGATTGCGAGCCATAAATGCTGAGTGCAGCGACCTGTCTGTGCGAATGATTCTGGGAGGCAACACCCTGTTGATTGTAGCTGCAGAGGGAGTTCTGGCCACTGCATTCCCGTCTTTCTGCTTAGGGTTGAGGCAAGAGGGCACTGGCTTGCAAAATATTTTACCTGGACCAGGTGGCAGTATATAGCATTGGTGGCCAGTCGGTTGGAAATGGGTGGAGGAAGCCATTTAAGAGAGGCTGCTTTAAACTGAACCTTTGTGCAAACAGTGGGAAAGACAAAACTCTATGCATTCTCATGTTAGAAGCTGAGACTACACGAATGGAATGGCTGGTGCACGTTTTTATTGGGGGCAAGATTTCATTTCCTCTGACGCCAGGAAGTCGCCATATTCTTTTAGCGGACGGCAAAAACATATATATTTCAGAAATTGGAAGTGGTCGGCCAAGAAAGATTAGATCTCTCTGTAAATCTGTACGTGAGGTCTATGGTCCCATCTAGGTAGATTTTTTTTCTTTTTTGCCAGTAACATGGCCATGTTTACCATGAGAACAATGCTTGCCTGGTATAAAATCTCCTTTTTTCAGACAATAGAGACTTGGAGTCCCTAATTGTCTCGTCTCAGGATGCGCAAAGTAGAGTGTTGCTCCCCCAGCGAGAGAACCTCTGTGCCACGTCTGGACTGGCTACCAGGCCAAGAGAACAGTCAAGAGGGGAGATTCACCGAGTAGAGGATAGTTCGATTTGTTTGTACAATATGAAGGTGGTTCCGGTTTTGCCGATTCGGCACCCATAACGAGGCTTTAGTGGGAAATTGTGGTGATTGTTTGCCTTCTTCGCCTTCTGGTCTTCCCCTGGTGGAGAAGTTAAGGTGTTTCACTAGTGGATGAGACTTGTGATATGTTCACTACTGGCCATTAAAATTGCTACACCAAGAAGAAATGCAGATGATAAACGGATATTCATCGTACAAAGATATTATACTAGAGCCGACATGTGATTACATTTTCACACGATTTGGATGCATAGATCCTGAAAAATCAGTACCCTGAACAACCACCTCTGGCCGTAATAACGGCCTTGATAAGCCTGGGCATTGAGTCAAACAGAGCTTGGATGGTGTGTACAGGTACAGCTAGCCATGCAGCTTCAACACGATACCACAGTTCATCAAGAGCAGTGACTGGCGTATTGTAACGAGCCAGTTGCTCTGCCACCATTGACCATATGTTTTCAGTTGGTGAGACATCTGGACAATGTGCTGGCCAGGGCAGAAGTCAAACATTTTCTGTATCCAGAAAGGCCCGTACATGACCTGCAACATGTGATTGTGCATTATCCTGCTGAAATGTAGGGTTTCGCAGGGATCGAATGAAGGGTAGAGCCACGGGACGTAACACATCTGAAATATAACGTCCACTGTTCAAAGTGCCGTCATTGCGAACAAGGCGTGATCGCGACGTGTAACCAATGGCACCCCATACCATCACGCCGGGTGATACGCCAGTATGGCGATGACGAATACACGCTTCCAATGTGCGTTCACCGCAAGTGTCGCCAAACACGGATGCGACCATCATGATGCTGTAAACAGAACCTGGATTCATCCGAAAAAATGACGTTTTGCCATTCGTGCACCCACGTTCGTCTTTGAGTACACCATCGCAGGCGCTCCTGTCTGTGTTGCAGCGTCAAGGGTAACCTCAGCCATGGTCTCCGAGCTGATTGTCCATGCTGCTGCAAACGTCATCGAACTGTTCGTGCAGATGGTTGTTGTCTTGCAAACGAGGAATCGAGACGTGGCTGCACGATCCGTTACAGCCATGCGGATAAGATGCCTGTCATCTCGATTGCTAGTGATACGAGGCCCTTGGTCACGGCGTTCCGTATTACCCTCCTGTCGGGATACGATAAACCGCAATCACGATAGGCTGCAATCCGACCTTTATCGAAGTCGGAAACGTGATGGCACGCATTTCTCCTCCTTACACGAGGCATCACAACAACGTTTCACCAGGCAACGCCGGTCAACTGCTGTTTGGGTACGAGAAATCAGTTGGAAACTTTCCGCTTGTCAGCACGTTGTAAGTGTCGCCACCGGCGCCAACCTTGTGTGAATGCCTTGAAAAGCTAATCATTTGCATATCACAGCATGGTCTTCTATTGGTCAAATTTCGCATTTGTAGCAATTTTAATGGCCAGTAGTGTTCAAATATGGGTCAAATGGCTCTGAGCACTATGGGACTCAACTTCTGAGGTCATTAGTCCCCTAGAACTTAGAACTAGTTAAACCTAACTGACCTAAGGACATCACACACATCCATGCCCGAGGCAGGATTCGAACCTGCGACGGTAGCGGTCTCGCGGTTCCAGACTGCAGCGCATAGAACCGCACGGCCCCTTCGGGCGGTGCCAGTAGTGTATTTCATGGACACGACTATCTGGGAAGCTTAACAGCCTTCTTTCAGAAATTAGAAATGGTCGTCCTGGAAAGATTAGATCTCTCTGTAAGCCTGTAAATCTGTAAATGAGGGCTGTGGTCCAATCTAGGTTGACTTTTTTTTCTTTTTTCCCCGTAACATGGCCATGTTTACCATTATAACGACGCTTCCCTGGTATAAAATATAAAATCTCCATTTTCAGACAAGAGAGATTTGGAGTGCCTAATTGGCTCGTCTCAGGATATGCAAAGTAGTGTTGCTCCCCAGCGTGAGAGCCTTGGTACTGTGTCTGGATTGGCTACCAGGCCAGGAGAAGAGTCAAGAGGGGAGATTCACTGACTCGAGGATAGTTCGATTTGTTTGTACAATATGAGGGCTGTTTCGTTTTCTATGATTCGGCTCCCTTAACGAAGCTTGGGCGGGAAATTGTGGTGACTGTTTTAAGTTCTTCGTCTTCTGGTATTCCCTTGGTGGATAATTTAAGGTGTTTCACTAGTGGATGAGACTTGTGGTACGTATCTTCTGGTGTATCAGTGGCAGTTTCCAACTGTATCCACAGTGGAACTGCATATCGTGCTGAACATATCGTGTGTCACGAGGGTGAACTTACTCGTTCTGAGTCGACCGTCAGACGTTTGACAATGCTAGCACACACCGTCGTGCCTGTGAGTCAAATTGGTTTGGCCAGACCAGCGAACAGGCGCCCCTCACACCGAAATCCGCCAGGATCTCTCTTGTCTAAAAAAAGGAAATTTTATACAAGGGAAGCGTCGTTCTCATGGTAAAAATGGTCATGGTACTGGAAAAAAAGAAAAAAATCTACTGAGATGGGACGACAGCCCTCATTTACAGACAGGGAAGTTTCCTACGTTGTCATAATCAGATCGCCTGTTCACATAGTTTGCAAATTTTCGTGCACCGTGAGAACTTTACAGCTGCCGCAGCGCGCCGCTCCTTATCCACAACGCGCTGGTTTCTGCTGCCGCCTGAATCAATGTGAAAGGATCAAATACTGCTGCACCGGCGTAGGCCAGTTAAATGAGATTCGCAGCTTTCTGTTCTCCTGCGAACCATGATTTCATTTGAGAAGAGTTGGGCCTGACAGCGGATTCATGTAAACCAAGTCAGATTACGTTCTAAAAGGTATTAATTCAGGGTAGAATTTTTATAGCTTACACCCTAATTAATGCATTGTCAATCAAGCTCCATCCCCTTTATGATTACTGTTTGTCTCTCTTCGTGTAAAATTTATAAGCTCGTTGTAGCTCTAGAAGGATTAATAAAACTGGTCATATTTTTGTTAACTTAAATGCGCCACTGTTTTCATTAATACTACCCCAACCATTCCTTGTTTTTATTTTATTGTGGTGGTGCATGGGTACACCAGCAATTAAAGGTTCAGTCTTATTAAATTAATTAATTTGATTGTTAATTTGAGTTCCGAAAGTGAGCGCAGGCGTAGGCAACAAAAGTTGCATGAGTAAATTCACTAATTCCATGTATAAAAATTAAAAGTTTAGTTCTTGACTTCGATGTTATTGAGAAGTTAATACTTTTCTTTACGTAAAGATCAATACATTTAGCATCACTCAGACATATATTTATGATTAAATCAAATGACGGCTTGCAGCATTGTAATATTGTCACTCATTGCATTATATTCATTCCAGGATGACGTGTTTAAAGTTGCTTTAGGCCAGAGCTATTGCAGTTAGCGTTAGTATTTTTAGAAGGTTATAGGATTCGTTGAACGAGGCACAGTGCCTGTAATTTTATTTAAAAAAATCGTTCGGTAGTCAATAGCCAGCCGTGTCCTAACAAACGTAAAAGTGTACTTGATCTATGCGGGAATAATTTGGCCTAGTTGGCAGTTGGTAAAATATGTGCTGTGTTACAATCATTTATTCCGTGTCTTAACGTTTTGTGTTCAGTTATTTTGTTAGAGGAGCCCTTAGATGCAGTGCCTTTTAGTTCAGTCGTATTGCCAAATCTAGGGCGTCAGTTGTGATTTGTATATTGTCAAAAATAATTAGAATCCTTTATGCTGTTGTTCCCGACGGTACCTGTAAGAACTAACTTACATAATCCTTGAACGTAAGCACTTGGCTTTGAAGACTACCTGATAAAGTTTCGACAAATTTCTCCTCCCTTCAACAAAGGGAACCGCCGCATGCTGAAAAGAATCTGTACACTCTGCCATTAGTCTACTCTTGATCTGTCCTTGTGGAAACGACAAATATGGAGCTGTAGCAATTTCTAGGACTCTCACTTAACACTGGTCCTTGAAACTTTGTAAACAGGCTATCACAGGATAATTGTCATGTTTTTAGTGTCTGTCAGTTGAAGTTTTTCACCATCTCAGTGACGCTTGGTGGTGGGTGAAACAAAGCTCTGACCCATCGTGCTGTCCTTCTTTGTATTCGTTCAATGTTTTCTGTTATTACTATTTGGTATGGTTGCCATACACATGTGTAATATTCAATGATGTATCCCACAAGTGTTTTCTATGATATTTTGTTTCTAAACTCCATGCTTTTACCAGGTATCTTGCAACTGAACCGAAGCTTACCACCTGTTTTATCTACGACTGATAATGTGATAACTCCATTTCGTATTCCTACACGTGGTAGCGTAGCGCTATGTATCACTCCTATAGAAATCTGACAATAGCTAGTAACTGTACAGATGAGTCACGGCTATATCGTCACAAAACTTCATTCATATGAAGCCAGCTACTGTATATGCTAGAAGTAACGGCTCCGGTCGAGACGCGTACTTTCGGACAGGTGAAGAAGTAATTAGCAGACTGCTTTAAAAATGAATGCAAAACTTGACAAATACAGAATGGAACAAAACTGTACATTTATGTACTTATAGCTAAATTTCAGATTGTATTTTACCTTCTCAGTAACAAAGGGAAAACAGTTTTCTTTAGATTATTTCGTTTTTCATAAGTAGTTTTTATTTTGTGCTAATGTTGTGGTTCCCTTCTAATTTCAGGTTTTCATTGTTAGACTGAATGATGGGATAAATGCGATGTATATTATAACTGAATAATTGGAATTTGTATTAATTGCCTGTGTGGTAGTGTAAAAAAGCGTACGTGAAGCGGTTATGAGACATATACGGGGCGGTTAGAAACAGTCTGAAAAGCTTGTGAATGTGTTGATGCTTAGGTTATTCTGAGAAGTAACTGTTAAGCAAAAAAAGTCGATATGCTACGCCGTTTCCTGCATTGGCATTGAAATTAGTTAATGACGCTGCTGCGCGTGCAACTTCAGGAGACCCACCAGAGACTGTGCCGCTAAAGGTGTTCTTCATTCGGTTTCCAAAAATCGAAAAAGAGAGCAATAAAACAACCGGACTTGGGACGGTAGCAAGGATCTAACCCGGACCAAAGGCTGAGCAGTCTCGTTCGGTCATCTGATCTATGAGAACAACTGCCACTAATTGTATATGGCGGGCCTCTTGAATTTGTGCGCGCAACGCTCTGATTGGCTAATTTCAATGCTGAATAACTCAGAACCAGTCAAAGTATCCATTTTTTTCTTAACAATTATTTCTCGGCACGACCTACCATGCAGCATGCTCATAAACTGTTCATACTGTTTCTCACCACATTGTATAACTGGGAAATCAAAAATTGTTCAAATGGCTCTGAGCACTACGCGACTTAACTTCTGAGGTCATCAGTCGCCTAGAACTTAGAACTAATTAAACCTAACTAACCTAAGGACATCACACACATCCATGCCCGAGGCAGAATTCGAACCTGCGACCGTAGCGGTCGCTCGGTTCCAGACTGTAGCGCCTAGAACCGCACGACCACTTCGGCC
Organism: Schistocerca piceifrons; assembly: GCF_021461385.2. Classification (NCBI taxonomy): domain Eukaryota; kingdom Metazoa; phylum Arthropoda; class Insecta; order Orthoptera; family Acrididae; genus Schistocerca; species Schistocerca piceifrons. The sequence goes on along the minus strand of NC_060140.1, from coordinate 590,988,984 downwards.
GGCCACTGGGGAAACTTTTGGTAAGTAATCCGCTTGTTTATGGTAATGGAGCTTTGAAAAAGTACTTCGATAGTTCAGTTGCATAACGTAGATATTACAATATCATTATTATGTTTCCCGAAATTGTTTATTTTACAAAATGTTGCCGCTTGGTAAAAGACGCGGAATAATGACGTTAAGGTACGGAAGCCGATTGGCTTTGATGGATCTTAGCCAATCAGAAGACAATACTCGCGCGTTTGAGGTGCTTTCTGGAGTATAAAGAGTATTCGTTGCTCAGACATCATGACGATCCTATGTGTTAACGCTGAGCTCGAAAAAGATATTTTGATTTTGAGCACTTGACGTCCTAAAAATGGCACAGTGTTCTAATGTTTTAACAGACTATTTCAGAGACTAATTTCCGGATTCTCTGTGGGTGCTGTGACTTTATGAATAACTTACAGCCGCCTGACGTGTTGTTCGGACCATGGTTTAGAACGGATTGTTCAAAGTGACTGACTTGTGGAACACTGATCGAGCTTTCACAGACAATCCTTGTGTAATTTGTCCAGTAACAGGTTAGGCGGTATACCATATGTTGATTATTGAGTGTGATTGGGGGTTACGTATGAATGTCATCTACATCTCTACATCTACATCTACGTCCATACTGCGCAAGCCACCTGACGGTGTGTAGCGGAGGGTACTTTGAGTACCTCTATCGGTTCTCCCTTCTATTCCAGTCTCGTATTGTTCGTGGAAAGAAAGATTGTCGGTATGCCTCTGTTTGGGCTCTAATCTCTCTGATTTTATCCTCATGGTCTCTTCGCGAGATTACGTTGAACTGAGTAGCCAACATAGTTTTCAAGGAGTGACAATACCGAAATTTTCGTGTGATGACGTTCTCCCATGTAATAGCTAGAGAGACCTGGTACTAGAAAACATTTTATGCATCCTTTCGTTTAGTGGTCCTAGTTGGTGCTACAGCTTCTCTAGGCAAGAAACTCTGCTCTGTTTCTTCAGAGGAGACGTGTGTTGCAGAGATCACCTTGTCAAAAAGTGGCTGAAGATTGTTATAGCTTATTCCAGACAGCACAGAACTATAGATAACAGCATCATCTGCGAAAAGTCTGAGGTTACAATTAATACGGCTTTGTTGGGGTCAAATTACGGATTTTGTTATAATGGTTGCCACGAATATCATAATTTTTTTTCGAGATACATAGCCTTTGAGCTCAGGAAATGTTCTAACATTTTAGGAAAGATGGACCTCAGTGATATTGGATGGTAGTTTGTGGAACTATCTACGCTTTACCACGGTCGAATTTGGTGCTAACCTTGCTGGAAATTCTGTATAGAATCTGACGTTTACTATCGGGACCTGGACCCTTGTTGTATTCTAGTGATTTCGGCTCTTTCTCCACTCCGTTAACACTATTCACATTAGTTATCTTTGCAGTGGTGTGCTAGTTGCATTAAGACAACATACCATTATCTTCTTCCGTAGAGAAATATGTGGAAACCGAATTCAGCACTTCAGCTTCGACATGCTTGTGGTGTAAGAATGGCTCTACACGAATTATTTTACCACTGACAGGCCTTATATAAGATCAGAATAGTACTTTGGGTTTTGTGGGAGGGATACAAAAACGTGACGAAAAAATTTCTAATATTGAGGAGAGAAATGAGGGAGTAACATTATATTACTTTTACATTGAAGCGGCTAGTACTACAGGCATGCATGTTAAAATACAGAGGTATGTAAACAGGCAGAATACGAGGCTGGGATCGGCACCTCCTATACGTTGTTAGATCGGGTACTGCTGCTATAGTGACAGGATATCAAGATTTAAGTGAGTTTGAACGTGGTGTTATAGATGGCGTACAAGTGATGGGAGATAGCTTTTCCGGGGCAGCGTTGGAGTGGTGATTTTCACAAACGACCGTTTCACGAGAGTACTGTGAATATCAGGAATCCGGTAAAAAATCAAATATCCGACATCGCTGCGGCCTGAAAAAGATCCTGGAAGAACGGAACCAACGACGACTGAAGAGAATCATTCAGCGTGACAGAAGTGCAGCCCTTCCGCAAATTTCTGCAGATATCGTTCATGTGCCATCAACAAGAGTCAATGTGCGAACCATTCAACGAAACGTCACCGATATGGGCTTTCGGAGGCGAAGGCCCATTCATGTAACCTTGATGACTGCACGACACAAAGCTTTATGCTTCGCAAGGGCTCGTCAACACCTACATTTGACTGTTGATGACTGGAAACATGTTGCCATGTCGATCGAGTTTCTTTTCGAATTGTATCGACGAATGAACGTGTACAGGTATGGAGACAACCTCATGAATTTATGGACCCTGCATGTCAGCAAGGGGCTGTTAAAACTTATGGAAGCTCTGTAATGGTGTGGGGCGTGTGCAGTCGGAGTGATACGGGACCCCTGATAGTTCTAGATGCTACTCTGACAGGGGACACGTAAGTAAGCATCCAGTCCGATCACCTGCATCCATTCTTGTACGTTGTGCGTTCCGACCGACTTGGGAAATTCCACCAGCGAAGTGCAACTGAGTGGCTCCAAAATCACTTTTCTACGTTTAAACACTTCCGCTGGCCACCAGACTCCTTATACATGGGCAATATTGAGCCTATCTGGGATGCTTTGCATGGTGGTGTTCAGAAGTGATCTCCAGCCCCTCGCACTCTTACGGATTTATGTGTCCCGCAGGATTCATGGTGCCAGTTCCTTCCTGCACTACTTCAGACCTGAAAAACCTCTCTGCTAGCTCGCGGGAACCCCACACGATATCAAGTGTACCAAATTCTTGTGATCGTCAGTGTAGAAGTCAGTGCAATATTCAAGCTGGAAATGCGTAACAATTATCTATTAAACACCTTTAAATTTGGCGAGTGCAGAAATCATCTCTTGGGAACAGCGACAGTTAGGAAATAAAATGTAGTTACAGATTTCATAAAACTTTCCTTTATTATATGTTTCACTCATGAGATGCAAGGATCACAAGTTGCATATAGTTTAGATCTGTTACATGTTTGACTAACGGGATGCGAGCATTTTCAGAAACTTAGTAAGCAACAGACACACGTATATATCTGGCAGCGTACAGCGTTGACACGATTGGCTACAAAATTTCTGAAGACGTTCGCGTCTGTCTAGTGGAAGATGCAATAAAGGACAGTCTTATCCCACTTGTGGCTGCTCCACAATTTTATATATACTTAGAATTAATTAAGCTGGAAAGGGAGTTAAGAATGTATCTTCGAACTTTCTGGAAAAAGTCGTATTCACCGAACCGAAAAGAGCATTAACAAAAAACATTCATAATCACTGATACCGTTTAAGTTTTAGATAAGGAACAAAAGTTACATCGGATGAGGCACATGATGCTACAGGATCACCCTCAGAAAGAGAGATATTTCACGGGAATCATCCTCGATTCCAGTTACGTCCAGTTAGGAGTGTGACGTGTAATGAACAATTTGAGCCAGTGGATGAGTAATGAGGCGATGATATTTTGGATTGCCGTGGACTCCATGGACGTGCTGTTGTGGAGCAGAATGAACGCTTTTAAGCGGAAGATGTGGACAGCTGTGCGTTAGAGTAGAACAAAGAGGCAAAGTTGGCCCCTCCCCCCTACCTCACCACCCTCCCCCCACCTCCACCCACGGCCATGCTTCACCTCATGCCGTCATAAAGTATGTGAGTAATAACAATGTTCGCCCCTGTAGTAGGCAAGGACGACAAAGAAGAAGAAATCTAAACAATATATTTATATTTCACAGCATCGATAATGTTGTACTTTTTGCTCAGTTAATTATTGTATAGTATTTCCATGTGTCCTCGTGTTACTTGATTCTCTTCAATTTTTTTTTAGTTTTTTGATGGAGATATAAACTTGCTATATATGTACATTTCGGAAGTTCATTATCGCTTAAAATTTGTAGCAGTGCCGTAATTTTTACTGATATGTTACTGTCAAATAACATACAAATATGAAGAGGTTTTCTGTTGAGTATTTCATATTATCACGAGAACAGACTGCCACATTGCGACACGTTTATAAGCGACTAGCTGGAGGGTGTCGGATCATATTCAGTTCGACGTAATTCATAAAGTTTGCAGCTTATCTACAGTCCTACAGAATTAAATAAAATTTCCGGGCGGAATGTGAGGGTACTTTACGAACACTGCTTTTGCAGTGATCGATACTACTGCCGTCGCTGTTGAGAGCGCAAACATTGTGTAGCTTTTGCAGAGAGCAGCGAGCCGGTTGGGATGTAAGCGTGGCGTGATATGTTATCGTACGCAGAATACGTGTAGAACAAAAATTTTGAAATTCAGTAATAGTTACTGCAAATATTAGAACAAGCACCAAAATGTTCTCGTCTTCCATGGGTGCTTACAACTTAGTTGATCACATGATGGTTTTCCAGAAAGATTGAGTGTGCTGTGACTTTAAAGTGGTGATAAATGTATTCACCTGCTACGTATATCTTTAAATTAAGATCGCAAATACTTCTGACTCCTGATAATTACATATATAATTTCTCCCTCTATCTTTCATCAATTAGTACAGTTTCTACGAATTCTAACTAAAGGAAATGCTAAGAATAATCTTTTACTCGATTCTGTTATGTAAGTTCGTCCAACATATTATTCACACAACACGTGTGTGTGTTTATTACTTAATGAGAATTATACCAATAATGCTTTCAACGTATGATAAGGAACTAATGATACTTAACGATTTTTTCGTTCTTAAGAACTGATCATAATTTTGTTACTAAAATTCTTACTCTTTACCGTATTTGTTAGCTGTTATTGACTCAAAAATTTCTCCAACTTTGGAGTGAGTTGAAGCAGAGATAAACATTCTGAAGTCATGTTTGGTCGAATCCCCAGGAAACCCTGATTTTAGTGTCTCCCTAGATCGACTGAGGAGATTACCTGGATGGTATCTCTGGAAACTAAACGGTCATTTCTCTCTTTCCCAGTTTAGTCCTCATTACATTACCTACTTTTTTGCTACAGTTTCAATGAAAGTAAAATTAGTGACTGGAATCAACTGTACCTCATCTCTCACTGTGATTATTAAAGTTATATTCCGACAGCGAAGTCTGTGTACACAATACTACACTTCTGGTGGGTGGACGGTTACGTGTATGTCTTTTATTCAGTAAGGCCCACCAATGAACTCGCAGTCTTTGCCAAGGTGAGCCACTGATTTACCTCTTGTACAGATTCCGCTGTACGGAGTCCTTTGGAAATTGCATCTAAATTTACATGTTGGACAGCAGTGCTACAGATTTACATATTTTCTTCCTGACAAGACATTCTAATTGCTGTTCTGTGTGATTCGTCTTGGTCAGTGATTCCCAACTTGAGGGTAATTACCAGCGAGACGTAAAAACCAAAGGGTTCGACTATGTTTCGGTCGCAATAATTAATATTGCCACCATTTCGTACGACTGTAATACTGATTGCCGGCCGGAGTGGCCGTGCGGTTCTAGGCGCTACAGTCTGGCACCGAGCGACCGCTACGGTCGCAGGTTCGAATCCTGCCTCGGGCATGGATGTGTGTGATGTCCTTAGGTTAGTTAGGTTTAATTAGTTCTAAGTTCTAGGCGACTGATGACCTCAGAAGTTAAGTCGCATAGTGCTCAGAGTCATTTTTGTAATAATGATTATGGAAGTTACTAATAACTAATGCTATTATTGTTTGTAATAACGTGTGACACAATCTGGTGGAGGTTACACCATGTGAAACTTAAGTATGAACGTCTTCCGCAAATTGTCAACCGAGTACACTCACACTGTGTACCGCGCACCTGTGATAGTAAAATGGAGACATGTAAGACTCATATGCTTAAATAACTCATGAAAATGCGTTCTGAAATTTGTAGCCAGTTCCTATGGTACACCTGAAGTTGCAGTGTTAAACGAGTAAATTGATAGCATAACATAATAGTAACTATATCTTGTTTCCCTCCGAAGAGACGTCAGGCGTCATTTCTCTGGTGTTTTGGCAACAATTTGAAATTTAGTTTCTGCAGTGTGTAGATGGAGGCACCCTAAACAAGTATTGCTCATTACGTCTTTCATGTGACGCCCATTGCCGGTTTGTTTGCCGTTACAAATAAAATGGTTTTTAAAATGGAATTTTACTTACCCATTCGCTAAAGCGGTCGCGAATCAGCCTAGTGCAGTATTCTTTTTATCATAATGTACTAACAGGGGGCAGTAAATCACGGAGAATAACCATTGCTCCTGCAGGGGCAGCACCGCCCTGAACCACACTGATTGCTACCACAATGCAGCAGCGCTCCTCACTCGCTGTTGGAGGTCTGTCATTCTTCGTGTCCTTGTTGGTACATATCGATCGATAGAACGAATATCGCACTAGACTAATTTGTGAGAGCTGTATCGAACAGACACGCGAATTTCCTCTTGAAAAATCATTTTGCTTGTAATGGGAAATAGACCGATGCTTTCTGTCGACACCAGGCGTCACAAGAAGATGACTGATATTTGTTTGGACTGCTTACAGGTACACACTGCAAAAAATTAAATGACAAATATCAACCGAAACACAACAGAAAATGCTCCTGACGACTCTGTATAATGGATTTTACATTGCTCTAGGCTCTGTGCTGTGTTATTATGATTATGGTTTTTGTTACTACTGGTGGCAGTGCTCAGACAGAAGCATTGGCAGCCTGAAGGCTTTCATTTTCTGCCAGCTCAAGTGATTTGTAAACAGTAAGTACAGCGTATATATTTTAACTTAGCTGATTTTAAACGAAAGTGTAGGGTGTGGGCGAAGCAAGCGTCTCTAGCAAGAGGAGCGCTGCCAAGGAAGCATGTTTTGTAAGAAGCGTCTACCTTCAATGTCGGTGGTTATGTTTGTTTTCTGAGAAGCTGTAAGAAATGAAAACCTTAAATAAGTGTTTCGAAAAATAGAAAATATCAATGGTGCCGTTGACTCATTAGTTCAGGGAATAATAGCATACCTAGAGAAGCTAAATATTATTTAACCTCTTTTATTTTAAAAATAAAAGTATTTGAAGACATTTTTATTCTTAAATATATTTAGGCGCTTAAGAGAAAGACAGTGGGGGTGAGTGTGCGGGCACTAGCTAATATCTGATGGTTCTCAGCGGTATTGTCTTAGAAAACCTGGAACCACTGGCTAGATTTTTGTAAAATATTTCTCCAGTTGGAAATCATAGCTAAACACGACGGCTCGTCCTACTGCAATCTTCTCTACAAGGCATACAAGCGGAGAAACTCCTCGCTAGGTATTCAGCAGCTACGGAGGAGCGATCGGTTATTTGCCATCACCCAAGACAATCGCATAGCACTCGATTCCACCGTAGACTCGCAGTTCTTTATTTTCGCTGCCGTGGTGACTACGTTGCTCCTGTTATCCCGTGTTTGTCGTGTCTCCTAACAGGTGTGCTTCTATTCCTGCAGTTCAGGCGTTAAATACGTTCTGCTATTCAGTTCTTTAACTCCAAAATACATTAGCAACTGCGAGACTCTATTTTTGTTCGTATGTATTCATTTATTTACCAACATTCTTTTTTTATTATTCCGGATGTGGTTCGTTTGTTATGTGAAAGGCATCTTCACAGGGTGTTTTCAAATGGTATAGAATTTTGTTCTTGCTCATAATACTTCAACATCTAAACAATTCATAGCCTGATTTGTGGAATGCATGTAATAGTACTTGCAGACAATTTTTATATATCCTGATGTTTTCAATCTTTTCTTCGTATGCGGCCACCGGTTGCAAGTCGCACTTGTTCCTCTACTACGAAAAATTTTGTCATACATGCGTCGAAATTATTCATTGCCTTGTTTTATTTCTGACTTGTGTACAGAATTTGGTACATATATTTCATTGCTGGTATGCCATAAAACACGTTTAATGCGAGAATCGTAGCAGTTTACAATGTGGAAAATGATTATTATAACTTGCAGTATTATGAGACATACCTTTGCATTCTAGAGCAGCATCCGAAACTGCTGCAGAGGCAGAGTGGTGCGTGGCAGATTAGACAGTGGTGAAAAAACTCACCGAGGGATGCTCACATGGATAAACTTGTGGACCTGTGTTCTTTTTTGACTTTACTAGTGTGGCGGCGCATACCAGTGGCAGCGTCATTCATGCATACGATCTATTGGTTGTCATCACAGCAAATACAGGGATCAGGACAGAACAAAACGTCCATGGGGAGTTCGATCACATTTAAGTGGTAATATGTGACAAAAATACGCCTACTGCTACTGGAAAAACACCACACTTACAGTGCTAAAATGGAAATTTGTCTTTATTAAAACAAATAAAACGATGTGGAAATAGCAATCTGTCAAACAGTGAGGATGCACTGATGCGTACTTGTAGGCGAAGCTACATAGAGCATACACCAGTGCTAGGAGACACAAAGCAGAACACAATTTTGCTCATGCAGGTTTCACTGCATTCTAGCTGCTGTCTTGCACAATAAGGACATACCACGTCACAACCTTCTACTTTATGAGTGTGTGCAGCATGTTGACACATCATCTCTATCTTTAGTGGAACAGGGTTAGTAAAGATTATCTCTCAGATTCTCTGGGGTGTCTCGTACCGTATCACTGGAATAACTGTTTTGATATTTGGAATACATCTGACAGATCCCAGAAGGACTTTTGCACATTGTCCGAAGTTCAGAGCATCGCCGCGTCATACATTAAAAATGACTCCAGCTTAAAAAATCGCTAGTAGATTCACAACAAAAGGAGTTAAACATCTGCAGGCTGAAGAGTATATCCATCATTCCCCAATATCAAGGAGTTGTTAGAAATGATTTGTGTCAAATTCAGTCCAGACAAGGTATCCTTTTTAATGGCACACGACCCGTATCCTACATACAGAAACATACCGAATTCAATTAGGAAGGATGTGGCCTTGAGATGGAGGGAAACTCCAGAACATAAACTGTAAGTTATACAACAAGTAGCTGTAAATGGGGCGTTCTTAAAACAATGTGGTTACTTCAATCAGAGCAAAACTCGGTAATTTTGTTAACATGATCTTCAACGGCTTAATTAGGAAATCGCTCAAAGAATTCGTGTGAATCTACATCTACATTTATACTCCGCAAGCCACCCAACGGCGTGTGGTGGAGGGCACTTTACGTGCCACTGTCATTACCTCTATTTCCTGTTGCAGTCGCGTATGGTTCGCGGGAAGAACGACTGCCGGAAAGCCTCCGTGCGCGCTCGACTCTCTCTAATTTTACATTCGTGATCTCCTCGGGAGGTATAAGTAGGGGGAAGCAATATATTCGATACCTCATCCTGAAATGCACCCTCTCGAAACCTGGACAGCAAGCTACACCGCGATGAAGAGCGCCTCTCTTGCAGAGTCTGCCACTTGGTTTTGCTAAACATCTCCGTAACGCTATCACGGTTACCAAATAACCCTGTGATGAAACGCGCCGCTCTTCTTTGGATCTTCTCTATCTCCTCTGTCAACCCGACCTGGTATGGATCCCACACTGATGAGCAATACTCAAGTATAGTTCGAACCTGTGTTTTGTAAGCCACCTCCTTTTATGATGGGCCACATTTTCTAAGGACTCTCCCAATGAATCTCAACCTGGTACCCGCCTCACCAACATCTAATTTTATATGATCATTCCACTTCAAATCGTTCCGTACGCATACTCCCAGATATTTTACGGAAGTAATTGCTACCAGTGTTTGTTCCCCTACCATATAATCATACAATAAAGGATCCTTCTTTTGATTTATTCGCAATACGTTATATTTGTCTATGTTAAGGGTCAGTTGCCACTCCCTGCACCAAGTGCCTACCCGCTGCAGATCTTCCTGCAATTCGCTACAATTTTCTAATGCTGCAACTTCTCTGTATACTACAGCATCATCCGCGAAAAGCGCCATGGAACTTCCGACACTATCTACTAGGTCATTTATATATACTGTGAAAAGCTACGGTCTCATAATACTCCCCTGTGGCACGCTAGAGGTTACTGTAACATCTGTAGACGTCTGTCCATTGAGTACAACATGCTGTTTTCTGTTTGCTAAAAACTCTTTAATCCAGTCACACAGCTGGTCTGATGTTCCGTAGGCTCTTTCTTTGTTTATCAGGCGACAGTGCGGAACTGTATCGAACGCCTTCCGGAAGTCAAGGAAAATAGCATCTACCTGGAAGCCTGTATCTAATATTTTCTGGGTCTCATGAACAAACAAAGCGAGTTGGGTCTCACACGATCGCTGTTTCCGGAATCCATGTTGATTCCTACAGAGTAGATCCTGGTTTTCCAGAAATGACATAATACGCGAGCCAAATACATGTTCTAAAATTCTACAACAGATCGCTGTGAGAGATATAGGCCTATAGTTTTGCGCATCTGCTCGACGACCCTTCTTGAAAACTGGAACTACCTGCGTTCTTTTCCAATCATTTGGAACCTTCCGTTGCTCTAGAGCAGGGCCTCCCAACCTTTCCAGCTGGCGGACCCCTTCTTCAGTCCAGAATCCATGGCGGACCCTTAATCAGTCAAGAGCACAGTAACTTCAAATTTCAGAGTGAAACCTATAGGAACTGAAAGCTTCTTAATGCAGGTGCCATGTTCCCAATGACCCCTTCCCGCCCCCCTCCCCCCGAAGTAACTATAGTCTTGAATGAAGACAACTTGGAATTAACGATCCAATTTGAACTCCCACTGTTTTCAGGCACTTACTAGTGGATTTACTCCCTTTGTTCCACACACTATAGCCTGATTAAAATTACTTGGTAATTGAAATTTCACACGGTGGAGCTTTCTTCCTCCAAGAGCAATCAACGTCACGTCCAAACTGTTCGCTGTTGACAAGCTGTCGCTTATGGTCTGTTCACTTCCACTATTTGGCTACTGTTGTGTAAGGAGCATGCATATTTCGTAACGCGCGCGTGTGTGTGTGTGTGTGTGTGTGTGTGTGTGTGTGTGTGTGTGTGTGTGTGTGTGTGTGTGTGTGTTATGTACAGTCTTCCTTTGGTCGTCCTCCCTCCTCATTCATTTCAACTGGAAACTTCCCTTGTTGTGAAGGCGATGGGAAACTGCAGCCTTCTTCAATGATTCTGACTTCAGCCACCGATCCATATTAGAAGTAATAAACTGGTCAGAAATCGACTTATGAAACAGGTAGCGCACTGACAAGCCAAGTTCAACGTTTAATGATGCCTGGGGCCGCATACTTGCCAGCGAGCGCTGTGACTGGTCGACAAAGCTCGCTCCGCGCATGTGTAAAAGGTTTCAGCGCATCTAGAGCCGTGAGCCAGCCGCATTGTCCGGCACTAAACTGTGTATACATTCTCACTTAGGAACCGCAAATGCTGCTTGGGGATACGACCTGAAGTAAAAGTACACATGTTTTTTCACACGAAAAAAAAGTAATGAATTTGATTTTCACGTTTTCATTCAATAATTTTACTCATTATTTTACACGATTTGGCGAAAGGTTGCCGCGGAGCTCCTAGAAAGAGCCGGCGGACCCCTAAGGGGTCCGCGGACCACAGGTTGGGAAGCCCTGCTCTAGAGACTTGCGGTATACGGCTGTCAGAAGGGGGGCAAGTTCTTTCGCGTACTCTGTGTAGAATCGAATTGGTATCCCGTCAGTGGACTTTCCTCTTTTGAGTGATTTCAGTTGCTTTTCTATTCCTTGGACACTTATTTCGATGTCAACCATTTTTTCGTTCGTGCAAGGATTTAGAGAAGGAACTGCAGTGCGGTCTTCCTTTGTGATACAGCTTTGGAAAAAGGTGTTTAGTATTTCAGCTTTACGCGTTTCATCCTCTGAATGCCATCTTCATCGCAAAGTGTCGGGAAATGTTGTTTCGATCCACTGATTTAACGTAAGACCAGAACTTCCTAGGATTTTCTGTCAAGTCGGTACATAGAATTTTACTTTCGAATTCACTGAAAGCTTCACGTATAACCCTCTTTACGCTAACTTTGACATCGTTTAGCTTCTGTTTGTCTGAGAGATTTTGGCTGCGTTTAAACTTGCAGTGAAGCTCTCTTTGCTTTCGCAGTAGTTTCCTAACTTTGTTGTTGAACCACGGTGGGTTTTTCCCGTCCCTCACAGTTTTACTCGGCACGTACCCGTCTAAAACGCATTTTACGATTGCCTTGAACTTTTTCCATAAACTCTAAATATTGTCAGTGTCGGAACAGACATTTTCGTTTTGATCTGTTAGGTAGTCTGAAATCTGCCTTCTATTACTCCTGCTAAACAGATAAACCTTCCTCCCTTTTTTTGTATTCCTATTTACTTCCATATTCAGGGACGCTGCAATGGCCTTATGATCACTGATTCCGTGTTCTGCGCTTACAGAGTCGAAAAGTTCGGGTCTGTTTGTTATCAGTAGGTCCAAAATGTTATCTCCACGAGTCGGTTCTCTGTTTAATTGTTCGAGGTAATTTTCGGATAGTGCATTCAGTATAATGTCACTCGATGCTCTGTCCCTACCACCCGTCCTAAACATTTGAGTGTCCCAGTCTATATCTGGTAAATTGAAATCTCCACCTAAGACTATAACATGCTGAGGAAGTTTATGTGAAATGTATTCCAGATTTCTCTCAGTTGTTCTGAGTCGGGAGGTCGGTAAAAGGAGCCAATTACTAACCTAGCTTGGTTGTTGAGTATAACCTCCACCAATAATAATTTACAGGAACTACAGGATAAACTACTACTAACAGCGACAAACACGACACCACCGGTTGCATGCAATCTATCCTTTCTAAACACCGTCTGTGCCTTTGTAAAAACTTCGTCAGTTATCTCTGGCTTCAGCCAGCTTTCCGTGGTGAAAGTGAAATAAGATAAAAGAGATGTTCATAAAAACAGTAATACTTATGCTCTGTGAAGAGCTGCCATGCGCCAAATGATGGCAAATAATGCAGAAACAGATGCACCCACAAATAATCTAATACCGTTAATGATGGTTGTTTCATTTGTGATCTGTGTTATCAGTATGTGTATTTATTACACTTCTTGCAAGGAGATAAACAGCTAATATTAGAACTCGCTCTGATCAGGAGCGGGAGTACAGAAGTAGTACGAACAGTAATACTCAAATAGCGTGATTCGTCCTAAAGATACAAGCAGGGCTTATTAAGTTATGGAAGGTCATCAAAGGACAGAAGACTGTGTGTCTGTTCCGTAACTGACACCCATCGACGAGTGGTTAGGAGGCTGTTTTTTCCACTCACATTTGTAGTTTCATTTTATTCTCTAAATTGCAGCCAGCAAGATTCGTCGTTCAACTACAGAGTTGCAAATAATGTTTATTTCCTTAAACGCCCTTCAGTTTTCTTGTACAACTGATTATGAAGATTCTACATTTGTTAGAAAATAGGCTGATTTTTTAATGTGATTGAAATCATCAACACAGTTGAACACATTTTGATCTTAATGTTACACAAGTTGACTCAGCTGCCCCATCCTCTGTGTTTTATGCAACCTGAAACACTCTCAGATTTTACATGCGGGATTTTCATATTCTCTCACTCGCTACACACAAACACTTAGACCTGCAGAAAAGCCGGCCGGGGTGGCCGAGCAGTTCTAGGTGCTACAGTCTGGAACCGCGCGATCGCTACGTTCGCAGGTTCGAATCCTGCCTCCGGCATGGATGTGTGTGATGTACTTAGGTTAGTTAGGTTTAAGTAGTTCTAAGTTCGAGGAAACTGATGACCTCAGAAGTTAAGTCCTATAGTGCTCAGAGCCATTTGAACCATTTTGAACCTACAGAAAAACTGAACAGGATCTTTGTGTAGGAAATTTAATACATTTAAATTTTGTACGGGAATTAATTTTCGGTAGAGGCCACGGTTTTCGAGTTATTAAGGAAAAACGTGTTACAAAGTCACTTTTGTACGTTTCTGTTGTTTAACCCTTTCAGACCCTCTGGCTATAATTGTGTACGTTAAGCTTTACTGTGTCTTAGCTGCAGCATTGAGAGTTATTTAAGTAAATAAAAATTATAGCTGAAGTGTACTGTTTCTGGTTGTAAGCCTGAGCTGTGATAGTAATTCAACTGTTGTAAAATGACTTGACTGTCGTAAAGTGAAGGCAGATCTGCACAATAATAGTAATTAAATGTCATAATGAAAAGGGAAGAATTTCATATTGTAGAAGTTAGCACTCTGACTACAAGAATTTTGAACAGTATAAACTGCCTGAATAACTTGGACATGAAACTAAGAGTAACTGTTTTTTGCAAAATTTGATCACGCCGTCATTAAGTAAATACCACAATCAAAATACTTTCCCTTTACCTATAATCTGTGCAGATCTGGATAATGCGATGCAGTACTGCTCTGTCTTGCGCGCCGCTATGCTAAAGCTCTAAATTACGATACCTCCAGAGACACTCAAGAGGTTTAATGAGTTCTCTGTTAATTACAAATCAAACATGCTTGGTTGGATCATCCATCAAAAAAGAATTATAAGAGAAAGGTTGGTAAGGAAATGAAATATGCGCATAAATGACAACACTCTGCTTTCTTCGTATATTGAGAAAAAGTGCTCAAGGCAGATTTTAAATTTAATGAACTTCTCAACATCCAAACAATACATTTTTCTATCTCTCAAAAGTAACAACTTTCAGTACAATAACCAAGTTAGTTCGATGGCGCAGCAATAGTGAAAAATAATACATGATTATTGCGTTTGCCTAACATTCCATTAGATTTCTTGCTTCACAAATCAATCTCGTAATCATATTGGTTGCACAAAAAGAATAAGTTTCAATTTGAATTATAATATGGCCATAGGTTCCTCACCAACACTGCTTAAAATTATCAGCTTAACTCTAACACAGTTGAACTTCGACTCCACTCGCTACCAGAGCTAAACATTTTCTGTCCCCTGCGCCCTCGCTGAACAGCTTACAACATGGTTACTCACTCACAATCGATTCAGATACCAAATATTCACGTACCAAAATTATACATGACACCTATCAGCATAAATATATTTCCACAATGAAAATCTGAGGTATATATTTGTAGATGTTCAAACCTTTCATCATATGCAGGTCTATCACGATGAAAACATCGGCAAGTGAATGCAGCAGTGCGCAGAAGCTCCTGACCACCAGAATACATGCATGTGGTTGGTTGGCTGTATTCCACGGTTTAATTAAACCATGTTATTGTTATTTTGCATGGTGATTATGGAATGATCACATTATATAATACAATAGAGAATATTTCATAATTAGTTAGTTTTGTTCATAAATTGAAGCCAATTACAGAAAAGATATTTTGAGAATGGGTACTTTTTTTGTATAAATATTGTATCTAAAATCGTTAAAAAAATCACCTAAGAGCATGACCACATAAACGAAAATTTTCCTGACTAAAGAAATTTTTTATGAAAGGATTAATTTGGAAACAATAGTCTCTAGCAAAAACGTATCCCAGAAAAAATATATCTGCATTAAATTTCATACAAAAAGTCCAGTAAATTATCAGTGAAGGACCGTTAAGTTTCACGTAGCGAGTGAGAGAATATGAAAAACTTGCCTGTGGTATTTGAAGGTGTTACAGATTGCATTAAACCCAGTTTTAGGGGCAAATGAATCACCCTATGTATACACATATGAGACGACCGTGAGCTCTTGCTTCATAAGTCTTGACACACCTTTGGAATGAAGAAAAGCAAGTATTCTACTTGAGATCGATTTGGCAAGTACTTGAAGAGTTTTGGAAGTATAGACCGCTAGATGGATGCGCACAGGTCACGCAGTTACTGTGCTGGTTTGTGGGAGTGCTGCTGGGGTCCTATAATGTCCCAGATGTGTTCTGTCAGTTTCAGATCAGGTGAATTTGATGTCCAAGACGTCATCGTGGGTTCTCTATCAAACTCCCCACACCACTGTAGTGCTATTGTGGCCTTGTGACACTGACTGCCATCATGCTGGAAGATACCATCAAATCAAATGGTTCAAATGGCTCTGAGCACTATGGGACTTAACATCTGAAGTCAGCAGTCCCCTAGAACTTAGAACTACTTAAACCTAACTAAGCTAAGGACATCACACACATCCATGCCCGAGGCAGGATTCGAACCTGCGGCCGTAGCAGTCGCGCGGTTACAGACTGACGCGCCCCTAGAACCGCTCGGCCACCGCGACTGGCTATAGAGATGACTCAATGCCGCCGCGAACTCCCCATTTCAGTGTTGTGCATTACTTTTTTGACATGAGGAACACAGACGGTTCTGGAAATTAAATTGCAGAATATTCCAAATAGGTTGGATAATGTTAGAGTTACGTCCTCATTACCGGTCGTGTGTGAACTGGAAGGGTTTCTGTCATGATGCAGTTAATTGGTGGGAAAACGTCTTGATAGCTAGTATCCAGAAACTATTTAATAATGTTAACTTCAGGCTAAATAACGACTACAGGAAGAAGATCGAATATTACCACCTTCTGACTCGTGAAATGCAAGTGAATGTGGATGCGGAGGAAGATGGAGAAAGAGTTAAAAAAAATTCAAAAAGAAAATTTTAGACCTGCAGAAAAGCGAACTATAAGACAAAACCATCATATGCAATGATTAAGGGGGTGTACCAGATCGTAAGTGAAACATTTACCGTCTTAAAAAAGATCAAATGACAGATCTAAACAGAAATATGTTTTAATATCCTGTCAGCGGGTGGAAACGAATATGTTATCTGGGAAGGAGAAAGGGATAAAAGATCATTTTCAAAGGCTGTAAGGAGCAGAATCACCTGGTGATACAAACAAACACCACGCAAGCTGTTACGAAACTGTATGTATCTCTGTCACAAGAAAGTATTACTACTATTTCAGAACCAATATCAGAGAAGAAAGAAATTAGATGATGAAAAATAGTGCCAAACACATAAATCCAGGGGGGGGGGGGGGGGGGGGAGTGGGGGACGGTATCTCCTACGAATTTTATATAACTTTCTGGCCATTCTACAAAAAAATCTTCACGGGAGCAGTGAGGGACAGACAACACTACGTGCCCTTTCAATATGAAAAAGAAGTTGAAATAGTCGTACTCGTTCCCAAGGGAAGAAAACAAATTATGCGTGGACTCGAAAATCATATCTCGTTCAACAGCAGCGAGTTTGGAAGAAACACTTCCAGATATCCTCGGATCGGAACAGACGTGTAGTGTACCCAGAAAAGCCATCTTTTATTTGTAACGTTTATATTTCATGTAACACACTCGCTTTAGTCTTCGCCCTAATTATGCTTGCCACGTTTCTTCCCTCTTATCAACATTTTACGTATGTTCTGCTTCTTTATTTGTGACGTATATCTCCCTTCCCATTTTTTTATGTTTTTCTGCATATTTACATTCAGGTTGATTATGATTTTTACATATTATTTACGATGTTTTATTTATCATGTACTCATGCGTTGTAATGGCTTCATGAGGCTCCCATTCTTTTACTAGTGTTATTTAATATATTTATTCTAACACCCACGATTCGCAGACTGACGGACCACTCCGCTCTATTAATTTTTTCGTGTCAATTCTTTGGACCATTCGCGTTTCCTATTGATTCAGACGCACACCGTATGGACCGACGCACTCTCCTACGCCTTGGTCTCTGTGACGTGCTCCACAGGCTGCACGTAGGATAAATGGTTTTTATACACGCTGTTCGAAAATCCCTGTTACAAACGTCTAGGGCTTGCAGAGGGGAGTGAGTACATAATACAGGGTGTACCAAAAAGAATCATCTGATTTTGTATGTCTATATTTCTGAAACTAACAGACATATACAATGAATTTTTTTATGAACGGTAAACAAAGGAAGTTTTTTTCATAGTTTTTCATAGGTGTTCTATTTGCCCCCTTTTCAATGCTCGGAATATGTCAAACTTGTAATCAAATTGTTCCCACGCTGCAGCGAGCATGTATTGTGTTACATCTTCCAAAGCTGTTGTTATATGCAATGTCTCAGTATAACGGAGGCACATAAACAGTTTTTTATAAGCCCCTACAAGAAATAATCACGTAAGTCAAGTCCGGTGATCTAGGAGGCCAATAAAGTAAGGCTGAATCATTTGGTTCAGTAGGATCTATACATCGTTCAGTAATCTTTTGATTTAAAAATTCCAGCACTTCCAGATGCCAGTGTGGCGGTGCCTCTTCCTGTTGGTATATGAAGTCGTCCGAAGCAGTCTCGAACTGTGGGAAAAGAAAGTTCTCAAGCATATCGAGGTATGTTCTTCCTGTAACAGTGTTCTCGGCAAAGAAAGATAGACCATACACCTTCTTTCGTAAAACTGCACAAAACACATTTTGGAGAGCCCCTCTCATGTTGTACAACTTCATGTGGTTATTCCGTGCCCCATATCCTCACATTATGACGATTCACCCTTCCATTTAAACAGAATATTGCCTCGTCACCGAACACGAAGCGTGGAAGAAATCTGTCATCCTACATCTTGCCAAGAACGGAACTGCAGAACTCCACACGTTGTTGTTTGTCACCTTCACGAAGAGTATGCAGTAGGTGAATTTTGTATGGTTTCATGTGTAAACGTCGACACAACACGCGCCAGACGGACATCGGGAGCATGAACTATCGAACTATCTGGCAAACGGACTTCAGCGGACACCTTGTGAAAATGTGGCGAATGCGTTCGACGTCTGTTTCAGACACTCGGGATAGTCCGGCGATTTGCCTTTACACAAACAACCTGTTTCTCGGAATTGTTCATGCCATCGACTAATGCTCTGTACTGCAGACGGATACACTAGTGCGAAAGTCACGCTGAAAGAGCATTACTAACCCGCACTGCGCAAAACGTGGAACGTAAAACGCTTGCTGCTGTACCGACCCCATTATTACTAGAACTGTAGTGGACGCACACTACTGCTTCCTAGCGAGAACCATGTAAGACTCGAGAGTTTGCTCTTTCCAACAGTTCGTTGTCCACTCACGTATCTCAAACAAGATGGTAGTTACGATTATTTTTAAATCGGGTTGATTGTTTTTGATACACGCTGTATTTTGAATACGAAATTATGTAGACGGTTTCGGCTGAGATAGTAACGCGTCCACATTTCGTGAGTGAAAGAAGAAAGTCTCCCAGTTGCTTGTCCTGGTATGTGATAGGATGGACAGGACGACACGTACTACTTTGGACGGTCACCTGACGTCCAGTAAGTGGCCGCTGCACTAGAAATTTAAGAGACACCGGATGGGATGCAGCGTGTGTACCAGAACGTGCTTCGTCGGTACAACGTGTGTAACAACGTTGGAGGTCGCCATATTGTATAGGTTCTTTAAATGGCCTACACATATAACTAAATATTCGCGCCGTCTCCGTACGGCAGAGATATCGTAGGGATGTATGATTATATCTACGCTGACAGAAAACAGAAATTATCTAATGTAACGTATTTGTCTTTTTGTACCGATTTCACTGTCTGTCGGTCTTCTGAGCTGGAGCGATAAATACGTATGTGTTAGCGCTGTCTCTGTATTGCGTAAAAGTTCTAACATGGGGGAGTTGCAAGGTTTTCGTTCTACTACCGAGCTACGTCCTAATTTCCTTCTCCCGATGCGACGAAGACTTGCATTTTAAAATTCAGCTCTTCGAGAGAAAGTCAGCTCGAAGGAAGAAAAGCCGTCGCAGTCACGTCGGCATTGTTGTACAGCGTTGGGAAGAAAAGGTAATACATTATAGGAACTAACAGTCAAGTAATGTTTCAGAATTGCCACAACGTTCTTAACATGCACGCATCTATACCTGGTTGTGTTTCTGGAAAGACAATTTTTGGTGCTGCTTCCCAATGATTGATGCATATATCTCTCTTCCCAGCCAATACATCTGGAGACCTAAAGAAGAGCGGTGCCGTCGGAAGAGAGTTAGAACGTTTGTAATAGTGTAAAATAATTATATGGTTTTGTAAATTTTCTATTACACTAATCGTTGTCTTTCTCTGTTTCATTAATGGGATACTTCGTTAGGGCAACGAGAAACGGAAAGGAAATTACACGATGTGCAAAAGATTCAACATAATCAATTGTAGAATTAATTCCGGAAGGAGTGAGAAAGCCAAAGAGAAGGTAGGAAAATTCACGATCCATTATGTGCCTGACTGCGCTTAGTAGCGTCTCTGCCAATAATGATCGTAGTACCTTCCATAATCCAAATCCTAAACTGAAGCATTCCCGTGAAATACGCAGATAATTGGACAGAAAATTTATTTTAAGGAGAGGAATGTATGCCTTTAAAAGAATTATCCCGACAATGTATTTTGATAAATGTTAGCTAGACACCACTACATAGATTTCGTAGTGGTATCTTCACTATTACAAACAGAATGTTTTATTTTCAAAAGTATTCATTTATTTTCTCATTTTGTAAAAGCATCAAAAAATGAGTACACACAATAAACCCATTTTTCCAGTCTATCGCCAGACAGACAGGCAAAAGATGTCGCAGAAATGGATGTGTCAACAATTGAAATCTGAACTAAAATTCTCAGTCCCATTGACGACAACCTATTACTTTCTACCCTACATTATCATTCGGAGTGATTCAGTGTTGACAGTAGATGTGACAGGGTCACAGTTTTCTCCAGGTATTATTTTTTTCTCCGGTGAAAATGGAATGCGCAACAGCACAGATTTATTAAATTATTCCTTGCCTGGCACACTTACGCTTAATGCAAACGTGACTGCAGAGGGTACATTGCGCACACCTGAAATCCCGATCACGATGCAAATGTTACAACAGTTATTTAAACAAAGCTCCAATAATTTTTCAACAAATCGAAAAATTTAATAAAACGAGCAAAATAAAACACTTAAGGAAAGTATTAATGAAAAATTTAATGGGTTTTCAAAACAACAGACACATACGAAAGCAAACTCTCGGTGCTTTCAAAATCGACATAACACTACAGTTCAATTACTAGGAAAAATATTTGCGAGATGGTCTTTCAAATTAATTGTCGGGTAAACTTGTAAGTATGAAGAAAGACCTAAAAACAAAATTGATCAGTGATTTGTCACAAGATATGGATAATTTAAGGCAAAAAGTGTCATTAGTAGGCAAGGCAAAGAAACAGTTCGCGGAAAATTTGAAGAAAGTACCTGAGGCTCAAACAAAAATGCAGCAGGAGCAGTCACAATTGTGTGAGAATTTGAACACACTCGAAGGTACCATTGATGGGTTTCAAGCAGCGTACAAAGGTCTACCTGAACATGTGCAAGACCTATCATTGCAACTAAGTAGTATAAGCTTAAATACTCATTTCATGAGAAAGGAGCAAGAAACGATAGATAAATACGTTAAAAAATGGTTCAAATGGCTCTGAGCACTACGGGACTTAACATCTATGGTCATCAGTCCCCTAGAACTTACAACTACTTAAACCTAACCAACCTAAGGACATCACACAACACCCAGTCATCACGAATACGTTAAAGAAATAAAGGATAAAGCCCAGGCTGGTATCCTAGACCAAGGCAGTACCCTGGCGGAGAAGGTAGTCCAGCAACGTAAGGGTTATGTGAATGTATTCGAGGAAGCAATAAAGGAACAGAAGGCAGAACTAAGAGCTGAAATATGTCAGAGGTTGAAAGCAATGGAGGAAAAATCGCGGATTAAGATAGTTAGTAACATAGAAAAGAAAAGGAACATTCAACCCCAAGCTATCAGGTGTCAACTGACAGGACAGACAATGAGAACATCTATCCACTCTTGAACCCTAACCGATTACGTGAAACAGATCGCAGCTATATCATGCAACACATGATGCTGGCTTCTGTGCCTGTCACGCAGAGGTATTCGGAATACGATCCACTACATCAAAACAATGCCACGCCGGCAACGGATAGTGCTGCATGCCTTATTAGGACACATGCATTTCCCGATTTTTTCTTCCGAAGGTAAGCAAACAAACTCTGTGTTCATAAGAGCCTTGCGGAACACCTGCCTAAGGAAGTGCAAGCGCAGAAGGTACGCTGTGTTGAGGTCTTGCTATGGGTCACTGATATAGCGGAAAAATGTCACAAGTTCTGGTCCACTGCAGTACAAGAGAGATTGAGGAGCGACGTGTTTGACCCGTAGTCATTCAGCAGTAAGCATGGAGTGCTCAGAAGATACTTCGAGAAGTACTTAAATAAAACCTGTTACTGGACAAACCCGACATCACACGTAGATGCACTAAAAAACTTGAAAAACAGACTACTGGCTAACATACATGAGAAATCAATCAGCACTCCTGAGCGCGATATAGAGGATTTCCTCTCACTTCCGGATACCATTGACCATATTTACGAAGAGAGACCTGTGCAGCCACAAAGTGCTAGCGTGGAGGCACAATCCACACTAGCTAACGCACAACACGGCGTATCCCCTCGTAACAATACCAACGGAAACCAGTTTGGTAACGGAAAGGGCCAAAAACTGCAGCTAGGCTATAAATGTAACCAAGGCCAGGATCTCAGTTGAACAGGATTTAATGGCCAGAGGTGCTACAGCCAGCAGGCGTGCAATGCTCCGCCGACAGGGGCAATGACCCGAACGGGCACTGGAAAGCGCAGAACATAAACGGGAGACAAAATAATCCGTCGCAGCCGGGCTATAATCCAAAAATACGTTTCGAATAGCGGTCAGGGACAACAAAAGTTTGAATCTAGAACTGCGCAAGATACTAAGTGGCGAAACCAGATGCATAATGTGCACATTATTGAGGTTACCCCTAACGAAGATGTCAGTGTTCAGAGCAATTCGGAAAACTCTAACAGGTTTCGATTGCCCCCATTCGATGACCAGTAATGGGTGTGGGGACATGGAATTACCTAAAATGGGGTTTTTCTTACATACAACTGTGTTAGTAGGATGGAAATGAAGACACAGCATAGGCAGTAATCAGTGCACAAATGTTTGGTTTAAGTACTGGACACTGCAGCTAATATGAATGTAATTTCAAAGTCTTTTTAACCATTACAAAAACAAGGACATATACTGACGCTTTCACTCCAAAATTGTAAAATCCAAACAGCTCTAGGAGGTAAATCAAAAGACATAAAACAACAGGCATCGCTACAGTCGCAGGTTCGAATCCTGCCTCGGGCATGGATGTGTTTGATGTCCTTAGGTTAGTTAGGTTTAAGTAGTTCTACGTTCTAGGGGACTGATGACCTCAGATATTAAGTCCCATAGTGCTCAGAGCCATTTGAACCATTTTTGAACAACAGGCATGGATTCCTCTTCAGCTTCAGAGATTCACTTTACAATGCATTTTTATCATGATTGATAGGCTAATAGTAAACTGCCTTATTGGCATTGACACCTTTGGGAAGTACTAGGCACAAATCGATACTGGTAAAGGGAAGTGTCATTTCATTCTGGACGATCGACAATATTGAGTAGCCCCAGTCAAGCAAACACCAGAGTAAGCAAACCAAAACGCACTGCTGACGTTCGAATACAAATTTTCTAACCTACCATCATGTTCCTAAACATATAGGGAATTGAGCAATCACAGGTAGAGGAAATAGGAGCTAAGATCGTGCGCGCAAAGGTAAGTGAGTTAGCATGTCTTACACAAGAATGAAAGGAAAAAAAATGCAGGAGCTTTTAAAGCATTTTTGTTACGTTTTTGAATGACGCCCTGGTGTAATCAAAGGATACAAATGCAAAATGAAAATGTACCCACACGAAACCTGCTTTTCGTCTTACCCAATGTCATGGGCCAGCAAGGAGGCTGTAAGGGCAAAGATCAATAGAACGTTAGACTGTATATAAAATAACCGCCTTATCTCCATACTGTAGCCCCATTTTGGCCATTAGGAACTCAGATAGTAGCGTCCATCTCGTCCTCGAAGCACGATGAATAAATGAAGGTGTTTTGCCCTTTGGGACATGGCCTGACAACTTTTAAAATTACATAATGTTAAGTACCTCAACATAGATCTTTGATCCTCATACTGGCAAATCGCACTACATGAAGATAGCTGTAGGTACACTGCATTTGCATGTGGTGCCGGCCAGTGCGGCTGAGCAGTTCTAGGTGCTTCAGTCTGGAACTGTGTGACTGCTACAGTCAAAGGTTCGAATTCTGCCTCGGGCATGGATGTGTGTGATGTCCTTAGATTAGTTAGGTTTATGTAGCTCTAACTTCTAAGGGACTGATGACCTCAGATGTTAAGTCCCATAGTCCTCAGAGCCATTTGAACCATTTATATGTGGGGGTGGAAACTATGAGTTCTGTGTTCTCCCTTTTGGTTTAAATGCCAGTGCAGGTGCATTTATTTCTGCTTTAGATCGAGTCTTATCATCTGAATTGTTAAGTAGAGTCACTGTGTGTTGATGATGGTGTGGTCAGAACACTTAAGGCTCTTGGCTCAAGTGTTGTATCGGTTTCCAGAATACATAGTCACAGACAACCTAATGAAGTCACATTTCGATAAGGAATTCCTTGGACACATAATATCACCTAAAGGCATACTTCCTCAGTATAAGAAGCTCGATGCTATCAGACATTGCCCTGTACCTCAAAATATGAAATGAGTCAAAGGGATAACTTGAATTCGTATCTTTTTTCAGAAAATTTATACCACAGTAGCTTTTAAATAGTGATGTCCTATTGAATCTTCTATGGAATAAACATTTTTGGTTATGGGTCAAGCAATGACAAACTGATTTTGACGACATTAAAGAAGCTCTTTTAAATGCCAGCATCTTATATCATCCTAATATGACCCAGGATTTCTGTCTGTCTACAGACGCATCCCCACAAGGACTGTGGACTTGTTTATTCCAAATCATTGACACAAATGAGGAGCAAATCCTCAAGGTAATTAGTTTGCTAGTAGGACACTATCTGAAGCTGAACGAGCATATTCCGTGACCAAATTGGAAGCTCTCGCAGTAATATGGGTGTTCCAAAAGTTCGAATATTACATGTGGGGAAAGCATATCAAGGTGTATTGCGACCATTAGTCTTTGTCTTTCCTTCTCACCTGTAAACTCTTATACAGGAGGATCGTTAGGTGGTGTTTGATTTTTAAACTGTGTATATAAAAGGTAATCAAACCGTAATTACTGATGCCTTATCGAGGCTTCCACAAAGTCTACACCAATTCCTGGAAAGCGTGGAGAACAATTCAGAAATCAGTTTTCTGTCGGTGAAAGGTAAAACAACAGCCATACTATGTTAGGAAGTGTAGAAGCATGGAGCAACTACAGCAGAATGAACCCAGGTGGCAAGAGATACGGCTAAAACTGATGTAAAACAATGACGACAGGTTGAAAATTTTTTTAATGGTTTACCAAGGCATATTGTTTCATCGACACTAGTCAGGGCAGAGCCAATTGAGTTTTTGTGTACCAGAGGGCCACGTTAACGAGTTTATGTTATACGCTCACAATATTTGGGGCACTGTAGCCTCTCCAAATGGTTTAGCAAGATTGACATTTATTGTTACTATCCAATTATCCAGCTTTACTCCATGATTGAATGATGATGGCATCCTCTTGGGTAAAATATTCCGGAGGTAAAATAGTCCCCCATTTGGATCTCTGGATGGGGACTACCCAAGAGGACGTCGTTATCAGGAGAAAGAAAACTGGAGTTTTACGGATCGGAGCGTGGAATGTCAAATCCCTTAATAGGGCAGGTAGGTTAGAAAATTTAAAAAGTGAAATGGATAGGTTAATGTTGGACATAGTGGGAATTAGTGAAGATTGGTGGCAGGAGGAACAAGACTTTTGGTCAGGGGAATACAGGGTTATAAATACAAAATCAAATAGGGGTAATGCTGGAGTAGGTTTAATAATGAATTAAAAAAATAGGAGTGCGGGTAAGCTACTATAAACAGGATAGTGAACGCATTATTGTGGCCAAGATGGACATGAAGCCCACGCCTACTACAGTAGTACAAGTTTATATGCCAACTAACTCTGCAGATGATGAAGAAATTGATGAAATGTATGGTGCGATAAAAGAAATTATTTAGGTAGTGAAGGGAGACGAAAATTTAGTAGTCATGGGTGACTAGAACTCAACATTAGGAAAGGGAAGAGAAGTAAACGTAGTACGTGAATATGGATTAGGGCTAAGAAATGAAAGAGGAAGCTGGCTGGTAGAATTTTGCACAGAGCATAACTTAATCATAGCTAACACTTGGTTCAAGAATCATGAAAGAAGGTTGTATACATGCAAGAAACCTAGAGATACTAGAAGGTTTCAAATAGATTATGTAATGACAAGAGAAAGATTTAGGAACCAGGTTTTAAATTGTAAGACATTTAAAGGGGCAGATGTGGACTCTGACTACAATCTACCGGTTATGAACTGTAGATTAAAACTGAAGAAACTGCAAAAAAGTGGGAATATAAGGAGATGGGACCTGGATAAAATGACTAAACCAGAGGTTGTACAGAGTTTCAGGGAGAGCGTAAGGGAACAATTGACAGGAATGGGGGAAAGAAATACAGTAGAAGAAGAATGGGTAGCTCTGAGGGATGAAGTACTGAAGGCAGCAGAGGATCAAGTAGGTAAAAAGACGAGGGCTAGTAGAAATCCTTGGGTAACAGAAGAAATATTGAATTTAAATCATGAAAGGAGAAAATAAAAAACGCACTAAATGAAGCAGGCAAAAGGGAATACAAACGTCTCAAAAATGAGATCGACAGGAAGTGCAAAAGGGCTAAGCAGGGATGGCTAGAGGACAAATGTAAGGATGTAGAGGCTTATCTCACGAGGGATAAGATAGATACTGCCTACAGGAAAGTTAGAGAGACCTTTGGAGAAAAGAGAACCACTTGGATGAATATCAAGAGCTCAGATGGAAACCCAGTTCTAAGCAAAGAAGGGAAAGCACAAAGGTGGATGGAGTATATAGAGGGTATATACAGGGGCGATGTTCTTGAGGACGATATTATGGAAATAGAAGAGCATGTAGATGGAGATGAAATGGGAGATATGATACTGCGCGAAGAGTTTGACAGAGCACTGAAACACCTAAGTCGAAACAAGGCCCCAGGAGTAGACAACATTCCATTAGAACTACTGACAGCCTTGGGAGAGCCAGTCCTGACAAAACTCTACCATCTGGTGAGCAAGATGTATGAGACAGGTGAAATTCCCTCAGAATTCAAGAAGAATATAATAATTCCAATCCCAAAGAAAGAGGGTGTTGACAGATGTGAAAATTACAGAACTATCAGTTTAATAAGTCACAGCTGCAAAATACTAACTCGAATTCTTTACAGACGAATGGAAGAACTGGTAGAAGCCGACCTCGGGGAAGATCAGTTTGGGTTCCATAGAAATGTTGGAACACGTGAAGCAATACTGACCTTACGACTTATCTTAGAAGAAAAATTAAGGAAAGGGAAACCAACGTTTCTAGCATTTGTATTCTTAGAGAAAGCTTTTGACAATGTTGACTGGACTACTCTATTTCAAATTCTGAAGGTGGCAGGGGTAAAATACAGGGAGCGAAATACTATTTACAATTTGTACAGAAACCAGATGGCGGTTATAAGAGTGGAGGGGCATGAAAGGGATGCAGTGGCTGAGAAGGGAGTGAGACAGGGTTGTAGTCTCTCACCGATGTTATTCAATCTGTATATTGAGCAAGCAGTAAAGGAAACAAAAGAAAAGTTCTAAGTAGGTGTTAAAATCCATGGAGAAGAAATAAAAGCTTTGAGGTTCGCCGATTACACTGTAATTCTGTCAGAGACAGCTTTACACGGACTGAATTACTGTTTGACAAAAGACAAAAATGCGATTGGGAAAAACATCTATCCAACGTCCCTAGGAAGAAAATCTCGCATGAGGAGAAAGAACGTCGGGCACTGGTTAGCATTGGAGGAAAGGCTGAGTACAGAAACAACTGTACGATAGGAAATTAGGACACACTGTAGAATACCACGTGGGACACCAATTACTCCTTAGGGTCCATGCAAACCCGACAAAATATGGAAAGTTGAATCGCAAGTGGCAACTGCTCTACATAGGGCCATTTGTTATATCAAAAGTCCCTCACCCAGGAATCTATAAGTTAGTATACTTAAGCAGTGGTAACGAAAAAGGGGGTCTACCCACACAAAATTTACGTGAATTTGTACACTAATCAGACTTTGACACTGAACAAGCACGGCTTGGAGGAATGTATGTAAGTGTATATAAGAGATGTCCTACCATCCACTTTAATATACTAATTTCGACTGATGTTTAGTATTAAGGAAAGGTTTCATTTTAGCCTGTTTAATGTGTGTTGCCTATTTAGGATGTAAGTTTTAGCTATGTATGCAAACGGGCCAGAGTAGGTCAGAAAACATCACCTTTGCCGAGCGCAACAAATTCTTTAATTTGACACTCTACTCTTTAAACACACTGTAGACGCATTGCACGTAAGTAGCGAAATGGGCTGAGGACGTAACTGCGCACGCACACTACCCAGCTTTAAATTTGACAAGCTCCCCGAATGCGCACAGCACAGAGTAAGCCGACGCATCGCCGTCAGACGACGATCGTAGCTGAGCAAAGAAACGTCAAATTATCTACATTTAAAGAAACATTATCATATGAGTTGACTAATAAGGAAATAAAAAGTATACAATACAGAAAAAACGATGATTAAGAAATTCGGGAGAACTAAGCTAAGGAATATATATGTACAGTGGACGAAGTAAACACTATCTACAGAAAACTAGCTTCACACTATGATACTATGTACAAAGTTTTGTACATTTATACTAGTGGCTGTTTACACACGACACCAAAGGAGATATCTACATGACGAGTGAAGGAATATAAATGAAGTCTTAAGTATACTACGAGAGATAGGATTGTGCCCCGCCTAAGACAACATTTTTCTTTCCAAGTGCAGAAAGGTAAGTCAAAGCGACAACCGCTATACTAGCACGTGCCCTCATACAACTCATAACAAAATTTATGAAGAATGGACTGCATACTGATGAAAATTGAAAATAAGAATAGTGAAAGCCTGATGAATTGCTAGGCAGCGAGCAATTATGCTCTTAGTTATACGTTAGTATTTAAGTGTCCTCCCAGCGAACGATGCAGATTCACATCCTGGGTAAAATGGATAACACAATAGCTAGGTGTTTGATACCAATCAATAAGGGCAGCACCGAAATTAAATAATCGAATGTCTAAAAATGTGTGTGAATGTGATGGTGTGAAGTCATGTATGAAAAAGCTACAGTAGGCTATATGTATAGAAAGTTTGAACTTAGGTCTTGTGCTACAGAATTCAAAGAGGTCAGACCATGCATTATAAGTCCATGTGACTGCGAAGAGCTCGAAGGAAGACTTATTACACTAAATTTGCACACGAAAACAAGTTGTCCCAAATAGTTTTACGCTTTTTTATGGGCGTGTTTCAGAATTGACACAACGTTCTTAACACGCAAACATCTATACCTGCGTTCATTTCTAGGAAGACAATTTTTGGCGCTGCTTCCCAGTAATTGATGCATATCTCTCTCTTCCCCCCAACCAATATAACATCGAGCCACTGTTGTAATGCATCAGTACTGTTCTGCACGCTGGGTTCTTTTTATTTTGGAACAATATAAACACGTACTGTTTATGTGTTAATACAAATAATTGTGCCTAAGTGATAAATGGATGTTTCGCTATATTCCCTTTCGAATTGTTACTTAATAACTGTACAGCGTCACGCCTAGCTATTCATCAAGCAGAAGTAGATGAAACTTCCTAGTACATTACGACTCTGTGGTAGACTGAGACGCGAACTCGGCAATTTTACTTTCCGCGGGCAAGAGCTCTACGGACTAAGCTACCCAAGCACGACTCACGGCCCGTCCTCAATGCCCAACTACTACCAGTACCTCCTCCCCCAGCTTCCAAACTTAATAGAAGTTCTGCGATACTTACAGAACTATATATTTACTAAGATGGTATCTGTTCTTTCGGACATGTCTGAAAGAACAGATACTATCGGTGACCAAGCAGCTCGTTAGAATGAAATTACAATGAAATGAACACCCTTAGCTGCTTACAGGCGTTGACATACGTCAACGGGGACAGATGAAAATGTGTGCCCCGACCGGGACTCGAACCCGGGATCTCCTGCTTACATGGCAGACGCTCCATCCATCTCAGCCACCGAGGACACAGAGGAGAGCGCGACTGCAGGGATTTATCTCTGGCACGCCTCCCGCGAAACCCACCTTCTCAACGTATTGTCCCGCACTACAATCGTTGTGCCCCCGCCCATTGTACTCAACGCGCCGCGAGAAATGAGTATAACGGGCGGGGGCACTACGAATGTAGTGCCGGACAATACGTTGGTCACCCATAGTATCCGTTCTTTCGGACATGTCCGAAAGAACAGATACCATCTTAGTAAATATATAGTTAAGGCTCACCGGCCACTTGACCATCGTCTTCGTCTGTGCGAATGCACCAACAGTGGCCGAACTCTTACGGGAATCGGCAACGCGCCGCGAGTAATGAGTGCAATGGGCGGGGGCACTACGAATTTAGTACGGGACAATACGTTGAGAATGTGGGTTTCGCGGGAGGCGTGCCAGAGATAAATATCCCTGCAGTCGCGCTATCCTCTGTGTCCTTGGTGGCTCAGATGGATAGAGCGTCTGCCGTGTAAGCAGGAGATCCCGGGTTCGAGTCCCGGTCGGGACCCACATTTTCATCTGTCCTCGTTGACGTATGTCAACGCCTGTAAGCAACTAAGGGTGTTCATTTCATTGTAACTTACAGAACTATCACTCGTGGAAGGAAAGATGCTGCAGAGACATTGCTTAACCACAGCTTGGGTGATGTTTCCAGAATGAAATTTTCTGTCTGCGGTGGTGTGTGCACTGATATGAAACATCCTGGCATATTAAAGTGGTGTGGTGGATCGAGACTAGAAGTCGCGAACTTTGTCTTTCACGGGCAAGTGCTCTACCATTTTTTTATTTTTGGTTGAAAGGGGAGGGGGGAAGGGGTTGAGCATGGCGGCAGAGAGGTTAGTGGTCGCCACGTAAAGCATGGCCACTGTGTCGCCCTGCTCACAGATCTGGGAAATGATCTAAGGGGAAGATATCAAGCGTTTGCCTGTTTATTTTTTTGTTTGTTTGTTTTTGTTGTAACTACAAAGTAAATAAAAACCTACAACAGCTGAGCACGGAGATCGTCCAGGTCGTCATCTCGTTTGCTGAGGAGTCCTGTCCCCTGTGTAAACAGGCTGAAACCGATCTTGAATTGTGGACCATTGTCATCTATCTCTTCTCGCATCTAGAACACCCCAGGTAGCCGGAGGCTCCATGTACAACGAAGCCATGCAGTTAGCAAAACGGGGTCGGTATTTCGCCGAGCATTGTAAGTCCAAGAGTTTCTCCAGCATGAACGTCCAATAATCTAACACGTCTTTGTCTTCTTCGCGGAAGAAATATTACAGTCCCATTCCATCAACGACTGACTGCATTTATCCCGACATCTGGAAAGTAGACGGCATCCGGATAGAAGCCTTACTTAATCTGTTATGTCCTAGCCAGTAATGCCACCCGAGCCCGCTGCCAAAAGGTTGGCAGCATCAAAGTCCGGACGCCGTCCGCATAAGCAGCGCCAGCGAGACAGCAAATCGCCGCAAGTCTGCGCGCGCCACCGCTGGCTTCTGGCTTCTTAAGCGCTGGAGTCGTGAGCGCTAGGACAGTTCTGTATTCGCCGCTCAGTTGTATACTCGCCACCGAATTGTGTACTTGTTAGTCAGTTGTGTGTTCATCGCAGCAGAGTTGTTGTTTGTCGTCAGCCGACGCTGACCTAGCCGCTCCGACTCGAACTAGACAGATTTCTGTAGACACCGAGTTCACTACTGTGTTTCTGTATCTTCAGTAATAAAGATAAGTACCGACTTCTATTTAATTTGAGTGTTTGGGCTTTCATCTTTCTGTTCACTGTTCCAGCGGACCGGTCGGCCCGCTATTAAAAGTGTAGCGGTGACTTCGTAAGCCATTTCTACAGCCAAGCGTTTGTCGCTACGAACACCGCCACAAAATAATCGACATGGCTAACCGTCGTAAGAGTAAGGCTAACATTTTATGCGTGAGCACCCAACATGCAGCTGCCGTATCATATGTGAACCGATGTGCTTCAGAATAAGTTACTGGGCAAAGTGGGCACAAAGGCACGTCGGCCGGATGAATGGAGTGGAATCGTTGACAATTAGCGAATTTGTCATTCACTATCAGGCACCACGGGGTCCGCACTTCCATGGGGAGAATAGATGGAGCGCATGTGATAATCTCTTCCAACGTATGGGGATGGAGCGTCGTTCAGCCACGTTGGCGTATTGGCGTCTTTACAATTGGCGGTAATAGTCCTTCGTCGAGGGAGATAGTATCAGTCGCAGGTCCTCCATCAAATAACTACAGTCCACGAGGAATGTGCTAAAGTGACTGAATAGCGGCGAAATATATCCGATAGGGACTAGTGTATGCAGCGAATGTGGCGCCACTTCGTCGATAACTGTGCCTGTCAGAGTGACTTGCTCAGAATTCGATATTTGGTGTCTCGACCCAAGAAACAATGCCTGCGCTCAGTTTCTGACTCTGGTCAGACCTACACCGCCTTCATGTGAGGGCGATGTCAAGATGTCGTAACGAATTTCAAAAACAAGTTCAGCACACACAACATATCCAGATGCAGCTTGTAGCCTCGTAGCAGTCGTAATGGGCATCGGTAGCACATGGGCGAAATGGTTTAATTTGGGAGCTGAGTAAACATTAATATACTGGAAAATGTCCAACGTGCGAAGCATGTGTAGTCGCACCAGTGCGTGTATTTGTTGTAACAGTCGATAGAGTATTTCTAAACACTGGAGCGCGGGTACTTTGGTGATCGGCACTTTCGTTCCCAGGGCGAGCCCCCAGCCTACATCCATATACTTCGTCTTCCGCATATTGATGATACTGCCCGCCACAGTAACGTACTGCTGAGGCCATTCTAGCACCGTCTATACATCATCTTCTAACCTGACCAGGAGTACGACATCATCGGCACATTCACGTTGATGATGTTTGGTTTGTGGGGCGCTCAACTGCGCGGTTATCAGCGCCCGTATAAATTCCCAACCTTTGCTCAGCCCAATCTCGCCACTTTCATGAATGATGATGAAATGATGAGGACAACACAAACACCCAGTCATCTCGAGGCAGGTGGAAATCCCTGACCCCACCGGCAATCGAACCCAGGACCTTGGCATATGAACGACATCGTAACCTCTCGGTCCGTAAACAAATACCTTCGAAGCGTCTGCGAAGACTGTGCGCTAGTGTTCCTCCAAATAGAACAGCAATGGGTTCGGATAGATAATCCATCATTACCCTCCGTGAATCAAGCGACGGACTACTTCGACAAACAAAGGGGAGGCATACGAGCTCCATTATCACACGGAGAAAATTATGATCGACGCGGTCGAATGCGTGATCGAGATCCATCGCAACAAGGGTGCCGCGGAGGTTGCAGGCTGACTGACATCAGTGTGATTACGTCCCTGTACTATCCCAACACCGTATGAACATTGCTCTTTCCGCCAAGGCACGTTTGATCGGAATGTATTGAATTTTTGACTGTGGAGTGCAGACGGGCACTGAGGATGGGTGTAAAAAGCTTATAATCGGCGTTTAACAAAGTCAGGGGTTGATAGTCCTGCGAGCGCCGCCGGCCTCCGGGTTTAGTCACACCTTCCAAAAATTCGGTTGGCCCACGGAAGGTGGGCGTCGTAAGCTCTTTATACACTTGGATCCACGTTTCGCGCCAGATCTGAGAAGGAGCTATAAAACGCAATAGGGAGCCCATCAGGCCCAAGTGATTTGTTCAAGTTATCCGGTTCGTCGGGGTAAGGCCTGCCAGAAGCGTGTCGTAGTCCTGCACAGCCTTGGTTCCTGGCATGTCGTGCAGCGAGTTCATCAGTTCCACGTCGCTTCTTGAGCTCTCGGCATAGAAGTTGCGATAGTGTTGGGCAATACCTGTTTGTGCCACAGCTTGACTTTCCTCCGCCCTTTCGACTGCCGTAATGAGCGTGTGCTTGCGCTGACGTCTTTCTCGCACTGTGTGATGCAGCGATGCTCGTTCGACAGGAAGACTGTCTTGCATACTCGCACTGACTCTGACGCCTTCCAATTGCACTGCAGTGACGGAGCAGGAAGGATCTGATGCTTTTCGTGGCCTGTTGGCGGTATGATGACGGCGGTTGCGTTGTCAGTTCCCCCAATACCGCGTAATAAAATTCTGAAGTCGTCCGTTCCGAGACAGACTTCTCTGCCATAATCGATAAATTCCCTGCGTATGGCAGGTATGACGCAACTAACGCACCACAGAAATTTGGAAATATAAGCTCGTTTGTGCCATTGGCATCAGGACAAGTATCCTCAGTTTCAAGGCGACAGGCCCCTTCGCGGAGGCAGGAAATGTTCAGTTTCCATGGGCGCTTACTATGTCTGTTAGCGAGGCAAGGCAACGGCGCAAATATGATTTTGGTAGTCACTAAAAGCCGTCGGCCACATCTCAACGCTAACTGCCTCCGCGAGGAGCCCTCGAGCTAGGTACAACCTATCTAAGCTGCTGTCCGGGAGGCTGGTAAGGCACGTGTACCTGCGATTGTCGCCGTGTTGTAGGATCTAGGTACCTTGCACCGCGAAGTCCGGTACCATTATGTGTTACGCTTGGCAGGGGACGAGGTGCATGAATTGATCCTCGGGCCCCAGAATACAGTTGAAATGGCCGCCCAGTAAGTGATGCTCGGCATTCCCTTGAAACAACGAGGTCACCCACGTGGAGTAAAAGATGGGATTTTCTCGGCGTGCCGACGAGACTGATGGCACATTAATTTTCACCAAACGGGCTTTAACGACCGTCAGCACGATACCGCGCGCCGACGGAAGGTGAGTCAAATCAGTTGCCTCAATCCTTTACCTTTATATTATAGCCATGCCATCACTATCTTCGCCAGCTGGTAATGTAACCTGTGATAACCGTGAAAGCCCAGTCTTATGACCGAGCGAGGTGGCGCAGTGGTTAGCACACTGGACTCGCATTCGGGAGGACGACGGTTCAATCCCGTCTCCGGCCATCCTGATTTAGGTTTTCCGTGATTTCCCTAAATCGTTTCAGGCAAATGCCGGGATGGTTCCTTTGAAAGGGCACGGCCGCTTTCCTTCCCAATCCTTCCCTAACCCGAGCTTGCGCTCCGTCTCTAATGACCTCGTTGTCGACGGGACGTTAAACACTAACCACCACCACCACCAGTCTTATGTCACGTCGCATCTCTCTCGAAGGAAAACAACATCTGTGTCCACCGCTCGTGTCGTATCACTTAACATTTGTATTATCGGGGTGCGAAGACTACAAACTCGCCACTTTCATGAATGATGATGAAATGGCGGGGACAACACAAACGTCCAGTCATCTCGAGGCAGGTGAAAATTCCTGATCTCGCCGGGAATCGAACCCGCTACCGCGAGACCACGAGCTGCGGACGCAGAAGACTGTTGATGTTAACGGTACATATGCGGTATACTTGTGACATTGCAATTAATGAAGTGGGCTGGAGTTGGTCACAGCATCGATGTGACCGTGGACTGATCGTTGTCGGGTCACCGGGGCGTCCGGCATGCAAGTTATCACCTTGTATGCAGGGCCCTCCCGACACAGCGTCAGCGAGGGCCATCTGTCGATTGCCTGTCTCCTGTGTCACATCGTTCAGTTCTATGTCGTTAGCCCTGTCTCCCAATGACTAGTGAGGCACGGGTTCCGTAGGCTAGTGCCTGCTATCGTGGGGTCATCCTGCTGCACAGACGCCTCAATCTCAACGCCATGCGTTGTGTGCTCCAGGTCGGCCTGTGGCAGCTGTGTGACGGGAGTGGCTGCATGTAATCCAGCTGGCAGCAACACGTTGGGGTTACCCTAGTCCTCCGGTTGCCCAACTCCATCGTGCAGCCCTTCTTTTGTGGACGGCCGTCCGAGTGAGCTACCCAAGCACGACTCGCGACCCGTCCTCACAGCTTTACTTCCGCCAGTACCTCTTCTCCTACGATCCAAACTTCATAGAAATTCTCCAACAATACTTGTAGGACTGGCACTCCTGGAGGAAGGATATTGCGGAGATATGGCTTAGCCAAAGCCTAGGCAGTGGCTAAGCCATGTCTCCGCAGTATTTTCCTTCCAGGGGGTGATGTTTGGAACGTAGCAGCCGATACAGCTGTGAAGATGCGGCATTATTCGTGTGGGGGGTAGCTCAGTCGGTAGAGCACTTGAATGTGAAAGAAAAATGTCCCTGGTTCGAATATAGGTCAGGCACATATTTTTAAACTGCCAGGAAATTTCATATCAGCGCACATTCCACTATAGAGGGAAAATTTCACTCTAGAAGTGGATGAGTTAAACATGTGCCCCGGAGCTCGTAGAATGGAAACGGTACATTTCCAGACAGTCGTCCCTGTTCAAAATATTAAGTACTCATCTCTCTCAACAAGTCCTAGAAGTTTGTAACGGGAATATCCTAACACCTTGTACGTGCTCATTATATGGAATTTTGAGTGTCTAGTCTCTACTGGTTACTGAATGCATTGTGGTTTTCAGTCCTCCACAAATGGGGCATCGGAGGTTCAAATGGCTCTGAGCACTATGGGACTCAACTGCCGAGGTCATTAGTCCCCTAGAACTTAGAACTAGTTAAACCTAACTAACCTAAGGACATCACAAACATCCATGCCCGAGGCAGGATTCGAACCTGCGACCGTAGCGGTCTTGCGGTTCCAGACTGCAGCGCCTTTAACCGCATGGCCACTTCGGCCGGCCGGGGCATCGGAGGGAGTGAGCTTCGCTTTCCGTACCGATTGTCTTAACAGCAATACCTTTATGATTCTTTCTAATTGAGTTTGACAACGTTTTACTGATTACCCCATTTTTTGTAACTCCTGCACTGATTGCCTTTCCTTCTTGTATTTGCCATTGTTAGCTTCTGAGGATGGATACTTAGAAATTATTCATGCAGTTAATAAATAAATCCTCATTACAATAGTAGTGGATTGTTAGCTCCGTAAGGTACATACTTTAGGGCAACTGAATTTCAATGAGAGAAAGCATTCGATGATGTCATCTGAGTCTTACTGGCTCTTATCGATTTTGTTTGTGGTTACACTTTTTGAAGGTTACCCGCAACGGCTTCACACGTGGCGCCCCAGAAGACGTGCGCAGCGACTTCTGAGAAGTCTACAGGCGCACTGGGCTTGCATTAGCGGTCTCCGTCTGGCGGACGAGAAAGAAGGTTTCGGCTTGCCAGAAGAGCGCCGTCCCCCCTCCGAGTCTAGGGCGCTTTCATAGCAGTGCGTGGGCAACTTTGTCGTTGGGGCCTATGCAAGTGTGCGACCAGAAGGCGAAGTTGTCAGCTGTACATAGAATGAAGAATTGTAGCCTCCTGGTGCCCGCTAAAGGAAGACTGGCGCATAACATACCGAAATGTTTCTTTAGTTATATGAAGATGGTATCTGTTCCCGAAAGAACACATACCATTGACGACCGTGCAGCTTCTCTAGAATGAAATGATAATTAAATCTAAACCCTTAGCTGCCGACAGGTGTTGTTAATACATCAATGGGGACAGCTGAAAATGTGTACCCCGAACGGACCTCGAACCCGGGATCTCCTGTTACATGGCAGACGCTCTATCCATCTGAGCCACCGACAGAACAGATGATAGTGCGACTGAATGGACTTATCCCTTGCACGCTTCCCGTGAGACTCACATTCCCAAGTGTCCACAACCTAAATTCGTAGTGTTCCTAGTAGATATTTGCCCACTCACTCATTACTCGTGCCAGACTAAGCTGACGAGTCCAGTAAGAGTTCAGGCAAAGTGTTCACATTGACACAGAAGGTCAATGGCCGTGTAGCCTTTAACTATATGAAGATGGTATCTATTCACGAAAGAAGAGATACCAATGATGACCGTGCCGCTTCTCTATAATGAAGTGATAATTAAATCGAAATCCTTAGCTGCCGACAGGTATTGTTAATACATCGATCGGGACAGGTGAAAATGTGTGCTCTGTCCGGGACACGAACCCGGGATCTCCTGCTTACGTGGCACACGCTCTATCCATCTGAGCCACCGAGAGCACAGAGGATAGTGCGACTGCCGGGACTTATCCCTTACACGCTTCCCGTCCCCACAGATGTATTAACAACACCTGCAGGCAGCTAAGGGTTTCGATTTTATCATCATCTCTCTTTAGTGCTATTTGCCAGAATTTTCTCGCCGTTGAGTTGCCGTTGACTGTTTTACTTGGCGTTTTGATTGGTTCTGACAAACTACGGAGGAGTGAACAATTTTTTGTTTCAAGTTAAATGGCTTCCAATCGTTCATTTGTTCTTCCCATCATGGGTTGGTATTAAATTCCGTTGTGTCTTAAATTGCTGATTTGTTTGTCAGAAGGCTAAGTGGACGCGGAGAGTAGATTTGAGTCGTACAGCTGGTCTGGTCTAGCTCAATGAATACATCGGATGTAAGATTTTTACCATGCGAGTCAATAACTAGTCCTACTTGATCCTGTACCTTTCCTTTGTTAGTTTGATTAGCGTTCCTTCATCAGTACTGTTTGTTGCTAGTTTCAACCAAGCTGTATTAAGCTTTTACTGGGTTTACCATGACTTCTTGTTGGTTTACTGTTGAAGAGTTAATAGCTATTGCTGTGAGATATAATTGTTATTGTTTTAACGTGTTGTTATTCTTGTCAATGGGGTTTAGATTGTTTATTAGTGTCATGAAAGACTATTTTAGATACGTTTCTGGGGGTGGGCAATGTCTGTAATTTAGGGAATTTTGACCTGCTGCCCTCTTTGTTAACTGGTAATTGTGTGTTTGTTAAATAAATTCTGTTTATGTGTTTTAGAACTACCAGCAACTGAGCTATGATGCCAGATTCTGTGGAACGGCGCGTTCAGTATTGTGAACTGGAGGAGGGTTTAAGTCCTGCCCACATTCCGTTGATTGTAAAAGCAAGCTAATTGGACCTCTGATGCCACTTATGATTGTGCTGTAAACCTCTGGGAAATCTTTTGTGTTTTGTTATTTATGAGCACAGTTCTGGTTTATTTTAGTACAGTTGCTATTGTCAAATGATGTTTATTTGGTAGTCTAGACCTACGGCGTGCGAAGCACCTTGCTCATTGGCCATATCATCAACCATCATCACAGAAGCAGTGTGTTACAGCATTTCATATTTACGGAAGCAACAACAGATTAACTTGTACGAAATGGTTCCCAAAGTGCAAACAAGCGAACATTTTACAGAAGCATTCCCAATACGACACACTACCAGATATAGCTGCGCTTTATCGATGATACTCGTCGTCATCTCTTTAGATCCGTGGTATGCTTTCTGTAAAATATTATATGCATGAGAGAAAACTGAATCTACTGACTTCAAAAACGTTCTTATCCTTAACGTGTACTTCAGATACCGTATTAAATTGCTGAGCAAAACACACTGTTGGTTGGCCCCTGCGTTGCACATGTGAACAGTGTCGTGAAGTAAAACTTTAATCTTCATGAAATGCAAAATTTTAAATAAAGAAAATGAATCTAATCAAATGCCAAAAGAACGTAATTGCGTGCTCATTGAAAATTATGAAACTAAAACTGACTACCGAAGTACATTAGGAACGTTGCGTGGTAGGAAGTGCAACGTTTGATTTGGAAAATCAAAAAAATAAACTACTACACTACTTAGAAGAAAATAGTCGTTTGAAATCACCAATACTATTCGTTGGAAATTAATCTGCTTGTTCGCACGCACTTGAAAATTCTGTCAACGCACTATTCTCAAGAACGCAAGGTGAGATCTGACCTGAAATAAAAGTGAATTAACTCTTGCTCAACATGCCTTTTTTGTGTAGCAAGTACTGACGTTGTCAAAAGCAAATACAAATCAGCAGATGCAACAGCTGAAGATAAATAATCTGCTCTAAATTTTCTTCTGCTTGTCAGAAGTAATCTGTTGCTGTATGTGGCGTAACACACGATGCATACACGACAGAATATTTAAAACCTTACTATGAATCATGAGGTGTGCTTTCGTTTCAATTGAATTGTTTTTAAGAAATCAAACAGATTGACAAAAAATACTGCTCAACATAAGACTCTTAATAACTACAAACTTCTTTCATTACGAAGAAACTGCAAACATACCTTCAAAATTCATTCAAAATCTTCTCCATCAGTATAAAGAACAAGAAAGTGTTATAAATGAGTTTTCATCTCCATAGTAAAGTATTCCATATAGGTTCTTCCTGATTCAGAGAAAACAGATTTCATTCCCTGAAAACACAACTGCACGCTACTGAGCTCAAACAAGAACGTCCCAGCACTGCACAACTGACTGACTAGACAATCAACCACAGATAAAACTAACCACAGAGTCAAAAATCTTATTCACTGCTCATGCAGTGCGCTCATTCAACTTTGTCCCAATGCAGTACATGTGAATTATTTACAATAGCAGAAGACATATGTGAATTTTAGACCATTGATCCGTACAGTCAGCTGGACTACATGTTGGTGCACGTCAATACACCACCAGTGCCTTTGCTGACGACGTTACCATAATTGTACACACTGAACCCCAAGACATCGCGAAAATCTCAGATATAACAGATATTTACAAGAAAGCAGGGAGAGGTGGCAGTAATTATGTGAACTATGATGAAACACACATCCTGTGGCTCAGTGGAAGCTCAGTCCCTTTACAGGATAGTTGCAATGGAAGTATTAGGTGTGAAACTAAAGAAAAACCACAGACTACCCAACTGACTTTAGTTTCAAAGAAATTTTAAGAATGGTAAGAAATGCTCTGATACTGAATCGTTCAAGGAAATCGAATATAATTCAAAGGATTGAACACGTTGAAAGAATCCATGCATCGTTAACTGGTCTGTGTACGATATTGGTGATCCAACATTCCTTTACAGCAGATTGACAACACTGCCGGGAGACACTGAATTGTCGAATATGTATTTTATTTCGTTTTGATCATTAGCACCTCTGCTCCGTGTATTTTAAGTACCTTCCATGAAATTCATGTCAATACCTGTGCAGTGTTCTGGGACAGTATCTGCGGAAGGTATTGCTGGAGGAGGCTTGAAAAAAGTTCCTGTTAGCGTTCGTGCGACAATACCAGAACAGCCCTACAAAAAATAAAATGGTCAGAAGAACATCTGCTCATAAGCGAGTCGTCAAAGTAACTCGCAGGGCAAATGAGAGTTGAAAAGTGAGGTTTCGCGCCGATTTTTCAGTCGAGACGTTCCATTGGCTCTTCTAAATTCGCCGTGTAAGCTCTTCTAAATTCGCAGGCTCTAATCGGGCCAGTGCTTCGCGCCTTTATTATTGTGTGGCAAGTGGATTGGCCAGATAGCACTCTCCAAAACAAACGCGGGCTCAGAATAGTACTTTGGGGAGAGGTTAGACGGTGGACGGTTAACAGGAGACAATGGAGAGTGAGTAGTCGGTAGGCAGCCAGGAGAGAGGAGAAGAATATGCCATGGAAAGTGGACGTTCAGTATTGCTCCATCTGCTAGATGAGTGTGTGAGCCGAAATGTAATTGCAAGATGGTTTTGGTAGCAGGTTAGGACGTGAAGGAACTTGACAGAATCAGAGAATGTTCATAATCTTCCAGACTATTTCTCGTGATGAGAAGATAGTCACAGCGAGTCAACGATGATGCCATGATTACAGTCGGCGAATGTTGTCTGGCAACACATGTGGAAAAGTACGGACCTACAGTAACACGTCCTGCTACCATGAAACAAAACTTCGTTTAATTGAACTCTAATCTTGCTCCTCCTATTAAAATCTGTGATCGACTGATAGAACTTTTCGTTAATGCACCTACATGTGCCACCATGGCTCATTCTTTTGTGAACAGCACGTCTTTCTAATATGACTATTGGGTGATATTGGCCCCAGAGGTATGAAGCGAGTTAAAAGATTGTGAGACAAAATATTCACCCCTGGTCATGAAAAACACCTGCTTGAATAAAGACTGCGAGAAGTATGGCAGCAGA
Source organism: Schistocerca piceifrons (assembly GCF_021461385.2). Taxonomy (NCBI): domain Eukaryota; kingdom Metazoa; phylum Arthropoda; class Insecta; order Orthoptera; family Acrididae; genus Schistocerca; species Schistocerca piceifrons. Next base: position 590,946,834 of record NC_060140.1, on the reverse strand, counting down.
ACAAACATAGGTTTGCAGACAGATGTCAACAACTGTACAGACCGCTACATATCTATTGAAGAAGGTGCCTAATGAAAGACATTATACGACAAAGAAAATAACCGGAAACATTAAGACTAAAACTCCATGCCAGATCAAACACAATGTTTTAAACTGGAAGATGGTATAGGCGAATCTATCAGTTCACAGACATGCTCAGAGGTATATATGTTTATAATGTTTGTCCGCTGGCTGCTTCTGTTAGCACGCAGGTCTAATCTCAGTAACGCAGGCGCTACTGGGCGGCGGTCGTCGTGAAATGAAACAACCTTGGAATGCGGCGCGACTGATATCAGGAGCGTGCACTTGCGAGTTCCGCGAGCTGCGCCAGTATTACCTCAAATGCGTGGGAAGCTCTTTGGCCTTTAGCAGGAGCGACACAGGATGGATCTTACCGACTATCAGGTATGGTTCGGCCGTCTCCCTCCCTGCCCCCAACCCCTCTCTCTGTGTGCCTGTCTGTCTGTCTGTCTGTATCTCTCTCTGTCTCTCTCTAGCTATCTATCTATCCAGTGCGTGCGTGGAATGCTGTTCAATTTGCTAGCGGTTAAGGCATGCTTCAGTCCTCTCTGTTCCAGACAGAGGTGTGTCGGTACTTGTCCTGCCTTCAAGCTGGAGCGAGGTTGTTTGGCTGGATCTGGCAGCCAAGAGCATAGCACCAGTGAGCTCAGAGCTGTCTGCAGAACATTACACATACAATTTTTTTACTTCGTTTTTAAAACAGTGCTCGTCTATGCTGTCTCCATCCTAAGCCGGTGGGGGTAAATTCTTGTACAGTATAAATTTAGAGACGTATTGTGAGAGAAATTTTTAAAAATCTTATTTACCAGTCTGCTATAAGAAATCTTAAAGTGACTTTATTCTTATAACATGCTGGGACGTCAGTTTTGAAAACCACTGGCATTAATTGATTGGAGTGTATATTTAGCTATGTGGTATGAGCGAACTAGGGTATTTCTGTATTTATTAACAAGTCTTCCTGGGGCAGTCTTACAGTTATATCACACGTTACTAGTTTAGGGATAGTGTACACTTGGAGGTCAGCAAGACGACATCTTTTGCAAATAATGCCTTGTGGAAACTGTTTGACTTGGATGTACTTGTAAGAGTATCACGTTGTGCTAATTGTTTAACATGTGACATCAGTGTATTTTGTTAGATTGGATTAGATAATGTTAAAATAATACACTGGAATTACAGTAAATGTGAAACATTTAAAGTTATGTATTTGTATGTATCTTAGAACGGGTTGTTGCGGAAGAGGGGTAAAATAGTGAAACAAATTTTAATTAGCATTGGGGTCCGCCCCGGGTAGCTGAGTGGTCAGCGAGACAGAATGTCCATTCTAAGTACCCGGGTTCGATTCCCAGCTGGGTCGGAGATTCTATGCGTTCAGGGACTGGATGTTGTGTTGTCCAAATCATCATCATTTCATCGCCATCGACGAGTAAGTCGCCAAAGTGGCGTCAATTCGAAATACTTGCACCCTGCGAACGGTCTACCCGACGGGAGGCCCAAGTCGCACGACTCTTACATTTCATTAGCAGTGGGAAGTGGCTATAAGATGGAGTGCTTACAGAAAATGTTGTGTTGTCATTAAATTATAGTAATTCCACAGATCACCGGCCACGCACTGTAATGTCATAATGTCCTAGCTCGTAAATTACTGCAAATACCGGAATTTACGCCATCTTGTAAGCTGGATAACTCTGCTGCTCATGGGCCTCTCACTATGGTGCACAGAATACAAATGAGGAAACTCGTGTAACTGGAATAGTGATAAATAATGGGGAGCGGGTGAATGGAATATACTACTAAGGCATACTACTAATCCAGAGAGAAAAGTGAGGGGGATGGGGGGAGAGATGTTTCCCACCTTTTTAAGACATCCTACTTGCACAGATTAGTGAAGGGAAGGTGGTCTCACTTTTGATCAATATCTAGACCAAAAGTATTACCTTTATTTTAGCACCAACTTTTAGCTATGCAGTTGCCCAAGATGCGTGGGTGATCTTAGAGGGGAGGAGCTTATCTTGAAAAGACATGTATCAGGTTACACGTTCATCTTCAAGGTATCTTACAGAAGTGCCCGACAGGCATGGGAGGGTTGTCAGTTACGTTATTCGCTCATCTTGAGTGATATACTGCCTAATTTTCGTTGGTACCAGAACTAGCTGTGACACTATGACCGTTGACGCCATTATGCCAGTATGTTTCGAACCGTAGACTGAACTGGATGTTTTGCCAACACACTTGCAGTCTTCAACGCTTGCAGAAACAATGTTTTCTATGAATTAAGGTTCGCGACATTGAAATTACGCTATTTTATCGTGAGCAGAGTAATGTGTTGCCTTCAAGTAGTCGGCAAAGTCGTCGGATCATCTCACCTACTTAAACGTAATGACACAGCGCAGTACTCGGGACAGATCTTGCAGGACATCCGGATATGAAGGCAAGTGGTTGCAAGCAAATGGAGCATCATAATAGCTATTTTCAGCATTTTCTGTGCTGAGAAATTGTCCTGTTCATTAGCAAAGGTCAATTCCACGTCCGTTTATAAACATTTTTTAAGTACTTTTTTTTGCTCATCCTGTAATTATGTATATCACATCAAAGCCTTGTTTCCCAAAAACTCTCAGCACGGACTTTTTTTATACTGAGAAAAAAGCTTTAGTTAAAAGTCTGTGTCTTATCCAAAGTGGTATTTCGTACTCATTTTTCAGTTGCATTATTTTGTTCACGACTTGCTAACAGACCTTTTCTGACTAATGAAAACAATTTATTTGCAATGACTGGTGACGTTTAGCGCACGTGATTTGCTACACCATACGTGGTGACACGTGAGACCACACTTCCAAGAGTGGTGACCACATGGGCCAACCCGATCGTCTCCAAGAAGGCATAAGACAAAATACGGATATCGTCAATTACAATGGCTTCTTTACCTACTACACGATGGCTTTATGCTCACAACTCAGTGTCCCGTCTGTTGGAGCACTGGAGTCCTAGAATCCTTCACAAGGGCTTCGAAACTGCAAACGAAAACGTCCACCCTTTCACAGCCAGTCTGTTCCACATGAGCTTGTGTGTGTGTGTGTGTGTGTGTGTGTGTGTGTGTGTGTGCTGACAGATGTCAGAAAATAAACATTCAAGACGACAGAAGTGACTGTACATCACTCATACCACGCCGATGACAGGAGGACACACTGAAAATGATATGCGAAGTATAACGAAGTCGTTTCTTATCCATGCAGATATCCGCACAGTTTTATGCCGCATGACACTGGAACAAAGAAGGTTTTGGTTAGGTGAAGAGGTACCTTTCAATGAGAGTTGAAAGCTGTTCATAGGAGGACAAAAGAAATATGGGGATTTTTAACTATTGGAGCGAATATCGCACGGTGATATGAGGAAGAATCGGACCTATATACACTACTGGCCATTAAAATTGCTACACCAAGAAGAAATGCAGATGATAAACGGGTATTCATTGGACAAATATATTATACTAGAACTGACATGTGATCACAAGTTCACGCAATTTGGGTGCATAGATCCTGAGAAATCAGCACCCAGAACAACCACTTCTGGCGGTAATAACGGCCTTGATATGCCTGGGCATTGAGTCAAACTGAGCTTGGATGGCGTGTACAGGTACAGCTCCCCATGCAGCTTTAACACGATACCACAGTTCATCAAGAGTAGTGACTGGCGTATTGTGACGAGCCAGTTGCTCGGCCACCATTGACCAGACGTTTCCAGTTGGTGATAGAATTGGAGAATGTGCTGGCCAGGGCAGCAGTGGAACATTTTCTGTATCCAGAAAGGCCCGTACAGGACCTACAACATGCGGTCGTGCATTATCCTGCTGAAATGTAGGGTTTCGGAGGGATCGAATAAAGGGTAGAGCCAAGGGTCGTAACATCTGAAATGTAACGTCCACTGTTCAAAGTGCCGTCAATGCGAACAAGAGGTGACCGAGACGTGTAACCAATGGCACCCCATGCCAACACGCCGGGTGATATGCCAGTATGGCGATGACGAGTACACGCTTCCAATGTGCGTTCACCGCGATGTTGCCAGACACGGATGGGACCATCACGATACTGTGAACAGAAGCTGGATTCATCCGGAAAAATGACGTTTTGCCATTCGTGCACACAGGTTCGTCGTTGAGTACACCATCGCAGGCGCTCCTGTGTGTGAAGCAGAGTCAAGAGTAACCGCAGCCATGGTCTTCGAGCTGATAGTCCATGCTGCTCCAAACGTCGTCGAACTGTTCATGCAGATGGTTGTTGTCTTGCTATCGTCCTTATCTGTTGACTCAGGGATCGAGACCTGGCTTCACGATACGCTACAGCCATGCTGATAAGATGCCTGTCATCTAGACTGCTAGTTATACGAGGCCATTGGCAACCAGCACGACGTTCCGTATTACCCTCCTGAACCCACCGACTCCATACTCTGCTAACAGTCATTGGATCTCGACCAACGCGAGAAGCAACGTCGCGATACGATAAACCGTAATAGCGATAGGCTACAATCCGACCGTTATCAAAGTCGGAAACGTGATGGTACGCATTTGTCCTCCTTACACAAGGCATCACACCAACGTTTCACCAGGCAACGCCGGTCAACTGCTGTTTGTGTATGAGAAATCGGTTGGAAACTTGCCTCATGTCAGCACGTTGTAGGTGTCGCCACCGGCACCAACCTTGTGTGAATGCTCTGAAAAGCGAATCATTTGCATGTCACAGCATCTTCTTCCTGTCGGTTAAACTTCACGTCTGTAGCAATTTTAATGACCAGTAGTGTAATTTACATACTACTCAGTATACTTCAGAACTCCGTTAAGTGAGCGGTCCGATCGCCTTGCAGTGGACGAAATTTAACTTGATGGGACCGCGGGCTGTAATCCGCTCCGCCTCGTGAGGAGCTCTGCCTTCGCGTTTGAAAGCCGACATTTGTAGAAGGGAAATCAGAGCGCTCATTTTTTGGTCCTCAAATACTTTAGCCCATTACGTCTAAGGCGGACCATGAATTAGTCTTTGGTAGATAAATGTCATACAAAATATAGGCGCGTCACGGTATAATTTCGAGAGTATCCCCATAACAATCGACAAATGGGCGAAACAGCACTCGTCCGTTATACTTTTCCTTCATTTCCTCGATTAAAATATTTCCTCGCTCTTTTTTCAGTGTTCTCGTTGTAGCAATTTCAAAGCATCATATTCAGTTCACTACACATATTACTGGCTTTAAAGCCCAGTGAAACAGATCGTATCAAAATATTTGAAGAGTGTGGATATTGCGTCGATCGTCTGTTTCCGGCAACAGTAATAATTAACGGTTTTGAGGTTACCTACCAATAAGAAGACAAATAACACAGAAATATGCACAAGCATCTAAACTATACACACTACCAGAATTCAGTGAGCGGTAGCGAACCAGAGAAGCCCTAACAAATCAAGAGATACGAACCTGAAGAACATGTCAGAATAGTAGATGTGTCGCTCTCATAATTAATACAATCATTGCACACAGAAAACATTTACAAACTGACTACGAAAACAGATGTTTCGAATATAAATATACCGCTCATAATACCATAAAACGTCAACACAAAACCAACAACCGTAGTCACTTACCAGTACGCTTCCTTGATACTAGAGTAGAATTACTTTTTGGTGAAGAATATGATGACTGGCTATGAAATCCCACATATATAGAAATAGTAGTAATTTTTTCATAAATTGCATAGAAGATCGTGAATGTAAAAGAACAGTCACACATCTGAGAATTAACGATGTATACCTGCACAGATTTTTAGACGACATAAAAGAAAAGACAGAATAGACATTTTACACGGAAATAAACAAGGCAACGTAAACACAAAATTAACTCTAGAAAAAATAAAACAGAGAAATTTTACTCACTTTGGTAGATTTCAATAACAGATATCATTACTGTTGAAAATTGTTAATCATAGTTTCAGTAATTGAAGTAATGCGTTGCTCTTTTATGTAATTTACGTAATTTAGGGAAGAGTTGCTAGAAGTAATTGTAGTGAATGCTGTAGTTATTTAGCAATCATGTGGATGATAGAAATGCTCGCCAAAATTGGACTGGCAAGTGTTTGCTAAATTACTGCAATTTACAAGAGTGATGTTGTTTTGCTTGATTTAAGCATTTTATACTCACAGCCTGCTGTGTTCACATATGTATTGCAGATCAAATCACTTAGATAGCATTGTGACAACAAATGGAATTGGGTATCCCTTGTAGCTGATTGATCGTATGTGAATAACTCGGATAAGAGGGGTATTACGTGCTGTTCTGACTCTTGGATATAGAGTTGGACATAGAACAGCTTGACTAACATGCGCACATCTGATGCATCATCATCCATTGTAATTAATGAAACATGTACTAAGGCAAAAACAGGCGGAAGTGTTTATAAACTTAAAGTACAATAACAGAATATGTAAAATGAAAGATATTACATTCGGATGTAAATTTATATCTTTCAGGTTGCTGAATATACTTATTAATAAATTTAGGCACAACAGATGTAACAAAATGTAAATTACATTTATTCAGTTGCACACAAATATGACCTCAAGAATATTATGAATAATCTACACAGAAAATTAGTCACACTTTCTATACTGCCAGTCAACATGAACATGATTCCGACATCCTAAATTATCTTTGAAATGCTGTAAGTGGTATGTTAGTGAAGGTACATTGCTGAACTACCTTAGCAGCATCGTATGTAGAAGATGAAATGTAGATATTGGCACACTTCTTAAGCAACCTAAGTTTCAGAAATGCTATGAAATTTTTGTCGGAAAAATATAGTATATGTAATTTTAATGGTCAACGTTAAACTTTCCTAAGAGAACAGATTATCAGAGACCCTGGACAAAGTAAAAAAAAATGGAAATACATAATTTTCAAAATAGCAACCTCGGAATACAGTGAACGATGAAACATTAGCAATGATAGCATGTTTCTGTTACATTGCTTTGAAACCAGCAAAAAAGAAAGAAATTAAATTGAGTGCCCCTGCCATGTCACTTCCGGTAGAAATTCTTACGTGTAGGCAGCGCATAATTATCAGCATGGTCCAACATTCATTCATCGACACAGTAAAATGTCGTGACAAGAATTCTGGAAGGAGCGCAGGGCCATGGGTGTGGAGCACCGGTACCTTGTTGGCCATGGAATCACGAATGCAAATCATAAACATCATACTTTGTTTAGCAAGAACTCGTATAGTAGCAGCTGATGTGCGTTGACCCCGTGTACAAGACAACATGTCAGCATAACCCCAAAGTGATCCGTTAGCGCGGCACGGACACAAGTAGCAGTAAAGACGTCCGCAGACGTGTCCCTGTATCAGTTGCCTTCCGAGAACGTGACAATGCTGGGCATCCCGTTGACAGCAAGGAGGGGAAGCGCCATATAGGAATCAGCCACCGGAAGTGAATCAGGTTTAGGATCCACAGTGGCACGGACTGCGAACATGGGATTTCTTGGAGACGTCCAGGAGTTGATTTACATAGCTGGCAGGAGACTAGCCGGATGAAATCCGTTCAGACACTGCCAGCATCATGCATGGGAGTAGCCTATAGACCAACAGATGGCGTCTATTGGCCGACGAAGCTAGGTGATTCATTTAGGGTCATTGATACCTTGGAGTGGTTCTTGGCGTGGACGGCAGTCGGTGATAGACACTGCAAGGTTGGAGTGGCCCGTGTTTATACTCGTTCAGTCCTGTATTATTACAAGGTACTGCTTCTGGCGTGGAGGAGCCCAGAAAGCACACCATGAGTAAATCCACTCGCCACTGTTCCGGGCAAGAGTCTCGCATCATTCCGCTTTGGCGGTATTTAGGCCTTGGCATTGGACATTCCCAAGTAGCAACCGGGCTCGCCAACCCCACAGGTTGTCACGTCTGGATGGAGAGATGTTGGTGCAACACTACTAGTTTCCGTAAAACGAAGGTGCTACAATAATTTTATAAGTAGCACTAGTTACCTACCGCCGACCGTTACAAAGATACCTAAATATATCCGATGATGGCTCCCACAGAAATTTGTTTGAACTAGAGATTTCCCCCCCCCCCCCCCCCCCCAATGACCAATGAACCATGGACTTTGCCGTTGGTGGAGAGGCAGCGATACAAATGGCCGTAACGTAGGTGCAACCACAACGGAGAGGTATCTGTTGAGAGGACAGACAAACGTGTGGTTCCTGAAGAGCGGCAGCAGCCTTTTCAGTAGTTGCAGGGGCAACAGTCTGGATGATTGACTGATCTGGCCCTGTAATACTAACCAAAACGGCCTTGCTGTGCTGGTACTGCGAACGGCTGAAAGCTAGGGGAAACTACATCCGTAATTTTTCCCGAGGTCATGCAGCTGTACTGTATGGTTAACTGATGATGGCGTCTTCTAGGGTAAAATAATCCGGAGGTAAAATAGTCCCCTATTCGGATATCCGGGCGGGGACTAATCGAGAGGACGTCGTTATCAGGAGAAAAAAATCTGGCGTTCTACGGATCGGAGCATGGAATGTCAGATCCCTTAATCGGGCAGGTAGGTTAGCAAATTTAAAAATGGAAATGGATAGGTTTAAGTTAGATATAGTGGGAATTAGTTAAGTTCGGTGGCAGGAGGACCAAGACTTTTGGTCAGGTGAATACAGAGTTATAAATACAAAATCAAATAGGGGTAATGCAGGAGTAGGTTTAATAATTTATAAAAAATAGGAGTGCGTGTAAGCTACTACAAACAGAAGAGTGAACATATTTTTGTGGCCAAGATAGACACGAAGCCCAAGCCTACCGCAGCAGTACAAATTTATATGCCAACTAACTCTGCAGATGATGAAGAGGTCGATGAAATGTATGATGAGATAACAGAAATTATTCAGGTAGTAAAGGGAGACGAAAATTTTATAGTCATGGGTGACTGGAATTCGAGAGTAGGAAAAGGGAGAGAAGGAAACATAGTAGATGATTATGGATTGGGGGGTAAGAAATGAGACAGGAAGCCGTCTGGTAGAATTTTGCACAGAACATAACTTAATCATAGCTAACATTTGGTTCAAGAATCAAAAAAGAAGGTGTATACAAGGAAGAATCCTGGAGATACTAGAAGGTATCAGATAGATTAAATAATGGTAAGACAGAGATTTAGGAACCAGGTTTTTAAATTGTAAGACATTTCCTGGGGCAGATGTGGATTCTGACCACAATCTATTGGTTATGAACTGTAGATTAAAACTGAAGAAACTGCAAAAAGGTGAGAATTTAAGGAGATGGGACCTGGATAAATTGACTAAACCAGAGGTTTTACAGAGTTCCAGGGAGAGCATAAGGGAACAATTGACAGGAATGGGGGAAAGAAATACAGGAGAAGAAGAATGGGTAGCTCTGAGGGATGAAGTAGTGAAGGCAGCAGAGGATGAAGTTGGTAAAAAGACGAAGGCTAGTAGAAATCCTTGGGTGACAGAAGAAATGTTGAATTTAATTGATGAATGGAGAAAATATAAAAATGCAGTAAATGAAGTAGGCAAAAAGGAATACAAACGTCTCAAAAATGAGATCGACCGGAAATGCAAAATTGCTAAGCAGGGATGGCTAGAGGACAAATGTAAGGATGTAGAGGCTTATCTCACTAGGTGTAAGATAGATACTGCCTACAGGAAAATTAATGAGATTTTTGGTGAAAAGAGAACCACTTGTATCAATATCAAGAGCTCAGATGGAAACCCACTTCTAGGGAAAGAAGGGAAAGCAGAAAGGTGGAAGGAGTATATAGAGGGTCTATACAAGGGCGATGTACCTGAGAACAATATTAAGGAAACGGAACAGGATGGAGATGAAGATGAAATGGGAGATAGGATACTGCGTGAAGAGTTTGACAGAGCACTGAAAGACCTGAGTCGAAACATGGCCTCGGGAATAGACAACAATCCATTAGAACTACTGACAAAACTCTACCATCTGGTGAGCAAGATGTATGAGACAGGCGAAATACCCTCAGACGTCAAGAAGAATATAATAATTCCAATCCCATAGAAAGCAGATGTTGACAGATATGAAAATTACCGAACTATCAGTTTAATAAGTCACAGCTTGAAAATACCAACGCGGACACTTTGCAGACGAATGGAAAAACTGGTAGAAGCCGACCTTGGGGAAGATCAGTTTCGATTCCGTAGAGATGTTGGAACACGTGAGGCAATACTGACCTTACGACTTATCTTAGAAGAAAGATTAAGGAAAGGCAAACCTACGTTTCTAGCATTTGTAGACTTAGAGAAAACTTTTGACAATAAGAACTGGAATACTCTCTTCCAAATTCTAAAGGTGTCGAGGTAAAATAGAAGGAGCGAAAGGCTGTTTACAATTTGTACACAAACCCGCTGGCATTTATAAGAGTCGAGCGGCATGAAAGGGAAGCAGTGGTTGGGAAGGGAGTGAGACAGGGTAATAGCCTCTCTCCGATGTTATTCAATCTGTATATTGAGCAAACAGTAAAGGAAACGAAAGAAAAATTCAGAGTAGGTATTAAAATCAATGGAGAAGAAATAAAAACTTTGAGGTTCGCCGATGATATTGTAATTCTGTCAGAGAAAGCAAAGGACTTGGAACAGCGGTTGAACGGAATGGACAGTGTCTTGAAAGAAGGAAGTAAGATGAACATCAACAAAAGCAAAACGAGGATAATGGAATGTAGTCTAAAGAAGTCTGATGATGCTGAGGGAATTAGACTAGGAAATGAGACACTTAAAGTAGTAAAGGAGTTTAGCTATTTGGGGAGCAAAATACCTGATGATGGTCGAAGTAGAGAGGATATAAAATGTAGACTGGCAATGGCAAGGAAAGCGTTTCTGGAGAAGAGAAATTTGTTAACATCGAATATAGATTTAAGTGTCAGGAAGTCGTTTCTGAAAGTATTTGTATGGAGTGTAACCATGTATGGAAGTGAAACATAGATGATAAATAGTTTTGACAAGAAGAGAACAGAAGCTTTCGAAATGTGGTGTTACAGAAGAATGCTGAAGATTAGGTGGGTAGATCACATAACTAATAAGGAGGTATTGAGTAGAATTGGGGAGAAGGGATGTTTGTGGCATAACTTGACTAGAAGAAGGGACCGGTTGGTAGGACATGTTCTGAGGCATCAAGGGATCACAAATTTAGTATTGGAGGGCAGCGTGGAGGGATAAAAATTGTAGAGGGAGACCAAGAGATGAATACACTAAGCAGATTCAGAAGGATGTAGGTTGCAGTAAGTACCGGGATATGAAGAAGCTGGCACAGGATAGAGTAGCGTGGAGAGTTGAATCAAACCAGTCTCAGGACTTAAGACCACAACAACAACAACAACAACAACAACAAAGAGATGTGGAAACTTCGTCTTGTAGGCCAGACCAATCTTAATTTTTTTTTGATAGGTACCTGACTTTCAAATTCATCAACTTCGAAGTTGTTTTTGACAACTGATATAGTGCTATCCACATTGACCGGCTTACCTGTAGAAGCAAAGAATGAAAAGCTTCCATACATTTGTTACTGTCAGGTACTCAAAATCCAAATGTAGAAAAATCAATACTAATGTTTTAATGTGGGCGATGAACTTGGTTATTGTAGCAAATTCCCTGTCTTCATTTTATGTAGGTTCGACTTCAAATCTTCGTAGTGAGTGATTTTCAATCAGATTTGATTATTTAATATATTGGCAACCGCACTGAAATCCATTCCACTATTTACGAAGACGCAATAGTTACCAAGAACTTTCCTGTGATAGTCCACAATACAAGGTAAATAACAGGTATGTCTCTTTGAAGCCAAAATTGCAGATATTTTTTCCTAAATTGTATCTCAGTATCTTGGCTAGTAGTACTTATTATGATCACTACTAAGTCAAAACATTATCAGACCTAGTTTAAACCTCCACCTGAAGGACTTTTAAAAGGTGAACGTTGGTTGAAAAGTCATTCTCCGAGGAGTTTATCTGTGACAAATTGAGAAACCTGGAAAATTCGCACTGTCCACTATTACGCTTCATTTGTTTAATTTCGGGAGGGAACACTAAAATGATGGACCTCGCTTTTATAAAAAGTAGTTTTGTATGCGGACGTCTTTTTTTTATGAAAAGCAGTTTTCTGTCTCGTAACTGCAAGATAACCTTATTAAATTTAGTGAATAACCACGAGTTCAATGTGTTTTTAGTATGTTGTTTACTGCGTTGATGGCAAACTTGACAGGCTGACTCAGGCGACGACTCAGACTTGAGCAGCTAAGTGTTGTCGTCGGATGGTTCAAATAGCTCTAAACACTATGGGACTTAACATCTGAGGTCATCAGTCACCTGGAACTTAGAACTACTTAAACCTAACTAACCTAAGGACATCATACACATGATGCCCGAGGCAGGATTCGAACCTGCTACCGAAGCAGTCGCGCGGTTACAGACTGTAGTGCCTAGAACCGCTCGGCCACCCCGGCCGGTTGTCGTCGGATGACGCAGTATATTCCAGACCGACCGGGTACATTTTGTTTCAAACGGGTTATACCCTGAGGCGACAGACGTAATGAGGTACATCCTAATATCGTGTCTGATCTTTTTTTTCCGGCGTAGTGCAGCAACTCGACTTAGCACAGACTCAAGAGGTTGTTTGTAGTTCCCTGCAGAAACACTGAACCTTGCTGCTTCTGTAGCCAGCCGTCCATAATTGCGAAAGCGTTGCCGGTGCAGGATTTTGTCCACGAACTGATCTCTCAATTTGTCCCACAAATATTCTGCGGGGTTCTCGTCGGGCGATGTGGGTGGTTAAATCATCCACTCCAGCTGTCCAGAATGTTCTTCAAACCAATCACAAACAATTGAGGCCCTGTGACATAGTCCAATGTAATCCATAAAGAATTCATCGTTGTTTGGATACGAAGTCCATGAATGGCTGCTAATAGTCTGCAAGTAACCGAAAACAACATTTTCAGTCAACGATCTGTTCCGATGGACCAGAGGACACGGCCCAATCCATGTAAACACAGCCCACACCATTGTGGATCCACCACCAGCTTACGCAGTTACTTGTTGACAGCTTGAAACCTTGGCTTCGTGGAGTCTGCGCCACACTCTAACCCTACCATGAGCTCGTTCCAACTGAAATCGGGTCTCGTGTGATCAGCTCACGGTTTCGGTCGTCTAGGTACATCCGATATGGTCAAGAGCCCATAACAGGCGTTGCAGGCGGTGTCGTGCTGTTGGCAAAGGATCTTTCATCGACGTTCTGCTGCCGAAGTCCATTAACGGCAAATTATACCGCCCTGTCCTAACGAATATCTTCGTCGTACGTCACATACTCATTTCTGCTGTTATTTTACGCAGAGTTGCTTGTATGTTAGCACTGGCAACTATACGCAAACGCCGCGGCAGGTAATGCCTGAAAGTTTGTATTCTCGGCACACTCTTCACACGGTTGTTCTTGGAATATGGAATTCCGAACGATTTCCAAAGTGGAATGTCCCATGGTTCTAGCTCCAACTGGCTCTGTTAATTCCTGTCGAGCGACCATAATCACGTCGTAAATCTTTTCATATGAATCACCTGAGTAAAAATGAGAGCTCCACAAAAGCAGTACCCTTTTATACCTTGTGAACTCGATACTGTGGCCATCTGCATTTGTACATATCGTTATCCCATGAATTTTGTCACATTAGTGTAAATCTGTCACAGCCGGCAAAAATGGCAGGTTCTCCATATTATGCCTCTGATTTTATAGCCTTCTTGATAAATGATTAAGTCCCATGCTTCTTGATAGACTGTAGGGGAACGATGCGGTAGACCCGCACAGCCGTACTAGGGAAGGTCGTATGGAGGTGCTTTGCTATTGCCTTCATCCGACCGTAATGGAGATGAATGATGGTGATTAAGACAACACAACACCCAGTCATCTCGGGTCAGGTGAAAATCCCTGACCCCTCTGGGAATCGAACCAGGGACCTCGTGCTAGGGAAGCGAGAACGATACCGCGAGACCACGAGCAGCGAACCTACTTGATGAAGGGATGACAATATTTCAACACATAAAATTTTGATTCACCTTTAGTATCTGTTGTCGCAGATCTCGCGATGAAGGAATTCTTGGTCCACAACAAAACTAACATATGCTAATAGTCCAGCTTCATTACCATTTGAGTACCGCAGATGCAAAATCCGGTAACTGCACGATAAGCGAAACTGAAGTAATAGCGAAAAACTCGTCGCATGAAAAGCATTTCTTCTTTAACATAAGTAAAAAAAATTATTACTCGCCATTAATGGCTAAAATCTGCGATTCTGTTTTATACTTTAAAATCTTAAGTAAAATAATGTCTTAGTGGTTTTGGTACACAGTTTATGGAGTTAGAGGGATTTGCAAACATATTGATCCAATTACGAAACAAACATTCGGTTGCAAAACTAGATATTCGGTGATATGTTAGGAATGACAGTAGAATGGAATTTGTTTGTTGCAAATATAACAGCACACGTTTTATTTCAAAGATAAATCTGAAAACTATGCAAAATTGTTATAAAAATACGAAACTGACATAATTTTATCAGGAAAAAACGAAAATTGTATCTTCAACATTTGTTTTTTTTTTTAAAATACAATATCGTGCTTTACACAAGATATTGCAGAAAATAACATAAGGTTCTAACTGCATCTTAGTAAGACATTGACAAAATTTTAGAAAATAGTCAGACTGATGGAAAGTTGTATCTTAGTGAAAACACCGACAAAAAATTCTATAAAAATTGGATGAAAATTGCTTTTAAGTGACATCGACCTCGACACTGTGCATCAAAAAGCTTTCGGCTTCTTCGTCGTTCAGAGGGCTGGCTGCGACAGGAGCAACTCTAGGAGCTTTTCCTGCTCGTCGAGAACTATCTGCGTTTGTCGTTGGACGCCAGCCTTCACCACAGTGAAGATCGAAAAGCTTTTTGACGCCTCCTAGTTTGGATTCTGAATGTTCTGCAACTGTTGTGAGGTGTTGGACCGGTTACTTAGCTGCAAAATTTCACCCCCCCCCCCCTTCAGGATGCTCATCCCACAGCTTTAAAACTGAATAAGGGCTCTCCACGAACCACACAAATCTGCATGTTTTTACTTTTCGTAAGGACTTTTTTTTTGCCTTTCTGAATCTGGAAATTCCAGTAACCAGTACTTTTTACTGAGACTTTCACGTATTTTTCCCAGTCTTGGGCATTCATGTTGTCCTAGACACACTATCGTTGAGAATTTCTCACTGTGTTGAATATATACAGGAGGGTTTCCAGTTACGCTCTATGATACCAAATACCCTATTGGGAATTATAGTTCTATTTCTTTTAGATTGTCGGTAGGTTCGAGAAGAAAACAGTGACACATCATGCTGATCAGTGCCCTGTTTTCATTCTGATGCAATCAAAGGTTTTTCACCCCTTCGAAGTTCAGGTAAGTTAGTCGGTGGTGATCCATAGACGCTGTTTAGATAGATCCTTTGGCGTATTCAGGTTCCAAACAAATGTACGAAACCACTATATCGGTGTTCTGGGGAGGACTCCGAGAAGCCCTGGAAGACTGTAAAATTGTTAAGGTACATTTGACGGGAATAAGAGGCCATTTGGTCTGTCATCTGCCATAGTACTAGATTCTTTCGACAGTCGGAACTGAGTGTTATTTCTCCCTCGTTGTTTCCTTTCATCTCAGTATAGATTACGACCGTTCTCATTTTGAATTGGGTATGCCCCCTCTTATTTTCGGCGCTTTGCTGTTCCGCTTCAAAACGATTTTCCAGTGATGACAATGTCGTGTAGGCATCAACATATGGGGCACCAAAGCTAATATTGATATCTTGGCAAAAAAGCTCCTGTAGCAATCTTATTTAACAACACATTCAGGGTTCTCTCAACACTACATGGTCAACCTCTATCTTACGCTCAGTTCGCTAGTAAATAAATAACATATACCGTAGCCAACACAATCAACCCCCTTAACCGGTAGCCATGATCGGCTAGTGTTTACGCAGTCGAAGGAACTACATGAAGAAACATTGACAAAAAATTCTGTAGGCTGCTTACTGCCCTCCAGCACTGCCAAACAACATGACGTTGTTTCGCATTAACTTTTATGGTAACGTAGCTGCAGTCTGTCCACAAAGAGATGTACGGGGCTACGTAGATCTGGATCGACAGAAGTCGGCAGAAGACAAACTTCGGCCCTTTCGTGTATTGCGTATGATCGCTACCAAACTCAGTGACAAAACACAGAACATTGGGTATGTAGTCACTGCGGAATAATTTTTCTGCATGTTGCGCTCTGTCGCAAATTAATGCAAGTTTTGATGAGTGACGAAATGGTTCCTGGCCAATCATGGCAGCGACAGATATTCTTCCCATTCCATGGAGAAGGGCAAGAGGTAATACTTTAGTGAGTGGAGCTAGAAAAATGATTCAAAATGTCACTAAAAGTTGCGCGTAGTAGAGTAAAAACTAAGAGTTAATCAACCTTCTGTTTTAGCCAAGGACCTAAGCAGTAATGTAATCTTTGAGAAGAATTCGGAATTTTGTTTGATACCTGTCTAAATGGGATCCACTCTAGTGAAAACCCATTTACATCTAAAGGACACTCAATAACACAATGTGATCAAAAGTTTCAGGACACCCCCAGAAACATACGTTTTTCATATTAGGTGCATTGTGCTGCCACCTACTGGCAGGTACTCCATATCTGCGACCTCAATAGTCATTAGACATCGTGAGAGAGCAGAATGGAGCGCTCCGCGGAACTCACGGACTTCGAACGTGGTCGGGTGATTGGGTGTCACTTGTGTCACACGTATATACGCGAGATTTCCACACTCCTAAACAACTCTAGGTCCACTGTTTCCGATTTTATAGTGAAGTGGAAGCGTGAAGGGACACGTACAGCACAAAAGCGTACATTCCGGCCTGATGACTGACAGAGACCTCCGACTGTTGAAGAGGGTCGTAATGTGTAATAGGCAGACATCTAACCATACCATCAGATAGGAATTCCAAACTGCATCAGGATCCACTGCAAGTACTATGACAGTTAGGCGGGAGGTGAGAAAACATGGATTTCGTGGTCTAGCGGCTGCTCATAAGCCACACATCACGCCGGTAAATTCCAAATGATGCCTCGCTTGGTTTAAGGTGCGTAAACATTGTACAATTGAACAATGGAAAAACGTTGTGTGGAGTGACGAATCACAGTACACAACGTGACGATCCGATGGCATGGTGTGGGTTTGACGAATGCCCAGTGAACGTCATCTGCAGCGTGTGAAGTGCCAACTGTAAAATTCGGAGGCGGTGGTGTTATGGTGCGGTCGTGTTTTTTATGGAAGGGTCTTGCAGCCCTTGTCGTTTTGCGTGGCACTATCACAGCACAGGCGTACATAGATGTTTTAAGCACCTTCTTGCTTCCCATTGTTGAAGAGCAATTTGGGGATGGTGATTGCATCTTTCAACACGATCGAACACCTGTTCATAATGCACGGCCTGTGGCGGAGCGCTTAGAACGACAATTACACTCCTGCAATGGACTAGTCTGCACAGAGTCCTGACCTGAATCTTATAGAACACCTTTGGGATGTTTTGGAACGCCGAATTCGTGACAGGCCTCACCGACCGACATCGATACCTCTCCTCGGTGCAGCACTCCGTGAAGAATGGTCTGCCATTCCGCAAGAAACCTTCCAGCATCTGACTGAAGGTATGCCTGCAAGAGTGGAAACTGTCATCAAGGCTAAGGGTGGACCAACACCATACTGAATTCAAGCATTACCGATGGAGGGTGCCACGAACTTGTAAGTCATATTCAACCAGGTGTCCGAATACTTTTGCTCACGTAGTGTATATATGTTGCTCACATCGGCCCCTTTCAGGTTAGAATAGACGCCTTGGAGGCGATACTCACGGTGCCAGAAACAATCTGAAAAGCTTGTATGAGCGTTGAAGGGTGGATTGTGCTGAGAAATAATTATGAAAAAACTCGATACGTTTAAGAGTTAATTACCACTGAAATTAGCGAATCAGTTGCCCGCAGAAATTCAAGAGACTCATCAGGTACAATCAGTCATTTGACCTCTTAGCTTAGATAAGAGCTCAAGAGACGTCTCAGACAATGGCTCCTGTTCCATCCTTACTATCGTCCCACGTCCAGTTTCTGTAGCACTCTCCGGTTTTAGGAAAACCAACGAAGATCACGTTTGACAATATCATCTCTGTCGAATCGCTTGAATTCACATGCGCAACAGTCTGATTGGCTAATTTCAGTGATAATTAACACGTAAACGGGGTAACGTATCGAATTTTTTGTTAACTATTAACCCTATCAATACCAAGGCATTTTCCAGAACACGCATTACCAAGAGAGTAATACTCTGCAGCTACTGTAAATAAACTGAGAAATTAACAACATTCTGTAACAGTTGTTTAAATAAGTTAACAACATACCTTTTAAACAGCTACTGATGTGTGCTTAGGTTCCAGAACCTGCACACTCTTACAATACCGACTTTATGACCATCACAAAAAAGTATAAGAAATGCAAATTTTTGGGTTAAGTTTAACTGAAAAACTTAGAAATTATTTGCAGTCGCAAAGAAGAGTTCACTAAAAACAATAAATGTCTTTTTCAATGTTTTAAAATACAAAAGAAGTAATTAGATTACAATACATTAAAAAGGTGAGGGTAAAGTACCCCCCTCCCCGCCCCACGTTGGTAACGCGAGGGTTAATTCTCAGCACAACCTGTCTCGCAACAACACTACAAGCTTTTCAGAGTGCTTCTTACCAGCCTGTAGACCATCTGGGAAATTATTGGTTTAATGGTCTTCCAGTAAAGCTTGAAATGATGCAGGCACAAACACCTTGAACCACTCGTTCTGTCAAAACATTCTAAGGCAAGCGACCATCGTTCGAGTGCACACCTAAATTCCTTATTTAACCGAAGATTGTAAGCATATTTCTGCTATCTCTTCAGAAACAGTACAGGGTGAGGCGAAAAATAGTGGCCCGGACGAGTTGATACGACTGCGTGTGATCTTATCCATATAACCACACCCCGCGACTCGCACACCATGAGTACGAAACGTGTTCCACACCGGTTCAGAGTGTAGTGCGGGCTGTGTCGGCGTATGTAGAGGAGTGCTAAGGCGATGATGGTACTCGCAGCGGAGCAACAGGTGTTCACTGTGGAAAGCTACGTGACAACAAAGTCGTGGTAACGGTGTGATCGTTTTCTGAGATGTTTAATGGTGTCAGAGAGCCAGAAAAGAGTGCCAAGCAACGCTTAGTCCGAAAATGGCGTTAGAAAGGATCTGTTTTAAACAAATCAAAAAAACTTCAAGAAACGCGCCCGCACATCAAAAAAGTGTGGCTGCAGTTCACCAGAAAATGCTTCAGAGTCCTACCAAATCAACCCGACGCCTGTTGCAAGAGACCGGAGTATCACGTCGATCATGCGGACGAATAGTCGTAAATGCATTAGAACCAGCAGCCTCTAGTTTTGTGAGCGACTGTTCATTGAGGTAACTATGAATGGCTGTTTTATACGTCTGATTAAACATGGTTTCACAGAATCACAGGTTCTGAGCATCTGGGATCTGCGTATCTTCCAAGAAACTCCACAGCATGACCAGAAGATTGAGGTTTGGTGTGCAGTGTCTTCACGCTACATTATTGACCCCATCTTCTTTCATCGGACGCTGACTTCGGCGCGTTACACTGCCAGCGTTTTGAAATCATTTGTAGCAGTATTAACGGAGGAGAAAAGACCTACAGTTTCTTGCAACAGGGTGGAGCAACTGTCCATATAGCCGACCCAACCGTATTGCACATTATCAGAATATTCACTCCTGACAGTTATTAGCGTAGGTCAGTCTGGTCACAGGTCCAGGTGGCCACCCAGTCCACGTGACGTGTAATTGTGCGACTACTTTGTGTGGGAATTCTGAAGTGTATGAAGTCTAAGGTGTATCGCAAAAACTCCCATGGTTTTCAAGAACTGCAGCAGAACATTCCAGATGGGACTGCAGCAATTCGAGCAGTCCAGCTTCTATCCGCCTTCAGCAACTTGCTGACCAGGGCCAAAAAGTGGCAACAGATAAATGTTGGTCACTTTTAAAATCTACTATATTCAGTTTGGCACTATATTTCCTTTGCTCTGTTGTGTTTCTTTGTTTCCCGGTACTCTGTTCTCTGAGCCACTTTTATTTGGCCCTGTAGGTGAAGTATAGACTGAAGTTTGGGTAGGCTAGTTTAGAAAATCCGCCTATCTTTCTTCAAAACTCATGAATGGTGTGTTTGGTGTTTGGAAGCGAATAGCAACATGATGGTAGAGTCACCAACACCTGTGTTCATTATGCATTCAACCAGATTCATCGGCGAGAATATATGAAGAGGGAACTAGCCCTTTCACACCAGTACACATAGATTGAATGTCACTGTCACCATATCTCACATCTGAACATCACGGCCTGCACTATACACCCAGATACGTAACTGATAACTAAATAAAACTTCGCAAGCTAAGATCGCTAAAAAATAATTTTGTTGGAGAACCGAGTAGTTTGAACAGCGTGGGAATTACGCCATCGTTTCTCAAACTTCTTTCATTCTGTTTACAGCTATCTTCAAACAGTTGGTCATGTTTGGAAAGCTTACAAGACCACTCCGGTGTAGCTTGACGGAATTCGCCTCTCTAACATTAAATGTGAGAGTATCACAAATATGCTTGACATAATACTGAACTTTAAAATGTTTGAGCACAACGTACGACTGTTTAAAAGGATTGTTGTTGTTGTTTGTATATATATATATATATATATATATATATATATATATATATATGTGTGTGTGTGTGTGTGTGTGTGTGTGTGTGTGTGTGTGTGTGTGTTGCCATCGTGAATTTGAAGACAGAAGGAATGTTTTCTTGTGAAAAGTTAGCAACTTGCGTCTTAATTTTGATAAATGCCAGCTCGCAATATCACGTCGCATGAATATTTTATTTCGTCTCAGAAAGCAAAGGAAATGAAAAGTTGCGGAGATTTGTTTTCATTTTACACCGGAGATTCTCTTTGTTCTGCCGGAAATAAGTTACGAATCTTCGCAGCACCCGGTGGCATAACTCCCGCACCTAAAACATTTTCACGAGTCGGAATCAATTTAAATACATCTCTGTGATTCGAAATAATGAGACACGCTAGAAACAGCACGGAAAGTGGGAAGTGATGGACGGTATTGAAAAACCGTAAGTAAAAAGATCCTCTGAGTGCTGATAACTTTGATGCAATTATTTACATTTTTACGTGATCATAAACTAACACAAAGGTACCAAAAGTTCTTCAGCCGAATTCGAATGAGGAACACAACAACTTTCTGGCGAGAAATCGGATGAAGTGAGGCTTATTACCACCCCAGTCATATATTTAGTCGTAGTAGATCGATTTTCACATATTAAACTGCTGAATATTTGTAAATCAACGAACGCATAAGTTACACCTGTGGAGGCTTAAATCGTGTAATAATAACTAAATAAATGATTTCAAAAGTCCACGCAGAAGTTGTGAAGCATCTACATGACAGATTATACTGAGAGATGCAGGAAAAGTGAACGAGAGTTTCGTAATTTCTTCGTAATATCTATGTGATGTGAACATAGACTATTGTTTTAAACTGATACTCAAAATGTCTACGGAAAAAGGATCAAAACGAAACTTAAAATATTTCCAACAGTATGAAGAGTCACATGAATAATTCTTTTATGGGACAGGTAAATACATGGATATAGTGTTCTCATTTGGAGGTGAAGGACCGCATCGCAGCTTTTAGAGCAGCGAGATGAAAAGTAATGCCTCCAATTTTTTTATGTGAAAACTCTTCAAGCTTCTTAAATATATCTGCACCTTTAGTCTTCATTTCTACAGATTTGCAGCCAACTGCCGGTAGAACGCACCAAATTGTAGCGTTTAACGTAGCGGTTTTTAACGTAACTACGCCGGTACGTGAGAAACAGCGTATTGTAATCGAATTTCGAATTCAGAGTGTTAGCCCACACTTGGAGCACCCTCTCCTTTAGAACGACAGTGCCAGACCAAACACGAACTCTGCGACACCTGCAGTAATCCGACGCCTTTGTTTCACTGACATTTAAGGGTTCACTGTCATTTAACAACCGTACAGTCCCGACATGCCCCATCTGATTTTCATCTGTTTCGAAAACTTAAAGAACACCTTCGAAAAGTTCACTTCCATACTGATTAAGCGGAACAAGCACAGTTGAGACTGTGGCTCCGTCAACCCAGTCAGACGTTCTACAGCGACGGTATCAAATGGCTCTGAGCACTATGGGACTTAACATCTATGGTCATCAGTCCCCTAGAACTTAGAACTACTTAAACCTAACTAACCTAAGGACATCGCACAACACCCAGTCATCACGAGGCAGAGAAAATCCCTGACCCCGCCGAGAATCGAACCCGGGAACCCAGGCGTGGGAAGCGAGAACGCTACCGCACGACCACGAGCTGCGGACTGCGACGGTATCAACCAACTGGTTTATTATTGGGAGGAATGTGTTCGTCGGCGGGGTGATTATGTTGAAAAATAAACATGTAGACATTAAGAACAAATATGTAGAATTTTAAAGACATTCGTTTTTATTTCATAAAGATTTAAAGGTTTTCACATTAAAAATTCAGACGCATTATTTTTACCATGACCTCTCACAATTACAGAAATAATTATTGTAACATAGAACTCCGGAATTGTGTGGATAATATTTTTCCAGTCAGACGGTATGTTGCTGACTCTTACATTCTAAACAGCAACGTTAATAGTCGCTTTGTTGCCACTTCTCCTAAATATTTTAGAAATTCTGATGGAATGTTATTGATTCCTTCTGCTTTATTTGATCTTAAGTCCTCCAAATCTCTCTTAAATTCTAACTCTAATACTGGATCCCCTATCTCTTCTACATCGACTCCTGTTTCTTCTTCTATTACATCAGACTAATGTTTCCCCTCATAGAGGCCTTCGATGTACTTTTTCCACCAACCCGCTCTCTCCTCTGCATTTAATAGTGGAATTACGGTTGCACTCTTAATGTTACCGCCATTGCTTATGATTTCATCCATTAATTTGACTTTCCTATACGCTGAGTCAATCCTTCTCACAATCATTTCCTTTTAGATTACTTCACACTTTTCATGCAGACATTTCGTCTTAGTTTCCTTGCACTTCCTATTTATTTCATTCCTCAGCGACCAGTATTTCTGTATTCCTTAATTCCCCCGAATATTTTTGTACTTCGTCCTTTCAACATCCAGCTGAAATATTTCTTCTCTTATCGATGGTTTGTTTGCAGTTATCTTCTCTGTACCTATGTTTTTCTTTCTGGCTTCTGTGATTGCCCTTCTTATATACATCCATTCCTATTCAACTGTTCTACCTACTGAAATATTCATCAATGCTATATCTATAGCCTTAGAGAACTTCAAGTGTATCTCGTCATTCCTTAGTACTTCCGTATTCCGCTTCTCTGCGTATTGATTCTCCATGACTAATGTCTCAAACTTAAGCCTACTCTTCACCACTACTACGTTGTGATATGAGTCTATATCTGCTCCTGTGTAAGTCTTACAATTCAGAATTTGATTTCAGAATCTCTGTCTGACGATGATGTATTCTAATTGAAATCGTCCCGTATCACCCGACCTCTCCCAAGTATACCTCTTTCTCTTCTGATTCTTGGACAGAGTATTCGCTGTTACTAGCTGAAATTTATTACAGAATTCAATTTGTCTTTCTCCTCTCTCATTCCTCGTTCCAAGCCCATGCTCTTCGTTAACATTTTCTTCTACTCCTTCCCTTACAATTTAATTCCAGTCCCCCATGACTATTAGATTTTCATTTACCTTTACGTATTGTATTATCCTTTCAATATCCTCATACACTTTCTCTTTCTTCATCTTGAGCTCGCGACGTCGGTGTATATTCCTGAATTATAGTTGTCGATGTTGGTTTGCTGTCGATTCTGATAAGAATAACCGTATCATTGAACTGTAACGAATTACATACTGAAGTCAATGAACGCCACATCTGCATGGGTGCCGGTATTTACTGCTTTCTGGGTCTCCTGGAATAGGAGAGCGAGCTGCGTTTCACACGAGCGTTGTTTTCGGAACCCATGTCGGATCCTACAGAGCAGAGTTTCAGTCTCCAGAAATGTCATGGTATGCTAGCATAACATGTGTTCCAAATCTCTAAAACAGACTGATGTCAGGGATGAGGTAGTATAGTTTTGTGCGTCTATTTGACAATATTTCTCCAAAACAGGAATAACCTGTGCATTTTTTTCCTATCATTAGGAACGAATCGTTTCTCTTGAGATCTACGGTACACGACGTTCTTTCGCATACTCCGTATAGACACGAACTATAGAATCAAACTGGTAACCTGTCAGCTCCAGTAGCCTTTCCTCATTTTGGAGATTTGTGTTGTTTTCCCATCCCTTTGTCACTTATTTTCATATTTGTCAGTTTGTCATTTGTGCGAGTATTTAAAGGAGAATCTATAGTGCGACATTCCTCTGCGTTTTAGGAAATAAAAGTTTAGTATTTCAGCCTTTCCGTCGTGATATTCTGCTTCAGTGCCATTATAGTCACGGAGTGTCGTGGTAGATAGCTTTGTCCCGTTTAATGATTAAACCTAAGACCAAAGTTTTAGGATTTTCTCCTAAATCCGTAGACAGAATTTTTGTTTTCGAATTCGCTGATCGCTTCACGCACAGCCCTCCATACGCTATTCTGGCTTTTCTTGGGTCTTGTTTCTCTGTGAGGCTTTGGCTACGTTTAAATTTATAGTGAAGCTCTCTATGCTTTCGTAGCAGCTTTCTAACACGGTGGGTCTTTTCCATCCCTCGTATTTTTGCCCGTTGCATACTTGTCTAAAGCGTATTTGTCTTTTGATGCTCGACATTGTCAGTGCTGTAGACGAAATTTTCATGTTGACAAGTCAGGTAATCTGAAATCCGTCTCCTGTGTCTCTTATTGAACAGAAATATCGTCCTATCTTTCGTTCTATTACTGTTTAAAGGCACGGTAACTGCCTTATTATCACTGATTTCCTGTTCTACACTGACAAGAGGACCATTAGATCTGTTAAAAAATGGTTTAAATGGCTCTGAGCACTATGGGACTTAACATCTGGGATCATGAGTCGCCTAGGACTTAGAAGTACTTAAACCTAACTAACCTAAGGACATCACACACATCAATGCCCGAGGCAAGATTAGAACCTGCGACCGTAGCGGTCGCGCGGTTTCCGACTGAAGTTCCTAGAACCGCTCGGCCACTCCGACCGGCAGACCTGTTGACAACGTATTTTGAGGAGTCTAAGGTGTATTGTAGAAGAATCTGTCATGAATACCTTGCTAGCGGCGTTTCAAGCGACGACCCTAGTTTCGGAGAAAATCAGTCTCTAAGTTTTATGCATACCACCTACATTGTAACATTAGCTACGTGGCGATTAGGTCAGCACAGCGCTGGGGCTAGGATCGAGGCCTACCACGCTGATGAAACAAGTTCCAACCCATTCCTATAACTTCCCTTTTTTTCAGTTTCATCGAGATGATATCATTACTTAGTGGTTCACTTGAAAAATTATTAAAATTACGATAGTCATTTTCGCCGTTGTAATTTCATTACTAATCAACCATTACAGCAAACGTTCTTCAAATCTGCATTCCGTTTGTGAGACAATAGATTACAGAATCGTCGTATTCCCTACCGCTTGCTGCGCTCGAACTGAATTCCGGATGCTACTTGTCGTAGAAGAAACCGGAGCACGAATTCCCGGATTGTTGTTGGGTACTTTAGAAAACGTAAGGAAGTGTCTTCCATTACGCACTTACAGCATACTGTGCTGTGAAGAGATGACTAATCCTGGTCAGATCAGTTTAACCCTTTGTTGCACAAGGGATGTATTGTACGTCGATTGCTACTGACAACCTGTTCGATCAGTATTAATTACATAGCCGAGGTCAAAATTAGGGATTAATACTCTCGTCTGTAGCTAGAATTCTTCCGCAGCATGGACCATCGTTGAGAACTCTTTGGAGCTGTAAAAATATTTTGAATTTTAACTACGACCCAAAAACGGATTACACAATTAAAGAATGTGTGCTTTAATGATTGATACTTACTTACTTTACTTTACGTGGTCAGGCCCAGAGGACCGCATGCTCCTCTACGGGGCCGGCTGGAGTGGCTGAGGGGTTCTAGGCGCTTCAGTCTGGAACCGCGCGACCGCTACGGTCGTAGGTTCGAATCTTGCCTCGGGCATTGATGTGTGTGATGTCCTTAGGTTAGTTAGGTTTAAGTAGTTCTAAGTTCTAGGGAACTGATGACCTCAGATGTTATGTCCCATAGTGCTCAGAGCCATTTGAACCATTTTTTCTCTACTGGTTTCTGTTTTGTGCCTCCTGGTGCCAGTCATTCTCAATTCCAATCTGCAGCAAGTCCTCATGGATTCCATCCCTCCATATGTTCTCTGGTCTTCCTAGTGGGCGTCTTCCATAGGGAGTAAATCCATAGCTTTCAAAGGCCATCTGCATTTATCTATCTGACTGACATGTCCTGCCCATACAAAGCGCTTGGTTCTCATCAATCCTACAGTGCTTGGGCTACATTTCGTCTCGTTCACAGTTATGTCTGATCCTCCATTCTCCAGTGATCCCATCTTGTACTGGACCAAAGATCTTCCTTAAGATTTTCCGCTCAAAACCAAGAAGTTTGCTCAAGTCTTTTTTCCGGACTGAGCCATGTGCAGCTCGTGTTCATCCCGTTTATTCTTTGTCATCTTCTCTTACAATACTGCGGCCTCGTTTTCTCATTCCATTTATTGGCGTCATTAACTACCTTTCTTATCAAATGGCTCTGAGCACTATGGGACTCAACTTCTGAGGTCATTAGTCCCCTAGGACTTAGAACTAGTTAAACCTAACTAACCTAAGGACATCACACACATCCATGCCCGAGGCAGGATTAGAACCTGCGACCGTAGTGGTCTCGCGGTTCCAGACTGCAGCACCTATAACCGCACGGTCACTTCGACCGGCTACCTGCCTTATCTGCCCGGGTGGTGACAGTCGGTCGGTTGGCGTAGAGCAGCGATGAGATCCCCATTGCGTGGAGTCGGGCCGGAGCCGCTGATGGCGTACACGTGCGGTTGGAGTTGTGAGGCGCTTCTTGCGAGGGTTACGAAGTTCGTCGCCCACCTATCCTGGACTCTTAGAGTTGAGTGCTCACTTAACCTACTGTCGAGCCTCAACTGCTATCACGTCGCTTCGTTTGATCCTGGTTGTTGCTTTCTGCGAGATTCCCGCGAGGAACAACGTGTATGCACTAAAGTCAGGTAGAATTGCTGCAGTTTCCTTGGATACGGTTTAACTTAATTTGATTCACTCCTTCATTAATGAAGTGCACCATCCGTATCTTCTGTCTTGTGGCCGTTAACGTTCCGGTTACCTGCCCTGGGCGCTGCCATAGTTTTTGGCAGTGTCGATTCCTCGTCATGCTGTTGCTGTCAAGCATGGCGCGTAGTTCGACAGCTGAGGTGTGTTGGTAGTTTTGGACGTTTATTCTGACTTGGCTGGATTGGGCACCAGTATCCAGAACGTTGAGCTATTGACGTCTTGTTGTCGTTTTGTTCGTCAGATGGAGCAGAACTCATTTTGTTGGTTGGTTTGTCGGCTGGCCTTCTGTGCTGCGTCCTTCCGATTAAGAGGTTGTTCGTCTGGCTGCCTGTCTCACCTAAACGTGCGTTAGTGTTACTTCCCAGGCCGACCCTTAGAACCTTCTGAGCCCTGCTCCTTGTGTTTTACATAGTGATTTCCTTTTAGTCTAAGTACTCTGTGTGGCCTTCAGCCAGGTTCCAACCTATTTAGAATTAATATTGAAAATCTTTGTTTTGGCCTTAAGCCGCAACACTGTTCTTGCTCAATGTGTGGCCTTCAGCCTATTTTTATTGAAGTAAAAAAAGAAAAAAAAATTTGAAAGAAGTGAAGCTTCCAGAAGAACTTCTGTGCCTCGGTTCCTTGCTTAATCCTTGATTTACGTATGGGGCTTTCAGCCGATTTAAATCAAACGAAAGGCGCTCTTTCGTTAATACCTTGAGAGTTTTTAATTCTCGCTTATGTTATTGTGTGTTTTAATTAACAAAATTTACATATTGAGTGTAACTGACAGCAACTTATTTTGGCCCCTTTTCACAAATATAACCTCACCCGCTCTGTCCTGCTAGTCCAGGCATTTCACGGACATTAAAAGTTACACAGCCATGCAGTACTACGGGTTGAATCATTGATTTTATACAGCTGGAGTTTGAAGTTCCTCGAGATACCACACGTTGTAAGAAGTTTAATGAGACCAAACATATAATAATTGATATATTAATGAAATTACTACGGCCCATTTTTTAATAAATTGGCACGATATTTACTATTTAATGATGCTCTGTACGATAGAACTGAAAGAAAATGAAGTATACGGACAGGGTTTGAACCCTATCCCTTGTGCTACTTTCGCTCGGTCGCCACGTGGTTAGCGTTACAAATTTACGAGGTACACATAAAACTTCGCCACATATTTTCTCAGAACCTATTCGCCGTCGCGCGAAGAGCCGCTAACCATGTCTAGGACAAGTCTCTCTCACTAAAATCCGTGATCAAGAGGTTTGATGGTCCCCTTGTCAATTGAAAACGTCCGGTCTGTTTGTCACCAGCAGGTCTCAGATGCTATGATCCCGAGTTGCTTCCCTGTTCATGGTCATTTTCGGATAAGACAAATAAGAGTAAATTTACAAGATTCTCTGTCCTTACTACCCGTCTTAACAACTTCAGTGTCCCAGTCTATAGCTGGTAAGTTAAAATTTCCACATAAAACAATAGTATGTACATGAAACGTGCTCCTCCACTGCAGTAGCTACTGTGGTACTCACCATTGCACTACCTACAGCATCTGAGTTGTATGCCACTCCTGCCTCATGGTGCGTCATAAAATCCAAAATCAGATTTAGAAAAGTCTACCTCGCCATACTGTAATCCAGCTGGTATCAAGGCATGGCCCGTGGTTGTTTCGAATTGCCATCGGATTGTTTTTAATTCAGCCGGGGAATGATTGAGTAATCTTTGGGACATGAAAGTGATAAATAGAAACCTCTTTTCGGGATAAGGTAAGATTTGGTTTCATTTGGTCTGATAATCATCAATTATTCACACAGTACTTTTTTCCCTCTATAGGTTTTGGAAGGTGGAAGTTGGGAGACCTACAGATTAGCTCTGAATCTATATGTCATTCAGGTGCAAAATTCCACATTAGTATTGCTAACATACTGCCACCAATACTAAAATATTGTGCTGTCTTAGTAGTACCCGCTTGAATTACCTTCTTAACCAGTTGATAACTCAAAGTATATTATTTGAATGACTGAAGTGTGCGATAGCAACAACCCTGTGGAAATAAGCAGTTGAATACGTAACAACGTATTTATATTTCCTACCTTCTCAAAAATCTTTGAGATGGTTGATTATAACAGAATGTTAATAAACATCTTCTTGGGAAAAATCATGCGAGAACACCTCAGTTTCAGATAATACGGGTTACGTAAAAAATAGAGCCTCTGTACAGAGTGTTTAAAAAATGACAATATCAAGTACGTATCCCCCCCCTCTCCCCAGATGTATACAATGAAAATGTTCACGAATTCATTACAACATGTATACAGATATTCTTGGTTTGTTAGTTATGGCCTTATAAACAGTAACCTTCACTGCAACGGTTTTGTTCCCGCAGGTACACTCTTTACACAATCTGGCAACACTGCAGACTGCTGCACTTCCTGGAGGAAAACTTGTCCCATGATAGAGAAACACTAGGCTGATTACGCCTGTGGTCTAGCGGTAGCGTGCGTTGTTTCTGTTTGTAATGTCAGTGGATCGAGAGCAGCTGGCATAAACTATTTTTATAGCCTCTTCTGTCTGAATGCTGAAGACGTGAATGTAATGGTTGCGCAGATTCAATCTATTTCGCTTTCTGACACACCGATATCAAAATTTTATCCAGTAACGATTTTGCGGCAGATTTCCTGCAGACTGTCCTCCTCTGGACGCCGTATGCGGCAAAGCTCCGGGATCCATTTGCTGGCTACCAGCAGCCGCCGTGGCGACAGCAGCGGCGCTGCACTCCCCCGTTCTTTATCGAAAGCGCCTGCTCCCGCTCATCGCTTTTGATGATTTAAAACGCTTTATTATTAAATGTTCCTCCACAGGAAATTTCTACGATTTCCATTCACGCTCAAAAGCAACGGAGACAGACGCCCTGATTAGTAGGCGGGTATTATATTACATTAATCGGCAAGCGTTGAGTATGGCCCGAAATTAATTTTATAGACTGGGACGAAATTAAACCACCTCGCTACATTCGATGAATTTATAAATGCTTCATACCTCGTTTCTTTTCCTTTCAAACTCAATTATTTGTGCAACTTTTGGTCAATGTTCGGATGTTTTCGTCAAGCTGGGGTGAGCGTCTGTGGTGTAAAGTGTATTACAGTTCTTGTTTCATTCCTTATGGTAACTCTATGCGATAAACTGTGTGAATACCTTGCAATGCATGCTCTGCAGCAGTGCAGGAACACTGCACATTTGGAGTTCCATGTATGGATTCATGAAGTATTTAATGTTGATCGGAAGTGATAGTTAAGGTCATCAGATTTAGACCAGAAAAAATTTGTAGTTTTGGAGGTTTCAGAGAACGGAAAGGAATTGCTAACGCCGGTGTTAGAAAACGTCTACAGTTAAATGCTATTGCAAAAATTTAGAAGAGGGGAACTATATTAATCAACATGTGCACTTCATAAACAACCTTCTGGCATGTTAGACCTATATGACGAACAAAACTCAAATTTATATCGTTGACAGTCGCTTTGAATCTTTTCAGGATCTATTTTACAGTGAAGCACCTTGGCATTTGCAAAGCAGACATCAGTGAAATTAACTTAATCTACTAAGTCGAATCGGACGAAGATTGATGTTTAAAGACATTCTTCAGATTTCGTATAAAGAATTTTTACTAGCCGTTTGCAACTCCATTAATTAAAATGGAAAATAAAAGGTTGTAGTCAGCGGCTTCCACCGTGATTGGAACTGCTATGTCATACAGTACAACCACCGCAACGCACAAGGGAACCTCTTTTTTTTTAATTTTGCTTTTTTCTTTTACTTTTTTTGATGATTACCCCTTTTTTTCTCTTATTTTAGAGCCCCTTAGTAAAATGGCAATAAAAAAAGGAACTAAGTGCCACCGACACTTTTCAACCTATAACAAAAAAAAAAATCTGGTCCACTTCAGGCGTTGGCTCCTGACTAAACCTACCCCAAGAGCTGCCTATATACCAGGGAAAATATGGGAATTCAAGATTATGGCTATCATTACAAACAAAACAAAATCTTCCTTTTTCTGAATTTTATTTTGATTTTGATTTTTGTTTTGTTTATTTTTGTTGTGTAATTGATCAGACGCCTTCTGCGCCCCGCTGGTAATATGTTGAGTCACGTCTTCTCGAAGTTGGTGTGCTCCGTTCAGTAGTTCAGAAATGTTCATTGGTTCAAACTGGAAACTTCCTGCACTCTTGGCTTAACACATTCCAGCTGCGAGGCGGGTCGTGGAAAGCACTCCCAACGAAGTTCGGGAAAAATTGTCTGTAATTTGGGTGGCGGACAACGACATAATGACGGTCGTTGAGGTATGTCCAAAAATCGAGTACAGAGTCTACAGTTTGTCCAACTAGGTAGTGAATGGCATGTCCGCGAATCCAATTCACAGCATTGGTCTTTGTCCGAGGAAAATAGTCACGTCCCGGAACTAATAATGAAAGGGGGTATTCTGATTCAGAATGTCCCGCGTTAGAAAAGCCACAATATGACGAATAACCTCTGAGCTAACGACACACTGGCGACCACAGACGGACTATAGTCACTGCGATGTTGCCTGAGCCTCAAAACGCAACCTTAAAACACACAAACAGGTGTTACTTATGTGAAGAACGCCGTTCTTGGAGTCCAGAAATTAATTATACTTTCTAAGTGTCTCATCTTACAGTGGATTCTATCGTACGAGTCTTCGATGTGGAAAACGAGTGTCAATTGAATTTAGCGAGGTAACGCCGGCCTACACCCGGAAGTAAATGCACTATCGGAGTGTTGACGAATACTTGCTACGACGCTGCCATTTCTCGGTTCTCTTACGAGGCAGCTCTTCAGCGAAATGCTTGCCGCGATTCTCCGATACGGTCCTTCAGAGTGGAGACGCGCGCGCACGTTTGGTTTTTATGCGGCGTTTTCTCCTGATGGTTCCTGACGTCGCCTTGTGGGCTATGTCTACATTTGAGACATTCAATTATCATTAATCCGGAATGATACAAGTTTCAGCTTCCGGCGTGGAAGAAGGCTGTTGACGCCGACATTATATCATTTCAACGTAGGGAAAGCAAAACGGGTCATTCAATGTTTCTCATTCAACATAAAGCATGTGAGATAATTTTCCGTAACGTTCATGTAAGTAAAAATACATCTGAAGCTTATTCGAATTGAATATAATGTAAGATACCAAACGCTTTGCACCTCGATGTCTAATTTGTCCACGTGCAATCTTTTGCAGCATACAAAAAGAATGTCATGATTACCACGAGAATGAAGAAATATGTTGGTACGGATGGAAGCAAGGAGAGACGCAGTCAACAAATATTCGATTCCTCATGGCATTCATTTCATTTGAGACGTAAGAAGAGTTAAAACGGGATATTACTTTCGTTAACACGAAAGATATGCCGCACATATTGATAACGAGGAAGTCTGCGTCTTCATACGTTTCCTCCTTGAAATCTGTATGCTCTCTTATATACTAAGTAGCCTGATCATTGTTTCAGTAATGTTACCCTCTTGTTTGACCCCGTAACGATGAACAGATTCCAAATGCATGTCTGTGCATGAAAGTAGCTGTTCGAACCCTTCCTGGGTTGCTTTTTGTGTTTTATTGCTTGGAATTCCTGAAGCAGACCACTGTGCCTTCTCCCGTTGTGGGTTAGGTCTCAAAACTAAACCGCTTTTTATCCAATGGCATAATTTATTCAGACAGCATCAGCACAAGACTGTCAAACAAAGCCTTTCATTTACAGTTGCAACACTCTAACCAGCACTGACCGAAGTGTAATCCACGGTCATGGTCCGAAATAAGCAGCTGTCTGCTACTGTGCCAAAGTCCGTACTACACATTCGATTCCGCAGCACCATTTCATCTGGTGACACCGTGTAGTTGCAGAGTTGTGCCAGCATGTCTGTCCTCACACTGTCAACTTTATGTATCTCACTTCTCCTGCAGCGTTGATCACGAGGAGCAGAAGTAAATGAGTGTATTCTGCTTGACGTAACATTCAGTATTCCCTTCTTTCATAGCCACTCTTCATGTGCATCGATACCAAATAGAAATGTGAAAACTCTTGCGAATGAGAGAATGACAATAACAATCGTAACAAGAATAATCAAATAATGAATGATGTTCATTCCAACGCAGAACGAGAATGGCTTTAAATATAAAAATCTATATCTATATCCATGTCTATTGATCTTTGAGTTGGCACAATGCAAATATATTCTTAGCATTTAGTTACTGAATTTAGTTCCGGATGTTTGCAGAGAAAAAGAAAAGTCGGTACTTCTCGCTAGTGTAATATAATGTGAACCAGCAACTACCCTTTCCTTAGAACACGACTCAAGCAGGTCCCCAAGTAGGTACCAAGGCACTGCTGCATTCTGTTCCCTGACATTGCTCTGATGACGGTTAATGCAGATAGTTCCGATTATGAAATACAAAACGTATTGCAGGTTAGTTCCTACGATAGTAACATTAAATTTGCGTTGTAGACGGCACATGAACGTGACGACTATCCATATTACTCATCAATATAAAAAGACAATATTGTGGGAGTTTAGCAGGATTACTCAACATGAATTCTGAAATTGGTTGACTGACCGCACAGGTGCTAACCTTCGTCAAGAGTATACGATGGCCTAATCGCATTAGGAATATGAAGATCGTCTTCGACAGCTCTCAACTTTCACATTGCTATCTCCACCCTACTCCAGACAGCCCTCGGTGGAGTTGCACTAAGTTGCCGTTGCAATGTACGGCCTTCAAACCGACAACAGACCACATATTGAAAAATACAAGCGAGTTCTCTTGCAGCGTAAGCTTATTGTAACTAATCTAAAATTTGTTGGACGGGAACATTGTCCTATTCAAAAAAAGCTGTCTAGCAGGTCCTCTAATCGCTCCTTGGTACAGTCGTTTGACTATTGAAAATGGTTCCAACAAGTCACCACTACAAAACACTGCTCTGTACCGTAATAACTCAAGATGTAAAGTAATACCACGGTACTACAAATATCAGGGAAGACTTTATCACAGATAAGACTGTCCTTAAGGCTTGTAAGCTCACATTTATAACAATAAATGACATACTTGAAATGTTACCACTCTCATTATTACGTCAGATTGGTAATGCACGTAGTAAGTTCGTCGTATTCATGATTTCCTCTTCAAAGTAACATACCGTACTTATTATTTAACACAAAATGACATTAAAAATTTAAGTTATTCACGAGCAGCTACTTGAGAATTTGTATGAACTTCAAATGACACGACGAACCGTCTTGTTCCGCATATGGATTCAAACCCAGCTCATGCAGACTAAGCAAAGATTTCGTTACTGAAGGAAACTAACAGTCATTCCTGATTAAGCATACAGAGAGTGATATACCTCGATTTTAGACAGTATCAGTTAGCAAATATCAACTTTAAATTGCATAACGCAAACATGTTTAACAGACGCGAATTCCTACCCATCATCTATTGTCCCTGTTAACGAACTACGAGAGATGTTAAATATTGCTTCTTCACAAGTAACTTACTTGAAATGCCGTGAGGTAAAGCTTTGTGTTGGACACGGATTCGAACCCAGAACCAAATCGGATTGCTATCGAATCACAGTCAAGTGTGACATATCGGATTTTCGCGGCAGTAGCTAGATGTTTTAACTGAAATGACGAGACGAAACATTAATTTTTTTCCTTCCCAGGACTCCTACCCGGCACCTATCGCTGTTATATTCTAGAGAAAACGAACGTTAAATATGGGTTTGTTGCGCCAGCAGTGATACGTGAGCATGTTTGAACTACACTCCTGGAAATGGAAAAAAGAACACATTGACACCGGTGTGTCAGACCCGCCATACTTGCTCCGGACACTGCGAGAGGTCTGTACAAGCAATGATCACACGCACGGCACAGCGGACACACCAGGAACCGCGGTGTTGGCCGTCGAATGGCGCTAGCTGCGCAGCATTTGTGCACCGCAGCCGTCAGTGTCAGCCAGTTTGCCGTGGCATACGGAGCTCCATCGCAGTCTTTAACACTGGTAGCATGCCGCGACAGCGTGGACGTGAACCGTATGTGCAGTTGACGGACTTTGAGCGAGGGCGTATAGTGGGTATGCGGGAGGCCGGGTGGACGTACCGCCGAATTGCTCAACACGTGGGGCGTGAGGTCTCCACAGTACATCGATGTTGTCGCCAGTGGTCGGCGGAAGGTGCACGTGCCCGTCGACCTGGGACCGGACCGCAGCGACGCACGGATGCACGCCAAGACCGTAGGATCCTACGCAGTGCCGTAGGGGACCGCACCGCCACTTCCCAGCAAATTAGGGACACTGTTGCTCCTGGGGTATCGGTGAGGACCATTCGCAACCGTCTCCATGAAGCTGCGCTACGGTCCCGCACACCGTTAGGCCGTCTTCCGCTCACGCCCCAACATCGTGCAGCCCGCCTCCAGTGGTGTCGCGACAGGCGTGAATGGAGGGACGAATGGAGACGCGTCGTCTTCAGCGATGAGAGTCGCTTCTGCCTTGGCGCCAATGATGATCGTATGCGTGTTTGGCGCCGTGCAGGTGAGCGCCACAATGAGGACTGCATACGACCGGGGCACACAGGGCCAACACCCGGCATCATGGTGTGGGGAGCGATCTCCTACACTGGCCGTACACCACTGGTGATCGTCGAGGGGACACTGAATAGTGCACGGTACATCCAAACCGTCATCGAACCCATCGTGCTACCATTCCTAGACCGGCAAGGCAACTTGCTGTTCCAACAGGACAATGCACGTCCGCATGTATCCCGTGCCACCCAACGTGCTCTAGAAGGTGTAAGTCAACTACCCTGGCCAGCAAGATCTCCGGATCTGTCCCCCATTGAGCATGTTTGGGACTGGATGAAGCGTCGTCTCACGCGGTCTGCACGTCCAGCACGAACGCTGGTCCAACTGAGGCGCCAGGTGGAAATGGTATGGGAAGCCGTTCCACAGGTCTACATCCAGCATCTCTACGATCGTCTCCATGGGAGAATAGCAGCCTGCATTGCAGCGAAAGGTGGATATACACTGTACTAGTGCCGACATTGTGCATGCTCTGTTGCCTGTGTCTATGTGCCTGTGGTTCTGTCAGTGTGATCATGTGATGTATCTGACCCCAGGAATGTGTCAATAAAGTTTCCCCTTCCTGGGACAATGAATTCACGGTGTTCTTATTTCAATTTCCAGGAGTGTAGAAATAGTATGACGAAGAGTTCAGCGCTCACTGGGAATAGAGCCCCACACATATCGTTGTTGACTACACACAAAGAGACGTCAGCTACCGAATTTTTCTCCACCAGCTGCTCAGAATAACATCTTGAACTTACAGTCATCTCGCAAATAGTTCTGTTTCTCACTGGGAGTTAAAAACGTCAGATACCGTTAGTGTTGACAACGAATGAAAATACATTAAAAATCAAAATTCTTATCCACCATCAGATAGGTGTTCTCATGCTAGAGCTTGATAATACATAATTAAACTTTAGTGCCGGGCCAGGATTCGATCCCATTCACGCGTAATATGTGGAGATGTTGAGGAATCTGCAGTTTTGAACAAACAACAAATTGTAGCCGAGCTGTATTGTCACGAAGGGATCAAATTCCGCGTTAAGGGCGGTCTGAGTTGCATTCCCAGTTCAGAACCAATCTTATCGACATACAGAAGCTCAGATAAAAGATGGAATAAGTGTCCTGTGACCATACATAGCGTTTGTTTCGTCACTTGAAATAAATAACTAGTATAAGAAAGGTTACTGGTGATAGAGTTTATACATGTCGCCACTCCAGACTTTATTGTGGTTCAACCTACCGTCTACTTGGTAGAGAAGGAAAATCATCTTTAATGTGAATTTTCAGACCACACTGCCATTACATCTTCTTCACTTGGTGTAGCCAGGAGAGAATGGACTCTGTCTCTGCCTATCTAAAATTATTGACAGAAGTGGGAATCCCACCCAGACCATAGGTATAACAACCTACCATCCGTCAAACGGACCAGAAAATCCTTTTCTCTCATTTTTCTATCGTAACGCCGTTGCGCCACACTGGATGAGAATTCTGACACACAGGCGTCCTGTAGTAATTTGCACCACGTTCAGTAAATTCATTTACTTGGTTGACCGAATCACCATGAACTAGCTGCCTCGGCTACCCAGTGCATACATTCCACTCTATATTTGGTAATCACCGAAATAAAATCACGTAACTGCCACCTATACAGAACTGCCAACAGTGTAGGATGCAGAAGTTTAAATAGGAAGTGTTCCTTTCCACTTGAGCTATTCTATTGCGCTATCTGTTTGTAGAAAACGTCGTTCAGTAAAAAAAAAAAAAAAAAAAAAAAGCTGTAACTGTTTGTCTCTCAGAAGTCAAGACTTGGCCATATGCATAATCTCACAGTGCTGTGGAATCAAAAAGTTTTGGAGGAATAGTTGTCGAGCTCTGGAGCTGTTGTAGCTACGTGTCAGCTAGTAGCGTAGATAAGATGTCGCGAGTTAGAATACATTCAGTGCTACATTTTTTAAAACGCAATTCTGCTGTCTGCTGAAGTTGTCAATCTAATGGAACTTTGAACATACTTCTTTTCACCTCTCAACCCAAAGTAGTCGCACGTGGAAAAAGGTCTAACTACTGTGACATTTTGTTCTGTTCAGGTTTAATAGACAGTAGGCAGCAGATGCATCTCGAAGATGTGTAGGGTGAGCGCATCGTGCCATAATATGCCAGAAAAGTATTTTCTACATTAGCTGTCGTATGGTAGTGAGATTTTATTCTTCTTCAAACTTTGTTTGACAGCTTTAACTCAGAACAAGTTTTCTACATGCATGTAATCAATAAACTGCACGTGCATTGTCATACTGTCATAGATAACATCAGAGAATTCGCATATATCGTTGATGATTAATTTCTCTCTCATGTTTAGTATTGTTTTAACAACACTAAAGGAAACCTTACGAAAATTGTGCACTGTATTATAAGAAATGAAATAAAACTAACCACGATAACCTTACGACGAAAGTATGTTTTAATAAAACCGAGTAACTGTACACAAATGTGCTTCTATCGACACGAATTAGAAAAATACTACTCCCTTAGATTTTGATTGGGTCTGTGTTTCATTGGTATGCTGTGTCGTACTTAAGAGGTATGCAAATGTGGCATTTCATAAATATAGTTACGTATTCCTAGAATCCCAAAATTCGCTTGTCAGCAGCGGAAAGAGGCGTTACCTGTTGTGCAGCATTGTAAGTTTTTTAACATTGCACTATGAGCCGAAAGTATTTTCTTGCGATTTCCTTATTGATGATGTTTGATCCGACTCCTTGTAGCTCTTTCACAGAAGGGATAAAAACGTTGCACTCAGTGAGACTGGAACTGCAAACCATAACAGAAGCTTTTCCACAGGTCAGCGCGTTACCACAGAGCTGGCGAAGAGGTACGGGTCTGAGCTTCCTCTTACGATGGCAATAATGACTAGAACTCGTAAACCGCTAATTAAAGGTCGAGATTAGTTGCGATTTCCACCTGCAACGACTTTCCTGGGCTGAAAACCGTAAATTTACAATCTTTTGTTACCCTTCAAGCGATAATAACTCAGATTATTCAATGGAAATGACAGGTAAAATCAAGTGAACTTTGAGGCTTAATTCCGTGCACACCAGGAAGTAACTCGTCGATCACAGAGTTGCCAAACATACGTTGCCTTGTTGCCAAATCTCAGTTACAGTACTAGCAGGAAGAAGACGAACCGATGTGATCCTACAGCGGGCTGGGAAGTGACCATAGCTGGTGTCTCCAAGTCGCGGCTGCTACGGCCTGGAATACGTAATGCGTCTGACTCACTTACTGTAACTAGGTTTAGGGACTTGAGCGTAGTTACTAATAATACTCAGAACTGACTGCAAACTAAGCATCATAAATCAGTAGCTCTCATTGTTGTTTTTATATTTCTCTAGTAAGTGTACTCAAAACTAAGAAACTCATTCACAGGCGTTTTCGTTTCTCGCCGATAGTCGGGCAACACCAAACAAATAAAAATAAAAAAGAATGTTTATGTGTGTGTGTGTGTGTGTGTGTGTGTGTGTGTGTGAGAGAGAGAGAGAGAGAGAGAGAGAGAGAGAGAGAGACAGAGAGGGAGAGAGAGAGAGAGAGAGAGAGAGAGAGAGATAAAAAAGAATGAGAGTGTAAAAAATTGTTGTAAAGAAATTGAATCATGGTATTTAAAGAAATCTTTCATTGTAATGACACGTTCCACATCATTACGAAATGTCGTATTCATGATCTATGGAACAAGAAGTAATCTAATGTAATGTAATGTAATCTAATCACATCATATTGATGGATAGCCATAAAGAGTCATGAATTACCGAAATTTTTGCCAATACCAGTAACCAAATCTAAACTTGAAAATAAAAGACGACAAGTTTTGTAATAAACCGTGACTCCTATCAAGACCCTTTCGTCCCTGTTATCTAACCACGAAAGATGTCTGATATACCTCCATTCTGAAGTAACAAAGTGTGCATGCATTTAAAGATGAAGTGCATGATGTGAAGTTCTGTGACAGAGATACAAACCCAACATGTAATCGGATTGTTAACTAAGAAAAATCAAATGTGACGTATCGGTTTTTCTTACGAGCCGCTAGGTGTCTGAATCTAAAATAAGGATACAAACTTTTGTGCCTAAGAGACAATCGAACTGCACACCTACCGTGCATCCACGAATGTAGCTTAAGTATCAGTTTCTTACGAACAGTAAGATGTGTGCGTGTTTGACCAGAAATAACGACACCTGTTGCGATTGTTGGCAACACATGAACAGACATTAAAAATGCGCGTTAATTTTCACTAGCAGGTGGGTGTGCACTTGATAGAGCTGGAAATGAAATTATGAATATTTTTGTACTGGATCAGGATTCAGACCCACGTATTTACCTTTGGAGGAGACCTAGAGAAGACTGCAGTCTTGGGAAAAGGAACGAAATGATTGAACCATACTGTTCCGAGAGATTCAGATCCTCGAAAGAGGAGATACGAATGCGAATCACAGTCCAGCACCAAATTTTTCAACGTCTCTAGTTCAATCAAGTACAAGTAAACTAAGAGCCCTGTCCCTTTAAATGGCTATCGGTTCATCAAATAAAATAAAATTGGCTAATGTAAGTAAGCTTACTGGCGACTGTATTTCTGTTTACAATGACTTCCGCTATGTCATTTCCCAACGTAAACTGGCTCTTCCCAGTTGGTAATGAAGGAACGTGATGCTTAATGCTGATTCTGGATTATAACGTCTTTCTCTTGAGGTTACCAGAGGTAAAATAAATCTGTTTGTGCCTCTTAAAAGCAAATGCCTGAACTCACGCATTGGACCTATGATAGTTCGTTCCACCAGACCATTGTGGCCACATTTCCCAGCCCCTGGAGTGTGCTGTAACGGATGATGTGCTTAGCTTACAAAATTAATCACGGTGGAAAAAATGCGAGTCTATTAAATGGTTAAGTAGAAGCAAGCTTCTGACACAGAGATTAGCTATTTTCATGTAAGCAGGATGTAAAGACCCTTCTAGGCATCATAGGCTGGATGTGAAGCCATTTTGATTTTTCACAAATTCAGCAAATTTCTTAGTTCGAGAAAATCCACTGTGAAGTGTGAAGTTGCCGGATAATTCGATTATTACAGTTACTATTACTATCATTTTATTCATACCGCTGCTGGAACACAAGTGCTTGAAGATCATTTAATGCCTTTTGGTTACTATAGAAGTAGTTTTCCAAGACCAGGTTCTTTCCCTGTCTACGGAATCCTTTTCATGTTAATATCAAACATCAGCAATTACTCGTAGATTACATTAAAACTAAAGTAATTGACGAAGACGTTACTTGATGACAAAAACGCGCTGCCTTTCGTCATTTAGTTGTACCTAGAAATGGCTATCGAGTACTGACAAACCAAAAGGCAAGAGATCTTACTGCCTTCTGATATACGTCGCTGTCAGTTCTTCCACATGATTTGTACGACATGACCTGTTTCAAGTTGTGTATGACAGACAATGTTTTATAAAATCTAATGTTTCCCTTTGAAATAAACAGAAGTATTTTCATTCTAAGCTGTCCAAGTACAAAATTTTCGCAATATTAGTTCGAATTTAATTCTCGCTTCTATAATGTAGGAAAGTATTTCACAGTTGCAAAACTCGAATCCGAAACATTGACCTGACCATAAATTCTAGCTCATAGTGACACCAGTTTAAATAACCTCATGTAGCGAAGACTGTTTGCCAGTGCTCTTTCTCACCGGAAAATACGCAATCCACTCATTTGGCTCCATAAGTACACTGTAACAGTAATTTCTGTCTGAAATTTGTCAGTAAGCTTTTGCCTTCCAACCGGCGAAATATGGCAGAGTGCGGCCGGTAAACAATTCACAAACCACGAGTTAGTGCCGATAAGACGATTTCTTTAAACATTATCGAAGCTGAGGGAATTTAGTTTCTGCTTAAGTCGTCTTAAGCAGCAACGTTCACAGATATCTCAAATAGGAAAAAGCTCATTATTCAGGTACGAAGGTTGTGAAACAAACTTCCCACAGTTTGTGTCAGGTTGATCTTTTCGTCTGATAACACGGCTTAAGTATTTTGTCTAAGAGGTATCACAAGTAGTGTCCCTGTAGCTGTGGGAATCATTGGTTGAAAACGAGTTTGACACCAATGAGTACAGTGCTGCTAAATATTAAAAATTATTATCAACCTAAGTCTGAGTTCATCCACAAACTGAGGTGAATTTATAACATTGAAGCTAGACTGTGTATCCTTGTCTTCCTTGAGTGGGCATTGGAAGGCGTTTCCACACACGTATACAATACTATGAATACTTCGAACGCTATGGTTAACGTTGCTCTCATAAACTACTTTTGTTTTTTTTAATTCTCCTGTTTCTTCAGCGTGCAATATGTGTTGTAGATACAGTCTTAGACCAAAAAATTGACCCCGAGTCGTTCACGTATGGTGGACAATACAGTCGTGCTCCTCTTAGAATTCTATGTCTGGCAACATGCTCGATCTGGCAACATGTAGACTGCGGCACTTCCCAGAGAAAGTCTTGACTCCAGTCTCAGTACATTACTCTTCACTACGACCGTAGTCATGAGGTAAAACGCGAGACCAGATAATATTATATAGTAGATTCGCTTGAATTACACTCATAGCTTCAGCACCGAGAGGAAAGGGGCGATAAAAATTTTGTCGATATGTGCTTTCGGTCGCCAGACGTCATATTAGCTGGTCTCGCGTTTTACCTCAAGACTACGGTCGTGTTCCAGCAGCGGTATGAATAAAATGATAGTAATAGTAACTGTAATAATCGAATTATCCGGCAACTTCACACTTCACAGTGGATTTTCTCGAACTAAGAAATTTGCTGAATTTGTGAAAAATCAAAATGGCTTCACATCCAGCCTATGATGCCTAGAAGAGTCTTTACATCCTGCTGACATGAGAATAGCATAATCTCTGTGTCAGAAGCTTGCTTCTACTTAACCATTTAATAGACTCGCATTTTTTCCACCGTGATTAATTTTGTAAGCTAAGCACATCGTCCGTTACAGCACACTCCAGGGGCTGGGAAATGTGGCCACAATGGTCTGGTGGAACGAACTATCATAGGTCCAATGCGTGAGTTCAGGCATTTGCTTTTAAGAAGCACAAACAGATTTATTTTACCTCTGGTAACCTCAAGAGAAAGACGTTATAATCCAGAATCAGCATTAAGCATCACGTTCCTTCATTACCGACTGGGAAGAGCCAGTTTACGTTGGGAAATGACATAGCGGAAGTCATTGTAAACAGAAATACAGTCGCCAGTAAGCTTACTTACATTAGCCAATTTTATTTTATTTGATGAACCGATAGCCCTTTAAAGG
This sequence comes from Schistocerca piceifrons, assembly GCF_021461385.2. Taxonomy (NCBI): domain Eukaryota; kingdom Metazoa; phylum Arthropoda; class Insecta; order Orthoptera; family Acrididae; genus Schistocerca; species Schistocerca piceifrons. Next base: position 590,903,284 of record NC_060140.1, on the reverse strand, counting down.
GACAGGGCTCTTAGTTTACTTGTACTTGATTGAACTAGAGACGTTGAAAAATTTGGTGCTGGACTGTGATTCGCATTCGTATCTCCTCTTTCGTGGATCTGAATCTCTCGGAACAGTATAGTTCAATCATTTCGTTCCTTTTCCCAAGACTGCAGTCTTCTCTAGGTCTCCTCCAAAGGTAAATATGTGGGTCCGAATCCTGATCCAGTACAAAAATATTCATAATTTCATTTCCAGCTCTATCAAGTGCACACCCACCTGCTAGTGAAAATTAACGCGCATTTTTAATGTCTGTTCATGTGTCGCCAACAATCGCAACAGGTGTCGTTATTTCTGGTCAAACACGCACACATCTTACTGTTCGTAAGAAACTGATACTTAAGCTACATTCGTGGATGCACGGTAGGTGTGCAGTTCGATTGTCTCTTAGGCACAAAAGTTTGTATCCTTATTTTAGATTCAGACACCTAGCGGCTCGTAAGAAAAACCGATACGTCACATTTGATTTTTCTTAGTTAACAATCCGATTACATGTTGGGTTTGTATCTCTGTCACAGAACTTCACATCATGCACTTCATCTTTAAATGCATGCACACTTTGTTACTTCAGAATGGAGGTATATCAGACATCTTTCGTGGTTAGATGACAGGGACGAAAGGGTCTTGATAGGAGTCACGGTTTATTACAAAACTTGTCGTCTTTTATTTTCAAGTTTAGATTTGGTTACTGGTATTGGCAAAAATTTCGGTAATTCATGACTCTTTATGGCTATCCATCAATATGATGTGATTAGATTAGATTACATTACATTAGATTACTTCTTGTTCCATAGATCATGAATACGACATTTCGTAATGATATGGAACGTGTCATTACAATGAAAGATTTCTTTAAATACCATGATTCAATTTCTTTACAACAATTTTTTACACTCTCATTCTTTTTTATCTCTCTCTCTCTCTCTCTCTCTCTCTCTGTCTCTCTCTCTCTCTCTCTCTCTCTCTCTCTCTCTCACACACACACACACACACACACACACACACACACACACACACATAAACATTCTTTTTTATTTTTATTTGTTTGGTGTTGCCCGACTATCGGCGAGAAACGAAAACGCCTGTGAATGAGTTTCTTAGTTTTGAGTACACTTACTAGAGAAATATAAAAACAACAATAAGAGTTACTGATTTATGATGCTTAGTTTGCAGTCAGTTCTGAGTATTATTAGTAACTACGCTCCAGTCCCTAAACCTAGTTACAGTAAGTGAGTCAGACGCATTACGTATTCCAGGCCGTAGCAGCCGCGACTTGGAGACACCAGCTATGGTCACTTCCCAGCCCGCTGTAGGATCACATCGGTTCGTCTTCTTCCTGCTAGTACTGTAACTGAGATTTGGCAACAAGGCAACGTATGTTTGGCAACTCTGTGATCGACGAGTTACTTCCTGGTGTGCACGGAATTAAGCCTCAAAGTTCACTTGATTTTACCTGTCATTTCCATTGAATAATCTGAGTTATTATCGCTTGAAGGGTAACAAAAGATTGTAAATTTACGGTTTTCAGCCCAGGAAAGTCGTTGCAGGTGGAAATCGCAACTAATCTCGACCTTTAATTAGCGGTTTGCGAGTTCTAGTCATTATTGCCATCGTAAGAGGAAGCTCAGACCCGTACCTCTTCGCCAGCTCTGTGGTAACGCGCTGACCTGTGGAAAAGCGTCTGTTATGGTTTGCAGTTCCAGTCTCACTGACTGCAACGTTTTTATCCCTTCTGTGAAAGAGCTACAAGGAGTCGGATCAAACATCATCAATAAGGAAATCGCAAGAAAATACTTCCGGCTCATAGTGCAATGTTGAAAAACTTACAATGCTGCACAACAGGTAACGCCTCTTTCCCCTGCTGACAAGCGAATTTTGGGTTTCTAGGAATACGTAACTATATTTATGAAATGCCACATTTGCATACCTCTTAAGTACGACACAGCATACCAATGAAACACAGACCCAATCAAAATCTAAGGGAGTAGTATTTTTCTAATTCGTGTCGATAGAAGCACATTTGTGTACAGTTACTCGGTTTTATTAAAACATACTTTCGTCGTAAGGTTATCGTGGTTAGTTTTATTTCATTTCTTATAATACAGTGCACAATTTTCGTAAGGTTTCCTTTAGTGTTGTTAAAACAATACTAAACATGAGAGAGAAATTAATCATCAACGATATATGCGAATTCTCTGATGTTATCTATGACAATATGACAATGCACGTGCAGTTTATTGATTACATGCATGTAGAAAACTTGTTCTGAGTTAAAGCTGTCAAACAAAGTTTGAAGAAGAATAAAATCTCACTACCATACGACAGCTAATGTAGAAAATACTTTTCTGACATATTATGGCACGATGCGCTCTCCCTACACATCTTCGAGATGCATCTGCTGCCTGCTGTCTATTAAACCTGAACAGAACAAAATGTCACAGTAGTTAGACCTTTTTCCACGTGCGACTACTTTGGGTTGAGAGGTGAAGGGAAGTATGTTCAAAGTTCCATTAGATTGACAACTTCAGCAGACAGCAGAATTGCGTTTTAAAAAATGTAGCACTGAATGTATTCGAACTCGCGACATCTTATCTACGCTACTAGCTGACACGTAGCTACAACAGCTCCAGAGCTCGACAACTATTCCTCCAAAACTTTTTGATTCCACAGCACTGTGAGATTATGCATATGGCCAAGTCTTGACTTCTGAGAGACAAACAGTTACAGCTTTTTTTTTTTTTTTTTTTTTACTGAACGACGTTTTCTACAAACAGATAGCGCAATAGAATAGCTCAAGTGGAAAGGAACACTTCCTCTTTAAACTTCTGCATCCTACACTGTTGGCAGTTCTGTGTAGGTGGCAGTTACGTGATTTTATTTCGGTGATTACCAAATATAGAGTGGAATGTATGCACTGGGTAGCCGAGGCAGCTAGTTCATGGTGATTCGGTCAACCAAGTAAATGAATTTACTGAACGTGGTGCAAATTACTACAGGACGCCTGTGTGTCAGAATTCTCATCCAGTGTGGCGCAACGGCGTTACGATAGAAAAATGAGAGAAAAGGATTTTCTGGTCCGTTTGACGGATGGTAGGTTGTTATACCTATGGTCTGGGTGGGATTCCCACTTCTGTCAATAATTTTAGATAGGCAGAGACAGAGTCCATTCTCTCCTGGCTACACCAAGTGAAGAAGATGTAATGGCAGTGTGGTCTGAAAATTCACATTAAAGATGATTTTCCTTCTCTACCAAGTAGACGGTAGGTTGAACCACAATAAAGTCTGGAGTGGCGACATGTATAAACTCTATCACCAGTAACCTTTCTTATACTAGTTATTTATTTCAAGTGACGAAACAAACGCTATGTATGGTCACAGGACACTTATTCCATCTTTTATCTGAGCTTCTGTATGTCGATAAGATTGGTTCTGAACTGGGAATGCAACTCAGACCGCCCTTAACGCGGAATTTGATCCCTTCGTGACAATACAGCTCGGCTACAATTTGTTGTTTGTTCAAAACTGCAGATTCCTCAACATCTCCACATATTACGCGTGAATGGGATCGAATCCTGGCCCGGCACTAAAGTTTAATTATGTATTATCAAGCTCTAGCATGGGAACACCTATCTGCTGGTGGATAAGAATTTTGATTTTTAATGTATTTTCATTCGTTGTCAACACTAACGATATCTGACGTTTTTAACTCCCAGTGAGAAGCAGAACTATTTGCAAGATGACTGTAAGTTCAAGATGTTATTCTGAGCAGCTGGTGGAGAAAAATTCGGTAGCTGACGTCTCTTTGTGTGTAGTCAACAACGATATGTGTGGGGCTCTATTCCCAGTGAGCGCTGAACTCGTCATACTATTTCTACACTCCTGGAAATTGAAATAAGAACACCGTGAATTCATTGTCCCAGGAAGGGGAAACTTTATTGACACATTCCTGGGGTCAGATACATCACATGATCACACTGACAGAACCACAGGCACATAGACACAGGCAACAGAGCATGCACAATGTCGGCACTAGTACAGTGTATATCCACCTTTCGCAGCAATGCAGGCTGCTATTCTCCCATGGAGACGATCGTAGAGATGCTGGATGTAGTCCTGTGGAACGGCTTGCCATGCCATTTCCACCTGACGCCTCAGTAGGACCAGCGTTCGTGCTGGACGTGCAGACCGCGTGAGACGACGCTTCATCCAGTCCCAAACATGCTCAATGGGGGACAGATCCGGAGATCTTGCTGGCCAGGGTAGTTGACTTACACCTTCTAGAGCACGTTGGGTGGCACGGGATACATGCGGACGTGCATTGTCCTGTTGGAACAGCAAGTTGCCTTGCCGGTCTAGGAATGGTAGAACGATAGGTTCGATGACGGTTTGGATGTACCGTGCACTATTCAGTGTCCCCTCGACGATCACCAGTGGTGTACGGCCAGTGTAGGAGATCGCTCCCCACACCATGATGCCGGGTGTTGGCCCTGTGTGCCTCGGTCGTATGCAGTCCTGATTGTGGCGCTCACCTGCACGGCGCCAAACACGCATACGACCATCATTGGCACCAAGGCAGAAGCGACTCTCATCGCTGAAGACGACACGTCTCCATTCGTCCCTCCATTCACGCCTGTCGCGACACCACTGGAGGCGGGCTGCACGATGTTGGGGCGTGAGCGGAAGACGGCCTAACGGTGTGCGGGACCGTAGCCCAGCTTCATGGAGACGGTTGCGAATGGTCCCCACCGATACCCCAGGAGCAACAGTGTCCCTAATTTGCTGGGAAGTGGCGGTGCGGTCCCCTACGGCACTGCGTAGGATCCTACGGTCTTGGCGTGCATCCGTGCGTCGCTGCGGTCCGGTCCCAGGTCGACGGGCACGTGCACCTTCCGCCGACCACTGGCGACAACATCGATGTACTGTGGAGACCTCACGCCCCACGTGTTGAGCAATTCGGCGGTACGTCCACCCGGCCTCCCGCATGCCCGCTATACGCCCTCGCTCAAAGTCCGTCAACTGCACATACGGTTCACGTCCACGCTGTCGCGGCATGCTACCAGTGTTAAAGACTGCGATGGAGCTCCGTATGCCACGGCAAACTGGCTGACACTGACGGCGGCGGTGCACAAATGCTGCGCAGCTAGCGCCATTCGACGGCCAACACCGCGGTTCCTGGTGTGTCCGCTGTGCCGTGCGTGTGATCATTGCTTGTACAGCCCTCTCGCAGTGTCCGGAGCAAGTATGGTGGGTCTGACACACCGGTGTCAATGTGTTCTTTTTCCCATTTCCAGGAGTGTAGTTCAAACATGCTCACGTATCACTGCTGGCGCAACAAACCCATATTTAACGTTCGTTTTCTCTAGAATATAACAGCGATAGGTGCCGGGTAGGAGTCCTGGGAAGGAAAAAATTAATGTTTCGTCTCGTCATTTCAGTTAAAACATCTAGCTACTGCCGCGAAAATCCGATATGTCACACTTGACTGTGCTTCGATAGCAATCTGATTTGGTTCTGGGTTCGAATCCGTGTCCAACACAAAGCTTTACCTCACGGCATTTCAAGTAAGTTACTTGTGAAGAAGCAATATTTAACATCTCTCGTAGTTCGTTAACAGGGACAATAGATGATGGGTAGGAATTCGCGTCTGTTAAACATGTTTGCGTTATGCAATTTAAAGTTGATATTTGCTAACTGATACTGTCTAAAATCGATGTATATCACTCTCTGTATGCTTAATCAGGAATGACTGTTAGTTTCCGTCAGTAACGAAATCTTTGCTTAGTCTGCATGAGCTGGGTTTGAATCCATATGCGGAACAAGACGGTTCGTCGTGTCATTTGAAGTTCATACAAATTCTCAACTAGCTGCTCGTGAATAACTTAAATTTTTAATGTCATTTTGTGTTAAATAAAAATTACGGTATGTTACTTTGAAGAGGAAATCATGAATACGACGAACTTACTACGTGCATTACCAATCTGACGTAATAATGAGAGTGTTAACATTTAAAGTATGTCATTTATTGTAATAAATGTGAGCTTACAAGCCTTAAGGACAGTCTTATCTGTGATAAAGTCTTCCCTGATATTTGTAGTACCGTGGTATTACTTTACATCTTGATTTATTGCGGTACAGAGCAGTGTTTTGTAGTGGTGACTTGTTGGAACCATTTTCAATAGTCAAACGACTGTACCAAGGAGCGATTAGAGGACCTGCTAGACAGCTTTTTTTGAATAGGACAATGTTCCCGTCCAACAAATTTTAGATTAGTTACAATAAGCTTACGCTGCAAGAGAACTCGCTTGTATTTTTCAATATGTGGTCTGTTGTCGGTTTGAAGGCCGTACATTGCAACGGCAACTTAGTGCAACTCCACCGAGGGCTGTCTGGAGTAGGGTGGAGATAGCAATGTGAAAGTTGAGAGCTGTCGAAGACGATCTTCATATTCCTAATGCGATTAGGCCATCGTATACTCTTGACGAAGGTTAGCACCTGTGCGGTCAGTCAACCAATTTCAGAATTCATGTTGAGTAATCCTGCTAAACTCCCACAATATTGTCTTTTTATATTGATGAGTAATATGGATAGTCGTCACGTTCATGTGCCGTCTACAACGCAAATTTAATGTTACTATCGTAGGAACTAACCTGCAATACGTTTTGTATTTCATAATCGGAACTATCTGCATTAACCGTCATCAGAGCAATGTCAGGGAACAGAATGCAGCAGTGCCTTGGTACCTACTTGGGGACCTGCTTGAGTCGTGTTCTAAGGAAAGGGTAGTTGCTGGTTCACATTATATTACACTAGCGAGAAGTACCGACTTTTCTTTTTCTCTGCAAACATCCGGAACTAAATTCAGTAACTAAATGCTAAGAATATATTTGCATTGTGCCAACTCAAAGATCAATAGACATGGATATAGATATAGATTTTTATATTTAAAGCCATTCTCGTTCTGCGTTGGAATAAACATCATTCATTATTTGATTGTTCTTGTTACGATTGTTATTGTCATTCTCTCATTCGCAAGAGTTTTCACATTTCTATTTGGTATCGATGCACATGAAGAGTGGCTATGAAAGAAGGGAATACTGAATGTTACGTCAAGCAGAATACACTCATTTACTTCTGCTCCTCGTGATCAACGCTGCAGGAGAAGTGAGATACATAAAGTTGACAGTGTGAGGACAGACATGCTGGCACAACTCTGCAACTACACAGTGTCACCAGATGAAATGGTGCTGCGGAATCGAATGTGTAGTACGGACTTTGGCACAGTAGCAGACAGCTGCTAATTTCGGACCATGACCGTGGATTACACTTCGGTCAGTGCTGGTTAGAGTGTTGCAACTGTAAATGAAAGGCTTTGTTTGACAGTCTTGTGCTGATGCTGTCTGAATAAATTATGCCATTGGATAAAAAGCGGTTTAGTTTTGAGACCTAACCCACAACGGGAGAAGGCACAGTGGTCTGCTTCAGGAATTCCAAGCAATAAAACGCAAAAAGCAACCCAGGAAGGGTTCGAACAGCTACTTTCATGCACAGACATGCATTTGGAATCTGTTCATCGTTACGGGGTCAAACAAGAGGGTAACATTACTGAAACAATGATCAGGCTACTTAGTATATAAGAGAGCATACAGATTTCAAGGAGGAAACGTATGAAGACGCAGACTTCCTCGTTATCAATATGTGCGGCATATCTTTCATGTTAACGAAAGTAATATCCCGCTTTAACTCTTCTTACGTCTCAAATGAAATGAATGCCATGAGGAATCGAATATTTGTTGACTGCGTCTCTCCTTGCTTCCATCCGTACCAACATATTTCTTCATTCTCGTGGTAATCATGACATTCTTTTTGTATGCTGCAAAAGATTGCACGTGGACAAATTAGACATCGAGGTGCAAAGCGTTTGGTATCTTACATTATATTCAATTCGAATAAGCTTCAGATGTATTTTTACTTACTTGAACGTTACGGAAAATTATCTCACATGCTTTATGTTGAATGAGAAACATTGAATGACCCGTTTTGCTTTCCCTACGTTGAAATGATATAATGTCGGCGTCAACAGCCTTCTTCCACGCTGGAAGCTGAAACTTGTTTCATTCTGGATTAATGATAATTGAATGTCTCAAATGTAGACATAGCCCACAAGGCGACGTCAGGAACCATCAGGGGAGAACGCCGCATAAAAACCAAACGTGCGCGCGCGTCTCCACTCTGAAGGACCGTATCGGAGAATCGCGGCAAGCATTTCGCTGAAGAGCTGCCTCGTAAGAGAACCGAGAAATAGCAGCGTCGTAGCAAGTATTTGTCAACACTCTGATAGTGCATTTACTTCCGGGTGTAGGCCGGCGTTACCTCGCTAAATTCACTTGACATTCGTTTTCCACATCGAAGACTCGTACGATAGAATCCACTGTAAGATGAGACACTTAGAAAGTATAATTAATTTCTGGACTCCAAGAACGGCGTTCTTCACATAAGTAACACCTGTTTGTGTGTTTTAAGGTTGCGTTTTGAGGCTCAGGCAACATCGCAGTGACTATAGTCCGTCTGTGGTCGCCAGTGTGTCGTTAGCTCAGAGGTTATTCGTCATATTGTGGCTTTTCTAACGCGGGACATTCTGAATCGGAATACCCCCCTTTCATTATTAGTTCCGGGACGTGACTATTTTCCTCGGACAAAGACCAATGCTGTGAATTGGATTCGCGGACATGCCATTCACTACCTAGTTGGACACACTGTAGACTCTGTACTCGATTTTTGGACATACCTCAACGACCGTCATTATGTCGTTGTCCGCCACCCAAATTACAGACAATTTTTCCCGAACTTCGTTGGGAGTGCTTTCCACGACCCGCCTCGCAGCTGGAATGTGTTAAGCCAAGAGTGCAGGAAGTTTCCAGTTTGAACCAATGAACATTTCTGAACTACTGAACGGAACACACCAACTTCGAGAAGACGTGACTCAACATATTACCAGCGGGGCGCAGAAGGCGTCTGATCAATTACACAACAAAAATAAACAAAACAAAAATCAAAATCAAAATAAAATTCAGAAAAAGGAAGATTTTGTTTTGTTTGTAATGATAGCCATAATCTTGAATTCCCATATTTTCCCTGGTATATAGGCAGCTCTTGGGGTAGTTTTAGTCAGGAGCCAACGCCTGAAGTGGAACAGATTTTTTTTTTTTTGTTATAGGTTGAAAAGTGGCGGTGGCACGAATTCCCATATTTTCCCTGGTATATAGGCAGCTCTTGGGGTAGGTTTAGTCAGGAGCCAACGCCTGAAGTGGACCAGATTTTTTTTTTTGTTATAGGTTGAAAAGTGGCGGTGGCACTTAGTTTCTTTTTTATTGCCATTTTACTAAGGGGCTTTAAAATAAGAGAGAAAAAAAGGGGTAATCGTCAAAAAAAGTAAAAGAAAAAAGCAAAATTAAAAAAAAAAGAGGTTCCCTTGTGCGTTGCGGTGGTCGTACTGTATGACATAGCAGTTCCAATCACGGTGGAAGCCGCTGACTACAACCTTTCATTTTCCATTTTAATTAATGGAGTTGCAAACGGCTAGTAAAAATTCTTTATACGAAATCTGAAGAATGCCTTTAAACATCAATCTTCGTCCGATTCGACTTAGTAAATTAAGTTAATATCATTGATGTCTGCTTTGCAAATGCCAAGGTGCTTCACTGTAAAATAGATCCTGAAAAGATTCAAAGCGACTGTCAACGATATAAATTTGAGTTTTGTTCGTCATATAGGTCTAACATGTCAGAAGGTTGTTTATGAAGTGCACATGTTGATTAATATAGTTCCCCTCTTCTAAATTTTTGCAATAGCATTTAACTGTAGACGTTTTCTAACACCGGCGTTAGCAATTCCTTTCCGTTCTCTGAAACCTCCAAAACTACAAATTTTTTCTGGTCTAAATCTGATGACCTTAACTATCACTTCCGATCAACATTAAATACTTCATGAATTCATACATGGAACTCCAAATGTGCAGTGTTCCTGCACTGCTGCAGAGCATGCATTGCAAGGTATTCACACAGTTTATCGCATAGAGTTACCATAAGGAATGAAACAAGAACTGTAATACACTTTACACCACAGACGCTCACCCCAGCTTGACGAAAACATCCGAACATTGACCAAAAGTTGCACAAATAATTGAGTTTGAAAGGAAAAGAAACGAGGTCTGAAGCATTTATAAATTCATCGAATGTAGCGAGGTGGTTTAATTTCGTCCCAGTCTATAAAATTAATTTCGGGCCATACTCAACTCTTGCCGATTAATGTAATATAATACCCGCCTACTAATCAGGGCGTCTGTTCCGTTGCTTTTGAGCGTGAATGGAAATCGTAGAAATTTTCTGTGGAGCAACATTTTATAATAAAGCGTTTTAAATCATCAAAAGCGATGAGCGGGAGCAGGCGCTTTCGATAAAGAACGGGGGAGTGCAGCGCCGCTGCTGTCGCCACGGCGGCTGCTGGTAGCCAGCAAATGGATCCCGGAGCTTTGCCGCATTAGGCGTCCAGAGGAGGACAGTCTGCAGGAAATCTGCCGCAAAATCGTAACTGGATAAAATTTTGATATCAGTGTGTCAGAAAGCGAAATAGATTGAATCTGCACTACCATTACATTCACGTCTTCAGCATTCAGACAGAAGAGGCTATAAAAATATTTTATGCCAGCTGCTCTCGATTCACTGACATTACGAACAGAAACAACGCACGCTACCGCTAGACCACAGGCGTAATCGGCCTAGTGTTTCTCTATCATGGGACAAGTTTTCCTCCAGGAAGTGCCGCAGTCTGCAGTGTTGCCAGATTGTGCAGATAACCGGCCTTAGAGAATTAGCGAGTTGGCCAGTTTTATTGTCCCATGTCGCGATCGGCGCGGACTTAGCCTCTGAAGCGGCCGGCCGCCGGTCTAGTTTTATGTCAAAGAGTGTACCTACCGTAACAGAAGATGTTCATAGGATAGTTGATTGTAGAGTGTTGTTTTCGTTGTGCTTAGGTCAGAATCTAGCAGAAGTGTATTTCATGTACGGTAAGGCAAACGGAAGTGCTGCGATTGCTCGTCATTTTCACCAGTAGAGGTACCCATAGTGGAAGTATTCGTATCAGCAAACATTTGAAGGACTTCATCGCCATTTGTACGCTCATGAGAAGTTTACATCTCCTGATTTGCAGAGGGGACGACCAAAATTTACGGCTCCAGATGCAGAGTGGAGAGGTTCTGGAGTCTATCAGCGCAGGAACGTTAGCATTGCAAGTGAATGTTCCTAATACCAGTGTCTGGAGACTGTTTTTAGAACAATAGTTTTGTCTTTATCGTCTGCAATGTGTACAGGCCCTGTCACCAGCAGATTATCCTGCACGAGATACGTAGCTCTCACAGCCATGTGCTACAAATTAGAACTTTCTGGTCTTCGTATTACTCACAAATGAAGAACAGTGCACACAAGACGACATTGGAAACTTCCAGCAGTCGGCAGGTATGGGCATATGTGAAATTATCTGGACCATCTGATGACCAATTGTAGATCTCCCTCAGCTTGTGGCCCAGTATCATTGTCAATCGATTAGTCGGGCCCCATGAATTTTAAACAGATTTACGGGGCAGCCGTGTAAAAAAAGGAATTCCTCGAGTGCACCACATCTCATGTCTTGGAAGGCACTCCACCGATCATCCAGCAACAAGTTTATTTCTTGCGTAATGAAGCCCCTACGTTCTTAGTGTTCGGCGGTACATGGATCGACTGTTTCTTGATCGGTGGACAAATATAGGTGGTATCCGTGCTCACCTGATTTGAACGCTATTGATCTACTTGTGAGGACATTTAAAATAATTGGTGTATTGTGTATTCGTCTCCATTGACTGACATGGTATCCCTTCGGAATCTAATTGTCACAGCTTGTGGGGAGATACGCAGTGTGAAATATGGAAGTTGAAACTTCAACCGGCCCAGGTCGCTATATCCAACTTCATTTTGACGAATTTATTTGAAGTTTTAGCTCTGTATTTCATATTATCCTAGATCACAGCCATACTTAAATAATGCTACGCATATAAAATACGCAATACTCTTGAAATTTCGGATTGTGTTCACAGTGCCGTGAGACACCGATGTGAGGCCTGTGCTGATGGAGGAGATGAACATTTTGAACATAATCTGTAAAGGCAACTACATGCAGCAAGAAAATCGTTCCTGAGAATATGACTATTTTCATGGCCATAACTAAGAAACGAAGCTTCTGCGGACCCATATTGTAAATAATTGTTTTATTGTTTACGTATTTTCGAAATACCGTGCCCTGTATAGTTTCTAAATGCCATTTTCTCTTTCTTCTGGTGTGAACTAAGTTAGGAATCTGCCTGATAGCTTCCCTGTCCTAACCGTGATTGCCGGCCGGAGTGGCCGAGCGGTTCTAGGCGCTACAGCCTGGAACCGCGCGACCGCTACGGTCGCAGGTTCGAATCTTGCCTCGCGCATGGATGTGCGTGATGTCCCTAGGTTACTTAGGTTTAAGTATTTCAGAGTTCTAGAGGACTGATGACCTGAGAAGTTAAGTCGCATAGTGCTCAGAGTCATTTGAACCATTTGACCGTGATCTAGGCGTCAGCTAAAATTTCCGTCTACGAATTTTCTTCAATAGCAACATATTTAAAACTGTTACTAGAAACGAAGGACATGTTGGGGTCTGTAACACTACCCAAATAAAGGTCGTTTTCAGACTTAAATTAACAGAAAAAAACTCTTCAACAACAGGCGAAAAGAAGCTTGCTGGGTACAGGAGTCGTCTGCTTAGGGGGAATTGAGGCATTGTGACAGGCTAAGGTATTACCAGTAATTAGAGTACCACGCCCACCAGTTACCACAGTGGAGCTACTCTGGGAGAAACCATACATTGTTAAAGCAGTACGAACCTCCACCCCCCACACCCCACGATCTTGAGCATTCTACACGCTACATTTATAAAAACTCTTATGCATGATGTGACTAGGAGCAGACTCCTGCCTTAACTAATAGTGCTTTGAGCCTTTATTCTCCAAGAATTCAGGACACACAAGATATGGCTGGCGTCCACATAGTTTTCTATCTGGCCACAACAGTACTGGTCTTTCCTTTTCCTTTTGTGGCCTTTCCTGACACCTGTTATCTTTTCCTCTTTCGCTTGGCGTTGTTTCAGTAGGGATATCCGTTTTGGATATATGATTCCGTAACTGACTAACTAGTTTTGTTTTGAGTAACTTTTGCGACATGTGTACAGATTCTTTACACTCTTATGAACGACTATTCTTCCATATGCTGCACTGCCACTTCCTTAGCTGCCAGGCGCAGCCTCTTGCCCTTCTGTTTACAAGAATGGGTCAGTGTGACACCATCAAATGTCTTGAGTCATCATGCTGTGCTGTACCACTCGGCTGTAGGAAATGGACTGCTTGGGAAAGAAAGTGGAGAATCTGCTCTTAACATAAGAATGCATGCAGTTTTGAGGTACTAGACCCTTGTATAACGAATGTTATGTTATACTGCTTTTAGTTCCTGGTTATAGTGTTCTTTCTATCTGCACCATAATGAAAGGCCCCCTCCACCAAGTAACTATTAACGTACATTATTTTCACTCCCTCCAGTAACAAGTATGCTTTCACACAGATATGATGACATCAAGTTATTTGGAGACCTATACAACATTACTGTGTCTCTGCAATAGAAGTTAAGGACAGCTCACCAGTAGTCTCCATAGAATGACACTTACCAACCATGACAGATGGTTTGTATCACATTGCTATGTAGAACGGCTTGGTGTACACGACTGTGGGCTGAAGTGAAATTCAGTGGCCACATACTATTGCAATCTGCATTTTATGCTCTGGGACAGCTGTGGTTTCTATTTAACACTAAGAGGAGGTCTAGGTTGATGCCCATATGTATATCACATTCTCAAGTGTACCTGATACACTGTTGGCAATTGAATATACTAGTTTAAGACCTCTTCACACTGCATACTCTGTAGCACGTTATCCATAGCTAAGTTCTACCCCTCAGATATTGTCCAGTGCATTTACACAGAAGGGAAAACGTACCAAACGGTTCGCCTCCTCTCATAGAAAAGGTACGCCTGCGGCTTCCTGTAGAGTCGAGGGTGACAGTACTGTAACTCTCGTAGAGATCAATGGGCCCAATCCCACTATTTCCTGAAAGAAACTGCCGATGGAATCGGTCTCCGGGCATTTTTCTTGCATACTGGTCATTTGCCATGGGATAAACAAGCAGACTGTTTTAGGTGCTGTGAAGAGACATCTCAAGTAGCATGGGCCTAGGATACAAGACTAATCTCATTGGGCAGCCGTCCGCAATAACCGCGACTATGGAACCGCGCAAACACAGGTAATAGGTCAACAAATTGACCTTTAAAACAGCACAAATAACATTAAACACCTACATACTTCATCCCCCACAGTGAGATAGAGGAAACAATAAATGAAGAATTAACAATAAGAACCCCGTTTTCCCATATAAGACAAAGCCTACTGCCACAATGCTGAATTCGATATTGATCGAAATGAGGCTCATTTTTTCTTGATCAAGCATGAGCATGTTATCCATTAAGGGCTGCACCTGCCCGTAGTGCTAGACGAATCCTGATCATAATATCTCAAGTAATACTTATTACGTTTCCATTCAGATCTAAATAACCACTGCTCTCTCACGACGCGAAGAGACGCCCATACCACATATAATATCATACGCATGTATTCCGTTTGCTTCTATTGAATTTAATTTCGTGATTATTTGCTTTTAGACCTGGGCACGCTATACGCTCTCTTTAAAAGCTGAACACAGATCAGGCATGAAAACAGGAAGAAGGTCTACTGAACTGTGAAAAAGAAAGCAAAATAGAGACAGTGAACGGTCGAAGAGCAAAAAATGCAATGAAGAGCTGCCTCAATCAGCAACGAAGACGTGGGTAGCTAAGTGGTCGTGGTGTTGGATTGCCAAGCGATCCAGCTGTGTCCAAAATTCTCTCGTGCCTTTTCTTCACGAACTGTCATTGAAATGTCTGTCCTCTTTCTGTATTCTTGGCAGTGGTCATACTGTATATCGGCTATGGAATATGAGCCATTTGGTAAGAATAGGTTACCTTCGCAAGTAACTGTGATGAATAATGAGAGCATGCGAGATACCACAAAGGTGTCGCACAGGAATGCAGAACAACTAATGAACGGCTATGAACTATGTTAACAACAAAGGAATTCAAGAGTCAATACTTCCATAAAAGGAACTCAACTCCAAAAATGTTAAAAAGTATGCTTTACAGAGCAACGAGAAACTGTGTGATTGTGAAACTGTGGTCTTCATTTTTTTTCAGCTTCTGTAACGGACTATTATGTTTTCATCATTCTCTTGAGAGTGATGACATTCAGATTCACATTCGTCCGAACACTAACATCAGGCAAGGAGGCATATTTCACTCACTTACCAGTCGTACAAATTAGGTGCGTCGATAGGAGATTTCTGGCGTATGACACACGTACTGTCGTAATGCCTTGTATGGCAGCACCAGACGTGTTTTCCGGTGGAGGATTCGATTGTCTTGTCACCTTGTCATGATACATTTACGGCTCCCATTCGAAAACCAATTCCTTTCGGCTACTAATAGAGTAGTTGTACAGAATCAACTGTCATTATAGGTTTTGAACACGAGTCATCTACACTGCATCCAACACCATAACCACTAAAACACGACGCCAATTATTTTGACGGTTGATCAATTTTGCACTTCTTGTTCTTGGACCGTCCACAGTTTCTATTTTGCTTTTTTTCCACAGTCAAGTACACCTTCTTCCTGTTTTCATGCTTGATCTGTATTCAGTTTTTGGCGGGCTGTCCATTGGGGCCTCTTACCACAAAATCTGAGGGGCGTGCGATGGGGAGTTTCTCTCCTCAGCAGCGCTTTTACGCCAGCCAGACTCTGGCCCAAGGCATTGGAAATCCCCGAGTCAACTGCTGTATGGTCGCATCCGTGTTTGGCGACATCGCGGTGAACGCACATTGGAAGCGTGTGTTCGTCATCGCCATACTGGCATATCACCCGGCGTGATGGTATGGGGTGCCATTGGTTACAGGTCTCGGTCACCTCTTGTTCGCATTGACGGCACTTTGAGCAGTGGACGTTACATTTCAGGTGTGTTACGACCCTTGGCTCTACTCTTCATTCGATCCCGGCGAAACCCTACATTTCAGCAGGATAATGCACGACCGCATGCTGCAGGTCCTGTACGGGCCCTTCTGGATACAGAAAATGTTCAAATGCTGCCCTGGCCAGCACGTTCTCCAGATCTCTCACCAATTGAAAATGTCTGGTCTATGGTGGCCGAGCAACTGACTCGTCACAATACGCCAGTCACTACTCTTGATGAACTGTGGTATCGTGTTGAAGCTGTATGGGCGGCTGTACCTGTACACGCCAACCAAGCTCTGTTTGACTCAATGCTAGGCGTATCAAGGCCGTTATTAGAGCCAGAGTTGGTTGTTATGGGTAATGATTTCTCATGATCTGTGCACACAGATTGCGTGAAAATGTAATCACATGTCAGTTCTAGTTCTGCATTTCTTCTTGGTGTAGCAGTTTTAATGGCCAGTACTGTATATTGCAGGTCTGTCAGTGCAGTCTGTAAGGCGCTGGCTGCATAGTCTGTATCTGAAACGACTGAAATAATTAGTAGTCGTTCGTAAAAAAGTAATATACGAGGTGTAAATTTTAAATTGACAAACCAGAATAACTCGAAAAATAAGCTTCACACGAAAAAATGTGTAGGATCCGAAGTTGATTATTTTCGAGGGGGCATGTGCTGGTCCTAAAATTAGCCCGCCACCTCAGCCCTTTGGGGTGGGGCGGGCGGTAACTTTAAAATTTCAAATGGAAACCCCCTTTTTCTACATAAAAAACTACGTATATTTTGTCTTAAACATTTGTTTTGATTCTTGGTAGTTGGCGCTGTAATTCAAGAAAATCGATGTCCTCATTTTTGCGCTGAAAATGGTTACGCATAAATAAAAATTACATATTTATTTCGTTAATTTTGATTCACTAAAACTCTCCCTCTCTAAAAAATTAATATTTGCGTCAACATTTTTACATCTCTAATTCCTCTCTCTCAAACCCCATTCTATGGGGAGAGAGGAGGAGTTTTAGTTTTAGTGAATCGTTTTAATGCATATGCATTCCATACTGAGCTCGAAATCTAATCTGTATATAACGAATAGACAGTCATCCACATGCTTTGTAGCTTGAGTAGTATGTTTCAACATTATATAATTAAAACTAAAGACTTACTGGCCATAGTTTAGAACCACTTACTGGAGTGCGTTTGGTTGTTATATTTTCTAATATGCTAGTAACTGCAGTCCAGTTACACGTCTTTTTGTTTGCTGTGATATGCATACCTATGGTCGATGGAGTTGTTAGGGAGAGGATCCAGCAACAACATGCAAAATGCAACATACTATTCCTTTTGTAACAATAGTGTTAGTCTGTACACACCAAACTGCATACTTAGTGGCACATGTTTATAAAAATATTGGAATTCGTTATTTATGCAGAGGGTGAGGTCTAAATTTGTGACAGAGGCAATCCATCGTGATTCTAAAAGGACTTTGAAACTTTAGTTAGGTACACAATTTTGTTGGGAAGACGTATACAGGTAGTAGAGGTGTCATGTTGAAACAAAATACTGTAAATTTCATGCAAAAATTCAATTTCACTTTAACTTTCAATTTGGGTGAATGTGCCTGCCATTTTCCATACAGCAAACGTCCCATCTGAAGTCGATTTCTTGCCAAACTTGATTCAGTAAAGTATAGTCTGCCCTTTTGATTTTTAACACTGTCGTTTCTAGTGGTGGAAATCGGTACTGCAATGAAACTTTTGCTAAATTTGGCACCCTAACTACATGATTTTTAATTTTCCGCCGTTCCTAGTGGTGGAATTCGGAATGAAAAGTGAACTATTTTTCTACAAAAAGATACCTGAAGCATATGCCTAAGACGTCTCAATAGAATTCCATATGTAAGTAAAGTTTTAAAGTCCTTTTAGAATCACCCTATATTTATAGAAGAGACGTGTCACACATACACTTAGAAATAAAAAAGAATTATACTGATGTAATAATAGGAATTTGTGGCAGAGGGGATCCGTCGGTTCTTAAGGTAATAACTAAGTATAAGAGAGGGAATGGCACTGCATTTGCTTTAATAGTGGAAGGCACATGGTGAATAAAATCTTAAGCACTGGCTGTTAAAATACTTCTATTAAAGTCACGACCGGTTACGCATCAGTGTAGATTCATCGTCAGGTGATCTGTACAAGAAACAGAAACATTATAGAATGACAGTGATTTTAAAACAGGTGTATCCTACAAAGCGCCGTATACCAATGAGAGCTGAGTACTCACAAGCTTACTTTAAATTCTTTTAAACAGTCATGACGCATTAAAGTGAATGCTTACATCCACATTACATCGTTCATCGTTAAAATTAAGCTAATAGCGCCGTAAAAGCGGGTATCTAAACTGACTGGGATCACTCCATGCCTACAAGTGATAGGAAATCAAATAAACCTATTAAATTTTGGACTCACGTTTAATTATGGGAAATAACTAAGAACTTCACATTAATATGCCTTAAATTCGACAGAGAAGTATAATAGAGGCTTCAATGTCTTACCACGCCGTAGACATCACAGGCGCGAGCGTAAACTGCACTGATTGGCCGGTATTACGAGCCACGTGGGCGATGTGGCGCTAGCTAGAGTCTCGGACCGAACTGATACTGTTGTGACGAGAATTGTGGGGTTGGCATTGTATGGACATCAGGAACTTAAAAAAAAGAAAATAAAACATTCATACTTTAAACTGTTAAATAATAGTGGAAAGATGGTGAATTTAGAGAGACATGATGGCAGGACGAAATTGTCGTACTCCCACTATCCCTTTATGAGTGAGGAAATTGTAATGTAATTTTTTCAGATTCTGAATGCTGTGGTATTCTCTCCCAATATTTTTTTGAAAAGTAAAATATTTGGATACAATGTAAAGTGGTGTGACTCCATAAGCAAAAAAAATTCGGTACATGTGGATCACATATTAACCCTACTACAGATAAATCACGAGAAAGGCATGGAAATTTCTTAAAAATATCAATAATGACCCCACAACTCAATATACATATAAGGTCACATCAAATCAAACAGCATATCAGCTCCTACTCGAGGTCAAAACCAACGTAAACGTGCAAGAAAGAAGCTTCAGAGATTCACTCAAGAAAAAGTCCGTCTAGGCACTCCCTTTTAGCCTGGAAGAATTAGAAGACTCCATCTCTCTGATGAAGAACAGTAAAGCTGCTGGACTTGATGATCTACGCCCAGAGCAAATAAAAATGTTCGGAGCCGATACCAGACGCGGGTATTAACGATGATGAACAAATGCGCTCTTGAAAATGAAGGCCACAAAGACCTGGCGATACGCAAAGATAGTCGCTATACCAAAATCTGGAAAAAGCCCCACAGATGGCAAAAATTTTCGGTCAATCTCCTCAACCGCATCTCCGCACACGAAGACCAGAATATTATTAAAGAGCAAGCAGAATTCCGCCCTGGGAGGTCATGCTGTGGACAAATGTTGAACCTAAACAGCACATAGAAGATCGCTACGAAGGGATACAAATCAAATGTGCAGCTTTTATCGACCTAACAGCCGCGTGTGACTCCCTTAACCATAATAAGTTCATATCAAAAATGTATAACACCACGAAGGCTTACCGACTTGCGCAATTCATCCAGTTCCTGCTGCAAAACAGACGCTACTTTATTACGCCGCAGATAAAGAGGTACCGATGGCAGACCCAGAGAAATGGACTAACCAAGGTAGCATCCTTGCCCACTGATGTACAGCATCTACACCAATGACCAGCCGATTAGCGCAGATGCTCGCTCTTCATGATACAGTCATTGCTGCTCAGGGCAAAACATTTGAAGAGTTGGAAAGAAAAATGAGAAAAATGCCTGAGAATGTAGCTGACTACCATGAATATAACTACCGCAAGCCAAAGAGAGCAAAAAACCAGGTCGGCACTTTTCCCCTGCGCAGTAGAGGGGCCAGGAGGAAACATAACCTGGACGGGACGGCGCCTCTATCACTGCGACACACCAAAATATCTTGGAGTCAAACTAGACCGCGCTCTCACCTTCAAGCATCACTGTTTGGACAAAAAGATGAAAGTGAATGTCAGGAATAACATCATCCTCAAGGTTACAAATAGTAGATGGGTAGCACAACCCATATTTCTCAGTATGTCAGTTCTAGCTGGCTGGCTGGCTCTGAGCACTATGGGACTTAACATCTGAGGTCATCAGTCCCCTAGAACTTAGAACTACTTAAACCTAACTAAGGACATCGGGCATAGGCCCGAGGCAGGATTCGAACTTGCGACCGTAGCGGTCGCTCGGCTCCAGACTGTAGCGCCTAGAACCGCACGGCCACTCCGACCGGCTCAGTTCTAGCGTTATGTTTCTCCGCTGCGAAGTAATTGGTACCTTAATGGCAAAAAAAGTAAATACAGCTCTGAATGAGATAGGATGCATCATAACAGGCTGCCTCCGCACAAACCAGCTGCACCCTCTTATGGGCGTAACCCCTCCAGACATCAGAAGGAGAACAGCTGCAGAAATCGAGAAACAAAAACAAGAAAGAGATCAAGACATCCAATGTTTGGACACTGCCCCCCCCCCCCACCTAAAAGACTTAAATCAAGGAAGAGTTTTCAAAAACAACTGATCCAACCCCTGTACCGCCTAAAACACGACGAGAAGAACTGTGCCGAAACTCGGAACCATGGAGACCAGGGAACATCTCCAGGAAAGAACCTACAGCCGGCTTCGAACTTCCATACACGATATGGAAAGCCTTGAATAGATTAAGATCGGGTGCATAATGATGCAAAGTGAACCTGAAGAAATGGGGCTGTATCAGTACAGAAGAGCTCTGCGAACGTGGAGAACTGCAACACCCACAGCACCCACTAGTCTGCAGGAAATTGTACAAACCTTGCACGATACCGGGCCTACCAACAGCAAATGGCAAGGCGGTACAAGTTCAAACGTACTGGGCTTCGAATGAGACATAAAGAATGTAATCGCGGACAGAATCATACTAGCTCTTTCAAATGAACGTTTTCTGTATTTTTGTATTTTATTTGATTTAATCTTCTCTCACTACCATGTATTGTATTGCTTCATGATTTATGATTTCTATTTACTGCAAAGTTTTTTTTAAAAATTGATATCTTGGATACGAAAATTAAATAAATAAATCACTAGAAGTTCGGTGATAGAGGATGAAAGTGCTCTGTGCGCAATATACACACCTGGAAATTGAAATAAGAACACCGTGAATACATTGTCCCAGGAAGGGGAAACTTTATTGACACATTCCTGGGGTCAGATACATCACATGATCACACTGACAGAACCACAGGCACATAGACACAGGCAACAGAGCATGCACAATGTCGGCACTAGTACAGTGTATATCCACCTTTCGCAGCAATGCAGGCTGCTATTCTCCCATGGAGACGATCGTAGAGATGCTGGATGTAGTCCTGTGGAACGGCTTGCCATGCCATTTCCACCTGGCGCCTCAGTTGGACCAGCGTTCGTGCTGGACGTGCAGACCGCGTGAGACGACGCTTCATCCAGTCCCAAACATGCTCAATGGGGGACAGATCCGGAGATTTTGCTGGCCAGGGTAGTTGACTTACACCTTCTAGAGCACGTTGGGTGGCACGGGATACATGCGGACGTGCATTGTCCTGTTGGAACAGCAAGTTGCCTTGCCGGTCTAGGAATGGTAGAACGATAGGTTCGATGACGGTTTGGATGTACCGTGCACTATTCAGTGTCCCCTCGACGATCACCAGTGGTGTACGGCCAGTGTAGGAGATCGGTCCCCACACCATGATGCCGGGTGTTGGCCCTGTGTGCCTCGGTCGTATGCAGTCCTGATTGTGGCGCTCACCTGCACGGCGCCAAACACGCATACGACCATCATTGGCACCAAGGCAGAAGCGACTCTCATCGCTGAAGACGACACGTCTCCATTCGTCCCTCCATTCACGCCTGTCGCGACACCACTGGAGGCGGGCTGCACGATGTTGGGGCGTGAGCGGAAGTCGGCCTAACGGTGTGCGGGACCGTAGCCCAGCTTCATGGAGACGGTTGCGAATGGTCCTCGCCGATACCCCAGGAGCAACAGTGTCCCTAATTTGCTGAGAAGTGGCGGTGCAGTCCCCTACGGCACTGCGTAGGATCCTACGGTCTTGGCGTGCATCCGTGCGTCGCTGCGGTCCGGTCCCAGGTCGACGGGCACGTGCACCTTCCGCCGACCACTGGCGACAACATCGATGTACTGTGGAGACCTCACGCCCCACGTGTTGAGCAATTCGGCGGTACGTCCACCCGGCCTCCCGCATGCCCACTATACGCCCTCGCTCAAAGTCCGTCAGCTGCACATACGGTTCACGTCCACGCTGTCGCGGCATGCTACCAGTGTTAAAGACTGCGATGGAGCTCCGTATGCCACGGCAAACTGGCTGACACTGACGGCGGCGGTGCACAAATGCTGCGCAGCTAGCGCCATTCGACGGCCAACACCGCGGTTCCTGGTGTGTCCGCTGTGCCGTGCGTGTGATCATTGCTTGTACAGCCCTCTCGCAGTGTCCGGAGCAAGTATGGTGGGTCTGACACACCGGTGTCAATGTGTTCTTTTTTCCATTTCCTGGAGTGTAGTAGTATACATTTTATCTACATGACTTACAAGGGGACCTTACAGTCTCGAAAATTTAGTACAGAATGAGGCTTCGTGTGTTCTTGGTATATCTCATGGTGATCACTCATAAAAATTGTAAAGTGCACGACCCAGAAGATTCCGAGAGAAAGAAGAGTGCCATGAGTCACTGTGCAGCCTATGGGCTATGACGGCTTATCTACCGACAGCATACGAATGTTGATGTCCCTGTCTATCGTACAGCAGTAAGAGTGCCTTGACCTCCGAGAAATGATCACTTGTCATACATAAATAGTTTATTTCTGGTGCACTATGACTAATACTCAGTCTCATTAGCGTGGTTGGGACATGCATATGCTTCAGTTTTTTCCGTCGTTATTTATGAGGACATTAGTCACTAATAACAAAAGCATTATTTCTTTAACATATTGTGTTGTGGTAGGTTAATTGTACTGTTACTCTTTTTTATTCTGCGTGAGACCACTGGCTGACCTAGAGCGACGTCACCCACGTAGTTCCTTTATTATTAAAGGCGGGATGGTTGAGGGAACTTGTTTCTTATTTGTCCAGATAGAAAGTGTGGAGCGGATGGCCCCTATCTGATAAGCCGCCCACATATTTCCGCTGGCGTTTCACGACCTGTTTGTCAGTATTTACGTGTGTAGGATGTGCCTGCATGGGTGCTTTTGTACCAGTGACCCTGTTGGGCAGACAGGTGGTGCCATCTAGTTCGCACCCTGAGGTTGATGGCGGCGACGGTAGCAGCTACGACCGCTCGATTTGTTATCTACGCTACTGGCAACTCACTAGGCGCGTTCACCTAACATATATCCCGCGAGTTCCTCGTAATCTGGATATGTATTCGTAGCAGGGTAGTATATGTTAACACTCCGTATTTACATGCGTAGTGGAAATTAGTAAACCTCAGAGTTTTTACTATGACATCATAAACTTACCTATTGCAGTTATGTCATTATTTCTAACAACGCGCTCGTTTTAACACAAATGCCGTGACAACAGACACATCACTAATAAGGCGGAGATGACGTATCAAGAGTGTTTTGTTCATCTACTGTGCTGTGTTAATATTTT
Organism: Schistocerca piceifrons; assembly: GCF_021461385.2. Taxonomy (NCBI): domain Eukaryota; kingdom Metazoa; phylum Arthropoda; class Insecta; order Orthoptera; family Acrididae; genus Schistocerca; species Schistocerca piceifrons. Next base: position 590,879,292 of record NC_060140.1, on the reverse strand, counting down.
ATCTTAAGGCCCCTGAAGCAGAATATTTGTTGTCACATATTCGTTGCAGGTATTTGCAGTATGGGCATAAATATTCTTGTACATTTACATATAGTCTTTGTAAAAATATGGAATTATACGTAGAAAATTGTTACACTGTGGAAAATTTGGAAAAATACTGGAAATGTGGACAAATTTGCTGTGGGAAATATGAAAAACATATGGAAAAATTTCTGCCTCAGTTACATAGTCAGTTTCTGGAAAGACAAACATTGCCATGAAGAATTTTCCTTCTCAGAAATGTCATTTCATAGGTGTCAGTAGAGATACTTTCAATTATACCTATAGAAAAACCTAAACCTTTTTTTCGTAGGAAATTTTAGAATGGTGAAATAATTTTCTTTAAATTCATGTCAATCTTTATCCTTCTCCTTTTCCATTTCTTCATTTTCATTAGACTCGTGCTGACCATCATTTTCAATGAAGTCCTTGATAACAATTCCTCTTCCTGTAGTTAATGCTGAGCGCTTTGCTTGGCATGACTTTCCTTTTGTTTCATTAGAGCGAACTTGCTTCAATTGCACGTCGATGGCTATTGCCCAAGAAACTTCTGATGAGCTGGTGCAATGTGCATTGTTACTGGTTGCTTCCGGAACCTGAAAAATAACTTTATCCGGACCCAAAAGAAAAAAATCCTGCTTTTCTGAATCCAGATAGTACATCTGATTTGGACGTAATAGCTATATTTTCAAACGCTTTTTTCAGCAACCTAGGAAATTCGGATTGAGTCACCACTCCTCTATTCTTCCTTTTCCAATCATCTAGCACATTTCCCCAAGCAAGTTTTAAAGGTCTAAAAAAGGTCACATCCGGTGGCTGAACAAATGAGTAGAATTATTAATCACATTATATGACAGATGACTCGAGAGATTGTCACCTATAATCACTTTACATCCCTCTAATTGCTGGGCTAAAAACAAGACAATTTCAACAAAACATGATTCAAACATTGTTAGGTCAAACCAACCACTATGATAACCTGTACCAGTTATGCCCCCTTCGGTCCAAGTATCGTAGACGCGTTTTACCCTTAAACTGTGTATGGTGGTAGTACTGAGCCATCGGCAGCTGCTGCTGTCATCACACTGATACTTGACTTGAAACTATCCACTGACCTTTCAGGATGTCTTGTGTCTCACTTCACTATCACCTGTCCAGGATCGTCACAGAAGTTTGTCTCGTCATAGCTGTAAGAGGTACGCGCTATATGCGCTGCCTGCAATAGGCGAGGTATGGGAGAGTCTCTGACCAGAGAGCAGTATGTAGTTAGTTGTTGCTTGTCGCTAGTCGGCATTAGTCTTCAGTAGTCGACTGTAGTCTGCGTGAGTCGACTGTAGTCTGCGTGAGTCGACAGTAGTCTGCGTGAGTCGACAGTAGTCTGCGTGAGTCGACAGTAGTCTGCGTGAGTCGACAGTAGTCTGCGTGAGTCGACAGTAGTCTGCGTGAGTCGACAGTAGTCTGCGTGAGTCGACAGTAGTCTGCGTGAGTCGACAGTAGTCTGCGTGAGTCGACAGTAGTCTGCGTGAGTCGACAGTAGTCTGCGTGAGTCGACAGTAGTCGGCGCGTGTCGGCAGTCTGCTCTGGTTGGGACTCTGGAGGATGAGTATTATTGTAGAAGGTAAAGAAGCAGCCTTGCGCATATCTAGTAATGTATGTTAACTGTCATCCAATTTCTTATAAAAATACCCCAATAATAATATTTATAATATAAAGTAATTTTTTTTTTTAAAAAGCATTCATTTCAATTTAAAGAATATATCCAATGGATAATTATTCCTTTCATGAATCACAAAGCACAGGCCAGCATTGCACGGAGCTGTGACAAAAAATTTTTTTAGGTAAGAGCAGATATATTCGCAGTTTTTATTGAGGTAAGAATTTTTGCTTTTTTTCTTCAGAATACAGGGCCGAGACGTAGCGCTGCTGTCGTCATAAAATTTACCAGGTTACTGAATTTTTTTATAATTTTAGTGTTTAGGAATTTTTCTGTTTCGAACTTAACATTAAATGAGAAAAGAATTTTGTGGGAACATTAAATGTGAATGCATTTCTGCACAGAGATTATAAATGGGAGCCAATTTTGTTCCGAGGTTACAATATTTAAAATTAATTTAATTATTATTTCCGTGCGGAGGTTACACAAAAATTCATTTTTTATTATTATTTCCGTGGGAGTTTACACATGGTTCATATTTTAATTAAATATTTCTGTGGGGAGGTTACACTTGGCGACATCCGGCCAGGATCGTATTTCTTTGTGAATCTTCTGATAAGTAGTCATATATCTGCTCTTATTTACTTAAATGTAGTTTGCAGCTGGCGCAACGCATTTACTAATTTGTCCCTCTTTCTTTCACATATCATCGGCAATTTGTTGCTCTTTGTTGTAATTGTGTTTGTTGCATTTTGCATTGTCCTTGTTTCATTTGTGCTTAATTCTGATTTGTGAAAAATGCCGCGAAAAACTGTTAACACAACATCGCCTGTTAACAGTACATCGCGATGTACAATGAGTGAAATAGCCGACTCGAATAGCTTGACCGATAATACTTGCAACACACAGTGTAATAGCGACAATCCTCCATTTACAGACAATCAGTGCGTACCGACCACTAGTAATGATTTTGATCCTAATGATGAGCAAACAAATGCAATTGTGTCCTCTGTTAATTTAACGACAATTGATGACGCGGGACGTTCTGTTACAATGAACGCTGGCCAGTTTAACACACCCGATTTGCAAAACTTGAATTGTGAACAGATAAATTTTTCTAACGAAAATGAACAGTGTACTCAAAGTACGGCAGATTTATTTGATTCCGAGGTAGTGACTAACAGTGCACATCCGATTGGGAAACATTTTCAAGAATCACAGAATGACCAAATGGTTACACAAAACGTGACAATTGCAGGTACGTCATCAAACAGCACAGAGAATAAAGTAGGTAATATTGGGTTGGATCAAATTATGGCAGTATTGCTACAACAGAATGAAAAACGAGACAACCTTAATGAAAGTTTCAAACAACTTAGTGAACAGAAGAAACAACTTAATGAAAAACTAGATAACAATTGCAAATAGCTTAGTTAACAGATTACAGCCATTGCCTTGCAATGTCATGATAGTAAGGAACAATTACGTGAGGAAATTAAGGCTTGTGCTAGGAACAGCAGTGAAGAAATGAGATCAGTGGCACAAGAATTAAATAATAGATATGCAGCTACAATTAAATTACTTAGAGACGAAATTAGTGGAGTCGGTAAACAATGCTCTGAAAACGCAACGAAGTTACGCGACGAGTTTAAATTAATGTCAGCAGAACTTTCACGCACACTGGATGCAAAAGTAGACGCGAAATTTGACCAACAGAACAGTCAAATTGACGAACGTTTTAACCACCACCTACAAATCAGTGAAACGCGTTACCGTAAATTCATACAGGATCAGAATAAAGTAAAGCGACAATTCATGGAAACAATTACCGCACAGAGACAGGAAGATAAACGTAAATTGTTTACGAAAGCAAAAACATACGTAGACAACAATATTGCTACTATATCAGACGAAATCAATACTATCAAACAGTTGAACATGGAATTGCGTGATGAAATTTCCGATCTTAAATCAAAAACAGAAACACACATAGCAAACTTTCAGACAGTGACCGACAGACTTGAACAATTAGAGTTAATACAGGATTCCGATGTCATCAAAGCAGACGTTAAGGAATTGAACGAAACCACACGTAAAATACAAAAACAAATTAATGCTTGTGACACTAAAAACGATGATCAAGTAAAAATAGTGACTGAAAAATATGATGAATTGGCCAGTCTTATTGACATTATTGAAAGTAATAATGACAGCAAATCAGACGATACTTCACCGATTTCGTTTGATCGAACACCTGAATTTTAAAATTTACAGCAGACGATCAGTGAGATAGATTCGTCCAATAATAGATTACGTAGAAAATTGTCAACTTTACGGCAAGAAGTGACAGAGATGAAAAATGTTTCAGTCAATAACACGTCACAGCATACGGCACATTCCGAACATTTGCCACACTCACACAACCAGTATAATTTAGGTAATTTACAGAGAGTATGTGACTTAGATTCCGAACAATCACAGACAAATAGATTCTCAAACAATCCTGAACCTGTTAAGACGTACATAGACGATAATTTTGATTACAAACATTTTCTATCAGTGAGAAAATTTAAGGTATTTAAAAATGACAGAGCACAGGTACACGCTTTGCACCGTATATGACAATTTATTTTTGTACTTTCATCAGCATTGCCTGTAATGCAGAAACCAGCACTGGCCTGGTTACAACAATTTCCTTTTGAATTTTTACCACCATTGCCTGTAATGCAGAAACTAAAATTTATTTGTAGCGTGTAATTTACCTTGGGGGATTCATTACGCTTCGATGAATATGTGCCTTAGCGTGCACAGGGCCCCAAGCCATAGTAGTGCTGTTTCCTCTTTAGTTTTCTGCACTGCTGCCTTCTCTTGTACTATCATTTATTTCTGTCATAATAGCTCTTTAACTATCGATCTATCTAGGATTAAGAATGAGTAAAGAAATCTGATAAGACGAGTTTTACCGAAAGTGACAGTTTTCATTAGACACTCCAGAACTATCACCGTAACTTTAATAACAGACAAAATTATCAGTAACAGGAACCACATTTTGGTAACAATAGAGGTTTTTCCCAACAACAGCATCAAAGCCAGCCCGTTAGCATACCTAACCAACAATGTAATGTACAAGGTCAACCAAGCTTTAATGTTTCGCCGCCTACACGTATAGCGTCAGCCACACCAAATAGTAGCGCACAGCAACAAGGAAATTACTACGTACAGAAAACACATCATTTCAACTCGTATCGCAACGCGCCGTATAGCAATGATTATCATGACAGACGTAAAAATAATGAGCACAATTTTCAGCGTACGTTTAATAACAGTCGGTCTTAGCAGCAGCAGAATCATCCGCACCAACAAATTATCAGTGAACCAGACAGTAGATATCATCCCGAACGTCAGGAAGAAATAACAGAACAGTAGAAATAGTCGAAATGCCACAGCATCCTCCCGTAAATAATAGCACGTCAGATAGAATTTGACCAGATACAGTACAGGTTGCATCTTACGACAACGTAAGCACTACTTTTGACACGCAGAATGTTGTTCACGAAAATGTTATTACTTTGACGACATCCGATACACACTTTTGCATTAAAAGACAGAATCGCAACGTATGTAGACGACATTCTTATGGCAGAAGCTAACTGGTCTGAACACAATCTGATTCTTGAACAACTCACAGTTAATCTCAGTAAATCGCACTTTGGCAAAACTTCTATAAAATTTCTTGGACATGTAATTTCAGCAGAAGGCATTGCGCCTGACTCGGAAAAACTTCAAGCTTTACGTGACATTACTCTTCCTACGACGAATAAAGAAATACGCAGCTTTTTGGGTTTAATTAACTTTTTTCGTAAATTTATTTATTACTCTGCTTTCGACACCCCTAGATTATGTCAATTGACAGGTAAAAACACTATTTGGTCCTGGGATAGGCAAGCACATTCTGAATTTGTGAACCTGAAAGAAGCTTTGTTGAATGCACCACTTTTATCACATCAGGATCTTACTAGAAATTTTTCCATTGCCACCGACAGTTCTAACAGCGCTTTAGGCGTACACATTTTTCAGGAAATTGAAGAAGATGGCACTACAGTAATTAAAAACATAGCCTTTGCGAGTCGCACTCTGTCACCTGCTGAACGTAATTATTCTTTTACAGAACTTGAAACATTATGTGTTGTATGGGCATTTACGAGATTACGGCATTTTCTTTATGGAAGACATACGACCGTTTACACAGATCATAGAGCGATACAGTTTTTACTTTCCGCTAAATTTACGCACGACAGATCAAGTAGATGGAAACTTTATTTGCAAGAATTTAATTTCACAATTGTTCACATTCCCGGTACACAAAATATTGTAGCAGACGCACTATCCCGTTCTCAAAGCAACAATCAGGAAGACATCGCAACCAACTTCTGCAAAGCAAATTTCAGCGTCATGTACATTCAACAAGTTGCATTTGAGAATTTCATTTCGTCGTCATTACAAGACATAGCTCAAGAGCAGAGTAAAGACAACGTGTGGAAAGAAATTAAACACCTTTGGCAAGATAGGAATAATGTTACCATTAGAAACCATTACACTCTACGCAATAACATTCTGTTTCGCCGCTCTCATCCTGACAGCAACAATGGGTTATTATGCATTCCTGACGAACTTGTTGACAAATTAATCTGGTATACTCATTTAAGTTACGCACATTGCGGAGCCAGAAAATGTTTTCTTATACTTAGACAGAACTGTTATTTTAGCAACATGGAGAAACGTATTCGATGAGTTTTAGCGTCATGTAAAATCTGCCAGAAAGCTAAGTCAGATACGACTTCACATATTCCTCCATTACATCCCATTGTACCTGTTAAATTGAGACACATGGCCGCTGAGGTAAGAATTTTTGCTTTTTTTCTTCAGAATACAGGGCCGAGACGCAACGCTGCTGTCGTCATAAAATTTACCAGGTTACTGAATTTTTTTTTATTTTGGTGTTTAGGAATTTTTCTGTTTCGAACTTAACATTAAATGAGAAAAGAATTTTGTGGGAACATTAAATGTGAATGTATTTCTGCACAGAGATTATAAATGGGAGCCAATTTTGTCCCAAGGTTACAACATTTAAAATTCATTTAATTATTATTTCCGTGCGGAGGTTACACAAAAATTCATTTTTTATTATTATTTCCGTGGGAGTTTACACATGATTCATATTTTAATTAAATATTTTTGTGGGGAGGTTACATAGCTTATAACTTTGGAGGGTGGGAGGGGGGTGACGCCACTCAAGGTCACTTCAAGGTTTTTAAAATAATCAATCACTGTTTCTTGGGTAACTGCTGCCTTTGCCTTCTTCACATTTTCACTTATTCTCACCGTTAGTTCTTTATTTCTTTTCAGAAAACATTTTACCCAATTGTGCCTGGGTTGATTGTCACGAAATCTTTTTTCAATTCTCCCTGCTCGTTATTCTTCAACGGAAACCCCCATTTCGCACAACACAATAATCCTTCAAACAGGCGTTTTTCCTCACTATTGGTTGACGCTGGCTGGGTGCCTATCTAGTATTTGCACCTTTCCTTGAGACTGTCATTTAACGTATTTGGGACCGTGTATTGCTCTAAAGCTTTCCTGATCCTTAATTTTCGTAATTTGAAGGTTTCACAACATTTAGCTGAAATTCTGGTTTGTAGTTACACTTCCGTGTTGGTTCCAGAACCTTTTGGTATACTCGCGTGATCGGATTCACCCTACAAAAATGCAGTTTTGTGATTAGGCCTGCATAGTGTAAAGCAGTATTAACAGTGAACAAAAAAATGATACTGTACCACTTAAGATGTTCATATGCAAGCAATAATATCGCAAGTTACCTGTTACACTTCGGAAGTAACAGGCGCCATCAGAAGTTTACGCAGTGTTGTGTTGACTACACGAGTGTAGCACAAGAATCCCACACCTACTGACAATGCTATTTGCTGGTTGTGCACACTCCAACACGCCACTGTTGTTGATAGATTAGTCAATATTTCACGACAATGGTCAGCTGCAATGTAACTGTCAAAACGCTACGCTTAGTTATCCAAATGTGGAAAATCCGATGAATGATCGGAGTGTCACCACCTGATAAGATTCACCTCTTTTTATGGTATTAATAAATACCCTGACCCTGGCCCTAAAGAGCTGTGACTTCATAATCGTAATAATACCAAAATTAATTTATAGCAAATATCCGTACCTTAATTCTCTAGACATGAAATGGAGCAACTTAAATAATTGTAAGAAATTTCATTCACCATTACTTATAACAAATTATGTTATCCTGACCCTAAAAGACCTGGTGGTACTCTCCATGTGTTACACAGCTAAGGACTGGAGCCCTACTTATGAATGTGGTACAAAAGAGACAGGTTTTACTCCAATGGTCCTGGGGAATGATTGTGTAACATGATACTCAAGGTCATCGAGACCCGGTAGTATCTCAGGTTTGTTGGCAGACTTGGAGGGAGGGTGTGCAGTAATTGTGCGTAGGCAGGATGTGCAACATAATACATCATCTCAATATCATTTGTATGTTATCTGCCCAAGATCATCCACATTTTGTATCTGAGGGTCAAGTGTTCCATGAGCCTGGGAATTCTTATTAGGTGTGTGGGTAGGACGGAGGTTCTCCTGGGAGACCTCGAATATAATTCACCCATTGTTGTAACACGAGAAGTGACAACTACTTCAATGTCATTTGTATCTTGTTCTGTTTCTGCCCCACTACTTACATTACCCTTATTTTCGTAGAGTCCTTTTGGTACTGCTATTAGCGTGGCTAATTGGTTATACCTAGAGTCATGGCCATCTCTCTCTTTTGCCACAGCTCCTGAAATAGAAAGCCTTAAAGTTATGATAGATTGTATCCCATCCAGTGGAAACCTTACATAAACATACGTCTCTTATCATTTCTCTTCCATGTTGACGTTCAGCTAACCTTACACAGTAAGATTATGAAGCGTCAGACAGGACAGCTACATTACATAGTCTTGTGAACTCTGGAGCTGTGGCACCTCACCTATTACCTATCTATACCTGAATCCAAAATAAAAAGTAACCCATCACGTGGAATCATTCCTCCCCTGTGAATTCCTGTTTCCAGTCTATCCAGTCTATTGCTAGGCCAGGAATATTAAGTAGTGCATGATGAAATCTTAAGTAGTGCTATGGGTTGGACAGGGAATCACTCGTATGATTCCTATTCGACAGAAAGAAGTGTTTAATCAATTTATCTGTAACATTCTCCACATGTAAATTTGTAACTTTGCAATTTACCTTACCCTGAGCCCCACAACAAAGGGTCACCATTAAGGGGGTTGATGAATAACACATACTCTTTCAAAAATGCACCAAATGTACAGTTTTGGAGATATGGTAATGAAATTTTGTACTACACTTTATATGAAAGTAACAAATTTACATATAAAATCCTTTGATTATATACAACTTTTTTCGAATGAATTTAGAAGTTTTAATTTCAAAAAGTAATGTATGTTCCTTTTTCTCAGAAAGTATTCAAGAGACTTCTATAAAAATTTCTTTGTTTCCTATCTTTATATGTTGTAAGCTTCTCTCATTATGTTTTTGGAATAGGTGAAATAGGAGAATGTTCATAATTTTTTGTCTATAATTCCACAAGTCAATTTTAAATTCATGCAAAGTTCCAAGCACTTTGCCCCATATCTCAGCTTGCGATCAGAATTTCAAAATTTACTCTTGAGACAATGTTTATTAGATTTACAGAAATATGTGTACAAAATTTCATAATTCTAGCATTCATAGAATCTGAGGGAAAGGTACATAAGCTTTAAAAAACAAAATTTTTAGGAACCCAATTTAAAGTTCAACCTAAAATTTTTCCTTGTGTCACTTCTTCAGAAGGCACCACATCTGTACTCTGGGTCGTCTTTCACTTCAGTGCTTCTCTTCTGGTTTCTTGTTGTCTGTCTTCTTTCCTATGCCAGGTCTTCAACTGACTTTTCAGCTGCAGAGACGCGCTGTAAATCTGTTTTTCTCAGGATGTCTTGAAAAAAATTTCCTATCTTAAAGTCCACTCTTTCTAATACCTTCATCCTCCCGACGTTCCTATCATTAAATATAATAACTGCATCGTAAGTTGCAATTCTGACATCTGTAGCAAATGCAAATGTGTTTTAGGGCATCAGTTCCATATGAGTGAATTTAGAGACTCATTTGGATTTTGGGTTTCGCTATAAACACATTTTTCAGATGTGCAGGATCGGGCAGAAACCTGTAAGTGACCTTGACAAATCCAGGATACAATTTGGAAGCCTCTCCTTGTTAATGTAAGGGTTATTATCCATCTGAGCTTGTAGATACTTACACCAGCTAATGTGGCACAGATTATAAATAGGATGTTCATCTGTTGACAACATGTGGAAATATGTAGCCCATACTGCACTTTTCATTTCATTTACACTGGATATGTTATGTCTGATAGCCTTGCCATAATACGCTTGAAGAGAGTCTACCATCTTGTTTGTGAGTCTGTTGCGTCCACAAGTGCCCTTTCCATCTTCAAACTTTTTGCCCTCCATGTCACTGACAAGTTTTCCTCACTCTTGAGCCCATTCTCTTCTGGATGTGACCTATGCATTCAAGTTTCCCAATTGAAACTTCTCCATAAGGCTTTCTCTCATTCACAGACTTGAATGCATTGGAGTCACTATCCCCAAGATATTTCATATATCTGACACCAAGTTCCTTGGCAGATCTCTAAAAAATAATTTGCATACCAGCTCCTTCCATTCCACCACTAGAACCAGTAAATGTTTTGCTGCAGTTACATCCTTCTACATCTTCTTCACATTCTCCAATAAGTGCACAGTTATGGCAGAATTTGCTCATAACTTGAATAAGTAGTACCTCCCTGTGTCAATACATGACGCTTGACATACCATATAAAGATGTGTGCCCTCTTTTGATGAATGTACCATCACATGACACAACAAAATCTGTTCTAACATGACCAGAATCGTTCTCATCTGCAATAGCTTCTACTCTAGCTGCTGTCATACTGTCCTCACACTGTCGGAAACTGTTTTCCAGTACACAGTTTATTTGTGTAAATCTCAGACATGGCGCTGGCATATTCATTATTCCACACAATAAATTTCCCCCTTTTCTCCCACCTCCAGTGCACCTCAGTCCATAGGTATACCTTATATTAGCTTAATAGTACCAGTTTTTACATTTAGAAGTTTTGAATGAGCTATCAGCAACGCATTTTTTACACACGCTGTGCAGATTGGATGCCAAACCTACTCCCTTACCTTCATCTATAATCTGAATGTTATCACTACCACAAGTTTTACAAATACAAGAAAATTTCACTTCTGCAGTCAATAATTCAAGGTAAATTAATATAATCCAGTGTACCGAGGTTCATATCACCAATTTTTCGCTTGGTGCTGCTAGGAGGTGAGTTGATATTTTCAGCAGATGTCTTTACTTCGGACGTCGCTTCATTGCTGGTTTGTCGTTGTTTCTCACATCTTCCATTCACTAACTTATTCAAAAGCAGTTTATCCAGTTTTTTATACACTCTCTGTGATCTTGGCATAACTGAATGAAGAAAGAATCAAACGCTTGTATAAATCTCCATCAGTATCACAAGGCAAAAAAAGAAGTGCTTGGTCATAAACGATGCAGGTAGTTTGTTATTGTTTATATGATACGGAACAGAGTCAAAGATGATCTATAAAACCAGAGAGTATGTATCACGGCCTTCTAGATATATCGCGCATACGTTTGGCTGAAAGTAGAACACAATCGTTGTTCACTGAGCTCATATTGAAGTGCTGCTTCGAAACGTGGGCGTGGCAGGGAGACCGCGTCACACTTTTAATTAATTTTCAGGCACTTCGGATGCGATTTCAACATTGAAACTTTGGGAACTCATTGTCCACGAGTTTTACTAACAAATAAAAAATAAATCGAAAATTGACATTTTTGGTCAATTTCATCAACGCCCCCTTAACCATCAGCCAAAGTTCGTTGCAGACACTAGCTTCATATCTCTCTTCTTTTCATACTAGCCAGTAGTGTTGAAAATTGAGCTCCGCCTTGTAACTCTCTCGAATCTCGAACACCGATTCTCCATTCTCACTAGAACCGGACCTTTACGCTTTCACGAGACTCTTGTCTCTCTGAAACTGAGTGTCCTCTTACACTCGACTCCCCACGGGAGAACCTTCGAGTTAGCTCTCGTCTGCTGTTTCAATCTGACGACTGTGGCGTTCGCTGTGTTATTCAGTGGTTTGGTATTTAACTAATTTGTAAATGGAAATGATAATCTTATTTTATTATATTGAGTTATTACTAAATAATTTTTCTCCCGGATAAAGATTTGATCAAGTTGCTAAAGAACTCAGAGTTAACGTCATGTTAAAGTGTTGTCTGTAAGTTGTGTAAGTATCACTAAATCACAGTTCATAGAACGGATTCTATACAACTATGGATTATGATGGAAACAGTTATCTTCAGTAAAATGATCATTAAAACCACCGAATATCAGCCGCGCACAACACTGACGTATGTTACCTGAAACAATATTCTTCGCAACTCGTGCGTAATTAATTTCTGCTCCATACATCAGCTAGAAAAGTTTATTATAACGATCGTGCTATGAGCACTGTTTTTAAAGAACCAATCTGATTCGAATCATTTTCAATAAAATGAGTTCGGGATCACCGGTGCACATTTATTTTTACACATTTGTATTACGTTCGGCGTTTATGTCTGCAGAGTTCCGTAATTTGAATCTACCGCTGAGACAATTGTTAAGATGGCGGCAGACAATTGATAGAGACTTTCTATTGTTAGAGCAAATAAGTGTTTTAAATGTTTATTAAACTTTACAGAAACTCTACTTTCGTATTGTGCACTATTTAGACTTCATCAAGCAAACATTTGATTTGTTTCTAAGGAAAACATAGACAAAAACGCGATACAAATCGCTATCATCAATAGCTGCGCTCCTGACAGCGGAAAGAAATAATTAACACAGATAATGCTTACTGAGAGAGGAATTAAAGTTACAAATAATTATTCACTCATTTTTATAATAATAATGAACTCTATTATCAAGTAATAATTAACAAATAATTACAATTTCTTAACAGACCTCAGTCTGATATGCGTCCGCAACTTACAAAAGCCAACCAACAAAAGGTAAAAACAAAAGAAGACAGACGCAGATCATAAAAGGAATTTACAATTATCATTGTCTTTGTATGATACACATCGATATGTCCAATTATATCATAGAATATTATATAAATAATTAGTATTTATAAGTTTTCACTGTTTTTTCATACGTCGAATAGATAATTTTTATAACTGTTAGAGGCATAATTTCCTCTCGTCGCACTGTAGCCAAATGTTTATAACGTGGATGTTACACGACGCCACCTTTCCAACCACTGAGCCTAAACTCTGTTACCGAAAAGCTTTAAAGGATTCAGTGAAGTTGTCAGAGGGTCGCTTTGATTCTGTGTCGCAGTTTGCCAACCAAAGTCAGCTCTTATCGCACCTACCATCGTACACACATAATTACTTACTCCTTTTGTTATTGTCTGGATAGACGGAATGCATTATCCACTCCACCTTAAGGTTGTAAATCTCGGTCTACTCGGTAATTGTGTCTACCATCACCATCATTGACTGTACGTCTAGCTTGTGCGTCTACTTCGCGAACCATCTGCTACACTACTGCTGACCGCCAAATGTATTTCCATATTCTGTACAAGCGTATCAGAATGAGATGTAAACCTCTACCCATTTTTCTAATCACCGTTGTTGAAATACCAACATTCCACATCCAGTGCTACACGTATGGAGTATTATTTGAAAGAGTAAGCAACTTAATGCATACACCTTATCTCGGCAGAAAATTTCGGAGAAATCAAGCTATTACTCTTCCACAACGAGGAAGTTAATTTGTAACGCGTGACAGAAAAACTACTAGACTGAGAGTCCATTGTAGCGAATCCTAACAACATGAAGTCCTCCGGTCCTTGACACACCTGACCACCACAATCACTAATATCCATGATCAGTTGTGTAATATCACTGATGCCCTTCCACCACATGAAATAAAGAGAGCGTATTTCAATGCTGGAGGATTAATGCTTAAAACAGTATTCGGAACAGCTGATCATGCAGATACCAAACAATGCAAAGCAGCTATCCACCACGTCACCTGGTAATAGCAACGGCATTCTCGTCCCCCAACACGAAGCATTTAGACGAAAAGATACCCACCAGCACAAAGCAAATTCTGACAGTTGACACTGGATTAACACAACAATATGAAAATTTCAAGCGTCTGATTGTTCAGGATTTACTTTCTATACAATTACATATATATCTATACTCTGCAAACTACTGTGAAGTGCATGGCAGAGGACAGGTCCCACTGTACTAGTTATTAGGACATTTAAATTTTCCATTCACTGATGGAGCGTAGGAAGAATGATTGATTAAACGCCTCTGTCCATGCTGTAATTAATCTAATCTTGTCCTCATGATCCGTACGGGAGTGATGCATATGGGGCTGTAGTGTGTTTCCAGAGTCATCATTTAAAGCCGGTTTGTGAAACTTTATATGTAGCCTTTGGCTCTGAACACTATGGGACTTAACTTCTTAGGTTATCAGTCCCCTAGAACTTAGAACTGCTTCAGCCTAACTGACCTTAGGACATCACACACACCCATGCCCGAGGCAGGATTCGAAACAGGGACCTTAGCCGTCGCGCTGTTCCAGACTGTAGCGCCTAGAACCACTCAGCCACACCGGCCGGCTATATGTAACCTTTCTCGGGATAGTTTATATCTTCAAGAATTTACCAGTTCAGTTTCTTTAGCATGTTGTGAAACTCTCCCACGGATGAAAGAAACCTTTGACCATCAGTGCTGACATGTGCTGTACGCATTCCATATCACCTGTTAGCTCTATTTGATATGGGTCCCACACACTTAAGCAATATTCTTGGATGGGTCACACGAGTGATTTGTAAGCAGTCTCCTTTATAGACTCGTTCATTTCCACAGTAATCTATCAATAAACCGAAGCGTACAACCTGATTCACGTACCCACGATTGAGCGTAAGTGAGTGTTCCATTTCATATCCCTAGAAAGTGTTACACCTGGGTATTTGTATGAATTGACTGATTCCAGCCGTGAGTCACTGATGCTGTAGTTATAAGACACTTATTTTTTTCACAGTTCTGTAAAGCAAGTTGCCAATCTTTGCACCTCATTGAAATCTAAATCAAGATCTGACTACAAGTTCTTCTTCCAGACAGCACTTCGTCACAGACAACTGCATTATCTGCGAAAAGTCTGCTATTACTATGGTCCGCGTTCTCACTGATATGTAACACGAACAGAAAGGGTCCCAACACACGTCCATGGGGCGTGACTGAAGTAACTTCTACATATTGCGATGACCCTCCATCCAAAGTAGCTACGACATGCTTACCAAAAAATACTCAATCCAGTCATCAAATTCATCTGATACCTCATACGATCGTAATTTTGAAAAGAAGCATAGATGTGATACTACGTGAAATGATTTTAGGAAATTAAAAAATACTGAGCCTACCTGACTAACTTGATGCAAAGCTCATCTCATGTCAGACAAGTGCGGTTTGAGTTCCGTGCGAGTTGAGTTTCACAAGAAGGATGTTACCTAGCAATGTATACCAAAATTACACTACTCTACTCATATTGGTTTCTGTGAGTGTCGTATATCCTAATAAGAGAGAATGTAGAATGAAGTAGGCAGGTTTAGGTTTACGCGGCAAAATTACTTTCGCATCTGTGTTATGAATCCATATATACATTTAACAATAGTGTTTCACATCTAGCTCGAAAGTCAATAGCAGATCGGCAGTAGGCATCAGATAGTAATATTGAGGATCCCCAGTGATTCGAAAACCAGTTACGATAATACGTGATTGGAGACCAGTAGCAAAGGAGGAGTAAAAGAAAGGACTGCATTCCAACCATAGACGGACCAACTGGACCCGACCGACCACCGTGTCACACTCAGCAAATGGCGTCATCGGGATACGGTATGTAGGGGCGTGGAGTCACTATGATTTCGCTTGCCACTGTCGGATTATCAGTCCTGATGCTGCTATTTCTTATCTAAGTAGCTCCTCAGCTGAAAGGCTAAATACACCTCATTCCAGTGGTGCCACCAATGAAAAATCCCTGGCAGTGCCAGGAATCGAAACCCGTTTCCCCAGCATGACAATCAGCCATGATGACTCCTCAGCTATGGAGGTGGACATAAGAGGAGGAACAGTGCCTTTTTTCCAAAGTATCTGTGCAATATCAGTATACTTATAATAAGAACACAAGAAGTAATTCCGGTAAGTATTGTTGTGAATTGATTAGCACTAGTCACAATTGGTTCCTAGTGAACTTTACAGAAGTGCCGCACAGTGGCTGTTGCTGCCTGTTAATACACAGCGTCACACTTCACACACCTACAGTTCTCCATCATTATCGGATGTATCGAAGACGATGGGAGAGCGAATGAACGAACGAATGGATGAATGAATGAACAGCCGCTCCTCATAAAGGGTTCTATTCTATCGTGTGGTGCATACACTTAATTACCGACTGCTGTGGCAGCCGAGGGCGCCCTGTTCCATTGTCCTTATAAGACCAGCCTGAAAACCAGACTTACACATACACACAGCTTTTAAATTTTTGCTGTGACAGTGAGAAACATTGCTCCAGGAACTAATTATGGAAGTCCAAATCGCTCAGTTGCAACAAAAGTTTTAGAAGGTTTTCCTTGGTTATCAGGCGAATATTGGATGTGTAAATCTGTTTCCAGTCATTCGGCTCTCAGCCCACCAGCACAATCGGCAGAAAAGATCGAAGTTCTTATGAAATGGACAGAAATCTTCCATATTCATGTTGATGTCTAATGGCGTCAACATCTCTTGCTTATTCTTCCTGTTTGCCGACCAGTAAAACTGCTTATCACCTCAAAGCTTAATTTTTGTGAACACTGACTACTGTGCCGATCTTTGTAAAAGATTTTTCCGGACAAAGTAACGGATTCCTTATATTTTATTATAACACAGGCGAAAATTTGCACACTTCTTTCTACTTTGTACTACTTATGCCGTGGCATGGTGGTACATATAGTAATTCTTCTACTCGAAACCCAGCTAGACCAATATTTTATTTGTATAACTGCAAAAATTTTTTGTCTGTCGTATTCATTTTGTACTATTTCTGAGTTCCAGTTTAAATAAATTCTGTTTGCACGACAGAACACACAGATTACTGGCAGTCCAAGTTTCTTATGTTTCGGGAAGTGTGCTGAGACCTAACAGACCACAATGGCAGACCACACGTAATTAAAAGCATTAATACTACAGTCCGGTAATAATCAGTGGATGAATTTCCAACAGGAAGCCAGTGAAATTGAAGAAAACCTTGTTTTAGTGATATCCTTATGTATGGCAGTGCAAAAAAACAAAACAAAAAAAAAAAGAGCTCTTAGCCAAGAGAACCTAATCGTAACAAGGTGTGACAAAGAATCGAGGAAAACATTTTCCGAAATTAAAAAGTGGGATCCCATCATCAGATACTGAAGAATAGACTAAACATAAATAACTGTAATCGCTCATAGCATACTGTCATTTAAAAGTCAAACACTAAACCAGATTGTGTAAAACCGTAGAAGCATTGAAAGAAAACCTATCTGAGATTAGGAGGGTAGAAGAAGAAGTGGCATGCGTAAATGTAAGATTAGTTATACACTTCGCGAGTCAATAAAATAAGATAAAATGTTGTGTGCTTCTATAAGAAATTGCGAGGAAAATACAATCTCGATAATCTGACCCGTGTAGCGAAAGCTGTGTAGAGGAAATTGTAACGAGGGACAGCGCGAGACCAGGCGAAAAAACCACTAAATAAAGAAAAGAAGACAGTACAAGCAGGATGGTTTGAGACAAGTGCCTGGAAGAACTCATGTTTATCTTCATGTAAAGCTACCAAGATTTTGGATAGTACTTATAACTGTTTGCTACATAATACAATGAGACGTGACACAGATGAAGTGTTTTATTATATACTGCACGTTCAGGAGGAAATGATGTTCGGTTAAGAATGGCGCACGTTCTGAAATGGCTTAGGTTAAAACTTGTTCTTGAAAAAATGTGGCCGGCCGGAGTGGCCGAGCGGTTAAAGGCGCTACAGTCTGGAACCGCACGACCGCTACGGTCGCAGGTTCGAATCCTGCCTCGGGCATGGATGTTTGTGATGTCCTTAGGTTAGTTAGGTTTAAGTAGTTCTAAGTTCTAGGGGACTTATGACCACAGCAGTTGAGTCCCATAGTGCTCAGAGCCATTTGAACCATTTTGAAAAAATGTGAAGAGGGAAGAGCACCCAACTTCCTCGTACAGGGACTTCGTTGTTTCTGGGAGACTAATAAGAGAAGTGTCTTTATTTAAAAGTTTCAGTGTACAAAAGATGGAAATTACCTTGGGCCTACTTTTGTTCGCAGCAGAATCCTATGCTCTCGTCGTCCACAAAGTAGCCCCTTTTCCCGTAATTAAAAGGCACAGCGTTCGTTGTTTCCTGTGTAGAGACTTATTTGTGTTCTGCCGTCACGTTTTTAGCTTTTAACGTACCTTGGCACTGTACAGGTTCACGAATTTCGAATTTTAGTTAGCTGTGTGATATTGCGTCAGCTTGTATCTTTTTCCTTTCGAGACAAGGTTAATAAAACAGTTGTGTTAGTGATCTTCATGCTCACAATTTCCTTTGCGAAAACTTCTGCAACGGACAGAACCGTCACATACATGTTCCCTCCTTCTGAATTCGGTAAAGCCCTTAGCAATAGTAGATAATCCTACTCAAAACCCGCTGTTGCTTCGGTATGTCGACAGATATAAAAGTTAGGATCAATGAATACTTCTTATCATCACTTGTTGTCGACGTTGTTTCGATTTATCTAATCAGTAAAACCCCGACTCTTTAAAGAACCGAATTCCCGCGTACTAAAACAGCTTCCAGCGCCTGATTACAGTAGAAACGAGTTGAGGTGTATTACTTGATGTTAAGCAGGTAGCAAGCTTAGAGAAGATCTGAAATCTTGCTTAACGTCTGTGTAAAGTCGCCAAGTGCTCTCAGAAAGAAGCAGCGGTCACTTAATTTTAAGCAAAACTAATTTTTCACGCACCTCAATGTGTAAGACGTCGTATTTTCTGAGCTACATATCGTACAATGATATAATTTTGCGGGTACATTCAGCAGTATATGTGGATAACGTCTGCAAACTGACTTGCGAATAGACTCAGTAATAAAGAAATAATACATTAAAACGTTATACCTGATTCTGAAGTTTCGTTTGTTGTAAGTTGGTAAGTGCTCTCACTCTGAAATATTGGATATTTAAAATCCAGGTAGCTGTACGCCATCACTTACGAAGCCTGAAGGAAACACACTTCTTCTGTTAACTTTTTAACGTAGGATTATACCTCCTAATGAGAAGATTATGACAGAGTTTTAAATATTTAAATTTGGTCAATAACTAAGCGAAATTTTCCAAACCAAATATTTGTTTCCCCTGGAAGCCGTTTGGTAGGCAACTTTCTTTTGATTCTAGGTTCCGGATTAGTTGCTTACAGGGTAATGCGGCAAACCGACAGGTGTTGGCGAATAAGCAGACAATAGAACGCAGCGCCACATAGCGATATGTCCGAACTGCACAGACCCGAATTTTAAGTACTTGAACCATCTCAAGTGTGTTTCACATCGTTAATTTTTAGAATAACTTGTGGTTCATGTCGACATGTAAATTGTTGCAGATGTAACTGAACACAAGTGACGAGCAAAGGAAAGAAAATTCAGCTAGTGCACAATGTTACATTACGGTCGACTTGCATTAACCGGAACTTTAATCTGTTGGCAAGAAACATTTAACAATTATTCCTGTAGCACAATTCTTATGATAATTTTTGAATAATGCATGTTTTACTATCAAATAAACTGTTCCGTATTCCTTCCCTCTAACCATCACAAAAATGCAAAGTCTCTATCGGTAAACAGAAACAAATATTTTCCCTGCATCGTGACCATCAGTTTAAAAAAATCACGAGTTCAGGTAATGAAACGAATACCAAAAACGAATTTTTGTGATCGGTAAACGCGGTAATACGAAGGCACAGGTCACCAACGCCTCATATCTGCACGCTTTGAACAATGAAAGCAGGCTAAACTGTAATGTGCGTATTATGTAAATGGCAGGAAAGAACGAAATCGGCTCTTACCGATCGTTCTAGAAATGAGGAAGAGGTTTCCGAAACTGACCATAATTGAAGGTCTACAAAGGTAAAACCACCATAACAAAGTTTTATGTAAACATTAAGAACCTTCAAAATAAATGAAAATTCCACATGAAGAAAATTAACGAATCAGCTGGAACTTGTCTTTTGCTAAAATTACTTAAAATTTCAGTTAAAACTGAACAACATTGTGGTCAGTTTATCATCATAGCCTCAAGGTAGCCTAGATATAGTGCTAATAACTTCCTTAATAACTTAAAATACCATCCGCTTGCATCAGGACAGAAGCTAATTAATAAAACAATGTTTCCTATAACTATATCTATGGCACAATTATGATGTTTCCTAGTTGCAAGGAACAAATTAGACTTCATTTTAGTGAATCGAACCCGGGAAACTGTGCTCGAAAAGCGAGAACGCTACCGCGAGCCCACGAGCGGCGGACGTAGTATGTATAAAAGTTTTAATTTGTGTTAACAGTAGAGGTAATCGATACTTAAAAATATAGTACAGAATTTATTCTCTGGTACTATATTTACAGTGACACGAATGTAGCTAGAATGGAAAGAGAGTGATATAGGAGGGGTTAGAGGAGATGGGAAGGGGTTGGGAAGGGGGTAGGATTGATTGATTGATTACCTCTTTTGAACTAGAAATATTCGAAACTGTAAAGGAAAAATTTATTTCTCAGTTCAGTTTGGTCACTGAGTAAATAGTCAGATGGTGTATTTTTGTTGATAAAGATTTAGATTTCTTCAAGAAGGTCAAGTATCATGCCTTTGTTGGCAAAATGGAGTATTTGGAGGTTTTGTTCTATGTTGTTTGCAGAATGACTGTGTTGGGGAAGATGAGAGGAAAAGCCGGACTTGTTGAGATTGTTAAGACAAAGTGCATCCGTGTATTCTTTAAATCTTGTTGTGAAGCTTCTCCCAGTTTGTCCAATGTAGAAGCTAAGCCACGAGTTGCAAGTGAGTTTGTAGATACCTGACTTTCGATACTGTTGTGTAGTGATTTTGTACTGTGTATGATCACATTTTGCGTTTTATTGCTGGTGAAGAAACTTATTTTTATGTTGTATGTCTTGAAGAGGTTGGAAATTTGGTGAAAAATCTTCCCTAGGAAGCTGCAGTTCATTACAAATATTACACTTTTAAACGTATTGCCTCTAGATGAAATAAACAAAATCTTCCTTTAAAAATATTCCAGGTAACATTAATGTAGAAACAGAAATAAATCAGCAGTTGATCTGAAATTATGAGCTTGTCTTAAATATAAAGTTCATGGTCATAGAAACAGCTGCAGTTCATTGCAAATACTGTAACTATATATTACTTTATTGCTGGGCAACCTTGTTAACGTCAGTCTTGATTAAAGCATTTGCTCATAAACAGACTGAATTATATTTTACTACGACTATAAATAAGATACCAGATAACTTGAAGTTTATCCTTGTAGTAATTTATTTATTTTATTTGGGCTTTCATATTAACGCCAGTTTTGACTAAAGTATTTCCCCATATAATGTCGCTGATCAACGTAGGCCTACGTCGTATCTTTGTGTCACGATCTTTGTAACAGTTATATAGCACAGGCTCGATGCTGGCGAAGTTCCGTTATTACAGTGTATATGCACACATATTATATAAAAGTGTCTGATGTGGTACCAAATGGCCATTACAATTGAAGCAGACAGATGGATACTAACAACAAAAGCCACCCCCGTCGCAGTAAGTACAAAACTAAATTTTGGATCCAACTTGATAGATAAACAATACTCATGGCGATGCATTAAAGCATGTTCCATCTTTTTGTCACCCAGCATTATGCTAAGTAACAATCTGAAGAAGAGCCTGAAAAGCTCCGAAAACCGCTTCTTGGAATGAATAAATAACTATTTCAAGAAAGAAACTGTTTGCAGTTTTGTGTGTTTACATTAATCTGAATAACTGTACGCTCTAAGATGCAAAGAACGACGCACCACGAATGTATTATGCTAATCGGTTACAAATTGATATTCATACAGGTGTCGATGCAAAAGGCACAAGTGTAAATTTCGGCCGCCGATGGATGACCGAGTTACACTGCAACACAACTGCACCCAACAGCTGGCAAAGATACTAAATAGGGGACATGTCGATACGAGAGCATAAAGTCTTGGTTAATTTCATTTCGTGTGCTCAGTTAGGCAGTAACTGTACCTCGCAGACAGGCACTTGAACAATATTACCCAGAGCATGTGAGAGAGGACGTGTAGTTGGGCTGTAAGAAGCCGCTCGGTGTAACCCGCGAATCTCTCGACATTTGAAGAGGAACTATTCCACTATTCGTAGGTTTTGGCAGGAATGAATGAACCACAGCGTCAGAAGGAAGCGGTCAACCTAGACAGACGACTGAACGTGAGGACTGAGCAATCGTCAGAGAGGCATTAGGAAACCCGGATTCGTCATTACCATGGACGCGACGTGCAACTGGTACTTCAGTGGCTCACAGAAAGAGGGCAGCGCTCACGGCGCTTGCGCCGACTACAATTGACCACTCTACACCAACAAGCCAGTTTGCAAAGGTGTCGGGAACATTCAGTGACTGGAGTAGAATTGCTTCAGTTACGATTCCTGCTACGAATTAAGCCGTGTCCAGAGACGATCCGCACAGCGGTGGGAAATCAACCTGTCCGTTGCCTACAATACGGCCTGACAACCAGAAGTGATGTTTGGGGTGCCATTCCGTTTAGTGGCGGAATCCGTTTGGTTGTAATCCTCGGTACCCTTACAGCACAGCGGTACGTCGACGATATTCTGCACAACGTTTTGTTGCCCTTCATGCCAGGTTATCATGGCCTAACACCAGTAAGAGAATGACCGCCTGCACAGGGCGAGGGATTCTACTTTTTGTCTTTGTGCTTGCCTTTGCCAGCAAGGTCTTCGAACGTCCTCCCAATTAATATTCGGAGCAGGACCCTACAACCAGCTCACGATTTTGGCGGTTAACACGCCAGAGTACGGTACGATGTCTCTCAGATAACGTCCAACAACTCTATCAATCTTCACTTAAAACTTCCGGCCTGATGGGCCGTGGTCGAAGTATAAAACTCTCCCCTGACGTTTCGTCTCTTGACTGCGGGCGGAGGTACAGCGGCGAACTGCGAAGAGAATTCGAGGGAGCGCTGATTATATAGGCAGTACAGATGGCACCACTGTCGATCACGTGGCGTCGGCTATGAGATTGTCTCTGGTAATGCCAACATTGACGATTGAAAGTAATCGATCGTCACGCTTGCGGTGCAATGCTGACATCCAAATTTTATCCAGTTTAACACCTTCGTCTTTCCTGTTAAAATTATTACAGTGTTAATGAATCTCGATAGCCTCTCTATACATGCGTGCATAATAATTCGAGGGTTTTGATATGACGCTCGTCTCGCTGAATTTTATTTAATGATCACCTTCCTGGTAAACATGTTCCGCTACGGCTGATTTATCCGTGTGACCCAGGCGGCAATTCCTCTTATGTTCAACAAGACGGGTGTTCATACATCTCTTTGTGGTACAGATATAAACCTGTCCACAACTACAAGGAATTTTATATAACCCCGGTGTAGCCAAAGGGTGTCGTGCATCTTTTGCCGATCTTAAATATTCTTTTATTTTCCTGGTGCGTCTGAAAATAGTTTCCACCCCATACTTGCTTAAAACTTTCCCAATGCGATCTGTGACCTTACTAATGAACGGAAGGAAAACTTTATCCTTGGGCGACTGTTGTTCGTCGTTGCTCTTGATTCTCTGCCTAGAGCAAACTGCTCGATCTATATCATTGCTAGAATAGCCATTCTTCACGAAAGTTTACCGTAGATGTTCAGTCTCATCTTTTAAATAAACAGGTTCACAAATTTTGTATGCCCTGTCTACCAAGGTTTTCATTACACCTCCTTTTTGTCTGGGGTGGTGGTTTGAATCTTTATGCAGATAACGATCAGTATGTGTGGCCTTTCTATACACCTGATGGCCCAACGTTCCGTCTCGTCGTTTAATCAGACACACATCCAGGAACTTCAATTGCCCATTCCTTTCCGTCTCCATAGTAAATTGGATGTTCCGGTTAATGTTATTTAAATGTGTCAGGAAGGCGTCCAGCTCATCTGCTCCGTGTGTCCATACTACAACCGTGTCATCGACATAGCGTTACCATCTGGCTTGTCTCTTGTATGATCAACTCTATCAATCAATGCCAAGCCGAATGACTGCTTCTTCGGGGATCAGAGGAGAATCGATGCGTTACTGAACTGCTCAGTTTCTGAAGCTCTTTCTCTTCAATAAATCAGTGAAATTTTTGTAATTGAGATCAATTGTTTGTCTGTACATGTACGTCACATTACCAGTTTTCGTCCTTTGCGGATAGTTTCTTCGGATTGGCCGTTTTTTGATCGTAGACTATACATAATTAAGAGGGACTTTCCCCAAATATTACTTGTTCTACTTACACGACCCACACCAGTTGCCGTTTTCTTTAACTGATTGTTATTCATCACTTTGTTTTGTTTGAATAGAATATCAATTCAGAGGTTTTTGTCTACTCGATAACAAACATTAAACATTACTCTCATTAACTGAACTAGGGAGTTCTGTTATGGTGATAGTGAATTTGCATTTGGTCCACGACATCAACCTGTCTGACAAATAAAAAACCTGTTCCTCCCAGGACACCTGTTATCATAGTTCGAAAACAGAGTTACAGAAAACTGCTGGTTACTTTTTATTAGTGAAGAACATCCGGGATAGTCCTTTTGATATGATTTCGAAAGTAACTGTCATCTGTTATTTGGCTTACCCCGTAAAGACACGGCAGCTGTCTTCCATTTTTCGAGCTCTCTGAGAACATATTATTCCTATTAAAGTGAAAGTTATAGCTACGTTTTATTTGGTGTAGTGTCCCAAGGGCACATAACTTTTCAACTAGCAGCAATATTTTAACCTGTAAGAATAAAATAAAATGAACAGGCCTAGAAGACAAGTAAGCTCTAATTACATACTGTATAGACTTGTGACAATAAAGTCCCTTACACAACCCTTGGTATTTTTGCATGGGTTTCCCACATAGTACCAAGATATCTCGACGGTGACAAAATGTGCACAGTAGTTCATAAGATAATTAGTACCAAGCAGTTTAGTTATAGACGAAAATCATTTTCAGAGGCATTTATATGAGCATAATTATCATTAAATTTGTGAAATACGTGGCAACTATGAATATGAGATGTACAGTCGTCAATGTAATCATCTTACTATGTACGCAAAAACAAAAACATTCTCACGCTTTGTTATTGGCAAATATGCTGAAAACTGGAAAAATGTTATTGAGCTGTATCTGACGATTAATTACCACGACATTACTACAGGTAGAGTGAACAATGTGCAGAGACCACTTGTATAGTTTTTCGTTAGCACCCATTTTCAATGAAAAGAGCTCTGAAAGTTTGTCAGGTACTTGCAAACACGAACTGTTCAATTAGAGGCGGCTACAATGCAGTGTTATTAACTGTCACCATTGTGGAGCTGGCTGGTGTTGGTCATCATCCGCAGCAACGATCGAATCAAGATCTCACGGGAAACACTGACTGGAGCGTTTTATGTCTGTGCGGGCGACACCCCGCACATAAGCTGATCGTGTTTTATGAGCGTTTCACATAGTGCACCCGGCGGCAGTGTGAAAATGATATGTGACATCGGTAGCCCCCAACCTCCAACATTAACAACCGGTAAACCCCCACTTCCGATTTTTTAAAGAATCGAACTGACATGTATAAAATATCGTATGTCCCGAACTACATGTCGAATAGTAATATAATTATGCAGGTACTGTATGTGTTATATGTGCATACTGTCAGCAGAATGTGTTGCAAACAGAGTTAATAATAAAAAAAATGTTCAAATGTGTGTGAAATCTTATGAGACTTAACTGCTAAGATCTTCAGTCCCTAAGCTTACACACTACTTAAATTATCTTAAAGACAAACACACACACCCATGCCCGAGGGAGGACTCGAACCTCCGTCGGGACCAGCCGCACAGTCCATGATTGCAGCGCCTCAGACCGCTCGGCTAATCCCACGCGGAAGTTAATAGTACAAATGTAATTAGTTGAAACGTCATGCCTGATGTTGCAGTTTAAGTGCACGAACAACGAAAATGTAGTAAGCTATGAACGTTATCTTTTCATCACTTGGTGAGGATGCCAGGGACAAAAAGTTTCGTAAGGGTTTCAAATTACTGTTATTCTTCTCAAACAGTGAATCAGTATAATCTAGGTAATTTTTGTGCCATGAGCCTCGTTGCATCAATATGTATTCACAGATTCTAACTGTAATCTTGACATCCTGTGTTAAAAGTTGTCCGCAGCTCGTGGTCGTGCGGTAGCGTTCTCGCTTCCCACGCCCGGGTTCCCGGGTTCGATTCCCGGCGGGGTCAGGGATTTTCTCTGCCTCGTGATGACTGGGTGTTGTGTGATGTCCTTAGGTTAGTTAGGTTTAAGTTGTTCTAAGTTCTAGGGGACTGATGACCATAGATGTTAAGTCCCATAGTGCTCACAGCCATTTGAACCATTTGTTAAACATTTAACAACAGCGAACAATCCTGTTGGAGGAAAAACCCCAACTGAGCATTATCCCAGAGGTTGAAAATATCGCTTTTGCAAATTTGTTTTATTAGCAGGACCGGTTTCGGGCTCTCATAAGCCCATTGTCAGGTGTCACAAAGCACACCGCGCCTAGTATACGTCCACCGCGGCGCTCGGGGGCCACAGCACAGTTGCGTCACCTCAGAGTGGGCCTATGAGACCCCGAAACCGGTAATGATAACAAAAGAAATTTACTACGGAAGCAATATTTTCAGCCTCTGCCTTAACAACAGATTATAGCCGTAATGAGTAGATTACCACAGCATTTCAAATTTCTAAATTCGGTCAATAACAGTTTGAAATATTGAAAATGAGATTATTGTCGCTCCTAGAAGCCGTTAGATAGGCAACCTGCATTTGCAACCTTGTACCGTGTTAGCTGTTTAGGAATACAATTGATTTTACCAATTTGTTTAAAGGTAATTAATGTATAAAATACTGTTAACAACTCATAAAAATAAGTAAACTGCTTGCCAAAAAAAAAAAAAAAAAAAAAAAAAAAAAAAAAAAAAAAAAAAAAAAAAAAAAAAAAACCAACCGCGAAGTACCGAAAATATGGTCGGTTGTCAACGGTAATTCATACATTTAGGCACCACTTGCAGGTATATAAATAATTGCTGTAATTCTCTGTGAAAGATAGGACAGCCACTAGAGTACATTAATATTGTTCGTGTTTAGTCCTGTTTCCATTTCTGGCAAAGTGAATAAGGATCATGACCCGTTACAAATGCTCATCCACAAGGAGAAGACGCGTAATTGTGCGAGACAGCGTTAGCAGCCTGACAGGATTTAATAGGGATTTTTTGTGGGTCTACATTTGGCCACCTTTTCCAGTCGTTTAGGATCCAGTTTTGTGGGGCATTCGGATGTGAGGGTGGCCCGATGTTGTGCTGCATGGGAACATGACGATGGGAGTACCACACCTGATATCCACCAGGGGGGATCAGCTTAATATCATCCAGAACATCGTAACCCTTTCATATGTGCTCCTGCCGCCCCTGGAAAATTACGAGCAATGTACTCCCTGCAACACTGTGTCTCATCCTGCACCACTAGTCGGAATCCAGCGGAAATTACCGTATCAGGCGTAGGCTCCTGTTTACATCATAACACAAACGGAATGAATACTCTGAGTAACGTATCCATCTGATATCCATCCGAAGTCCTACTGTGCAATTAAGAGAACAGCTACAAGCAGCTGCTACCGCGGAAGATCAGTAGTTGTTGACAGAATTCCAACGCAAGAATCACGAGAAGCATAAGGATAATTGAACTTTCTGCCCAACACAAAGACCTTTCCAGTCTCGAGTCCTGTCACGGGACTCATCACGGTGAAAATAGTGAAAGTTTTCACTATTTAGAGCCGGCTGTGTGTGCTTGTTAGCCTGAGACGCCATCCAGGCAACAAGTGCTGTCAGGAGTCTCGCCTCGGTTCAGTTCATGGTCAACTGGTTTCATCGCTGTATACGAATGATACAGCATATGTACATTATTGCAAGTACACCTTATGTGACATCCACTTGTATATAATTTCCAGACATAAGAACATTGCTGCTACCATATCAATGGGGACCGCATTTTCATGCAGTAATAATCAATTATGTATGCATTTATGCACCAAAAAATCTGAAACATGCATGTAAGCTGTTCATGCATAAAGATATAAAAATGAACTGGCATCGTTGTAGCACAAAAATGACTTTGTTAATGCCTGTGAATGATTCACAAACAATCTTTAACAAAGCATGCTATAAAACGAGTATTTTACATTAAATTACAAAAACCTATTTTTCTCATTTTCCTTCTACAACAGTTTTTCGCGCTCCAACATTTTTTCTGTACACTGGTTTACTTTGGTTAATTGTATGTGCTAAAATACACTCCTGGAAATTGAAATAAGAACACTGTGAATTCATTGTCCCAGGAAGGGGAAACTTTATTGACACATTCCTAGGGTCAGATACATCACATGATCACACTGACAGAACCACAGGCACATAGACACAGGCAACAGAGCATGCACAATGTCGGCACTAGTACAGTGTATATCCACCTTTCGCAGCAATGCAGGCTGCTATTCTCCCATGGAGACGCTCGTAGAGATGCTGGATGTAGTCCTGTGGAACGGCTTGCCATGCCATTTCCACCTGGCGCCTCAGTTGGACCAGCGTTCGTGCTGGACGTGCAGACCGCGTGAGACGACGCTTCATCCAGTCCCAAACATGCTCAATGGGGGACAGATCCGGAGATCTTGCTGGCCAGGGTAGTTGACTTACACCTTCTAGAGCACGTTGGGTGGCACGGGATACATGCGGACGTGAATTGTCCTGTTGGAACAGCAAGTTCCCTTGCCGGTCTAGGAATGGTAGAACGATGGGTTCGATGACGGTTTGGATGTACCGTGCACTATTCAGTGTCCCCTCGACGATCACCAGTGGTGTACGGCCAGTGTAGGAGATGGCTCCCCACACCATGATGCCGGGTGTTGGCCCTGTGTGCCTCGGTCGTATGCAGTCCTGATTGTGGCGCTCACCTGCACGGCGCCAAACACGCTTACGACCATCATTGGCACCAAGGCAGAAGCGACTCTCATCGCTGAAGACGACACGTCTCCATTCGTCCCTCCATTCACGCCTGTCGCGACACCACTGGAGGCGGGCTGCACGATGTTGGGGCGTGAGCGGAAGACGGCCTAACGGTGTGCAGGACCGTAGCCCAGCTTCATGGAGACGGTTGCGAATGATCCTCGCCGATACCCCAGGAGCAACAGTGTCCCTAATTTGCTGAGAAGTGGCGGTGCAGTCCCCTACGGCACTGCGTAGGATCCTACGGTCTTGGCGTGCATCCGTGCGTCGCTGCGGTCCGGTCCCAGGTCGACGGGCACGTGCACCTTCCGCCGACCACTAGTGACAACATCGATGTACTGTGGAGACCTCACGCCCCACGTGTTGAGCAATTCGGCGGTACGTCCACCCGGCCTCCCGCATGCCCACTATACGCCCTCGCTCAAAGTCCGTCAACTGCACATACGGTTCACGTCCACGCTGTCGCGGCATGCTACCAGTGTTAAAGACTGCGATGGAGCTCCGTATGCCACGGCAAACTGGCTGACACTGACGGCGGCGGTGCACAAATGCTGCGCAGCTAGCGCCATTCGACGGCCAACACCGCGGTTCCTGGTGTGTCCGCTGTGCCGTGCGTGTGATCATTGCTTGTACAGCCCTCTCGCAGTGTCCGGAGCAAGTATGGTGGGTCTGACACACCGGTGTCAATGTGTTCTTTTTTCCATTTTCAGGAGTGTATGTTGTTGCGAACAAATGTGATTTGTTGTCATTATACTGGAACTGGCTTGTTATTAAATGAACAGTTTTGTTACTGTAACTCAATAGAATGCACAACATATCCATTTCTGCTACAACTATCGTAAAAATGTTCTGAAATTATTTCCGTTATCAAAAATAATGAAGTTACCGTATGCAATGAATAAAGAACCTCAAACCTTGCAACGGATTTTTCGTCAACATTAGTTATTAATCAGTACCACGGCTAATACTAGAGCATGAGACTATCATTATTAACCAGAAAATGATTTTACTATAACTTTTACCAGTCCAGAATTTTTGCTGAGCAAGATTTCCTTTTCAAACATGGAAGTATTTAGACTTTGACTCTGTTAAAGTTTACAACATTAGCAAAACGCGTCAGCCCGCGTAACAACGTAAAATCTAGAATGAGATTTTCACTCTGCAGCGGAGTGTGCGCTTTTATGAAACTTTCTGGCAGATTGAAACTGTGTGCCGGACCGAGACTCGAGCTCGAGACCTTTGCCTTTCGCGGGCAAGTGCTCTACCAACTGAGCTACCGAAGCACGACTCACGCTCCGTCCTCACAGCTTTACTTCTCCCAGAACCTCGTGTCCTACCTTCCAAACTTGACAGAAGCTGTCCTGCGAACCTTGCAGAACTAGCACTCCTGAATGAAAGGATATTGCGAAGACATGGGTTAGCCACAGCCTGGGGGATGTTTCCAGAATGAGATTTCCACTCTGCAGCGGAGTGTGTGCTGATATGAAACTTTCTGGCAGATTAGAACTGTGTGTCGGCCCGAGACTCGGCCCCGGGACCTTTGCCTTTCGCGGGCAAGTGCTCTACCTACTGAGCTATCCAAGCACGACTCACGCCTCGTCCTCACAGCTTTATTTCTGCCAGAACCTCGTCTCCTACCTTCAGGAGTGCTAGTTCTAAAAGGTTCGCAGGAGAGCTTCTGTAAAGTTTGGAAGGTAGGAGACGAGGTTCTGACAGAAGTAAAGCTATGAGGACGGGGCCTGAGTCGTGCTTGGGTAGCTCAGATGGTAGAGCACTTGCCCGCGAAAGGCAAAGGTCTCGAGTTCGAGTCTTGGTCCGGCACACAGTTTTAATCTGCCAGAAAGTTTCAACGTAAAATCTGCTGCTCTGTGCACCGATCTGGAACTGCTGTAAGAAATAATTTTAAATTCACTTTCTACCTGACCGTTCATTGCGGTATGATTGCCCTTATTATCATATTTTAATCTGCCGCGGCGGCGGCTCGTTCCGCCCTGTCGCAGTTCTGCACCACGAACACTACTTAAAAAGCTTAAAATATCTTAAATAAATGGGTAAAATACCAGGAAAGCTTTCTAATAATACCATGCAAGTTCTCATTAAATAACTATATTTAAAACTCGAAGAATAACAAGTTCACACACCTTTCTTTACATTCAGCATCTAATGGCGTCCTGCTTACAATCTTGACAAATGAAAGCTACCTATGTGTTAAACATAGCGTCACAGGTTCCTCCGCTCTACGTGACTCCAAGAAGACGACAACGACATTTTTATTCTTACACTACTATTTATATAATGGCTGTTTGTCATGAAATCTATGAGTTTTTCTTTACTAATTCTTTTCTGTCGCGGTTTCAGAACTCGCTGACACAGATATTATTTCACAAATCCAGTACTTAATCCTTTACAAATACAAAATATAACATAATTGTCTATATTCTATTATTATTCGGAGTCCACAGACGTAATCAGTGCCTATATATAAATAAAATTGTAATTGCGTAGTTATAAAGCATGTTTTACCAGGAAACGTTATAAGTTCACAGTCACTGTATGTTTCAGGTGTTCGAAAGAACACGGTCTCCTGCTGTCTCGCAAAATGTGCTTGTAGCGGGAGAAACGTTTCTCTGCCTAACGGGAACTTAGTGGTGCATGTACAAAAGGGGCTAGTTGCTCCGCTGTTAGCGACATGCTGCGTTTACCGGTCAAAATTTCTTCAATTCCCCAAATTTGTTTGTATCCTGGATTTTTTGAAAGTATGCTCTTATATTTTTCCTTCACTATTTCACCAACCCTTCCACGGACGGAAGCAAGTTTACTGACAGTGTCTTTGAACACAGTTAATAAAACACAAATAGCAGTACTGTCTGTGTGCTTGGAAACAAATGCCTCCGAAAGATGAGAAAAATGAGCATATATGTAGGCAAGATTAGCTCCTATTTCTGCGCTGTTCAGAAAGTCTTGGGTAATTTGAGTTGAGGCTGTACTCTTAGGATCCAGTTTAGAAAAGGCGCTCTCATCAGTTTCTAAATGTTCGGTGTAATAAATCACTGCAATCAACCATGTGTCCAGCGCAGAGTAAGGTCAGGTGCTGCTGCTCTGAAAGCTTGTTTTCTATAAGGTGCTCTAACAAACACCTGCACAGCAGACACTAACTTGTCAATAGCATGAAAATTTGTACGAATAGTTTCAGCAACGTAATGTAACTCATGAGAAAGACAAGTCAAATGCATCCTTTTGGGAAACATAACTTTGAGAGCAGTACCGGCTTTGATCATACAACTTGTTGCGTCAGTCACATGCAGCAACATACGATCGAACCGAATGCGCCATTTGTGACTAGAAAATTAATGGAATCGGCAAAAAGTGTAGAACCTAAGGAGCTAATTGTTACTTGGAACTGTCCTACTGCAAGTAGATACGGCGTAGATCGTACGTTTTCTTAAGAGACCCAGTTAAATTATTTCAAATAAGCCATTCCTCACAGTCTTGCGTTTCACCGAGCGAGGTGGCGCAGTGGTTAGTACACTGGACTCGCATTCGGTAGGACGACGGTTCAGTCCCGCTTCCGGCCGTCCTAATTTAGGTTTTCCGTGATTTCCCTAAATCGCTCCAGGCAAATGCCGGCATGGTTCCTTTGAAAGGACGCGGCCGATTTCCTTCCCCGTCCTTCCTAATCCGATGAGACCGATGACCTCGCTGTTTGTTCTCTTCCCGCAAACAATCCAATCCAATCACGCATTTCGTCCATTGACACCCACATATAATTGTTTTGAGTATGATCTTTCTCTATTTTTCATGGTTTGGCCGTAGCACTGCTCTGTGTAATTTTTACGTATTGAGGATTCGTATGGTACTTGACACTCCGTATACTACTTCCCAATGAAATTTCTCAGAACAGGATTATTTAATTGCCACAGAGAAATATCCGTGGACAAAAGTACTTCGCACAAATAAAAAAAACTGTTAAAATTTCCGTTATGTAATACAACTTAAAAATTTGGACGGAAGAACTTTTCGTGGATTTACATCTTACGTTCTCTTTCTGTTCACTGGGGTCCACATGCTGAATGATGTGGAAACGTATGTCACTGGCAACTGCTTTTTCACACGCACGACAGTGAAGTAGTTTGCCATTTGTTGCTATATCTCCTTCGAACTCCCGCTCTTACTATTAAAACGAGATTTCTTTTTTTTCACTTTTGGCGTTGTACTTAATTACGAAGATCTTTAAAAACACCATCAAGCCACTAGTCAGTAGTTATCGCTCACCACAAATATGGACTAACTTCCTGTAGAGGGAACATGGAGTAAACTGAAGGTAAGTAACTGAGGGAGGTCTTAATTTAAATATAATGAATATTATGAAGTGAAAAATTAAAAAAATCATCGTATAGAAATTAAATAATGATGTTAAAACTGTTGCTTAGTGTTACATTTTTACCAGCTTCAAAACACACATTTCCAGTTAACCCTTAATACCCATATTGGCGCATATCCGCAGGGACACGGGGCGGGGGGGGGGGGGGGGGTATCGCAGCCAAGACCACGTTCTATGTGAGCAAGCGCGAAGGGTAACTCCTATCTATGAATCGGGGAGAAAGGAAAATCACAAGTAAATACGTAAAAATGAACTTTCTCAAGAACCCAACAAGTGAACACAGAATTTAAAATGTCTATATTTTTTAAAGAATAAATGATTCAATTAAAAAACACGCAAAATATGCAGCACGATTCAACAATTTCGAAAATGTTATGCTTCTTCACAAAACAGGCAAAGTACGCTTTATATGCGCTGTAAAACCATGCCTAAAAGGTAACAAAAGAATTAATTCGAACATATAATCCAAAGAGCGTATTTCTCGAGAAACAAATATGCAGTCGCATGAAAATCTGGTCCCTACTCATCAGGCTGAAAGAAGACCATTGTTATATATCACTTGAAACAGTACCAGCGATGGCGAGGCATGACAGAATCTCTGACCAGAGAGTTATATATCGTTGCTAGTCTGCGCTTGACCGCGCGAGTGTTCAGTTGCGAGTTGGACTCAGTCGGAAGTTGCGTGTAGCGAGTCGGCAGGAACAGCAGTTGAATATGAGGAGTCGGCAGTAGCTGTAGCGAGTGGACGGTTGTACTGAGCGGGCGTCGACATGGGTCTCTGGTCACGGTTCTGGATGAGGTATATTGTTATCGAAGGTAATGAAGCAGCATTGCGCTCAGCTAATAACATTTGTTAATTGTAATTAATTTGTTCGAGAATTGCCCCAATAATAATTTTTCTACAAAGTAACCTTTTTAAAGAAAAAGATTCATTTCAAGGTAAATAATATTTCCTATGCATTCCCTCCAAGAATCAAAATTAAACATGGGCCAGCATTGCACGGAGCTGTGCCGAAAAATAAGAGCAGATGTAGATGCAGTTTACTGAGGTAAGAATTTTGGTTTTTGTGTTCAGGTTTAATTATTGCACAGGGCCGAAGGTCAGCGCAACTGCCCTTATAAAATTTATCATGTTCATCTTAACGTTAATTTTGTGGGAACTTAACATTTTTGCACATTTTTAATATCATTGAGTTTTATTACTGTGGGGAGTTTACATTTGGGCCATTATTATTCTTTAATTTTGCAAGGAGGTTACGCTTAGCTCATTTTTATTATTCAGTTTTGTGGGACATTTCACTTAGTATTGACTTTCATATTCCTGCTGGGAGGTTACAATTTCACTAATATTGACTATCATATTTTCACGGGGAGGTTACACACTATAGGTGCACTATAGGTGCAAAATCCGGATCTTAAACAAAATTCTACGGTAAGTAGTAAAGGGCGGAGCAGTCACTCACTAACAATGTTTAATGCATATCCAGATTCGGTCAGTGTGTGGCCATCTTCAGTGCTAAAAGACGTGTAAAGAACCAGTTAGAATAAGATAACATGCATGCCTTATTAAATGTAAAGTTGTATAAGTTTTAAATATGAGTCTCCATCTATATCTACATTAATATTTCGCAGGCCATCGTACGGTGCGTGCCGGAGGATACCCTGTACCACTACCAGTTATTTTCTTTCCTTTTCCACTCGCAAGTAGAGCGGGAGAAAAACAACTGCCTAAATGCCTCCAGAGGATCCCTAGTTTCTAATATCTTATCTTCGTGGTCCTTACACGAAATATATGTTGGCAGCTGTAGAATAGTTTAGCAGTCAGCTTCAAATGCCTGTTCTCCAAATTTTCTCAACAGTGTTTTTCGAAAAGAAAGGCGCCTTTCCTCCAACGATTCCCATTTCAATTCCCTAAGTATATCCGAAACGTTTTCTTGTTGTTCGAACCCATCGGTAACAAATCTTGCAGCCGGCCTCTGCATTGATTTGATGTCTTCCTTCAATCCGACCTGATACGGATCCTAAACACTCGAGCAGTACTGAAGAATAGGTCGCACCATCGTCCTATATGCGGTGTTCTTTACAGGTGAACCACTCTTACTCAAAATTTTCCCGATAAACCGAAGTCGATCATTCGCCTTCCCTACCACAGCACTCACATGCTCGTTGCATTTCATATCGCATTGCAACGTTACGCCCAGGTATTTAAACGACTTGACTTGTCAAGCAGGATACTAGTAATACCGTATCGGAACAGTACTGTTTCTATGTTCCTACTCACCCTCCTTAACTTACATTTGTCCCCGTTTAGAGCAAGCTGCCATTCATCACACCAACTGTCACTGTTTTTAGTTACTACCACCTTATTTATTTTCTGTACGTAAGTTTTTAAAAAGTTTAAAATAATAAATACAATGATAAAACATACGAACTGTAAAATCATCTTAATGCAAGTGTTGGTATGCCGTACGCTGAAGCCAGCTGTGGTCTAACTAAACAGCGGCGTCATTGTAAACTGACCTTTGACATCAAAAGGTCCACTTGGAACGATGTGCATATGAAAGCGGTTTTAATGTTTTAACTTTCATTCACTGATATGTATTTTAAAACCGACTCACATATAAAGCTTATGCAAATGTACAATTCATAATTCAAGCTTATTACCTTGTTGTGAAAGGTTATTTATATGTCTTTTAGCAGTGAACACGGCCACACAGGGACCAAAATCTGGATATGCAATAATTATTATTTACCACTGATTGCTGTACCCTTTACTACTTGAAATAAATACAGTCGCTGTACACAGTTGTTTCCGTACGGAATCAAAGATAATAAGCTCTAAGATGGCACAAATCATCCTCATATCTAACCGAAAGTTAATAAGCTAAAATTTTAGCATGAAACATTAATCTACACCTACATATACATGGATACTCTGCAAATCACATCTAAGTGTTTGGCAGAGGTTTCATCGAACCGCCTCCTCAATAATTCTCTATTATTACTATCTCGGACAGCGAGCGGAAAGAAACGAAAACGTGTATCTTTCCGTGCGAATTCTGATTTCCCTTACTGTAGTATTATGATCATTTGTCACTATGTCAACAAAGTATTTTCGCATTCGGAGGAGAAAATGGTGCTTGAAAGATCATGAGAAGATTCCGCATCACCGAAGAACGCCTTTGTTTTAATGAAGTCCAACCCAAATCTTGTATCGTGTCAGTATCACTCTCTCCCATATTTCTCGATAGTAAAAAAAACGTGCTCCTCTTCCTTGAACTTCCTCAATGTTCTCCGTTAATCCTTTCTGGTAAGGATCCCAGACCGCACGCCAGTACTCCAAAAGCTGACGGAGAAGGGTACTGTAGGCAGACTCTTTAGTAGATTTCCTATATTTTAAGTATTCTGCCAATAAAATGCAGTGTTTGGATTGCCTTCCCCACAAAATTTTCTGTGTGTTCTTTCCAATACAAGCTGTCCGTAATCGTAATTCCTAGACGTTCAGCCGAATTTATGGCCTTTGGGTGTGAATGATTTATCGGATAACCGAAGTTTAACGGATTCCTTTTGGCACTCATGAGGATGACCACACACTTTTCATTATTTACAGCCAAATGACAATTTTTGCACCCTACAGGTATCTTTTATAAGTCGTTTTGCGATTTGTTTTGATCTCCTGATGACTTTACTAGACGATAAACGACAGTATCATCTGCAGACAACATAAGACGGCTTCTCAGATTGTCTCCTAAATCGTTTATATAGATAAGAAACAGCAGAGGGCCTTAGTACTAACCTAGGGAACACCTATTTTTACTCGATGACTTTCCTTCAGTTTAACTAACGGTGGCCTCTCTGACTGAAAATCAGGAATCCAGTCGCATAACTGACAGGATATTACATAAGCACGCATTTTCTCTACAACCCGCTTGTATGGTACGGTGCCAAAGCCTTCTGGAGACATGGAATGGATTTGAAATTCCTTGTCAATAGCACTCAACACTCTGTGTAATTAAAGAGCTAGTTGCGCTTCACAAGAACGATGTTTTCTAAATCCGTGTTGAATGTGTGACAATAGACCGCTCCCTTCGAGGTAATTCATAATGTTTGACCACGCACAGGTTCCAAAATGCTGCCGCATATCGACGTTAATGATATGGGCCTGTAATTTAGTGGATTACTCCTACTGACTTTCTTGAATAATGGGGTGACTTGAGCAAGTTTCCAGTCTTTGGGTATGGATCTTTAGTCGAGCGAGCGGTTGTGTGTGATGGTTAAGTATGGAGCTATTGCATCAGCATATTCTGAAAGGAATGGTGTAGAGTTTATGTACAGTTTACAGTACTACTACGGACCTTGATAGTATCCATTTGCGATATCTTAAAAAAAACCAGTACAAGTTCTCCGCTGAATCTTAGATTCTTAAGTATCCAAAGAGCGAAGAACAAAATTTCACGGCAAGTAACAAAATTATGCGTTCCTAAAGTTTAGATGACTTGAAACGTCCTAGCACATAATTTTAATCTGCCAGGAAGTTTCACATTAGCGCACACTCCGCTGCTGACTGAAAATTCATTCTGGAAACAATTCCCCAGGCTGTGACTAAGCCATATCTTTACCATATCCTTTTTTTTGACGATTGTTACTCCCGCAACGTGTGCAGGAGAACTTCTGTGAAGCTAGGAAATTAGGATATGAGGCATAGGTGGACGTAGAAGTGTGGTAGGGCGTCGTAAGGCATTCTTGGATAACTCAAACGGTAGAAAACATGCCTGAGAAAGAAAAATGTTCCAGGTTGGAGTCCCTGTCCGACACACACTTTTAATCCGCCAGGGAAGTTTCAACTAAACGCTAAACGCACACTCCGCTGCAGAGTGATAATTCGTTCAGGTTCTCCTGTAGATTATCATCTCGTATGAAAGAGCTTCGAGCTATAAAGTGTTAGAAAAGGGTAGTTAGGCCATCGACACCGCCATAATGACCCACAATTTTCCTCGTGCCGAAACCACGTGGAGAAGTATTTCGACTGTTGTTGATTATTGGACACTCGATGAAACAGTAATTTTGCAGTCAATTCCACTACCCGATGGTAGTACGAATGACACACG
This sequence comes from Schistocerca piceifrons, assembly GCF_021461385.2. Classification (NCBI taxonomy): domain Eukaryota; kingdom Metazoa; phylum Arthropoda; class Insecta; order Orthoptera; family Acrididae; genus Schistocerca; species Schistocerca piceifrons. The sequence continues at coordinate 590,840,469 of NC_060140.1, read as the reverse complement.
TAACGAAATAACCTTTTCAAAATTTTGAATTTTAAGAACTAGAAAAGCTGTGACCAGACAGTTAAAGCTTCCTAGAAAACAAAAACAGATCTTGAATGAAATGTTATTTTGAGTAGGGAAATGCACCAGCACTCACTAATTTACCCATTCCTTACGCCACCATTCCCGCGACACAGAAAGTTACATGGGCAGGCAAATAACTTGTGATGGTCGCAGCAAGAATTAAAAACGTGGACTGCAATAGCAGCTTATTTGGCTGGAGAGTAGCTCTGTGAGGTAGTGGAAAATTGAAGATAAAAATTCCAGTCAAGAAAAAAAAAAAAACAGAAATAGTACCATTAGACATGTGGTGCTACAGATGAATGCAGAAGATCAAGTGAAGAGACCGTCTAACTGAATAGGAAGTATTGCATCGAACTGGGGGAAAAGGAAATTTGTGTCACATCTAGAGGAAAAGGAGGGATCAGCTGATATAACGTGTCGTATTAGTTGATATAACACCTCCTGAAGCGTCATAAAATTGTTAGTCTGGTAATGGTGCTAAGCGTGGGAGGAGGGATTGAAGACAGTAGACGGAGATCAAGGTACGACAACAGCAGGCAAATGTCGGTTGTAGAATTAGTACACAGTTAAACAAGCTAGCACAAGATAGACTAGCGTGTAGAACGTTCTAGACCATTCTTCAGACTGAAGACAATGACAACAAGGAATAACGACACAGGCAGATCTTTCACAGCTTAAAGGGTAATAGCGAGTTATTGGCTGTTATAGTACGGTACCTCTATGAGAATAACTTTAGCGTGACACTCTGGACAACAGATAAGACAAGTAAGGCAAAACATGACAAACAAGGCAAAAATTGAACCAGACACATTTGAAAATGATTCCTGACTTGAAATTTAATGTATATAGTGTACTTTAACTGATTAACCTAATTTGTCCACGTTGCGTGTAAATAGCTTTTGGCGATGATCAGCGAAAGTCATATACTGTGCAGTATCACGCTACCTATTAACTGTCGAAATAGCATTTCATAAAGCAAACGTAGCTAGAAAGAACAGGAAACAGTAGTAAATTACGCCAAAGATGTCTCTCATCCCAGCACGTGATACAAAGCCATTTCGTTTCTGCAGCTGTCTTTCTTTCGTCGGTCAGTAACGCTACAGAAGCGAAAAACACGTTTGACACGTGTATTATATTATAACTAAAGTTCATAGAACCCTTCCAACTACATATTTTTAAATGGTGCTCTGTAGTTAGTCTTTCATACCGAAAACGCCTTTTTCATAAACGGGATATAATAAAGAATGGTATAATTGGGCTAAGCCGGCCGCGGTGGTCTCGCGGTTCTAGGCGCGCAGTCCGGAACCGTGCGACTGCTACGGTCGCAGGTTCGACTCCTGCCTCGGGCATGGATGTGTGTGATGTCCTTAGGTTAGTTAGGTTTAAGTAGTTCTAAGTTCTAGGGGACTGATGACCACAGCTGTTAAGTCCCATAGTGCTCAGAGCCATTTGAACCATTTTTTTTTTTTTTTGTAATTGGGCTAGATGATGGTGAGAAATCAAAGTGAGACTGTGTGCTGTAACGTATGTTAATTTAGATCTTGAACAACTGATCGGCCTACGAATATCTAACAGATGCAGTATCGATCCAAAGGTGTATTCATATTTCGATTACAGATGATCAGTCTGGAAGAGAAGTTGATATTAGAAGAACTTTACAAGATAAAACTTAAAGGAAAGGAACGCTAGTACAGTAAATATTATGTTGTAAGGTTGGGATGCACACATATTTATGTAGTTCTAATGCTGTTTAATTATTGTGGGCATGTTTTTGCATTAATGCGTCAGTTACAGGCAGCAATTTACTACCATTACGGATATATTACTTCGCGGCTAAACCAAACCGCGGAAATCATATTAGTAACATCATAGGGTTTGGTTGCAACAGGTAGGATACGAAGTAAACATATTGAGGACTCTAAAGGGGTGTTAGTGGGACCTAGAAATCAGTAATTAGTAGGTGGGGCTACTTTATGTTGCGTCATAGAAATATAGAGAGACTCCAATAACACTGAGTTTTCCTTTCCCCATCTTCAACGCTTCTTCGACACGTAACAGTGGCGGATAATTTCGGAATGGTGTGATATGCGGATAAACCCAACTAGTAAAAGTCTAGCGACGAAGAACAGTAAACTATTGGTGCCATCAAATATTGAAATGCGTGTGAATTAATAAGGGGCCAAACTGTTAAGGTCATCGGTCCCTAGACTTACACACTACTTAAACTAACTTATGCTAAGAAAGACACACACACCCATGCCCGAGGGAGGACTCGAACCTACGGCGGAATGATAGGTGCCATCAAATTATCAGTCGTATTCCTCTGATAGCAATTACTTTACCACTTGGAAGCGATATAGCTGTCACAAACGCTGCGGTGATAGAGCGTCTTATTCAAAATCCAGATTGGGACAGTAGGAAAGCTGGAGTAACTTGCGCCGTCACTATACTAAGTTGAAGACTGGGTTTCCCGAGAAACTACGAAATAAAGGTGTAAGTTCTGAACAAATTTTGCCACATAAGAGAAAGAAATTTACACATACGGTAAAACATCCACGATTAGGAAATTTGGTAATTTAGGGACTAGAGGGTATGAATTGCTGAGGTACACAAAAATCTGAAATTGTAACACTCATGTTTGACGGCGTTCAGAGAATGAGGAACGCGACAAAGAAACAGAAACTACCTCAGTACGGAAAGAATCGAAAGACGGGGTAGATAACGACAGCAATAGAAAGCGAGTCCTTGCCAGACACACACACACACACACACACACACACACACACACACACACACAGCCAGAGAGAGAGAGAGAGAGAGAGAGAGAGAGAGGGAGGGAGAAAGGGGGCGCGGGATAAAGAGGTAAATCATTATATGTCACTTGAATTTGTCATTTGTCTTAAAAAAGACCTATCAGAAAACATAAGAAACATCTGATATCACCTTCCGCTGTTTGATGACATGCGACACCCATGGAGACAACTACGGTCGACCAATGCACGATTACAGATAGGCAGTGAAAAGCAAATTAGTAACAGAGAACAGCTTTGCTTTGCATTCAGGGAATGGAGAAGAGTGACGGAAGGTACTTCACAGATTGTCTTGCGCTGCTAACACAGGAGTATATGAGACTCACAATCTTCCGCATGTAACGTGAAACCCTTTCTCCTAAGAAAGGTCCTTGCAACCAGGTCGTCGGAAGCGCACAGCAATAGTGTGAATCTAGCTGTTTGCGTAAGGATGTAGCTTGTACAAGGATGTAGCTTTTCTGTGTCTTCATCAACTCCATTAACGTTCTGAAGAAGGCTTAGCGACGGTTTGAGGTGTCTACACTCAATATATTGTACACATCACCTTTGTAAATTCATTATTCGATGTTGGCTGTTTTTATATCTGCTTACGAAGTTAATGCGCTGCCCAAGATGTCTTCTGCTACCAGTCTGTTAAAAATACATTGTTGGTCGGCTTCCAGCAGGAGCATTTCAGGTTATCACGTGTGTAGGGTTTTCTACCATCTACGTTAAAAGTTGGATCAGTTACTGACATCATATAGCTCCTCGCGAAACACAGAATATTATAGGTAGCGTACTGTTAATGAAAGTGCTGTTTTTTTCTTCTTTGGAGAAAACCGTTCTATAGTTAATTATTTTTGAGGACCCATGACAGTGAGGTCATTAGCTCCCACACATTAATAATTATGTAACCAGTGGATACAAATTGGTAATAAAAACTATTAAAAATACCTATTACTTCCCTATGCATATACAACAAAGTGTATATGTGTTGCTCCCAAATCCCTGGATCAATATCAAGGAAGAAACATCAGGTCTCAAACTTTTTAGCGCTGCGGGCTTTACAATCTTCCACCTTCAATAGGAGCAGAAAAACGAGGGAAAGTGTGTTTTTCTTTCAGCCTTGGCATATTAGCGTAAGGAAAGCAATGAGAGAAGCGTTCAATGATTTTGAAAGTAAGACGTTACCAACCGACCTGAGTAAAAACCCTAAGAGATTTAGGTCGTATGTAAAATCAGTAAGAGGGTCAAAATCATCTATTCATCCCCTCAGCGACCACACCGGCACCGAAACGGAAGATAACAAAGAGAAAGCAGCTCTACTGAATTCGGTCTTCCGATGTTGTTCCACCATCTGGTTCTGAAGCCTTTCCAGTACTAAGCGATTGTAGCTGGTTTTCAATTCCGCGTTTGGCTGTCTCAGTATCTGGAATTTCGACGTTCGCACGACGATTGAAAGGAGGGACAGTGTGACACTGTCCCTCCTTTCAATCGTCGTGCGAACGTCGAAATGCCAGATACTGAGATAGCAAAACGCGGAATTGAAAACCAGCTACAATCGCTTAGTACTGGAAAGGCTTCAGAACCAGATGAGATACCTATAAGACTCTATAAATATTATGCGAAAGAACTTGCTCTTTTTATAGCAATAATTTATTGTAGACCGCTTGAGCAACGAGAGGTACCTAACGACTGGAAAAAAGCGCAGGTCATTAGCTTTTTTAAGAAAGGCCGTAAGACAAAGCCACACATTTATAGACGTATATCGTTGACGTCAATCTGTTGTAGAATTGTGGAACATGTTTTATGCTCAATAATTATGACGTTCTTGGAAAATGAACATCTCTTCTATAAAAATCAACATGGATTCCGCAAACAGAGATCCCGCGAAACTCAGCTCGCTCTGTTCCTCCGTGAGATCCGCACTGCAGTGGACAACGGCGCTCAGGTAGATGCCGTGTTCCTTGATGTCAGTAAGGCATTTGACACCGACACGCATTGCGATTACAGAAAGAATACGAGCTTAGAGAGTATCGGAGCAGACCTCTATTGGATTCAAGACTTTCTTGCAGGTAGAGCTCAACACGTCGTTCTTAACGGAACTAAATCGACAGATGTAAAGGCAATATCCGCAGGGAAATGTGATAGGACCGTAGCTGTTTACAATATATACAAATGATCTAGTACCGTGTTTCCCAAACTTTTTGAATACACGACCCCTTTCCAAGCAAAAATATTCTGGCGACCTCCCAGAACCATAATAAAAGTATGTCAGCGATTTCAAAGGCAACGTATGTAATTTTCTCTTTACTGTTACCATACTGATCGAGAAATCAAATGCAATGCGAAAAAAGGTCGCAGTGCTCTGAGAGCTGATATACAGGGTGATTCAAAAAGAATACCACAACTTTAGGAATTTAGAACTGTGCAACGACAGAAGGCAGAGCTAAGCACTATCTGTCGGCGAATTAAGAGAGCTATAAAGTTTCATTTAGTTGTACATTTGTTCGCTTGAGGCGCTGTTGACTAGGCGTCAGCGTCAGTTGATGCTAAGATGGCGACCGCTCAACAGAAAGCTTTTTGTGTTGTTGAGTACAGCAGAAGTGAATCGACGACAGTTGTTCAGCGTGCATTTCGAACGAAGTATGGTGTTAAACCTCCTGATAGGTGGTGTATTAAACGTTGGTATAAACAGTTTACAGAGACTGGGTGTTTGTGCAAAGGGAAAAGTTCTGGACGGCCGAGAACGAGTGATGAAAATTTAGTACGCATCCAGCAAGCATTTGTTCGCAGCCCAGGAAAATCGACTCGCAGAGCTAGCAGAGAGCTGCAAATTCCACAATGAATTGTATGGAGAGTCCTACGAAAAAGGTTAGTTATGAAACCTTATCATCTGAAATTGGATGGATCGGCCGCCAGGCAGCCCGTGACAGAGCACTTCATCACTGGCCTCCAAGAAGCCCTGATCTTACCCCCTGCGATTTTTTCTTATGGGGGTATGTTAAGGATATGGTGTTTCGGCCACCTCTCCCAGCCACCATTGATGATTTGAAACGAGAAATAACAGCAGCTATCCAAACTGTTACGCCTGATATGCTACAGAGAGTGTGGAACGAGTTGTAGTATCGGGTAGATATTGCTCGTGTGTCTGGAGGGGGCCATATTGAACATCTCTGAACTTGTTTTTGAGTGAAAAAAAACCTTTTTAAATACTCTTTTTAATGATGTACAACAGAAGGTTATATTACGTTTCTTTCATTAAGTACACATTTTTAAAGTTGTGGTATTCTTTTTGAATCACCCTGTATAATTATATTCTTCGCCGCATCAGAGGCTTGGGGTTGAGAAGAGGTCAGCGGGCGCCCAGTCGCGCGTTTTCGCTTACCACTATCAGTACGAACGTCAGCAAGTAAGGACGTGCTTATTGTCTTGGCGCTTCGCTTTCAGCGAGAATAAAAGGGGCAAGTTTCTTAAAAGATCTGAGCAGCCCTCCACGTCTGGGATAAGTGGCAGTGGTGGAAGCAAATCAAATTCGGAAAAAATAGACTTTATGACGACAGTTATCTGAAGTATGGTATTACTGTCATGACAGTAAACCCCAATGGGTAATTTGCAGTGAAGTAGTGTCACGTGGGAGTACGGAACCATCAAAGCTTCTGCGTCACCCCTCAACTAAACATCCCAAGGAAGGTGATAAACCTTCGACAAGAAAATGAAAATTTAACCAGCGGCAGACTACAATGATTCAGGCAATAAAATAGTAATGTTATTCGTTGATTTAAAATATTCATGACCCGGAAACCGATGCGGTCCTTCCCCTCTCCCTGTAAACCTCTCAGAGGTAAATACTATCTGTACAAGACTTAGTGACTTTCGTCGCCCTAGCTCTATTCCGCGGAAGTGAGAAGACATCGATAGACATCGTGTTGCTTCTCACTGCTCCAAGTGTTTGCGTATTTGAACTCTTCAAACAGGTTTAAATTAAATTGGTATTCATTATTATAAATAAGTACCAGATCTGAACGTGAGCGAATTTGCACGGTGCGACCCCCTGAGGAAGGCTTTGCGACCAACAGATTGAAAAACAGTGATCTAGTACAAAGCGTCAAGTGCTCTTTAGGGCTATTCGCAGTTGATGCAGTTATTTATACCAAAGTAGAAACACCAGATGATAGTAGGAATTTGCAGAACGACGTGCAGAGATTTGTTGAATGGTACTGATTCTGACAGTTGACCCTGAACGTAAATAAATGTAACATATTGCACATACATAGGAAAAGAAATCCACTACTGTACAGCTATACTATTGATGACAAACAGCTGCAGACAGCGTCTACCGTAAATATCCAGGTGTAACTATCCACAACGACCTTAAGGGGAATGATTTATATAAAACAGATAGTGGGAAAAGCAGACACCAAACTCAGATTCATCAGAAGAATCTTAAGGAAATGCAGCTAATCCACGAAAGAAGTGGCTTATAAGGCGCTTGTTCGCCAGGTTCTTCAGTATCATTCTTCTATCCGGGAACCCTATCAGGTGGGACTGATAGAAGAGACAGAGAAGATCCAATGAAGAGCGGTGCGTTTCGTCATGCGATCGGTTAGCTGGCGAGAGAGCGTTACGGAGATGCTGGCAGACGTTACAAGACAGGCATCGTGCATCACGGAGAGATTTATTATTGAAATTTCGGGATAGCACTTTTCAAGTGGAGTCAGACAATATATCACTTCTCCCCCCCCTCCCGCCCCACATACACGCGCGCGCACACACACACACACACACACACACACACACACACACACACACACACACATATATATATATCGTATTGGCCACAGGGAGAACATTCGAGAAACTGGATGCAATACAGAGCCTTACCGACAATCATTCTTCCCACGAACTATTCGAGAGTGGAACAGGGTTGGAGGGATCAGACAGTGGTGCAGAGAGTACCCTCCGCCACACACCATTAGGTGTAGATGTAGATATAGGCTGACCTGCGTTAAGATCACGTGTTGGAGTAGTATCAGTTTTGATGGAGGGCTGGAGAGAGGGAGGCAGGAGGGGATGGTTAGAGAGAAGCGGGAAGGAGGGTTTTAAGAGACACATTGGGAGGAGGAGAAGAACAGAGCGTGGGGAAAGGGGAGGCAAAGAGTGTGGGGGAGGAGAAGATGGGCACCAAAGATAGGGGGCAGAGGAGACTTACAGAGAGAGGCGGGGGAGGAAATGTATAGAAACAGGAAGAGGAGGAGGTGGTCTGAGGCGGGAGTGTCAGAGTGAAGGATGAGGGGGGGGTGAACAAAGAGTGAGGAGAAAGAGATGAAGAAACAGAAATTAGGGAAGAGAAAATAAAGAGAAGGAGAAGGATGATGTGGGTCGAGTGACGGAGAAAAAGGTTGAAACAGGTGATGCAGAATGTGTTGGTAATATTGCGTTGAATGCATATGTGGACGAAACTACGAGGAAAAGGCTAGTAATAATAATTGACACTATATCAGAGTAAAAGAATAAAGACAGCAGAAGTACAATATTCCGAAAATGCTGTAATTACTTAAAACTAAGAAAAACAAAATGTTTGGGTCTTTGAGCCAGCCAAAGTGTTCATTGTGTGCGCATTTGAAAGCTACTTTGATTAACGTTGAATAAAAGGAAGTTATTGCAAGTAGATGTATTGGACGTACTACTTCACAAAATGTACCTAAAGTAATCAAAGTTTTTCTCTCCTCCAGAGTAGAAGTTTCTCTGCAACGTTACTACCTGCATGTATGTGAGTAGCGTATTAACTATACAGGGGAAGCAGAGGACGGAGTACGACATCTACACCTCTTACCAAAAAGTATGAGGTGCTGACTGAAAGAGATACCGAACCCGAGCTCCGGCAATAGACATCCATTGTTGTAAAGCTACCTACAGTCGTGTCAGTTCAAAGCAGGTGCAGAATGGGAGGCATTCATTATACTTTGGAGGTTAAAAGGTACGACTGTTAATTGCATCTAGCGATAGTAAAGCGAACCATGTGCTTACAGTGTATATGCCACAGGAACTTATTAAACATGTTCATGAGATCGTGCCAACAAGATTTGCGTAACAAAGTGCTGTCATCAGCAGATAATTGCCAATGTTAATCAAGCAATGGCTGTCACTTGAGTTCTAAGATCCTAAAGTCTTCTTCTCTTCAATATGGAGAGAAAATAAAAGAAACCAGCTTCGCTTGTGGTATTTCTGGAAATTTTTCCTACGAATGACAGCGAATCTCTGGTTTTAAACAAAGTAAGTCGTGTGAACCATAGTTACCACTGATTCGGTGACAACACAAGCTGCGACTTCCAATAAGCTCCCATAGGATCCCCCAAAGCCTTCAGAGGCGTTTTACACACCAGGTATGACTACGAATGTACCTGCCTGTGCATAGGGGATCCTATGCTTTTCTTTTAATAGGCAACTCTGCGTTCTGTGCAGATTAACGTTGCTTCAGAGGAGAACACTCTCACCAGACCTCAAGAAATGCGCAGATGCAGACATCTATAGGTTGGTAATATATTGTATAAGCATTCACAAAAAAGTGGCAGAGGTTCGTGACATTTTTATATACCCTCGGCAATCATAACAAGGGAAAGGGAATGTAAAGAAGTAACCAGACTCGGAATAAAAGTTCAAAATTCAGTTATTGATGTTACTGAACTACAATTGCAAGTACACGTGAAAAGATGGCAAGAAAAACGGCTTCGGAGTGTAGGAAGAAAACAAAATAGGTGGTAACTAGTTATTTGATTCAGAGGTTTCAGTAGCTAAGGAGGAAGAAGAATATACCTGAAGAGTGTAGGAAGAGCAGAGAACGGCAGTAAAAATCGCTACTCTCTGTAATCGCAAAGTCGTTGCTAAAATATATAAACAATGCTGAACAAGAAATTATTATTACCAGGATGCTTACTGTATCACCATAGGCGATATACTTTAATTTTAAATCATACCTAGTATTAGCTCTTCATCTAAATGCGAGTTCAGGCTACAGTAGGATATCCAGGTTCTCTTGAGACCAATTAATATAATTACGGGGGTTGGCCTATTAATCAGCTAATACGATATCGAACTGCTGTATCACATTACAGCTACAATGTGCAGTAGCATCCTCTTTCTGAAAGTAAAGATATTTGTACCAGTAACAAGTGAGGCTCAATTTATTAGTTGATGGTATAGAAATTTTACTAGATAAACTGTATAAAGCGACTTTTTCATTGTATCTCATATTTATGATGCAGTAGTTTTAAAAATTGTTTCTTGGGTTGCATTTGACTCTTTCTCCGCTATACAGACTAAATTAAGGGTGGCGGTGACTTTGTGGTAAAAATAAGGACTTTAATCAGTTTTTAGTAATTACTCATGGACAAAATTCCGCTATTCTGGCGGCGGTCATTCCGAAGAATTCTGTTCTGATCAACAGTAAAGGGAGTTGGAAAGCCCTATCCCGACAGTGTTAAATTTAGTGGCTTGGCTTCCCTGTATTGCAGGAACCATCGTAGCTATTGACAAGAAACTTTTCAGGACATTAAACTGTATGTTCTGAGTCTACTGAATTACAATAATTGCATTTCAGCCTCTGATTTAAGAAATACAATTTTTTTAACTACACGGATAAAATTTTGTCTACTCTTTTTGTACGTTATCCTCAATAATTTTAATTATACATTACATTATGTTCTTTTAGTGCAGTAGACTCCGGATATGTATTTTATTACTCCCTGAAAATTTGAATATTCTATTCGAGGTGCTTTCTGAGATTTAGGGAAAAATGCAACAGAAAACGTAAATTTTCAGGAACGGCTTCCAAAGCTTCAAAAGACTATAACACACTTAAAAATCGTTTAATTTTTTTATTTTTAGTCACTCAGAAGCACCCTGCACCATACTGTATACCATCCTCTTGAGCTTTTTCAAGTTTTTTCTTCTTTTCTTCTTTCTGGTCTCCTTAGTGGCCAACTGTGCTGCATACTCTGTTATCAATGCGGACCTTGTCCATCTGTTCAAATTTTCTGATGCAGTTTGCTTCAGGATAAATTCCCATATGCTGTAGCACTTTCACCCTGCAGTTGCTGCCATCATTAAAAGCAATAACAGCATCACTGACCCGCCACTTTAGTGTCCTCATTCCAATAAAAACGTTTTTTCGTAAGCGAGTTCATGTAGGATTATTGGACGACTCATTGGGATTTTGAGTCTGACCATGCCAACACTTCTTCAGTAATTCAGTCCTGCATATTACTCTTTCAAATAGTTATCTATAAATGCCCCTTAAATTTCTAGTTCTACTACAATGGAAAAAAAAATTGACAATGAAGGTTATCCGCACATGTCATATGCATACATATTATCTGCCTTAATACAGTGGTTTCTATTGACTGCCGCATCGTCATGCAGCTGACCATTGCTTAGACTTCCGCCTTTAGGGGTAGTTCCGTACCCAAGGGGAAGACGTTGCCCTCAAACCTGCCCATGCTCCTTGGGCGAAACAAGGTGACTCCCTAAACCGAATCCTTCGACCACCATTGCTGATGATTTTTCTTCTAAATTTAAGCAGTGACTCGTTTCTAACTGGGGACACAGGACGTCAGAGATGTTACCCATACATCCACAAATTCCTGGTCTGTAATTTATGGGATATGTGTGAGCTGTGCGTATTTATTTGGTGCCTCGTACCTTAGAAACATGCCATTCTTTTTTGGATCCAGGCCACGCAGAACAACTGCTATATAGCGTTCGGAAGATGGACCAGCACAATATTAAGTAGACGGTCGTAATATTTCGACCACCCTAAAAGGTTGAAGGATCAGCAATAGCCAATGACATGGGGATGCAGAAGGCAGCAGAAACCAATGCATCAAACACATATAAAGTGCATCCATAGGACATGTTTACTGTGTGTGGAGAAATGGCACGATTATCTCTCCATCGGCATAACTCTCCGAATTAGTCTCTCTTTTGGACCTCGGGGAAGGGGCTACCAAGCTGGAGATAAGGGAGAGGTGAATTTTGATCAACCAACGATGTCCATCTGCGAGCCGTAGCGTGAAATCTCGCGAGTTTGAACGTGATAGTCCGCAAGAAAATCTAAAAAGGGAAATGGAAAGGCTCAATCTAAATGTAGCGGGGATCAGTGAAATGAAATAAAAAGAAGGTAAATATTTCCGCTCAGAGAAACTTAGGATACTATCAACAACAGCAGGAAATAGTATAACAGGAGTAGGATTCCTCAGGAATACGAAGGTAAAGCGAGAATGAGTACCTCTATATCCAACTTACTTCCACATGATTTTTTTTCGGTCGATTCTCTTAAACTTCTTTCTACTACTCGTCATTACTAATTTGTGATCTGAGACTACATCTGTCCATGGATACGTCTTACAATGCAATACCTGACAACGGAATCTCTGTCTGACCATGATGTAATCCAGCTGGAATTTTCCCATGCCTCACGGTCTTTTTCACGTGTACCTCGTCCTCTTATGATTCTTGAATAGAATATTATCCTTTACCGTCTGAAATTTCCTTCAGAATTCGATTAGCCTTTCTCTCTCACTCCTTCTGCCAAGCCCATCCTCTCCCACAACCCTTTCTCCTAGTCATTCCCTCACAACCGCCCCTGAATCCGTCATGACAGATTTTCATCTCACTTTACATACTGAATCACCCGTTATACCGAATCACCCGTTCAGTATCCTCATTTCTGAATTGTGAGGTTAGCTTGTAAAAGTCAGCTGTAATTCTTGGCGTGGGTTTGCGGCCGAATCTGCTTAGAACAACCCTGCCACTGAATTGTTCACTATAACTCACTCTCTGTCCTACTTTCCTGTTCATAACGAATCGTACCACCTTTATATGATTTATATGATTTTCTGCTGCCCTTACTAATACCTTATATTCGTCTGACCAGAAACAATTTCTTTCTGTTTCACTTCATTGACCTACTCTGGATATAGAAAGAGCCTTTTGATTTCTCTTCTCAGATTTTCTAGCTTCCCTGAGGGCCCAAACTTCTGGCATTCCATACTCCGTCTTTTAGAATGTTATCCCGTCGTTATTTTTGGACATTAATCACTGGTTCCTAGCCAACTCTTTGTCACTAAACTTTGAAAAAAACACACTACATGCAGTTCAGAACTTGTAATATACAGAGTGCCAGTTGACACAAACGACTTCTCTTTCTTAGGATGACTGATGCTTATGGCTTCAGAAAGAAGATCTACTAACAACACTGAAATTAAAAGTACTGTAAAATGGTGTCCCTCTTCAGTATATGCCTAACATACGATGACAATCAGATAGAAGAAGTGGACAGTGTTAAATTCTTGGGATCACAGTTTGATAATAATTTCAACTGGGAGGAGCACACCACAGAACTGCTGAAGCGTTTTAACAAATCTCTATTTGCAATGCGAATTGTGTCAGACATAGGGGATATAAAAATGAAAAAGTTGGCATACTATGGTTACTTTCATTCCATAATGTCATATGGGATTATTTTCTGTGGTAATTCATCAAGCCAAGCTAAAGTTTTCCGGGCACAAAAACGTGCAGTAAGAGTTATATGTGGTGTGAACTCAAGAACATCCTGCAGAAGTCTGTTTGGGGAACTAGGGATACTAACTTCTGCTTCCCAATATATTTACTCCTTAGTGAAATTTGTCCTTAAAAATATATCACTTTTTCAAACCAACAGCTCAATTCATGGAATCAATACTAGAAATAAGAATAATCTTCGCAAGGATTTAAAATCACTTAGTCTTGTACAAAAAGGTGTGCATTATTCAGGCACACACATTTTCAATAACTTGCCAGCAGCCATAAAAAGCTTAACAACCAATGAAATTCAGTTTAAGTGAAGCCTAAAGGATTTATTGGTGACCAACTCCTACTCCATTGACGAATTTCTCAATAAAACCAACTGGTTTGTATATGTACAACTTCTGCACAATTTCAGTGCAGTAAAGTGTTCATTGTAAATAAGTATTGTAGTTGTATTGCACGTTTATTACCTTATAAATAAATAAAATACTTTATTTTAAATTCAGTGCATTAGTATTTGTAAAATGACTCTTTCATATAGTGTTCATTAAAAAAATGATCATTCCACTTAGGACCTGCGGAATGGTACATTAGCTAATTTGTTTTAGTTGTAAATATTTGTCATGTATTGTTGTTTTTCTGACATGTTCTACATCCTGGAGGACCTACTCACTATGAATCAGTTGGAATTAAAGTAAATCTAATCTAATCTTAGTTGTTCCATCTTTCTCTCACGGTCACCTCCCTCATAGCAGTCCCTTACAGAGATTCGAATGAGAGACAAATCCGCCATCTTTTGCCAATGGAGAGGTCATTATGATACTGACTTTCAATTGGAAGAGAACTGTCCCGTTGATGCACTTCATACGTCTTTAATGCAGTGATTTCCATTGCCTTCTGTATTCTCATGTCGTTGATCATTGCTGATTCTTCCGCCTTTTAGGGGCAGTTTCGACCAAAAGAGCACGAGTGTGCCCCGATCCTCCGTCCGCCCCTCTGCTGTCTTTCACAAGGTCGTTGTCAGAATGAGGGTAGCTTCTTACGCTGGAGGTCTTCGGCTGCTGATGCTGATGATTTCTATTGAAAATTAAAGTAGTGACTGGATTAGAACGTTGTTTTAACTAACACGGGCTCTAGGACGCTTTGATTAGTAGTCAAAACGCTACCCCGTGGTAGCGGGCAAACTTACGATTGTATATGGACAGATAAAGTTTTGTCTTGGATTCCAAGAGATACAAAATGACCTATACTACCACGTAATGGGAGATAGACGACATTAAAAAACGTATAGCTGAAGACTTTAATGGACGGTTATGCGAGGAGGATACCTTTATTCTGGAGTTGGTGTCATACAGCTGATGATCATAACGGCGGAGAACTGGTTTTATAAGGTGATTTTCCACATTTAATTACGACATGTCATGTTAGTTCCCATTTGCGCATTGGCAAAAGAACGCACAAATAGTTTCAAAAAGGTTTAAAATATACAGAATGACAGGTGACAAAACGACTTCTCTTTCTTAGGTTGATGGATGATTATGGCTTCAGAAAGAAGATCTAGTCACTACACTAAAATTAAAACAACTGTAAAATCGTGTCCATCCTCATCAGATTCTCCCACAGGTGTTGGGAAACGGTAAGGAAAGAGAGAAAGCTTAAATCTAAATAGTCCTCTCTGTGGAGCCTTTCGAGATTCACATCGAACGTCGTATTTATCATTGTTGGAGAACAGTGTGGGAGGCTATTGCCTTTATAATTGTAGATGTTAGGCAGGTGGTGCTCCACGGCTCGTAAGTGCAAATAGTTGCATTCAAAAAGTTGCCATTTTAATGCGCTGCTGCAATGCACGGGCAATCCAGTGCGACTAAGATTGAGGTACTTCAGCACCGACACAAAGGCAAGGGGTTACCGTGGCCTTCAAACGGAAACTTTTTGATCACCCTTTATTTTTGAAAAACGTCGTATTTCAACTGCCGAGAGTTACTGGCAAATATATTTTTATATATCACCGGCTTATTTCTGGAGATCATCTACAGGTATCGTGTTTATTTACCACAACCAACAAATAAAATAACAGCTATCCTGCGTCACTGCCTCCAGCGATAAAATGTAGAAACACAGTTAATTTTCTACTACTATTAAAACCAAATTCCACCTTACCCTGTATGTAGAGTGGGGCCATTCTGCATATACAGTAGAAGATCAACTGCATATAAAATGTAGCCAAACGAAAAGTTGGAACTTCATAATCATAGCAGAAGGAGATGGTAAGTTTCGTTTTTGATTGTGAACTGTATTTTATTTTTGACGGCAGTGACGTAGAATATCTTTTATTTTTTTTGACGACTCAGCAATGTCACATGTGCGCAAATTGAGACAATTCTGATACATGAAGGTGATACGAAGATCGAAAGCCAATGGTAAATAAGGAATTATTTTTCAGCGGCTATTGGCGATTAAAATATGTTTTTCTTGTCTTTGTATGTACAAAGACTAGACTAGACTTGACTAGACTGAACTTAGGCTTTAGTTTATTACTCATACACTGGACGCGTGTAGTTCTGCGTTCAGAAGTGAACGTGAATACGGAACTGGCAAGACGACTGCGCAGCAGAGCAGGTTGGCAACGGCTTGCTTCCGCTATCTCTTTCTTAACACTCGAGCGCATCCCGACTGATTTGGACTGCTTCCAGAATGTACAGCGAGTCCAAGCCCTTTATAATCAGTATTACGCGGGTGGCAGGCAATCCTAAACTGAGTACTTTTGGATACGTCACTAATGGTTGGAAACGAATATTCGGTTTATCGTTTATCCTGTTCCTCCCAGGACGAATGGTCATTATTCACGAATATGACAGGAACAATCATTTGAAGCAGAAAAGTTAACATGGATGAAAGTCCTATTCCGAATGGTTTCCGAGACAGGACACAATTAATATGCTTAGTTATTTATTTTCTGTATCATTCAGTACATTGTTAGGTTTACCCACATACACTTGAACAATAGTTAGTACACATTTCAACTAAGTATCGACTGAAAACTACGTAATTTTAACACATTCACCTCTCGGCCTTATCGTACTCGACACACTACAACTGTTGTACAGTTCACAATAACTTTTCTAATATCCTACCGTCAAACTCGATTCATCTGTGCATTCTTAGGATAGCATGTTGTGAAGCTTGTCTTAGTGCCTCTGTTCGTTTCATAATGAGGGCAGCAGCGTCCGAGATGAGATCAAGCAGTTCGTCGCGCGTATTCGTCTATCGTTTGTATACAAGAGACTTCATCAAACCTCATACATCTAATGGCGTAAAATTTGGTGACCATGCCCATTTAAATGTGCTATCACGGCCAATCCAGCGATTAGGATAAGTGGGATTGAGATGCTCCCTCAAATATCTGGTAAAACGTGAAGGGGCTCCGTGTTGCAGGAGGTATCTTGCAGTACGCGTGGCGAAAGGAACATCCTGAAAGTGTTCAGCAAGAGTAAGAAAAAAAAATTGCAAAACATTCAGACCTGTCATTCGCTCTTCTAAAATAATTGGACCCATCAACATTTTACTGATCCTGCTGCTCCACTGATTGAAACACTGTCTTGGAAATTAATCTACATTATACCATTTGCGTTTTACTACTACCATTTATTTTCATTACGTGTGTTATTTATTCTATATTATTACATGTGGTATTGATTCTATTCCTTATAACCGTGGCTGCTGCAGCGAATAGTATTAACGAAATCAAATGATGAATGTTATTTAACCAGCGGAAAAATTCACGTAGTGTGGTGTTGCTGCCAATGTGAAGAATGTGGACAAGATATTTGTGGAATTGCTACATGTTTTCCGCATGTAATGTATGCCATACACGTGTTCGTGGGACAATGATACCAACAGAGAGTCAATTTGCACTGTTAGTAGGTCTATGCTACACCATTTCAACCTTGAGAGCTATTCTTGAACACGTTTTTGAACGACACAATCAGAAGAGGGGTGGCAAATTCGAAGAATACTTGTTTCACACAGTGTGCTGAAAAGTCTACAATCAGGAATTCATATCGGAAAGCGGCATCGTTATTCTTCGACAGCAGCAGCAGGAGCACTACCATCGCAAAGGCCGAAAACATAAACCGTACCTGCTTATTCTTCATTGGTGTAGTTGCCGGAGCGGTAGACGAGCGGTTCTAGGCGCTTCGGTCCGGAACCGCGCGACTGCTACGGTCGCAGGTTCGAATCCTACCTCGGGTATGGATATGTGTGATGTCCTTGGGTTAGTTAAGTTTAAGGACAGCACACACATCCATGCCCGAGGCAGGATTCGAACCTGCGACAGTAGCGGTCGCGCGGTATCTAGCCTGTAGCGCCCAGAACCGCTCGGCCACCTCGGCAGGCTTTACAAAATGAACATTCCTGGCACATCCCTGAATAGTGACCCTTCCTCCTTGGACACCCTGTATAGGTAACTTGCACCTCTTAGTCTATAATAGCTGTTCAAAGAGGCGGCTGTTAATGTATGTGCATGAGTTATACTACAGTCCAGTGACAGAGTTGAAATCTATGATTAAACTCATTTGTCCTCATTTTATTGGTTCTGCCGGAGCTTTAGTCACTGTATCGCTGTGATAGTCTCTTACTCCTGTTTAAATTTAAGTACGTGCATAACTAGCAACTCCTTCCTGTTAATGACTTTAAAATATTCCCCTTCTTTTGTAAAGTTTTGTCTCGTGGATAAACAATAACTTGATCAGAGCTCTCTATACAAGATATTCGGTGGCACGGAAGTACGGCGTTATGCGGATTCCTGCGCTTGCGGAAACTGGCGTTGCTTGTCAATGGCTTTCTTTGCACTTCGAGTGGTGGGCCTTGGTGACTCGAGAAGAGATTTAAGCACATGGAAAGCTCGGAAATGTTCTTGGCGTTTGGATGTTTCCATGGTGCCCCGCGTTGTGTCGTGGCTTGTACTCTGTAAGCAGTGGGGGTTGCTCATCGTATCTACATGGTTGATATTTACATCGCAGGCCAAGCCTTCGCCCTCTTGGGATTTGCAGATTTGCCTGTCAGCTTTCCGTGCCAGCGCAGTGACAGGCCATATTCTGCAGCTGGACTTTGGGAGTGTTCCTGCCGTCTTACCCGTGGACGTGGCCACATGTACCGTCCATGATTCACTTTGCCCTCACAGAGGAACGATGGTGAGCAGCATTCACTGTGGGCGTGAAGTATTGGTCACGATTCTCGAGAGACGGCTAACAGTGCAGTCATTTCCGAGTGTCCTTCGTTGTTTCGCAGATCACTAATCGCACTTTCTGAGTTTGGCCGACACCTTCACGTGGATCAGCATCCTAGCGATAAGAACCTATCTAAATGAAAAAAATGTTTAATGGTAAGAGCTTATAAGTTTCAGAAGGAGTATGAGTTTTCTAAATCAAAGTTTTAATTTCTGCTTCTTCGTGTATTTACGTGCCTCTTACATATTTTTTAGCAAATTTGTCTTCATTTTACTTTTTATAAGAAAGCCAAACGGATTCACTTGTATGGACTTACGTTGCTGTTGCGGTTGGGGATCTGCATATTGCCTATCGTTAACTTACTGTGTAAATTGAATTCGTATTCTTAGTGTACGTTTTACGATTTGTTGAACAACGCTCTGGAGGTCGGTCGAGATTAAGCCATTATTGTAATTTCCTAATTTATGTGCTGTAGGTCTTTCCGCTGCCTGGGTGTTTGTTACTCATAAAGGTGTTTGGTAACGACCTCATTTTGTTTCACAGACGTGTAAACCATGTTAAATTTGTTTTCTACGATTACTCATGTTAGTGAAACACCAATTCCCTTCGGCTGCCTCACAGCCGTGTACGTGAAGTTTAAAAATTTTAGTATCACTTTTCTTATTTATGTGATTGATATTCGTTGATGCAAATGTCTGCTTCACAGATGTGTAATTTCAAATTTTCTGCTATACGTGACTGAGCAAAGTAGTGAGACAACAGTCCCCTCTGGACGCCTTAGAGCTGTGCATGAAATTTGTTTTAAATTTTTGGTAGTACTTCTACAGACTTGTTTTCATTATTGATATTACAATCTGTTCTATTTACTTCACAGACGAGAGAAATTGTTGCTGAAAAGGAACAAATATTTTTTTAAATATTTAATTCAAATATTCTGCTGTGCTTATAGTGGCTTGAGAGATCCCACTGGCTACTTCACATCCGTGTATCTAAAATCACTGGTGTTTATTGACGCAACAGGGTATTATGTCCCCTCCACAGACGTGCACATTATTTCGAGTGTTACATACCCTTTGGTGTGTATTACAGAAAGTATTCTTTGAGAAATTTTTGATATTATTTGGGTGCTAACAAGTATTACTTGATTTTGTAATACAAATATAAAAATCGGTCTCAATAAATAAATAATTTTCGTTCATACATTATTTTATTTTCGCCCCACAACTTACTCCTCCCAGACCCTATTTCCCTACCAGCTCACTAATGGAGCAATGATAAATATAAGGGATTATGAACATATACACTGATGGAAAAAAATCGCTACACCAAGAAGAAGCTTTGCAATATAAACGGAAGTTGGTATGCGTGCAGGTCATACCAACTCAGACTGCGACCCAGCCGAATAACAACTGCGCTAGTAGCGCCAGTATGGGGATGCAGATCAGGTTTCCTTCAAATGCACGTTGTAACCGCCGTGAATGTAAGTTACATTTGAGATTCGGCGTGGTGGGCTGATGTTGGTCAATAATGTCTTTAAGGAGACGCACGGGTACGAGAAGTTGGATGTAGTTTTTGTGATACTGCAAAAAGATTTGGCAGGAATGTAGCCACTCTAAATGACTGGTGACAATTGATGGTCATAAGTGAAAGCGCAGAAGAGAGGATCAGTGATCATAAGGCCGTTGCAGCATCCCTGAATATGGAAGTAAATAGGAATAAAAAAAGGGATGAAGGTTTATCTGTTTAGCAAGAGTAATAGGAGGCAGATTTCAAACTACCTAATAGATCAAAACGAAAATTTCTGTTCCGACAATGACAATGTTGAGTGTTTATGGAAAAAGTTCAAGGCAATCGTAAAATGCGTTTTAGACAGGTACGTGCCAGGTAAAACAGTGAGGGACGGGAAAAACCCACCGTGGTACAACAACAAAGTTAGGAAACTCCTGCGAAAGCAAAGAGAGCTTCACTGAAAATTTAAACGCAGCCAAAACCTCTCAGACAAACAGAAGCTAAACGATGTCAAAGTTAGCGTAAGGAGGGCTATGCGTGAAGCGTTCAGTGAATTCGAAAGTAAACTATGTACCGACTTGACAGAAAATCCTAGGAAGTTCTGGTCTTACGTTAATTCAGTAAGTGAATCGAAACAGCATATCCAGACACTCTGGGATGACAATGGCATTGAAACAGAGGATGAACTGCGTAAAGCTGAAATACATAAACACGCTTTTCCAAAGCTGTTTCACAGAAGAAGTCCGCACTGCAGTTCCTCTTCTAAATCCTCGCACGAAAGAAAAAATGGCTGACATCGAAATAAGTGTCCAAGGAATAGAAAAGCAACTGAAATCACTCAACAGGGGAAAGTCCACTGGACCTCACGGGATACCAGTTCGATTCTATACAAAGTACGCGAAAGAACTTGCCCCCCTTCTAACAGTCGTGTACCGCAAGTCTCTAGAGGAACGGATGGTTCCAAATGATTGGAAAACAGCACTGGTAGTTCCACTTTTCAAGACGGGTCGTCGAGCAGATACGGAAAACTATAGGCCTATATCTCTCACATCTATCTGTTGTAGAATTTTAGAACATGTTTTTGCTCGCGAATCATGTCATTTCTGGACACGCAGAATCTACTCTGTAGGAATCAACATGGATTCCGGAAACAGCGATCGTGTGAGACCCAACTCGCCTTATTTGTTCATGAGACCAAGAAAATATAAGATACAGTATCCCAGGTAGATGCCATTTTCCTTGACTTACGGAAGGCGTTCGATACAGTTACGCACTGTCGCCTGGTAAACAAAGTGTGGCTGGATTGAAGAG
Organism: Schistocerca piceifrons; assembly: GCF_021461385.2. Classification (NCBI taxonomy): domain Eukaryota; kingdom Metazoa; phylum Arthropoda; class Insecta; order Orthoptera; family Acrididae; genus Schistocerca; species Schistocerca piceifrons. Next base: position 590,819,003 of record NC_060140.1, on the reverse strand, counting down.
TTTTTAGCAAACAGAACACAGCATGTTGTTATCAATGGAGAGACGTCTACAGACGTTAAAGTAACCTCTGGCGTGCCACAGGGGAGTGTTATTGGCCGATTGCTTTTTACAATATACATAAATGACCTAGTAGATAGTGTTGGAAGTTCCATGTGGCTTTTCGCGGATGATGCTGTAGTATACAGAGAAGTTGCAGCATTAGAAAATTGTAGCGAAATGCAGGAAGATCTGCAGCGGATAGGCACTTGGTGCAGGGAGTTCAAACTGACCCTTAACATAGACAAATGTAATGTATTGCGAATACATAGATAGAAGGATCCTTTATTGTATGATTATATGATAGCGGAACAAACCCTGGTAGCAGTTACTTCTGTCAAATATCTGGTAGTATACGTACGGAACGATTTGAAGTGGATAGATCATATAAAATTAATTGTTAGTAAGGCGGGTGCCAGGTTGAGATTCATTGGGAGAGTCCTTAGAAAATGTAGTCCATCAACAAAGGAGGTGGCTTACAAAACACTCGTTCGACCTATACTTGAGTATTACTCATCTGTGCGGGATCCGTACCAGGTCGGGTTGACAGAGGAGACAGAGAAGATCCAAAGAAGAGCGGCGCGTTTCTTCACGGGGTTATTTGGTAAGCGTGATAGCGTTATGTAGATGTTTAGCAAACTCAAGTGGCTGACTCAGGTAGAGAGGCGCTCTGAATCACGGTGTAGCTTGCTGTCCAGGTTTCGAGAGGGTGCTTTTCTGTTAGAGGTATCGAATATTTTGCTTCCCCCTACTTATACCTCCCGAGGAGATCACGAATGTAAAATCAGAGAGATTCGAGCGCGCACGGAGGCTTTCCGGCAGTCGTTCTTCCCGCGAACCATACGCGACTAGAACAGGAAAGGGAGGTAACGACAGTGGCACGTAAAGTGCCCTCCGCGACACACCGTTGGTTGGCTTGCGAAGTATAAATGTAGATGTAGATGTAGATAACAATGTATGGTTACGAGAAGACCGGTCTCCGGACGGTCACGTGGCACTACCGAGAGGGAAGATCATCGTGTTCGTCATATGGTTCTGACTGATCTTACTGGAACTGCAGCAGCAATTTCTTCAGCAGTTGGCACCACAGAGACACAGCGGACTGTTACAAATCGGTTAACTCAAGGACACCTCCGAGCCAGAAGCCCTGTAGCGTGCAATCCACTAACCCCAAATTACAACCATCTGCGGCTTCGGTGGGTCACGCGAGTGCAGCGTGGAGGTCTGCTGTGCTTTGTGGTGGAAGCTGGTTGGGCTTCGGTACCAACGATGACCGTGTGCTGGTAAGGAGGAGGCCAATTGAGGGCCTGCAACCAACCTGTCCGTGCGCTACACACTCTGGACGTACCCTGGAGTTATGATCTGGGTGCGATTTCGTATGACAGCAGGAGCACTTTTGTGGTTATCCCACGCACTCTACTTCAAATTTGTACCTCGGTCTGTTGATTCGACATGTAGTGCTGCCATTCATTAACAGCATTTCAGGGGGTGTTTTCCAACAGGAAAATGCTTGCCCACATAGCGCTGTTGTAACCCAACATGCTCTACGGAGTATCGATATGTTGCCTTGACCTGTTCTATCACCAAATCTGTCTCCAATCGAGCAAATATGGGACATCATAAGATAGCGACTCCAGAGTCATCCACAACCAACATTAACCGTCCTTGTACTGATCGACCAAATGCAGCAGGCGGGGAACTCGACCTCAGAAACTGATATCTGGCACCTGTACAATGCATCAACGATTGCATTCAACTTTCTGGTAGGTACACTGGTTTCGAACGTATTAGCAATCCACATTTACAATGGCTTATCTAGCCCTTTCTTTAAGCTGTGCTCTTGCAATATTAGTCACTTAAATACGTTACTTAGACAAATGTATTCCCAAAATTTCATTACTCTACATTAATTATTTTTGGTGTCGCGATATTTTTTTTTCCTTTGCTTCCCTTACGAGAAGCACAGATTTCTGGCGGCCATTTCCGGTGTCTTATAAGCACCAACATGTAAGGGTTTAGTGTGGCATTCTTGTCTTTCGACGTAAGTACGGTAAATACGTAAACGTGATCTATGGTGACGTTAACCAAATACATCCAGACATGAACAATGTGCTGTTCTTTTCTTGGAGATATCATTGAGACTGGGGCAGCATCGGTGTTGAAAGCCGTTGTAGTGGGAAAACTGAGAAGAGGGGTGCTGCTAGTACACGATACAGAATGTCGCTACATCTCAAATTTCGTAACCCAGAAGTTACGCCAACTCAAGTGGGAGACAATCGAGCACCCACACTACAGTCCTGATCCCTGCTCATGAGAGTATCACACCTTCAGTCCCTTAAAAAGGCCTGTAAGTGTCGATGATCCCTGCACGACGAGGATGTGTAGTAGGCAGTTACAATCTTCTTCATGCAGCAGGACACGGTGTTTTAACAAATGGGTGTCTTCAACCTGGTGCATGCGTTACTTCATGGCCTCAGTATTCACCACGACTCTAACTGATGGGCGTATCGATTCTGGACTGTAAGGAGTTCTAAAGGAATATTTTGGTCACCCCTCATATAACGGCATTCCGAGCAGGCAAAAACTCTGTCTTTGCACTGCGCCAGCGACTTACACCAAGCTTAAGGCTAACTGATACAAAAGACGTTTTCAAATAGACGGCATTCAACCGGTATATTCTACGTAGCAATCTTCGAAGCCTGCACCTCACGGGTGAGGTGACTGGCGCTTCTTAGAGCTGCTTGATATGGTAAATATTCGTTAATGGGAAACGAAATGCCACGAGGCTAGGTAACATTTTTTTTTAGTAAATGGTAATTAATTGAAACCCTCAGCTGCCGACAGGTGTTGTTGACATATCTTGATGTGGACAGCTGAAAATGTGTGCTCCGGCCGGGACTCGAACCCGGGATCTCCCGTGCACGGTCATCAATGGTATCTGTTCTTTTGAGAACAGTTGTTATCTTCATGTATAGTTAAATGGCTACCCGGCCATTGACCTTCGTCTGTGTTAATGCGCCCAGGTTGCCCGAACTCTTACGGGAATCGTCACCTTAGCGGGCGCGAGTAATGAGTGGATGGGCAAGTATCTACACTCCTGGAAATTGAAATAAGAACACCGTGAATTCATTGTCCCAGGAAGGGGAAACTTTATTGACACATTCCTGGGGTCAGATACATCACATGATCACACTGACAGAACCACAGGCACATAGACACAGGCAACAGAGCATGCACAATGTCGGCACTAGTACAGTGTATATCCACCTTTCGCAGCAATGCAGGCTGCTATTCTCCCATGGAGACGATCGTAGAGATGCTGGATGTAGTCCTGTGGAACGGCTTGCCATGCCATTTCCACCTGGCGCCTCAGTTGGACCAGCGTTCGTGCTGGACGTGCAGGCCGCGTGAGACGACGCTTCATCCAGTCCCAAACATGCTCAATGGGGGACAGATCCGATCATCTTGCTGGCCAGGGTAGTTGACTTACACCTTCTAGAGCACGTTGGGTGGCACGGGATACATGCGGACGTGCATTGTCCTGTTGGAACAGCAAGTTGCCTTGCCGGTCTAGGAATGGTAGAACGATGGGTTCGATGACGGTTTGGATGTACCGTGCACTATTCAGTGTCCCCTCGACGATCACCAGTGGTGTACGGCCAGTGTAGGAGATCGCTCCCCACACCATGATGCCGGGTGTTGGCCCTGTGTGCCTCGGTCGTATGCAGTCCTGATTGTGGCGCTCACCTGCACGGCGCCAAACACGCATACGACCATCATTGGCACCAAGGCAGAAGCGACTCTCATCGCTGAAGACGACACGTCTCCATTCGTCCCTCCATTCACGCCTGTCGCGACACCACTGGAGGCGGGCTGCACGATGTTGGGGCGTGAGCGGAAGACGGCCTAACGGTGTGCGGGACCGTAGCCCAGCTTCATGGAGACGGTTGCGAATGATCCTCGCCGATACCCCAGGAGCAACAGTGTCCCTAATTTGCTGGGAAGTGGCGGTGCGGTCCCCTACGGCACTGCGTAGGATCCTACGGTCTTGTCGTGCATCCGTGCGTCGCTGCGGTCCGGTCCCAGGTCGACGGGCACGTGCACCTTCCGCCGACCACTGGCGACAACATGGATGTACTGTGGAGACCTCACGCCCCAGGTGTTGAGCAATTCGGCGGTACGTCCACCCGGCCTCCCGCATGCCCACTACACGCCCTCGCTCAAAGTCTGTCAACTGCACATACGGTTCACGTCCACGCTGTCGCGGCATGCTACCAGTGTTAAAGACTGCGATGGAGCTCCGTATGCCACGGCAAACTGGCTGACCCTGACGGCGGCGGTGCACTAATGCTGCGCAGCTAGCGCCATTCGACGGCCAACACCGCGGTTCCTGGTGTGTCCGCTGTGCCGTTCGTGTGATCATTGCTTGTACAGCCCTCTCGCAGTGTCCGGAGCAAGTATGGTGGGTCTGACACACCGGTGTCAATGTGTTCTTTTTTCCATTTCCAGGAGTGTATTAGGAACATTACCTATGTGGACTGTGGACAGTTGGGAATGTGTCTCACAGGAAGAGTGCAATGGATAAGTCCCTGCAGTCGCGCTATTTGTCTGTGTCCTCGGTGGCTCAGATGGATGCCGGCACGGTAGGTCAGCGTGTTCGGTCAGAGGGTTAGCTTCCCTCTGTAATAAAAAAGACTGAGTGAATGGATTAATAACGAACTTCGACGGGAGTCAGGGGACGTCCGCCACGAACAATTGCAACGAACTATAACGAACAAAATGAGATAAAAAAGATGGATTGAGCGTTTGCCAGGTCAGACGGAGATCCCGGGTTCGAGGCCCGGCCGGGGCACGTATTTTCAGCTGTCCCCATCACGATTGTCAACAACACCTGTCGGCAGCTGAAGGTTTCAATTAATTATCATTTATTTTAGAGAAGCTGCACGGTGATCAGTGGTATCTGTTCTTTCGAGCACAGTTACTATCTTCATATATTTTTTAGTATTTCTTACTGACTGAAACATTTCGTTACTCGGAAGTCTTCCTTTCCACAAGCAGTTCGCACCCGGCTCGGACTGAGGTGGTAATTTTCATGTGCCCCCGATTCCTTACACTCAGCGGACTCATAACGAAGGAAATGTTTCTTAACACTACTGTCATTGCATCCCAAGCAGTTTGCCCGTCCAGTTAGCCGCGCGGTCTAACGCGCTGTTGCTCGAGCGGGAGGGCGTGCCAGTCCCCAGCACGAATCAGCCTGGCGGTTTAGTGTCGAGGTCCGCTATGACGGCGAGCGTGTGGATGGTTTTTATGGCAGTTTTTCATCCACCTCGGCGAATGTTGGGTGGTTACTCTTATTCCGCCTCAGTTACACTATGTCGGCGATTGCTACGCAAACACTGTCTCCACGTACGCGTACACCATAATTATTCTACCACACAATCACTTGGGGCTACACTCGTCTGGTATGAGACGTTCCTCGAGGAGGAGGAGGGGTGGGGCTCCACGGGGGCCGAACCGCACAATAACTCTGGGTTCGGTGTGGAGCGGCGGTAGGGTGGGGTGGGTGGACTGCTGTGGACAGTTGTGGGGTTGTGAGCCAGAACCACTGAGGGTTACGGGCGGGACGAAGCCTCTTCGCCGTTTCTAGGTCCTAGGTGTAATACGCAATAATCGTCAGGCAGTTTTCGAATTACAGTCTACACTACTGGCCACTAAAATTGCTACAACAAGACGCAATGCAGATGATAAACGGATGTTCATTGGACAAATATATTATACTAGAACTGACGTAATTTAGGTGCATAGATCCTGAGAAATCAGTACCCAGAACAACCATCTCTGGTCGTAATAACGGCCTTGATACTCCTGGGCATTGAGTCAAACAGAGCTTGGTGAGAGATCTGGAGAATGTGCTGGCCAGAGCAGCAGTCGAACATTTTCTGTATCCAGAAAGGCCCGTACAGGACCGGCAAGACGCAGTCGTGCATTATCCTGCTGAAATGTAGGGTTTCGCAGGGATCGAACGAAGGGTAGAGCCACGAGTCGGAACATATCTGAAATGTAACGTCCACTGTTCAAAGTGTCATCAATGGGAACAAGAAGTGACCGGGACATATAACCAATGGCACCCCATACCATCACGTCGGGTGACACGCCAATATGGCGATGACGAATACACACTTCCAATGTGCGTTCACTGCGATGTCGCCAAACACGGATGCGACCACCATGATCATGTAAACGGAACCTGGATTCATCCGAAAAATTACGTTTTGGCATTCTTGCACCTAGGTTCGTCTTTGCGTGCACCACCATCGCAGGCGCTTCTGTGTGTGATGTGTCAAGGGTAACCGCAGCCATGGTCTCCCAGCTGATAGTCCATGCTGCTGCAAACGACGTCGAACTGTTCGTGCAGATAGTTGTCTTACAAACGTCTCCATCTGTTGACTCTGGGATCGAGACGTAGCTGCACGATCCGTTACAGCCATGCGGATAAGATGCCTGTCATCTCGACTGCAAGTGATACGAGGCCGTTTGGTTCCAGCACGGCTTTCCGTATTACCCTCCTGAACCCACAGATTAAATATTCTGCTAGCAGTCATTGGATCTCGACCAACGTGAGCAGCAATGTCGCGATACGATAAACCGCAATCGCGATAGGCCTCAATCCGACCTCTATCGAAGTCGGAAACGTGATGGTACGCATTTCTCCTCCTTACAGGAGGCATCACAACAACGTTTCACCAGGCAACGCCGGTCATCTGCTGTTTGTGTATGAGAAATCGGTTGGAAACTTTCCTCATGTCAGCACGTTGTAGGTGTCGCCACCGGTGCCAACCTTGTGTGAATGCTCTGAAAAGCTAATCATTTGCATATCACAGCATCTTCTTCCTGTCTATTAAATTTCGCGTCTGTAGCACGTCATCTTCGTGGTGAAGCAATTTTGATGGCCAGTAATGTAATAGCGTCCGCAACTTTACTATTTATAGGGTAACGCACTGACATGGATGACGTCCCTTTCTCCACACGCCATGCCATAAAATTATTCCTCAGATCACGCGTTTTTGAGAGTACATTCATTTTGTATTCCTCTCATATTCGGTTGATGGCATATATTTGCTCGTCGTGAACATCGTTTCTACAAGGTTTGTGTAAAAAGCAATGAGAGTGATTTTTTGCTGACGCGGTCGTACTTTGCAGCGCTCGCTCGCCCAGGGGGATTGGTGATTGGTGGTGGTGGTGGTGCCGGCTGACGGTGAAAAGAGGGGGGGGGGGGGGGCGGTGTCCGTCCGCCGGAAAACGTGTTGTGTGCCAGTCGCCTGAGGGCTCTTGTCTCGGTAGCATCGTGCGTTGAGTTGAGTTGAGTGGACACGTCGAAAAGTCGTCGGTCGTGGCGCAACGTGCAGCAAACGATCGAGGAACGTTACGCCATCAAGTTTTGTGTGAAACTAGGAAATCGTATACGAAAACGTTGGATATGTGTCGGCAAGCATACAGCGATAATTGCCTGTCAAAAGCCCAGGATAGCACTTAGGACGAGGATCACTCCAGACACTCGGCAACCAGCAGAACTGACAAGAGTATCAACTGTGCGCGCGTTTTATTGAACACCGACCGTAGGGTGAGTGTCAGGATGATAGACGATCTCGGACCTCATAAAATAACAGTGCACAACATCATCACCAAAGAATTGTCGATGAGGAAGATCTGCTCCGAGGTCATCCTGAATATTTTGTCAGACGTTCAAAAGCAAGCACGTGTGGACGCCTGCCAAGACTGTCTCCAGAGCCTTGAAGCTGATCCAGAATTTTTAGTTACCGTTGTCCCGAAGACGAAACGTGGCTGTTTCAGTACGACCTGGAGACAAAGCACGTGAGTGCCAAATGGCACACTGCAGCATCCCCAAGTCCAAAAAAGGCTTGCACCAGCAAATGGAAGGTGACAGCCATGCTGATAGTGCTTTCCGACGTCAGGGGTGTGGTTCATAATGAGTTTGCGCCCCAAAGCCAACCTATGAACAGTGCTTTTTATTGCGAAGTTCTCAAGGGACTGAAAGCCAGGGCTCATCGCGCGGGGCCAGCCATCACCGATGACTAGACGCTGCATATCGACAATACGCAGAGTCTCATACCCTCCATGGTGGCCAGCCACCTGGCCGGAAAAGGATCTCAACGATTCCCCACTCCCCCTAGAGTCCCAATGTGGTCCCGCCAGATTTTCTTTGCTCTCCAAACTAAAAACTTCCCTGAAAGAACCCCATCATGGGATCCTGGAGAAGGTCCAAGCTACCACAACTATGGTTCTGAAGGCCATCCTGGACTCAGCGTTCACAGCAGCGTTTGAAACATGGAGATCTCGCATGCAGTGGGTTGTTGACTCTCAAGGGCCATACACTGAAGAGTACTAAGTGGTTGTAGCCATATCAACAATAAATTTCGATACGGAAGCCCAGTCTCATTATTTTATATACAAACCCTGTATACTTATGACATTTTACAACAGCTGTCTTACAACAATCCATTACAATTTTCTACAACACCATTAATAAAGAAACAATGTTCACGATATGTAAATAAATATAAACATCTTAAGATGGAATGCCAGGCATCTTGAAGCGCCAGCACGGGAAAATAAACACATATAAAAGCTGCTGGTTGCAGCTAATTCATTATAAATTACATACAATTCGAACAGTTGGCAGGGTGCTAATTTGTCGATAGCCATGCAGGCTAGGGTGCATTGCCACAGTTCGCGCAGCTCCCCCCATCTGAGATTCGCGTCCTCCCTCGGGATTGAGTGTGTGTATGTTGTCCTTAGCATAAGTTAGTTTAAGTTAGATTGAGTAGTGTGTAAGCCTAGGGAACACTTACGTCAGCAGTTTGGTCCCACAGGAACTTAACAAAAAATACACAATGGTAACAACTATTTAGTAGTGTGAACACGAGGAGGAATAGAGGAACGCAATATAGCAATAAATATTCCCAGTAGACATGCAGTTAAGAGTAACATTGCGATTTTTAGCGATAGGCAGGACATTCGAATGTTTGAAATTTAGTGTCTTAATATCGGCAAACAGTATTATACAAGGTCCGTTCAATAACTGACGCAACACTTTTTTGTAGGCAAATTTCAATGTAAAACATTGCTGAATTTGTTGTGGGACATCGTGGAATATTCCCGCTTTAGCCCCTGTAGTTTCATGAAGTTTTGATGGGTAACGGCACTATACGTAGCCTTCAAAATGGAGTCTGTGACAGAGATGCATTCCAGATAGAGGGTCGTCAGCGCTTGCGGAATGCCTACAGAGATCAGGAAGTGAACAAGTGGACCGTGACTCGTTGGACGACGCGTCTGTCATCACGGCAACAATGTCGTGCGTGTGGGCCGGCCGCACACAGCTGTGACTCCTGAAATCTTGGAATCCGCGAACACACTCATTCGAAGTGATTGCTGGAACACAAACACCTTGCTGCACAAGTGGAGGTCTCTATCTGTAGTACTGACACACTCGCCTACCAGCTGGAGTAGTCAAAGGTAGGCTACGTGTTCACTGGGTTTCTCGCCACCTAACAGAAGACCATAAAGAGCAACAAAGGACCATCTATGTGGAATTGCTTGCGCATTACGAGCTTCATATAACAATTTATGGTCGAAGATAGTCACAGGCGACGAAACATAAGTTCCTCACTTCGAACTGGAAACAAAACGCCAATACATGGGGTGGCGCCACACTATCTCTCCTCCGAAGAAAAAGTTCAAAGCTGCAACCTGAGCTAGTAGAGTACTGTCAACGATCTTCTGGAACAAGTATGTCTGTTCTCATGTTCGCATGAAATCCATCAACTGGCTACTGTTAAATCTGAAGGCTACACAGATCTGGATATTACATGATTCGACCAGCTGACCATACTGAGACTAACAATGAGGCTCCCCATTCTCTGTCAGGTGCTTACAATTCTGTCTGCAATAAGTACTCAGCATCTTTGCAACTCTGTGTACTTCACAGTGATCACTCAACATCTGATGCTATTCACGCTCCTCATACAGGGTGTTACAAAAAGGTACAGCCAAACTTTCAGGAAACATTCTTCACACACAAATACAGAAAAGATGTTATGTGGACATGTGTCCGGAAACGCTTAATTTCCATGTTAGACCTCATTTTAGTTTCGTCAGTGTGTACTGTCTTTCCTCGATTCACCGCCAGTTGGCCCGATTGAAGGATGGTAATGTTGACTTCGGTGCTTGTGATGACATGCGACTCATTGCTCTAAATTACTAGCATCAAGCACATCAGTACGTAGTATCAACAGGTTAGTGTTCATCACGAATGCGGTTTTGCAGTCAGTGCAATGTTTACAAATGCGGAGTTGGCAGATGCCTATTTGATGTATGGATTAGCACGGGGCAATACCCGTGGCGCGGTACGTTTGTATCGAGACAGATTTCCAGAATGAAGGTGTCCCGACAGGAAGACATTCGAAGCAATTGATCGGCGTCTTAGGGAGCACGGAACATTCCAGCCTACAACTCGCGACTGGGGAAGACCTAGAACGACGAGGACACCTGCTATGGACGAGGCAATTCTTCGTGCAGTTGACGATAACCCTAATGTCAGCGTCAGAGAAGTTGCTGCTGTACGAGGTAACGTTAACCACGTCACAATATGGAGAGTGCTACGGGCGAACCAGTTGTTTCCGTACCATGTACAGCGTGTGCACGCACTATCAGCAGCTGATTGGCCTCCACGGGTACACTTCTGCGAATTGTTCATCACACATTGTGTCAATCCTCATTTCAGTGCAAATGTTCTCTTTACGGATGAGGCTTCATTCCAACGTGATCAGATTGTAAATTTTCACAATCAGCATGTGTGGGCTGACGAGAATCCGCACGCAATTGTGCAATCACGTCATCAACATAGATTTTCTGTGAACGTTTGGGCATTGTTGGTGATGTCTTGATTGGGCCCAATGTTCTTCCACCTACGCTCAATGGAGCACGTTATCATGATTTCATACGGGATACTCTACCTGTGCTGCTAGAACATGTGCCTTTACAAGTACGACACAACATGTGGTTCATGCACGATGGAGCTCCTGCTCATTTCAGTCGAAGTATTCGTACGCTTCTCAACAACAGATTCGGTGACCGATGGATTGGTAGAGGCGGACCAATTCCATGGCCTCCACGCTCTCCTGACCTCAACCCTCTTGACTTTCATTTATGAGGGCATTTGAAAGCTCTTGTCTACGCTAGCCCGGTACCAAATGTAGAGACTCTTCGTGCTCGTATTGTGGACGGCTGTGATACAATACGCCATTCTCCAAGGCTGCATCAGCACATCAGGGATTCCATGCGACGGAGGGTGGATGCATGTATCTGCGCTAACGGAAGAGATTTTGAACATTTGCTGTAACAAAGTGTTTGAAATCACGCTCGTACGTTCTGTTGCTGTGTGTTTCCATTCCATGATTAATGTGATTTGAAGAGAAGTAATAAAATGAGCTCTAACATGGAAAGTAAGCGTTTCCGGACACATGTCCACATAACATTTTCTTTCTTTGTGTGTGAGGAATGTTTCCTGAAAGTTTGGCCGTACCTTTTTTCTAACACCCTGTATATACGTACCTATCATTTCAAATGGTTCAAATGGCTCTGAGCACTATGGGACTTAACATCTGAGGTCATCAGTCCCGTAAACGTAGAACTACTTAAATCCAACCAACCTAAGGGCATCCCACACACCCATACCCGAAACAGAATTCTAACCTGCGACCGTAGCAGCAGCGCGGTTCCGCACTGAAGCTCCTAGAACCGTTCGGCCACAGCGGCCGACATAATTTAATTAATTAGCATTCCAGAAGATAAATTGGATGCGAAGAGTCTATATGTCAGTGGAAAGAGGAAGAGCTCAATTTTGTTTTGTTAATGAGGTGTTGCGACAAAGACCGCTAGGTCGGGATAGTCGCGTAAACGACCCCTAGGCTACTGACGCCAATAGGCAGTTGTGAGAAATTTGCTACTATGCAGCAGAAGATTTTTTTGGTTTCTTGACTTTACAGAAGTGAGTTGGCAGTTACAGTGCAGTGGACATTCCTTCTCCGATTCAGCAGTAAACCACCAACTAGAAAAAGCATAAGCTATTGGTTTAAGTAATTTCAAGTAACTGGATGTCTCTACTTGGAGGAAAGTCCGGGCTGACAACGTGTGTCAGAGGATGACGTCAGAAGAGTACAAGACAGTTTTGTTCGTAGTCCACACAAGTCAACAAAAAAGAGCTAGTATGGACCTAGGAGTATTTCAACCAACTGTAAGGCGAATTTTGAGATGACATTTGCTGTACAAGCCCTACTATTTACAAGTTGTACAGCCTCTTCTACAGAATGGCAAAGAAACCCATATTGAAGTTCTTTGGTGATATGGTAGAAATGAGGGAAAATGACGCGTTTCTACCGCTTTTTAGCGATGAAGCTACGTTCCATCTTAGCGCAAAATTGAAGAGATATAAAGTTAGTATGTGGCGTTTGCAAAATCCCCAGACATCGTTGCAGCGTGAGAGAGACTCGGCAGAGATGAAATTGCTCTGTGCCTTATCATGAGCAAAATATTATGGACGATTTTTTTTGTGGGAATCATTGTGTGTTACCGCACCTAGATATGGTGGGAAAATGCCTTTTTCTTCAACTTAACGCGGATTCACTAGACCTCATTTTCCAACAAGAAGGAGCTCCATTCAAATGACAACTTGATGTTCGAGGACTTTTAAGTCAGTCCCATTCTCAGCATTGGATAGGTCACATGTGAAATCAAGTCCTGGCTCTACACTTCTAGTCACCGAATACTCCTCACGCCCTATGACTTTTTCTTGTGGAGCTATGGTACGGAGGCTGTTTACGTCCAACTTTGCTAACAACCGTGACCGAGTTGCGGAACTGTGCCAGTGCTGCAGTCAACTCTGTAACGATTTCATGTTTCGCCTGACCCGACTTTGTTGAGCATAAGAGAAAAGAACTTCGTTTTGGTGCATGAAACAGTGCGCTTCTTAGTTGCATGGAATCAGGAAGGAAACAGAGATACATTCAGTGCGGGGTTGATCACATATTTCAGGGCTGAACATAGATCTCTCACTCTCTATTACAGCCATCCTCCGCACCTGACTATCAGTAGATTGGTAAGCATGAGCTGCATGTGCGCACATCGTAATGAGGGGACCGCGAAGTTATTGTTTCAAGTCAGAGTTTCGTGCTTCATATCGAATTCATATCAAGCTGAGTAGCTTGCTGCAGTCTCTATACGCTTAGGAGAGATAGCAGGTGCTTGTTCGTACATTACTGGGTCTTTATTTTAGACCATCACCTTATTCAGCGAATACTGGCGATTTTCGTGCACACAATATCCCTAACACCGTATCACTTTAAGTCAAACCTATCCAGCTGTTCCAAGAGCTTTCGGATATATTTCTCACCTGGTATTCTTTTGCAGATCCTCTGACGGAAAAAAATCACAACAGAAAATAATTAATGGAAGTAATGAAATTTCGAGTATACCATTGTCTAGGTAAAACCACACAATGGTAAATCCAGAATGGAACGTAACAATATTATGAAAAGTATAGTCGCTACGCACCATGTAGTGGAGATGCTGAGTTGCAGATAGGCACAACAAAAAAGACTGACGGAAAGTAAGCTTTCGGAAAGCAAGGCTTTCGTCGAAAATTGACAACAAACGCACACACAAACTCACGCAAGGGCAACTTACACACACACACACACACACACACACACACACACACACACACACACACACAACAACCGTGTCTGGGAGCTGAAGCTGTGGTCATCTGTCTGTCCGCCCGCGTCCGCGTGTGTCCGTCCGTGTGTGTCCGTCCGTGTTTTTTTTTTTTTTTGTGGTCTTAGGGCGCAAAACTTCTATGGTCATTAGCGCCCAGCCCGTGACTTAGGAAACAGGAAAAAACCGAAATTTAAAACCAGCAGCAATGGGAACAAACTCATATAATTTGAGAAACTAAAAGCAGAAGGAATGCTTAAAAATCCACTACAGAAAGGGGTTGGTAGTCCCCAAAAGAAGCTTCAAATGACTGAAGTCATTTCACTGTCACTAATAAACTGGAGAACGCGGTCGGCTGAGTGCGTGTCATCTGCTAAAATCGACGATAGATCAGGCGATAGCTGTAGACGGGAGCGTAACGGATTAAAATAGGGGCATTCAATTAAATGGTGTCTGACCGTCCACAGACGAGAGCAGTGGGGACAGAGTGGGGGAGGATCGCCGCTTAAAAGATGTCGATGGCTAAAAAGACAGTGCCCTATCCGGAGTCCAGCTAAAATTACCTCCTCCTGACGACGCATTCGGGAGGAAGAGGTCCAAGCGCAAGGAAGGGCTTTCACTTCCCGCAATTTATTATGGGGAAGTGTTGACCAATGCGCATGCCATAAATGAGCGACTTGGCGACATAAACCGCTCCGTAGATCGGTGAAGGGAAGCGACTGAATAGCTGGCCGAAGAAGAGAGACTGCAGCCTTGGCCGCTATATCGGCCGCCTCATTCCCACAGATACCAGCGTGTCCCGGGAGCCAGAGGAACGCCACCGAGACGCCCCCCAGGTGGAGCAAGCGCAGACAGTCCTGAATCCGGTGCACAGGGTAAAGAGCTTGGAGACTGAGGAGAGAGCTGAGAGAATCTGAGCAGATTACGTACTGTATCCGCTGATGGCGGCGGATGTAGTGGACAGCCTGGAGAACAGCGTAAAGCTCCGCAGTATAAATCGAACACTGGTCGGGAAGCCGAAAGTGATTTGGGGTGTCGCCAACAATATAGGCACTCCCTACACCTAACGATGTTTTCGAGCCGTCGGTGAAAATAAATGTGGCGTCCGTCATTTGTGCACATAGAGCAGCAAATGCCCGACGGTAAACAAGTGTAGGGGTACCATCCTTGGGAAATTGACATGGGTCACGGAGCAAGTAGATCCGGGGACGGAGCCAAGGCGGTGCTGTACCCCAAGTTGTCAAGAAGGTTTTAGGAAAGCGGAAGGAAAGAGAATGGAGCAGTTGACGGAAGCGGACTCCCGGGGGTTGTAGGGAGGAGGAGCGGCCTGCATACCCTACATCAAAGGAGGCGTCGAAAAAAAGGTCATGGGCTGGATTAGCAGGCATGGAAGACAGATGGCTAGCATAACGACTCAGAAGGACTGCCCGGCGATTGGACAGCGGAGGTTCAGCAGTCTCAGCATAAAGGCTTTCCACAGGGCTGGTGTAAAAAGCTCCAGACACTAAACGTAATCCACGGTGGTGGATAGAGTCGAGACGCCGAAGAATAGACGGCCGAGCAGAGGAGTAGACTATGCTTCCATAATCCAATTTCGAGCGCACTATGGCGCGATAGAGTCGGAGAAGGACCACTCGGTCCGCTCCCCAGGAGGTACCATTCAGGACACGGACGGTGTTAAGGGAACGCAGACAGCGAGCCGAAAGATAGGAAACGTGGGAGGACCAGCACAGTTTTCTGTCAAACATAAGACCCAATAATTTAGCGACGTCGGAAAACGGAAGGTTGACAGGACCTAGATGTAAGGAGGGCGGAAGAAACTCCTTACGTCGCCAAAAATTAACACAAACGGTCTTACTGGGTGAGAAACGGAAGCCGGTTTCGATGCTCCACGAGTGGAGGCGATCGAGACATCCTTGAAGACGTCGTTCAATAAGGCTTGTCCGTTGAGAGCTGTAGTAGATAGCAAAATCGTCCACAAAGAGGGAGCCCGAGACATCAGGAAGGAGACAATCCATAATTGGATTTATGGCGATTGCAAAAAGTACAACACTCAGCACGGAGCCCTGGGGTACCCCGTTTTCTTGGGAGAAAGTACGGGAGAGAGTAGTGTTCACCCGCACCCTAAATGTGCGCTCTGCCATAAATTCGCGAAGAAAAAGGGGCAGCCGGCCTCGAAAGCCCCAAGAGAACAGTGTGCGGAGGATGCCTGTCCTCCAACAGGTATCGTATGCTCTCTCCAGATCAAAAAATATTGCTACCGTTTGGCGTTTCCGGAGAAAATTGTTCATGATATAAGTGGAGAGAGCAACAAGATGGTCAACTGCAGAACGATGCTTTCGGAATCCGCATTGGGCAGGTGTTAAAAGACTGCGGGATTCCAGCCACCAAGCTAAACGGTAATTCACCATACGCTCTAAAACCTTACAGACACTACTCGTGAGAGAAATGGGGCGATAGCTAGAGGGGAGATGTTTGTCCTTTCCAGGTTTCGGAACGGGAACGACGATAGCTTCCCACCATTGTCTGGGAAAAGTACTGTCGGTCCAAATTCGATTATAAAGCCGAAGGAGGAAACGCAGACTATGGGTGGATAAATGCAGCAACATTTGGACATGGATACCATCCGGTCCTGGGGCGGAGGAGCGAGAAGAAGAGAGGGCATGTTGTAGTTCCCGCATGGAGAAAACAGTATTGTAGCTTTCGTGATTTTGAGAGGAGAAAGCAAGATGACGCACTTCCGCTGCACGTTTCTTCGGGAGAAATGCTGGCGGGTAATTGGAAGAGCTCGAAATCTCAGCAAAGTGCTGACCCAATGAGTTAGAAATTGCGACGGGGTCCACTAAGGTATCATGCGCGACAGTGAGCCCAGAGACCGGGGAGAAACTAGGCGCGCCTGAGAACCGTCGAAGCCGACTCCAAACTTCCGAGGAGGGAGTGAAGGTGTTAAACGAGCTAATAAAGAATTTCCAGCTTGCCTTCCTGCTATCGCGGATGACGCGACGGCATCGCGCACGGAGCTGCTTATAGCGGATACAGTTGGCCAAAGTAGGATGGTGACGGAAAATGCGAAGAGCACGTCGCCGCTCACGTATTGCGTCACGGCATGCCTCGTTCCACCAAGGAACTGGGGGGCGCCGGGGCAATTCGGAGGTGCGTGGTATTGAACGTTCCGCAGCTGTAAGAATAACATCGGTAATATGTGTGATCTCATCGTCGACGCTGGGAAAGCGACGGTCATCGAATGTCGCTAGGGACGAAAAAAGTGTCCAATCGGGTTGGGCAAACTTCCAGCGTCGCGGGCGCATATATGGCAGTTGAGGCTGCAGTCTAAGGACACATGGAAAGTGGTCACTCGAGTGTGTATCATCAAGGGCGAACCATTCGAAGCGCCGAGCTAGCGGAACAGTACCGACGGCAAGAACCAAATGAGATAAATTTGTCGTGGAGGCAGACAAAAATGTGGGGACCCCAGTGTTGAGGCAAACTAGATCCGCTTGGTGGAAGACGTCTAGCAATAGGGAGCCACGTGGACAAGGATGTGGAGATCCCCAAAGCGGGTGGTGGGCATTGAAGTCCCCAACTAGCAAATAGGGGGGTGGAAGCTGACCAAGAAGATGAAGGCGATCAGCTCGTGCCATTGGTGTGGACGATGGAATGTATACAGTACAAAGAGAGAACGTGTATCCAGAAAGAGAAAGACGGACGGCGACAGCTTGGAAGGAACTGTTTAAGGGGATTGGATGATAATGGAGAGTTTCATGGAGAAGAATCACGAGTCCTCCATGTGCTGGGGTGCCTTCAACAGAGGGGAGGTCATATCGGACGGACTGAAAATGAGGGAGAACAAAGCGGTCATGGGGACGCAGCTTTGTTTCCTGAAGACAGAAGATGACCGGCGAGTAGGATCGTAAGAGTATCGACAATTCATCCCGATTGGCTCGAATGCCGCGGATATTCCAGTGGATAATGGACATAGGGTGAACAGAAAATTGAGGACTGTGACCAAGGTCGCTGTCAACTCAAGGACTGCTCAGAGCTTGCGACCGACAGCATGGAATGGCATTCAGCCGAAGGCAGAAGATCCTGATCCATAGGTGGGTCAGGAGCAGCTCCTGCCACCAGCGATCGGCCGGTTGACCGGCCACCAGCAGTGCGCCTCGGCGACACAGATGGCCGAGGGCGATTTCCGCCAGATCGTGCTGTAGATGGGACACGCCTTGGCGGAGAAGGAGAGGAACTGGGTTTCTTTGTAGCCTTCTTGGAAGTATGATGTTTAGATGAAGGAGGAACCGATGGTTGTGAAGTTGCGGTACGTAAAAACTTCACGAGTATGCTCTTTTTTCGAAGACGTCGTGTCTGACTTGTGGGCTCGAGATTTAGCAGAACCCGACGAAGGGTGAGCCATAGAGTGGGCAGGCGAAAGCGGGGAGGCTGAACGGGCGATCTTTGCGCTGGCCGATCTGACGACCGTGGCACTAAAGGGGAGGTCGCAAGTCTGCGTGGCCGCCTCCTTTGTTGGTCGAGGAGAAGCAAGGACAGTGCTGTATTTTCCTTTCTGAGGCACGGTGGGCTGTCGACTGGCGAATAATTTTCGAGCAGCAAAGGTCGACACCATTTCCTTTACTCTGATTTCCTGGATGAGCTTTTCGTCCTTAAAAACGGGACAATCTCGAGAGGAAGCAGCGTGGTCACCCATACAGTTGATGCAGCGAGGGGATGGAGGTGGACAAGCACCCTCATGGGCATCCTTGCCACACGTAACACATTTGGCCGGATTGGAACAGGACTGGCTGGTGTGTTTGAACCGCTGACACCGATAGCAACGCGTAGGGTTTGGGACGTAAGGGTGAACGGAAATTATCTCATAGCCTGCTTTGATTTTTGATGGGAGTTGAACTTTGTCAAATGTCAAGAAGACACTGCGGGTTGGAATGATGTTTGTGTCAACCCTCTTCATAACCCTACGAACAGCCGTTACGCCCTGGTCAGACAGTAGTGCTGAATTTCTTCGTCAGACAAGCCATCGAGGGAGCGTGTATAAACGACTCCACACGAGGAATTTAAAGTACGGTGCGGTTCCACCCGGACAGGGAAGGTGTGTAGTAGTGAGGTACGCAGCAATTTTTGTGCCTGGAGGGCACTGACTGTTTATAACAACAGGGTGCCATTCCGTAATCTGGAACAAGACTTGACAGGACCTGCAATTGCGTCGACACCCTTCTGAATAATGAAAGGGTTGACCGTGGAGAAGTCGTGACCTTCGTCAGACCGAGAAACAACAAGGAACTGTGGCAACGATGGAAGAACTGACTGTGGCTGAGACTCAGTGAACTTACGTTTGTGAGCAGACATAGTGGAAGGTGAGGAAACCATTGCGGAAGAATCCCCCATGATTACCGGCGTCTCCGATGGCGCGCTCCTCCCTTGTGGGGGCCCTCTCCGAGGGCACTCCCGCCTTAGGTGATTGTTCACACCTCAGGTCACACCTCCCGACAAACGGACGGAGGGACCAATCGGCAGTTTCGGAAGGTATCAGCTCGGGTAATCACCCCTCCCTGGGTCTGGCCGTTACCAGGGGGTACGTACGTGTCCTACCTGTCTACCCGGGGCGGGGAATTACGCGTTACCCCGTCACCGGCTACGCATGGAAGTGCGTGGGTCGGCCTTCAGACACGCACAGGGAGGAAGAAAGAGAAAGGGAAAGGAAAGAAGAGGGGGTCTCAAACGCCGCAGCGGAGAAAAGGGTAAAGAGAAGAGGTAAGGAAAAGAGAAGGACAAAGGATGGAAGAAGACATACAAGCAAGGAAGGAAGGCGAAGAATGCGGTACATTTACAAGCGTCCGTCTCCAGACGTAGGCACAAACCATACTCCCAGAGGGGGAGAAAGGGAAGGAAAGAGCCAGAGGTGTGGGGGGGGGGGCGAAGACAGGGGATGGGGAAGGATGCGGAAAGGGAAGCTATGCAGCCCGGAAAGGAAGGAAGGCCACATTAGCTCGGGGCCCCGTGCTCGCTACGCACGTATCCACAAAAGAGTTGTGGATCCCCTGGGGGGGCTGTCCGTGTGTGTGTGTGTCCGTGTGTCCGCGCCTGCGCCCGCGCCCGTGTGTGTGTGTGTGTGTGTGTGTGTGTGTGTGTGTGTCCGTCTGTGTGTGTCTGTCTGTCCGTCTGTGTGTGTGTGTGTGTGTGTGTGTGTGTGTGTGTGTGTGTGTGTGTGTGTGTGTGTGTGTTTTTTTTGTCTGGGTAGCATATTTAAGTGATTAACATTGCAAAATCAAAGGTTAATGTAAGCATGAGGTAAGCCATTGCCTTTATGAAATTCTGGTACATTAATAACAGGTGTAACCGCTAGAATGTTGAATGCTAGCGTCCAAACGTACATGCATGGTATTGTACAGATGTCACATGTACAGATGTCACATGTGGACAGAGTTCCATGCCTGTTGCGTTTGGTCAGTCAATACAGGGCAGTTAAGTCTGTCTATGGATGACGCAGTAGTTGTATTCCAATGATGTCCCACGTTCTCTCGACTGGAGACAAAGCTGCTCATCAAGCGGGTTAAGGCATCATGTCGACACTCTGTAGAGCATGTTGGGTTACAACTATGAAATATGAGCGATGGTTTTCCTATTGGAAAACACCCCCTGGAACGCAGTTCATGAACGGCATCGCAACAAGTCGAATAACCAGACTGAGGTACAAGTTTGCTTGCAGGGTGCGTTGCGTAATCACAAAAGTGTTCCTGTTGTCATACGAAATCGCACCAGCGACCATAACTTCAGGTGTAGGTCCAGTGTGTCTAGCAAACAGACAGGTTGCTTATAGGTCTCCATCTAAGGAACAAACGGCCATCTCTGACACTGAGGCAGAGCCAGCGTCCATAAGAAAAAATGAAACAGATCTCCACCCTGCCATCCAGTCAGCTCTCGTTTGACATCCCTAAAGTAATAAGTGGCAGTGACTTGGGGTCAGTGGCACGCACGCTACAGGGCGTCTAGCTTGGAGCTGTCCTTGCACCCTATGAGTAACCCTTCGTTGTGTCACTGTGATGTCAACTGCTAATCAGGCTGCTGCTGCAGAAGCAGAATGCGCCAGAGTCATACGCCGAACACGATAATCTTCCCTCTCGGTAGAACCACGCGACCGTCCGGAGCCCGGTCTTCGTGTAACCATACATTGTTGTGACCAATTGTCAGCAGTTATACAGAGCGGCTACATTGCGGCCAAGTCTTTCCGCAACATCGCAGACGGAACATTCAGATTCTAGTAGCCGTATTAGACGATCTTGTTCAAACTCAGTGAGGTGTGATAATGGCGTCTTTGTCGCCTTAAAGGCATTCTTGAATGACATCGACTCACCATGTCAAATCTCAAAGGTAACTAACGTTCACAACCGTCACAGCGTGTATTTAAAGCAAACCTGATGTACACACTCATAATTGCGCTACTAGCGCCACTCTTACGCGGTTAGCACAATATTTGAATAGACGTCATCTTTCAGATGTAGAGACACGCCTACCAAATTTCATTTATGTCTCAACTTCTTCTTGGTGTTGGGAGTTTCCCTTCAGTGTATTTGCATTGTCGATTCAGTGACTAGGATCACATTAATGCATCTAGCTACAGATCAGACTGTTATAGTGACCTCAGTTTTGTTTAGCAGCTTGGTGGAAACCCTATTCGAGCTGTGATACCCATATTTCATGTTCAGTTGGGCCCCCTCTGTTTAATTCAGATAGTCGATTAGGGCTGCTTCTCTGTTGCACAGCTTTGCTTCTTCATTCCTCAGGATCTCATGGGGAGCGATCGGTCCACTGTGTAGATCAACGTGTTTCGATCTTGTAGCATCTCGAGGGTATGCTGACAGCTCAGCTGACACCTCACAGAAAGCACAGTTGGTAGAGCACTTGCCCGCGAAAGGCAAAGGTCCCGAGTTCGAGTCTCGGTCCGGCACACAGTTTTAATCTGCCAGGAAGTTTGCTATCAGTGCACACTCCGCTATAGAGTGAAAATTTCATTCTAGAAACATGTCCTAGGATGTGGCTAAGCCATGTATCCGAAATATCCTTTCTTTCAGGAGTGCTAGTTCTGCAAGGTTCGCAGGAGAGCTTCTGTAAAGTTTGGAAGGTAGGAGACGAGGTACTGGCAGAAGTAAAGTTGTGAGGACGGGGCGTGAGTCGTGCTTGGGTAGCTCAGTGGTAGAGCACTTGCCCGCGAAAGTCAGAGGTCCCGAGTTCGAGTCTCGGTCCTGCACATAGTTTTAATCTGCGAGGAAGTTTCAGTAAGTATGTATTCATCACTACTATAGTTATAAATTATCTACACAAAGCTTCCTTGTGAAGCAGTCTCTCTGTACTGAGATTAGCCTTCAGACGCAGAAAGAAAAACGACTGGTGGTCTTTAATTTGTAACATGCACGAGTTAGAAGATACTGCGACTAGACGCGGTGAGAAAGTAACATCGAACTTAGTTAATGGTTTGTTACTAATCGGATTCGTGGCTACAAGCAGTGCGCGCTTGTCCGGAAAATCTACGGCAAGCTAGCTCTGAGAACGGAGGGGCCGTTGGGCGAGGTGGTGAGGTGAGGTCGCACATAAAGCTAACCGAATGCCGTCCTTGTTTTACGGTCCGGCTGCGCTCTTACTGTACTTTATGATTCCAGCCGTAAAGTGGAGAACGCTTTACACACAAGCTCAAGGCGGTGAAAGAATTCGTATTCCCAACGACCGAAAATGGTAAGAGCCAGGCCACCGTCTGGGTACTGCAGAACCCTTAATTATTTATTCCTGTAGATGGGTGCGGAAGTAGCAGGTGAGTGAATTATTCATCGTGTAAATGCAGCCATCTGTTTTTCATGGCCTTGGGCGTTTCAGTTCTGAATTCTAAAGACTCACTACCGGTGCTGCTATTCCGTAGAATGAACTGAAATGACGCTATGACTTTTTCTAGATGATCGACGAATGAGGCCAATGATGCACTAAAAATCTCTATAACACTGCTTTCAGTCTTCCTGTAGAACCAAAACTGTATCGTTTGTGTAACGATATAATGGTGGAATTAAGTAATTGTTCTTGTCGCATTCAGCCTGAAGACCTACCCACTTGTGTAATTTTGTGTAATTGTCTTCTCATCTCTGCATAACTATTGTAGCCTACATCCATTTGAAACCGCTTACTCAACACCCCTCAGATTTTTTGCCTACTATACTTCTGTCCATCGCAAAATTACTTTCTTTATTTTTTTAAGGTGTGTCCTATGAATCTATCTTGTCTTTTAATCGAATTGTGTCATAAATTTGTTTTCCACGCAATTCCCTTCAGGACATATTAGTTAGTTACCCGATCTATCCATCTAGTATCCAGCATTGTCCTGTATTACAAAACTTCAGGACTTCTAATCTATTCATGCCTGAACTATTTATTGACAATCTTTCTCTTCCACACAAGGCTACACTAAAGACAAATACCTGCAGAAGAGGCTTTACTTTTCCCAAGAAAGGATTTCCCTTTTTTACAAGCGTTTTTCTAGCTATTGCCGGTTGGTATTTAATGTTACTTCTACGGCGACCATCCCCATTCAGTTCTCTGAACAAATAAAAAGACTTAGCTACTTCTTTCAACGTCTCATTCCCTAATCTCATTAATTAGACTACGTTCCATTACTCTTGTTTTACTATCGTTATCGTATAATGTGTCTTAAAGACACTCCACATTCCGTTCAACTGTTCTTCTTACCTTTTGCCGTCTCTGACTCAATTACAGTGGCATCAGGAAACGTCAAAGTTTTATCTCTTCTCCCTGACACTTAATTTTCTTTCCAAATTTCTTTACGCTTGTTGAGTATAGAGACTGAAAGTAGGACACAACTACGCCTCACTTTCTTACCCTCTACTACATCCTTTCCATGTCCTTCGACTATGACGACTTATCCAGTTTCTGTAGAAATTATGGTTGACTTTTCTTTCTCTGAAAGAATCTTGTCTCAGTATGACATATCGGAGCTTTTCTTTATCTGCTTGCTCTTTCCTTTGTTTAATATGTTCTTAAAGCCTCTTTCCTCAACGGAGGCCTTTTACATATTCTCTCCACCTCTTAGGCTTTACGTCTTTATTTACTGCTGATACGCTACGTCTTAATATTCAAACACCTGCGGTTCTTCTGCATTCCCTCTATTTGAATTTATATTTCTCCAGTTCTCTAACCTACGTACTCGATCAAGGAATCGAGTAGTAGAACACCATATTTGTTTCATCTGATCATAACAGACTCCTGAATAATCCCTTCTTGCGGATTCAAATGAGGGACTACGACATCTCTGGAGTATTTTGTCTTAGGGATGTGATCGTCACTAAATCATACAGACGAGCTGCTTGCTCTCAGGAAACATAACGATTATAATTTGGCTTTGCTTACGGCTGTTCACGGTACCAACATATTATGGCCGTGTTGGCTAATACAGTATTACAAATCCAGAACAATCAATCATGAATACTGTTGTCACTGAATCTACTAAAAAGACTTCTGCCCACCTTCAGGAACAATGTGTCAGCCTTACCTCTTCAGTGACACCCCTCCGACTGTGGCTGTTATCCCTATCAAGGCTCACAAGCTGTTCCAATGAGGCAACGTCAGTGGTTGGCGAAGGGAAAAATTCGCACGTGTGTATGTACGTATGTATGTATGTTCCACTCCTATTAAATCACAGGACCGATTTAAGCCAAAAATTGGTATATGAGTCACTTATAGTCTGGAAACAACTGCTACGGGGTAAGTACCACATACCTATCAAAGTTGGTGGCGATGAATAAGCAGTGATGCCCTATCAAAGTTGGTGGCGATGAATAAGCAGTGATGCCCAAGACGCGCGAATAGCCATATTTTAGAAAAAAACTTTGCAAGTAATTAGAAGCTTTTGCGAAACTTTCATTCACTGAAAAAAATCCAGAAAATAATTAAAGGAAGTAAGTTTATTGCTTACTACATTTTCCCTATTAATGCAGTAAAAATGCCACCTGAAGGATGACGTTTCATTTTGTTACTTCTTTACTACTAACTGTACTCGCGATACAATTTGCATACTACTGAATTTACCAGCAAAATTAAATCATCATACGAAACATACTTCACATGATATGACGTTATATACACTACGATGCATGAAAAGTTGCCACATCATGCATGAGCTTTTCATTTATTACATCCTTATTACCAACTCTATTCGTATTTCTCAGATAGTAGCCACATATACCACTGGACGTACATACAAAGTTATACCACTGTACAGCACTTAGTCCTCTAGATACGGCTTCATAAACATTGACCTGCTTGAAAATGAATCTGCAGAGTGAAATTCGCTAGAGATAAATCTGAGACGTCGTAGGAATACATATCGAATATTAAATATACAGTGGCGGTCGAAATAATAGAGCCACCTCTATTGACGAGATTAAGAACTAGGATATCTATTAGTTCGCGAAATCGCCACGAGTGCCGTGTTGTCAGTCCCTTGTAGACAACATCAGGGAAGACGTTGCTGCTATCTTTAGTCGTCCGAAAGGAAGCGTTTGAGCTAGACGTGTGAAAAGAGGCATAAAGGTAAGAATCTTATGGGTCAAAATAATAGAGCCGCTTTACACATGTGCCTTTAAATTGATTTTTATGCAGTTGTTTTGTATGTAAATTGACGTGTGGTTTTGTTTACATTCGTCTAGATGGGCAGAGCAAAGCATACCAGTGAAGTTGAGCGTATAGTAATGTTCCGGATGTTCAAAAGTGGGATGTCCATGAATAAAATAGCCAATGTCTTGCACGTTTCGCGAAAACGAGTCCAGAACGCCATGAGACGGTCAAAACAAACAAAGCCGCAGGTGGAGAACAGGGGGCGACCTCGTGTAACTACTCCTCGCGTAGACAGACTCATCACTAGGGAAGTGAAGAAAGACCCATTTTTGTCAACACCACGACTGAAAGCCATTTTGTTTAGCGACGAACATGATGTTCAACCATCAACCTCAACGATTCAAAGACGACTGAGATCTGCAAAATTGAATGGGCGCATTGCAAGAAAGAAGCCACATGTTTCACAAGCTAATGTTCGGAAAAGGTTAGCCTTTGCCCGGAGAAATGAACAAAAACCTAATACTTGGTGGAGGAACATCCTTTGGTCCGATGAATCCAAGTTTAATAGGTTTGCCTCAGACGGAAAAGTCTATGTGCGCCGCCCACCAAACCAGGAATTTAATCCCAAGTACACTTTAAAAACTGTGAAATACGGTGGCGGAAGTGTTATGGTATGGGGATGTTTTTCGTGGTACGGCATTGGTCCAATACACCGTATCAACGGCATAATGAACGCAGAAATGTACAAAGACATCTTGGCAAATGTGATGCTGCCTTATGCTGAAGAGGAAATGCCGCTGAAATGGAAATTTCAGCACGATAACGATCCAAAGCATACTGAAAGGATCATAAGGCAGTTTGTTCAAGAGCACAATATCGAAGTATTAGAGCGTCCACCTCAGTCCCCTGACGCATCACCCATTGAGAACTTATGGGAGATCTTAGACAAGAGAATTGACCGCTCAAAAGCTACATCGTCAGAAAAACTGTGGGAAGAAATCCAGAGAGCCTGGTATGCGATCAGTAGTGACGAATGCAGGCGTTTAGTAGACTCTATGGGTAAGAGGTGCAGGGCAATCCTCAAAAATAAGGGTTACCCCACGAAGTACTAATGCAGTCCTATGCAAAAAAGACTGTTCCTGTACGTTTCATAAGACTGAGATCAAGTACAATATATTTGTTTCAATTGGCTCTATTTTTTTGACCCTGTGGTCTGGTATTCTTTTGAATATTATCGATTATTACTGATTATTTTGTGTTGTGTTATCGATATAACTTACTATAGTACAATGTGACTCGGTTGTAATGGTTTCCATCATAGTTCAAACATGTCAAGTAATAAATGTGCACTTTATTCCAAACCTTTGCCAGGTGGCTCTATTATTTTGACCGCCACTGTATGTGATATATGTCTGAAATGTTCGTACACATGCAAAGCTACAGGTGAAAAACTCATCCTAAACCCCTGAAGCGATTTCAACTGAAGGGAGACTAGGAGATGATAGAGAGATGGAGCAGCAGGAGAAGGAAAAAGAAGGGTGAGGAGGGGAGGGAGGAAGTGGACAGTGGATCATGGAGCAGATGAACATGGAAGGAAGGAGGAAATTGACAAAAAGGGAAGGGAGGACAGAAAGGGGCAGGCAGAGTATATAAAATCAGTGGAAAAATATTTTTGATCGCGATGGTTATTTAATTAAAATGACGGGTTTTGGACTAGGCTTAGGCCGTCTTCTGACAGCACTATCAGCTGTACTTGACGATGGGTGGAACAATTAGTTGACATCAGTTCAGCAACTGAAATCAGCTGACTGTTCCACGCATCATCAACTTCAGCTGATAGTGCTGTCTGAAAATGGCCTAAGTCTAGGTCAGAACCTGTCAGTTTAATAAGATAACCATCGTGATCAAGACAGTTTTTCCACTGATTTTATATTCATTACAAGATTGCTGTTTGTCCAAAAATATTACCAACATTTTTGAGGACTGTGAATGATGGGTGCAAGAAGTGGACAGAGAAAAGGAGGAAGGATGAGATGCCATTAGCGTAGGAGGAGGAGGAGAAGGACAGAGGGGAAGGAGCTGAAGGACAAAAAGAAAAGGAGGAGTAGACTGATAAAGTAGGAGAAGGAGATGAACAGAGAGAAGTGCAAGAGGAGATGGACAAAGATTAGGGGGTTGATGGGGTGGAAAGAGGGAGAGGGTGTAGGAGATGGACAAAGAGAGTATGAAGGAGGAGATGGACGGAGAGAGGCGGGTAATGGAGATGGACTAATAGAAAACTGAAATAAATGTGTACCTGTGCAGTGCTGGGTACTCTGCTAGTTCTGTTATAAAACTAGGAAAGAAACGCTAATGCTACACGAAGTGTTATTTCCTCCACTATTTCGGTTGCAGATAGTGAACGTGGATACATAAAATTTTCCTTTAGCATCTTCGTCTAATAATGAAGTTGCTGTAGCTTCAAAATTAGTTAATGGGACAACAAATCATATATGTCAGATGAAGATGCTACAGGAAAATTATCTGTACCAGCTAGCCCCTCAGTATTAGATTTTCATGTCACTTTACATGCTGTAGCGGCACCACGGTTTAGGATAGGAAAAGTTAATTTTGTGCAATGTTCGGAGCACGAGTTACAGCCAGGTGCGGGCTGGATTGCAGTAAATTACTCATACCAGCAATTGCGAAGGCAAATAGAGGCCACAGGGGCGTAGAACAGCTGAAGAGCGTGCACACAGCAGTTTCCATGGCGCAAGTCACAGGCAGAAGTGGGCCACTGGCCAACCTAAGTGTTATGCGTGCGTGACACAAAGCAGTGGGCTTGGCAAAACAGAGGTGCACAGCCGAGTATAAATAGGTGCATTTTTAAAAAGATATTTTCAAGTGCGGCAGCTCTCCTGGACGGCAGGGCATATCACACCACCGTGCCACATGCAGCAACAGATGGGGCACCAGAGTCCCAGTCCATGGCATGTCATTGGTTCGACCCTCTGAGGCCAACACGGGGTCTGCAGCCAGCCAGCGGTGGGCCACTCTTCAACAAACTATTGTGGGCAGTCGTCGTGGCTCCCAACACATGCTTGAGACTTCCTGAGGCGAGGGCTGCAGATTAGGACTCCAGATAGCGGGCGCTTGTTTGTCGCCACTATCTCAGCCACACCAGCGAGGAGAAGGATGAAGCTGGCCAACCATGGGTCACACTGAGCAGTGCTGAGTCGGCTGCTGGCGCAGCCATCCTGACATCAGAACTCACCTGGCTGGCCAAGGTCGGCACGACACATTGTGGCATTGCACAGGCGGCTGTGGTGCTTCCTCAGAATTGCGGGGCCCTGTGATGCAGAATGAGGTGAACGGAGCACTGTAGCGGAAACATCATTTGGAAAGTTCTCGCTGAGTTTTAATAGAGCACCTCCTGGCCCCATCCACTACAATGCTGAATTACGTCTTCATTTCCCCCGTAAGCGATGTGCTTATTGGGTAGGATGTGTATCTTGAAAATTGCCTCCTACATTTGCAACTGAAATTATCTCATCTCTCGCTATATAGATACATTTTGTACTAAGTTTCGATGTCTGTAATTTTAACTGTATTTGATACAGTCCATAAGATGGTACAGAAGGACTGTCTAAGTTTCGGTACTACAATGGAATCAGTCCTGTCCGCCTTTTGGCGAAGGATGGAACTGCGTGTTGACTGTAGCTTTGTCTTGTGTGAACGTGCATGAGGTGCTAGGGGACTGATAACATGCATCATGGCTCGGTGGAGGCTAAGCACTTTTGCAGTACAAGTCCGTTGGTCACTCACGGATGTTGTGCGGTTAGTACATATCGATTTTTGTGGTTCGTATTTCGGTGTTTGACGTGGAGAACTTTACGGAGCATTTCATGGCTTTAAAACGTGTCCTGTATGTGGAGATGTTACGTTTTGGCTGTTGTAAAGACAGTAGTCTTATATGCGCTTTACAGAATCAGTTTACTATAAATTCATCTGGAATGCAGAGCTCTTAAATTCGTCAAACCATGAAATGGGTGTCATTAAATATTTTTCGGGGTATCTAGACATTCTTTTGGGTCAGATTTTCATGTGTGTTGACTTATTGTAACATGTGTTCTGATCATTGATGTCATATGTGCCACAATGGTTTAAATACATTTTGGAAATAATCATATGATTAGTATTTTATCCATTCTCAGCAGCTGTAGTCATATATAATGAAATAACTTGCAACCAGTTACGTAAATGAAGATTTATTTCTTTACCAGTTTCCGGCACTTAGTGCCCTTAGTCGTATGCAGGGTGTCCATTATGACTGAAAACATTGAAATCTCTCGGAAACTACATGCCGGATAAAAAAAGGTTATTATTCCAATTTGTTTGATTCAGAGGAGGACATCCAACGATACTACACTAACCCTCCATGTCACCACCTCCATGCGTGGTGGTGAGCAACTTAGAAACCTTCCATTGGAACCCCCGTTTTTATTCCAGTTTACGATTCTGGTTGGTTGGTTGGTTGGTTATTTGAGGTTTAAGGGACCAAACAGCAAAGTCATCAGTCCCTTGTTTCAAGTATGCTCCATTCCGCTAATGGGACATCTCAGTAAAGTCAGAACAATAAAACGGAAAAACAGAAAAACGTAAAAGCGCAATCACGTTGTCATTGGTAAAAAAAAGAAAAGAAAAAAAAGAGGGAAGTCGGCAAGAGGACGAACCCAACACTAGGCTGAAGCAGCCTAGGTAAGACCACCTGTGACTTAAAAGGTACAACTGCTAAAATGTAGAAAGTACGTATGGGAATAGAAAGACTAACCAAGCCTTAAAAAAAGGGTAAAAACAGAGTAAAAGGGGAAGAAAAGAGGATTTCGGTCAGGGAGGTGAATCGGGAATCTCCGAACACTGCCTACACTGGGAGACACCCAAACACTCACTGCCCTGCCCCAACACCAGAGAGATATTAAAAACCTTAAAACTGAGAATAAAAACCACTTTCCTGGAGGAAACTGAGAACCAGTGAGACCATCCGGGAATCGTCAGCCAAAATCAAAGGTAAAGTGTGGGGGAGTCTGTACTTAGCACGCAGAGCCAAAAGAAGGGGGCATTCAACCAAAATGTGGGCTACTGACTGGAAGGCTCCACAACCACATAGTGGGGGTGGCTCATCACGCAAAAGAAAACCATGGGTCAGCCTGGTATGGCCAATACGGAGACGACACAGTGTGGTCGAGTCCTTTCGGGAGAGGCGAAAGGAAGAACGCCACGGGCCTGGTGTCACCTTAATTGCATGAAGTTTATGAGACAGGGGAGTAGCCTCCCAAGAATTGGCCCATGACTGTGCGAAGTGGGATTTGATGTGAAGCCGTAAATCCGCTGCAGGAGGGGTTACAGAAAATGGGGGGTAAGTAACTGCTGCCCCATCCAAACGATCAGCGAGCTCATTACCCAGGATGCCCACATGGCCAGGGACCCAAAGGAAGTCAATGGAACAAGCAGCACGGTGAATATCAGCGACATGGTCATGGATGGCAGAGACCAAGGGATGGCGCGAAAAACACCGGTCAATAGCAAGAAGGCCACTCATCGAGTCCGTACATAACAAAACGCGGTTGTGTTGGGACTGTTTAATAAAGGTAAGGGCCTGGGAAATTCCCATCAATTCCACAGTAAACACCCCACATGTAGGTGGCAGCAGATGACTTTCCGTTCCAACAGAGGACGTGAAGGCATACCCAACATGATCAGCAGATTTAGAGCCATCAGTGTAAAAAACAACAGCATCCCAAAACTCCCATGAAATTTGGCGGAAAAAGGAACGGAACACCACCGGGAGGATGGAATCTTTCGGACCTCGGCAGAGATCCATCCGAATTCGAGGCCGAAGAACTAACCAAGGAGGGATGGAGGGAAGGGAGCGAGGAAGACAGGACAAAGGAGGAAGCTGAAAATCACGGCAAAGAGACGCAAGGCGCAGCCCAACCGGTAAACCCGCCCAAGGGCGGGAGTCGGGTGGGCGACGTCCATGGTCTGGGAACAAGATAGAATAGGAAAGATGAGTGGTAAAGGAATGGATAGTGAGTGCATAAGACACCAGAAGCTGGGACCGCCGAACAGAAAGGGGGGGGGGATCCCAGCTTCAAGCAGGAGACTACCAACAGGGCTAGTAGGGAAGGCACCGGTGGCCAAACGGACACCACGATGGTGGACTGGATCCAGCATGTGCAGTGTGGAAGGAGCAGCTGAACCATAAACTTGACAACCATAGTCCAAGCGAGACACAACTAAAGCACGATAAAGACGGAGGAGGAGGGAACGGTCCGCACCCCAAGAGGAGTGGGCAAGGAAGCGAAGGACATTGAGTTTACGGAAACATCCTACCTTCAGGAGTCTGATATGGGGCAGCCAAGTGAGCTTGTTGTCGAAAAGAAGACCCAGGAAACGAAATTGTGGGACCACAGGCAATCGTTGTGCAGCGAGGTAGAGCTCTGCATCAGGGTGGATTGTAGTACGGCGACAGAAGTGGACCACTCGCGATTTTAAAGGAGAGAATTGAAACCCGTGCGAGAGGGTCCATGCAGAGGCACGCCGTATAGCCACCTGGAGCTGCCGTTCTGCAGATGCCATCGAGGAGGAACTAACCCAAATGCAGAAATCATCCACATACAGGTCAGGGGCGACCAAGGGACCGACAGAGGCCACAAGTCCATCGACAGCAATGAGGAAAAGAAGGACACTCAAGACAGAACCCTGTGGGATGCCCATCTCCTGGGTCCGTGGAGAACTAAAAGCAGTACCAACTCGAACTCTGAATGACCGATGGATCAGGAACTGGTGGATAAAAATCGGGAGTGGGCCCCGAAGACCCCACTGATGAAGGGTAAGTAAGATGTGATGGCGCCAGGCCGTGTCATAGGCCTTGCGAAGGTCAAAAAACACTGCAACCAAATGGCGGCGCTGGGAAAAAGCCTGCCGAACTGCAGATTCCAAGCGAAGTAAATGATCGATTCGAGATCGTCCCTCTCGAAAGCCACACTGGTAAGGGACAATAGATTCCGAGATTCGAGGACCCAATTGAGCCGACGGGCTACCATCCATTCAAGTAACTTACAAACAACATTGGTCAAACTAATTGGCCGATAGCTGTCAACAGATAGGGGGTTCTGACCAGGCTTAAGGACAGGAACCACAATGCTATCCCTCCACTGAGAAGGGAAGTCACCTTGGAGCCAGATACGGTTAACCACCCGAAGATGATGTTGCCATTGTGGAGCACTGAGATGTTGAAGCAGTTGGTTATGAATGGAATCTGGGCCAGGGGCCGTATCATGAGAAGAAGATAGAGCAGAAAGAAATTCCCATTCAGTAAAAGGTTCGTTGTAAGATTCTGACTCACAAGTGGTGAAACATAAGGTGGGAGCTTCGGCTCGCTGTTTTTGATGAAGGAAAGCAGCTGGATAGGAGGCTGACGCTGATGCCACTGCAAAATGGGTCGCAAGATGTTCTGCAAGAACTAATGGGTCCGTACAAATGCCATCTGGGAGGTGAAGGCCTGGGAGGGTGGACTGCCGATGGCAACCTTGGAGAGAGCGAAGTGTAGCCCATACCCGTGACAGAGGGACAGTAGAAACAAGGGAAGAAACGAATCGTCCCAAACATATCCGCTTGCTCTGTTTGATTAAATAACGGGCTTTAGCGCGAAGGCGTTTAAAGGTAGTAAGGCTGGCTACGGATAGGTGACTCTTAAAGTGTTGCAAAGCTCGACGGCGATCACGGATGGCAATGGCAATGGCCTTACTCCACCACGGGACTTGCCGACGACGAAACGGTCCAGATGAGCGCGGGACAGCAAGGCTAGCAGCGCGAACAATCGCGTCAGACACGTCACGTAGGACGTCATCAATACAACCCGACAAAGTGGGATAAAACACGACCTGTGCAGTGTATAGAGGCCAATCGGCGCGTTGGAAAGACCAACGAGGTAACCTGTCCATCGAGGAGCGGGAAGGGAGCGTGATAATCAACGGGAAATGGTCACTATCACGAAGGTCGTCGTGTGGCGACCAGTGTAATGAAGGGAGGAGAGAGGGAGAAGAAAGAGAAAGATCAATGGCAGAAAAGGTACCACGACCGGCACTGAAATGAGTAGGGGAGTCATCATTAAGAAGGCACAGGTCGTGGTCAGCAATAAATTGGTCTATAAGAAGACCTCGTCTAGATGGAAAGGCAGTGCCCCACAAAGGATGATGAGCATTAAAATCCCCAAGGTGGAGGAAGGGAGGAGGAAGTTGCTGAAGAAGGGCAGTTAAGGCAGCAGGTGTAGGAGTCCTGTCAGGAGGGAGATAAAGATAGCAAACTGTGACTGCAGAGTCTAGGTGGACCCTAACAGCAACCGCTTCCAATGTAGTTTGAAGAGGAATCCACGTGCTAGCAATGTCTGTACGGACCAACGTACAAACGCCACCAGAAGCCTGAAGGTGTCCAACCCGACTTCGACAGAAAACACGGAACCCACGGAGGGTCGGTGAGTGAGCATCAGTAAAATGAGATTCCTGGAGGGCCACATAAGCTGCAGAGTAGGACGAAAGAAGGGATTTCAATTCCGGAAGGTGACGATAGTATCCATTACAATTGCATTGGAGAACCACAGAACGATGGTTTAAATGGGGGCCGAACACGCTAAATCCAGTCATACCGCCGGGTCCCCACCAGACACCGACAAGGAGGGGGCTACATCCATGAACGACAGGTCAGAGTCCGGTTGTGAAGTCGGGGGAGGGACCTCCGGTGACACCAGAGGCTCTTTGTCCCGGGACTTATGTTTCTTCTTCTTTTCAGGCTGGGACCGAGGAGGGCTGTGCGGCATAAAGGAGCCAGCTGCAGCAAGATCAGGAACAGAAAGAGACCGGGTGACCTGGGGGCCAACAGACCGCGGCTCTCGCGGTCGTCGCGCGGCAGCAGACCTTGGCCTGGAAGGTGCCGGGAAGGTGCATCTCGGGAGAGGCGCCCTTGACCAGCAGACGCCGAAGGAGTGGGACACTTCTCCGGCTGGGGAGGGGGAGCAGCGCCCATAGGAGAAGCTGTGGGAGCTGCAGAGGAGGGGGGGGGAGAAGAGGGGTCCGGGATGGTGGTAAGGAAGGGGGAGGAAGGGGTAAAGATGTAACCAAGGCGTAACTAGATGTCATGGACACAGGGTGAAGTCTTGCATATTTCTTACGGACCTCTGTGTAGGTTAAACGATCGAGGGACTTATACTCCTGTATCTTTTTTTTCCTTCTTGTATACTGGGCAATCTGGTGAACGTGGAGAATGACTACCACGACAATTTACACATACAGGAGGGGGAACACAGGGACTCCCCTCATTGAGTGGACGTCCACAGTCACCACAGAGAGGGGCCTGGGAACAGCGGGAAGACATGAGACCAAACCGCAAGCACTTAAAACACCTCATAGGAGGTGGGATGTACGGCTTCACATCACAGCGATAGACCATAATCTTAACTTTCTCAGGAAGGGTATCCCCTTCAAAGGCCAGGATAAAGGCACCAGTATCAATACGATTGTCTTTAGGACCCTTCTGAACACGCCGAACAAAGTGAACACCCCGCCGTCCGAGACTGTCCCGAAGTTCCTCATCAGTTTGGAGGATGAGGTCCCTGTGAAAAATCACACCTTGTACCATATTTAGAGACTGGTGGGGGTAATGGACACAGGAATTGTGCCAAGATGGGTACAGGCACGAAGGGCCGCAGATTGGGCAGCTAAAGTAGTTTTTATCAGCAACGAACCCGACCGCATCTTGCTCAGGGAGTCCACTTCGCCAAACTTGTCTTCAATGTGTTCCACAAAGAATAAAGGTTTGACACTGGTGAAAGTATCTCCATCAGTCCTGGTGCAAACTAGATAATGGGGGAAAGGTTATGGCCCTAGATGACGGGCCTGGCCCTCTTCCCAAGGGGTAGCCATGGAAGGGAAGGGCGAAGGGGCAATAGAAGCAGCACTTGAGGAATCAGTTCCACTCAGAGAGACAGCCGCAGAAGAACGGCCAGAGTTCTCGACCTGTATGCGTTTCATTTGCATAGCGTCCGCCCTGATACCACCCATTCTGATCAGGGGCTCTCCTCACAGGCGCCACCCAGCCACAGCAAGGGCCGTCTGGCACGGCGGCCATTGCCGGGAGTTCCGATGCTCCAGGATGACGAGCAACCACTCCAAGGCATGCATGAGGTGGTCACAGCTCAGGTATCAGAAGTGTGATCCCTGTGTGTTCAGGGGGCTCAACCAAAAGGGTACATAGCGACCCCACCACACGGGCTAGCTACCGTGCTGGCTATGCACCATAGTATCAGACAACGACGTGAAAGAAAAGGTGGAATGTACTAGGAGGGCGCACGTCGGAGACACTAGGTAAGGTGCTCTTCCCCAAATGGCTCACACTACGGAGGAGAAATTTTGTAATGGAAGTCAAACCCCAGAGGGGGACCAAGGAATGCCAAAAGGAGGAGACGATTATGCAACAAAGCCGAATTGGAAAACCAACTGAACCAGGAGGAAAGCGGGGCCAACATAAGCAGGGACACCAAGAGAGGGAGAGGAGAGGGCGAGGGGAAAGGAGCAAGGAGGGGAAAGGAGCAAGGAGGGGAAAGGATGGGAAGGGAAACGAAATGCAGCCCTGGAGAGAAAGAAGGCTGCAATGGCTCGGGGCCCCATGCTCGCCACGCACGTATCCACAAAAGAGTTGTGGACCCCCCTGGGGCGGTTTACGATTCTACCGCAAAATCTACATACACCTTGTCTGAAGTATTTTCTTCGTTACAACATAGATGGCACTGTAATCCTTGTAATATGAATGGGTACACAGTCGCAATGTCCGACCTGCTACTCAGTTACCGCCGGCTGGAGTAGCCGAGCGGTTCTAGGCGCTTCAATCCGGAACCACGCGACCGCTACGGTTGCAGGTTCGAATGCTGCCTCGGGCATGGATGTGTGTGATGTCCTTCGGTTAGTTAGGTTTAAGTAGTTCTAAGTTCTAGGGGACTGATAACCTCTGATGTTAAGTCTCATAGTGCTCCGAGCCATTTCAACCATTTCTGAACTCAATTACCCTCGAAGCTCCAGTTGCAGTTTTGACCCGAACTATGTGCTGCGAGGGTAGGACAGGCCAGTATTTCATAACTTCTAAGTGGAGACCGCATTCGCAACGTTGTTCCCGCGATACACTGCAGTGGTCATGAAGGGAACTACGGCGCGTCACATCACGTAGTACACTGC
The DNA here is from genome assembly GCF_021461385.2 of Schistocerca piceifrons. Classification (NCBI taxonomy): domain Eukaryota; kingdom Metazoa; phylum Arthropoda; class Insecta; order Orthoptera; family Acrididae; genus Schistocerca; species Schistocerca piceifrons. Next base: position 590,782,293 of record NC_060140.1, on the reverse strand, counting down.
AACCAGAGCAAACGTATCATGCAGACGTAGAACAGATAGCGGCTATTAATGTTACATTAGTTACACAGTGTTTATTTCCTGCCCGTCAACCTATCATTTGGAGAATAGCCGTGTAGGTGGACGATGAATGTTGCAACCACAGAAGAAAAAATTGAAGTGAACCCGATTTGCGGACAATATAGGGGAAATATTGAGACTACTGTTGCCTGGTACGCCGAGCTTTTTCCAGAGGAAGCTCGCTCTTATTCATTCTTTTACTGGATTGTGAACGTATTTATGTCTGATGCCAGCGTACAGACCGGCAAAAGGAAACGAAGCAAACGTTTTAATGAAATTGCTGTACTAGCAGCAGTGCACCATAAACCACGGATGAGCTCCCGGAAAGTACACAGCGATTGTGGTATATTCGTAGATAATGTTGTCACAATACTGCATCGTCATAGGTATCGTTATACCATGATTCACCGCATCAAGAACTTCATGGTGTCGATTTCCATAACCGGTTTGTGTTTTGTGACTGGGCACGTCATCAAATGCATACGACCCTACGTTCTCTCCGAGTTACTACGTCCCGATGGGTTTCCATTCACAAATCATGTCAGTGTTAACCAGCATAACATGCGTTATTGGAGTGTAGAGTATTTCCTCTAGGTACGGCAAGTTGACCATCAACGTCCTTGGAGGTTAACGTATGGTGTAGCATCATGGAAACAAACTCATTGGTCCCTATTTTATCCACAGCATGTTGTATCGACGAAAATATCAAATGTTTTTGGGATAGGAACTACCCGTACTACTGCTAGATGGTCCTCTGGACGTTCCACAACGTATGTGGTTTCAGCATGATATTGCCCAGCGCACTAAGCAATTGAAGCACGGGAGGTATTAGACCGTGTTTACATTGGCCGGTGAATCGGCACAGGTGGCCGTATTAATCGGCCTGTTAGATCGCCTCATTTGAAATCGCCGGATTTCTTGCTGTGGGGATATTTAAAAGATGCGGTGTGCCAGCAAGTGCCATCAGGCGGTGAATGCATCGTCGACCGCATCATAAACGCCTGTACTGACATTCCCGCAGATACGCTTCTGTCTTGCGTACAGTCATTTGAAAAGGGGATTTCTGGATGTATTGAAGCTGGTGGTATTACATTTGAACACTTACTGTAACTGGAAAAGTAGAGAAGCCTTCACCTCGAGACATGGCCACAGTGATGCATCGAGTAGTCATCTATTTGATATGCAGGAGGGATACAATGATAGGTAGGTGTGCAGACAATAAACATTGCACAATTAATGTTATGTTAAGAAAAAAATGGCTCTGAGCACTATGGGACTCAACTGCTGAGGTTATTAGTCCCCTAGAACTTAGAACTAGTTAAACCTAACTAACCTAAGGACATCACAAACATCCATGCCCGAGGCAGGATTCGAACCTGCAACCGTAGCGGTCTTCCGGTTCCAGACTGCAGCGCCTTTAACCGCACGGCCACATCGGCCGGCGTTATGTTAAGAGCTAATATCTGTTCTGCATCTGCATGATACGTGAGCTGCAGTCGCAGTGTACAGTGTGATATGACACGCCCTAGTTCTCTACATGGCCATTGCCGCGCGTCGTTTAGTTCCATGTTAGAGAAATACAAAGTTATAATGGAATTTCCAATTAGAAGTTATGAAATACTAGCCTGTCCCACCCTTGCAGCATGGATGTGGGGTCGCAAGCGCCATTAGATACTGAAGCACCATTGAGAAGCATGTCATAAATTACGGTTGTGTACGCATTTCTATTCCTCCGTTTAAGTCTGTGGCGAAACGAAGAAAATCCTTCCGACAAAACGTACGTAGATTTTGCCGTAGAACCATAATCTGCATTAAAATATGGGGGTTCCCATTGAAGATTTTAAAGTTGCCCCGCCCCCCCCCCCTCCACCTGTTACACACGCACAGGGTGGGATAGGGAGCCGAGTGTGGTATCCTAGTATGTCCCCCCTCCGAAACAAATTATAATTACGACTACTTTGATCGCATATATAGTTTTCGAGATATTTCAATTCTTCAGCTAAAATGAACACCATGCATAGGTATAACCAATATGGGTACAACCTTCTGAAGAAAGGCACCAAGTGCGCCAAACTGGTAAGAAAATGAAATTTATTGGATGTAACTAGTTGCTCATTATTTCATTTTATGATTATGTGCTGTTCTACTAAAGTATTTTCTAAATCAGTTCATTGTCCTTGCCATCACATTCGTATTCAGACGAGTTTTCACACAGCTACACTTAGCTGTTAGCACAGTAACACTCGACATGGGGTAGGCTTACCATCCGGAAAGATTGGTATTACATAAAATTATTCCTAATGAGTAATATAAAAGTGTCATCACGGCGAAGATTACAGTTTCTCATTATATGTATGTTTTCATGCACGACCTAAGTGACGGACGTGATGGAATTTGTAGAGCTGCATGTCGTAATTATATGTAAAGGGACTATTTTACGTCTTGTAATGCTCAGCTGTGATAACAGTCTTGATACACCATGTCCTTTGCACCAAAAGGCTCATGAGAACAGTTATTTATGTAAATTCATACGTTTACTACGACTAACCAGATTTACGCAAATCAATTCACCAATTCCTGGGCACATTACAAAGAACGAAGTCTTCATTGTTTTAACTTATGTTTTCAAAACGCTGTAGTTTAATCGCGATAGTACATAAATTCATGGCTATAAACTGTGGATTTTTTCGTTGTGGTCTTCAGTCCGAAGACTGTTTTGATGCAGCTCTCAGACCATTCTATCCTGGGCAAGCCTCTTCGTCTCCGAGTATATGCTGCAGCCTACATCCTTCTGTATCTGCTAACTGTATTCGTTTCTTGATCTCCCTCTACGATGTTTACCTCCTAAACTCCCTCCAATATTAAACTGGGGCACATTTTCGGCCTTACTTTCGAATGTGACCTATTTTCACAATTAGTCAACCAACTTGCGATTTCAGCTATAATTGTTGGTTTTAGCGTGATTTTTCGGATACTAATTAGTCCCTCTCCTCATGAACCATGGACGTTGCCATTGGTGAGGAGGCTTGCGTGCCTCAGCTTTACCGTAGGTACAAGCACAACAAAGGGTATCTGTGTAGCGGCCTGACAAACGTGTGGCTCCTCAAGATGGGTAGCAGCCTTTTAAGTAGTTGCAGGGGCAACAGTCTGGATGGATGACTAATCTGGTCATGTAACATCAACCACAATGGCCTTGCTGCACTGGTACTGCGAATGGCTAAAAGCGAAGGGAAACTACAGCTGTAATTCTTTTCGAGGGCATGCAGTTCTACTGCACGGTTAAATGACGATGGCATCCTCGTAAGTAAAATATTCTGGAGCAAAAAATAGCCCCCATTTGGATCTTCGGGCGGAGACTACTGAGGAGGACGTCGCTATCATGAGAAAGAAAAATGGCGTCATACGGACGGAGCGTGGAATGTCAGATCAGGCAGGTAGGTTAGAAAATTTAAAAAGGGAAGAGACTAAAGGTAGTCAAAGTGGGAATTAGTGAAGTCTGTGGCAAGAGGAACAGGACTTCTGGTCAGGTGAATACAGGGTTATAGATACAAAGTCAAAAAAATGGTTCAAATGGCTCTGAGCACTATGGGACTTAACATCTGAGGTCATCAGTCCCCTAGAACTTAGAACTACTTAAACCTAACTAACCTAAGGACATCACACACATCCATGCCCGAGGCAGGATTAGAATCTGCGACCGTAGCGGTCGCGCGGTTCCAAACTGAAGCGCCTAGAACCGCTCGGCCACACCGGCCGGCTACGAAGTCAAATAGGAGTAATGTAGGAGTACTTTTAATAATGAATAAAAAATAGAAACGCGCATATGCTGCTATGAACGGCATACTGAAGGCGTTATTGTAGCCAAGATAGACACGAAACCCACACCCACCACAGTGGTAAAAGTTTATATGCCATCTGCTCCGCAGATGAGGAAGAGATCGAAGAAATTTATGATGAAATAAAAGAAATTATTCAAATAGTTAAGGGAGACGAAAATTAAATAGTCGTGGGGGAATGGAACTCGATAGTTAGAAACGGAAGAGAAGGAAAAGTAGTAGGTGAACGTGGACTTAGAGAAAGGAATGAAAGAGGAAGTCACGTGGCATAGTTTTGCGCAAAGCATAATTAATCGTAGCTACCACTTGGTTTAAGAATCATGAAAAAGGTTGTATACATGGAAGAGACCTGGAGATACCGGAACGTTTAGGACTGATTATGTAGTAGTAAGACGGAGATTTCTGAACGAGGACTCTGACCACAATCTGTTGGTTGTGAACTCCAGATTAAAACTAAAGAAATTGCAAAAGGGCAGGAATTTAAGAAGATGGGACCTATATTACCTGAAATAACCAGAGTTTGTAGAGAATTTGAGACGGAGCATTAGGTAACGATTGACACGAACAGGGGAAAGGAATACAGTAGAGAAAGATATGGTAGTTAGATGAAATAGTGAAGGCAGTTGAGGATCAAGTAGATAAAAAGACGAGGGCTAGTAAAAATCCTTGGGTAACACAAAAGTTATTGAATGCAACTGATGAAAGGAGAAATTATAAAAATACACCAAATGAAGCAAGCGAAAGAGAATACAAACGTCTAAAAAATAAGACCGATAGGAAGAAAAACATGTGCAAGTAGGAATGACCAGAGGTCAAATGTAAGGATGTAGAAGCATATATCACTAGCGGTAAGATAGATGCTGCCTACAGGAATATTATTGAGACCTTTAAAGAAGGGAGAACCACCAGTATGAGTATCAAGAGCTCAGGTAGAAAACCAATCCTAAGAAAAGAAGGAAAAGCAGAAAGATGGAAGGAGTAATCAAATGGTATATACAAGAGAGATGTACTTGAGGGTAATATTATGGAAATGGAAGAGGACTTAGATGAAGATGAAATGGTATATATGATACTGTGTGAAAAATTTGGCAAAGCACTGAAAGACCTGAGTGGAAACAAGGCTCCGCGAGCAGACAACATTCCGTTAGAACTACTGCTAGCCTTGGGAAGCCAGCCATGATTAAATTCTTCCATCCTGTGAGCAAGATGTACGAGACAGACGAAATACCCTTGGACTTCTAAAAGAATAAAATAATTCCAATTCCACAGAAAGCATGTGCTGAGAGGTTTGAAAATTACTGATCTATCAGTATAATAAGTCAAGGTTGCGAAATACTAACAGGAATTCTCTCCAGAAGAATGAAAAAAGTGGTAGAAGTCAACTTCGGGAATATCAGTCTGGATTCCGCAGAAATGTAGGAACACGCGAGGCGATACTGGCCTTACGACTTCACTGAATATAGGATAAGGAAAGGCAAACCTGCTTTTATAGCCATTTCAGAGTTAGAGAAAGATTAGACAATGCTGACTGAAATACTCTCTTTCAAATTCTAAAGGGAAGAGAGGTAAAATACAGCCGGCCGCTGGTGGCCGAGCGCTTCTAGGCGCTTCAGTCTGGAACCACGCGACCCCTACGGTCGCAGGTTCGAATCCTGCCTCGGGCATGGCTGTGTTTGATGTCCTTAGGTTAGTTAGGTTTAAGTAGTTCTAAGTTCTAGGGGACTGATGACCTGAGATGTTAAGTCCCAGAGTGCTCAGAGCCATTCGAACCATTTGAAACTTGGTAAAATACAAAGAGCGAAAGGATATTAATAATTTGTACACAAAACAGACAGCAGTTACAAGAGTTGAGAGAGGGAATGAGGATTGTATCTCCGGTGTTGTTCAATCTGTGTATTGAGTAAAGGAATCAAATGAAAAATTAAAGTCCAGGTAGAAGAAATAAAAACGTTGAGGTTTCCCGATGGAATTGTAATTCTGTCAGAGACAGCGTAGGACTTTGAAGAGCAGTTGAACGGAATGGACGATGTCTTAAAATGATGTTATAAGATGAACATCAACAGAAGGAAAACGAGAATAACGGAATGTAGTCGAGTTGAATCAGTTGATGCCGAAGGAATTAGATTAGGAAATGAGACACTTCAAGCAGTATATGCGTTTTGCTCTTTCGGCAATAACATAGCTGATTATGATCAAAATACGGAGGACATAAATGTAGACTATCGCTGGCAAGAAAATCGTTCGTGAAGAAGAGAAAGTTGTTAACGTCAAGTATAGATTTAAGAGTCAGGAAGTCTTTTCTGAAAGTATTTGTATGAAGTGAAGCCATGTATGGAAGTGACACAATGACATATAAACACTTTAGACAAGAAGAGAGTAGAAGCTTTTGAAATGTGGTGCAACAGAAGAATCATTATGATCAGATCGATGTTGTTGTTGTGGTCTTAAGTCCTGAGACTGGTTTGATGCAGCTCTCCATGCTACTCTATCCTGTGCAAGCTTCTTCATCTCCCAGTACCTACTGCAACCTACATCCTTCTGAATCTGCTTAGTGTATTCATCTTTTGGTCTCCCTCTACGATTTTTACCCTCCACGCTGCCCTCCAATGCTAAATTTGTGATCCCTTGATGCCTCAAAACATGTCCTACCAACCGATCCCTTCTTCTAGTCAAGTTGTGCCACAAACTTCTCTTCTCCCCAATCCTATTCAATACCTCCTCATTAGTTACGTGATCTACCCACCTTATCCTCAGCATTCTTCTGTAGGACCACATTTCGAAAGCTTCTATTCTCTTCTTGTCCAAACTAGTTATCGTCCATGTTTCACTTCCATACAGGGCTACACTCCATACAAATACTTCCAGAAACGACTTCCTGACACTTAAATCTATACTAGATGTTAATTTTCTCTTCTTCAGAAACGATTTCCTTGCCATTGCCAGTCTACATTTTATATCCTCTCTACTTCGACCATCGTCAGTTATTTTACTCCCTAAATAGCAAAACTCCTTTACTACTTTAAGTGTCTCATTTCCTAATCTAATTCCCTCAGCATCACCCGATTTAATTTGACTACATTCCATTATCCTTGTTTTGCTTTTGTTGATGTTCATCTTATATCCTCCTTTCAAGACACTGTTCATTCCGTTCAACTGCTCTTCCAAGTCCTTTGCTGTCTCTGACAGAATTACAATGTCATCGGCGAACCTCAAAGTTTTTACTTCTTCTCCATGAATTTTAATACCTACTCCGAATTTTTCTTTTGTTTCCTTTACTGCTTGCTCAAAATACAGATTGAATAACATCGGGGACAGGCTACAACCCTGTCTCACTCCTTTCCCAACCACTGCTTCCTTTACATGCCCCTCGACTCATAACTGCCATCTGGTTTCTGTACGAATTGTAAATAGCCTTTCGCTCCCTGCATTTTACCCCTGCCACCTTCAGAATTTGAGAGAGAGTATTCCAGTTAACATCAAAAGCTTTCTCTAAGTCTACAAATGCTAGAAACGTAGGTTTGCCTTTTCTTAATCTTTCTTCTAAGATAAGTCGTAAGGTTAGTATTGCCTCACGTGTTCCAACATTTGTACGGAATCCAAACTGATCTTCCCCGAGGTGCGCTTCTACCAGTTTTTCCATTCGTCTGTAAAGAATTCGCGTTAGTATTTTGCAGCTGTGACTTATTAAACTGATAGTTCGGTAATTTTCACATCTGTCAACACCTGCTTTCTTTGGGATTGTAATTATTATATTCTTCTTGAAGTCTGATGGTATTTCGCCTGTCTCGTACATCTTGCTCACCAGATGGTAGAGTTTTGTCATGACTGGCTCTCCCAAGGCCATCAGTAGTTCTAAGGGAATGTTGTCTATTCCCGGGACCTTGTATCGACTGAAGTCTTTCAGTGCTCTATCAAACTCTTCACGCAGTATCTTATCTCCCATTTCGTCTTCATCTACATCCTCTTCCATTTCCAAAATATTGTCCTCAAGTACATCGCCCTTGTATAAACCCTCTATATACTTCCTCCACCTTTCTGCCTTCCCTTCTTGGCTTAGAACTGGTTTGCCATCTGAGCTCTTGATATTCATACAAGTGGTTCTCTTCTCTCCAAAGGTCTCTTTAATTATCCTGTAGGCAGTATCTATCTTACCCCTAGTGAGACAAGCCTCTACATCCTTACATTTGTCCTCTAGCCATCCCTGATAAGCCATTTTGCACTTCCTCTCAATCTCATTTTTGAGACGTTTGTATTCCTTTTTGCCTGCTTCATTTACTCCATTTTTATATTTTCTCCTTTCATCAATTAAATTCAATATTTCTCCTGTTACCCAAGGATTTCTATTAGCCCTCGTCTTTTTACCTACTTGATCGTCTGCTGCCTTCACTACTTCATCCCTCAGAGCTACCCATTCTTCTTCTACTGTATTTCTTTCCCCCATTCCTGTCAATTGTTCCCTTATGCTCTCCCTCAAACACTCTACAACCTCTGGTTCTTTCAGTTTATCCAGGTCCCATCTCCTTAAATTCCCACCTTTTTGCAGTTTCTTCAGTTTCAATCTGCAGTTCATAACCAATAGATTGTGGTCAGAGTCCACATCTGCCCCTGGAAATGTCTTACAATTTAAAACCTGGTTCCTAAATCCCTGTCTTACCATTATATAATCTGATACCTTTTAGTATCTCCAGGATTCTTCCAGATATACAACCTTCTTTTATGATTCTTGAACCAAGTGTTAGCTATGATTAAGTTATGCTCTGTGCAAAATTCTACAAGGCGGCTTCCTCTTTCATTTCCTCCCCCCAATCCATATTCACCTACTATGTTTCCTTCTCTCCCCTTTCCTACTGACGAATTCCAGTCGCCCATGACTATTAAATGTTCGTCTCCCTTCACTACCTGAATTTCTTTTGTCTCGTCATACATTTCATCAATTTCTTCATCATCTGCAGAGCTAGTTGGCATATAAACTTGTACTACTGTAGTAGGCATGGGCTTTGTGTCCATCTTGGCCACAATAATGCGTTCACTATGCTGTTTGTAGTAGCTTACCCGCACTCCTATTTTTTTTATTCATTAATAAACCTACTCCTGCATTACCCCTATTTGATTTTGTATTTATAACCCTGTAAACACCTGACCAAAAGTCTTGTTCCTCCTGCCACCGAACTTCACTAATTCCCACTATATCTTACTTTAACCTATCCATTTCCCTTTTTAAATTTTCTAACCTACCTGCCCGATTAAGGGATCTGACATTCCACGCTCCGATCCGTAGGACGCCAGTTGTCTTTCTCCTGATAACGACGTCCTCTTGAGTAGTCCCAGCCCGGAGATCCGAATGGGGGACTATTTTACCTCCGGAATATTTTACACAAGAGGACGCCATCATCATTTACTCATACAGTACAGCTGCATGTCCTCGGGAAAAATTACGGCTGTAGTTTCTCCTTGCTTTCAGCCGTTCGCAGTACCAGCACAGCAAGGCCGTTTTGGTTAATGTTACAAGACGAGATCAGTCAATCATCCAGACTGTTGCCCCTGCAACTACTGAAAAGGCTGCTGCCCCTCTTCAGGAACCACACGTTTGTCTGGCCTCTCAACAGATACTCCTCCGTTGTGGTTGCACCTACGGTACGGCCATCTGTATCGCTGAGGCACGCAAGCCTCCCCACCAACGGCAAGGTCCATGGTTCATGGGGGGCGGATCAGATCGATAAATCACGTTATTATTGAGGAGGTACTGAACAGAACTGGGGAGAAGATAAATTTGTGGCACAACCTGACTAGGAGAAGGGATCGGTTGGTAGGACGCATTCTGAGGCATCAAGGGATCACCAATTTAGTACTGGAGGAAATCGTAGAGGGAGACTAAGAGCTGAATACAGTATGCAGATTCAGAAGGATGTAGGTTGCAGTAGTTATTACGAAATGAAGAGGCTTGCATAGGATTGAGTAGCATGGAAGGCGGCATCAAATCTGTCTTTGTACTGAAGACCACAACGACAACAATAGTTATTCTGACACTGAACAGATTCTGGTAATGCTCCCATTTCCTTGCCTTTATATTACTCCGACTTCCTAACACCATTTTATAATACTGTTGATATTACACTGTATTCATCTGACCAGTTATCTTTATATTCTCTCCTTGTTTGTTCACTGACCGCACCTGGAATCAGCCTTTACGTTTCCTTTTCCAGTTTTGTTTACTTCCCTATAACATTCAGAATTCTGACATTCCACGTTCCGCCTCTGCTAACATTTCTCTTCCGGTAGTTTTTCGATTTATTTATCATTATTTTCTTCCCTTTGGTAGTCTTCTCTCGGAAATCTGAAAGCAACACTAATTTGTTATACTTTGCTACTGGAGACCAACGTGACACATTTTCAATGACAGACCACGTTTTCTGTGGACATATTTTGTCCGTATATTCCTTTGTATATTCCTTTGTATATTCTTCATAAAGCTGCAATGTAATTGTTCCTCTGTCTTCTATGTTCTTATAGCTTTCTATTCCTCCGGCTCTAGGGGCAAAATCAGTCCGAAGGGCAAAATCATGTCTTGAGTCACTCTTAGTTACTCCACCGTCTTTAATAATGTCCACTGGGTGAATGAGGAAGACTACTTACACCGGAAGCTCCGGCCATAATTGCTTATTATCGTTTCAGTCAAAAATATAAGCCGTGGCTGAGATCTAATAGAAGACTGCAGCACGAAACGTAGCTTGTTTCTTTTATCCTTAGACCAAACTGATCAGTAAGAAGTAAAGTCGATTGTATTCAGTTGTACAGTCTAATAGCTGAATAAAGCAAGATAATAGGATTCGATGCTATATAACCTATTACCTCTGACCAAGCATACTAAGCTGTAACGTACTTGTGTATGTACGACCGGTGTGCTTTACTGTGTCTTATCTCATCTGACTCTATGGGTCAACTTAACAAGATAACTAAAGCTGTCAGGATTTGGTTTGATTAAGACAGTTGGTTTAAAAAACAGAAACAGAGGCCAATACACTGTACGAAATTTACGAAGTACCCCCAAAACTCTTTTCAGTGATTCGAAAAATGAAGCAAGGAAGATCAGGATTCAACCGATAGCGACGCCTTTAGAGAAGGAGCACAAGCTCGGATTGTTTCATTAAGGCTGGGCGAAGGAAATTGAGCGCGCCTTGTCAAGGGAACCATCCCGGAATTCGCCTGATGTGAGTTAGGAGAATCATGAAATTTAAATATTTTAGAGTCCCTATGAATGAAGAAGACAGAATGACTGAGCTGAACATCGTGAAACAACTAGCCGGAGCTAACGGATATCACCAAAACGTTGTCAATAATTTAATACGACAGAAACAGCGCGCGAATGCAAGGGAGAATACCGCAAATAATATTACGAGAGTCACAATACCATACTTCGGTGATATTTCGCAAAAAGTGGCTAACATTTTCAAACCTTTTAAAGTTGATACCGCTTTTCAGACCAATAATACGCTGCGATTTAAACTAACAAATAATTTACAGCAGGAAAGCGATAAATATGAAAGAGCTGGGGTCTATAAAATTCAGTGTAACACGTGCAAGGCAAGCTATGTGGGCCAAACTGGTAGGTCCTTCAAAGTACGTTACAAAGAACATAGCGATGCTTTCCGGCTTAATAATTTCGAAAAGTCAGCTGTAGCCACGCATATTTGGGAAACGGTACACCCCATGTTGGGGAAGGATCAGGGTCTCGTTATTTTACATATACAGGACAAAGGCAAAAAGCTGGTCTACTTGAACAGCTGGAAATTACGATACATCGCGTGGATAATCAGAACACACTGAATGAACAGCTAACTGGTGATACAAATAACTTTTTCAAACATTTCACTGGTTTCTTTTAGTAACTACATTTTTAGCAATTGGCAGGATACCATCATTTCATGAGGTCCTTGGAACATGTATACGTTATCTGTTTGTATGGACATCTCTGTGACTTCCTTGTTTAATTGCACGTGAGCTCACTCGCGTGTCAGTGTCGTGTTTGGCTACGTGGTGTGTGGTATCAACGAAGACGCACGGGCGGTTTACGACGATGGAGGAGAGAGTCATGTGGTTAGATGTTGAACACCATAGGCGACACCATTTTAGAGTTTTATATGTTTTGACAACTATGTGGAGATGCACCTTGGAAGACACGGCTGAAACAAGGGAAGCAGCCACGATGTTTTAATTTTATTATCAGTTTTATTGTGCCTGATGCATGTTCCATTTTAGCGAGTTTTAACAAAATCTGCATGTGCGGAGGCGGATTAGAACCACCGCCCTTCTAAATGCAAGTCCAGTGTACTAACCACAGCGCCACCCGCTCGAAAAACGAATCACGACTCTTACAACTCTATTCGTAACTGTTTAGTCTATTGACTCTGGGTATATTGTTGATAGGTGCCAATACACCGTAAATGGCGACTATTTAGAAGTGACTCATTTAAAATAATGATCCTCTAGATCAGATAAGAGAAACTGCAGTCTAATATAGATCGTCTGTATCGTGAGATTCCTATCGATTTGTTTGACCCACGGTTTAGTGCTAGCGTTTTTGACAAGTAGTCAAAAAGTCCTGGGTTTTGGGTTAGAAATCAGATCTTGCTTAAATGCATACATATTATAAATTAGGATGTCCGTATGCAGGGCGAAGAAAAATCTCACTTGGAGGTCGGCATGCGTTTCCTCAAGCAGATTGACGACGAAGGTTTATCTAGCAACATCAGATCGTGCGCATTTCGAAAACACATGTACGAAGACGAGGAGCTGGCCACACTGTCACATAGTCTAGCGCATCAGAACGTACAGAGGAATGTGCATCCCCCTTACCCCGCCCTTCCACCTTCCGAACCAGCTGTCGTAGCTCACTCAGTATAGTGGTGGTACATGAAACCCACATCCAGTATGCGGTTATGGTTCGAATCCTCTTATGGTTCCTTCATACTTAATTTTTAGAAGTTAGTTCTATAGTTCTCACCGTTTGTAAGTAGGACACGTTTTGTCAGATGACAATAGCCTATCACACAATCGAGGGATCCATATATATGTCTACTAACCTGGCAAGGCACAACGCACAACCATTGCTGGTTCCGTCGAGTTCACGTAGGGTTCAAATGGCTCTGAGCACTATGGGACTTAACAGCTGAGGTCATCAGTCCCCTAGAACTTAGAACTACTTAAGCCTAACTAACCTAAGGACATCACTCACATCCATGCCCGAGACAGGATTCGAACCTGCGACCGCAGCAGTCGCGCGGCTCCGGACTGAGCGCCTAGAACCGCTAGACCACCGCGGCCGGCTTCACGTAGGGAAGGAGCGCCTTTGGGAAACGTGATCTTCGTCCACAAGTTACGGACAGAAGTCGTCCAAAGACTACAAGTACTCCACAAACAGAGGACGCGAATCTTGAAACCGTTTTCCCATCCCATAAGTGAAGTATCCGTGATATTGCAAGGCAGTTCCAGAAGATATCTCAGTGCCTGGTTGTTGAAGTGTTGCAAGATGAAGAACTGAATCCACATCATTACACGTCAGCTCTATATCTGCGGCCAGAAGGCCACATTCGACGAGTACAATTTTGAGAATGGTTTTTTTATCAAGTGGGAGATAACGAACATTTTATAAAATAACGTGATATGGACTGACGAATCTGGCGCCATTCGCAAACATATTTTCAGCATCCATAAGAGCATCACTGGACGGAACACAATCCACATGTCTAGCAGGAACAAGCCTTTCAAGTCCTGGTTTTCACATAAACCCGTAGGCTGGAATCGTGGATTGAGTGCTTTTGAGCTCTTACCTATGGCCAGACAATTTGAATTCGCCCCTATATCGTACGTTTCTTCGCAATACTTTGCGTGCCACATTGGGAAACCTTCCAGCTGATGTTAGACGACAGTTATATATCAGGATGACAGTGCAACCCCGCACTTCCGGAAGAATGTTGGTAACTATTTAAATGAACCGTTTCCAGGGACATGTACTGTTCGTGGAGGTCCAGTGTTCTGGCCTCCACGTTCTGCGGACCGTAATCCACTAGATTTTTATTTGTGGGGCAATTAAAGGAACGCCGGCCGTGGTGGCCGAGCGGTTCTAGGCGCTACAGTCTGGAACCGAGCGACCGCTACGGTCGCAGGTTCGAATCCTGCCTCGGGAATGGATGTGTGTGATGTCCTTAGGTTAGTTAAGTTTAAGTAGTTCTAAGTTCTAGGGGACTCATGACCTCAGATGGATGTGCACGACATAATAGCTCACATGCATGCCGCTTCGGTGCTGGTGGGTGCAGGTGTGATGCGTAGGGACCAACAGAGTATGATCTAGCGAGTGGCGAGGTGTTTGCGAATGCTAGGTGGTCGGTTTGAACATGTTCCCTAAGTCGAACTTTACTCGTAGGCGTATGTACCAGCTCTGTGAAGAAAGCCTGGACGTCAAACATATTGAATGGAATCATTGTGCATATCATTATGTGCAGTCTAATGTGACCTGTCTATTGCGTTTTTTGTACCTCATTGGATACAAATGATGTTACTGTATCAACTATTATTTTCTATTGTCTTTATTTGCCTCATGCACGAAACGAACTGGTCGTCTACGTATGTAAAAAGTGCAGGTTAGGTCATAAAGTTCGGATAAAGGTAACAGTAACAGATAATAATTCGCAAGATAACCCCATTGTAGGTGTAAATTAGATACAAATTGATGTTTAAACTGAAAAAAGGTTTGGTGCAAACGGGACTCGAAAATTGGTGAATCTGCAAATCAGTTTCCCGCGGCAGTGCAAGAGTCTCACTGAATTGATGGGACAGTACCGCTAAGGCGCAGAGTTGATACTACCTGTTCGTGGCCACGGTACACACATTTCTATTAAACCTACTGGTGGAACTAGGCTTTGTTGGATACTATTTTGTTTTGAACTGGGATGAGGAATTGGACGCCGACAATCAAGTACGGCATTTTTTCCTACACGCTTTTTAAGTATGTATGTACGCATGTATGTATGGATGATGTATGCTTCGCATATCTCCTCAAACCACGGGACCGATTTCAAACAAACGTGGTAAACACATCACTTACTGCCTCGGAAGAATCGCTGTGTTTTAAGAACCACCTGTCTGTCGAGTGCGTGGGGTAAAAAAGCGGTAATATCCACGACGTGCGAATGCCCATACTTCAGACATCTAGTAATTGGGTATGAGTTGCAACGAACTTTACGCACAATTTAAAACGTTTAAGATAGTATTTCTCGCTGAGACCTTCATAAAATGACGAAAGGAGACAAGTTTATCGCTTACTACATTTTCACCGGTTATAAAAGGCATAAAGGCTGACTTAATTTATTACTCATTTACTACTAGCTATATTTTTGACACATTCGGCAGACAGTATTTACGTGTATCAGCAAGATTGTATCATTTTATGACATACCCCGGAAATATGACGTCACAGATACAAATATGCGTGAAAAAATACCACATCAAACAAGACGTTTAAATATATTACTTCGTTGCTATTAACTCCATTCGCAGCACTTTTTGCATACAGTATTCACATATACCTCTGAATTTACAAACAAACATGATTCATTGTATGCGACGTAGTTTATGTAATAAGACGTCAATATCTGAAAAGCGTGAAAAACTGCGACATCATGCATCACGTTTTAATTTATTACTTCTTTACTTCTAGCTCAGTGCTGAGAACTTCCCTCAGAAAATATCTACATATGACGACGAATACACATTTCTGTGTCTACACGTGCTAAGTCACGAGTAAGAAGCTCATTCTAAGTAGGCAGAACAGTTTAAATTTGGTACATATGTTAATTATGATCTGGAAAGAAATAATGTGGGGGTAAGAAACAGTAGCCTCGTATTGGGGTGAGCGTGATAACAGGGAGGAACGGGAGGGGAGGGAATGGGCAGGGTTCGAGGGGGAAGAGGAGATGTACACAGGTAGGGAGAAGGAAGTGGTGGATGGAGACAGGAAGGAGAAGAAGATGGACAGAGACAGGGGAAGGAAGAGATATGCAGAAAGATAGGGAGGAGGGGTGAACAGAGAGAGGGGAAGGAGGATATGGACAGAGAGGATGAGATACAAAGGAGAGTGGAGAGAAAAAGATGGAAATAGAAGGTGGAGAAAGAAAGGGCAGAGGGACAGAGAGAGTGGCAGGAGGAGCTGGACAGAAAGAGGGGTAGAAGGAGATGCACAGAGGGTGTGTGGGGGGAGGGGGGGCAGCGTGGCCGACAGTGTGTGTGGAGTAGATGAGCAGAGAGGGGGTGAAGGAAGAGATGAAAAAAGAGAGGAAAAAGGATGTATGACTGGTACAAAATTTGATTACAGTTATACCTGGGCAACGCCGGGTACTACGCTAATTTTTAATAAAAAGTTATCAGCAATGTCGGCCGAAGGCTTCTGACATAAGTAGCCACCATCATTCTGTCAACGGACTTGTCAAAGAGGGCGGAGGATCGGACGGAGTTTCACAGCGCTCTCTTGCCCTTGTGGTGGGAAATTGCCCCGAAACGGCTGGAGAATCAGAAATGATCAGCGGCAGGAGGGTACAGAAGGCAAGGAATCCACTACATTACAGACACATTACGGTTATAAACAGGACATGTGTCCTGCAATCGAAAAAGTCATGATGATCACTCCATTGGCGAAAGATTCCAGACTAGTCTCCCATTCGGATCCCGGGAAGAGGCCTGCCAAGGAGGAGGTAAGCATAAGAAAAAGATCGAACGGCCAACGAAGGGATAATATTCTACAAGTCGGAACATGGTTTGTCAAAGGTTTGTACTTAGCAGGAAACTAGAAAATCTGAAAAGGAAACAGGAAGGCGCAATCTAGAAGTAGGTAGGAGTGAGTGAAGTGAAGTGGAAAGAATACGAGCTTATCTGGTCACACGAGTAAAGGGTAATGCCAACAGCAGTAGAGAATCAAATAACGGTTGTAGAATTCGTTAAGAATAGGAAGGTGGAGTACCAGGAGATTAGTGTTTAACGTCCCGTCGACAACGAGGTCATTAGAAACTGAACAGAAGCTCGGATTGGGAAGGATGGAGAAGAAAACTGGCCATGCTCCTTGGGAGGAACCATACCATGATTTGCGTTAAGCGATTTAGGAAATTAATGAGGATGCCTGGACGCGGGTTTGGACCGTCGCCCTCCCAAATGCGAGTCCAGTGTGCTAACCACTGTGCTACTTCGCTCGGTGAATAGGAAGGAATAGTAGAGGGTGAGCCACTGTGAACATGTCAGTGATGGGTCGTGCAAACCAACGCTGCCAACAATACTTCAGGTAGGAGTATACATGGCGACGTCGCGAGCGGAAGATGAGGAGATGGAGAAAGTGTATGAGGATACTGAAAGCGTATTTCAACATCTGAAGAGAGACGAAAATCTCATAATCATAGGGGAGTTGAATGTGTTTGTGGGAAAAGGAATAAAAGAATATGTTACGGGAGAATATGGTCTTGACAGAAGTAATGAGAGAGGAGAGAGACTAAGTTTGGCAATAAATGTCAGATGCTAATAGCGAATACTCTGTTCAAGAATAACAAGAGTAGAAGTTACACTTGGAACAGGTGGGGAGAAACAGCAAAGTCCAGCTGCACTCCATGATGGTCAGACAGAGGTCCTGAAATCATCTATTAGATTGTAAGGCACTCAGGAGCAGATGCAGAATCAGATCGCAATTTAGTATTGATGAAGACTATATTGTAGTTTAAGTGAATCGTCTGGAAGAATCAGCGTGGAAGGAAGTGGGATACTGAATGACTGAGGAGTAATGCGACGCGTTCGACGTTCACTACGGGTATGTATACTTAAATAAGGAATATCACAGTAGGCAGTTCATTTGAGCAGTAGAGGACGTCTCGAAAAAGGGCAGTCACAGCAGTTGTACTGACAAATCTAGGAAGTTAACTGCTAAGCAACTTTGAGTAACAGAAGAAATATTTAAACTGATCGAAAAGAGAAGGAATTAAAAAATTCTTAAGGGAGAGACAGAAATACAGCAACATAAATCCCGTAGGATTCAGTTAATAGTAAGTGCAGGACCAGCTGGGCGAAATGGCTGCAGAAATCCGTGAAGAAATCTAAACAGAAATGATTGTGGGGGGGGGGACTACACGATATAAAAGAGAAATTAGCAATAATTTTACCAACAGATGACGCTGTAAGTCTCTTAAATGGGGTAGGCTAAACATGATACATGAATCGCAATCAGTCGGCTATGGTTTGAATTGCACATTACACAATCCGTACTGTTGAATGTGCGTGGCTGCACAAGATCGTTAGTCAACAGTTGTGATACTATTAGTTAGGTAAGCCTATCAACCACGGTGGGTCGTACGACATAGAATGAGAAACATCGGTTTATAATTGTCCTTGGGCCAAAAACCACATGAAAAGCAAAATTACATCGGGTTTTTTGTCCTAGCGCCAAAAACTGCGCAAAAACAAAATGACATCCCTTTCTCATTGTCGTGAGACTGGCTCAAGACATGTTCAGTATGCCGTCCGCCATTTTCTGATACTAGTTGAAATCGAGAAACCCAAGTTCCTCAACAGATCGGCGTGTCTAAGAGTCACGTTCAGAATGCGTTGTGCAATGCATACCTTCAGTTCAGCGACGTTTGTAGCTGGAGCACTGAACACAACATCTTTCAGATAGCCCCTCAACCAGAAGTCTCATAGATTAAGATCAGATGATCTGGACGGCCAGGCTTTTGTATGGATAGCAATGCAGGATGTCTGATAGGATTTCAAGCACTGCGCTCACAGGCATGTCCAACGGCTGGACAATTCCTAATGCACTGCATGTTAGCACAACACCTTTCGAACCCCCTGTAATGCTTTGGGCATATGTTCGACAGATGTCAGATAGCTATTTGCCATCCTTTGCCACATTACACTTCGAAAGTACCTGTAATCATTTTCTCCTGGCCCTTAGCGGACATCGGGCGAATGCCTCTTTTCCTGCCCTTTAGTGTCACGAAATTCTGCGGTGCAACTGCCGCACATTTACCGTTCTTGTAAAAGAGCATTACCAGCATTGTGCTATTTTGCATTGAGACAGCCACGTTGAGCGCGTCGGACGCTAACTGAGGAATAGCTGTATGCCCCGCGTCTGTTGGTGAGCGTGTCCTGACACTTACAGCACCACCTATTGGCCAAGTTGTGGTAATTCTGTTTTTGTTTCATGATGTTTCACCCCGGGACAATAACATGCCGTTCAAATTTAACGTAATTATGACCCTTGTTTCTCTTTCTACAGCGTTTTCAAACTGGTACTTTAACTATGGACACACTGTATGTAAGTGGAAACCAGCCTCAGTGAAATTAAAGCAAATGTAGTTACACTAAGAGTGTAAAAAGAACTCCATTGTTAAATGACGAGGAAAGAGCGGGTACGCGGAGAGAGTACACTGAAGACCCTTCGAGGGGAGAGGAGTAGTTTCAAGACATTACAGAAAAAGGATTTGGTGTCGTTATGGAAGACGTAATGGATTCACTATTAAAGTCAGAGTTTAAAAGAGATGTGGAAACCTTGAGATCACACAAGCCAGAGGAGATATATATCATTCCACCGGAATGTACAAAATCAATGAGGGAAGCGAGTACCGAACGACTATTCAGGTTGGTAAGTATTTTCTGGGACAGTGGCGACGTCCAATCATACTTCTGGATAAACCTCATCCCCACAATACCGAAGATAGCAGGTAAGAGCGTGAAGCAGTCCATAAGTTTCTCAAGAGCTCGTGCATCCAAACTGCTGGCAAGAATAATTTACAGAATGGAACAGAAAAGTGCAGATCTGTTAGATGACCATCATTTTTGCTTTAGAATGGTAAAGCTACCAAAGAGGCAGCTCTGAAGTTGCACTTGATAATGGAAGCAATCTGAAGAAATATCAGGACACCTTCATAGAAGTTTTCGACCTAGTAAAGGGGTACGAAAATGTAAAATGGTACAAGATGTTCAAAATTCTGAGAAAACAGGAGTAAGCTATAGGGTAAGAGCGGTAATATACAACATGTATAAAAACCAAGAGGGAACGATAAGAGTGGAAGACCAAGATCGAACTCATTTGCTTAAAATGTAAGGCAGGGATGCAGTCTTTCGCCCCTACTGTCCCATCTTTTCGTCGAAAAAGCAATTACGGTAACGGTTCAAAGTGAAATGATACCAGTGATGAGATTCGTTGATGATACAGTTATCCTCATTGAAAGTGGAGACGAATTAGAGGATCTGTTGAATGAAATCAGCAGTATAATGAAGACAAAATGTGGATTTAGGTTCAATCGAGGGAACACGGAAGTACTGAGAAGTAGTAGAAATGAGAGTGAGAAAGTTAAAATCAAAACTGGGGACCCGAAGTTAAGGAATTCTGCCACCTGGGCAACAATGTAACTGACTCTGGACGTAGCAAGGAGGTCATAAAAAGCAGACTAGCATTGGCAGAAATGGCGTTCCCGGCACAGGGAAACTGGTATTAAACTTTGACATTAATTTGTGGGATAATTTAATGTGAATGGACGTTTGGAGCACGTAATTGTAGGGTAGTGAGGCATAAACTGTGGTTAAACAGGACATAAGGCCATCCAAGTATTTGAGATGAGGTGCTACAGTCGAGTGTTGGAAATTTGGTGAACTGGTAAGGTAAGGAATGATGAGATTCTCCGCAGAATCGGCGAGGAAAGGAATGTATGTAAAACACTGGCAAGAAGGAGGGACAGGTTGACAGGACATGTATTACATGGCGTAATAACTTCCATGGTAGTGTAAATAGCTTTAGAGGGTAAAACTGTAGGGAAAGACGCAGATTAGAATACATCTAGCATGTAATTGGGGACGTAGAGTGCAGTTGCTACTTTGACATGCAGAGGTTAGGGTAGGAGAGGCGGCCCACATCAGACCATTTATAAGCCTGACACTTAATAAGTGCAAATAAATAAATAAATAAATAAAATCGTACAGCGTCTGTGCACTAGCGTACGAGGCCAGGAATTGATCCATAGAATAACTGGGTCACTTACACCGTATTAATGATTAGTGGATGGTGAAGTGGTCTGCCCGAATGTGGTTCAGGTGATTGTTGGGTTGGTCGCTACCTCAGATACAGGGAAATACATCACACATAAAAACAACGATTGGTAGGCCTAAAATGCACACTACTATTCGCGTTTGTGTTAGCTTACGGTGCTGGCAGGTCATTAAAGTTCAGAGAAGTAAAAGATGGTCGTGGACTACAGTGAACCCTAGACCATCATGCACTATAGACAGAGCATATACAAACATGTAAATATGTGCAAATTCTGTACATACTCTTCTCTGACTCATAATTTGGAGGAGATCTTGAGAATCAGTTGCATATAACAATTCCCAATAGCGAGTTGCTAAATGATACTTTAAAACTGTTGAAAGATTAAATAATATAGCTTAAACTACAAACGTATGAGTAAATAACGTTGGTTGCTCTTTTGTGTGAAAATCTGAGACTTCAGTTGAATTCTGAGACTATTCATATTCAGTTCATGCTTTAAATGGGAGACATTCCGTAAAAAGCGACTTGGTCCCTACTGAGCTAATGTGTCACTGTTCATCGCTGTTGAGTATCAGAAAGAGTCTGACGCAGCAGTTTCTGTTTGCCCCAGGCGTCCCGTACCGGTTAACCGACCCTTCGCAGTATAATGGGGAACAAAGGAAGGAGGCAGCGAGAAAAGGCCTCGTTTCTCCTTTTATCTTAGCCCTGCGCGGCGCTCGGCGAGCACAAACAGAAGCCAGCGAAAAGGGAAAGACAAACAGGCTCTGGGCCCTCGAGGTCTCTGACGGCGCGATCCAGGCATGAGGTCGTGTTGGCCGCAAAAACAACTCGTATCTTTCACTTCCCGCCACTCGACGCAGATGAGCAAATGATTAGGTTACCTCTACGATCCCTGTCTCAAAGAAGCCCACAGTTTTCTGCACCCTGTCATTGGCACGCAATTACATACATATGTTATGCATTAGGTAAAGGCCTTCTGTGTTATACATTCTTTACGTCTTTCACATTTAACGCACATAATAGAGTTTATCATTAGGTATACGAAAAATTTGTTTGTTCGTTAGTTGTAGACTTTAGTAACCTGGCTATCCTAGATCAATCCAATTCCGAAAAAGGTAGGTTCTTACAGGAGTAAATTTTAACGTACAACCACATTAATTAGTCAAAGTTGCGCAATAGCCACGCTGCAGTCGGGCAATAAGTAAGTTCACGAACCTCTTGTCGACTCCTGTTCGCGAGACAAGCCAACGACTGATTGCTAAACCGTGGAGGTCCCTTTTATATAGAGGGCATAGAGTACACCACTCGTAAAGTGCTGTCGACAGTAAAACTATCTCGAACGTCGTTACTCTTGATCAAACCTAGTCGATTGTCACATCGTTGGTACAAAGTCAACCGCCATATCTTACCTGTTCTGTTAAATTAATGTGGTGTGTATAAATCCTTGTGGCTTCTGTACACACGTGCATAATAATGCGAGATCTTAGCTAACACGCTCGTATCACTAAATTTTATTTCATGATCACCATCTTCAAAAACATGTTCCACTACAGGCGATTAGTCGGTGTGTCCCAGACGAAAGTTCATGTTGTGTTCGTTTAGGTAGGTATTAAATCTTATTTTCATTGTTGCAATATAAACCGTCCCACAACAAAACGTAATTTTATACACCCGAGGGATTGCAAAAGGGTGTCGAGTACCTTTCGCTAATGTTAAACATTCGCTAATCTTCTTGGTGAGTCTAAAGATTGTTTCAAATTGAAACTTGGTCAGTATTTCCCCAATACTGTCCGTAATATTGTGAATAAATGGAAGAAAAACTCTGTCCCCGTAGTAAATTGTATCTTTCGATTAATCCTATTAGAATGCACCAATAAAGCATTTAATTCCTTTTCATCATGATTGCATATCACAGTTGTTTCATCCACATACCGACACCACTTTAAAGGACTTTTATTGGCTGACTTCAGCGCCCGCTGTTCTAAAAATTCCATAAAAAGCGTAACAACAGCTTGACTTAGAGGGCTCGCCATTGCCAATCCTTCTGTTTGTAATTAGAACTCATTATTATACTGGAAATGAGTCGTGGATAGCCGATGTCCAAACAAAGCTACTAAATCAGTGGCAAACATGTCAGCTATGTAAGAAAGAGGTTCATTAATCGGATTCATGGTGATCAGGGACACCACATCAAAAGTGACAAGGATATCATTTGGGCTGACAATCCGCATCACTTTTTCGATAAAGTGCTCAGAGTTTTTAATATGATGATCAGTTTTTTCGATATACGGCTGTAATAAGAAGGCGAGATATCTATCCAAATCTTGAAGAGCTGATCCATTAGCACTCACTATCGGTCTCAGTGGAACATTAAGGAGGAGGATATTAGTGTTTAACGTCCCGTCGACAACGAGGTCATTAGAGACGGAGCGCAAGCTCGGATGAGGGAAGGATGGGGAAGGAAATCGGCCGTGCCCTTTCAAAGGAACCATCCCGGCATTTACCTGAAGCGATTTAGGGAAATCACGGAAAACCTAAATCAGGATGGCCGGAGACGGGATTGAACCGTCGTCCTCCCGAATGCGAGTCCAGTGTGCTAACCACTGCGCCACCGCACTCGGTGAACATTAAGCTTATGATACCTTGGCAGCTCATGTAATCCAACTCTTGAAGTGCTGATCCATTAGCACGAACTATCGGTCTCAGTGGGACATTAGGCTTATAATCCATGGTCAGCTCACATAATCTGGGAGGATAAGCTTCTTTTCTGCAAATATACTTTTTATCCGCTGTAGGAATGGTAGACTTTCTTATTAATCGAGTTTTAGCTGTTAACACTTCCGTTGTAAGATTCTTTCTCAAGTTTTTAAAAGTGGTACGATCGAAGACATCACTGATCTTCATGTGGTAGTCTTCACTCTTCAACACTACTACTTACCAGCAGTAAGTACGAAAATATTCTTGTCCGCATTTATCTCCCATAACGCTTTCTTTTATCCTTGAAACAAATTTTACTACTAGGTGGTTGAGCTTTACATAGTATCCTGGCTGTTTCCTTCCTACCTTTATGAGCAAAATGTGATGGTAACGGACGAATCCCTGCTTCTATCAGCCATTCATTAGCTCACCTCGGAAGATGGTGCCCGCAGTTTTCTACGAAACATCAGGAGGAAGAATCTCTTTGCCCGGAAGTTTTAATTAACGAAGACGTCGACCGTGAAAGCCTGCATGTTGTGATTATGCCTAAGTAAAAACTAAACATTCATTACTATTCAAGTTATTTATCTTACTATGTTTCACATTTTGAACTGTTATTTTTTTCTTGAACTTTATAGTGAATTTTACAACAATTTATGCATGAATCCAGGTGTTATAGTATAGGCCAATAAAATTTTACTGTATATATTAAGTCATATTTACAAGTTTTAGTATTAGGTCATACCTCGGCCAACTGTTGCAATAATAAGCGATATTTCGGCCAACGATTGCCAAAAATGAATACATTTGTCATATCTTTAAGGAGACACAAATAAAAACATGATAGAGTTACTCACATGACAATGTTTCAGGTGATATTGTCACAAACAGACACAACGATAGGTACAAAGCTTCATTTATCATAACTATAGTAGACAAGCAGTGTAACACGATAGTCCATTCGATGGCGTAAGACGTTGTTGCGCAGGGTCCAACAGCAGCGTCCCACACATGTGGTCACACTAGTTTGAATACAAACTCAGTTTGGTTCAAGACGTCGAAAGTAAAGTGCTCGAACGGCATGAAGTTGTTCTGTGAAGTGTAAGTTAGTGCGGCAAAGCGCTTTAATGTTCAACAATACTGTAATACTGCCAAACACAGGCAGCTGTGTTAAGACATATGCTGTTATTTGAGCAGACAGGTCGATTTTAATTGTGCAGTTATTCTTTAAGGCCAAATGTCATGTTGTTTGAAAACTGTGGATGTACTGTGGCCAGGTGGAGTGAAGAGAGGCCACGATTTGTTGAGAGTAACAAATGGGGCTTCATATGTGGATACAGCAACCAAGAGGCTTCAGATTCTCTATCTCTGTGTGGTTCACGTCACTTCCCTTGCACATGCATCACACAGAGGTCAGACGAAGTCTATTAAATTTCTCTGGTGTGGACAAATTAAGTTCCTGAAGCAAGAAACTCCATGTGAAAGCTCCACTACGAGAGCATCCTCCACAGCCTCCACCCCCTCCCTCTACCCCTCAGCCTGTTCTTATGATGGGGTTCTTGCCTTTATAATGCTAGAGTTACTGCACTAACCAAACCAAAATAAAGAAAATCTCTCTTGCATTGAAGCAAGTGCCATCAAAACTGTGAAAGACGTCTGGAAACTTGGCAGACATCAGCGCCAACTTTTTCGTGGTACTGAAAGTCACCGCACGATTTGAAGCTGCTGGTACTCGACTTTTTGACGCCTGGGATGTTGTGTAACGTGTACAGATTGAATTGGAAAGAGCTCGTGGTCATGTGACTGACGAAGCGAGCAACAAATTGCAAAGTGCAACATCAGTGAAATCCTGGATATTCTACAACAAAGTTTCACGTGAAGATCGAAAACGTGAACCACAACGATCGACTTTAAAAGTGTATCAGTTAATTATTGGTATTAGCACATTGTAAGAAACACTACAGTATAATTTACGTGGCGGTTACGTATGAGATAGCTTTGTACACGATATGTGGCGCAATTGGTGATTGTTGCCCAATAGAAAATGCGACAACCAAACCCTTGACATCTATCTGTTTGATTATAAATGACATTACAGTTGCTTACATATAATTCAGTCACAGTTTGCATTCATTCTTACTCAAATTACTACTATCAACATTTTTTTACATATCCATAGGTAACTAATAATATGTAATGTACTATTTGAACTGACAGAACACTATTTACCACTACCATAACTGTTTCTGCTATTAATGAAGAATGTACCATCTACCAAATGGTGCTGTCCTACGACTTGTTTTCTTTCCGTCTTATTTCTCACTACATCCACCAAAGTGATTGAAAATAGCAATGACTGAAATTTTAGTCTGCTCAACTCGACAGTGCACTTCGACAGTGACTAGATAGTTTAGGAAAGAATGCAACTGAGTTTCTACGTCAGTTAGTTACTGTGAATTAGGTGCGGTTTAAACGCTTAATGCCATAATCTAAACACCAATCAAAACTGAGAAGTGCACTGCATTCGTCAATCCACTTTTTATTCTTCTTCTTTTCTTAATTTTCAGTTATGGCATCTCTAAGACCATTGGAAGCCCTTTCATAGAATTAATTTTCCTCTTCTTCTAGAACCTCTTCATCCTTTCTCTTTTTCTCTCCAGCTCTTCTTACGAGAACTTCAGTCTGCTCCACTGGTTACTCTATCCTTTTCATGTATCCTTTCCTGTAGTCTTGTAACTGTCGGTCGTACTTGCTTCTCCAATTTTCCTTTCGGGCTATCTTTATCCCGAATTCAGACGATCCTGCCGGAGTTCAAGAACCCACTTGGGTCCGGTCTTTTCCCCTGTTTTCACTGTTATTTTCCATTTTCTTCTTGTCCTATTCATATTAATCCTAACTTTATGTCCAGCACACATTGCCCTCTTCAGTTTTGTTTCTGCCGATATTGTCCTCATGTTCCATCACAGTTTTTTCCTCCGTCTTTTCATCCATCTCGCAACCTCCCCCCTTTTAGGAACTAGTGTTTTCCACAGTATTTGTCTCTCCTCTATCTCTAGCTGTTGTGCCATTTGTTCCTATTGGGATCGATAAGTAGGATATAATACCATATTCCTCAGCCTTCTAAGGTCTGAGCTTAGCGTCTGCATAAGGGCAATTTCGGTTAGCCGTGCGGTCTCAAGCACTGTTTTTCGGGCGGGATGGCATGCCGGTCCCCGGCACGAATCCGCCCGGCGGATTAGTGTCGAGATTCGTTGTGCCAGCCAGTATGTGGATGGTTTTTAAGGCGGTTTTCCATCTGCCTCGGCGAATGAGGGCTGGTTCCCTTTATTCCGCCTCTGTTACAGTATGTCGGTGATTGCTGCGCAAGCAGTGTCTCCACCTACGCGTACACCATAATTACTAAGCAAACATTTATGATTACACTCGTCTGGTGTGATACGTTCCCTGGGGGGGGGGGGGGGGGGGGGAGGGAGGTCGACTCCGCACAATAACCCTGGGGCGGCGGTGGTGTGTGAGTGGATTGCTGTAGCCTGTTGTTGGGTTGTGAACCACTGAGGGCTACGGCGGGGATGGAGCCTCTCCGTTGTTTCTAGGTCCCCAGTTCAATGCAATACAATACAAGGTCAAGTCAAATGATATTGAGTTACTTGGAGATAAAGTGGATAAACTGCTCATTATTTCAAAAATAATCGTCATCTCTGTGAACACTATTCCCACTGTGAGACAAGATGCTCAATACCTTCATGGGAAAATGTTTACTGTTACCTTTGAAACAATGGTTTCATTTTGGGTCTGCAGCTCTTCGTCCGAAGCAAATCGACCACCCGAATGTCTTGCTCCAGGGCTCCAAACCTTGGTAATTGCATGGAGATGGATCGGGACTGTATGGATGATGTGTAATGGCTTCCCAGGGAAACTTCTGCAGCGTAGTTGAAACAACCTGCAAACAAAAATGCCTGCACACATATTGCAAAGGGTGTTTGGAGCACGCTGCATAAGTTTCGCTGGGAAACCATTACACATTCTCCAGGCGATTCTCAGTGCCACTCTTATGGATGTCTTGCTTAGCTTGTCGAGTTGTGTCTTTGTGCCTTTTCTCATCTCACTACCACTATGTCGTCCGGAAAGCTTAAGCAGTACTTTTGGTACCTGTTGTTCTTTTTGTCCCTCGCATGTGCCTCTGCTATTCCCATTTTTTCGATTATTGTTGCTCTTATCTGCCTGATCAGTACGTCCAGTGCTATCCTGAAGAAGTGTTCCAATCGATGACCTCGTTTGACACGGGCGTTGATCTGCTCTGAATCTCGTCCTTGCCCTTGTATCTGTCTAAATTTCCTTATTCACTTATGTAGTGCAATAGAGTCCTCCGTTCTTGTGGACCGGTCCAGAAATCGTACGCCCCCATGAAGTCCACATATGTTACCACAGCCTTTTTGTTCTTTAAGACCCTACGTTCTGTCAGTTTCTTCAGGATAAATACTCGTATGTTCTATGCATCGTATTTCTTTCCTAAATCCCACCTGAGAGTCTCTAACAGCACTTTCGATATGTTCTTATAATCTCCTGAGGAAGAGTTTCGACAGTACCTTGAAGTCGACCTCTAATAGCGATATTCCTCTGTAGTTGCTTACATCCCTTTTCTCCTCCTCCTTGTGTAATGGCACTATGATCCCATTCTCCCATCCTTCTCGTAACTCCTTTGCTGTCTAAATCTGGCAAGTAACGTTGGTCATGGCAGCTACTACTTCGCTGCGCCCCCACTTTATCATCTAGGAAGCTACCACATTGTCTCCATTTTCGTCATTATCCTTTGGATCAGTTACGACCTGTGCGATGACATCCCTGGTTGGAAAACGCTCTCTTCTCTCTGTCTTCAGTTCCAGCTTGTCTTCAGGTGGTTCGCAGGCCATCATGTCGTTTTCTTTCGCACAAGCGACCAGTTCCCCTCTCTTATAAACAGCTGTCTGCCTTTTTATCCAGTCACACACGATTTTAATTTCCCGAAAAAGTCTCTACTCTTGGTTTTTCATTAAGATGTTCTGAATCTCGTCCAGCTCCTGCTTCATGCCGTTTTCTGGTCCATCTTAGTGTTCAGGGCGCTTCCCTCCTTTTTCCTAGGAATGCCTATCATTTATTCCATTTTTCTTGCTGTTACAGCACCTCCAGGCTGTTTTGCGATTCTCCACCATTTCCTCAGAATCTTTGTTCCGCCACCAGTGCTTCTTTCCCTTTTCTTTCTTTCACCAGAGTTCAGACTGTTTCCCCACCTTCAACTTTATGTCGTTGCATTCACTGGAAGTTTCTATTTCTTTCTCGTATTTGTATCTATAGCGTCTTAATTTGTCTCTATCTGTCTTCATGTTTCCGGTCGTTCTCATACACTCTGACACTGTACCACTATTTGCAAGAAGCCAAGATTCTTTTCTTGTGTTCTTCCTGATCTTTCTGTTAAGATTTCTTCAGATTTCTTTAGTGTTTGTCCGACTGATTGCTAAATGGCCAGTCCAGTCTGCAGTTCTGCAAGGTGCGTGCATGGAATTGCCCAGTTCTCTCTTCTTTTTTTGATTACTCGGTTTGGCACGGAAGACTTGTCATCATTATCATCAGTTTGTGTTCTCGACACAGTTCAGTTAACCTTACCACCGCCCCCTTTAGTTTGTCCTCTGCTGTACTAGGCACTCGCCTATTAATCCGTTATGTGGGTCCTGCCTTCCTATTCGTGCATTATAATCGCCCAAGAGAACTTTAACTTGTCTGCATGCTACACTTTCTAGATCCTCCCAGAAACTTTTGTCCTGTTGTGGTAAATTAGTAGGTGCGTGTCCATTTACTATTCATACTTTTTCTTCTCCCCCCCTCCCCCCCACCATGAACCATAGACCTTGCCGTTGGTGGGGAGGCTTTCGTGCCTCAGCGATACAGATAGCCGTACCGTAGGTGCTACCACAACGCAGGGGTATCTGTTGAGAGGCCAGACAAACGTATGGTTCCTGAAGAGGGGCAGCAGCCTTTTCAGTAGTTGCAGGGGCAACAGTCTGGATGATTGACTGATCTGGCCTTGTAACAATAACCAAAACGGCCTTGCTGTGCCGGTACTGCGAACGGCTGAAAGCAAGGGGAAACTACAACCGTAATTCTTCCCCAGTGCATGCAGCTTTACTGTATGGATAAATGATGATGGCGACCTCTTGGGTAAAATATTCCGGAGGTAAAATAGTCCCGCATTTGGATCTCCGGGCGGGGACTACTCAGGAGGACGTCGTTATCAGGAGAAAGTAAACTGGCGTTCTACGGATCGGAGCGTGGAATGCCAGATCCCTTAATCGCGCAGGTAGATTAGAAAATTTAAAAAGGGAAATGGATAGGTTGAAGTTAGATATAGCAGGAATCAGCAAAGTTTGGTGGCAGGAAGAACAAGACTTTTGGTCAGGTGAATACAGGGTTATAAATACAAAATCAAATAGGGGTAATGCAGGAGTAGGTTTAATAGTGAATAAAAAAAATAGGAGTTCGGGTAAGCTACTGCAAACAACATAGTGAACGCATTATTGTGGCCAAGATAGACACGAAGCCCATGCCTACGACAGTAATACAAGTCTATATGCCAACTAGCTCTGCAGATGACGAAGAAATTGATGAAATGTATGATGAGATAAAAGAAATTATTCATATAGTGAAACGAAACGAAAATTTAATAGTCGTGGGTGACTGGAATTCCATAGTAGGAAAAGGAAGAGAAGGAAACGTAGTAGGTGAATGTGAATTGGGGGAAGAAATGAAAGAGGAAGCCGGCTGGTAGAATTTTGCACAGAGCATAACTTAATCATAGCTAACACTTGGTTCAAGAATCATAAAAGGAGGTTGTATACATGGAACAAGCCTGGAGATACTGACAGGTTTCAGATAGATTATATAATGGTAAGACAGAGATTTAGGAACCAGGTTTTAAATTGTAAGACATTTCCAGGGTCCGATGTGGACTCTGACCACAATCTATTGGTTATGAGCTGTAGATTAAAACTGAAGAAACTGCAAAAAGGAGGGAATGTAAGGAGATGGGACCTGGATAAACTGACTAAACCAGAGGTTGTACGGAGTTTCAGGGAGAGCATAAGGGAACAATTGACAAGAATGGGGGAAAGAATTACAGTAGAAGAAGAATGGGTAGCTTTGAGGGATGAAGTAGTGAAGGCAGCAGAGGATGAAGTAGCTAAAAAGACGAGGGCTAGAAGATATCCTTGGGTGACAGAAGAAATACTGAATTTAATTGATGAAAGGAGGTAATATAAAAATGCAGTAAATGAAGCAGGCAAAAAGGAATACAAACGTCTTAAAAATGAGATCGACAGGAAGTGCAAAATGGCTAAGCAGGGATGGCTAGAGGACAAATGTAAGGATGTACAGGCTTGTCTCACTAGGAGTAAGATAGATACTGCCTACAGGAAAATTAAAGAGACCTTTGGAGAAAAGAGAACCACTTGTATGAATATGAAGAGCTCAGATGGAAACCCAGTTCTAAGCAAAGAAGGGAAAGCAGAATGGTTGAAGGAGTATATAGAGGGACTAAACAAGGGCGATGTACTTGAGGGCAATGTCATAGAAAGGGGAAAAGGATGTAAAAGATGATGAAATGGGAGATATGATACTGCATGAAGAATTTGGTAGATCACTGAAAGACCTAAGTCGAAGTAAGGCCCCAGGAGTAGACAACATTCCATTAGAACTCCTGACAGCCTTGGGAGAGCCAGTCCTGACAAAAGTTTACCATCTGGTGAGCAAAATGTATGAGACAGGCGAAATACCCTCTGACTTCAAGAAGAATATAATAATTCCATTCCCAAAGAAAGCAGGCGTTGCCAGTTTAATAAGTCACGGCTGCAAAATACTAACGCGAATTGCGTCAGACGAATGGAAAAACTGATGGAAGCCGACCTCGGGGAAGATCGGTTTGGATTCCGTAGAAATGTTGGAACACGTGAGGCAATACTGACCCTACGACTTATCTTAGAAGCTAGATCAAGAAAAGGCAAACCTACGGTTTAAGGGCGCTCAACTACGGAGGTCATTAGCGCCCAGTCATAAGTGTTAGAGCACATGGAATCTAGTAAAACTCAAGGGGAGGGGGGACACCAGAAAGTCCGTACAAAGATGCAGATAAAATAAGTAAAAAGTTAGATGTCTTTGGACAAGCCAGTCAAAGTTATAAAACGCAGAACACGAGCAGCTGCTCGAGCGTCATCAGCTAAAATATCCGGTAAAGTAGATGGCAGGGACAGGACAACACGAGATTGACTAAAGCGGGGACACAACAGTAAAACATGGCGCACTGTTAATGCTTGACCACAAGGGCACTGCGGGGCTGGGTCACCGGAGAGGAGGTAGCGGTGGCTAAACTGGAAATGCCCAATCCGTAACCTGGTCAGAAGGACCTCTTCTCGCCGAGACGGTCGGGAGGAGGTCGTCCAAGCAGTTGGGAGCGGTTTACTTGGAGGGATGACCAAGCATCCCACCACAACGACACAAGCCTCTTACAAACAACCCCACGAACGTCAGATGACGGGACACAATGGGAGGCTGGCCAAGGCAGGAGGACTGCAGCCTTGGCTGCAGCATCAGCAGCCTCATTCACAGGCACTCCTACATGTCCGGGAACCCACAGAAAGCTGACAAGAGAATCATTATCAGCGAAAGAATGGAGGGACTGATGGATCCATTGTACCAAGGGATGGACCGGATAGGGAGCTCCAAGGCTCTGAAGAGAACTGAGTGAATCAGAGCAGAGTACATACGATGAATGGCGGTGGTGGCGGGCATACTGAACGGCCTGATGGAGAGCAAAAAGCTCGGCCGTAATGCTGGAACATTGGTCGAGGAGCCGGTAATTAAAGGTGACGGCCCCGGGCAGTTTTGGAGCCATCGGTGTAAATAAAGGTGTGACCAGCTAGTCGAGCACGAAGTTCGACAAACCGTGAGCAATACACTGCAGCCGGAGTACCCTCCTCCGAGAGTGAACTGAGGTCGAGATAAATATGAACCGGAGCCTGGAGCCAAGGTGGTGTCGGGCTCTCACCCTCTCTGAAGGTGGTAGGGAGGGCAAAATCCAATTGTCGATGCAGGCGACAGAAGCGGCCTCCAGGGGGCAGCAGGGCAGACACATACAACCCGTACTGACGGTCGAGAGAATCGGCGAAGAAGGACTGATAAGAGGGGTGGTCGGGCATTGACAATAGCCGGCAGGCATACCGACACAGTAGTACGTCGCGTCGGTAGGTCAGTCAATGATAATTCGGCAGCTTCAGCATAAAGACTCTCGACGGGACTAGTGTAGAAGGCTCCGGTCGCAAGACGTAACCCCCGATGGTGGATGGAGTTGAGACGGCGTAAGATGGATGGCCGAGCAGACGAGTAGACGAAGCTCCCATAATCCAGCTTCGATCGGACTATGGACCGATACTAGCGAAGCAGGAAAGTGCGATCCGCTCCCCAAGTTGAACCACTAAGAACTCTGAGGAAATTAAGGGAACGTGTACAATGGGCCGCCAAATAAGAGACGTGCGGAGACCAACAAAGTTTCCTGTCCAATGTGAGCCCTAGAAACCTAGTTGTTTCCACGAACGGGAGAACAACGGGACCGAGATGCAAGGATGGCGGAAGGAACGCTTTATATCGCCAAAAGTTGATACAAACCGTCTTCTCTTCAGAGAACCAGAAGCCATTTGCCACGCTCCATAAGTATAGGCTATCTAGACAACGCTGAAGGCAGTGCTCCAGGAGGCATGCTCTCCGGGCACTGCAGTAGATCGCGAAGTCATCGACAAAAAGAGAGCCTGAGACATTAGGTGGAATGCAATCCATAATTGGATTGATCGCGATGGCAAAAAGGGCTACACTCAGGACGGAGCCCTGAGGCACTCCATTCTCCTGGAGGAAGATGTTGGACAATACGGAACCCACACGTACCCTAAACTTTCGATCCGTTAAAAAGGAATCAATAAAAAGGGGCAGGCGACCGCGTAGGCCCCACCTGTGCATAGTGCGGAGGATACCTCCTCTCCAACAGGTATCATAAGCCTTCTCCAAATCTAAGAACACGGCTACCGTTTGGCGCCTTCGCAAAAAGTTGTTCATGATGAATGTCGACAAGGTCACAAGGTGGTCAACAGCGAAGCGGCGGCGACGAAAACCGCATTGGACATTGGTAAGTAGCCGTCGAGATTCGAGAATCCAGATTAACCGAGCATTAACCATGCACTCCATCACCTTACAAACACAACTTGTGAGAGAAATGGGGCAGTAACTAGAAGGAACGTGTCTATCCTTCCCGGGTTTGGGTATAGGAACAACGACAGCGATACGCCAACGCATTGGGACCTGACCTTCGGTCCAGATGCGATTGTAGGTACGAAGAAGGAAGCTTTTGTCCGCCGGATAAAAGGTGTGCCAGCATCTGAACGTGAATGGCATCTGGCCGCAGAGCAGAGGACCGGGACAGTGCAAGCGCACATTCGAGTTCCCGCATAGTAAAGGGGGCATTATAAGTTTCCAGATTCAGTGAGTGGAAGGAAGGTCGCCGAGCCTCTTCTGCCTCTTTCCTGGGAAGGAAGGCAGGGTGGTAATGGGCGGAGCTTGAAACCTCCGCGAAAAAGCCGCCGAAGGCGTTGGAGACAGCCACAGGATCAACAAGGACCTCATTACCGGAGGTCAGGCCAGGTACCGAGGAGTGGGCCTTAAGGCCCGACAGCCGGCGCTGGCCACCCCAAACGACGGAAGAGGGAGTAAAACTGTTAAAGGAGCTAGTGAAAGAGGCCGAACAAGCTTTTTGGTGTCTTTGATGACTCTACGGCATTGCGCTCGGAGTCGTTTGTATCCAATACAATTCGCCAACGTAGGATGGCGGCGAAAGGTGCGTAAGGCACGTCGTCGAGCACGGATAGCGTCTCTACAAGCCTCATTCCACTAGGGGACGGAAACGCGACGTGAAGAAGAGGTAGTACAAGGAATGGAACGTTCAGCAGCATTGATGATAACAGCCGTGAGGTGTTCGACCTGACTGTCGCAACTGAGAAAATCGTGGTCCAGAAAGGTCGCCAGGGAGGAGTAAAGTCCCCAGTCGGCTTTCGGTATGTTCCAGCTCGAAGGACGTGGAGGTGGGGTGTGGTGCAGGAGACGAACGACACAGGGGAAGTGGTCGCTCGAATAGGTGTCAGAAAGGACATACCACTCGAACCGAAGGGCAAGAGTGGTAGAACAGATCGGAAGGTCCAAGTGGGAGTAGGTATGAGTAAAGTCCGAGAGGAAAGTCGGGGCGCCAGTATTGAGGCAGACAAGATTGAGATGGTTGAAGACATCCGCCAAGCCTCGTTGACAGGATGCAGGAGAGCCCCAAAGGGGATGATGGGCATTGAAGTCGCCAAACAATAAAAACGGCGGAGGAAGCTGAACAATCAGGTGCATCATGTCAGCCCGACTAACAGCAGATGACGGTGGAGTGTAGATGGTACAAACTGAAAAAGTAAAAGCAGAAAGAGTAATGCGGACAGCTATTGCTTGGAGTGGGGTGGTCAATGGGATGGGATGGTGATAGACATCGTCCCGAACGAGCAACATGACCCCACCATGAGCTGGGATACCGTCCACAGGGGTGAGGTCATACCGCTCCGAGGTATAGTGGGTGAAGGCAATACGGTCAGTTGGGCGCAACTTGGTTTCCTGGAGTAATGCGGACAGCTATTGCTTGGAGTGGGGTGGTCAATGGGATGGGATGGTGATAGACATCGTCCCGAACGAGCAACATGACCCCACCATGAGCTGGGATACCGTCCACAGGGGTGAGGTCATACCGCTCCGAGGTATAGTGGGTGAAGGCAATACGGTCAGTTGGGCGCAACTTGGTTTCCTGGAGACCAAGGACAAGCAGACGGTGCAGGCGGAGGAGCAGTTGTTATTCCTCCTGATTAAATCAAATACCTCTTATGTTCCAATGTAACAAGGCCATCGCTAGTAAAAAAAAAAGAAAAGGGGGAACGAGACGGGGGAAGAGCTGGTCACCTCGACGGCCGCGGAGGGCCAGGTTTCGAGGGAACAACGCTACAACTGGCGGGAGGCGGAACCTGTTCAATCGAGTCGTCGCCAGCTGCGGTCGCTGTCCTGTATTGCGTAGAAGGGGCAGCATCATTTGCCGACGAGAGGCCAGCTGAGCGCCTGGCAGCAGAGCATCCCGGCGAAACTGAGGACGGCCAGGAGCAGCGACTCACGGATGGAACGTCTGACGAAACGCGCCGGGGTGGAGAGGGCGATAGAGACTTATTCTTGGAGGCCTTCTTGGAAGTCCGAGGAGGCACAGGGATGGTGGGCTGGACCCGAAGAAGGTCCTCACGCGCGGGGTCCGTTTCGGAACGCCGGACCTCAGAAGCCGGGGTCCGGAACGCTTCGCCGATGGACGCCTGAGAAGAGGATCGTTTCTCAGGCAGTGGGGGGGGGGGGGAGGAGGAGGAAGGGTGGCCCCTGGGGCAGAGGAGGCGGGGGCCACCGGGGAGGAGGATTTGGAAGGGAGGGATTTGGGAGGTGGAGGCATAGACCCCGGATGGGGGGAGGAGGTGGAGGGGGTACAGGATAGGGGTGAGGATACTGTGGAAGGAGTGGACACAACTGAGGCAAACGAAGTGGTCAATGTCACAGGATGGAGGCGGTCATACTTCTTCCTGGCCTCAGAATAAGAGAGACGATAGAGACGATCCAAAGTTTTGAGTTCTTGAATCTTCTTCTCCTTCTGATCCCGGGGGCAGTCTAAGGATCTAGGCAAGTGGATGCCAGGACAATTAACGCCTCGAGGTGGTGGGGTGCATGTATGTTCCTCACGAAGAGGACGTCCACAATCGCCACAAAGGGGCTCAGCCTCACTCCGTGACGACATGTGCCCAAAGCGCAAACACCGAAAACAGCGCATAGGAGGCGGGACGTAAGGTCGCACGTCACACCAATAGCACATCACCTTTACCTTCTCCGGGAGAACGTCCCCCTCGAAGGCGAGGATAAAGGCCCCGGTGTCGATGTGACAGTCTTTGGGGCCGCGCTGGACCCGCCGGACGAAATGCACGCCTCGGCGCTCCAGGTTGACCCTGAGCTCCTCATCAGATTGCAGCAGGAGGTCCTGATGAAAAATAACCCCCTGCGTCCAATTCAGTGCCAGATGCGGGACAATAGACACTGGGATGTCCCCTAGTCGGTCGCACGCCTGGAGCGCCGCCGACTGTGTGGCGGAGGTGGTCTTTATAAGAACAGACCCCGAACGCATTTTGCTGAGAGCCTCGATTTCCCCGAAGATGTCCTCGATGTGCTGAACAAAGAACATGGGCTTGGAGGTGGCGAACGTCCCCCCATCGGTCCGAGAACGGACCACATTGTGGGGGAATTACTTCGCCCCAAGCCAGTGGGCCTGTCCTTCCTCCCAGCGAGTGACCAAGGTGGAAAGGGCAGGAGAACCAGAACCAGAGACAGTACTTTTCTTATTGAAAGACTCGGCTGCAGAGCGACCTGATACATGTTGACGTTTCATCTGCGAAACGTCCGCCCCGATACCACCCACTCCAACCAGGGGCTCTCCCCACGGGCGCCACCGAGCGTCAGCAAGGGCCACCTGGCACGATGACCATTGCTGGGAGTCCTGATGCCCCAAGGAGACGGGCATCTACTCCTTGGCCGACGTGGGGAAGGGTGCAGCTCAGGTATCGGCAGTACGATCCGTGTTTTGTCAGGGGGCTACAACCTAGACGGTACATGATGACCCCACCACAATGGGCTGGCTACCGTGCTGGATTTCGGGTGCCATGGAAAGTCCATGATCGTAGGTGCAGATGGGGACGCACTATGGGCGTAACTTTTACAACCCATCAGGTGTTTAGGCCCAATTTGTTGAATAGTGGGTATGGTTACAACGCCGTTACAATGCTGAGTGCCAAGGTCTTAGTGCACGGAGGACCAGTGATACACTTCGTAAGGTGTCCTTCCCCAAAAGGCTCGTACTTCTGTAGAATTTTGAAAAATGGAGGTCAAACCCCAAGGGGGACCATTACATGGAAGGCCGAAATGGTTGAAACTCCTTTTAGTCGCCTCTTACGACAGGCAGGAATACCTCGGGCCTATTCTTACCCTGGACCCGCAGGGGGCTGTTGTGGGGTTGTGAACCACCAAGGGCTACGGTGGGACAAAGCTTCCATCGTTTCTAGGTCCCCAGTAATACATACATACATCCTTACACAAATAAAACCAAAAGGGCCTGTATGGTGTAAATTAGAAGTAGATGATGTGTCAATTGAATAAGTGAAGAGATTTAACTATCTAGGGGCTCTTATCGCAAGCTATAAATTCTTAGCCACGGAAGTGAAAAATCAAGTGACAAAGGCAGTAAGGGTAACTGGATGTCTGCAAAATACGGTGTGGAGAAACAAATTTATTACAGCTGAAGGGGAAATAAAAACATATCAAACTACTTTTGCATCGTTTTGACATATGCAACAGATTAGAGTAGAAACAAATGACGGCAGTGATAATGAAGCTACCAAGACAGATCAAAGGAGTAACCATAGAGACAAAAGAACAAATGAGTCGATAAGGCAACAGATCATTTGAAAAGGATGGACTCTTCCTGACTAGGAAACTACCCAGACAACCATCTAAAAGATGCAACAGCAGGGAATCCAGTACATCCAAGGAATTAGACAAACAGGGCAAACCTAATCAGAAGCAGAAGAAGAATAAGTAGTCTTGCATGATGCGGCAACTTTTCACGCATCTTAGGGTGTATAACGCCATATCTCCTTAACAGTCTGACACGCAATGACAATTTATGTGCTATTTTCTGTGGTGTAAGTGATTACTGCATGGAAAATGTTTCACAAATACCATCAGTAGTAAAGAAGTATTAAACTAAAAAGTCATGCTTCATGCGATGGTTTTGCTGTGTGAACAGCGAAAATACAGTAAGCCATAAACTTTTTTCCTTTTAATCATTTTGTGGAGGTTGTCAGCGAGAAAAAGCATCGTAAAGGTTTGATATTAACTGCAAAGCTAGTTTCAAGTAACTAAGTACTCTCATTCTCAAATACTGGATGACAGAAGTCTGGGTTTTCTCCCATCACTCGCTACACTGGTGTTTTGCATCAACCGCACCCCCCCCCCCCCCCCCCCCAAACACTTTCATAGGTAGGTGACTCTTACCCTATAGCGATTGTTGTTTCCAAACTGCAAGTGGAACGTGTATCGAGTTTGATAGAAATCGGTTGGTGATTTGGATGAGAAATGTGAATCATTTATACGTTCACACATTTTTATAATATACGTTGATTACAGTCATAATTATGTCACATCGTAGGAAGTTAAAGTGCAAAAGATATTAACATTGTAAATTTATGTTACTTTTATGTTTACTTTGTTACCCACGAGTTCGTTGATTATTTTATATTCTTATATTAACCGAGTCTTCCTAATCCATCTTTCCTTCTCCCTCCCTCTATCCATCTCCACCATCCCCTTGTATGTGCATCTCCTCCAGCTCACACTCACTATCTGCCTCCTTCTGACCCCCTCTCTTTCCTTCTCCCTCCACTTGTTCTCAATCTCCCAATCTCCTCCTCCCTCTGTTCGTCTCCTGCTTCCCACTCTAGTTCCATCTCTTTGTCCCCCTCTCTTTGTCAGTCTCCTCTTCCACCTCTCTCTGTCCCTTTCCCTCCTCTCTGTACAGCTCCACTCCTTTCCTTTCTGCATCCATCTCTATCAGTACACCACCTCCTCTTCCTTTCTCCATCCATTTTCCCCTCCCCCCCTGTCTGTTCACCTCCTCCTTCCCTGTCTTCCTGCTATCTTTTCTTTTCCCCTGTCCCTATCCACCTCCTCTTTCCTGTCCTCTGTCCATCTTAGCCTCTCTCATTCGGTCCTTCCACTATCTCTGTCCATTTCTTCCCCTTCTACACCACCTCTTTCCACTTTTTTTTGTGGTTTTAGGGCGCACAACTTCAATGGTCATTAGCGCCCTGACTACGTTAAGAATGCACCGCGAGGCACACGTTTAAAACAACAACTAAAAGGGAAAACACGATAAAAGACAGACTGACAGGCATAGGATTAAAAAACAGCATCATCAAATGTCCTTAGAGAGGTTTGTCAAATTGATAAAACGAAGAACACGAGCAGCTGCTCGTGAGTCATCCGCTAAAATGGCATCTAAAGTACATGACAGGTTAAGATCTAGACGCAGTGTGTTAAAATCCGGACAGGACATTAAAATGTGGCGGACCGTCAGCAATTGCCCACATGGGCAGAACGGCGCCGGCGCAGCCGTCAGCAGATGGCTATGGCAGAACCGGCAGTGTCCAATGCGTAACCGGGCCAAAACGACCTCCTCCCGCCGAGAAGGGCGGGAGGAGGACGTCCAAGCCACGGGAAGAGGTTTCAAGGCCCGAAGCTTGTTGTCTGTAAGTGCAGCCCAATCGGTATGCCACAGCGATAAAATGTGCCGACAAATTACCCTGCTACAGTCTGATGAAGGGACACAACAAGAAGCTGTCCGAGGCTGGAGGACTGCAGCCTTGGCCGCGGCATCTGCAGCTTCGTTTCCAGGGATATCGACATGGCCAGGGACCCACATAAAGCTAACCGGAGAACCGACGTCCACCAGCTGCTGAAGAGAGCGTTGGATCCGGTGCACGAAAGGGTGAACCGGATACGGATCACTGAGGCTCTGGATGGCGCTCAGGGAATCGGAGCAGATGACATAAGCAGAATGTCGGTGGCGGCAGATGTAAAGAGCAGCCTGGTAGAGGGCAAAGAACTCAGCTGTGAAGACCGAACAATGGCCATGGAGCCGGTATTTGAAACTTTGTGCCCCGACAATAAAAGAACACCCGACCCCGTCATTGGTCTTTGAGCCATCTGTATAAATGAAGGTCATATTGATGAACTTTGAATGAACTTTGAATGAAGTTCAACAAAACGGGAGTGGTAACCCGAACCGGGGGTAACCTCTTTTGGGAGCGAGCTGAGGTCAAGGTGAACGCGGACCTGAGCCTGGAGCCAAGGTGGCGTGTGGCTCTCGCCCACTCGAAAGGTTGCAGGGAGTGAAAAATTAAGGTGTTGAAGGAGGCGACGAAAGCGAACTCCAGGGGGTAGCAGGGCAGAGACATACAACCCGTACTGACGGTCGAGAGAGTCGTCAAAAAAGGAACGATAAGACGGGTGGTCGGGCATTGACAGTAGCCGACACGCATACCGACAAAGCAGTATATCGCGCCGGTAGGTGAGTGGCAATTCGCCAGCGTCAGCATGAAGACTCTCTACGGGACTAGTATAAAACGCTCCAATCGCAAGTCGTAAACCTCGATGTTGTATGGAGTTGAGGCGGCGTAAGATGGATGGCCGTGCAGAGGAGTATACGAAGCTCCCATAATCCAGCTTGGAGCGGACTATCGACCGATATAGACGAAGCAGGACGGTTCGATCCGCTCCCCACGACATAGCACTGAGAACGCGGAGGACATTTAAAGAACGGGTACAACGGGCAGCCAAATATGGCATGTGGAGACCACCTAAGTTTCCTGTCAAATGTAAGACCTAAAAATTTTGTTGTCTCCACGATTGGGAGAGCAACGGGACCGAGTCGTAAGGACGGTGGGAGAAACTGTTTGTAGCGCCAGAAGTTAATACAGACCGTCTTCTCGGCAGAAAAACGGAAGCCATTGGCGACACTCCAGGAGTAAAGACGGTCAAGAGAACGCTGAAGACAGCGCTCCAGGACACGTGTACACTGCGCACTGCAAGAAGTTATTCATAATGAAGGTCGACAAGGTAACCAGACGGTCAACAGCAGAGCGGCGCCTACGAAATCCACATTGTTCATTGGTAAGTAGGCGTCGTGACTCGAGCAGCCAAACCAATCGAGAGTTAGCCATTCGCTCCATCACTTTACAGACACAGCTGGTAAGCGAGATGGGGCGATAACTGGAAGGCAAGTGCTTGTCCTTCCCCGGCTTAGGAATCGGGACAACAATAGACTCGCGCCAGCATGCGGGAACATGTCCCTCAATCCAGATGAGATTGTAAGTACGAAGAAGAAAACTTTTACCCGCAGGAGAAAGGTTCTTCAGCATCTGAATATGAATAGAATCAGGCCCTGGAGCGGAGGACCGTGATCGGCCAAGTGCATTTTCGAGTTCCCGCATGGTGAATGGGGCATTATAACTTTCACGATTCGAGGAACGGAAGTTAGGTGGCCTAGCCTCCTCTGCCTCTTTGCGGGGGAGGAAGGCAGGGTGGTAATGAGCGGAGCTCGAAACCTCGGCGAAAAAGCGGCCGAAGGCATTGGAGACATCCTCAGGGGCCACAAGGACGTCATTCGCGACCGTCAAGCCAGAAACTGGTGAGTGGACCTTAGTGCCAGATAGCCGGCGCAGGCTA
This sequence comes from Schistocerca piceifrons, assembly GCF_021461385.2. Lineage (NCBI taxonomy): Eukaryota > Metazoa > Arthropoda > Insecta > Orthoptera > Acrididae > Schistocerca > Schistocerca piceifrons. The sequence continues at coordinate 590,740,182 of NC_060140.1, read as the reverse complement.
CCCCAGACAACAGAAGGAGTAAAACTGTTGAAGGTGCTTGTGAAAGCAGCCCAGCTGGCTTTCATGCTTTCTTTAATAATACGACGACACTGAGCACGTAATCGTTTATAATTGATACAATTCGCCACTGTAGGGTGGCGTTTAAAGGTGCGTAAAGCACGTCGACAAGCACGTCGACGAGCACGTAAAGCGTCTCTACATGCTGCAGTCCACCAGGGGACCGGTACGCGACGTGGAGAAGAAGTAGGGTGAGGGATGGAATATTCAGCAGCAGCGAGAATGACTTCCGTGGGGTGTGCGACCTGACGATCGCAGCTGGTGAAGGTTTGATCCTGAAAGGTCGCCCTGGAAGAGAAGAGCCCCCAGTCTGCCTTGGAGACGGTCCAACTAGAGGAGCACGGAGAGGGGGTATGCTGCAGGAGATGGATAACACACGGGAAGTGGTCGCTCGAATATGTATCAGAAAGTGCATACCACTCAAACCGGCGTGCAAGTTGGGGAGTACATATAGAGAGGTCTAAATGGGAATAGGTGTGAGATGTGTCCGAAAGAAAAGTAG